>NW_022145600.1:11351703-12611703 GCF_000002235.5 Strongylocentrotus purpuratus
GCTTTCTTTTAGATATTTGCCTATTCACATTGTACCGGTAGTCTTTCTGAGTTAGCAGATGTTTTCTTTTATTTGTATTTCTATTAATTCACACATTCAATACTGATAATACACATTGCACAATTTTCATTACTTTCAAATAGCCATGTAATACATAATCTTCTACACAAAATGTTCCTGTGTTCTTTGCTAACGTTATCAAAAAATTATGAGTTTACTTGTTTGCAAGTCACACTACCCCTGCCCTAAAATTATGTGAGAATGAGGAAAAATATATCTTAGACATGTAGCATACCTTTCCTTTCTCAAACATTTTTCATCTTTATTTTAATACTCCCTTTAAATCTAATACAAGGCATAAAAAGTACAAGTTATACAACTATTAAGAAGTATCTATGATTTCAATGGATTTTGTGTATTTGTGTGTAAAGCGCATTTCATGTGTGCACAATTTCTGATCTTCCTCAAAACATTATCTGATATATGGCAAGACCACAGTCCTATATCTAACAGAGAACAAAACAATCACCGGTATAAGCAATCCATCACTACTGTTGCATGTTTGATATTACCATGCCATTTTAATATCCTCAGTTTGATTTCAGATTTGATATTTATTCATGTCATGTATATGATATTCCCATTTCATTTGTATACATATCCATTGTGCCATAGCATCATAGAAAAATTAGACTATGTGTCAATTAGTAAGTCCATCTCTTTCTTCATTCTCTTTCCATCAAAAATGCAGTTAGGACTTGATGGACTAATTTATAATACCTTTAACATAAAAAGAAAATGTAGGATGGAAATTACACACAAAAGTAGGACAATTACTGTTTTAATTTACCGGTATCAACAAAACTTATCTTGTTATTTGAAAGGTTGCCCCAAAGATTCCTCTTCCTCCTCTTGTAGTTTGCTCCTTGCCCCCACGTCATCCTTCTACCCCATCCCTCTGTGTGTGCGCGTGTGTGTGTGATGTTTCTCTGTGTGTATTGTAGTATAAGCACAGGCAGATTTGTGGTTCATCTTTTGCATTAAGTGCTCATTCCTCAAATCAGGAGATTTATTTGAGTTTACTACCTTTCAAATATTTTAATGGTATGTCATACCCAGCAAATTTCTAAAGCAATCATGTCATATCTTTGATGTATGGCAGCACATTTGGTCTGGTTTTTTTTTTTTTTTTTTGTTGGCCTTTTGGCCTTACTAAAGATTATGAATGTATACTATTTCTAATACATTTACAAACTAATGTTACTAATTTATCCAATGTGAACCCATGCTGCACACTATTCCACTTGATTGACTGGTTTATGCACACCGCTTCAGAGCACTTGATGCATAGTTTGCATAAAAATATTATTATTATTTATCTGGCAAAGACAAAGAAAAATCAGTGAATACAAAACAAGAGTACATTTTGGAAGAGATGAACCATGCAAATACGTCTGTGTTTATGAATAGCTTTATATAGCACCATTGCTTATCATTGATCAACCAACACACTAATCATGCTTCATTACTACCCATCACTCTGTCTCACAGAGACCCCTACCCTTTCTAAGCTTCTTCTCCCATCCCCCCTGTCAGAAAGTGGAACGACCCCAGACAAAGAAGGAGCAGATGGAGCAGTGGACGATTCCATTGAGGATGAAGGGGAGGAGATCATGCGGGAGGTGTGTATAGAACATTTTAAGAAATTTGTTGTGGAAATGAATTTCCATTGTCGTAATGTAAAAGAGATATATGTTATGTCGATTATCAGCTGACTGAAATCACTAAATATATGAGCAAGGTTTTTCTGCAAGCAGAAAGCCTTGGAACTAAAAGAATTTTCATTTAGCCAAAATCTGACATTAAATAACGAAAATGTGAGGTGTGATTTTGCCCCACCCCAGTACCTACAGATGTACAGTGTATGATTCCTGGTAATTAATTGAATACTGTTTTGCAAAATGAGTAACTTTTACAATGTGAACATGCAGATTGTTATGGTAAGGTATTTTCATGTCAACTGTTGTGCATTATGAAACTATAGCGTTGTGATTCATTTTTCCCATGCAACTTTCAAGAATTTGGACCAATAACAATATGTGAGAAAGATTGAAGGAGCAAGAAAGTTAATTGTTATTTCATTTAAAGACTAGTGACAAGTAGGTGCATACATGTATCTGACATAGAATGGCATAAAATGAGAGACTTGGCACAAAATCAGAATTCAGCTACATGTATGTAAATTTGTTCTTATGATGCATGTCTTTTTATTATTAATATTAAAAGCTTGAAACAACAGCTGAATGCATATGAAGTCTACAGGTATTTGAAATCCCAATAGAGTTATATTTTTGCCAGATTGCATCAATGCATTTACGTAAACATGTGAAGTGTGTACATGATTGCTGATAGTGATACATGTTGATGTATGTATACCAAGAGATTAATTTTTTCTCATCCCTTAATTATTTCAATCGTGTCCATCCTTATTTCTGAAAAGGAAAAGGAAAAGGAAAAGAAAGACGATGTTAAAAAAGACGACAAAAAAGATAATGTTGAAGTTCCGCAAGAAAAGCAGACAGAGGAACCTTCAGCGAAAACAGCTGGAGAAAAGACTACTTCAGAGGTTAGGGGTCAAATACCAAAGAATTCAAAATCATCACTTGTATACCTAATCCAAACATCTTTTTGTTTAGTGTTAACAGCTAATATCACATTCAATATTAAATATTTGACAGTTTATTCATTCCATCAAAAGTGACATCAACTAATAATCATTAAAATTCCTTGAATATCAGTTACGTCGACATGATAGATATTACTCTTGAGTAAAGGCATGCAAGGAGTGCCTGTATGTAAACCTTTAAAGCCACATAGTTGTCAATGTCCGTGTCTATTGCATCATATCGGTAATTTACTGACACCAGATGAGGTTGAATTACCAATTAATGTGTCTGTGTGTGAAAAGGTCTATGAAGCAGTGAACCTGTGGTCCCACAAGAAAATATTCTGACTTTCCTTGATTCTGGAGGGTGAGGAAAATTTGATATTACGTTCAGAATTCCATAGGGCGGTAAGGCTAGGGCACAGTGTACTACATAAGACCTGATTGTCGTAAAAATGAAGCCCACTCTTTATGACTGACATCACCTGTTATTGGGTAAACACCCGAATGATGTCAAATTCTCCATGAAAACCCACTACTACTCAAACGAAAGATGCCGGTTTTCAGGATTCTGCCCTGATAGTCAAACCATGTCAACCCTTGGGCCCGAATTCACAAAGGAGGTTTAAATTTAATTTAAATCTTCATTTACATAACCCATGGTTTAAAATTAGCGCAAATTAAGCGTACCTTGCCTTGCGTGCGTCTAATATTTGACCTCTGACTGTGTCACGCTTATTATTATGTAAATAAGATTTAAACCATGGGTTAAATTGAAACCTCCTTTGTGAATTTGGGCCTCTGTGTCTAGTCATTCTAGTCATTTCAGGATTTTGAATGTACAGAATATATAGGGGATCAAATGTTTCTGGGTCTCTTTCAGGAGTACAGTGCCAATGGAGGGGCAGCATGTTTTCTGGGCAGGTTTTTTTCCCTGTCTAAATGATAAAAGAGTTTTAATAATCAAATATTCTAACCACATTACATATACATGCACATGTTTTATATGCACACCCTATTTTTTGGTCTCATTCTTAAACACGGAGTCGGTCCATAGTAAGTCAGCTTAATTGGCATATGCCATTTGTTTTCTAACCACATGTTTACTATAAACCAACATTATTCTGGTATACTATATACCATTTTATAAACTTTCCAGTGTTATCGTTTTGTCCATTTTGACTCAATTGTAAATTTCAGTGTTCTTATATTGTTTTTCATTACCAGTATCTTTATATTTCATTGATTATATTGATATTCATTTTTTTAAACCATATTATGACTTTATTTCAGTGTTATGTCGTACATTTTTCCACCATTTCAATGTTGATATATTTCCATCCATTTAAATGTTTCAACTTTAGTGTTACATTGGGATTCATTGTTATTTTTAATACCTGGTATGTTCAATTATCTGTGATATTGTGTTCTACATCCAGTGTTACACCATAATATGGTATCCATATCATGCATAGAAGTTTGCAGTAATAGGAACACACTACTAGAATAATGCTGTCGAAATTACCCTGATCCACCCATTGGAAAGCTGCACTTTTGAAACATCAATTGCAGTATGGTCATAGTAATGTTTCATGACATACTGAGGAGAATGCAAAGTTTATACCCAGTTCCAACTAAAATAGTATCTTCTCTCTCCCATTTTTATAAAAATTTGCATCATTTGAGTTCCACCTTTTAAAACCCTACTGCACTACTTACAGCTACTTGCGCCCTCTATATAGCAAACAATGTCTACCGGTAAGCGGTACCCATTGGTCCCCCATGATCTCCTTTTTCTTATGGTAAGTGAGAGCGCGGCCCCCCCCCCCCCCCCCCCCCCCACTTCAGGGTCGGAATGACCGCATGCGTGTTACCAAAATGTCCGGTAAAGGGGTACTTTTCATGCACCAAAGTTCGGCTTGTACATACACGAAATTGACTTTACACACCCGACTTAAGGGGGCGTTTTCAAAAGGAGGGAACACGCATATGCGTACCTTAAATAACACTGAGTGGGGGGGGGGGGCGGGAGTGAGAGCTGATTTGATGAGATAACCACCTGTCAGTGACCATGCAGGGAGGTCTAATCCCTCCTGGCCAAACTAGTGCAGATATGCTTCTTTTTTTTTTAAGTATGTAGCTTTACACTGGATTAATTTTATATTGTTGACATTTGGGTTTTCTATCTTTATTCTGAGCAATATGAAATAAAGAGTGGGTTTTCTTTTTATTTATTTATTTATTCATTTTATCTAGACAGGGTAACTCTCTCAGAATTAATACTGTTTTTCTGAGAGGCCCTGTACACACAATAAATGTACACACAATAAATGTACACACAATAAATGATTACAAATACATGTCTTCTAATTAAACACTCCACCCCCTTTCATCCATGTAGATCATCGTGGTGAGCAGCAAACCCGAGGCAGAGGGTCGTAAGGCGGAGTCGGGAGGTGGCAAGCTCCTTCGTTCCCACCATGAACCCATAGACATGGAGCCTGTGTCTCCAGGAGCCCTGAGCAAGACGGAGAAGAAGAGAGGGAGGGGTCGGCCTAGCAACGCCTCTAGGAAGAGCTCTAGGATGAGGAGTAAACCGGTCAGTCTTTACAGGTTCAAACATTGGGGTTCAGTATACATTTCATACTGTCTTATGAAAAGAAAAAAAACACATAAGAGTCTAAAATATTTGTACCAAAACAATCACAAAATCATTTGGTTTGATGCTGTGAGAATGTCATCCTTCTGGAGCGAATGGATAATGTGCAATGTTAAGATAACTTGCCTCTTTCATCTACATGCCATTTTGAAGAATACCTTTATAAAAGGTCAAGTTCAGCTCTGGCAATTGAAAAGTATGGGAATAAAACTTGATGAAGACACTTAATGTTTATTAAATAAATGTTAGTTTGAATCTATCAGTGGTCATTTGAAAATGTTTGTTGAGCAACAGCATGCAATTGTTGTGTTTGATATGACATCCAACAATCTGCATGTATAAGTAGTGATGAAGGATTTTCAATACAGATTTGATTCATTGTTAGGCTTTCCAAACAAAACATGCTCCAAATGAGAAGTTGTCATAAAAACCAAATTATAAAGAATGTTTGCCACCAATCATTGACCTTTGACCTGAACTCAACGAACCTTTATGTCTCTGTTTCCTCAGGATGATGATGATGACGACACTGTCATGAGTTTTGATGATCTTAAAGACGAGACTAGGAGCGACGCTGCTGATTCTGAAGATCACGATAGACCATCAGAGAGCGATGATGCTTCGGTTGCCAATTTGCAATCTTCGCTCTATTGTGATTCATTGCCAAACAGTCCTTCATCTGTGCCACATAGGTATGTGCTAGTTTGTGTAAGCGAAGTGAAACCCATGATTGAAAGTATATAAATTGCTATTTTATCTGAAGCTGCGTAAAGTTTTGATTCAAATCTAAAGATACTAACAAACCCTTAGGCACGAATTCACAAAAGAGGTTTAAATTTAACCCATTGTTTAAATCTTCCTCAACATAACCTGTGATTTAAAATTAGCCCAAAATAAGCATGACACAGTCAGAGGTCCAATACTAGACGTGCACAAGGCAAGGTACGCTTATTTTAAACCATGGGTTATGTAAATGAGGGTTTAAAATGTGGCACATTTAAACCTTCTTTGTGAATTAGGGCCTTACTGGTCCTTGGAAATAGCATGAATCACAGATTGATTTGCAGGGAAATCATTTCTCTATCAATTTACCAGAAAATGTTTTGAACAGTTGAAACATGTGTACATTCAAGGAGAAAAAAAAGGCAATTTACTCTCCTAACATACATTAGTACCCAGTGAAATATAGGTAGGAATCAACCTTGCAGAGCCTTGGAAGGGTATTTGATAGTTCTACACCGTCCTATTTGTTGTGTGCTTGAAATTTTGTAAAGTCCCCCTTTCAAAGGAACATAATCTGTCATGCACTACTCAGTATATCCAAGTTATATTCAGTGTAATTACATTTGTATATTTTTTCTCTGATATGCTCATTTTGTGTGTGGTTATAATCCAAACAGGTTGTTATGAACATTAATTTTCCTCAAGAATATATTAAGTTTTCATTTTTTTCTTATACCACATCACAGTGAGGAGGACCATGCGTATAGAGTATGGAGAAAGGCCATTATGCTGGTATGGAGAGCTGCTGCAAGCCACAAGTAAGTCACAATTCTCACTCTTTGTAAAGAGATACTGTTAAAGTAGAAATATTTGCCGTACATTAATTTTCACATCAAAATATTTGTTTCGTGAATACATTTTATTTTTATTTAGTTTAAAATATAAATAATTCAGAAACATATTCTTATGAATACTTGGCATTCCATACTTAGTCGGAGGATTAAACCGTGGACTGAAGTTATAGGGTGGTATTATACTCCATAAAAGTCCACACTTTTATGGAGTATCTCTTGCCAACTCATTTACCCTGTACAGATTATTTTAATTCTGCAATTAAAAGTGTCCAACAAATTAATTTTGCAATGAAATGGAAAAAAAGATAATATGAAAATGAACTGAATTTCAACAAAGTCTTTGGTAGATTATTTTTGTCATGAATATTGAAGGAGGAAGATGACACCTAGCATTCCATAGAAGTGTGAACTAAAATTCTTGTTTAGTCTGGACTTAGTCCCGGCTTAACTTATGAGAATACCACCCATTGAGCTTTCAAGAATACCCCCCTTGCCTGATCATACATGACCACGTTCTTCTACTTCTTTTGTAGATATGCCAGTGTCTTCCTTCACCCGGTGACGGAGGACATCGCCCCAGGTTACTGCAGCATCGTTCACCAGCCGCTGGACCTCATCACCATCAAGAAGAAGATAGAGAACGGAACCATCAGGACGACGGAGTCCTTCCATCGGTACATCTTGATCATGTTTCAGAATGCTATCATGTATAACAGCTCTGATCATGACGTCCATGATATGGCAGTCAGCATGCAGAATGATGTGATCAGCTTTATAGAGGTGAGTGGTTGGTTGGATGTTGGCTGATAAAAGCTACTGGAGGCACGATAGCTCAGTCAGTAGAGCAGTGGTCTCGTAATACGGTGACCCGGGTTCGAAACCAAGTCTATGCACTAGTGCCCTTTGGTAAGGCATTAATCCTCATTACCAGGTCCCTTGTAGAGGACCTAAGGCTGTCAGTCCTCTGGTTGCTTACTAAACAAGTATCTATGCTTTCTTAGCCGTCGGGTAAAATAACCACTACTACTACTACTGCAAACCTTACTAGCTGACTAGTTTTTGGAAGAAAATCCCTTTTGATTGTGAACATTGAAAGATGGGAGTTCTTCCTGAATTAAAAAGAAGGTTGAGTTCTGGGAATAGGTGAAAAATGATTTGTGAGCGTTTTCATTGTTTTTATGCAAATGTGGAAGAACTTCAGAGAAAAAGTGTTCCCTGAAAAGCATGGCTCTTCAAATGCCTTCATCTTATAAATATGACATGTAACAGCTTATGCCAAATGTTCGTGTAGTCCCAGATACATATTTCTGTGTATAGTGCTTGTTACTTTTACCAAAACTGGGCCAAATATCTTATCATTTTAATGATTCCAGAACCTTGCAGTACACACCAATGCTTATATGCTACATAATCAACCTTTTCTGATCGTTTCTACACGGTTCACAATGCAATCGCATGACCAGAACTCAACTTTATCTTTAAGTTCTACAAGGTCAGAAGACTAGGGCATTGTATTGCAGCATTCCATTCAAAGAACAGGCCCGATCGAATGCGAATGCTAGTGAAATTGTGCCAGTCACATAGGTTCTCATTGACTTTCAAGCCAGTAGGGCCTTTATCTACAACTGGAAGTTCACAATACCTGCAATCTCGAGAATACTACTCATATGACCATTCAGACTTGAATCCCTTTGTGGGAGGATCTGTATCATGTTCTAATGTTATTGCCAAAGGGGAAATCTAATCGTGATTGGGTCTGGGTGTGGGATATGAGAAATGTGGATAAGATGTGCTCAAATTTTAATTTTATCCAACTCTGGAATATGTGCAACGTATTTCCGTTTACCTATTGAATTATCATATCTTGCTTATAATGCTTTATCATTCTTGTAGCTAATCGATATGTTTAATGCCCTCCATCGCAGTAACTTTCACAAACATTTACAAACGTTGTGTAAATGAAGGAATGAGTTAATATATTTGAATTACTTTTCCATTATCAATAGGAGTTCATCTCCACCCAGCTGATGGTACAGCAACCAGACTCCTCTAAGAGTCTGAGAGGGAGAGAGACCATGGCTCGTAGGTCAGAGGTCAGTGCACCAAAGGTCAGTATGACATCACTACTTGAATATTTATAAATGGATAGAGAGCTAGAGAGAGAGAGAGAGACATGAAGAGGGATAGACAAAGAAAGAAGTGGAGGAAAGACCCAAAGAGAAGAAGAAGAGAAAGAGAGAGGGAGAAAGAGAGAGGGAGAAAGAGAGAGAGTGAGATAGAGAGAATCAGAGATTAAGAAAAGATTACCCAAACGAGAGCAAATAAAGAGCGCAAGAAAGGGATAAACAGAGTGATAAAAGGGAGTGATGAAAATGAGATAGAACTCTGAATGTCCCCTTGCATTGAAAATAAAGTGATCAAATCACATATTATAATGTTTTGCTTTTTTTTTTTTGTGCTGAACCAATGAATGGTTACTCACAGGGAAAGTTTTTCCTGTATTTTTCTTTTCTCCCATTTTAAGTAATCTGGGGAGTGTTTCACAAAGACTAAGATTGACTTTAAGTTGGACTTAAATATGGCAGGCTGTTTATGCCACTGCTTGCTCTCACAATTTACAGGCATTTGTCTCTCAAGGGACGTACAAATCATGGTCACAAATCTACAGAATTTAAAAAATTTGATAATTCATTATTGAAGGAAAAAATAGTATCTAAAGATCATAGTAGTGAGAGCAAACAGTGGCATGAACAGCCTGCCATAGTTAAGTCCAATTTAAAGTCGATTTTAGTCTTTGTGAAACACTCCCCTGTACTCATATCCTGCATTCTGTAAAAAGCTACTGGTACTCATCCCGAATGTTTCTATCATCCATTCTTTATCTCTTGTCATTTCAATGTTGTAGGATGAGGAATTGAAAGCAAGACGTAGCTCTACCGATCACCAAGAAACAAGCGGAAAGAAGAGACGGACAAGAGCTGATGAAATCTAGAATTCTCTTCTTTCTCTAGACAGAACTACTACTCTTCATACTAGAATATCTGTAATAATATCTGTAAAATGCAGAGATGTTGGTTTAATGCGCTGTGTAAATCGAGATTATTTTTGATGATGTTTGGTTTCTTGTACGATGCTCAACATGCTCTATCAGCATCCTTTAACTGACTACCGTACCAATTTCAGAAAGGGTTTGAAAATGCCCTTTGTTGAAAAATAATGACCATTAGTTGTTGAATCTACATAAGTGTTTGCAATCACTTAAGTAATAGAATGGTGGTACGTTTTTGTGCTGCACAAATATTCAATCAGTTTAATTATAGCCATTACAAGTAGTGGGTTATTGATGTAAACAAATGCTCATATACCTATTAACAGCTCATTTTATGTATGTTATTACCAAAGAAAAAAAGATACCAGTCAGTCACTCAATAGTGTCTGACAGTGAAGTCTAGAAAGTAAACAGGTTACCTTGCATACTATACTAGGACACTGCTAACGTTTAAATTTCATAGATAGGACATGCATGACATATTCATAATTCCTGCAAAGTTCTACAGAATTTGATTTTGGCTGCAAAAGGGACATAGTATCTTTAAATTACATTTGTGCTCAGTGCTCATGAAAACAGGTTTTCTTGTCCGGAATTCTTCCCAGGGGGGGGGGGGGGGGGGGGGGGGGGGGGGGGGGGGGGGGGGGGGGGGGGGGGGGGAGGGGGGGTCACTCCCAACATGACTGGCTAAGCACTCCCGTCCAGAAAAAGCGGCGAAAGGGTGTCTTTTTCAGCTATACGGCAGCGACGACGTTTCCCTTAAAAATTGATGTTTTTCAAGCACTGATCGCAAAAAAGGGTACCTTTTCAGATTCACAGGTTCGTCGTCTACGTTTTCCTTACAAAGGGGTGTTCTTCAAGCACTGATCGCACAAAAACACCAAAAAGGGTACCTTTTCAGGATCACAGGTTTTGATGTTTTCTTTAAAAAGGGTCATTTCAGAAAAGGTGCGATACGCCATTACATTAGGGTTCATTTCAGATGTTGATGGACATAGGTGGGTAGCATTTGTGTATGAGAGTGACCCCCCCCCCCCCCCCTCCCCCCTGGGGAATTCTTACACTGTTTTGTCTTGTTGACCCTTCCAGCTTTTAAAACTGGAGACACACCTTTGTCAATACAATGGTTTCGTAATTATATTGCTTTTACTTTTCATTTGTAACAAATGAGTCATTTAAATTGATTTTCTGTGAGACAGCTGGCCCCCACCCTGTTACATATGCACATATGGATTATTCCTGGAACTGTTTACTTAGTATTCTGAGTCACTTAGTATTCTCCTCTCATAGAAGTTATGTCGTTTTCAACATGGGGCTAGTGTATTGTAAAGCTTCATTTGTAGTAGGAATAACATCAGTACGTTATTCTTATTTAAACAGTTAAAGAAACAGTTATTTTTTCTTTAAAAAACAAGGCATTTTCACGCCAGACCAGTATCTCAACATTGTACTCTTTTGGTAATTTTGTGTTTTATCAAGTTCTGAACTAATTACTTTGAAATGTCATAAATCCTGTTTTACATAGAATTTGAGCATAAATTATAAACTGCAAGAATAATGTAAATCTGAATTCTTTGGGGAGCAAGATGAATGGTATCAAGAGCTCCTGTGTAGATGTTTCATGAAGACTTATTAACTTTGTAAGGAGCAGTGAATACTTGATAAATCATGTCATGTATGAATTCATCGATCAAAATATTGCCTACCGGTACTCCTTGTTCATCTTGTACATTTTGTATATAATCTGTGTACTTTCTTTTGTATTAAAAAAAATGTGTATGTTCACAAAATTTCACTTAGTCAGTTGTGCGTTTTCTGGTAATAATTTCTCTCTTGTCCTCCCTCATCTTTCTCCACTTATTTCCCTTGCTTTCCTGTCCATCTCTGCTTAAATCTCTTCCTCTCCTCCCTCTCTTTCTGAGAGTTGTACGATATGGTTTGGCTTAGAGCATATCGACATTCCTGATGATGGCGCATAGCTGGTACATGATTGATGTACAAATATTTATACATCATTTTTGGTCCAGTATGGACTCAAATTCACCAAGTTTCATCTTTATTTCGTCTAACATCATCTGGCCTTGCAATAACATTTGAGGGCAAAAGATTATTCAATTCAAGTATTTTAAAGAGTCTACTTTCTCAAATATGAAATCTACACTGCTTTTTCAATGTTATTAAAGTGTTGGTGGTGAGGTAATGATGAATTTTGTCCAAATCCCACAATAAAAACTCTTAAACATGAATTATTATTCTAAACAAAGATATCTTTATTGACAGGAGCTCATGACAGAAAACAGCAATGGAGTACCCTAAAAATATTTTTAAATAAAACTGTCTAAACTTCTGTGAGAGATTTAAACAATTCCAAACAAAACTGGGTTTGCGATGAACATTTATAAACTAAGTGATTGTACTTGTCATTTCTTTTTTCCTGAAATGTATAAAAACAAATAAATTAACACAACACATTGCTGAAGACAAACAACTTAAAGGTACAACCATTTTAAGATGGTGAAATGGGAAATACTTTGGGGCACTTTTTTTTAAATTTCATGAGACTGATAAGTCTAATTTAACCTCCCCCCCCCCCCCCCAAAAAAAAAAAAAAAATTAAAACAATCTACGAATATGGTATTATACAATCGACAGTTATCAATTTGGTAAATTATTAAAACAAAATTAATGTGTATTCTTCAATTGGACTCTACGAAAGAGAAGGAAAAGGGGATAATACATGTCAGTGAAAAAATGGGAGTCTTTATGCATATTAAACTTAATAATAATGACTTACAAAAGCGGTTTAAATCCAGTCAACTAACATAGCATAAACATTAGCCCAATCAATGGATTCAAATTACGACCCTGCACTTGAGAGTGCAGACTCTCAACTCCTTTGGAGAGCATTTCACCTTTTTACAAGCATGCACAAGCTAATCCAACCACAATGACATTTCTCACACTGCCTGGTATCAAAATGCTTTGCTCAAGGACACAAGTGCTAGGTCAGGTACGAACCCACAAACTTTAAATTTCCAGTCGAGTGATTGAACCACTCGACAATCCTACTCTTTTTCATTTAATAGCAATCTCAAAGTTCTGAGGAACTCGTCACATAGTACATACATACACAACAGACTGATCAACTTGCATAGCACTATCCTAGATACATGTACATGTATGTTGTTAGCAGGTAATACTGAACAAATGCTACTTCTTACGGAACAATAAAACATGGCTGACAAGGACTTTTGGTAGACGATCGAACATTGTGCAGAAATCTTCAAATATTTACAACAGCAATAACATAATGCTGGCAACTTTGAACACGACTGGAAGGGTCTGCTTAATTATATACTCATGTCTAGAATATATCTCTAAAGAACTGAATAAAATAAAAACAGAAAATCAATATGTATTCTCCATGCCTCCATACAGATAGCCAAGTTACATTTGAAAAATGAAAAATAAAATATTCTGCTATCATGCATTTTCAGGAGCAAATGTCACATCACTTTTTTGTCTCTTCTTGAAAATAGTCGAATATCAATAGTCTTTTGAATATTCCGAGCTAAATGTTATTTAGAATGCACTCATAAAAGAAGATGACATCAACATTGAATCAAAAGCTTCAGAGCACATCCACATGAATGGGGTATTAATATCAAGCAAAACAGGTGTGAAAGATGTTATGGAGCTCTATTCCAAAAACCAGATGCATGATTTTGTCAGCAAAAAGACTGAAATTTGGAAACTATTCAACCCTCTTTTGCATTAACAAACAGTCGTAGGATTTAGTAAATCTACTCGGCTCTTGCAACTTCTATCAACAAAAATGTCTGGTACATTTACATCTCGACATGGACCTTGCTAATGCAGACAAAAAAATCTTAAGTTTTGAAATGAGAAATGCATCTTGCTTACTATGTACATGCAATCAGCCATAGTTGGAAACAAAAAAAGAGGAAAATACTGATAATCGGTTTGCATTTTGTACACAAAAACATACAATACACATATCATTCAATGGCATAGAGCAATGTTAAAAGTAGACATAGTAATTGCTCCTTTTCAGTTGCAGATCTATGTACAACTGATTTGTTTTGTATCAAGTATAAGGTAATACACAGCATTGGTAAATAGTGGCCTGGGTTTGGTTGAAGTTGTTTTGTTTTTCTTCTGGATAAGGTCAAATTTGTCTCTTAATCATATACATGTACATGTAGAAGAAGAAATTCAGAGATATCTTTCCAAACAATCAAATCAGTCTAATATTAATAATGAAATGAATCTGCTGTAAATGAATCTGCTGTAAGCTGAAATATCTTAGGCCTATCAATAGACAGAAAACTATCATTAAACATGTGCTTTTTTTTCTTTCTTCAAACACAGGAACTCCATAGCACCCCTTTGATAGGGTGCATGTTTTGTGCTTTTTGAGATACCACTCAGTTGGACAAATTTAGGAAATCTATTCTTTACCCCCTCCTCGAGTTACAACACACTACATGAATAGTATTGCAAAGCTTTAGATGTTCACACAAACTGATGCATCATGAGGGGTGCAATACAAGCAGGCGTCAGAGGCCAAAAGGGCCTTAAAATTTTCTAAAACTCCAACTTTTTACCAATTCTTCTGTTATTGAATGTATAGCACAACACCGTGTTCATAACAATATTCTTTATTTCCCCGGAAGTTAACAAAGAGCCCAGAATGTTAAATAACAATGCCTACATTTTCAAGTATCACTATTTTTTCATTTAAAAACATTTTTCTTCATATGATACATTGTCAACAGGGATGTCATTTTCTACAACTGTACAGTGCATCTCTTCATATCTTGAATACAAACCACTTGGATTCCTATAAAATAGAATGACAAAAAGGTGTAGGAGAAATCCTTCGGTTCATTTCTAGATGGCGCCAAACGTGTACAAATATGGACATGTGCCAAGGTCCTTCAAGGCTGCTACTTGTCCCGTGATCTTGATCTACTCTTGGAGCCTGTTGGAGATCGACTGAACGTCCTAAAACAGAGAAAAGAGAAAAATATTAACTAGATGTACTAGAGGGTGCATCATTCAACTGGCTACTAGGGGGAAAATCAATGAAAGAGTAACAATTACTCCTAAATCAATTAACAGAGAAAGCTGGGAAATATTCAATGACAGGATACGACACGGATGGGAAAAAATTTGCAAATAACCCCTCTGACATTCACAATGCCCCAAACATTCCATGATGACTCAATTCAAAGATAATGTCTCATATGTAACAAATCAAAGACGATAGTGTACTTAGGGCTCAACACTAACACCCTGGGAGATTGGGCGCCCAACATCTAGGTCCAGGGCCTGTCGCCTATAACTTAGTATTGATGGTAACTTTGCAATTAAAGGCAACCGTAATTTGATTGGCTGTTGAATTATGTTGCCGTGGTAGTTAATATTGATGGCAAAGTCAGTGGTAAGTTTTATGCAACGGGACCTAGGCTCCAACAATTTCAGTGTTTCTTCATAGGGCTCAATGTACATGTATATAGGCCCACAGACTTCAGTCCAGACCCCCTAACAAACGAATATCGAGTGTGGAGCAGTGGACTGTACCACATGCCTGCATTAAGTTGATACCACAACGAGGGCATAGATATGAACTCAATATACTTTGGAATGTACATTTTTGGCTCATTCTGGTGTACTTCCTAACAAATGGATAACTTAACATTCTTTTGTATGGAGTTAACAAGCAAGTAAGAGGTGCAGATTCTCAACTGACTTTTAAGAGTTCAAGGGGGATACTAACCTGCTTCGTGTTCGCATTCTGTCAGCTGACCTGGACCGAGAGCGTGACACTGACCTCGAATACGACTTTCTGCGTTTCCTACAATCAAGGAGCCAAGGACATTTGGTAAAGCACAGACTAAAATAGTAATACACATTAGGCAAGTGGTTCTTAAAGTCATTCATTACCTCCATCATAAACTATATGATGAATACGATGAATTTTAGCTGTGTGTGAAAAGGCTGTACTTTTACCTGTAAAATTCAGTGTTGCCATCCCTTTTATAATTTAATTATTTGAACTTTCAGGATTCTAAACTTCTTAAAAGTTTGTGAATATTCCATGCACGCAAAAGTTTCTGGTTTTGTAGTAGTATGAAATTACACAAGAAATATAGTGAACATAGTTGACTGGTTGTTATTTTTTCTCACCTGTCCTTGCTCCTGCTCCTCCTACTCCTCCTCTTTGGACTGTAACTGGGAGAGCGTCGTCTTCGGGGGCTGCCGCTCCGCGAACGTCGTCGACGAGGGCTGCGGCTACGAGAACGGCGGCGTCTTGGACTTCGGCTGCGCGATCGGTGCCTCGATGGGCGATAGCCGCCACGCTCCTTTCCTCTCATCTGTGTGGGAGCTGCGAGTGGTGGAAAAGAATACAGCCACAGAAAGGGAAGAAAGATGGACAATTGCACATTAAAGCATGTATAGGTGAACAAAGACATGATTATTCCAAATATGGAAGGAAATATCCATTCCGAGCAGTATTAGATAGAGTCTGCCATGAATAAGCAGTACTAGTAGGAAACTGGAAGTTGATGTAACTGAAATCATTGAGAACATCTAGGAAGTTATTTTCCATCAGAGATTAGTACAGTAGTATGGAGTGCATGGTCATTGTGTATTATCTGCTTTTACGCCTGATAATTCCCCTGTAACTTGCATGAGTTGCAACAATCTCTTAAACTCGTCATCTCTCCCCATCTATAATAAACCTAATCCCCCCCCCCCCCCCCCTCCTCCTTCTCCTAACCCTACACTGGTAACTGGTAATACTAACAAGCAAATGACCACTCTAGAGCCTAGAATGATCAGGGGGTGTTTCACAAAGATCCGAAGTTGAACTTAACTCTAAGTTGGACTTAAAAATTATGGAAAGTCGTTTATTTATTTATTATTATTTGAAAATCTTTTGTAAATGTTATTTTAAAAGGCATAAAATGTTGATTCAAATCATTCATATTTTCCATCATCAAGGAAATTTCATGTTCTTGAAGTGGAATTAATACAAATTCTAAAATACTTGAATTTTTGCTTTTGAATTTATATTATTTAAGGCTACATATGGCTCTCCTTAATGTTTAAGTCCAACTTAAAGTTAAGTTTGACTTGGGATCTTTGTGAAACATCCCCAGGTATGGTCAAGGTTCCAAGAGATGGCCGTAGGAGGGCTGAAGCTTCCAAAGCATTGAAAACAAACAGAGATCAGGAGGCTTTTTTTCAGAAGGCATTGGGATTAAATACTAAGGTGATATCCCTAAAGATAAGTAAATCATCTTACTCTTCCTGTCTCCTTCAGCATACTGTATCTCCAGCTCCCGGCCGTAGAAGCGGTACCTGTCCAGGGCGTACATCGCATCTTCAGCATCTCGGATGTCGTCAAACGTGGAAAGCTAATCTAGTCAAGGAACTTTTTTATTTCACTCAAAACACGGCGAAAAAATAAAACTACTTGCGTTTATAGAAAGAGCTCTGCTGTACATTGATTCCTCTACAAAGACTAACATGCAAACAACACATAACTTTCTAGGGAAAAGAGAATTACAAATTAAATTCCTGTCCTCCACATTTGATTCAGGACTCTTGACATGTCTTAGAATTTGAAATTATGCTCCAGGGCCTGTATTCAACTCAATACTTAAGTACACAATTTAAGCTTTTTACTTAGTATTTGGCTTTGATAAAATACTTAGCCAATTTGGGTATTCAATCCAAACTTTTGTCTAGGTATTTTACCCTTAAGTTAAGACAGCTCCTTACCAGACTTAAGCCAATTATTTGGAGGACTTGATTGGCAGTGGCAGGCATATGGTTTTCTTACGCAGTATTATAACCTGCGCACAATTATTGCGACGCGTTAATTGTGCATTACGTTTGATTGACAGTGTGATGTCACAATGCTTATCATTAAGTATTTTATTTATCTCAGGTAAGTAAAAGTCTAAAATACGATTTGAATACGAGATAAGTAAACTTCTTAGTTTAGCCATTTACTTAGTCAAGTATTGAATTGAATACCGGCCCTGAACTATACATTTATATCGGTTTCTTACTTTCTTTAATATCATTAGCTGATAAAATGGCAAGAAACTTATAATCCTGGACAAGACCAAAGATGTTTTATTCTACCCAAAGCAGGGTCATATGCAAATACGTGCATATGAAAATAGTTATTTCCAACAGGCAATGGTAAAAAATAACCATTTCATTCTTTCATGAACTCCTGTCAAATCTTAATTAAAAGAATTCAAATGAAATAACTTTGGAAGTGTTCTGCTCATATATTTTTGATTGGAAAAGATCACCATGAATCAATTTTGCTGCAACACTTACCATTATTGCACATTCTTTCAAGTTAGAAATGGTACTAAAAAATGTATTCTTTTCAAAAAGTGACTAGTTATAAATATGTGAAATAGTACACAACATGTAAAAAAAGTAATAGTTGATAGATTGCGAGTGTTAGTTTAGAATATGTTGTTGTTTATTCCAATAGGATACTCTACCTTCTTGAAACTTGAAAACTTGACATTTAAAGAGATGCATGGGTTTAACATCACAAGAGCGAGCCAGCCAGCCAATCAGCAGATGACCTTGACATCATGTGACAAGTGGATCATGCCCATTGGCTGATGTCCCCCATGCTTCTCTTGGGCATCAGGCTTGTGAAATCAACAACTTGTGACTCTTGTCTGTAGGCATGCTTGATCTTTTAATTCTTTTCTTTTGGTGTCTTGAGGTGTCTTGACTTGTCCCTTTAAACTCTGTACTGAAGCTTGTTTTGCTTGCTTGCTTTCTTGCTTGTGTTGCCTTGCATTGGTACATGATAAATCGATAGCCAAAGTAGTCTTGGTTGTTTTATGTGACTTGGTAGCGCTTGGACGGTTGGCTTGACTTGAGCCCTTTTGTCATGGATGTAAAAGGTGAACAGATGGAAGATTATCAAACAGTTCATTGACCTATCATGAAAATTATGACTACATATGAAGTAATGGACAGAATTGTGTTTGATACCGGTACCTCAAAATTGCTTCCCATTGTTTGTTTTTTCTTTCTATCAATAAAAGCCTTGACTATATATGACTATGCATCTAATGAAGAAGTTTTTTTCTTCCCCAATGGGCTAGGATATCAGAATAGCAAAAAAAGAATGAGGATTTTCATCACTTTTAAAAGTAGTTCAATCAGAAGAAAATATTAAATAGGAAGGTCATGAGATTACATCAAATTAGCTAAAAACGAATGTAGTTCCATTCAAGGTGTCATTTTCCCCCCGAAATGTCTGGAATAATTCACTGCATTCACTGTTGCTATTTCTTCTGATCACCAAATAGGCAAATAATCTATATTCTAAATAGTTTGGTTGTTAAAAGAAGAGTATAATTGAATTAGAGGATTATCAATTTACATTATAACTTTCATCGTTCACCGTGATATCACACCATGGCTGTTGAGCGGTTTGTCTTGAATCAACCATGGCTTGACTTGACTTGGCCATGGCTACCAAGAACTTGAACTTGAACACTTGAACTTGAATGTGCTTGAACTTGAACTTGAACTTGAAAAGACTTGGCTTGTGCTCTAACTGTGACACAGAGCAAAGACAAAACACAAAACTCTTGTTAACCTACCTACATTAGGAAATAGCAGAAATCATGTGTTTAAAAAAAAAAGCATCACAATCACATACCGGTACTGTTAACAAAAATATAAATAACAAAACTTTTGAAGAAAATAAGGCCTAAAAAAAAAAGATGTTGTATTGCCCTTTAGGTGCCAAAACATGGGTCGGTCGGTCAGAAATCTTTTCTTTTTTTTTACTCCCTCTTTGGGCTAATATTTCTCAGTTTTGAACGGTAACAAAAAAATAACTTTTTAAAAAAGCCGAACGTAGATTTCAAGATTTTTGGGTCGGTCGCAAAGGGCAATACAACATTTTTTTTTTTTAGGCCTAAGGATGATGAAATTGATTAAAATCGTTAACCTGTCCGCCATTAAGAATGAACAAATTTCAATAAATTTCATCAATTTGTTTTCCTTCAAACCACTTCAACATGAAGCATTCATATAAAAAAAAATATTAGTATGAAATGAGGGGTTAAACAAAATGGGTACAGGCAGAAAATTAATGTTATGGAATTTATGAAAAAACTCAAACAACAAAATTAAAAATTAAAATGGCACTCAAAATGATAGAAAGTAAGGTGTCACAAGTTCATGCAGTCTACAGCTTGTGTGTAAACGTTTTTTCAAATTCACACCATTACGAGTTTCCGATTTTCATTAACACTAGTGGTAAAACTTAATGAATGCATTATTACTAAATTCTAAATAATGAGGTTAGTTAAATATTTACAAGAATCTACAAATTAGATGAGATGACAAAATGATGTTTCTACTCTAAAGAGTGCATTACATTACAACATGTAATATTTGGAATTTTGGATACATTGTAAGTGACATTTTTTTTATTTCTCAAGAGGTTTTAAATATTGTCCAATCCAGTCTCAAAACAATCACAGTAAAGTTTTGAGTAATTATGATTTTGATGGGGAATATTTCAGAAGTTACAAAAGCAAATCAACCAAAGACCCCAAGTAATTGGAATAGTAAGACTGGTGTAAATATTCTTTATTCTGCAATCTCCAAATGAGTTATACCTTTATTTCATTTTCCCCTTTGGAAACATGAAAGATTTCAAAGTATCAAACTAATAAATTTATTTCTAAAAAAGATATAAAATAAACCAAGAAAACTTATGAACATGTGTAAAATATCGAAGATAATGAATGGTATTGGATGAAAGTCAGAGTAAGAGAAAGTCTGGTCAAAGCCTATGGGAATGTTTTGAAGGCAAAGTAATCAGAAATTTAGGTCACAGATGACAGATCACATCTAATAGTTGATAATTGATTATGCCATTTTTAAAAGCAAACTTTTGATAGACATGCAGATATATATGTGAGCAACAAATATATTCTATTCCCCAGATATTTCATATCCTTGACCAGAATCTGTTATTACATTGACTGACTCCGCACTAAATGCTCATACAGGCATAGTAGAAGGAAGATCACTGCAAGGCGACTGAATAAGGATATTGGACATATGCAAAGCCCCTGGGTTCCCTGGTATAGTAGTCCAAAGGTATGTAGATGTCACTAATAGGGCCATACTTGCCGAACAAGTTCCTCATGTCTTCCGCCCGGCTATAGTGATAAATAATAGCAAGGTAAAAAAAATAGCAAGATAAAGACCCACGATGAATACAAAAGACAGATATCCGTCATATCCCAAAGAAGAATGAGCATATAAAAGCATGAAATTAAAAAAACAAAAACATGCAGAGTAGCTGAAGTGAGAACAATACTGGAAAGGCAATTTTTACAAATTTTCATTTACTGTTGAATAAAACTGGTGAACATATTAAACGCCAGTACTCTCCTAAAGTCTCAAATCAGATGCTAGCCTTGCTGTGTATAGTATAGTTTATAAATTAAGCTTAGATCTAGTCTACATCAGGTTTCTACATAGACACCCTCATATTATGACGGTTTCGAGAAAAGGCCCCAGAGGCCAGATTTAATCTCAGCGGAAAAACCCTCTAATAACTATCAGTAGCGGCGCTACTCCGAGAACGAGGATATATTAATATCCTTGTTAAAGCGGACACTTTGCGTTCTATAAAATAAGGATCGTCTGCATTTTCACAGATGTTTTTTTTCATCGGCGCTCTGCAGGTTATGGGTTCCCGGGGCTGGCAATGTGAAAAACGAATTCCACGTCAGAAAAAAAACCCAGTTCACACTGTCTGTTTTCGAGAGGTTCTATCGCTCATACCAACATGAAAGTCTCTGTACAACGTTAATGTAAAATGCATCAAGAAAATCATCACAGAATCTGTTTTTTGCATACCACGCGCGGATCGGAAACGTCTGCAAAAGTGTGAATGTTCTGTATTTTTTCCATCTGTTTCTAGTGACTTAGTGTCAGCGGTTTAATACGAAAACGATCCTTATTCTTGGACTAGCACCCCTATTGTCTATAAATCAGAGATTGAAGATTTCGGCCTAATAATCACCTTGCCCTTGAGGCTAGTTAGATCCAAATGTTAACCATTTGGAGCAGCAGCGCACATGCACCTAGGCCACACACACACACACACACAAGCACATGATGTGCAACTTTGCAATGCACGCCTTTAGCACTGGGCTGCGGTTACGCACGTACATCATGTACATGGACGACATGGCGGTAAAAGTGCAGGCTTTGTCCGCGGAGACATGATTTAACTTCAAACAAGAGTTATGCACCTCTCAAATGATAATTCAACTCAATTCATAGTTCACCAACAAACATACATATGTTACATTACTTTCACCTTCGCCTTACCTGACATCATCCGGTAAATTTCGGACATAAAGTGATGTGTTAGGCGGTCGACTCCCGTAGCGTGAAGACATTTCGATTTCGCTCCTCGATATTAACCCAATATTAGTAGTTTTCGTAGTATATGATCTAGTACTTGCGCATGCGCCATCGAACCCTTGGTTTGAGTTCGTTGGCATGCGCGCGTGTACTGTGTAATGTGCGACTTGTCCCTTATTTGTCATAAGAAAAAAAATGTTGAAGCAAAAATACAACCTATTTTATTTTATGCCTGGATCAGAAATGTGGCAGGATCCAGGGGGGGGGGGCCACGTGCCCCCCGGCCAAAACAAAACCAAACAAAAAATGTGCTCTTACCCCCCCCCCCCCCCCCCCCCCCCCTCCGCTTATTCAGCGGCTAGCTGAGTCGTTGCGATTTATTTTTTTCGGGACCAAAAAAATATATAGGCCTATCCTCTAAACTCAGAACCTTCAGACAATTTAAAAATACAACCAAGCAAAAAAACTTATTTATCTCATAAACCAAATCTTAATTTAAGAAAAATATCACCAAACTATACGACTGAGCGCACACAACTTACCCGCCATAAATGGGAAGATATATAAGACCAGCCTAAAACGCCCCTAATCTACGATTCTGTGAAGACTACAATATGAATCTAGTAGGAGATGAATACCATATAATTAGTAACTGTGATAAATATAAAGATTTACGAGTCGAGATTTTCTTGAAACTTTTAGCAATTTGGAAGAAAATGTTAGTAACTTGGAATGTCAAGAAAACTTTATATTTATAATGAGATTAGACAATAAAGATAAGAATAGATATTTTATCTTCAACAAAAATATAATTGCAGTGAGCGGTAACTTTTAGATACTATGGTCAATCCAAGTTGTTTGTTGTCGTTTTGGGGGATTGGGCGTTCCATTAAGAATATTGATGCCTTTAGCTTCTTAAACTTGTTTGATCAAATTGTGGTGGCATGCAAATAAATGGCGAAGAGCATGCCATGGCACCACAATTTATTTTAAAAACATATATTTTAATATGCATAATTATTTTAAGAATATTTGGGGAGGATACTAAGAAAAAAGATCTAGATCCATGGTCTATTTGCCCCAGCCTCCCAGGTTCAAGGTAAAATTGACCCTTATTCATATTCCGTGATGAAGAAGTAAAAAAGGTACCCTTTCATAAAGTGGTGCGTATTGACATATTACTTTATTATGGGGATCGTCTACGGGAACGGCCCCTCCCCTCCCGTTTGATCTAGACCTAAATAAGTTTAAAAAAACACCGGAAAATCATGTTATTTTAGTAACATTGTTAAATCATTGGAATCGATTTATAAATAAACCACATTTGCATTTTAATTGCCCTCCGCCGCCTGTATAGGCCTATAGGCCTACATTGTTTGATGACAAAGTTGTATTCAATGTTCAGTAGCTCACGACAATATGCCACCCCCTAGGTCGTATAGTTCAATGATTGTGAACATTATAATTTTTTTATTCGAGGTGAAAAACGAGCAGAAAATGTAGTTTTCACGTGAAGAGCGATATCATCAACTCGCTAAATTTTTTCACCAAAAAAAAAATGATGAAGAGTAAACAAAAACAGTGCGCACTACCACCACCCCCCCCCCCCCTCCTATCGAGCAAAACAAAACAATAGTGTAAGTGCTCACTACCCCCCCCCCCCCCCCCCCCGCCGCGCTTATTGCCGCTTCTGAGCTAGAACATAAACTTTGTTTTTTAATTCGTTATTCTATTATTTCGCATCGTGTACAGCGGATTCCCATATAAAATCAAACAGTAACCCAAATAAAAGCATCTTGTAGCGAAAATTATATTCATCATTATCATAATACTGTCTTATAATCATCATTACTACTACTAGCATTATACCTTTTAAAATTATTAGTGATATTATATTGTTTTATTTTGTTATCATCGACATCATAGTTATCATTTGGAACATCATGACATCATCATCACTATCATCATCATCAACAACAACAACATTGTTATTGTTATAATTATTCTCAAATCTATATTTTATTTACAACTATACAGAGCCGGCAGAGAGCCGGGTCCAAAGAATACTGGGTATCTTTAGATTTTTGTTTTTTTCCATCCAGACGTGATATTCTGAAAATCTTACTTGAGGCTCAAAAGACCATTTTCGTAATTAATCTAATGCATAATTTTTGATAAATTGCCATGTTACAAATTATTTCATTCACCTGTCAGCATGGATAATTGTATTCCAATAAAATCGTCCTTGTTTACACGAAGTGACGGTAGTGAGGAAAATCGTAACGCAAAGTGAATGTAATTTTTTTCACTATACCGTCACTTCGTGAAAACAGCGACAATTATTTTTGTTATAGGTAGGAGTAGGACAAACATTGCGCAATTGCAACTATAGGCTGCGATTTGTAGTGTTTAATTATAGGCTGCAATGTGTTATGAAACCTCTTCCGAGGGTAGTCTGTTTAGACTGTTTAGTGTGAGATTGGACTTATGAGTGATGTCGATAGACTAGACTATCCTCACAGTCAACATAGAGGGCTCAGTGCAGATTTAGTTTTCCCTGTCTGAGTTTTATCATTCAAAAGTGCATCTAAATTAAATAATACCGAATTTCTTTTGCCTTTTGGCTTGAAAATCAAAATTTCATGACAGTACAATAATCATTATTCTGGAGATAACAAATATTGACTCCGTGACTTGCTAAGGCAGTCTCTGCCGACGGGGAAGTGGGGATCCATGGGGGGGGGGGGGGGGGGGGGGGGGGGGGGGGGGTAGTGGAATCGGCGGATTAATTGTCAAGTGTGAAAATGTATTTGTTCTTATTAAATTTTTCCAATCAATTATTTCTTTATTAATATTCAAATACAGCAATACAATCACAAAAATCAGGTCAAATCATGGGCCCTATATATAATATACCGAGTACCGTATGGTCAAATCAAGGAGTTACATGCTTTGGTCAAATCAGGGAGGTGCACAAGATAGCCTCACTTCCCTGGTCAAATGTAGGGCTATATTTTTAATGTGAATTATTGCAGATTTTTGTTTTTCAGTATTTCATAAATAAGTATGTAGGCCTACGTGATAGTATGATGATATTAGCTCATTTTCAAGAGTGTCGATGGCGGGTGGACATCTGATGAATGCAAATGATCAATGAATTTAGTCTGCTTCAGGTAAATCCTCTCAATTGACTACAATCTATCATATTGTTTAGTGCACGCAGGTATAAAATAATCACGAACATTATATTCCTTTGCAAATCAATTTCTTGTGGCCCTTTAAAGCGAGCATATGCATGATCGACGAGAAGGCGTATAAAAAAAAAAAGTTTACCGCACGAACCTCTAACGCATGCGCAAAAGTTGTTTACGAAATTCGATTTCTGACAAGTCAAGTCACGTCACTGGATTGTGCATGCTACATGTACGAGCGAGCTAGGCTGCCCTCGCAACAAGGTTGGAAATTTGCATAACGGGGGCTCGGCTTATTAATTATTCAAGATTTAAAAACCGCAGGCCAGGCAACCACGTTGAACAACGAGTACAATGCGGTGGGATGATTTGGGCGAGTTCATTTGAAATAGGGGGTTATTTATAAGATATCTGTGCATATAGCATCTTCAATAATAAATGTGGTAGTTTAAGGCTCACATTTTATCCATCCAGTCCACATTATGTTAGAATAATAATTAAAACATCATATTTAGAATATAAGCCATTTTTTATAATACGAAACGAAGATTTTGAAAAGTGGAAACCCGATTGCCGAATGAGGAAGCAATGCAGGTCACGTTTCGCAGCCATTGAGCGAGCTCGAGTTGGATTTAGCTGGTTACCCCAGCTAGCAATCAGCTGTTGCAAGCCAGCTAGCAATAGCGAGGCAGTGTGAGGAAATGGCGAGCCACTGCAATCAGCTGTTTTCTGGAAGCACTAGCAGGATGGGTGTACATATTCAATTTTTACCAACAGTCTTTCTTGCTGTATTTTCTCAGCTTTTTCATTATGCTCAGGTAAGATGAGAACTCTTATATCTTCATTCAAACACTGTTTAAGTATTCATGTATTTTTTAAATAAATTGCAGGTCATATTAAAGATGTACTTAATCTGAACATCTTGTCAAATTTTGTTCCTTTTTGAGTGAATTCATTTTCGTACTCGCAGTCTCGCACTAACTTGTTCAACTTCAGGTGGGACTGCAGTGTAACACATCTTGTCGGTTCTGTTACAGATACCAAATTCTTTTTGATCGTGTTTTAGCTGTACAACCATTGATCATTTCCTTTGTAATATGATGTTTAATGTTTTTAGTAAATATATTTTACCCATCTGACTCGTTAGTCGGATTCAGATTTGCCCATGTCATATCCATCCAATCGCATTTTCACTTGCAAATTCTTTGTTCAACATGTTCTGTTGTTAAAACCAGGGAGTTTAGATTGGATCCAATCCCAACTCCTGATGGCATTGACAAAATTTGTATAATCATACAAATAATAGTGAAATAGACCTACAATTGCAAGTGTAGAACTATGCCACTGTCTGTAGACATGTTACTTGTAGGCCTAGACTCTATTTGTAAGCCGTTAAAGTCCAGTAGATCTACTGTCATGTCAATGTGTCAGTGTAGCTCATCGACAATTGATTTTGGAACTGGAAGAAATAAATCCTAAAATAATTTTTAAAAAGACAAGTCACAAGTAAAGGAAACCATCTGTTAAGTGTATTCATACTCGTAATCGTATATCTGGATCCTCTATCTATGGTTTCATCAGAAAAATCTCATTCTTAGTTTAATTTGTTGAACAAGATTTGAAATTTCAAAGAAATTCATCTTGTAATGATGATGTAGACTAGAAAATATATGCATAATTTGTTTTCATTGGTATCCTTAATGCAGTGGGTTACTACTACATACATGTACATCCAATGAACTTTGAAGTTGTCTAGCGATCTAGATCATGTTTGTCAATAAATTTTCCAAACTTTCTCACGTTAGCAAAACAGGCACATTTCCCTGTCATCCTTATCAGTTACTTTGATCACATTACACCTCATTAAGATGTAAACCAATGGTTGGATTACAATAATGTCAATACAGTTATGCTGATAATTTTGTGTCTGTAATTCGACATGGGCTACAAATACCTTTGTTTAGGTACAAAGTCCTTATTGTTCATAAACAATGAGATAGTGACCTACATTGTTGCCCACATGCCTACATTGTATTTGGGGGATCTGTCAAAAGGCATACAGTACAATTTGTTAAATTTATTTTCTAATGATTTATTTCTTTAATTATTTTGTTGTTGCATCAATTCTTGATTGTATTATGTGTGTATACATGCATGAAATGAAACCCACATCTTTTGTAAGGGGTTGCAATCATGTTATTCATGTGAATTGCAATTTATTCATGAGTATGTTTCATGGATTCAGTTTAATATTATAAGTAGGCCTACTATTAAAGTAGATGACCTGGCATATACAAGGACTTGAACTAAAATATTTTGATAATTTATCATTATGGAGCTTTTTGAGCTTCTCATTTAGACTTTTACTTCAAAAGAAAAAAAAAATAGGGTAGGCAAAAGACATGTACTACTAGTAATATTGTTGACCTTATCACCTGAAGGCTGAACTGAAGCACTAGTTTCTCAGTTGTAATTGTTTAGCTTGTTTATGGCCCTGGCATCCTGTGAGAGTTATGAATTTGAAATCAATACCATTAATTGAATACTACCTTGCAAGGTTAATTGCCTGCAATATTATGTGAGGTTAAGGGAAGGTTAAGCTGGCAGTAGGTCTATCTAGTAAACAACTAAATATGCTGTCCTGGATGATAAAGTAGGATAATTCCTTTGAATCAATTGGAAGATATTTTCTTTAAAAGTTAAACTATAATGTGGTGGCTAAAGACCATAAGAAGAGTAGTCTAGGAACATGTTCGTGTTCAAATATTGAAGAAGACATTGAATTATCTTGTGATCAAAAATCCAGCTGCTACAAGATGGTAAGCCCATAATTAGCAAAATAGGATGATAGGCTCGTGTATTTTGTGAGGGCGAGTGTCTTCCATTAAAAATGGAAAGATGAAGAGTGCATGTTGTCTATTTAAAAAGTAATAAAAGAAAATTATGAGCATTGTCCATCGAAGGCAGTCAGGCACTAGGTATTTCAATTTTCATTGCCAAAAAAATAAATGTATCAAGGGCAATATTATTTTTAGTTTCACAACATGTCTATTATTCCTATAGCTATCCAGCATTGAGAACAAAACAAATTTGATGTGCAATACTTCAACATCTTTGCAAAGATATTTCTAGAAAACTAGACTAGGGTCTAGTGGTTACAAATTTCATGACATTGCTCAAGAGGGGTTTCCCAATGCATTGCATACTTGGTACGATGTATGTTGTAATTTACAAATTGTACTTGTGCAGGCCTGCATGGCCGCTACCTGCACACACTTGTCCTAAATCTCAAAACATAACATCTCTTCTTTGTACGAAAAGTTGTTTACTACAAGCCCTTCGTAGGTTATTGTTTGTATATGGCCAGAATGTATGCTTGACATGTACACACACGTTTTTTTTACACACAAAACACTGCAAGAAGTTTTAAATGCCTAGTGTGTGCCTTTAACGGTCACTGACTCCCCATTCAAATCCAAGAATAAACGGGTTATTGAAAACCCCCTTTGATCCAAGCTCCACCCCCGTGAGAACAGAATTGCCTTCATTAGCATACAATCAGCCCAGCTGTCGCATCTGAGCATGCGCCTGTAATAGTAATGAGGCAATGCAAATTGTGTCGCGGCTTCCACCAATGAGCGGTCAGCGAATGGGAGCTCCCATTGGCTGCTTTCTTGGGTCACATTAAATATGCATTGACAAATGGGGAGGACCCTGGGAAGGTGATTGTCACATGTTGTACAGTTCTTACACATGTACATGGTTTATCTGATAAGCGTATTTGACCCATATATTTTTGTTTTTAGCTCGAGATAAAGAGTAAACAAGTTTATTTCTCCCATCAAGATTCCAAAATATGCGTTACATGAATACATGTACGTAGCCTACGAATCTAAATCACAAAGACAATTTTTTAAATTTATGTAGCACATTCTAGGTCACAGAAACTGCACCTGTAACTAGCATTTCTAGTACTGTAGTTCATCAACTTTTCGATGATTCCAATTTTTATAGTTAACTGATTTATCCATTGTGTATTTAATGGTTAAAACATATATCCACATAATATGTCATGTACGTATGGGACGAAGGTCCTTTAACTCCAAAGTCCACGTGTGTTATTCTGTTCGTCATCGTTCCATGAGCCAGCATCGGACAGCTGGTTCAAACTGGTTTGCACTCTCTCGATCTCCTCCACGTTTTCGGCTTTGCATGAATGGCTTACATGCTTATTGTTACGTGTATAGCTAGCTAGGCTCGTACCCGTAGTACTCTTGACCGAGTGTTTTGCAATCTCCAATTGTAGGTTGTCAACATGTTTTAGGAGATTATGATTTCTTCCTTTTTTCAAATATCTAAACGGATTGTAAGATCACTCTTTGGGTCACCAGAGTTAGGATGTTCTTGCATTAAAATTATGTGCTACATTTGTGGTACGATTTTTTTTTTCTACTGGAGAAAGGGGCGAGGTGACAGGTGTCATCATTTGACACCGTACCTGGATTTGAAAATCTTCTCATAATTCGTTTCAATTATAATTTTTATTTTTCTCTTTCTTTATATGTTATTTTATATTATGTATGATTAGTCCTTTATTTTTAAAACAAATGTTTAAATGATTAATTCTTTCTTTGCCCTGTGTCACTTTCTTATTTAAGCACATGGGTTATTTTGGGTAGAAGTCAACAATAACTGGACTGTCTTGCTCATTTGAATTTAACTGTCAGAGAGCAATGTGTTTGTTTATGTGCACCTGGACTATTGTATTTGGGTAGTCTAGGGAGAGATAATGTCCAGTGTCTCTCTCTCTTACCAAAATCCTTTGAACCAATAAATGGGGGATAAAAATACGAGAGGGTCTATCACAAATACAGTACTCTTGTAAGGGACAGATCAATACAAAAGAAGAAACCATTGTTGGAACAAGAATGGGATAGCACGTTCTGTGCATGGCATAGGAATGGGAGTTGTCTCTAATACAAAGTAGACGGCATCTTGTCTTGTTCAGTCTTGAATCTTATTGCATGTGATATTGGATGACATTTAGAAATGGCAGCTAGTGAAAGATTTTTTCCCTCCTTTTTATTTCACATTTTTGCAAGACTATCTTCCTAAACATAGGATTAAGTGAAAATTGGGGGGGGGGGGGGGCTATTGGTTGGTCAGAATAGTGTTCATGTAAGCAACATTTCTTAGCTTCAAATTCAACTTGATGCTGGCATTTATAAGGCAAGTCTGCCAGCCTCAGGTACTTTCTCAATAAACAGGTAGCTATTGAATGCCAGAATATTACTTACACGTACCACAGTGTGGCGATAGATTCATAAATTGGCTGTTGTGTAGATGAATAAACTCCCTACAAAGCTACAGTACAGGCAGGCCTTCAAGTGCATGTAGGCCTTCTACATGTACATGCATGCGAAGAAGATCACACTCCATCTGGCAGAGGAAATAATAGTTATGTTCTAGAAAGTGATGTTTGTACAGCAGGCCAGCACTGAATAACCAAACCTTGATACAGTTTTCCATGTTGTGATGGACACTACATTGATTGAAGCCCAATTGGCCATTTGTCTGTGTAATGTAGGCCAACATAATCCTTATTCATAGTCCTGTTTACATTGTGTGGACATTTCAAAAGAGAATGACCTTAGAAGAAAAAATGGAGCGTGCCTTCACTGTGGCTTAAGTAATACACTAACCCGTTTCATTTTAGTCCAAGGAAACAAAGGCAGGCTGTAGGTAACTTTAACAACAGTAGTTCAATAATCTTTTATAGGGCACCTTTAGCATCAGCAAAATTAATGACAACAACACTTCCACAGTTGCAATGATGCATACAAAAAAAGTGTCATGATGAATCTTGTGTGCAATAGGGTCTTTATAATTATTTATTCATTTTGTTGTGGATAGGAAATTACTTATGTATATTCTGTCAACCATAAGCAGCTAACATTCAACCAAGATATAATGCACATGATTTGCAAGTGCAGCCTCACAGAACTTTTATCATATTCGGTCTCGCTGGCCTTTGGTCCAGTGGACATCTTAGATTTTCAACTGAAAAATAATCAAGGACTTAATGCAATAATGTTCTGTTTACTCGGTATAGCCTTCAGTGTAGTTTATCTTAAACATTATTATACCCTGAATGTTTCTTACAAACGACGCTGTTCCATTGAAGTGGGTTATTAGAGTGACCTTCTCTTTTCTCTGCCTGTTGTTCACCCTGATTGGTCCTTACATTTGCCTCAGATAGTCCCCGATGGATCATAACAATGGAAGGGGAACCTTTGGTTAGTTTCTTTGTAAAGAAAATAGAAGATGCTCCCTTCAAAAGAAGATTAATGATTGCATCAAGCACTGTGACATGAAGATGCCAACTTAGTAATGATTTTTTTTTTGCCTCTGTGAATGTTCGCCTTATTATCAATCCATAGAAACGTTCAAAATGTAGATCTGTCAGTAATTGATGGTCTCCATCAACTATAGGCCTTTGATATACATATACATATTACTTGATTGGATGTAGAACATCAGAACATGTTATAAATAATACATTAATGAGCACCAAAGACTGATTTATAATGTCAGCTTTTAGATTATATGTAGCCAAATGCAGGCCTGTATTTTTGTTCAAACTAATTGTCTTTTCAGCTGTGAATGACTACCGGTATAAACTTGATTATCACTGAATACACCTGATATATATTGTCACTGGTCAGTGGACAATAACAACTATGAATGTTATTCTGATCTAGACAAAAGGAAGTAAACAGTCATTTTATCCGAAGTAGATTGGATTAGTTAAATGTAGGTCACAATGATTAGCAGGCCTTGTGTTTGTATTGAGCTTCCTCTACCAGTACTTTTACAAAACAATAGAAAAGTCAATGACTCTAGGTAGATGGGTCAAGTACTTTCCCCATATTGTACAGATAAATGAACAGTACTTATAGATGTGAAGTCCACACTCAGGTAATTTGATATAAATTTCCAAAACAAAACATGTCGGAGAATATTTTACACCTTTGAATTACATGTTGACAAGTGTAAATAATTTGAGATGATGAAAAATTGAAGTTAATTGAATAGTGAAGATGACTAATCTTTCTGTTTTTTTCTGTATCTCCCTTTCTCTTTTTTTCTTACAGGCAAGGGAATTCTGCCAAGTGGAAGGATATTGGTGCGAAACGGGGCATTGTTGTGGGAGCGGCGAATGTTGTACATATTACTACGAACTTTGGTGTAAGTATTTGCAAAGCATGCTATCAACTATGTCCAAAATATAATAGTACATGACTCGTTGGCTTTGTTAGGCCTGTACACTCTCTGTGTAAGTTTACTTTTTATCATGGCAAATCCGTTTTAGGACACCAATACCACAGTGTACCAAAATCACAAACAGAAAAGTCAAGAGGCATCAATTGAGTTGAAAATAAAGATAGAATGAACATGTTTCAGTTATCTTTTTCTTTCTTCCCTGAAACAAATAATTTAAATAATTAGGAGAAAAAACATTGTTTAACAAGGAAGAATACCCAGTAGTTACTTTGATTTCAGTCTTTGAAATGGAAGCAAATCTTGGCATGGTTTACTCCATTAGAGCACCCTCACTTTCCCTATAAATTGGTGGTTAGGATTATTGTCTTAAGACCATACTTGTTCCCAAGAAGCCAATTGTAGCATTGGAAACATCTTAATAGGTTGTGTAAAGAGAAGAAATTTGTCAGGAGCTAAACAATGATAAAAGCCCTTGATTGTTGACAGTAGATTCACTTGATAGAAACATCTTGGAATAATGCCAGGTAACAAGTGTGCTATTCCTCAGATGGTCTTTTTCGAATCGTTCTCTTATCAAGGTTATCTCTCAAAGCTAATCTAATTGATACCCTTCTCATATTTTCAGCAATGATGATTGTGTCTGTAAATTTGAAATGAAAACGTACAGGTGATATGTATGTTAACATACTGTATGAACACCATAATTATATCTACACATGTGACCCAGTAGAAGTTTCCATTAGGGGAATAAGCGAAGTACATGTGCACCAAGTGTGTCTTACATTTCCTTTTTACCTTATTTGAAGTCTAGGCTGCCTGCGTCATCACATAGCGATTAGGGAAGGAAGAATTGACAAGTTTTTTCTTCGAAGTCTGCTGCTGGATGCCCCCAATTGAGAACGAACTTGAAACGAATAACTGGAGTAAATGGGATGAGGTCCAAATGTCATTGTCATTGCATTTTGCTGCTGCCATTTTCCTAGAAAGGTTACTTAACAACATCTCTCCAGCTGTGTGTTGCGTATAAACAGTTTGTCATGTGTATAGCAACCCTACTTCACCATGTGACTCGACTTGCAGAGAAAAGTGTGCTCCACTTCTCTCCTGTAGGTTCATGCCCTTCATTTGAAAAGATCAAGACAATTACCAATAGACCATTTTGGTAATGTAATCAAATCTTAGTTACATGTAGTGCCTTGTTACAAATAATTGTATTTCAATAGTCAGAATGCGAATTGCATACGTTGGTAGGTAGGATTGCCTTAATGAAAATACATGTGGAAGATCGAAGACTATTTGAACTGATTAGATATATTGAACCTTCATTAAAAAATATAAAAAAATAATGATGAATATATTACTTTTAAAGGCTTCACTTAACCATAATTTGATTTATTCCATTGATGGATGGATTATTTTTTTAAGTTCAAAGTTCTAGGTGCTATCACGCAAAGTAGAAAACTAAAAATGTAAATTTAGTTTGAGCTAGTACAGTTATGTTTCCCAGGTGCAACTTGGCTTCTTCTAGCTGTTTTCCCAGGTAAATCTTGATAACAGGTTGCTGATGGACACTTCCCTTTGACATTATTGTTTGTTAATAAGGAGAAAAATCCCAGGGCGGATCAATGATTAACAGGCGTGCGTTTTCCAGTTTCCTCTCCTGCAGGCTATCTAAGCTATTAAGGACAGCCCAAATCAGCATTCACTATTATAAATATTAAGTAGCATTATACCCATCATCTACGTGTACATGTACATGTAAATTGGTAGGCTACATCTAGGCTACATAATAATAATAATAATAATAATAATAATATAGCCTAATAGTCCACTCCAAATTTTATTAAACCGAAACATAAATACTGTTGCAACTTTGCACATGCCTAACATCTGTTATTAAATACTCCAGCCATTCTGGAAAATCCAGGGATACATGTAAATTGGTAGGCTACATCTAGGCTACATAAATACTGTTGCATCTTTGCACATGCCTAACATCTGTTATTAAATACTCCAGACATTCTGGAAAATCCAGGTATAGGTGTAAAATTGCAAGTTGCCAAGAATTTAGGCCATACTTTTGTGGATTATGAAGGTGAGCTGAATGTTATCTAGTTTGCTGAGGTGAAAGAACTTGAAGTTGTTTTGAGTTGACTCATTCTGTTTGTTAGCTGACGCGTTTCCTTGAAATTTTTCAGAACTGAAGAAACATCGGTTCAAGTTATTGAAAGTTCATAAGTATGCCTTGAGGTACCCAGGCAGAAATATTATTTCCAATACTAGATAAAATTCTATCTTTTGGCTGAGTTTTTCATCAATCTTGTTAAAATGTAATTCATGGAAACATAAGCCTGTCAAAGATTAGTCAGAATTGAAGTTAACAGTACAATCTTATTTTGCTTAAAGTTACAGTTTCAGTTTACATGTACCTGATCTGCACAATTGTATTTTATGAAATAGGGCAACATTTCTTCATCATGACTAGAAATGTCACTTGAGAATTTACATGTATGTGATTCCAAAGAATGATTAATGCCTGTATGTTACATCACAAAGTATTTGATGAGAAGGTTGTTTATGAGAGAAAATTCTTTTCCAATATATTCTTTTCAAGTAAAGCTACACGGGTGTGCTCTTTTTGTCCTAGTTGTTATGTTCAATATCTCGGTGAAACATGAGGCGAGCTGTGGTGTTTACTACCCTGTCACCCTATCCACAAAGAACTGGGAGATTTAAATGATCTTAATCGTAAATCTCTCGTCCAGGTCTAAATCTGTCTCAAAGATCACCAGGTCATTCAAACCCTGTAGCCTTTTGTACTAGCTCACTCTACTCCTTCCTTGTTTGCAGCAAGCCTTCTTTATTTCGCGGGTTGCTGGAGGGACGGGGTCAGAGGCCAAATCCAGCTCCTATTTTCTACCCTCCCAGGCCTCTCCTCAGCAATCTTGTTTACTGCACTGGAGAGATTCAGTCACGTGTCTTGAATCTATACCTTTAAACATTGCAGTACTGTACATGTAGCTGCAGTGCATGTGTGTTTTGTAATACATATATTGAGAGCTTGGTTTATAGCACATGTTGGAAGGTAACATGAAATCAAAGAAGACAGAATTTAAAGGGAAATTTTCCACATCTAATTTACATGTATTGGCCTTGTATTGATTGCAATGTACATGTACATACATGTAAGCTTACATGTACATGTACATGTACATGTAGGTTAATTCAAAATGAATAAAAAGGGTAGAATGAGTGAAGCAGAAAATGGTGTCATTTGTGTATTTTTCATAAAGTGTACTGAAGTCAACACTGAGTAAAGGGTGGGGGCTTACATGAATTTTGAAGAAAAGAAAAGTGTGTAAAAAAATGTTTATTCTTGGAACTGAGAAGGGATGACCGAACAGTACATGACAGAAAGTGCCAATTATAAGCCACTTGTCCCTATCCATTGTCGTTTGTGCAACTAGAATCACCATTGTTTTCAGGCATGACAAAGTATCACAGCTGATTTGATGATCAATCTAATTACGAGGAGATACTTATGTGGTCATTAATTAATAGGCTTGTGGTTTGAAAATGGCTTGCAAGGTGCCCCAGTAAACCAACAGAGAGTGATTTCCTGGTAACCTGCTGCTAGTCTTGTACTGATCTTCTTCGAGACTTCTTCTCTTCTCTTTTTTGGTTTACCTGTATTTAAAAGAGCCCATGCTGTACTGTATGCAGCTTTTTTCATTTACCTTGAATCCACAGTAGCCGTGCGAACCATAATTAAACGATCATATGAAGGCCTATTAAAACTAAAGTAACACTACCTTCTCCGCAGTTTCTGTTTTGTTTTTTTGAAAAATACAAAATTGTACAGGTACATGCTTTTACATTAGTTTTAGCCCTGTCTTACAAAGAGTTGCGATTGATCCAAATCAATCGCAAGTCCTCCAATCAATCGCAAGTTTGCAGTCTCCTATCTCTTATGTATATACTTGTGATTGATATCAACTCTTTGTATTTGTAATACAGGGGCCCAGGCCTCCACAAGGCCTACTTAGAACAAATAGTTTATGTTGTGGGTAGCAAGACTATTGGCCTCATGCTGAGAGCGTAAACAAGTGTTGCTATCACTTCCCTTTGGATGGTTCCAGACCATGCTGCTTCCCCATGGACCTTTCTCCTTGAACTTCTCCCAGTTTGCATGCATGCATGACCAGGCCAATGCCTTGACAATTGCTTTCAATGATGTTCATATCTAGGTTGGGTTCATCGGAAGAAAACACTCTGGATTGTAATCAGAGAATGTTGTTGCCCTTTATCTACATAAATGACCCGCAACTTCAGTTTCAATGTCCTTGTCAGCTACATTACAATCATCGTGTAATGTGATCATGAAGCTTTGCTGATCCTCTACTGTATTAAACTGATTTCATCTTTGTTAATATTCTGTTTATGTTTCTTTAAAATGACTGTTTAGACTTCCTATTCATGTTCCGGTGTATGTACACAGATACATGTACATGTAGTCAAATGTATGTCTTCCTATCTTAACAGTTAGACAAAGACATACATTTTATCTTTGCAATAAATTTTAGATGAATACAACCCACTGAATAAATATTTATATATTAATAATCATCTTATTATGAAGTGTCTCTTTCTAGAGATATTTTTGTCGCTGACACTTGTTGTCTCAGCTATAGACTTTGAACTGTAGTATAGATTATGAGTATGTGCATGCCTTGACAAAGACTCTGGGTTTCTTACCATATTATGAAATATTTGTTTTATATTTTACTGCATCGCATCAAATAAGAATATTGCACATAGTTATCTTTGAATCAACTAGGGTCATTTGGTTGCCCAACACATACAATACGGTCATAAATTCTAAAACTCTACTTTTCTTGTACCAGTATCGTTGTGCAGAACAAACTTCAGATTCATTAGGGGGGGGGGGGGGATCAAGATCAATGGGACTACAGTTTTTCAATGACAGAATAGTTTGCTTTACATGTTTTCCACTCCACATACATGTAGATTGATAGATTTATGCACATATGATTATTCAATAGTTGATATGTTTCAGCTGTGAGTCAAAGTCTTATACATGTAGTTCAAGATGCAGCTAGAACATTCCCTATCCAACCGTTGTTCTGTAGGTATTCTGAGTTATTAATGCATTGATCAGAATTACAGATACTCTGAAATATGAAATGTCAATCATATGCCGCATTGCGTGTGCTTTATTCAGGGCTCTGGCTAGTCTGGTTTATAAATGCGATGCATTGATCAGAAATAATTCCATATAATCTATCTACCCAACTTTTCTAAGCTTATGTTATAATGTTTGATATGCGCTTGTTCTTGCTACAGGGTTCTGGCTTGTCTGGTTTCTGATCGTGTTCATCATTGGGTTCTGTGTGTGGCAGAGGAAACGCTTCCACCCATGGAGAGACAACCGATGCGAACGCACCTGCTCCATCCAGGATATGTTTCTTGGCAGAGGTTACAATTTCCCAGACGTTACTCCAGGTTAGTGAAAGATGCGAGGCATATATGGATGATGATACCAACCTAACCCACAGATTATGTACATCAGGGAATATGACCTGACCAAAACTGGATATTTATTTGTGCATTCGAAATGGACAGTACTTCACTCAAGATATTATATACAAAATCTTTGACTACATTATGATTTACCTTGCTATTATTCTTTATCAGTGTCTATTCGATATCAAAACTTCATGTGAGGGAATCCCTCAAGACCGAACATTATAGTTGGAGTGTTCCCCATTTGTGAAACCCTTGCAAAATTTTAAAGTTGATAAGTACAGTAGCTGAAGTTTTTAAAATTCCATCACATTTCTTATCAACTTATGAAATTACCATATTTAATTTTGTTTTTTCCTTCTGCAGTACCACCATGTAAATTACCATCATACTCAGAGATTGGCGAGACTGTGTCTTACGACACGCCACCCCCTCCTTACAATGTGGAAGCTGCCATACCATGTCTCGGAGAGGGGCCTAGCACTAGTCTTCCAGTAGGGGGTAACCATTGTCCCCCACCCCACCGAGGCCGCCTCCAAGCAATAACTCAGTAAGTTTAAACTCTGTTGATCCATTTTGTGGAGTACACATAGGCAAAATAAAAGATAGCATTTTTTCAAATGAAATTTATATGATCTGTCATACCTCTATTCACCCCCAAATTTTGTGTAAAAGAGATGTGTCCTTGCAAAAGTAAGCGTGTTTGTGCATTCTATTATCTAAACAATGATTAATTCATGTGAATTTACATTCACCTTGCCAGTCTGTGTTCTGCAAATTCATTGACAACATATTCAAGCTTTGATACCTCGCCCAAGACAAATGATTTGGCCCCTCAATCCAAAAAAGTCCCTGAAAGTGATTTTCAAGAAACAGAAGTGCCTACGCATGCGTAGGTGTAGGTTGTATGAATCATAGCAGCATGTGGTGCCACCAGCGTAATCAGCTGTTTCAAATTGAAACCTGTATCCTCCCCTATGCATGCACAAAGGACACTTGCTCTTGGTGCGGTATATTGTATTGAGTAATTCAAGTAATTTGACTCTTGCTTATCGAATCTCATACGGATGTTTGAACTAAAGGATAAATTCATGAAGATGAAATAAACTAGTCAAATTTACATTTTTACACAACACTAAACCTAGTTTGAATACATGTACCTCATTAAAAATGAAGGGAAACTACCAGTATTTCTTTAAAATATACATCATTTACAATATTGAAGATTATGAATGTATCTAAAGAAAAGTTTCAAAGTTACATTCCTGGCCATTGCCCTGAATTTAGTGTGGCTCATGTGACCATACCCTCAGGAAAAATCTCTTCATATATCCACCTACAGTCGTTATTTATCAAATTTGTACTCCATGAGAGACTAGTAGAGCCAAATCATTTTGGAAGAGAAAAATTGATGCTAAAGACTTCATAATAGTTTTGATATACTGTGAAGTAGATTCAATTGGAGTGGGATGTGAAATGGATTGCATTGGTTAAGGAAAGTACAGTGAACTTAGGATTATGACTGCAGCAGCTGAACAGTTGGCTGTCATGCCAAAAACTGACAACCTGTTGCTGCGTGATGCCTCTCGGAGGCATGGTCAAATTAGCAGCTTTCTTTTTATCTAGTTATGCTCAATCATATCCTGTCTCTGAGGAGCTAGGATTTCCAAGAATCGAAAGTGCAGCGCAGCATTTTCATGGACATTAAAGGGGAGTTCCCTGGGCTATGAAACCTTTCTGCTCCAATTTTATTTTCCCTCAATTTTCATAATTGACTTACCCGTATACATTGTGCATTTTGTTCACCTGCATATTTTGGATTCTGTATCTTGGAAGTTTTCTCATTTACAGTGTGAATAGTTCTGTATGATCTTTTAAATAGAGATTATTGTTTTGAAGTATTTCATCAGACCTTGTTAACCCAGAGAAAAGATATCATGACTAATTTTTGTTTTCATTTGTTCTTTTCAGGAGTTCCTCATCATTGAACAGTACTCCAAGTCCTTCTGATGCTCCCCCAAGTTACTCAGACATCATCGGCAGCAACATACCGGTGTTTGCTTCGATGCCAAGCACGCAGATCCTGTCACAGCCAAGACTCTCGACAGGGACACAGTTTCCTGAACACCTACAGCAGCAACTTCTGCAGCAGCAGCAACGGCAACAGCAACAGCAGGAACACCAGAATCAGAACAATAGTGGTAGCAACACGACACTCAACTCACCCTCCACCCCAGGGAGACCTTTGTCGACAACTGTAACCCAGGTTTCAGGGGTAGTTGCTACATGTGCATGCGGGTCACCATTGCGATCTCCAGTTATAACCGCACATACTAGGATGTTGCCGCCACCTGTTCCCTCATCGCCAAAGACGACGGTGGTTTCCTTGGCCCAAAGACCTCAGCGTTTCCTGAGTCCGCACGGTTCACCTCAGCGCTTCAGGACATCGGTTGTGACGTCTTCATCTCAGTCATCTTCTAGTTCCAGTTTAAATAGGCAAAACTCTGCTTGTGTCGGACACTCGCCTACCGCCTCAGGAACACCACCCCGCCCAGGGACAGCCGTTCGTTCAAGCCCCTTGGTGGATGATAGTCAAGGGGATGACCCTAGCAATGGTCATACTGTAGTGGACATGAGAACTAATTCAGCTAGAAGGGGATTGGGGTTCTTCTCAAAGTGGAGGCACCTGCGCTGAGGGAATTCAGAGTAGTAAGGTTGGAATTCTTTAATTCCAACCAGCATCTCGTCGACTATCTCTGCCCTGTGTGCAGTATTAGCCAGCTGGAAATAGAGCTGCTCCGTTTTATGGAGCATGGGGCTCGGCTATGATGATATACAAACAAGGAAATTATGTAATTTCCTTGTTGCTATGGTGATTATGATTAATGTAATGAAGGAGTAATCAATGTTATTTTGCAAGATCAATACCTACTGAGGTTAGTGTAGAATGGGGACACTTCCCTATGAGCTTTTTATATGTGCTGCTTTTTTTCTGTTTTTTGAAATGTAAAATTACAAAGTTGCCTGTAAGCGCAGATTTTGTTAAACATCTCTCTATCATGGATCATATGCATATTTTCAAGTGAAATGCATTTGGTCTTTGTTTTCATTCAATCCACTGAAAGGATATTGTGGTCTTTGATATAATTTAATTTGCATTTGTGCATCGATGTTAAATTTTAATTAAGAAGTTTCGTGCAGAAGTAAGACATGAGATTATGGGACAATGCTGTCTTGATGAAGATTCAGTTATCACTTCAGGGAATTATAGTCCATGTTTGAGGATTTAAAAAAAATATGTTTATACTGGTGCCTCTTGTATAGATATTCATCTGATTTAATGCAACTAAAGAGTCGAACAAGTCCTAAGTATACGAAAATATTTGGTGAAAAGTCTTATTGATTTTTAGAGTTGCGATTAATCATAACATATGCAAAGGCCCCAGATGTGCATTTTAGTTCTCACATCGACTAATTATTTATGTGTTTTACAGTCTACTCTTTGGAATTGTAACTTCTAATTCCATGAGCTGACCTGAGAAGTATTATACTACTACTGTACAATAGATCAGCATCCTGGACTAGATCTCAGAGACTCATATAGTGTGCCTTGTCTTAATGTTGCTTTCTAGGTTATCATTTCAAAACACCTTTGCAAAACAATTCAAACATTTTCCACCTAACATGTACACGTGAGGACTTTAACCAAGCAAGCTTCCCTTTGAAATACTCCAACTTTACATGCACATGTATGATGGTCTCTATATTTTTCGAAAGAGTTATGTGCATGTACATGTAGTATGGAATTGAATTGCCATAATTAGAATGTTTGAAGTCCTTATGTTGTATTCGTTCATGTACGTTATTACCTCACCATCACCTGATGAAGTTTCTATCTTACTTTGAGTATAGCTATATTTTTAATGAAATTATACCTCCTGAATTGCTCTAGTAACTGTGTGCATCATTGTATGATCAAAGTGAAGTGCTTGTTAACCAATCAGTATTTATCTGGATGCCAATTGGCAAGAAATCTTTTGGACATTTCTTAGGATAGATGTGGAAATGGGTCAATGTTATTTACTTTGTGGATGCAAATTGCATTGGCATTAATTTCAAAATAATTAGCAGAATTAACTTGATGGGCATTCATTTGTCTTGTAGTACTAGTCTTTCAAAGTGTTCTGTCTATTCTTCAGTGACCAAATACAAGGTTGTACATGTGAAATTATTTTCTTCTTTTAATGGCTTATAAATGCTGGTACATGTACAAACCATATCCAGAAGATACAATGTTTTAAACCTGAAATAATGTATTAGCCCACTGCACTACCCTTTTTGCTGAACCACAAGGTTTTTTCTTGACAATGCATGTGCTTTAAAAGATATTTCTTGAATGTTCAACTCAATCTTCTATACTGATATGTACAGTAGTGGACACATATTGAGCCATATTGTAGTTACAATTTTTGCATCTTGTTACAGACTCAAGTGACAAGAATGATAAACATGTATTGAAATCCCCTCATCATGTTCTTAAATGCTACATCTAAGACTGTTTCATTCTTCGAACCATGCCTTTTTGTCAAATCAAATTATATTTTGTCAAACATTTGACAAGGAGAAATTGATGGATTTTTACAAGTATTGAGATCGATGTTCAATCATATTGATGATCTAACATTCAAAAGGTGTCAGTATGCTACATACTTACAGTATATTAGTGATTTTGGATAGGCTGAAAGTGATTTTGAAATATCACATTATTGTATAGAAGTATAGTAACTGCAATTGCATTTCTTTTTTATGCTTCATACATGCATATATTGTTGGTAGTATATATGGATGTTTAAAAAAAAGTCTTTCTACTACATTAGTAGTTAATTTGTTGATAATTTGTAACAGAGAATTCTGTTCATGAATGCTTTTTTAATCTTAGAATTACATGCCATCTACATGGAGGTGCTAGTTGTACAATCTTACTGTGCAGAAAGGGATTTCTGTTTGTATTTGTTGTAACATACATTTGATTATGATTGCATTCCGATTGATGCACCAACAGGATTGGTCACAATTGGAGCTTGATATCAAATATTTGACATCTGATTTGTTGTTATGATTAATTTGATAAACGCAGCAGACGTGTATTTTGTTTTGATGATATGTAGACTCGTTTCTACAATGTACATGTGAATTATTTTAGTTTAGAAGTTGAGCTCATAGGGTCTTCGTGATAGCTTATAGCAGTCCTCGGTATTAAATTACTCCTTCAAAATTACTTTGTCATGATATTAATGCATGTAACATGTATTGTAGAATGATACGTTATCGCCATTTACATTGATATCTAATTTGTCATGAAATGAACTTTCACTATTTTGAAACCAAAGAAAATAGGTAAAAAAATTAAAAAAATATTCAAATATAACAGATGGATCTTTTTCTTTTATTTACTTGCGTTGATGTAATTTTTTTTGGTAGAGGATGAGTTTGGGCTTACCGGTAGTGGTGTGAGTTGATTACGAGCCATTAGCACAGGAGTGAATTTTTAACTTAATTGTCTTCTGCTTGATGAAAAGGAATTTATGATTGCGTTTTGTATACTGAAAGACTGTAATCTGATTGTGTGGAAGTAGATTGATTTCAAGTAAAAAGTCAAACAAATTGCCCCAATGATAACGATGATGAAGATGTAGGACCTAAATCTAGATAGGATTTAATTCAGAAAGAGAAAGTAAGGGGTGGATAGAAAGAACAGAGAGGGAGAAGAGTGAGTGGAAGAAAGCGAGAGAGAGAGAGAGAGAGAGAGAGAGAGAGAGAAGGGATTGGAAGAAAGAGACAGAGAAGAGGAGGAGAGAGAGAGAGATGATTGCATCTGGATTAAGCTTATTTATTTCTGATATTTATACAGGGTGGCACATATCACCAATTTGGTGGTCTTCCATGAGGCCCTGTTTGGTAAGAATAAAACAAAAAACAGCAGCAAAAACAGAATAGATCACCCTCATCACAATAGGATGGGACAATGAACACCATTAATCATTATAGAATCCAACAATCAGCTGTTCAGATATCCCTGTTTTATAAACTGAAAAATTCCACTTCATTGCACATTTGAATGGTATTGAAACTTGACAGTTTTAGAATTGCTTTGTTATCTGACTCTATAAAGAGTGACCCAGATTTCACAATTCAGAGTTCTATCACATGGATTCAAACAATCCTACTATGAAAAGATTAACTTACATTTTTTTGTTAGGTAGAGCGTTATTAACAACACGACCATATTTCCCTATTGCTCTTCTCTTACGAAATACAAATTACAAAGGCATGGGCCCAATTTTCGCTAGGGAGAGGGGGAGGGGGGGGGGGGCGTAGAGGCAGGGGCGTCGCTAGACCTTTTTCAGTGGGGGGGGGGGGGTTTCTTTTCTTTTTATTTCCCTCTCATTTTTCCCTCCCCCTAAGTTTTCTCATTTTTCCCGACGCCAGCGCAATTTTACCTACAAAATCCTGATAGGTGGTGGGGGGGGGGGGGGGGTGTCGCACCCCATGCCCCCCCCCCTCCACCTTTAGCGACGCCCCCTGGGTAGAGGGAAAGGGAGAAGGCTGACCGTTTTAGGCCTATCAGTATCACATTCTTGACATAATGTAGTTTCTAAATTCAGTTGCGAGCAAGTGAAACACAGTGAGCAAATGTTTCAATCAAATACAATAATCACGCCCGAAAACGAATTGTAAATGTCAAAGTTCAAGGGGGCGGGGGGGGGGGGCTGCCTCTTCAATCGGTAGTACCTATAGGCCTACTTTGAACGCGATTTTATATACGCAATTATATGATAGGGTAGACCTATAAATTGTCTATAGGCTTTGGTTGATTTCTGGCAAATATTTCCGATAGTGTTTTATGAACATAATATCCAGTAAAGAATATAAAAGTCAAAACCCCTATTGGCGGCATACAAAATTCGCCACTCCAACAGGGGAAAATCAAAAGGCTTGTTATTATATCTAGAGTCAGTTATAAAACACCTTTATATTGCAAATAAAGATAGATACAGTTTCACAATGTAATTTGTTTCAGGCCTCCTTTAAGAATTGAACATATGGAAAAGCAATTACAATTTAATGTGCACATGAACCAGGCCATGCAGAAGAAAATGGAGACGTTGCTCGCCAGGCTTCAATCCTCAGTAAGTAGGTCACAGGTCAGTCCGTGAACTCATGCATCAGCTCAGAAACCCACGAGCAATCGTCATGATGCACTGCACACGAACAAAATACGATTCAGATTGAAAAACATCTGACGTACGTTTGAATCGGGGTTTGAATTCATGACTCACCTAAGTTGCATCATGTGTCAAAACGAAAGATGATTGTCTGATTAATCATAAACAAGTATAAATTCGGGGTTGAATAAAATCATGCCACGCTATTTGATATGCGATACATTATATTGCACCACAAGTCCGTGGTATTCCCCTATAAACTTGTTTTTCATATAAATGGGGCAATATTTCTCGAGTAAAAAAATATTCGTATTGTCCTACTGCCTACAGGAACATTACGTAGGCCTAATAGTTTTGCAATGATTTTGTTTCCTTTTACATTGATTTTAATGAGTAAATGAATGGATGAGTATTTCATAAATTCCACGACCATGACTATGCACACACTCCCCGCTCTGCGAAAAAACTCCCCTCGTAATCTTTCATCAAAATACTTGAGTTCTCACAACAACCATGCGGCATTACACGTAAGTTCTCACAAAACCATGCGGCATTACACGTAAGTTCTCACAAAACCATGCGGCATTACACGTAAGTTGCCCCCAAATTATAATTGAGAGACGGTGTATAATAGGAGGGAGCCGGAGAGAGGGAGGGGCGGCGGGGTGGGGTCAGAACAAACCTACGCAAAACGAAAATGTTATTTTAAAAAAAATTAAAAAGGAAGTAGCCACATGATTATTTCGATTTAAAGGTTTATCGACGTCCAGGAAAATTCGCTATGATAGGAAAGAAGTGAAGCCTAATTACTTAATTAGGCCTTACCCAAAACTACAACCGCGCTGTCCGAATGTCTGATTTTGATTTTACTACATCTCACTACTAGTAATTATCTTCCTCATCGTGTTACAGTCCATTAATGCTTCCGCTAATTCTCTAAGTCCTTCACTATCATCCAAGATAATCGTTCAAGATACTGATGAAGCCAGTCATCAAGACATGTAAAACATACTTGTGAGTTTTAGTTTATATCGGAAGTAATAGATTTTGGCGGGATATCAGTCGGACATTTTAATCAACTTCATGATTTCAGACCAATTGTTCTTATATTCAATGATTTTTCAATTTGTATGAACTAAGTTGAAGAATGCAGCATTGCTCATAATGATAATACCCACTTTGAGGTAGCGGCAGATTTTGAACGGGCCCGGAGAGGGCATAGGCGGACCCGGGTGTGGTGGGGGAGGGGGGGGGGGGTGACAAAATAATAAAGTAACTGGTAGACGAAATGGGAGAGGGTTAAGGGTCTTGACCATCATATTCCTTCTGTCCCCTGGCTACGCTTATGTCAAAACTTAACACCCTCCCCCGGGAAAATTAGCAAATATGTTCAAAATAACGTCTTATGGTGTAGTTACCCGGGGGGGGGGGGGGGGGGGGTGGGGTGGGGGGTTCTGAGATTTGGTTTTGACGGGAGTGTGCCGCTGAAGCATCGAAACACCTACCCATTTCTAAGGATGATTTGGGGGATTTCTCTCGAAGTAAAGCCCATTTTGGGGGTCTTTCCCGACATTTTTTGAAATGTTGAAAAGACGGACCCATGTTTAGGGATTTCTTTGTAAAAAAAAATGACCCATTAGAGCGGCACACCCCCGTATGTCTTAATTATGTGGGACACCCCCCCCCCCCCGGGTGTAGTTTGCACAGAAGTGCGATACTTCTTTGGCAAAAAGAAAGCTACGGTATAGTTCCATTTAAATAAAGTGAACGAGAAGGGTACAAATATATGTTATACTGGACAGAGTCAGAGACTGAGCATATCAAATGTTGTTTTTTTCAGATTTTAGCTAATCATGCACGCTCTAGTACTGTTTGGGTGTGGGCCTTTTTCAAGAGATTGAACCTTGTTTTGCGGTGTAAAATCATTTAAGACGGCCCGAAGAAGTTACGATGTTTGCTAGATAAAGAAGGGTTGCATCATTCCCAAAACAATCACATTCATGTTTATGTTATATAGGACCTTTATCTATCCCAATCACGAGTGAAATACACCATTAAATCTATAATGTTGATCTATAAATCCTAGGATGATAATAATAGCTCTACAAACGCGACAAACGTCATTCCCATCACCCCAAAAGCAATTTGGTTGTTATTTACCAAAGATAAGACCGTCATAGATATCCCATAAAAGACTAGAAAATAGAAGCAGAACTTTGGTGAATGCCAGTTAGGGATCAAGTCAAGGTTCAGCGAGATCGAAAACACACTCTGAACAACAAGCTATAAATATCAGATCACTAACAAGAGAAACCAAGGAGATAAGGCAAGAAAATGAAAGAAAGGAGAGCGGTTTGAAAGGGAGACACGGAGTGAAAAAGGATATCCATTGTGAAAAGAGGGTATTTTTCATTTACTACATAGATGCGATTTCAGAATCATAAATCAATGGGGGATTCCAATTATTTCATAAGACTCATTCAACTGGAACCTGAATCATAAAAAAACACATGATGCATCAAAGATGCCCTGTTTTGACAGTTACAGATAAACAACTGCTTTTTTATGAACTGCCATTTTGATAGAGAGTCGTGGTAACTAAGTCAATGATGCATGTATAACACTCTATTGTAAGCGGCACGCAGTGCATTTTTCAAAATGCACTGTTTCATAAAATGCATGACAAGTTTATAGCAGCATAGATCTAGATAGACCAGCTACAGAGCACAGTCCATGATGTGAGTGGCATGTCTTTATATAATATATTATGATTGAAGATGGACATTGCACCCAAACTCAATCAAGTTTATTTCTCTCTAATATCATATGCTTCTTTTTGTATATTTATTGATATTATGGATTATGTTTTGTATCCTGTATTTTATAATTGCATTGTTTTTGTAAAAGATTTCTCGATGCAGCCCATTTGGCTGTCATGGAATTTCAATTAACTTCAATCTTGGGCCTAAAGTTAGTTTAAAAATTGATTATGCTCCCATCAAAGGGTCAGAATCTGATCGTATAATTTTAATAATAAGTATAGTCGGGGTCAAAACAAATGAAAAATGTATAAAATAACTCAAAGTGGTGATTACTTTTATTACAAGATGATTATAAAAACAAATTATTAATCGTCATTTTTTACTGGAGACAAGGATACGGTAATTATACAAAAAATACATTCATGAAGATACAAAACTATTGAGCTTCTGAAATTCTGTCATATTGGTCTTTAAATTTGTAGCAGACATGAGTTATTATCAACGAGTACGAACTGTGAGTTGTCGAAGTTGTAAATTATCTAATTGAGAAGTCAGAACACAAGCTTTTCCTAAAAAAGAAAAAAATAAAAAACAATAAAAATGATTGTAGGATGCAAATATCATGGGTCGACTGGGGCGAAGAAAGACAAAGGTGAGCGTCAAGAAAAAAATGTGAGGAGATATGGGTTTGGTGAGAGAGAACACCTGTCGCAGAGGCGTATCCAGGAATTTAACAGTATTAGGAGAATGGGTATCTCTTCCTCAGACCGCGGAGGCGGCGGGGGCGGGAGGAGGGGGGGGGGGGTATGGAAATCTCCCTGATACCTTGGCGGAGATGTGGGCTGGCCAAGGTGTCAATGCATTGGAAGTCAAAGTTGTTAGATGTTGTTTTCCTTGGCCTTCAAACGGGGGATACGCCCCGTATTATAGTATAGAAGGTATCCACAACACACAAGAATCGTTAGTTTGAGTTCGGTGAGTTTTGAAATAAAATTATATATGCCTACAAGTAATTTGTTGTTTAGCATCCGAAAGTTTCTACCAACTTGAGTTCTAAACCACATGAAACAAACAATAATGTCATGTATGCAGATGCAATAGGGGAGAAAATGCAGATTTTCAACAGGGCATAACAAAAAAATTATGGGCATCAAAATACTTACCAGCGAATGCGTCCATGATGCTGGGGGAGAAAGAGGTGCACGATTTACTGGGGGGGGGGGGGGGGGGGGGGGGGCTTCCTCATGGTGTTGCGTTAGTAACAAAACAAAAGAGGGCGGGGCATCATAACCTAGAAGCAAAAGAGCCTTACAAAAAGACATTTAAGATAAAAGAATTAGAGCCAACAGATAGTTTTTCAATGAAATCTTGAATGAGGTCCGCTAATATAAGCATTTTTCGTAATGTATCAAATTTAATGCACACTTCATATTTGTTTAGTGCCTCGTTACAAATTATTTCATTCAGCAGCTGTTTAATACAAATAATCGTTTTCAATAGTCATATTCATAAATTCTTTGTTGTTATATAGGTTGGACTGACAAGACTAGTCATAATGTTTGTCCTACCTATATCAATTTACATACTAATGAAATTCACTTAGTTAAGTAACAGTTGAGTAAAGTAATTTTTAACATTACACTTTACAAAGGTTTATGCTTTAAATTTGATTACAATCATTACGAAAATGGTCTGTTCGTTTTGCCAAGATAATTTGCTATAATTATCTCATTCATTCGTTAGTTTCACACCATAGGTGATAACCCGTCGAGTCTATCACTTGTCCAGCAACATGAAGACTAGTTTTGCTTGTATTCCCGTATAGGGCGTGGTCATATCCAGGCGCGTAGCCAGAGTTTGATGTTTGGGGGGGGGGGGGGGGGCACATACATGTAATCGATCGAGGTCAAAAAAAGGGGTCTACAAAATTTCAACTGATCCCGGAAATTTTAGGGGGGGCACGTGCCCCCCCCGTGCCCCCCGTGGCTACGCGCCTGGTCATATCCAAATCGAGTGGAAATTTTTCAGATTAAAAACAAATTAGCCAATGCCAATTGTGCAGTGGAGAATTCATCCTATTCTTGCATGTTGTTCATTTTTTCCACAAGGGAAAGGGCACGAACGAAAAAGTGTAATATCGCATCTGTTGAGACTGAATGGGCATTTTTTTGCCATGGTAGCATGGGCATATCAACCGCGAGCTTTTCTAGCTCTGCTTACCACACCATGTGGGTGTACGCCCCCTCTCCCAGTTTTTCACGACCGGTGCCCCTCCCGATGTTCCAAGTGCCCTCTCATTTACACTGCACCATTATTCTTTGCGGCGATGTTATCCCCCCCCCCCTTCCCCTAACTGAAATCCCTAAGTAATCATGAGTACTGAGTAGGAAATCAACAAATTTGGTATAGTTATATCCATATTACATAGAGCCATAACTCCACGATAGAGCTAAATAAATCAATTAACAGAATTATGACTAATAACATTATGCAGTAGATGGCATTGAGGGACAAAAATGCAGAACAATGACTGCATTAATTTCAATATTATGATGACCTAGTTATGTTTATGAAACCACAATGATAATTATAATAATTCGAAAACACGTTTATGAAAATTTATGAAAACGACATAACAAATTCCACAAAATTCATAATGTTGGAATATATAAATAATGGGAAATTTTCCATGGAATTTCCACAGTATTTATCAAATATTGTAACACAAATGATATCGGGAGTTTCCCAACAATGCATGGTAGCCTTATTGACTGTGTCTAATTGTTATGAAGAGGAAACAATTATTCCAATCAGGTTGAAAATCTTCCATGCATGATAACGCGTGATAACACTGTTCGTTATGTCTGAAAATAGAGTCACAATCATGCAGGGTTCAAATAATATGCACTTTAACAAAATGAAAGATATTTTGTTGTCAATTCTTAATCTTCATTAAATGAATCGCCAGATGCAGAGAGTTGGGAACTAAAAGGGCTTTAACTTTGTATACGAGTAGGCCTTATCGTCCTTATGGTTCTAACCAATGGTCGATCACCTTTCGAATTGATACTTTGAGCAGTGGCGTAGCTGGGGACATGGAGCACAGGGGCATGTGCCTGACCCCTTCCGAATGACGAAAATGGGGGAAAGGAAGAAAAGACAGACTATCGGAGAGAGAGAAAAAAAAGAAAGAGAGAGAGGGAAGGAAAGAAAGAGAGAGAGAGAGAGAGAGAGAGAGGAGGGGGGGGGGGGGGCGAGGACTCGAAAAGAGGATGAAAGAACTCCTAATAATTAGGACCTACATGCCAGCGTCACGGTGTCCCTTTATACAACTATCAGTAACCCCCCCCCCCCCCTTAAGGCCTACACAGTTTTAAACGGGGAGGGGGAGTGGTTCGCCGGTTTCAATATTACGATAGAAACCCGACTTTTAATTGATTCAAACTAGTTATGCGTTGTGCTTTGTTCCATTTTATTTGAGTAATATTGGCATCGATCAAGCTATTGTTATATTTCCTGAGAGAATTGCACTCACTATGAACTTTGACGAGACTGTAGGTTGAAGTATGGTTGGATATTAATGGTGAGAATTATTCAGTTCAATGGACATGAACGAGATTTGTCTTTGTCAAAATTAATGCAAAAACCATGAAGTTCATTCGAGGGTTGATTTTGATGGGTAATGTGTGTTCATGCAATCGACATTTTTACTGAAATAAAAAAAACCTTTATAAAGCAAACAATAAATGTATTAATAAAACTTTGTTTGACTTATGTGGATGTGAAGGGATAGGCGAATGCCGGAAAATGGTGTTCAAATTGTTGAATATTAATTGGCCCCCAAGAGGACTATGAATAGCGGCTTTTAGAAGCGAGGGACGTGCAGATTAGATATCTAAGAATACTGCATTCATCACATAATCTTTTTCTCGTTATGTCAATGGAGCTAAGAATAGCCCAATCTTCCCGAGCAAAAATCTAACTGAGAACTTGGTTTATTTTTGGAAGCATGGGAGCATGATTGTTAAAGTATGATTGACTAATCAACAATAGCAACCTCTTTCATGTTAAGAGTGATGGGTAATCGTGATCATTTAAGTCATGAGATACAATAAAAAAAAAGATATATAACAATATCGGAGACCCACAAACGTACCGTGTGAGCAAATTCTGATTAATTATGGTATAACATTTTATCCGGTTGTTAAATAATGGATTAAAAGACCTGTCGCTGTAGCTCTTCTTCATTTGCTATGCCAATCGTTCCCAACATTTTTTTTGCATGAATTGTGTTATTCTTTGTGATTTGAAAAAAAAATATTACCACTATGTACAAAATGTTCAAATTGTTTCGCTGATTATTATTGTATGAAAAATGCAGAAACCAATAAATTAATAAATCAATAATAAAAAAATTATTAAAAAAAAAAAATGAATAAACAGTGCATGGTAAATGGTATGAATACAGACGACATGTGTGTGTGTGTGTGTAATTGGGTTTTTACAGACGTGTATCAATCAGATATGATTATTTACGTCTGGGGACCGACTTTTAACGTCACCATCCGAAAGACGTGACTCAGTTTCGAACCTGCGTCCTCGGCTGAATCAGTTTGTAACTTCCACTGTTAGCTGGATTACAGGCGCACGCCACAATCATTATCAACGCGCACGCCATGGAAACGAAGACAAAGTGAACACAAGAGGGAGACATACAGCTAAATAGGACGGTCCTCATTGCTGCTTAGAGGTAGACCGATCACATGAAGCTCTGCCCCGGTTTACGGGGAGGGGGAACACACACCTAAACATCTTAATTAGACAAGCCCCACAAAAACCACACCAAACAAAGAATGATAATAGTAATCATAATAAAGATGATGGAACTAATAATAACAATACTTAAACATGTACTACTAATATAATATTCACTATCATCATCATAATAATCATTATCATCATCATAACAACAACTACGATGATGATGATAATAATGATTATAATCATAATTATGATAATAATGGAAATAATAATTCAAATAAATATACTACTACTACTTCTAATACTGAAGATATTCTGGATACACTGCTGACTAAAGGAAATTATGAACTGTTTAAGGGAGATTTATCCTAAATTTAAATGAGCACAAATTAGGAATGATTGTGTCTCTGAACTATTAACATTATTTAGCTTTAATGAATTTGGAGCAAAATGTAGCTAAAACTGGAGAGTGAAAAGTGTGACAGACGGACAGAGAATAAAGATCAAGACAATTTGCAAATTAATTGACCTTGAAATTATCTTATATAAGCACCAACACTTACAAACTATAATTTCTGTATTTGATGTTGCACACCTACAAAATGACACACAAAAGTTGAATGAACAAACACAGAATAGTTCTTTCTCATCATTATGATACTTTATTATTGCATTTACATACATACATTCATTCATTTACTAATTGTATACAAACAATAACCAAAATTATCAACACCATCATTTATTTCAATTTTTTTTTTTTTTATGTACTGTAAATTTATTTAAGGAATGAATTAGAATACCCAAATGAACAAAATGTGTATTCATATATATTTATAAGTATATATATGTTTAAATATACAACTGTATGTGCAGGATTCCTCCTGTGAATGTACAACATGTTTTCATCTGTACATATCGAGAGGGTTCATTCAGTCCCCCAAATTCTCTGTTTCATCTTTTATCTCAATTGTGAAAAATTTGAGATACGGGTCGCCAAGGCGAAAATGAGCCATCTTCAATGTACTGATCCCCTAAAATCTGATCTTAACATCTAAATGGATCAATTCTCAACTGATACTTTGATGAAAAAACCTGCAAGCCAAAATGGGTTTTAATTGCTTGATTCACATTGATTCTAAGGATAAACATCTTTTATTTTGCATTTTATATGTGTACTCCTCCCTGCAATGTTTGACTATGAAAACCACAATTCACATATATATTTGGAATATTGTCTGGCAGTTGCATCAATTTAAAATGAAGTAAAAGGGATAATAAGATAGTACTCAGCTTATATCATATGATACCAAGTTCTAAATATATTTCTGATTACTGATTGTCTTTAAAGCATATTTAAAAACGTTCATATCAATATAATATAATCCTTTTTTTTAATAATATTTTACTTTCCAAAATAAACTAAACTTTTGAGTTGGGTTGGTCAAACATAAATTATGCGTTTACACCACTTCACAGTACATGGGAAATCCAATCTAAATCCATACAATCTGAGTCACATAATAATGGGATGTAATATAAAGTGTACATCAAGATACTATTCCACAACTTAAAACAATTTAAACAAAACTTTTTTATGTATGCATATAATCTGTATTGTGTAATATGAAAAGATGGAAGACAGATTTTTTCAATAATTACCTTGTTATTTCACAACATGTGATTAAATAAATGATATGCTGTGCCTAGGCCTACCATTAACAGGCAATTTCCTGGAAGACATAGATAATATTTACAAGTAATATACAGGTAACAATGTAAAAATATTTCTTTAATCATGTACAAAATATTATCATTATTAATTTTTTTGATCTGAAATTCTGAAAATGAGAACATAATTATTCTGAAATACTCTCTTCTGGAAGAATCCTACAATTCTTTTCCTTGATTTCTAAACTTTGTTCTTACAGAATATCTCAAGAATTGATAATCAATACCTATGAAAAACAGTATTTACTTAAAATTTAAGATATGAATTCCACTTGACTCTCTTTTTACAAGCTAATGAGAAAACACTGGCATAAGAATTTTGAGGAGTTGTTTATGAGCAATATGAATTTCATGGAAAGATCGATTGTGTGGGCAAATAATGAAACAAATATGTTTAAAGAACTCATCAATATATGAAAATAATCTAATAAACAATAACGTGAAATAAATTAGTTGATAATGGAATCAACCAAATTAGACCCTTTCTTATTTTGTAAACATATAAGTCAAAGCTACGCTGATTTAAAGATAAAAGACAAAAAAGAAGAAGAAGAATATTATCAATTTATCTAACTTCGATGTTTACTTAAATAAATGTACTAAGAATGACTGCCAGAAGTCCAAAGTTGTTATATATTTTTTTCTTTAGAAATGTAAATATAGACTTTAGAACTATTTTCAAAAGTACATGTAATTAAATTTGTGCATACAATTCTAGCTTTGGAAGATATTTGAATAAACAAATTAAAAAAAAAAAATCTTGCCAAAGAATGGAACTAGGCTCGACTAGCACTTGTGCTAACTTCTAGTTCCTATTAACAACTTCACCTAAATATAGTAATACACATATTTACATAAATATCTTTTGTACATTTAATAGTATGCAGAGCTATGTCTAAATGTCGTTTAAAACCATTACTGTTCAATCAACATTACTCTTATGTTATGTATACATGTATCAGTATTATTCTTTGCATTATATGATTGTTCATATGTACTGTCATTATTGTGATGTGTTGTTGTTAATAAATTCAAATTCAATAGTCATTGTTCATTGAAAGAATATGAGAATTAACAATTATGCGAAAACAGAGATTAAGGGAAAGATAGAGAGAGACAGACTGACAGACAAAAAGATAGAGAGAGAGAGAGAGAGAGAGAGAAAGAAAGGAGAGAGAGAGAGAGAGAGAGAGAGAAAGGAGAGAGAGAGAGAGAGAGAGAGAGGGGGGGGGGGGTAAACAGGGTAAAATGAGAATTCATTTAACACATTACTAAGTACTGGGTATAGAATAACTGTTTCATTTTAATTTTGCTGACATTAGGAGTTATGCATATATTTCAAAAATCATGATCACTATTAATGATTTAGGAATACTCATATTGGCAATGCGGTCATGTCTGATGGGGTGAAATCGGACAGTTCTGTAACAAGAATAATCAATTTTTTTATTTTCTCATATAATAATGAAGGTCGTGCATAGCATTTTGGATTTTAAAAAATCCCTCAAACACATTCTGTCATATATTATATCATCATATATTTTCATTACATATTTTTGTCAAATATTATCGAACATAGTAAATGCTTACCGGTAACCATTTCCCATCGCTTTTTCAACAATAGAGACCGACGGAACAATCTTATATATCTAGAAATTTATCTTAACTTTTTGATTGCACTGAAGAAGAACTTACAATGAGTATCTACAAGGCAGAATAAATGCTGATATACAATTTCAGAAGTCAACGTCTGACAACACATTTACAGGTCGTTATGTTGCTGGACCTAGTCTAAATTTGGTCCACTGCTGATTAGGTCCAGAAATGAAAGTCACAGACATCGGTCCTGCAGCATCTAAGGTTTAACTGGCTAGTCTTTAAAAACCAGAGTTTTATGTAGAATTATTACCCTGCCTCTAGTTGCTCCACCACTGGACTTGATCTACATGGTCCATTAAGAACCCAGACCCACCTAGCAATAGAGGCGTCATGTATCCACGGAAACTAGTCTTGTGCGCTCTGTCTCTCGACTTGGTCTTACCCTGGTCTGGCAAATAGGACAGGTCTCATGTGAGTCCAGCCACCTTGAAACACAGCTGGAAGATGATTTAAAAAAAAAGAACATTACAAAAACAAAATACATTAAAACAGACTGCACTTGCAACTATTTTACCAGAATTACATATCACAGATAGGTATTTTGTCCCATTTTTTCTATATGAATGGTAAATCTATCAATGTCTCATTCACCACTAGTGACTAAGGACTAAAACAGTCGTACCAAAAACTTTAAAAGATGTATTTCAAATCATTCATAATCTCAGATTCAAAAGGTTCATAACTTTCCCATTCTTTGTCCAACTATTCAAAACATAAATCTTGTTCATTATTTTTTGTTTTGTTGTTGCTTCCAGTCAAGTTACCATATTAGACAGGGCTCAAATATAACAGCGGTCTGGTACACATGCCCCCCCCCCCACAAAAAAAGCATAAATAAATGCTTGTAGTAAGCAACTATTAGGAGGCGCGATAGCTCTGTCAGTAGAGCAGTGGTCTCGTAATCTGGTGACCCGGGTTCGAAACCAAGGCGATGCGCTAGTGCCCTTTGGTAAGGCATTAATTCTCATTACTAGGACCAACTGAGCTATCGCGCTTCCCCGAATAATTCCAAAAAGGACCCCCAATGGAAAAGGCTAAGGCAGCTCCTCAGGCAGAGAGGGGTTAATTCAAATCCCTTTAGGACTTACACAGTATGAAAGTTATGCTTGCATGGACACTGTCCTACTCGTTCCCCTAGTATGAACTCCTCTAAACACACGGCGCAAGCCTAACAACAAGGAAAAAAGAAAGAAATGTTAGTCCACTGCTCACTCTCACAGTCTCATCTCACTAAAACTACAACAACAAAAAACACATTGATCGGTTAAATAGTTATTTCTGTCAATACTTTTGGTGAAATAAAATGATCACTGGTACGTTTTTGTCATCAGCATCCTTTCTGCTTAAAAATATTGTACAATTTTTGGCATTATGGATCAAAAGATAACTCAAAATCATCACTAAAAGTAGACACTGTATTGCTATGAGTTATGCATCTATTAAAGGCATAGTTTAACAATGTTAAATCTGAGATGCATGGTCCTACGTGCTATCAGTATTTGTGATATGGTTTAATATTGAAGCCCTAAAAAAACTGTGCTTCAAAATGATCATGAAGTTCCTCAAAAAGTAAAAATCTTTGAGTGACCGGTTTTACCATTCTCATTTTCCCCACTAGACTGTAGTGTTATGAAAACCATTAGGAAAACGCAAAAATTCGATTTTGATTTCTAATCACAGATATCTTGATAATCAGACAGGCGATCGGCTTGTAAATGTCATGGGATTCATGTATGCCCTAAAGGTTTATAATTATGATTGCAGCATGAGCTAAATCAAGCAGTTTTTAAAAGGATCTGAGACAAAGTTACCAGATCCCTTTAAGAAGAGCGGTAAGACTATAGATTTCATCCCGACCTGTAAATAGGCCCTGAACTTAGCTGCTCTTAGCTACCACAGCCAAAGACTGAAAGTAAGGCTCACAGATTTATGGACTTTGATGATTTTGAGTGTCAAATAGAGTCTTGTGTCTGCAAACTAATCCTAGGTTACTTGCCAAATCCTATGTAACCCCCCCCCCCCCCCCATCCAGGAAGGATACAGTTCTCACATGCCAATATACATCTGTTTCTTACATTCTCATAGTTGTTTCCTCTCTTTATATAAGAGACCGGTGTTTCCTAGTGCTTCTTATATATTTTGAATTCAATGTCAAGGCACTTCCAATGCACTCTCAGAGGATACACCAACTATTTATATGAGCTGAGGCTCATCAATCTCAAAACAAAGCTGGCTAACACACATGCTACTGTTTTAACAACAAAAAGTAACAATTATATATAACTTGAACAAGTAATGGAGACAAGAGACCATTTTGAATGGGGGAAGGGGTGTTCGACTAACGCTGCAAAAAAAAAAAAAAATGTCAGCCACAACAATAGCGAACTCTGAAAGCCTGCCTGCACTAGTTTGGCCAGGAAGGATTAGACCTCCCTGCATGATCACTGACAGGTGATTATCTCATCAAATCAGCTTTCACTTAACATAAGAAAAAGGGGACCATGGAGGACCAACGGGTACCGCTTGGGCATTGTTTGCTATATAAAGGGCGCAAGTAGCTATAAGTAGTGCAGTACGGTCCCGCTTTAATTGGGAATGTCAGCACTCCCTCCTCCGTAGCAACATCCCCGATTGTGTTGTATTTTGCAAAAGTCAAATTCAAAATCAAAATCAAATTTTTTAATAGAAATAAAAACATGCAAAATCTTTTAAAAATGTCATTTCACATATTACCTTCTACAATAAAGGAACCTGCCCCTAAAACTTAAAATATATTTGAAGAAATAAAAAATAAAAAATGAAGTCCTTTTGTATCAGTTTTCAATAAATGTCCATCAAAATTTACTCTCTTCTTTGTGATTATTCTAATGATCATTAATATTTCCTGCAATATGGAGTCTAAATAATAATCAACTTACATCATTGGTCATCTTCTTGGAGTATTCAACCTAAATATGAAGTGAAAATAGAAAAGAAGAATAAGTGTAATATTTATTTACATGCATGAATTAAGCCCTGGATAACCATCGATCCTGAGAAAACTTCCTCAGCCCTACAATCATCCCCTCTTTTTTTAAAATCTGAAATCATAGAAACTTTCACCATTTTTGTTGGTTTTAATTTTTCATTTCAACTGGCAAATGGGCTGGACTTTCCCTTTAACATCCCGACACAAAACAGATAATAAAAACAATTATTTCAGCTACATGTATGCGGACATGATAAATCATCTTTTTTTTTTAAATTGTTAAATTTATTTTTGTAGTAGTATATAAAAGGTGGTAATTATCTGCATACCTGTACTGAAAGATATTGCCTAACCCACACATGTATATTCACACACACAAGCGCACACATGAATATGCTATACCGGTAGTTACCTGTTTGTATCCCATTTCAAATTGGCCTTCTCTCCTCAACCTAAATGTAATAAGAAAGAAAAGACAAGAGAACCAGGAAATACGGTTAACAGCTAAATTATTCATACCCCTTCCGTTACTCAAGAATGAAAGTTGAACTGGTTGAATTGGGGCCTGTGATGAATACTTTTAGCTGTAAGCTATAATATGTCATGTTCTCAAGAAACATAAATCAGGAATTATTTTTTTCACTTACTTTAAAAATTAGGAAACTTGGTTAGAGTAAGAATAATATAGTTGTTAATTGTATATCATAAGAGGAGAGAGATTAACTGAAAAATATAGAAATAGAATACATGTTGTATCTATCAAAAAGAAGAAAAAAATGCACAAACACATCACCATTTTCTTTATATTACTCCTGTTAAAATATATTTTTTGGTGAAGTTTGATGCTTTATTTATAAATCAAATCATTTCTAATGGCATTAACAGCAAGTGAGCCATTGAAATGGCCTTTGAGAAGAATGTGATGTTGTTTTCGTTAACAATGTTATAGGAAATTGGTCTACAAGTGTTTCTGTTCTTTTCTGCTCTTCAAATTGAAGAATAATTCAGTTACCTTTCAAAGATTAACATACATCATGGACTTTTCAAAAGCTAACTAGATTATATCTATATTCAGAGTCAAGGGCATTTCATCACTTTCTATAGATGGTCCTGTACGTGACAATTTAAAATCAAAGATGTAACGCATGATTGTTAGCAGAGTAAAAACAAAACAAAGACTTTGTATCTTACATACTTTCAAAAATATTTTACACAAAATACGACCCCTTTTGCATAAAAACAAGAACAACAAAAATGGGCTCTTAATATGAGCCCCTATTTGGGGCTTATTGAGCATACATCCACAAAAAGTACCCTATTTGGCGAAAACAGGTTCATATTCACATCCACATGTTTGTGAACATAGTGAAAATATGACCCTTTTTCTTGAAAAAATTTCTTGATCTTTCCAAAAACTTTTTTTTTTCTTCCTCCAAACCTCCAAAAAATTCAAGCGTCCCCGAAAATTAACCATTTAAAACAAAATAAAACAAAAAACTACCAAGCGTACACATTGTCAACACAAAGTTCAAATCCTTGGTTCTTTTCTTCTATTTCTATGGTAATACTCATCAACGCCTGTTCAGCATCTAGATGAAGGTGAAGCATAGAGTTGTTATATATAGCTCTATGCGGTACAGTTCCTGAAAAGGGAACTAAATTGTTTCAAGAGCCACCTTGAACCGCTCCAAAGAAGGCAGTTCCTAAACCACTTACTTGGACAGATAGCAACAGAAGACGATGTTGAGGATGAAGATGATTCCTGCTACCAGAAGAAACGGGAAGAGTTGCTCTATACTCATCCCCATCTCAGTTCATTATCATCAAAGAGAATGAGCGCATCCATGCAGGTGAATGATCCTTGTCCACTCACAGGCTAAGTCTCATGAAACCTCAAGTTTCTCCTAGGAACCTGTTGGTTAGAATGAAATATTTTTGAATAACAAATGGTTTTCAGATCCTCCTCTGAAAGCAGAGTTGGCAATTTACTTTTTAAAATTACAAACAAAAAATACAAAATGATCTATCATGATTTAAATCAGCAATTAAAAGTCATATTAATATTCATTACAATAATAATGATTATAATATTAATAATAATAATAACTATTGGATATTTTTATAGACTTGAAATAACATGTCATAGTACTGTTTATCAGTCATGAAATTTTTCACAAGTCAATTTCAGAATATAACAGCAAGATTTAAAAAAAAGCATGGCTTATGAAACATTCCAGGGGGCTCATGAAGCTCAGGGGTTTAAGGCATTTAATTACGGTCAGATGAGCATATTTTGATACCTTATTTGTGACACTGGCAGGTCACTATATGGTGTGGGGTCCAGGGCCCCCGGAAGCTCAGGGGTTTTAGGCATTTAATTACGGTCAGATGAGCATCCAGAGGGCCCTTAATGGGGTTCAGGGGACAGAGCCCCAGGAAGCTCAGGGATTTTAGGTATTTAATTACGGTCAGATGAGCAACCAGGGGCCCGCCTTATGGGCCTTGGTGGGGTCTTGGGGCCTAGCCCCCGTATTGTGACACTAGCAGGTCACTATTCTTTCTTTCTTTCCTTCTTTTTCTCCCCCCCCCCTCCGAGCTCCCCCACGTCCGGGGCCCCTGCACATGTGTATCAGAAAATGTGCCATCGGAGAATAAATGAATTAAATGATTACATAACTTCAGGAGCACTAATCTAGTCTTCGTCTTGATGGGTTTTACAATAATAAAATAATGTACAAATTACCTTTATCTGCCAATGCACAGATTGTACATTATTTTGCATGTATTTTATCTACAAACTGGCTTATTCACTCGACTTGTCTAATATAGCCATAGCATATAGGCACATGACATCCATGATTATCTAATTATCAGTACAGTACAACAGTCAATAGATCGAGTACGTACGTCAAAGGTGAAATAACAGCAATGTCATCGACAATCTACACTTGTTGTTAACACCTGTTGGAGATTTTTTTTTAAAAGTTACATTTCAGCAAGAGATCAGTAGGCTACGTACGGTTCCGATTTTAGGAGCAGCAAACTCCTGATCCTTTTGAGTTTCTGTTATTGTTATGAGAAGAGTCGGTCAGATTTCCAATTGTTTTACACGAATGTCTCAAGACAAAACGCCAGGCAGAATGCAAAACAAGTCAATCATGATTCGAGCGAGCTCGAGATCGCGATCGAGAGCCGAGGCCGAGTGCGGCCGCGGCCAGGCCGGGTAAATCTAGATCTGAGGTAGTCTACAATTTATAGATTTATCTAGAATACCTACATCTTCAGTAGACTTTATTTCACTCTAGGAATGTGTTGAGCTACACCTAATCAGCCAAATTCCAGAGATTCACTAACAGTCTAACTTTTTACAGGACAGTTGCTGGTACACCAAGGCTCGATTATTCAACAACAGATATACAGTGTACATGCATGTACGTACCGCGCGCCGGGGTCGGAGAAGTAATTATTAGGTAAACAAACAAAAGTACGTGCATAGTCTAAAAACGCATAGACGGAGATTTGAACTGGTGGTGGTGGTGGTGGTGGTGGTGGTGGTGGTGGTGGTGGTGGTAATACCTGACTGCTTAGAAAGCACAAATGCTTGTAAACAAGCAACCAGACGGCCTACGGCTTTAGGTCCTCTCCGAGGGACCTGGTAATGAGGATTAATGCCTTATGCAATTTGAAATGTGCGGTCATGAGAATATTGTTTTCAATTCCCTGCTAAATTAAGTCGTAAAACAGATCTGATATTACCAACCAACTATTAATAGGAACGCTAGACATATATGATCAAGGAGGAGGAGGAGAAGGACGTGATGGTGGAGAAGGAATCAATATATCTTTCTTTAAAACCTACAACTTCAGAGTAAGATATGCTCTTGATCTGGGACGGCGATCCCGGGGGGACGGGGGGGGGGGGGGGGGGGGGACACGTCCCCCCCCCCCTTTTTAGGGGGGATTGTCACCCCCCTCCCCCTGGACAATTTGCAAAAGTGCACATACAAAAAAAGTGTATAGCAAATACTGACTATATCAAAGACTGCAACAAACTTTAGGCTATGGACCGGAGGGCCCAACAGAGCGGCGTTTAGAAAAATGAAATGCAAAAATCTTCTCGCTCCCTCGCATAATATCCTTCAATGTGTACAAGTAAAATATTGTAGAAAAATAATATTGCTTATTTTTAAACTATAGTTTTTTAATACCACAAAACTTCTAAAACCTGTGAGGGGTAGTCACTTCCGTCACCTTCACCCCTCTCGTTCACTATGCTCCCTCGCACTGGCGTAATGGGGCTACGGCACTTGACCCCCACCTGGTCTTTGCCACTAGACCCTACACCAATTTACGTTCCCCTTGCTTTGCTCGCTTTACCCCACCTGATCGTTAATACATCAGGCCCCCCCCCTCCACACTTTGAAAAAACTTTCCCCGGGGCCTGCATGTAACATGTAAGAGCGGGTATGATGCAGAACTTTTTTGATGCACCTCCCCCCTATCCTGGGGGGTGTTTCACAAAGATCCTAAGTAGAACTTAACACTAAGTTGGACTTAAAAATTATGGAAAGCCATTAGCATCTTTGAAAATATTTTGTAAAAGTTATTTTGAAAGGCTTTAATTGTTTATTCAAATCATTCATATTTTCTATCATCAAGGAGATTTCATGTTCTTGATGTGAAATTTATAAAAAAAAGTCTAAAATACTTGAATTTCTGCTTTTGAATATATTTCATTTTAAGGCTCCAATGGCTGTCCATAATTTTTAAGTCCAACTTAGTGTTAAGTTCTACTTAGGATCTTTGTGAAACACCCCCCAGGAGTCTGTACTCCTCCCCACCCCTTACAATCCACCGTAAAGCACCTTTTGGTAAAGCTCTCATCCTGCCAGAACTAGAAATTGTATGTCGCCCTCTCATGTTGAAACTCGAAAGAGAGAGAGAGAGAGAGAGAGAGAGAGAGCGAGACAGACATACAGATCAGACAGGGGAGAAGGGAGAGAGGGAGAGAGGGAGGGAGGGAGGAGACAAATGTAATTATAGTAAAGGAGAGAAGTATATTCAGTAAAAGAAATACAAAGATATCGGCCTATGCACAGTTAAAGAGAGAGAGAGAGAGAGAGAGAGAGTGATAAGAAGAAGAAAAAAAGGTCTATACAAGCGCCCGTTGTGCACCATCAGACAATTTAGGTTTTTTTTTTTTTTTTTGTCTTTCTATAGCATTTTCTTTTCACATTGAAGAATAATATTAATTCCGATACTTTCCGAACACTCAAACGGTCACGGCGACGATGTACGAACTTTCCCGAGTAGGACTGCAATGTCAGGAACATGACTGGATCGTGACGTCATCGAGTCAATTGAAATATAGTTATATTGGCGTGTTGTAGTCAGATTTCGTAGAAATAAACAGGATTGACGTGATACAACATCAAACTGATTTCATTTGGTATTCTTCCATGAAGTGTTGATGACGTTTAATTTCTCGGAACTTCTTTTTCCTCATAATTATTGTAGATTTCCAATAGATGGGTTGTTTAAAAAAAACTTCTTTAAATTACCCTAAAGCTTGATGTATACTTCCTGTCAACAGTTGCGCCCTCACGTAGGTGCTCTTACAAAATAATATCAAATGTCCCCTTATTGTCATAGACACAATCAGTACTAACGGTTTAGATACACAACTGGTCCTATCTTTGGGCAAACCAATAATCATTCGAAAGAATTTTATTCTATTGACATGGCTGAAGAATCATCGAAAATTCGACAGAATATTAGTTGGACATTGTTAGATATAAGAAGCCCCCAACTTTTGGCACCCTTTCGAGTTGCTCCTTAGGTAAATGTTGATATTTTCAGTTTATATTTAAGATGTCTTATAATGATATTAATGAAAGAGAATATTTATTGAGCGCATAATAAATCTATGCGCTTTACAATTATGACAAATTCTATACAACATAATAAATAAGCAAATAACAACAAAATATTCATGGGAAAGTAAACCGATTCACCTATAATTACAATTAAGTAAAACTACTTGACATGACATAATTATTACAAATCCCACAAACAGACACCCATTATGAACTAACCTTCTAACCAGCAAAAGGACAAAGCAGCTCTAGGAAACACTCGAAAACAAATAAGTTTGAGGGCTCTTATATACTATAAGACATGAAATCAACTTAATTGTGTTCGAATGAAACACAAGAAATCAGATTTGTCTGGAGGGGTGTGGTATTTTGTGAAGGCTCTTGACTCTAATACGAGAGGTCTGAGGTTCAATCTTTGCTGGGTGCTAACACCCTTGTCCCTCTCGATCTCAGGTTTACTATACGGTTATGCAATGGGGGAGGGGGAGGGGGTGGTAATATAAGTTTCTCGCCCGATTTCATATTATTGTTACTCAAATCAATTGAGGTGCATTCAAATTCCTGCATTTATATCGTCGTACGATCGATATTGGTCTTTCAAATTTAAAATCCAGGCAATGGAATTTATTTGGAGACACGCAAATTAATTTGGTTGGTTGGTTAGTTGGTTTTATTTTCCGTATAAAAATTCAAATACATACAAGAATAAAATTTACAAATATAATACAAATCAAGAATTAAAAACGGCGGGAATGTTCCATTCAGAGCCATTATCAAAATGGCTCTGTTCTTCCTAGAGGTCCAGAAATAATTAAACATGTAGATGACAATAATGAAAAGCATTAGCTAAATTATTGATGTATATTAGAAATAAAATTGGGCCAAGTATGGGAGCCTTGAGGGACACCATACGTCAATATCAATTCATTGGAAGAAACATTATTTATCGAAGTAAACATTTGACGGTTAACCAAATATTCATAAAACCACTTATGCATTATACCGTTTATACCAACATTAGTCAATTTTCTCAAGAGAATTCTGTGATCGGCCAAATTGAAGGCTTTTCGCAGATCGACAAAAAAGTGCTCCTGTATAAACCCTTATCAACTGATTCGTCGCCATTCGTCCGTAACCTTTGTAAGAGCGGTACAGGTAGAATGTTTCGACCTGAATCCAGATTGATCTTTGGTTAAAATGTGTTTTCTGTTGCAAAAATAGGATTAAGTGTTTTTGTACAATCTTTTCTAATATTTTGGACAAACACGTTAATAAAGATATCGGTCTGTAATTATTAGCTAAAGCTTTACCACCCTTTTTATGAAGGGGGATGACCTTAGCCACCTTCCATCTGGAAGAGACTGTACCTTCAGACAATGACCTATTACTTAGGTATGTGAGAGGTTCCACAATTTCCAGTGCACAGGCTTTCAGCATGTAAGAATCTATTCCATCAACCCAACTGATTTCTTACTATTTAATCGATAGATTTCTTTCAGAACATCTGACTGTGTAATCACAGGAACAGAAAGGGTATTTTCTGTGCTCTCAATGACTTCTGTACTTTCAAACTCTTCGTAACTGATTGGAAGAAACATTATGATACATGTATAACCATTACTGCTACCAAATTGATTTCCAACATTGACAAAATGTTCGTTAAAATCATTTGCTACTCTTTTACATTCATCGATAGGGAAGGGAAAATTTGTAGCTGATTTCGTATTGGGATTTAGTGTTTTTAATACTCTCCAAGATTTCGCTCTATCCGTACAAGCACCTAGGTTTTCAAAGAAATAATTTTTCTTTACTCTCCTTATTTCAAACGTCACCTTAGTTCTCAAGTGTTTGCATTGTTTCCAGTAATTGTCTTGTTTTTTTCGTCTTTGCTTTACCTTTCATTTCATCACTATCTTTCATGAGCTTAAATATACATTCATTCAACTAAAGGGAGTGTTTTTTGCGTACCCTTTTCTTCTTCAATGACATGTATTTGTCTATTGTGTCTGAAAGGGTACTTCCCATTTGTTTACATGTTACAGCTTTATCGAGGTCAATACCTTCTTCTACCTCATCCCACTTCTGCGATCTAAGATCGGCATTCAACTTTTCAAAGTCTACCTGATGAGATTTTCTAAATGTTACATAATTTACAAAAGAATCATCATGATTGACGTGAGCTTTCCAGACTAAGTAACTCATAATGATCACTCAAACCATTGTGTAAAATAGCTTACTTCGTCCGAGCAAGTTGTTGTGATCAATTAATGATGAGCACTTAGGCGTTACTCGAGTGTAAACAGATTTATTAATTTGACACAAACCATATAATTAATTTGTGAATATTTACGAGTATCGCAAGTAAGTTGAAGCTTGGCAATGTTAAAATTAACATCGCCCATTAATATTCTTGGAGTATTAAATCCCCCTAAATATAACAACAATTCTTCATAGGACTCTATACATGTATTTATGAGCATCCAAATTAATGAATGGGCAAAATTATTTAAGTTCAGGGCATTCCGATTTGTGTAATCCACATTCGATTTATTTTTAGGGCCAAACAAACTAATAAGAGAGAAAAGAAAGAAATCGTTAACATGCATCATAGGGAACGTACATACGATTTAAGTGATTTAAGTGAAGCGTTCAATTTCATCCAGGGGAATTCTATTGATTAATTCTTTCATTTAGTTTCATGAATTTCTTACATTCATTTGTGTTGTGTATCAGAAACATGGTTCATACAAATACAATTTTACATGAAGGACAGCCTTGGCTGGAATAGTCATGTTTACATGTTCGGCACGCTTTTTAATATATACATGTAAAAGACTAGCAATATCAAAAATAAGACTTAGATTCTGTAACAGAATCCAAAAACACATTACACAAGTTTCCAAAAATACAGCTATAATTGTTTACAAATTTCCTATAAATTCAATACAAGCATGGTAAAAAGATTAACATTGGTACATTCTAAACAGCCTACTCGGGGAGGAGACAAGCACTTAGTATACCTGCAATAACGATAAAATTACAAAATAAAACAAGTTTTTCAACTGTTATTGAGTATGTCAACTAAAAATGACAGTGGGCTATTTTTTAATTTTTTTTAAAAATTGAAATTGTTGATAAATGGACATACGGCGAAGAGTTATATTAGTGTTTTTTTTCTGAGGTAACCAGATCTGACAAATAGAGTGATTTGAAAGGGATTTTGCGAATTTGGGCTTTGGACTTTAATGTCTCTATCTCTATATAATCCTATGTATGTCTTTTCGTGTGTGTACATGCGTGCATATCTTTTATTGTTTATTCGATTTCATCAGATTTCAAAACTGTCCGCATCTAAAAAATTATATATACATGTACAACGACAGTACAATGATGCTAATTTCTGTGTTTATTTTCATCTTTGTCATACATTTTTTAGGATTTGTGTCGAACCATTACATGAAATTTTCGCATGTTTTCAAATTTCATTTATAACAGGTTGTCTGGTTATGTTGTACGTTGCATCTTATCTTAAACATGATTGCCTTTTTATGATTTTGAAAGACTGAAAGAAAGCCGAGGACAACGGCATCTTATTTTGATTGCCCATTTCTTAAATGTTATGCTCCTATTTTAAATTTGAATGAATCTTTTGAAGAATTCGTTGCTGGTAATAGTAGTAGAAGAAGTAGTATAAGTAGAAGTAGAAGTACCGTGTAGTAGTATAGTCGTAATTTGATTAGTAGTACGATTAGTTTTAGAAGTAGAAGTAGTAGTAGTAGTAGTAGTAGTATTAATGGTACTAGTATTCGTATTAAGGTATTCGTAGTAGTAGTATAGTAGTAGAATAGGAAGAAGTTTTTAGAAGTATAAGTAGTAGTACATGTAGTGGGAGTAATAGTAGAAGTATAGAAGTAGCAATAGTAGCGGTCAGTGAATGATTCCGATCTGTTGTATTTGAATACGAATGGGAAGATATACCCAATGGAACATCAGTCGGTAGAGCAGTGGTCTCGTAATCCGGTGACCCGGGTTCGAAACCAAGGCGATGCGCTAATGCCCTTTGGTAAGGCATTAATCCTCATTACCAGGTCCCTCTCAGAGGACCTAAAGCCATCGACCGTCTGGTTGCTTACTAAAAAGCATTTATGCTGCCTTAGCAGTCTGGTAAAATAATCACCACCACCATGTAATAATCCCAGTGTCGACCTCTTCATGTTTATTGTTGCGCTAAATTATTGGTCGCCTGTTATTATTGTTCTTTTACGACACAACAAACCAGCTGCCATTTCCCTCTTTTGCTTCCGCCCACCACCCTTCGTTGCTCCTCTCTCTTTCTCCAAGCCTGTTATAAAATCATAAATACTATTTTCAGAACTCATCTTTCTATTCTTACCAAAGTATTTTTAAATTGTCGATCAGGTTCCCCATCATTTATTAGATATTTGTTAAAATAATTGAGAACAACGCCGAATTATTTTCAAACTTATTTTCAAAATCAAATCAGGATTCCTACTAGAGAATGCGTAAGATTAGAAATTCTTTTCATAAAAATGATCATCTAGCTTCCGCGTGATTTCGAAATAGTAAAGGATGCGATGCTATACTTAGAAACTCGATATCACCTCACTATTAGCATCCTAAACGGACTAATTATGAATCGCATTGTAGTGTATTTAGTACTGCTTGGAACTTATCACATACAATAACCTACATTTAGTTGATAGACACCACCAACAAATAGAGAATGACACGCCTGTTCCATATATGTCAGATAATTTTCCTGTCTTTTCCTATTTTTAGGCAGGTAATAATTATGTGATTTATAACTTTGTGGTATGACATCAGAGGCTGCGACAGTGCACGATTTTAGTTTATAGCGCCGTAATGCGCGAGACGTGTTCTTGAAATTCCTCTAATTAACAAAGTGAATTTCATCTCGCTAAAAGAGGATAATAGGTTTTGATGTTTCATTACAAGGAATTAAAGTAAACACAGGAATGACCCACTTCGTCATATGGAACATTCCCGTTTGCCTACGTGTGATTTAGATGATACGCCTTATCACTTTCACTCGGTGTATAAAAATAAAGAATGCCAGAATACATTAAGATGAGTCCGAATGATACACCGTATGGAATATAAACCATGTCCCAGAAGCAAAAGTTGTAATTGCAGTGGTAGTAGTCGTAATACTAGTTGATGTAGTAATATTTGTTATAGTAGTAGTAGTAGTAGTAGTAGTGGCAGTGGTGGTGATGGTAGTAGCAGAGGCGGCCCTCCGGGGGGGGGGGCACGGGGAGCAAGGGGGCACAGTGCCCCCACTTTTTCAGGCATCCGAAAAGTGCCCCTCTTTACATAGGAAAAGTGCCCCTTTTTACATCGGAATAGTGCCCCTTTTACTTTGACAAGTGCCCCTATTAATTTGTAAAAATGCCCCTTCCCCTTTTCAACTTTGATAAGTGCCCCTTTTATTTGGACACGTGCCACTTTTCCTTCGACAAGTTCCCATTTTCCTTTGCAATAAGTGTCCATTTTCCATATTAAGTGCCCTTTTTAATCTCTAGTAATTGCCCCAAGTAAGGTACGATGAGTGCCTCTTTTCACTTTTGATAAGTGCCCCCTTCACATCTGATAATTGTCCTATTTAAATCTGAGAGGTACGTTCCTCTTTCACTTTGACAAGTGCTCATTTTCCTTTGTAAGAAGTGCCCCTTCACCCTTTTAATAACTTCCCTTATTTTAACTCGGATAAGCGCACCTTATATTTTCACATGTGCCCCTTTTCCTCTCTAATAAGTGCCCCTTATCCTATTGAAAAGTGCCCCATTAAAAAAGAGCTCCTCCCCTTTCTCATAAGTGCCCCTTCTCTGGTAAATGACCATATTCAGGTACGAGAAGTTACTCCTTTTCGTTTCAGATAAGTGCCCCCTAATTCACCTCCGATAAATGCCCCTTTAAGATCTGATCGGTGCCCATTTTCTTTTAACTAATGCACATTTTCCTTTATTACAAGTGTCCCTTTTCATTCACATAGGTGCCTCTTATCATATTAGGGCATTGCTCCTTTTCAGATGCGATAAGTGCCTCTTTTTACCTCTGATAATTTCCCTTTTAACAAATACATAATAATATCTTATAAATGCCCCTATCAAAATCTGATGGGGGCCCCTTTTCCGTCGACAAATGCCTATTTGCTATTCTCATAACTGACTTTTTCATCCCTGGTGAGTGCCTCTTTTTGAGGGTGTAAGAAGTGCCCCATTTTCACCTCTAATAATTATTCCTTTTCTTTCCTGATAAGTGTCCCCTTTTCCTCTCATCATCAATCGCGCCCTAGCTAATTTCAAGCGACTAAGAGCAATTTCCCCCAAAGCTCGCTCGCTACGCTCGCATGCATCTATAGATGATATACTTATGTTACTTATCAAAGGTATTTTCAGTCTTCCGTTATGAGAATGTGCTTATAACTCTATTAGGATTGTGTTTGTTTTTTCTTCTCTTTATAAGATGTAATTTTTCGCACTGCAACCTCACACATCTTAAAAATTTTCCTCGCTCTCTCCGCTCGCTCGCAAACAATTTTTTAGACAATCAAACCCATCTGCAAAGCATGATGCTTAAATAATATCTTGTATGGTGTATACAGTGAAACAAATATCGAAATCACCACCGATAGTTGTAATCACAATGTAGGGGTATATACCTTGGATCATACCTTGGAAGTAGGCATAAAGTTATACAAAACTTATTTGCCCCTCGGTGTCCGTTAGTGGGTTACTGTTGAATTTGGCTTTGTGCAGTTACGGATGAACATGGACAGTTGAATAGTTCATCAGGGTTAAACTTGTCCTTCTTCAGTGACCAGTACTTGTCAAGATTTGATTTGAAAGAATTGAGTGACGGACTTTCTGCTACATATGATGGGAGACCATTCCATTCATTTACTACTCTCTGTGAAAAAGAACTCTTCCTCAATTTAGATTTTATATGTTTCTTTTGTAGTTTGAACTGGTGACCTCTTGTTACTGTGACAATGATACGATGAAAGAAATTAGTTGACTGGAGGTCGTCGATTTCATGCATTATCTTATAGACCTGTAGCAAATGTCAAAAAATTGTATATCATTCGCTTTGAGAGGCTATGTAGGTGCCCTTTTTTCTTGGTGCCCCCCCCCCCCACTTTGGAAGTCGCTCGGCCTCCCATGGGTAGTAGTATTAGTAGTAGTTGTCAGGTAGTATTTTTGGCAGCAGCAGTAGCAACAGTAGCGGTAGTAGTAGTGATGGTGATGGTTGTGGTAGTATCAGTAGTAGTAGCATCAGCAGCATCAGCAGTAGATTAGAAATATGAGTAAAAGGGTAACAGTAGTAGTTTACCTATAATAGACGAAAACCCCTTTTATGTTTAGTAATGATTTACTTTTGCTTTGGGTAACGTTCATGAAAATCATGCACCAAAACAGATATTTTATTGAATTTGTAGTATGATTACAAAAATATATAACATATATTTAGAGGCTTAAATAAAGTTTAAACTGAGCATTCCTCTGAAGGCTAGTAAAAAAAAATCATTTGAACACGATGAAAAAAACGTTCCTTTAACACTGCTGTAGAATACGAAAACCGAACCCCCGATAAGAACGCTTTCTAGGAGGAACCCTCGGGCAATCAGCATTTCACATGTCACATGAAATAGGGTAAATAACCTCTTGCTCCCAGTCGTTCCGTATTATTAACCCACACAATATCATAGCAAGAAGCCTTTTGACAGTAACTGACTCTCCGTCATGACACCTTGGAAGAGGCTAGATTCCAGCCCGGGTATCCGGCTTCTCAAACGGTACGAACTCGATCTTAAGTACTACAATAATACTGCAAATAACCGGAGGGCAAGTCATGAATTAAACGTAGTTTCAAGAGGGATCTGAAGGAGGTCTTTCAGTGATATAATTTGAGGCACATGCATAAGAAGGCTAATGAAGGTGAATAAAGGATAAGCCGAGTCATAGAAGTGTAACAAAACCTGCTTCTGCCGGGAAGCTGGGAAAACGTCTTAAACTGACGCATCCTAAAACGTTTCTTACGACGCTCCTTTTTGTCGATGTGGATGAAGAGTTAGTTACTGTCAATGGGCTTCTTGTTATTAGATGATGTGGGTTAATATATGGAACGACTGTGACTGTGACTAAGACCCTATTTCATGTGCCATGAGAAAGTGTTCATAAAAGCTGAAAGAATTCGCTCCTATCCAGTTATATGACAACATGGGCAGTTTTTATGTACTGGTACAACCTGACGGAAAAAAGCATTTAATTGAACATGCATGATACACTTCATTAAATGTGTTAGTATTGGTATAAATATTGGACATTTTCATGAACATTTTTTTCTATATAAATGATTTCGATGATTTAGATTTTGTCTTTCTTTCCGCTTATCAGATCGTTTTTTGGGGCAAATGTAGTTGTTTATGCATCAACATGGTTTAAAAAAAACTCATACTGTTTAGAGACAAAATTACACTTCATAGAACTACTTGGAATTTTACTTGGTCGAAAGAGATGCTCGAATCGTGATATATCACGTAACAACGCTGATGAAATCAAATGAATTATAATATTGTAGACATAAAAGATGAGAATAATGGTGCTGACCATTATGAGGAGGAGGAGTAGGAGAAAGATGATGATGAAGTTATTCATGATGATTAATCGTCAAAAAAAGATTGTTGTTTCCTGATTAAAATGCTGATCGTATCGCATCACGCGGATCGACGTAGCCGCCTCCGCGGCTCTGGCCACATCGTCATAATTGACTTCAATCATTCTCTCTCTCTTTCTCCAACTCTTTTTATCTACATAAGTTCTTTTATCTCTTAGTCCCCTCCTCTTTCCCCCCCTCTCTCTCTCTCTCTCTCTCTCTCTCTTGCTCTTTCTCTCCCCCTCTCGCTCTTTCTCTCCCCCTCTCGCTCTCTCCCTCCCCTATCTACCTCTCCATCTCTGCCTATTTATCAGTGTATATTGTCACCTGATTGCAGACAAATTCTGCTAAATGGTATTTCGAGATAGATGCGAATCAGGCTCATTATATCATTAAGCGAGTATGTAGACCTTATCATTAATTGAACCAGCCCCCATTCTTGTCGATTGAGATAGACATGAGCTGGCGATTAGCCTAGATCTGCTTGGAACCATTTTACCTCTCTCGACTCGATCAGCCGTCTAACTACTAACATTCAATTATTATAAACAAAGACGTATTTTTTAGAAAATCTGAATAGAAATATTCTCTTTTATAAAAGGGGTACATCAATGAGATAATCCTTTAGCGCGCTCCATGCTTCCAACGACTTATTTTTGTATTCGCTATTTCACAAGGAATTACTATAATGAAAGACAGAGAGACAAACGGAGAGACAGAAAGACAGATTTAGAATCGGAGAGATAGAGTTTAAGGGCGTATAGGCCTACACGTGTGTTAAGTAGAGAGGAAGGCGGGCTAGAACACAGAGAGAGAAAGAGAGAGAGAGAGAGAGAGAGAGAGAGAGAGAGAGAGAGAGAACAGACAGACACATAATCACATAATTATAATTAAGAAACGGAAAACGGGAAAGAGGGAGAGAAAGAGAGAGGGAGAGAGGGAAATAGGAAGAATTAGTAAGAAGTGAGAAAATAATGACAAAGAAACAGAGACAAGATACTAAAGAGCTAAATACATAATGAGGGAGAACTAGAGAGAAGGAAAGATATCAAAGAAGACAGAGCGTGAGATAGAGCAAGAGCATCACATACAGTTATTCACCCACACATGCAATCTAAGCTGCTGAAAGGACCTCTCATTCACACCTGTATCCGCTTTGCCGTCTTCCCCTCGCAGTCCGGCCCGCAGTGGCGTCTCGCTTCCGTCAAATATCACGTGACAATCTTGGTATCAGCGAATCAAAGCACTGTTTCTACCGTCACATGCACCAGCTCCCGAAAATGCAGATGTTTGGAAAGTAATACTTGTGTCTTATTATCATAAATTTTGAAGGAACTTGGAAACATTGTTCAGATGAGAGAAAATGGTGCTAAGTTAATGACTTTGAATACTAGATGTTTAAGATAATCTGAAAGTTTGAGTGAAAACAAACCATTATCATTTATTGTAAAGAATTGGGAACAGATCGATTCCTTAATTATCCCAACTATATTATTATAATTTAATTACATTTTAGGTGAATGTAAATCGTCACAAAGCAATGAATTGGCTCTAGAACCATCCCAAACATTTAGGTGTTGAAAGATTTTTTAAAGCCCGTCTTATGTATTATTTTCATGAAAAACGGTTGTGAAAATTCACAAATGGTTGGGAAATTTTATTGTTAGAGGGTGTTGCACAATGACACTTTCAAAGAAAACCATAAATATCTTTGTGGTTTGAGAATTCTTTCAGGATTTGTTTGCATGTTAGAGGGTAATTAGTACAGTAGATGGAATTCCATAAGTAACATTTCATTCAAAAATTACGCAGTTTTCACCAATCTTCAACAATGTTACCGAGTCACTTTAGAACACATTAAAGTAATTCTCAACTCCTGAAAAGTCTGTATAATCAATTTTGAAGTTAATTATCACTTAAATAAACTCCAATTCCTGTGAGGATAACGTGCCTTGTCCAGTAATGGTCAATTTTAATTTTTGGTCCAAGATATCTACATTGTGAACGGAGAGGCTTATTTCTTCCCCTGCTATATAGAAACAAAATGAAAACGAATTCTAATGGCCATCTCCATAGCATTCGTCTGCTTGTAACAAATTGTTCATGTATGAAAATATTGATGTACCGATACTCTCACTGAACTAAATAATAATGTATCATGTGTATGGAATGAAATTCTGAGATTAGGTATGGAGCTGATTTTTCAAAGAAAAATTTGTACACAAATTAATTACATTTTATTTATGACAGTATGATTTGTTTCATGTCCTTTCATTATTAGTCTTCCATATTTAGAAGTGTTTTACATACATCTACTCTAAAATATAACGCTGATTTCAGGCTTTCCCCCATTTTTTGTTGTTGCATGTCTCTGCATGCATAAGACGTGTTAGGTGCAACGATATTATATTAGATGTGGAGCATCTTTTAATCTTGAAATTCATTTACTAATTGTAACAGAACTCAGGTTTAAACCTGAAATGTTGTTTTCTTATATACTGCGTCCGACTTCTTCGAGCTATTTTCTTGTTTCGCAAGAAACTTTATATAGCTAGGATCCCGAATTGATCACAAATTATTATTGGCTCTCTGAAAAGCTATGGTCAACCGCGAATTGCAAAGGATAGAGTACTTCAGAGATATTTGATATCTATTTATATCTGGTACTTGTTGTTCTCCAAGAGTTTAAGGTGATATTGAACTCCCTCCTCTCGTCGTCTATGCGAAGAAATATTTACATACATATCCAAAGGAGGATTATATCAATTGAATTTGTCATGTTTTTTAATTTCGTATTACAGCATATTCACTACAATTATATATAAATAAAGGGATAAGCCTAAAATGTACGTCGGAGCATCACTAAGGGTGTGGTCAAATCCTTAAAAAGGGAAAATAGTTGAGAACTTTCGATTGTTTTCTCATTATCCCAATAATCCCAATCATCCCTGTGTCCAAAGCAAAACCCTCCACCCTCCCCTCCATGATGATCAACATGCCCAAAATATGAATGAATATAATTTTTAGCTTTGAAATTTGCTGTTTCTCAAAATTGGAAATCATTAAAAAATATATAAGTACAAAGATTCGTGTACATTATTAATACAAAGTTAAATTTAGAGGCTTCAAATTCGAAATTGAAATGCTTCAAATACGTCAAAGATTTGAGGTATAATTAGGAGGATGTTTATTTTGTATAGTGACTTGTGCATCTCCAGTAGCACTAGCTAAATTGCTACACTTTTGGAATGGTTTGATTCTAACTAAGGAATAGAGATAGTCACTAGCCAGCTGCAACAAAGGAAGATCAAGACTATATGGGTACGATCGCGGTAAAAGATTAAAGGTTTTTTTAGGGGATAAAACGTGGGCAACATTATTTTCTCGTTTTTGAGAATTGTCGATGTCCTGTTCGCGCATTTTAGTGAGGCATCGATCCCAAGGCCCTATCGTCTTACTTACATCTCCTCTCCGTGCGGAAATTAAAGTCGGAACATTTTTCGCCAAAGGCTCATGTTAAAAGCACTCTGTGTGTGCCGCGTCGTATTATTGCTCCTTACCTCCTTACCCAGTTTGTTTTGCATGATGCCCCCTTCTCACTTCCCGTATTCTCACACCCACCCCTGGACTATCCCACCCTGGAATTGTATGGTTTCCACTCAACGCATTAAAGAAGTATCCATAAAAAGATTGATCTCATTTCATTATGGAATCCCTAAAATTGATCGATATATCAGGAATTATTTCCACACAATATCTATTTTTTTATCGGACAGAATGTTGACCAAGCAAAGAGCTCAAGGGTTCAATCCCTCCCCTCATACTGGTCTAAACTGTCTTCACCCCCCCCCCCCCAAAAAAAAAAAATAGAAGGAGAGAGAAAATTTGGATTTTCACTCTTTTAAATATTTACAAGCAAGACCAATCTTGATCTTTATGGCATTGGCTGTATGCCATACACTCCCTATATACCAAAGACCCGCGCCAGGAAATATCCCCAAATAATCGAATAATACTCCGCTGATCGCCTGCCCGTTATCATGATATATAAGTGTTTGTTTCGCAGAGATGGGCCAGCATTGGCGTTGTTTTAGTATAAATTCCCCGAGGCGGCTAGTTTGTTGTCTGAATTGGATTCGCGCATATTATGAAACACGGGAGAACAAGCCGCTCTCCAGCTCACGCAGGCATCCCCTCATCTTGAAGACATCCCCGACCTATACGGTGGACCAAACAGATTTATTTCAGTTTTTCTCTTATTCCTTCTTTACTTTGATAGATACGCCCTAAGTCGAAACTATGGCATGTGGAATAAAACCGTCCTTACGATAACAATCAGTGTAATCAGAACTATCAATAACGACAACCATCAGCAAAATAGCCGAAAGACTCTCTGAGGAGACAAGATTGTTTTTTTCTGATCTACTTTTACTCGGAAATTCGGCTTTTATATTCGATAGGCGGTGATTTTTCAAAGCAAGCAGACAAAATAAACAACCTGGAAAATAATAGGATACAAATTGGACCATTCATTCATCGGTAATATCAGATGCACAACTTTCTATTTAGGTATCGTCATTGTGACGTTAGAACAGCTCAAGAAATTTGTATTTGATTCGTAATTGTGAAGAATGGTAGCATATAATTCTTGAAATATCTCCCCCCGAATATATATATATATATATATATATATATATATATATATATATATATGTATATTTATAGATAAATGAATGGAGAAATAAATAGCATATGAATAACGATATCTTTTCATTATTGAAATGGACTTAACACAACAAATATTTACGGCTGTTATCCTAATAATGCCCATCTCGCTCTGTGCAGCTAAGCAGACGTGCAATGTATTACGATGGAGCTGTAAGGACAGTACCCCAATTGCCTGTCTTGAGACGCAGCTCTGAGAAACATGTGCAGGCAATAACATTACTCATCAAAGAATTATCTTATGGTGATGATGGGGATGATGATGATGATGATGATGATGATGATAATAATACAATAATAACACTGATAATAATGATAATAACATAAATAAAAAGTCTTGTTTACCTAGGGAAACCTCATCAGCATCAATACTGTTCTTCCCAAAGGCCCTGCAATATTTTAGTAGCCCAGCAATTACCAGGTACCCAATCGTGGATAAAATGTCTTGCCAAAGGACCTCCGTGCCGGGCTGGTATTCGCACCCTCAACCCCAGGATTAAAACTTAAGTGAATGAAGCACTATACTACGATACCTTGACGTTTTTGTTTAATTGTTCATGCTCAAAAAGCATAGAATTCAAAAGGGGGGAATCAAATCACTGTGTAATACGAACTCACCAAGGTATCGTTGATATATCCTTGATATCTTCATATCTATTTCGGGTTAAATTCTGTGCATTGGTCACCAGTTTAGAGAAATAGAATTTATGTCAAAAATAATTATGATAACACCAACAAATATGAATTGTATTGGATGTTAAGGACTATTTCAAATTGAACGGTTACAGATACAAGAAACAAAATAAATCAAGAGTCTTCACAATATTTTGGAAATGAAACAATGCTTCCATGAATTTTAATCGCATATCTAGGCTTTTTTCTATTCAAAGTGATTTTCTGTGAACAAAATTATTCTAATGTAAAAGAACAAAAATTTCAACAGTATTCATATATATCGTTGAATGTTTCCATAAACTTAAGAAATAAAATATGCTCTAAGTTGAATGGAATCTGCTATAGCATTGTAAAACTCATGAACTTACATACATTTCAAAATCATATTTGGTGATTTAAGAGTGATAAAACATGACATACAAGATTACACTATGATAATTAATTTTTGAACCTTGATTGTAACAATGTTACAATATAAAAGACAAGCCAAGAAAGCATTAATGACATATACATATTTATAGAAATAGATAGTCATCACAATCTTGCATGGCTTGAATGTTTGTCTGTTACAACCATCACAATTACAAACACGAATTTAGATTTTCAATGTTTTATCTTAGATACGAACCCTTTTTATCTTAATTGATTCAGAATTTAAAAACAAATTTTGATTAGAAGTTCAATATCAATATCAAGGTTCCCCTTCGAAGGCCATATTTCAAGCATACCTACATTCAATTCAATTTCACTATCTTTGGTTTTACAAAAGCCTCTTGTTGCCTATTCAACTGTACAATATTTTGCCGGAACAACATATATTCTTAATTTTTACTTCATTCAGTATTTATTTTCAACAATTTTTAAAAAAATTTGGAATTGGTGAACAAAATGTATAATTTATCCAAAATTTGAAAAGCCGTTTATGTATAATCATTGACAAAGCGTAACCATGAGCATCTACCATCTTAATTTGCCAAAAGCAACAATTATGCACATTTGTATTCTGAATATGCATGCGCTGTTGTTTCCCCCAGCAATTCGTAATTTCATTGTAACAGTTTTTATGTGTTTTAAAATGGATATCACTGTTATTTGTAATGTCATCTAGGACAGCTGTCTTATAAGAAATTAAAACTACAACCTAAAATAAGCCTTATTTACATAGTACCTTATGAACATATAATCATGCTTATATTCCATTAAATGATTGTTTCAACAGCAAAAAGGTTGTTCAGTTACGTGAGGACATAATGCACTTATTAAACAAACTGAGGTTCTAAGCGATGATAATATCATTTAAAACATGAAATGTGAAGGAGAAACCATTGAAAGCCATCGAGATCAGTATCGGTTTATTATAATGATGATTACAATAATACTTATTATCATAAAAATCATAGTAATAATAATAATAATACTAATATTGATGAGATTAGTACGAATAAGGATAGGATTTTCCAGAGAATAAAAGGCGCTGTATTGAGAATTAATTCTGGTGTGTGGACAAAAACTACTAAAGAAATTCACACGTTACTGGTTAGCTACCAATTCGCAAGCTAAATCTTTTTTGATAAACTTTGAAATTAAAAATAGGCAAACATAGTACAAGGGTTTTTAATTTTCCTTGAGGATAGATTGTATCTCCATCCAAAATATTCCGGCAATTTTCCCATCCATCTCAATGGAATAAACAGGTAAAATAAAGCTTACATTGCAATGCCATAAGAAATTAGGATCGACGTGACTAAACATAATAAACAATCATTATAAATACGGGACCGCACTGTTTATTCATGAGCACTGCTCTATGGTGTAGACACAAAATAAAATTATTGACTCATCATCAAAATAACATTGTATCTAATGTAATTATATCTCCCCAAAAATGTTTTTCATATGCATGAAAATGAGTCATGAAAGCCATGACGATAATAATTTGATTCATTTCTATTTTATAACAAAAAAAAATCGCAATATACCATCATAAAGCACAATATTCTAATCGTCATCCGTTGTAATTGTGACTAAATTTTGATCAGTTTTTGTTACGAGATCGCATCAAAAACTACAATACGGGTCTTCAACCAATATACAGTCATAAATGCGCATGCCCCAAGAACTGTATTATAACGTTCTATCCACTCATCATTGCACCGCTTATAAACTGATTACAGGCATTCGTGTTTCAATAAAAACTGCCATTTCATGAAAACTTTTCCCAAACACAATCTTTATTTCCAGAGTAACCTTAAGAATATATAATTTGGGGTCAGAAAAGATAACATTTTAAGATCATATCATCAATTTTGACAAATCTGTTCATGGACAAATTCTTACATTCAGTGATCAAATGTAATGCTCCTATTTAAAATGAGAATCAGTCACTTTGCCGGTAATACCTCAGGGTCTTATTCATAATATGACAATGCAAAAATATAATTCTCATACTGTTTTCCCCATTTGCAGTAGGAAAAAAGACGAAATTAAAGGGATGAATAACATAATCATCACATTTTAAAGACCATAAAGAGTAACATGTACAGGTATGTGAAGCACAGAAAGCAAGCAGAAGTGAAATAAACCTAGATATATCTTTATGTCATTATTTACAAATATTACACAATTTCTTCAATTATTATGAAGAAGGAACAACAAATATCCTATTTTATGAATCAATCGCTTTATTTCGCTCATAGCTGAGCTTACCATACAAATTAGGAGAATGAAAGTGAATCAGGTTAAGCGATTGCCTTATGGTTTTCCTAAAAAAAAAAAAAAAGTGACTGGAAAAGGGCATCCAAAAGAAAATTGTACGGGTCGACAGGGGACTATTTTTCTTTAATTGGAGATGTTGTATCGTATTGTTTCTTTTTTGAATGACTTTTTCTTAAGGTTTTTTTTTTTGGCGAAGTTGTAAAGCATTCCCCATTTATTGTTATTGATCCTGCATGTTCAAAAGTAAATCGAGAAGTTTAACCCGGAGGTCTTTCCTCGTCGAACCGTTTTCCTCTCGACTCATCTGCTCAAATCTTTTGAGGGAGTCATCCTCTTCAATCATCAGACAGGATGCATCTTCTGAACAAGAATCTGAAGATAAAATGAAACAAAGGAGGAGACAGAGGAGGAGAAATAGGAAGAGAAACAGAGAGGAGAGGGAGTGGGGGAAGGGTAGACGAGGGAAGAGGAAGAGGGAGGGGGATAATGGAACGGAGGTGAAGAGAGAGAGAGAGAGAGAGAGAGAGAGAGAGCGAGCAAGAGGGGAGGGAAAGAGGATAAAGATTAAGGAGGAAAGCCGGTAGAAAAGGGGGAAATCGGAAGTGGAGAGGTGAAAATGAGTGGTAGAGAAGTAGGTCGAAAAAGAAGTAGGTCGAAAAGAGAGTGAGAGGGGAAAGAGAGACGAGAAGCAGATGAAGATGGAGAGATGGCGAAGGAAAGAAGAAAGGGGGAGGATGGGTGGAGCGAAGAAGATGAAGAGAGAGAGAGAGAGAAAGAGTTAGAAAGAAGGGAGATCAAGAACGAAGGATATGGAGGAAGAGGAGAGAGAGAGAGAGAGAACACAGAGAGGGTGTGAAAAGAGAAAACGATCAGAGCGAGAGGGGTTAGTGAGAGGGGTGGAAAGGGTAAAAGAAGGAGAGCGAGAGGATGGTAGGAAATGAATCGGGTTTTAATTCGTTGTTTGAAATATATATCATAAGCAATAAAGATATACTTTTCTATAACATAATCTTTAATATTCAATCAATTAATTAATTAATCAATATTAAATGGTTCGCACTCCAATTAACATGTATCTAACAAAACTATCAACATTGAAACCACATTTGAATTTATTATTTTTAGAAAAGGAAAGGGGAGGGGCTTCTAAGATTAAAAACATAATGCAATTACTAAATATAAAAAAATGATAACAAAAACATAGAATCAAATTTGGCCAAAACGATTTGGATTATTATTCATGCATAAAAAACCTCCACTAGCAGTTTCGTATTCTGGTTTTCATTTCATCTTTCAATTTTTCTCCATCTATATTCTTCAGATCCCCTCTCTGATTATTCATCGTCTAACCTAACGGGGTTTGGGATGTAATCCATTCTTTCAATTCCGTTGGAAGTGCTTGATAAAGGCAATTGTTTCCGTATAGCGAGCTCTGATCATTTCATTTCACGTTTAGAATTTTGCAATGCTTTATTAGTTGAGTTGCTAGTGGCGCACTAGAGATATATGACATTTTCTGTCTGGAAAGTGAATGATTCTCCTCTCAAATGTTCCTTTCCTCATCTTTCTCTATTATTTAATTCATTGCTTGGTTCTTTTTTTCTCTTTTTGGGCCCTACACCTGTCTTGTAATCTTCCCCCAACTCACATGTACATTCTCTTTTGGTCTCTAAGTTTGTTCTTCTTCATGTTTTTGCTATTAATCGAATCGATAGCATGTAGCTTCTCTTGTTATCTCGTGTACTCACTCTAATTCTTTATTTTCGTATTATCTACTGTACCAATATTATATCTATTCCACGTATCATTCTTCCAAGTGACTCTTAATTTGCAGATATAATTACATCTGTCAATATTTCTTGATTTCAGATTTTCAGTCCCACCTTAATTTATGTCAATCTGGCGTTCTCTCTTTCGAGAAAAAAAGTGCGTATGCCTCAGTGCAAGTGCGTAGAAATTTAATCCCCACACTTCGACAATTTAATTACATTTGCGACAAGTGACAATTTCAATCCCTTGCATTTAATGGTAGTAACCCACGTAAATAAGAACTATAGTTTCATCATATTTCTCTTTATTTAATAATTTCATCCTGGTAAATAACCCAAATAAAATTCTTAATGTAAATTCATGAGCCCTACCGATAATGACATCTTAGATCTCTCAGATAAAAAAAAAGGATGTAAATAAGCATGTCGCTCTCTGGAACCAATAATCATTCGCGTATTCCTACTGTCAAAGAGATGCTCTTTTAATTTTTGTTTAAAACGTTTTACTCTTTTACGGTGACTTGTACAGTCTTGACAAATCTTACGATCAAAATATGTGGCAAAAATGATGAGGGAAAATCTCGTTGTGATTCCTCCTGGGTGGAAGCGTATGATACACACTCGATTTTTCAAGTTTGCATCGATTTACCAAGATATACCACTAAGACCTATTGGTCCGATAAGAATTGTACTAGAACTATTATTTGAACTGTCAATACAGTTAAGACAGGATGTAAGACATTACTTTCTGTCTCAGTAGGCCTACAGAGTCGCTATAAAAAGCCATATTTTCTGATACATTATAATAGAACCGAATCATACACAGTCAAACCTGCTCTAGTGACCACCTGTCTACAAACACCACACCTTTTGTTTCCCTTGAAACTGGTTTCTCATTGAAACATGTACTGTAAGAACCTGTACATAAAGACCACCTGCCTATAAATACTAGCTTTCTTGTCTCCCATTTGGTGGTCTTTATAGACAGGTTTCACTGTACTTAAAATAGTTCGTAGCTTTGGGAGACAACTATTTTCTTGAGGAAGAATTTTGCTTTGACGTATTGGCTATATGATCTGCCTGTGCCTCCAAAATACTTCCTATTCAGGCCGTTACTATAGTGCCAAGCCAATTCTGGTCTATGGTATCGTCACGATGAATTAATTTTCTCTTCATTCTGACTCATAAAGGTTCCCGGTAGGACGAATTGCTTCAAAAAATCAGAAGCTTTGTGCTTCGTATGAAGATTTTGGGGATTTGTTTTCTTAGCCACTCCCAGTCCGCCTCGTTTTACTCCACCAGGGTCCCGTATAAACTTTAAAGAGTCGCAATTGAACCAAATCAATCGCAAGTTTGCAGCCTCCTATCTCTTATGTACATAATTTTTTTATATATCACTTATTTATAAGACGGGACCCAGGATTCAGAATGAGATCTCGCAGCTGATCTTCGTACTGTGCATGAGTTTCTAAAGGATTTCGTATAAAAACTATGGATTTGATATAAAATATACTTACTACTATTGCAGCATACACCCATTGCTCCACATGTACCACTTGGGACAGTCTGACAAGGGTTTCCTGGGAGTTCACATGGCGTTGAGATCTCGTTTTCTCGCATACAGGACAGTGTGTGTTGTGTGTTGATGTGACAGCCAATCGTTGGTCCGCAGCAGATCCCTGGGCCCATGCACCTTCCTACGCCGCCTGGTCCGCATTCGAGGCACTGAAAAGGAGCACAGATTCTTGCATTATGGATAGAAACAGTTATTTAACATAGGCAACAGGAGAACCTAGACCGAAAGAACACTCATGTGGGCGAAGAAGCGTTCCTATGCACTTGCACCAAATACTCCCCCCCCCCCCACACATACAACACCAGTGTGCCCCTTGACTGCTAGGTCAATGATTAGGCCTACAATGATAACGTGAAAAAAGAGATAATGTGGAACTGTTTCATATTATTATGTAGATTTGAATGTGTGTAAACGATGACCTTCGTGCATTAAGTAATGTTGCACACTGTGGACATGAGATAACTGGAAGTACACAGTGTGGCCGTAGATCCGAAACATTTTTTCCCGTTCTGGACTATATTGAGATACTCTCGTAAAACTTGTTTCGCATTGCATGTGGACTTTTAACATTGTCATATTGCGTCCTCGCTTCAGAAACCTCGTGTTTGCTTTGATTTTACACTGTGTGTCTCGCTTCGAATGCAGTAAAACACACTATGCATCAAAGAAGATTACAGAGTGTACATATCACAGTTTGATCCTGGGATACAGAGAATGGTCATGGAGTATACAATTTAAAAAGAGATTTGTCCGTATTATATGAATTAAGTTAAACCCAACAGAAGGTCTAAAATTACGATGAACAAAAATTAGACGTCAGACTAACTTCTTTTTTCACCTGGTTTTGAACAAAAGCTTTTCCAGCGTCGGATATAATCTTTAGTGGCAAAAGGGCCAATACTTTGCACGCTATTTCCAATTTTAAAGTTTTATCTAGTTTCATTAATTTCGAGTGAAGAATGGATATAAGATTGGCATTGATTCGCAGAAAAAAAGCCATACAAAACTAGCTAACGGATAACAAAGTTTTGGATGTTCCCGAATACACCTTCTAGAATCTATCGTCATATTTTGTTTCGCCGTTTTCGCAACTTTATGTATTCCTGCTAGAGGAGAAGGTCCTATTTCAATCGCCTATTCTACATGTGTTTCATTTATTATTGCATTGATAACATCTTAAATGACTCCTTTAGTTTCCAATCCTATAATCTAGATCCTTGAATGAAATATTAATTGAATGTTGAATGTTACCGCAAGCCTCCAACTGTAAATGTTGAATGTTTTAAAATGCTCTAAAAACAACAATATATGCATATGATAATGCCTTCGTCATAATAAAGAATGAAACATTACGTAGTCCGAACAAGAGTTCTATAGATATTACCTCCGGGTTATTGGAATTTGCGTGAGTTGATTTCGCAAAAGTCCTAGCAATTTCGTATAACATTAGTCAACGAACGCATTATTACAGCGCATCTTAAAACATTACTCTTCCAAATGTGTGTAAGTCTATATAAGGCACTACGTGAAGTAACTCGAAGGAGCCAAATTAGACATAGTGCAACGAAAATCAATCCTTCCGATGGTCCACCTCTAATACGGGACGTGCGCCGCGTGCTGTCTTCCAAAGCGTGTGTTTTGATGAGGTGTAATGTGCTTGGAACTCGGGTCACATATATCTTCATCAAGGCATCGACGTCATTCCAAAACAGAACTAGATTTCCCCTTAGGGAAGGCGTCTTTTTCAATCAGTCATATCCTAAATATATCGGTTTGTGGGTCATTTACGGCACGACCAGCCAAGCGAACTAAACACATCAGCAGAGGGGGTGACCGAGAAGGGGGTATGATCATTACGCCCCCTTCCATTATGTTTATATCAAGATTTCAGACCCGGTGAACATCAGGTTGGGCAAATCAGGAGTCAGGTTTGATCAAAGTTAGGGAGTGTGCGCCGAAAAATGTGGGTGGTTTCCGTCAGTGTCGCCTACTTCAGCTTGAGTAGAAGATACTACAGTGGTTGGACCTTTGTGAGAGCAGAGTAGAGCTTGTTGTCCTCGTTTTAACCTATACTCAAAAAGAGTTTAACCAAAATAAAACATACTGCCTTCAATCCCTTTAAATTTGTCACCTTTTGACCATTATTAACTGATCTGGTTTTAATTTTAGGATTTACAAGTTTTTCTGTTGTTTTTTTTTACTCTGACCCTCATTTTTACGACATTTTGATATAATGCTTCCTCCCTCTCTGGATAATCTACGGTCCTTTGACCGTCAATAGGTGATCTGACTTCATAAAGAATAGTTAGTTTTGACAGTCGAAATAACGTTGGTATTAAATTAATTGATTGTTGCCGACCTTACACTTCATTTAAGCATTCAGACCTCTATAGCTTGATCACTTGAGTGTGTCAAGCCCGTGTCAAGGCAGGGCGAGGATAAGATTACCAGCAGGAACAACGATGACATCATACCCAGGTGGACGTGTCGTTGCAGTGATTTCATCCATAAGTTTCGGGTTTAATAGTGGCAGCGTCACAGCAGAACTAAGGAGAATGTGCAAACGTGCCAAACGCTCCTTTCCACTAATCAATCAAAGTGAGGTGCAAGTCTTTCAATAACGTTGTTTCCTGAGGTGTTAAGAGAGTGGATTGATAGCTCCTTAAAACTCTGAGACCTTTGTGTTTCCGAGACCCTAACTTAAAGTTTACCTTTCACCTAAAAATAATTTGTGTACAGCTATAGAATATTTAAAATCAACCTAAGAAAAAAACTTCATCCGGCTTTTTATAGGCTAGCGGATAAGGAGTTTGATGAAAAAGAAGAAGAACAAAAACATAAAACGGCGCGCACAGAACCCGAGTCGGCCTATTTCCTGCAAGCGCAGATGGCTGCGTACATTAGTCGACTCATAAATCGCTTTTTATTTTACTCGAGAGTATTTTCAAAATTGCGAAATGTTAATCCAGAATGATAATTTGAAGCTCATATTTTGAATGTAGTATTACGACGTGGAGCTACTAATATATAAAACAAGATATTTGTTGTTACTGGTACACTTTATGTGTTCCAAGGGTTTACTGCCAAAGTCCATGTCATGTAAATTTACATTATCAAATACATTCTCATGAAACTCGTAATGCTGGTAATTTTCATTTTCCTAGAATCCGTACAAATGTTTCAAAAAATACAAATGTTTCAAAGGACCAGTTTTATGGAAAAATATCCCGTTTAATATAAAAAACTCCAATGCAATGAATATTTATAAACGATTGTATAAATCCCATCTTTTATCATTGTATTCAATCTCAAAATAAATGACGTCACGTTTCAGTTAATGCACTTTGTAATGTATTCCCCCTCCCCTTCCCTTCTCCATTCTTTTTCCCTCCTCTTGTATTGGTGTTTAGGTTTTTCTCTGCTTTTCTTTTCTCAACAATACAGTGTATATTTTTAAAGGGGTTGACGTTCATAAGGCTAATTGCCCCTTTTGTTAACCCCACAATCCCATAAAATTTTGTTTGCTCCTTCCCTTTGTATTTTTCTTGTTATCGATCTTTATCTGTATATCATGTTTGTATGTTTTAATGTTTCTATGGAGAATGAAATAAATGAAATGAAAAAATGAAATGAAATGAAATTGCCACGGACGTATTTTGGTATCACCTTCACGTAAAATGAAAGCACTTGAATTCGGAAAATACGCATCGTATTAAATGTGTAAGGGTAAATAAATATTAATATCGAATATTTAGGACCACTAAAAACAATAAGTACCATTGCGCTTACAAATGCAAATTAAAATACAAATGCAAATTAAAATACAAATACAAATTCAGATTAAAATAATTTTAGTATGGTGCTTTAATAGAGGGATTATCGCAGTCCTCTTAATTCAAATTCTAGAATCTTCGTTGTTTCCATTTATACAAAATAACCGTCTCTGGAATTCTGAGTAGTATCTGTGTAATTTGTAACTATGGGTCTCCGTGCCGTGATTAATTTGTTATAATCTAGAGGGTACATTTGGGATACATCATTTGGTTGAACATTTTCGTATTTCTTGATATTGTCATGAAATACGAAGCTCAGCTTGCTACCTTGGCCTTTATTATTACGTTTCTCCGGCTGTTTAACTCTCCATGGTGATATTTCCCCCAAAATACAAATGGATCTATAATCCATCTTTTCTTTTATCGTAATGAAGAGTTGTTTTTTCTGTTAAATATTTCACAGCCTTCATGTATAGTAAGAATATGACTAGGGTAATATAGTAGATTAATGTTAATATCTTTTGGGAAGAGACAATTTATAGAAAGTCGTTCTAGTAAATACATTTTCTAAATTTGGACGTTACAAAAACATAAACAAAGCTAATAAGCTAATTTACATGGATGTGGTTGGGCCAAATTATGAAATTCAGCAGCAAAAATCGAAGCATCAAACTTTTTCTTAGGGCTTACCACATAATCACCTTTCCCTCGACGCAGGCTCCTGAAAATCCAACATCAATTTTCTTTATAAAACCTTAGTGAATGACAGCTGGGAGTTTGAGATGCAATTCACATTACGAGAGAAACCAGTTGGGAAATTAAGAGAAAAGAGACTGGGTTCGATCATGAAAAGCTCCCATCAATGCGCGTCATTTTCAAGCCCAACCAAGTGTAAAGTTTTAGGTCATTGCACTGATTAATCTACTTTTAATACCTTGTAAAAACAATCAAAATCTATCGAGCAACCAGGAATTCTAGTACGGGAAGCGTGTGTAGGTTAAACAAATGATATTTCGGCAGTTCTCTACGTTTTCTGCTACTAACTTTATTATATTACTATAAATGAACCTTCTGCTACTGCTTCTGCTACTTACTTTGATGAGACTGGATGTACATCCAGCCAGTATTCCTAATTCCCATAATCATATAAATCAAACTTGTTATTCATTCATTTTTCCATATTCCCACTTCCCAGTCTGTGGAAGTCTGGTAACACATAGCCAGTCTTCTGGGAAACTAGTTTAAAGTTTCGCTTCGAATTTAGAAGAGGCGACTTCTCGCGTTCGTCGTAAATGAACATGATTCGGCTCAAATTGATGGAGCGACGTTTCAGACTTTTGGTCTTATTAACTAGTCATGTCTGATACTTGTCCTACGATACTGAATGGGACAAAGGTTACTTTCTTTACAATATTCCCTTCTTTTAGTCATCAATCGATACAATTTAACGAAAATTTATCCTAACGACTGCAGAAATTAAGTTAACTATAACACCATATCTATTCGAGGCGATGTTATGGCGTATGTCACATAATTTCATTTATTACTTTGACATCATTTGGGGGTAGAAAAAGAGTAGTGCTGCATACATGTATGTGTTATATGTATACGGTCACATACATTTACTGATCATTTATACGTTAGATATACAATTACATCTTTATAGATACCAGAGAAGCCTGTCTGTGCAAAAGTAAAAGCACAACATATTAAACTCTTTGAAAACTGGTAAACAAGAATACAGCTCAAATCAAACTGATGATTGTAAAGTTGAATAGAATAAAGATCTTCTGTTATAACTTTTGACAATTTGTTTGAACAACATATTAATTAAAATATTTTTTTATATCGTTTGATAATTTTAATTTGTTCTTCTTTTTGACATTATGAGACTCTTTTATTTTTCAGAGAGTATTCAGCCGAGAGAATTCTGATTTGTTTTGTTGAGAAACAAATTGCTTTTTTGACTGTCAAGGGTGATGCTTAAATAACAATTTTGTTTTCAGAATTGAGGATTAGGCCTATAAGCACATTTTAGGATCCAGAATTTTTCGAAAAGTACGAAAACAGATTCAAGCTTGAAGGAATAAAAGCAAATAGTATACTATCCATGATTTCAGTTTGCATCGGAAGAACTGTAGTTATTTTTTTTAAAAATCATTAATGATAAATGTCAATCGCTTTTTTAAAACACCGGGCATGTACGAAAATGACCAACGATGACTGTTATATTCGTGAATAAATTGATTGTGTTGACGCCACCGTGAGGTTCGTGTTGATGACTGATTTTGGATGGTTTATCAGGGGGATTCCACTTTAATAATAGGATCTATCGATTGCAAAAACAAATTAGTGCAACGAGGCACACATTATACACCGACAGAATGTTTTGACCCATGCGGCTTATGTTGTCAATACACTTTTATAGTCAAGCGTGTGTGCGCGAATGTGATGTGCGGTGGCGGTGTGTGGGTGAACCTGAATGTGTGTCATCAAGATCATGAAGGATTTGCCGTAGCTTTTATTTGCAGTAAAGTAAATAGAAATATAAATTTTTAAGCCGTCAGTTGTTTTCAGGCTCGTATTTCAATTTCACGAGTATTATTTTTTTAATACTAAATAGACTATGAAATCAATATTCTTACTTTAGAGGTTTTTTTTAGAAACATTCTACATTAAAGTGATCTGAAACCTAATTTTTATAGGCCAGGATACATGAATTCTGTAGCACAACAGTCCTACTCTATTCAAAATATATGCATTTATTCATGAGTACTTTAGAATCGATCAGCAGAATGAAATAAAGATCAACAATAATTATTACAATGGCTGTATAACTTATCCGATCATGAATATTATTCTAGATACAGGCAGTATACTAATCTCAAAAAAAATCTACACAAAGCTTTTTAATAGCAAAGAAGAATATACAAAAAAGAGAAAATACAGAGATTTAAAGAGGCAGAAAAGAGGAACAAAATAATATACGATGAGGGTGGAAGTTGAGTGGATGAGGTGCGCGCTCACCGAATCCAGCAATTGTGGAATATTAATTAAAAGTAAGTACAACATTACAAAAGTGATTTCATGTTGATCATCAAGGATATAGTACAACAGTAAATGATTTGTGGTACACAACATTGCAGTTTTTTTTATTATGCAACTGTGGTGGTTACTGTTCAGTCAGCTTGCATTTTACAATATACAAAGATTGAGTCAAGACATCAAGAACTCTAATTGTAGAGTCCAGCGAGGACCGTTATGTAAAAACACGTGTTACGTAGCCAAAGTTTAGTGCATCAGTATTTAATTAAGTGATAAGAGTACAAGGCTAAAAACTATTTCATTCACATGAAATTGTGTCAGCCTCATAAACTGGATCGTCTAAATCGATGTTTGTAGCCCAAAAGCATAGTCTTCAGGTCAGGGTACAGCTATTATTACGCTAGTCCGTAGCCTTAGCTGAAGTTTGTTTAATAATGCTCGTGCTGAATATGGAGATGCTGGGGGAAAAGATGTAAGAGGAGAGTGGTGTAGTATTAGAGATCAATATATGTTAAACGGTTGTTTTAAGCCGCATCTTTCTTCAAAAACAAAGTTAAGCGTAATTTAAGTGGGATATTGGATAACATTCCTTCAAGTTGGTTTGTATTTCTAAATATTATTAACGACTTCAAACCATCAGCCTAAAATCTTAAATAACTAGTTTGAAGCTCTCAAACTAATGTGATCATCTTCACAACTTAATTTGTGGAATAAATAATAATAATAATAATAATATTTGAGATTTTGTTTGTTTCACAGACTTACCAATTACTTTTGGGAATTTTCCACCTAGCAGTAGGAGGTATTTCTCGACCAAGTTGAAGATAGTTGTCTTCTTTTATTTTGCCTAAGTTCACACGTTAATATTTTGAAATCGATGCACCACTACTTTAAAAGATGAATGACCAAGTGGCTAGTGATCAACGGTATACATATAATGATATATATATAATTATATATATACCTTACAGCGTCATTACACGGACATATGTAGTGAAAAAAAGAGTCATTAAATCATTTAATCGTTAACAGGACATTTTACATGTCCTGTTAACGATCAAACAATAGAATTACTGCCCTCTACGTATGTTTGCAGGCAAAGGAGACTTAAAGGCCTCCAAAGAAACAATAGGTTTAATCATTAGTCATTAGTTTAATTAGTTATATTGTTTTGAATTTAGAATTAGGGTTAGTGTTTGGGTTAGGGTTAGGGTAATGTACCAGTTGTTATGATGTCCGGCTCATGTCCCATTTAGGGGTATATATATATATGGATGACCTGTTAATACAACATGAAGGGTTATATATTATATACGTCTGAAAATAGATATAACATCTCCCCTCGTCTTTTCGCACAAAGATTGAAAAAGATCAATCAATGAGGGGAGGGAGCTTATTCAAGAAAAGAGAACGTAGTTTTGACCTTTCCTAATAGGTAAAATACTAGGTACAGATCGCTTAAGTAGCTTATAGGTAAAATGACGTTGCTGTTGTTTTTCCCGACTAACACTAAAGTGATTTGGGGGATTTTCATCAAATCTTAGATGGGGAAGGACTAAAATTACATGGATTCAATATGTAAGAAACGGTTGCAAGGAAAACACACAAATAACAGATCGTTTCCTTTCCCTTACAACCTTGTTTAACCAATCTTTAGATACCAAGGTAGATTGTGAGATCGGTACGCCCCGTTCGTCACCGTGTCACTTACATCAAACGAATTAAAGTAAGCTGGCACCTCGGTCGAAAATATCTCACGGAGCCGAGGGGTTAGTCCATATTATGTGTAAGTTTGACTTTAAGGAATCAGGGAAAATGGTGGTTTTGAATGGCGTAAGATTCTAAAGGCCTTTGGACATGACAAGAATAGGTTACTACTCGATCAGTCTGTTATTTGAAATTGTAAACAAACGGCAAATATCAATGTGAATATAATGAAGGGGGAAAGTTCTCATGTTAAAACGCTGATATTTGTTTTTTCAATTCATTTATTCGTTTGTTTTTTCTTTATTTGGCTTTGTTTTTGCTGTGTTTTTTACCCTCTCTCTCTCTTTGAAGTTCTTTCGAATAGGGCCGATATAATAGGCTCTGGACTGAGGGCTTTGTAACCCTTTTACAGGTTTTACTATTCGATGTCATGTAGCAATCTGGGATTATCTTCATGAACTTCACGACCTTTCCGTCTAAAACCATGTTAATTGCATTTAGGAACCACTAAAAAACTAAATTTAACTTATATAGGTATATCTACCGAGGTGGAATTAGATATGTTATTGATTAAATAGCGGGAGCCGCATGTGAAAGGTACATCTATTTCACATCTTTATATGTTCTATAATTCTTTTAAGATATCATTTGCACCTTGAATTAATTCCAATCAATTCGATTTCAAAAAAGCTTTATCAAATAATGACTGGCAGTAGCAGACAGTATTGTACATTTTTTGTTTTCAGTGCAAGTAAAATATAATATTTAAACAAATTGCAACAATAACAAAAACACAATGTACAAGGTAAATTACAATAATCATGTTAATAAATCTTCAAAGTGACTAAAAAATTGTTGATAAAAGCATTATCATTCAATGGAACTCTTTGCTTAGCACTGGCTTATATGACCAACATCATATTCGGGTGAAAACAATATATTACAATAATCATGTTAATAAATCTTCAAAGTAAATGAAAGGCTGTTGATTAAAGCATTATTATGATAATATCATATTCGGGAACATGCGATTTCGCACCACGTAGACAACGTTGTAACAACACTAAAAAAGTCGTCTGATGTGGTCTTGTCTGTCCCCCATGGGGGTTTGTTCACCCCCGTCTGCAATAATCCACGGACCCTATTGATGATATGTATTTAGTGCAATAAAGCCCTCCAAATCCCGGTCAGGGGAGAAGAAATTGAAGTGGAAAGATCAAATCGTGAAGAGGGATCGGAAATAAATGGGTTCGATCAATATGATAATCCCGGTTCTTTCGTCACCAATATACACTGGATTTCATATTAGGGGTAACCCCTTGCTCAGAGATGAAGAGAAAACGTCAATCACAGATAAAACCTTTTTAAAGTAGATTCTTAGGGCTTAGTGTATTAATTGGAAGTGTAGCGATATTCACACAAATACAGGTTGATTCCTGTAAAGCTGTTTATTCAAAAACAAGAGTAAAGGTTTGAAGATTTAGGCTACAACAACAGAGGAGTACAAAAATGTTGTTTACTCGATGAGTAGGAAAGTTAATTTTCTTTTTTTATCTGGCTAGCTTATTTCTTTTCACGACGTAATCTAGTAAGGAAAGATTTGACAAATATCTACAGTTTGGGATACCATGCTGCACGTTTATCACAAAGAGAAACAATTTTTTTCAAAAATAATTTCGGGATGGCTGCAAATAACGTACCTTCATATATATGATCACGGTGCAGGCAGACGGAACGATGCCTATTCTCGAGATACATGTATCTTGCATTTGAAAACTAAAATGAAAATTCCATTTTTTTCGGAATCTTTCTGAGCAGGGACTTTACTCTGGAGGAATTTGAAGTAAGCTGTATATTATATTTGGTTCAGAAAAATAGTTGTTATCAGTAAGACTGCAAAATCTAGGAATTATTTTCTATTCTAAGCTGTTGTGAAAAAAAGAAGAAAAAATTGCCGACATTTTCTTCTGTTCCGTTTTTGGCAGATTTTGCTACCTGTCGGCAACTCCCCTCCCCACCCGTCTCTCTCCCACCCTCATTCACATTTTTACTTTGAAGGAAACACGTGATGGGCTTCATGGTTTGGGGCCGAAGGATGTAACAACTGGTTTCCTGTCAATATATATCCCAAACTTATAGCAACGAAAAAAGCCACTGATATATGCCTCTCCATGCAAGAGCATCAACATATCCGTTCCCTTAAGACCACTTGAACCCAAACACATAAAAACTTCCACAGACTTCCAGTAGAACAGAGTATCGAATATCAAAAGTTCCTACTTACTACCGTTTACTTCATTACCTTGCCCCTTCATATATTTCCTTTCCCATTCATCTCCCTGTAACTATATGTCTCACATCGTCTCTATCCGTAAACCTCAAACTGCTCAAGAATCCAGAGCAACGAGGCGTTGGGTGACATAGCATTTATTATTGCTACACCCCTGCTTAGAAATCATACCCCGTAAAATATTAATATCATCCGCTCAAAAAAAAGGTCCCCCAAAATCGAAAACCTATCTGATCTCAAAATACTTCAACAGATTTCCGTATTTTTCGCAATATTAACCATTCACGTACATACTTTGTCTTATGTAATTTTCTAAACTGTTTTGCAGAGTCTTTTGTCTATCATTCGGCGCCTTGAGGCTTTTTCTAAATTTATGTGCGCATTAGAAATTATATTCATTTCATAATCCATCATTATCATTATTATGTATCGGCGATAATTATTGTCACTCATCATGTGCTTTAATATCCTGTAGCACGTATACAAGAGGTCGATTAGAGCCATAAGGGATCATGCACATAGCATGGAATCTAATTAGCAATCCTGGATAATGAAGTCTCGTTTTCGTCCTTCCTTAATCATTGTCTCGGTTTCACATTGTTTTTCACCATTAGCAGGAAATGCCTTCATCATTGTTTTGTTTTTCTTTCATAAATCCTCATCCGATGACCGGGGTAATAATATCTTTCTGTAAAGCGCGTTTAGAGGGCCTGCGGTCCTGAAATGCGCTATTAAAGAACAAACTATTATTATTATTATCCTGTAAGTGTAATCATTTTCCCATTCGAATTTCATCTCCGAGTGGTTCCTATTCCCTCACTGTTACATTTTCCATTGGCTCGAATATAATTTAAATTTAACCCGATTATGGGACTAAGTCACGTTGAACAAAGGGAGATATGCAAGTCACACCAACGAGACCGACCCCAGCCCGGCTACAGACCGAACAAAACAATACATTACCCCCAAATAGCCAATAATCGGTCGATGTGGAGTCGGTTTTGCGGTGAGACTGAAATATTTACTCATCGACTTGTCCTCCTTTGTTAAACTCGACTCATGACCTAGTTTGAGCACAGAAGTGGGCGTGGTGAGATTAAATATTCAGTAGAGTTCGGGCCTTTGAGGATATATCGTGTTACCTCTATCAATGGGGATTAGTAATGGCATTGCCATAACACGTCCCAGACGGTAGAATAATTGTGCGTTATGAATATTTTAATCAATAACAAACACATAGTGAACACTACATCTGGAAGAGGGGAGTTGTGCATGAAATGAGGGTGTTTTAAACCAGTAATCCAGGGATTGAAATTGCCCTACGAAATAAATTAAAAAAGGAAAGAACAGATTAAGAAATGAAACTCATTTTGCGATGGATATTCCTCGAATAAAAAGGTTTGTTTTGAAGTACTTTACGATACGAGTATGTCACGATATACGGGCATGTTTCGTGCATGATTCCAGCCTTCACCCTGTTTCCAATTAACAGATAATTAACTCTCCGAATGATGTAGCTGTTTGTCAATGGTCAACGGACAAGGGATTGTTGTCAAAGAGAATAATTGTTGTCAAGGCATCGTGGAAAGGCCTGCCGTAGAAAAGGGGGGAAACGTCGATCAAAATGAAGCAATAATGAAGCGATCGCCTGGGCCTCGGGACGAAGACGCACGGGCTACGTTTTGTTTTATCAGAATGTTAAAGACAGCACTGAATCAACAGCGAGGGGCAACTCTATTTTCAGTTGTTGCTGCGAGCTATGAGTTGGTATGTTTGGCCCCAGAGCTAGAAGCCAAACGTTGCAACCGCGAAATGAATTCTCCACCCAGAGAAACACTCTCAAACACTATCTTGAAGCTATACGTCATCTTCTCACAGTGGTAATAAGCGTTGACTTCCCTGCGTTCAACACGTGTCCGTTAATTGTCACATTGAGTTCAATTGAACCGGTTTTATAGCTACGTTTTACGCTATTAATGATTGAACATGCCTCGGAAGATGTGAGACAGTAATTCAAAATATAACAAACCCTTGTTTTTTCTCTCGTCCGTTGATTTGCACAACGGTAAACGGTTTCTTTAGTACTTATACGATGGTGAACTTCAAATGCCTATCATCTATGACATTGCCATTATCTGCATTCTGCAATGCCCATTGCACGTGAAGCATCAATTGTTTGACGTATGACTGCGCCGGCGACTGGCCCGGTATTGACGAGCTATGCGAAAGTGACATCTTAATTAATGCAAAATAAACAGTGCAAGCATAGATTTGAATGATTGAGGCATACACTAATGCTTTAATAAAAATGAATCTTATAATGATATTCTAGCATTCACTATCTGATAAATCAATAAAATATAAGAACAACACTTTTCTTTAACCCTTAGTTCTATCTTCGATGTGGGGGTATATATGTAAAACGGATTTATAGAACGTAATAATAATATCAACGGAAAAGATATCAATATTGTTATTAAGATTTGAAGAAAAACACACTACCAATATTATTTTCTAATCGTGTGGGTTTGAAGGAAGAAGAGAACAGAGTTGAAGAATCACAGAGGGACAAGAGTGGTTGAACAAATCGACCAACCGAGCCCTTACCACCTCTAATGGTAGGGACATCTGCTGTTGTGCTCCCAGTAAGCGGTCAAGATGGCATGGAGGACTCTTCAGTAATCTGGAAGACCATTACACTTCAGGCTGAACCTTACCCCTAAAACCCTGCAAGCATCCTCCACGGGGATGGTAATTGTATATTGCTCAACTTTTCCTTCTCAGAAAAGACAAGATAATAGTTTAGATGACGTTTGAGAACAAAGTTCAATGGCATGATTGAAATTGGACTGGTCACCAGGGAGAACTGGTGAAAAACTCGCTAAGATTATATAGACCGATGAATGCATTGACTCACGCCCCAGTACCAAACCTTCTCCCGTCGGGAATAGCAAGGGGGTACTTACTTATTTCGATGTATTTGGCGCAATAAGTCAGGTGATTGCTTAATTGTGTATTCATACCTTTAGACAGGTCTCTGTTGCATCTTCATCATGGTAATAATACTTTCCTCACTCACAATTTATATCATAATATTTTTGCTGCCAGATAATTATTTTTAGATGCAGCAGACGTTTACCTAACTTAAATGGAAGCAATGTTGTCAATGGTCCATATTACTCTCAGAGAAATATCACAACATTTATATGAAAGGAGTACAAACTTCGATACAATAATTGTTTCGTTTGTAAGTTCTGACAAATACCATAAATACGGTATCATTTCGAGATACAGGCCCGAGTTCACAAAGGAGGTTTGTAGACAAACCTAGATTTATGTGCGTCATGTGACGGATTTTGACGCGTTTCAGACCAAGGTTTGTCTGAAACTTGGTCTGCCACGCATCGAAACGCGTTATATGACGCACATAAACCTAGATGTGTCGACAAACCTCCTTTGTGAATTCGGGCCAATGAGTGGGGAAGGATGAAGAAGGTTAGTATCTATCATCTTCTTTCCACGCTACCTATACACTTCTATCTTTATCAATATATATCTCTATCTCCCTCTCTGCCTGTCTCTCTCTCTCTCTCTCTCTGTATCTCTCTGTCTCTCTAGTTCTCTCTCTTATTTAATTTCCTCGGCGTTCAAGGAGACGGTAATCTGCCGCAGTGTCCTTTTGCTACCCCAAGGGACAAATGTATACATTCATAGTCACATTAATTTCATGTTTGACCAAACCTTTAACGGTTCTCTGACAGATGTTTGCACGTTCTTATTTTACCCTCGTTTTATGATTTGCGACATGCATAATTCAGGCAAAACTAATGAAAATATAATCCTTTCAAATATACGTCTCACTCGAGGTTAATACAGAATCTTGATGATAAATGCAAAAACGTCTGGTACTTCAACAAGCACTTTGTTGGGCATCTCGCATATTTAAGGTGTTTTTTCCATCTCATTGACACCACAAGATGATCCAAATCTCATAGTGATAGGGGCAGACTTGTCTCTTTCAAATAGTAATTGTTCTGTTTCCTCGATAATTCCTTTAAAGTCATATCCATTAAAAAGAGCGACAATCGAGTATATGGCCAACATAATTATGTTTCATATGTACTTTATATGGAAATAAACTATATGATTTCAAAATATTTTATTGAGTTTAAAAAATCCACACAAGGACGGTATTTTAGTTTTACCCATGGTTGGTTAATTAGGCCCAAAAGCAATTTTATTTATGAACTGAAATAAGATAAATCTGATTGGTTGTCTTTTTGGTGCTGTGTCTTGATTATATTTAAGGTGAGGCGATGGACATTGACATCTTTTTTACGAATTCTTAAACTTGTGATGTGACCTTTACTTTTTTCTGGATTCAACCTTTTCCATATGCAGCTGACCTACTAAGAGTCTACCTCAAAATGTACGTCCACAATCAAACGGATGAATTTTTATGACTTGAAAAACGGACTTCTTAAAAACGCACCCATTAAAAAATCAGAACTTTCTCTGATCACGATCTTATCACGTCTCTGGATCTGTTGGTGACGACACGAGGTGATGATTGAAATTCAGGGCAATTGAAATTCTAGCAATTTGATCTTTTAGGGGGCATGATGTAACACAGGGCTTTCCCCCTGGAAGGTAATATGTCCCAGAAAGGGCCTCCGTGTGAAAGTCCAATTAATGGTCTTGCACTCAGGGAACCTTGATGCAACATGTATATACAGGGTGCTGCAACAACATTCTGATTCCTATAGCTTGACATAATTGTATTTGCTTATGTTACTATTTCACGTGGCAGCACAGACCTGGTCTCTGACTTGAACAATATGTACATGTATTATAAAACATCGGTCAGTGTTTACTCAACATTCTTATATATAAAAGGCACATTCATGAATGCCAGGTTTACCAACCCCTCTCCCCCAAAAGGAAATAAAACTAATAAGATACAAATAAATAGAATAACTATATAAATTCGTCAATCAACAAAAAAGGCTTCAAACAACCTTTCTTCTTGAAATGTTCACAATCGTGAAAGAAAAACAAGAAAGTTGAGAGTTCGATACAATAAATAATATAATAATATAAATAACTTCACCAAAATGCCCGTCGCCATTTCATTTTTATAATCAAATTTGTATTGGCTGATATGGATTGGACAAAATGGCTAAATCAATCAAATCAGCAAACATATTTCATCACAGAAAGGCTTCAACTCTGCAAACGAATACTGTCCAACCATACGCGAATCTTTGGAAGCAATCTGGCCAGCGTTTACATACTTCGGCCTCTACAAATGCTGATTTCGATTGCCCCTGCCCTTTCATTTTTATATTCTCCTAACACCATAAGTGCTTGGCTCCGAAGAGCATGACCGAACTTAGAATGTTAGCAGAACACTCATATTTACTGCCTCTATAAAAGAAAAATATATTCATATATCTAAGCGTATTGAACTTATTAACAGGTTTTGACGTCATAGTGTAGGCTATGTCACTTGAAATTAATTCTATTTTTTTGTGTTAGATTCAACAAACGTTTCATTTCCCTCAGGGAGACATTTAATCGTCTGTGCTGTGTCTTTCGGCGCATCATCAGCGACTGCATATGGTTTGGGAGAATATCTTATTGCATGAACCGCTAGCGAGAGATTGACATCTATTAAGTAATATCCTGTTAATACAGACCTCTACATCACATATGACAAATCAGTTCTCGAAAATTGCCAAAGCTTTCAATTTTAGATGGAAAATGGGTCATCCTAAATTTGTGGATGTCTTCTAGATTTTCAATAACATGATGATGACACAATAACACAACGTTCAATCAATCGCATGAAAGCTCGTGATGGTTGTGAATCTAACTAATTATGTTCCGATGCCGGATGCATTGTCTGCTGCAAGAAGCAGTAACTTTCTGACTCGCTTTGAATGGACGTCTATAAGAGGTTGAAGTAGAAAGACTGTGGTTCGCCAATTTTGCCGCATCAGACAATCTTGGGTAGATATTAAACTGGTGCGACTTTAATGCGTCAGTTTATTATTACGAGCCTCACAAGATGAACGAATGTGGCACAACTTGTTGATCGTGGTCTTATTTTTTTATTTTTTTAAAAGTAAGTGGTTTCGATGAACAATCTAAATTGAATCGAAAACTCTAAACAAATTTTTAAAAAATTGTCCACTAATAACCTAAAACTTTTGTTTATAACCATCGGAAACGCAAATTTAATCAACGCTTTTGCCGTAAACATGCGGCGCTGTCAGAGCTAGCAGGATTTGTTGTTGGTGATGCATCAAGGCTCTAAACGGATCATTGTCATGCTTGGTGCAGGCAGGGTCGCTAAAAGAATTCCAATTAGCCGGTCAACACCCTCTGCTGTATCGTGTGTGTGATTAGCCTGGTAGTAATGCATGTGACTGCAACAGTTTTCGCGCTCTAAACCTCCCGTTAAGCCTCGCAAATAGCCGCTAGGTGTGATCGATTATGGAGATCGGGTGAACCTGGTGCGGATGATGACTGGTTAACCTCTGTCAACATCCGACTAGTAACAGCTGCCTCAATGTCACCGACCCATTACCAATCCTGCTCTCACTTTACACACCATTGAGAAAGATAGCGGGCGCGCGTATAAGCCGCACGATGAAGGACGGAGGCGTTTAGTTTCCCCAATTACACATCCGCTCAACTGGCAACATGCTTGGTCGCAGAGTAGAAGGGATGAGTCGCACGTGCGCCGCCGTGAGAGAATGTGCCAAGTGTTTTCCTTTTTTTAACGAGTGGCTGTATTACATGAATCATACGTGAGTAATCCACTGTGTCCTGAATGTCATGACTAAAAATATATCCATGGCCTGAAGCGTGAAACTGTCATTAAAAATTAAATATGGATGATGCGAGGATTTTCATAACACACCTGTCAAACTTGACAAAATTCTTCTTTCACAGAATGAAATCAAGTGATAATTCCGAGAAATAATTTTGTGAGAGATCAAGCAGTGATGCCCGCCTACTGCTTTAATAAAGGTTCTGAAACATTGGAATTCAGGGTCATGATTGCCGACCCACAAATCTTTTCTCGGCCTGCTTATTAATAAAGAGACATTTTGCCACATTTTACAACATGTTGGCTATGCTTGCGTACTCTCTTACTCTGGGCCAGCTCTGGGTATTGCCTTTGTTTTCCCAGCTCGTTCTTAACTTTTACTTTGATCTTCTTTTTCCTACAAGCCTTATGAAGGCACGATGGCACAGTGGTTGGATGATTTCGTAACAGCGAGGTCCCTGGTTCGAAACCAAGTCGATGTGCTAGTGATCTTTGGCATGTTTGGTAAAGCACCAATCCTCATTAGCAAGTCCTTCAGAGAGGACTTAAAGCCATTATGGTCACAAGAACGTATATGCTTTCAAAGCAGTCATGTAAAAGCAAAAACAACAACAAAACAGCAAGGTTTTATTATTCCAAGAAATCATGATGTCTCTCAATATAACGATACTTCCTACTTAAATATTCACATTGCCGACACTAGCATAGGTGGTGTTAAGTTCTTTAATTACTGATGCTCGTTTAACTGGTTTTTATTATTTTCTGACAATAAATTCCTCGTTTCATAAAATGAGCCATTCCTTTTCTCATATTTCTGCTAATAATAAAGCGAAAGTGTTGGCGATATTCATTTCATGGTTTTGTTTTCTAATTTATTTCATTATGCATTTAGCGTCAAAAATATTATAGGCATAAAACGCAGAATATTATGTTGTTACAGTATCAGTATTCATCTTTGTCATATTATGACCTTAGAATAGAATAATAATGAGAAGTTTTTGTGTAGTGTAAAAATAAATTCAGAAGATCAATCCAAATTCTTCAAATCCTCTTGCTTTTTGTCCAAACAAGAAGCTGTAGATGATGCAGCTTTATAACCATATAAATTGATCTTGTTTCTGGGTTAGTAAACATATCCTTGGTTTTCAAGGAGGACCTATCAGAAAGAATCTGGAACATTCGATAGACATTTAGAGAAAGCTGCAATTTGAATTACTAATCCTGTAATTATAGTTTATTATACTGAGGTTAGCTAATCTGGATTGCAGAAAGTCAAACGCTTTTTAGGGAGTGTCCAGAGAATCAACGTTTTGGTCTTCATATTTTCTGTAAGCTGTCATTTTGTCAATATTTTCCATTAAAAAGTGTAATTAATATCACTGGGCTATAAGGCTGAAATAAAATGCCAACCTCTTCGATTTTCTTATTCCAATCATCCCCTCACGTATTCATATGCACTACTGTCTCCTTTGAAATTGTGATAAATTTAAAATAATAAAGAGTATATCGTCCAATCTCCCTTAACTAAAAATCCATTTCATGTTGAGTAGGTATTGTCGGCACAAATACAAATAGTTGGACCAGCATTAAAAGTCAATTCCCACACGGCGGCCATCTTAAAAAAACTATCCAAATATCGGATGGTAAATTAATTCATGCAGGATCCTATGCTCCATAATCCGAAAAACTTGAACAAAATATATTGAAAGAAAATTCCGGAGCTTATTTGAGTAGATGAGAATTTGCTTGGGATGAAAACATATTGCGCCCCCCCCCATCTCACCATGTTTGAAAATCCATAATAACTAAAAAAGTAATAAAATACGTCACGGGGGACTGCATTGGGACCCCCTCGCCGATCTGCCATCCCCGTTTGTTTATTCATATGCTATTTGGTGAAACCTGGTCAATCATCTAAGGCAGCGATTATCACACTTACGTGAACATCTTATTGTCTGATCAAATAAGAAAATCTTATTTGTATTTTCCTTTAGCTTGAGTCAATTAAGATTACACTTTGTGTCCATGGCCTCATTAGATGATAGCTAAAGCCGAAGTAATACTATGAGTCAACGCTTTGTGTTCTCAGGTCAAAGCGCCGCTTTATCAATCCGACTATCAAAGATAATTCGTCATCATGAAATTTAGAATGATCCGGATAAATGATGTAGGCTTGATTCTTTTTAGTCATTTTTCGATTAGTTATTAGTTAATTCATAATTTCGTTCACTGAATATTCAAAGATCTTACCATTATATCTCTTTTTTATTTGCAGCATTTCTTTATGCATTCGCCTCTGACGAGATGGATCATCTTTCAACCTTAATGCACTTTTCAGGCAGCTAGCTTCCAAATTTCACGGTTCTATGCAAAGTTCAGTGCTTTGGCAGTATATGATTCAGAGTCAATTACGACATGTTTCTACCATTCATGATGTATGCTACAAGTGCCATAGGCTTCCCATCTATTGCTCAACCAATTACATGGTCTCAAAGAGAAAATTGAATTGCCTCTAAATGGCATGGAAGCTTTAGTCTATAGAAAAGACAGAAAAAAGGGTATGGCAAATGGCACTTATCAGAAAAGGGGAATGAAAGATAAAGACAGGGAGCTATAGAGAAAGCGAAAGGGAGAAAACGAGAAAATTACATTCATAATTTCCTCTTTTACTTTCTCACCCTGCCATGCGTGTGGGATTTTAAAAAATAGATGGAAGGCTCGCTCGATAAGGATTTGAGGATATACCACCTGTAATGGACGTTACTGCTTTGGTTCAGTCAGGCACTGGTCAGTGAGATTACCATGTATCACCCAGTCAGTCCTACACTCATTCAAGAATAAAAGGTGGGTGACCCTTAAGGGCCGGTCCAGGATGGTCGAAGTCAAGGACAAAGAATGTTTAAAACAGCATCCTAGATCACCTAAAGGCGTAGCATAGTATGTCCTTTATGAAAAGGCACAGTGGCCATTTTTTCTTCTCTTCGATGTAGGAAAGAGCCATGCTTGCACTAATGGCATGTGTTTTTAAGTAATAGCACATTCTATTTCAATCACTGAAGTAAAGTATACTGAATGTTTTAATAACTTGCCCAGATTTTGCTAAGTGTACCCAATTAATGGTATAGTGGCAGTAAATTGATGCTCTATCTGTATAGTAATGCAAGTATATGGAAGCTCTATTTGTATAGTAATGAATATATATAAATATTTTTAATTCACTTTTTCTATGTGATTATCATAAAGATTATGATTCAATCATTGTGTTTGTCCTAATTTATTACACGTACTTAAAGAGACCCAGTTAAATCATTTTACAAGTGATTGTGTGTGCGATATTATGTAACATGATCAAAACCTCGTGTTCAAGCAGCTTGTTGAATGGTAACGTAGTTCCATCTGGGTCAACAAAAGGAAGGTGACAATTTCCCGGTATTAAAGTCGTTATACAAAAACGTCAAACTATAAGTCTCTAAATATAAATTTTAAGTACTAAGAGCTTAATAACCTTTACTATTCCGCCTATTGTTTCTACTTCAATAAACGTGTTGAGAATTACTATTAAACAAGAACACGACGGCAGAAAATACGAGAATTTGTTTTTCCTGTCACAATATGAAGCTTTGAGTGATCGGTATTGTTCAAGTTTAACGTTTTACGATGAGTCAAGTGCAGTGCCCATCCAGATCCTTAAGCTCGAATGGATAATTTTTGCTGAGAGTATTTTCTTCTATTCGACCGTATGCTGATGCATCGTTTCCACGTTACTGTGCGTTTGAAAGAATATCCGGTCTAACTTACCTGACGGAAAAAATATAGTGGTAATTTACAACACGATACTATGATATTTCTTTGACAGCCTGTTAGGCAAAATACAAATTGGATCTTTCAGTGGTTGCTAATAGAGTATAGAGTATAGAGTATTTTTTAAAGGGAAGTGTTTGACGTGTCTAACGTATGCGAGGTCAAAGCTTGACTTATAGATGAAAATTTAATATAGATAATAATGTATTAGCATGTATTCGTTCGTGTATAATGTATTAGTATGTATTCGAACGAACGAGTATGTATTTATGGTATATATGTAAAGAGAGAGAGAGAAAGAGAGAGGGGGAGAGAATAGGATACAGTGCATAATGTAACCCCTCACCCTTCTCCCCCTCTCTCTCTCTTTCTCTCTCTCCTTTTCAGAGTCTTATTTATCTTCTTTTCCACTGCAAGCATGCAAATATCGTCTATGATGACAATTCCTTTTTGAAGAATTTCACTAATGTCATGGCATGACAACATTTATCGTTTTAACTTCCGAAAGAACCACACCTGGTCCGGTTTATAAGTAGACCAGAAAGTAGTGACCATTACGACCGACGTTCATCTCTGTGATACTTCATTAAAATCTTTAAATTGATACACAAATCACACCGACCTGCCCGACACCATGCAGGCCGACAATATTAAACGAAGTAATACATTACTCCCAATACCTTTTGTTCTCTTGTCGATCATCGGTCGATTTGGAGATGGTCTTGCGATGTGATAAACTGATTTAGTCAGGCCAACCAAACCGTCTTCATATCGACCGGTACTTGGACAATAAGGGCTGGTCACACATCACCGATAAAATTAACATTTTTGTAAAACTAAAGATACACACTAATATGTAATGTGTACGTTTTTGTATCCTCGTGCAATAGGCCAGTTTTAGCATTCACCTCTAATTGCAATGACGAATTCGTCATTGCCTTGTTTTTGCTCACATTCTGCCCCATTAATTGCAATGACGACCTTCGTAATTGCCTTGTTTTCGTTCACATTTTGCCCCATTAATATACTTGTTTTCCTTATCGTCCAGAAATCCCATTCGTATTGCACGTAGTGTTTGTTATTCCTAGTTAGGTGCTTTCATCATGTCTTTTTCCTTTCAAATTTCATAGGCATAGTCTCTAACATCTTATCAAGGTCACTACATTCTTCGATTTTCGAAATCACTCATGCATAACTGTCCAGGCGCCACTTTGTCCGTTTCTGGTCCATTTTAAGGCCTTTCTTTCTTCCTTCCTATCTCCACTATCCTAGATCCTACAAATTTCTAACAAATTCCTCTAGATAGTCTGAGAGATGTTCTTTTATCTGCGACGTATGACTTGACCTTCAAAATGCCATCTTCGTACTCAAAATTCAAATCTGAAACCGACTCCGTCAAAAATCTCTCAAATTCTTGAAAAATGGACCCCTAAAAATCTAAAACTGCCATAACTTTCTCATATAAATTCCGTTTTGTATTTAAATCTCTTTTTTTCTCATCTCATAATTGCAAATAGCCATGCCAAAACATAAATAGCGCCCTCTAAAGTTCTGGGAATAGGCTTTCTTTCTGTGGCCGTATCTCCATTATTGCTTGGCAAACCCAGCCCTTTTTTGGATTTAGATACTTGAAGATATGCCCTTTCCAGCCATATACAACATTTTACAACCTAACACTGACCGACTGTGAGAAAAATGCCCTCCAAATTCGCCATTTTCAAGAAAATTCCAAAATAACTTCAACTTGCTCTAAATTGGCGATCTTTATACCTACATCAATGAAACTTGGCAGACATAATCCATACACGTGACAACTGTCTGTCAAGTTTGGTAAAATTCAAATATGTCAGCGCAAAGTTATCGCCAAAAATGATGAATTTACTATGCATTACGTAATAGCACGTTTAATGCGAGCAATACATTGCGCGCAGATAACAATGGTGTCAAACTGACCGCAACGAAGTGCCCTTTCGAATGATACCAAGTATAGTATATGCTCACACAGAAAATTGTGAGTAAATCGCATTTGAACAAAGGTCACTACACGAATTCCGCCGAGTTTCCGCCCGAATCTAACATGTATCGGCTATGACGTAATTTTTCAGACTGCTTTTCGCCCCCTAAACGTTTTCTTTTTTCCTTGAAAATTTGCAGTGACAATACGCAGGGCACTTTGAAGCCGGATTTTTGAAATTGGTCAAGGGGGTCATTTAAGACGCCATTTTGTACTATAAATCTTTATTTTTTGCATCACGTGTTTTGATAGGATTATCATAGCAACAAATAAAGTGGTTTACAATAACCACCATGAAATTCTCTTTCAAATAATACTAAATACGGCCCATGAAAAGACATAAGGAGAGAGAGAACAAAACAATTTAAATCCGGTCATAAAACAGATCCTGTACGTTTTCCGCCCATGCATTACACGCTTTGTCTATGGGGCAAATCGGGTTCACGCTTTTGGCCCCCAGAACGATCTATATTTTTCTTGAATTTTTTTTTATAAATTGTCAAGGGGGCATTTTAGACCCCATATTATATGTGTATGATTGTGTTAGTATAGACCATGGACCTCTCTAGTAGGTCCATGTATAGACGACCGTTAGTGCCAAATCGCCTGTCATTGCACGCATATCGTTGTGCCACGATTGCAGGTCTAGTTGAAGATTTCGTTATAGTTAACTCGATTTTATATTTTTCTCGCCTTTTATTTTATATGAGTTGATGTTTATTTATTACAAAAACATTAAAATATTTACATTTACAATCTTATAACTGTATATGTATGATAATGACATGGTATATGTAGAAAAGGGGCCGTCTTAAGCACGTGGGTCTAATCGTCAGCAATGAACTTACCTGTCTAAGTGGACGAGAATTTGATCTTTTACCCCCCTTTGGGCAGTTGGAGATAAAACAGGCGAAGCTCCCCCCTATCCATAGAGCCAGAACCAATGACAGAAACAAACAGGTGACTATACTCTTGACGGACATCATAGCGATCGTCTTCAAGATGATCTTCTCTTCCCCTGCGGAGAATGAAGAACACAAAAATGAAAAGAAGTTTTAGATTAAAGTGGAAAAGAAAAGATAGTGAAATGGGAAGACAAAACAAAACCAGAGAAACGACGAAATTCTTGTTAAAGTTTTTTTTCTTCCAACAGATATCAGAATAAGGACCACGCTGCACAGGCGATTACAGAAAATGATTTATATTAGTATTTGCTTGGGATTTAAACCCTAAGATCCCTTAGGGAAAATATGCAGGGCAACTGAACATCTACGCCGCTCCCTCCCACTACCGATTTTTCCTCCCTACCCTATCTTGCAATGTCTGGACACGCCACTACAAGAGGGGTAGCAAGATCTTAGACAAAAGAGCAATTTGAAGGCTGGATGCAGAATTCCATCTCATTTGTACATAATGTGACTAACGAGATTGATTGATAGGCATTGAAGCGTAGTGAATTGAAAATCAAATCGTTTTTTTTTTCTTCTGAGGAATGGCACAATTTGTTCGCATAATTACGAATAAACTAAACATTGCAAAATGCAAGATAATAAAGGGAACCCCCGAAGAGCATAACCCATTTTGCTAAACGTTGTGAACAAATAAAAGGTATTACTTTGAAAATATTATTTTTGTAATACGTATTTTCTGTTGCATAGTTAACATAAGGTGTTAGAGGCAGTAGCGTGGTTTTTATACCTCATTTAACTTGGAGAGTACTCCACAAATGAAATTAATTTACACCATTTGGAAAACGTAGCTAAATAATTAATAAGCGTTTCGAGGGGAAGTTCCCTTTTTATTGACAGTTATGTAAAACAAATTGACTATTGGCATTTGCGTTATTAGTCAATACCATTATTATGATCTTCCTTTCTATCAAAATGATTAATGTTATCATAATTACTATTTTTATTATTATTATTAGTATTTTCATTACTATCATGATCATTATCATAGTCATCATCATAACCAACATCAACATCATCATTAATATCATCATCAACATCCTCATCAACATCATCATCATAAACATTATCATCGTCATCATCATTATCATCACCTTCATAATTTATTATTTGTATCATTATCATTGATACCAAGTTTTTGACATCTTATTTCATTATTCAGGGTTAAGTTGAAAGATTTGGTGACATTTTAACTTTGGGGAAATTAAAATGAAATTATGTAAGTGGTGCACAAATAACAAATGCTATCTAATGCTGATGTGAAACAAGTCTTTTTCATATGTGGAGGTGTCGAGGTCGAGTGGATACGTCACTGGACTGTGATTCCCAAGGTCCGCGGTTCGAATCCCGCCGCGGCTGTAATGTCCTTTTGCAAGACATTGAACTACATTTGACACACTCAACCCAAGTGACGTATATGGGTACCTTGCAGGAATAAATTTCTTGAAATGCTAGAGGTCAAATCGTTAAAGACTCTGAAGTATCCTTTAGCGTTGATTAAACTGTTTTGTTATTTACCATTTACTTTATAGTTCATTGTAAGTGTGGGCTTGCGTGAGTGTGTGCGTGTGCGTGCATGTGTGTGTGTGCGCGTGTTTGTGTGGGTTGGTGTTTGTGTATGTGTGCCTATTTGTGTGTTTGCTTGAATGGGCTCTAATACCTGCATTTCGCTTACACAGTAGAAGAAAATAAGTAAGATATGCATAAATTATGATGATAACGAAGTTGGTCGTAATTGGTCATCTCGATTTCGCGCGAATAAGACGGAGGGTGGCAATCAATCGATTCGCGACACGTAGCCTTAACATGTATAATTTTGTTGAACTTTAGGAGGTGTCAAAAAGGCAAGGTTCCCATTCGAAAGACCTTCGTAATTGCGGAGTCAAACGTACACGGAGACAGTTGGTTACGTTATATGCACAAGATCTAACTATCTTGAATAGAAGTAGAAGCCACGTGTACAGACTATATATTGCTCTTTGCGTGACACATAACCAAGTTTAATATTCATTTCCATTTTCATAAAGAAGTTTATTGGAAGGAATTCTAAGACAACTATTGTGCGCCGCACGTATATTCATTAAGTCATTTGCATCCATCGCGATGTCAGCCTCGTTTACTCGGAAAATAGACGTATCATATGATGTAAACATTATGACAGTATAATAGAGTACGTGCCCTTTTTGCGAATGTGCTTGCTCTTGTAACATAACCTAGGTCCAAACCTTGACAAATGTAAACACGTTTCACACCGTACAAAGTAGGTTTAATCGGATGAACAATACAGCCAAACCTATATTGGTCCGGACAAAGTGTTATAATTATTATAATTGAGCGTTTGAGGATGTGTATATAGATATGTTTTTTGACGTATAGCCCTATAGCAGCAAGTAAAACAAAATTCACAAAGGTTTTCTCCAATATCATACGTTGAATTTGTACCTTATTTGTAACATATCCTTAACATACGATAGTACCTTCTTTTATTAATTATACTTAAACCGATTTTGATTATGCCTATAAAAAGAGATCTCGAGGCATGAACACTTTCTGTTATTGAAATTGAGCCCCTTTTATGCACATGTTATAATATGACGTTAATGGAAAAACACAAAATTTGGCAGGCATTTTATTAGGCAAAACATTGCTTCGATTATTATGAATATTTCATTTAAAAGTAAGATTAGTTTACTTCTTTAAAGTTTACGGATGTTTTCCCCCAAAACCAATTATAAGAACAGTTGTTTAGTCGAACAAACGTCCACATCTACAGTTACATAGAGTTAACCAAGTATATTGCATTGATTGGAAGAAGTGTTGCTATTGATATTTAGAGTTCCTCATGGGAAAACGGGCCCTGGTATATAGAAAACAACATTTCGTTTGATTTGATTTGAATTGATTTACAATTTTTATATATTACAAAAATTATGACCAATAGCAGAAGTAATATTGAAGAGGAAAAAACAAACAGGTTTATAAGAAGTACATATACATACAGGTTTGTTGTAGAGAAAGACACAATAAACCCAGAGAGAAAATCAATTACTCAAATAGCGATAACCGAATTACACAAATACCAAAGGGGACATCCCTGCCGCCTTCGTCTATCGTCAGACGAAGGTAAGGTGTCCTCGTGTAGATCTGTAAGCGGTATATAAAACAACTCCCGAATCAAACGAAGCCTACGGTGGTAAGGTTTTCAAGGGTGGAGGTGCAATGGGGGTGGAATGGCATGAAATCAGGGATTTCGTCAAGTAACTTTGACGCGCTACGCAGACAGACTAATACCGGATAAAAGGCTGTTGAAATAGCAAAGAAAAGAAAGAGAAAAGTTAGCATTCGGAACAAAGAGAATATTCGCTTTTATACAAATTAACTTTCATTTGATATATTGAAAAGTTATATCTAGACAATTTTTAAGTAACCTACTCGGCCAGGTTACATGAAAAGCTGTCAATAACAAACATAATGAACAAATAAACTTGAGGATGTAGGAATATCATTTAAAAACCTGAAGAAAGATTCAAGCACAAGTGCATGTATTTTGATTGGATGAGCGGTATGAGCTATCAAGATATTTTGCGAGTATTTTGAAGTGTAATGCTTCCATAATTTGAATATACGGAGCAAGGTAATAGGTGATATATCCATTTCACCATTGTGGTATCGAACTGGATATTGCACTGAAAGACAAACCTACTTTTTTACATGTAACATACGAATGGGGTTAGATTCGAGTGGAGGTAATGTCATAGGCTCGTTGTGAAAAATCAATTTCAATCAGCCACACGGCAACCGTGGGAAAAGAATGCTTTTCATAAAATGCCGACAGTCAAGAATTCCCCGTTTTCATTATCAAGTCGACGGAGGGAGAATGAGAAAGATGGAGTGACGAAATGAGAGGGAAAGAGAGGAGGAGAGGAGGATAGAAGAGAAATAGATCCAGAGATAACCTAGTTCCACATTGGATGTGATTCACAGCAATAGAGTCAGATGTCGTTCATTTATCACTATTCATTAGGACTTCAACCCTATTGGTCCCACCTATTCACTTTGATGCTTTGAAGTCGAAATTGATTGCGGGGTCATAGCAGACAGCAATTCGGGAAGACAGATTAGTGGTCTATTAAATACGTAAAAAAGATGTTTCTGAAAAGATTCGCAATATTGGTGAAGGGTGCCTCTCGTTAAGATAATCGTTTTGATCATCCGACCCGGCTTTCTTCAAATAGATGGAGGTTACTTTATTTATCTTAAATACAATTTCCAAGGAAAATATACATCGTAGATGGAATTGGTAAACATAATGCCAGATAAATTTATCTGATGGTTTGCTGGCTGCAAATGGCGAATGATCAATTCTTTCTTCAAGGTCAGAATTTATTGCGAATAGAAGCAGCTTTGATTTTACTGTGCTTTCTTACCTATTTGGTTTCAGAGTTCCCAATGTCATTCGGAAAGACGTAGGCCTATGAGCTTTATGCCTGCATTGTTTCTTATTGATTTATGACTATTATGGTCAGATGAGAATAGAGAATCATCAATAAATTTTCTCTTTATGGAAATCAGAATGTAGCCGGAAAGAGCTGGAGCTCAAAGAAATGAAAACACCAGACGGGATGTGAGTAGGTATAGAGAACTGAATTTCCTATTCCATTTTTAGAACAGTATAATCATACGTTCTAAAAAAAGGAGAAGAATTAACTTTACCTTTGCATTTAATCACAAAATTATACTCGGTCCCTTGCGAAGTACCTACAATATTCATCATCGTGTCATTCTGCCAATACTCAAAATCCTTTACCTTTTTTATGTCGCATTGAGGTTATAACGCTAACATACGAATTAGAGGAGGTATGATTATGATAGCCATGCTTGTCGCATATGATATTATTTATTCAATTGCGCCATTATCTGCGCTAATTCAGCATATGAAAGTAATCGATATCTGCGCCAGTAACCCTACGCTATTTTTGCATTGTTCATTTGCATTCACATTTTGTCTGGATGTCACCGTCAGATAGCGACCCAAAGACTGCACGAGTCGCTGACGCAGCCTTAAGTCATTAAAATGGCACTTCGTTAGCAACGGGCATAAGACGAAGCACAAATGGTGAACCAGTCGGTTGAAAAGGATCAAATGTTGATATAAATAGAAGCAGCTGTCATTAAAATAATGTGATATCAAAACAGAATGATTATCTCACTGTTTAGGTGCTCACTTGAGCCGAAAGGTATAAATCAATTACGCTGAGACTTTGTATTGAGCATCATTTTATTTTGAAGGCAGCTATATAGGAAGGGGGTGAGAGAGAGAAATATGGAAAAAAAATGTGGAGAGAGAGAGAGAGAGAGAGAGAATATAGATACACATAGAGACATGGATAAGAAGATGGGTAGAAGGAGAGATGATAGTTGTATAATAATGATAACTAAATAAATAAATACTTGGATGAATCAATGAATATATATATATATATATATTTAGAGAGAGAGAGAGAGAGAGAGGGAGATTATGGGAGTGTAGAAGAGAGAGGGGTTTTTATTCGTGTGATTTAAAATGGGTTACCTATTGAGGAAGGAATATTGACAGTGCGAGAAGGAGTTAAAAAAAGCGACAAGGACAAATAGGAATGCATAGATGCAGACATAGACAGAATGAGAAATAGGAAGACAAAAAACAGAAAGCGAGAGATGGATAGATTGAGGGGTATGAAGATGAGAGCTATTATCGATTCGTATTGCGCCTATCATTGTTCATGTTCATGACTTGGTCAAGGTCATATGAAGGACTATTACAGTGCGTCAAACCCCCACGTCCTGTGGGATATCTGGTCTATTCGCTATTCACGGAAACCGATGCAAAGTCCTTCGCTACAGGCTGCATCATCCGTCTAGCGTCTTTTATTAGTCAATGGTAATCTTATAAAGGGGGAAAGGAAAGGTCGTCTGAAAAGAAGACAGAAATAGGGAATTGACAAGGTAAAACCTCGGAAGACAACCACAAAGCGGCTTCTTGGTTTCCATCCGCTCTCCAAATACCCAAACACCAAACGCCAAAGCCAAAGAGTCGGTTAATAACAAAGCTAGATGAGTGACAGAGAATCATCAAGGGCGGTTGAATCAAACAGATTTCAGATGCCCGTAGGAATCGATCCCCAGAGAATGTAGACTGGACAAGAGGAAATCGTTGCTGTACGACCACGAATGAATGAATGAAATGCTGTTATTGATGACATGAGCACTGTGGCATAAAGGTATAATTGTCAACATCTTTCGAAATTGTCAGCTCTATTAAAAAAATCAAGCTATAATATTATCCCATGCGATTACTGGCATGGTTTATTTGATTCGAATTTCATTATTCATTATCTTTTACCCAAGTCAGAAATTCATCAATGTCTTTTTTCTCAAGAACTGCTGACAAAAAGAGATTACATATATGGAACAGTGTCGTCACCGGGGCAGACGAGATTGAAACAACACTCCACACTAAGTGACTGGAGTAGGTGATACAAATATGATAATGATTTAGTCAAGGGTTTCAAATGAAGAATTAATATACTAGTATAGCATTCAGGTTTGAAGGGGAAAATCTTATGTTAAACAGAAACGAAATATAAAGTATTTTCAACAATAATGATGGTGATGACGTTGGCAATGCCTTCACCCCGTCAGTAGCATGATATAGACTTTATGTTCTTATTTCCATTTTCTTTGGAGCATATTCAAAACTTATTGAGTAAAACAGTATTCTTGTAATTGAAATTAAACGGATACATTTGAATTAATAAACTGGTCTAGTCTCAATGACAGTTATAGTTTGTAAAGATTTAAAGTTATTTAGCATTGAAGGAAAGAGATCTAAAATAAATACTAAAGGAACCCAGAAAAAGGTGTAAAAGACAGAAGTCATGAACTGCAGCTTCGAAGTCTGACCGCTAGGCAAATTAAACGATGGACAGTGTCTCGTGACCACGCCATGAGCAGTGAAGTAGTTCAAGCGAGATTGCTTTCTAAATATTTGGAATTGGTTTGTCAAGATTCAACAAGTGTGAAATGCGCCCTATATTAGATTGCGTTTATACAACGTTTTATTCTCCTGACTCAAACTGGGAACTTCAATTGCAGATAAGGATTTTTAAAAACATGCTCTCAAACTGAATCAGTAAAAAGGGTGCCAGCTTGCCAGGGGTTTATCTATTTCCTCTTTTAAATACGTAGTTTCTTACTGGAAAACAATACAAATCTACAAAAGCGTGCAATCTTACTTTAACTCTTTTTGTCTGGGTCTCTTATGTACGTGATAAACCGAATCTATATTCTAAATCCCACATTGCTCCAACAAGAAATTTGAATATGATGGTTGATTTCATACTAATGTTAGAATATGAATCAAGCATTTTATCTAATAATTATTTTACACAAGACTTTATTTACTGAAGAAAATTGCACATTTGCAAATGATAAGTAAAGAAGTATAAGTTTGTTCATACTGGGTACAATATAAAAACAAGCAAATCCCCTTTGGACAGTAAGCATGTCTGGTAAGTGATAAACATGTTAACATTATATTTCTCTCTCTAGAGAAAGTGGGCCATTACAAATTCATGAAACGATCATTAAAGAATTAAGTTTCGAGATGAAGGCTTCGCCGTTCAGAAGTCAATGTTAGTAAAATCACGATTTCTTTTAGTGTAAATGACAATACTCTGCTTAAAAGTACCTTTTCCGATAAATTCTTATTTCCCCATGATTAAACCGAACTAACCAAGCTTTGTAGGCCTTAAGTAAAACTTTGTATGAACACACCCTGAGATGAGTATTAAGGTGAATGACTTCATGGCCCCTCGATTAAACCCGACGCAGTGGTTGAACGAAAAGCGTGTCAAATCTTAAAATTCGTTTTTAGCGTGGGCTTAATTTCACCTCCCTTAAACCGAGCTGAAAATCATTCTGTACGGGGCAAGCATATTTGCACCTGTCAAATTAAGAAAGGGATTTTATTTCACTCGAACCTCGTATGGGGTATTAGATTACATTTAGGGGTCATTGTACTATGGTAAGGTCCACTTACAAAAAAAAATCGTAGGTTATATTTTAAAAATTACTTGAAAAATTAGCCATTGCTAAAACATTTCTATGTAAAAATGGAGTTCCTATAATACACGCACAAAAATTATTTAATTGTGTGTATGTGTGGCTGTGTGTGTTTGACATTCCTACGTCCACGTTATCATGATTATTAACGGTTTTTCTATTCGTTTTCAGTATTTGCTGAATGTATTAAACGAAAATTATATAGATAAATTATAAATAAGAATCACTCTTCAGATGTCTGTCGCATTTCAGCTGTATTCTTACTAGATTTGATTTGAATGTGAATTGAATTGATTTGAGCTATTCAACAAACCAAACATCAATATACATTAATAGAGGTATATTGACTGATATGACAAGCATAGCTGTTTTCCTGTTTATATAGGCTCAAGGGGACGTTACATCCTGCTAAGACCCCGAGGCGCGCGGCACTTCCTCGAGAGCCAGTATAGAAACAGGTATGCCTCGAATATTAAAGCAGTCCATATATCTTTTGTACCCGAATTCACCAAAAAATCTACAAAGAATTCTTGCCTTATCCTTTCCTTGAATAAAAATTGCTTTAAAAAAAAAGAAAATCTGAGACACTGTCCGCTAATCTTTGCTGGAAAGCTGCCTGAATGTTACGATCATTCGGGAATCGCACACACACACTGTATGGTATCCGCGGTCGCACAAAGAATTTGTTTACACTTAAACAAACTGATGAGGATCTCAGCATAATTTAACTATGCGGCCCGTTACCCGGGGACGTTTTTTTCTTCTGCGGCACAGATTGGGGCTTTCAAAAAAAAAAGAGGTCTTGATCTAACCCTAACCCTAACCCTAACCCTAATCCTAAACTTTCCCATATGCTCAACACGCACCTAACCCCAATCTGTGCCGCCGAAAAAAAAAACGCTACCCGGGGCAAGGGGCATAGTTCGTTTCTTTGCGGGCATGGCTAAAATCACGACTCCAATTTCGACCAATCAGATGACTAGATTTATTCGACATACTAAAGAGAAATATATAAACTTGATTACAGTTACACTAAACAATCTTTTAAAACAAGGTCTGTATTTGAAAAGCACAGGTAGCAGGTAAACCCGCACGAGGTAAATTTAGTAAGAAATTCAAAGAACAAGTTTATTACGATTCACGATTCACAGGACTGTTTGATATGGGTACATTGCAGGTGTTAAGAACCAATAAAAAGGGAAGACAGTGCTGTAGAAAATTGGTTCAAAATACCAGGAATTCAAGAAAGGACGAAGACGGTAGCAAGAATGTAACACCTACGTGCTGCATGCAAACAGTTTATTGCGTAATCAGGCTACTTATTAAAGCTAACCCACTTTCCAATATCTGTCAATCGAACGTGTCTCTATAATAGGGGCGTCAATTCATCTCTCGGATGGGGTGTATGTTTGTTAATTAAATGTTCCATGGAATTGGCCTATATACACTCTAATTGTAAAATCATCGGGGGCGATTACATCCTATTTCCTCCATCACAGACATGCCTCCATTGTAGAGTCTTTGCCATAAAACTGATCAAGAAAGAACGAGAAAGGAAATTAGAGTATGGCGTAGGAGGTGGAGAAGGAGAAGGTTCATCAAAAGAAGAGGGGACATCAGGGGACGGAATACTAGAAGAGAATTCAAAGACAAAACTAGGAAGATGAGAAGGGAAAAAGAGAGATCAACACGTGAAGAAATCAAAACCTCATCGCAAATCCGATAATTGGGATGTGAGCTACAGGATTGCACAATTATTCTTGGTTAATAAACATTAGCTTTCAAAACATTAGAGAGGTTTAAGTAGCAGCATGACACAGAGACAGCAGAAAGTGAAAATGAAGTTGGAGAGGGAGATGGGAGGAAGATAAGAGATGAGAGAGAGACAGGGAGACAGAGAGAGAGAGAGCCACAGAGAGAGAGAGAGAGAGAGAGAGGAGAGAGAGAGAGAGAGAGGGGGGGGAGATGATGGGAAGGGAGGGGGAAGACTGGGAAAAGGTAAGAGAAGAGATAGAGAACAGGTGAGTGTGAGTAAACGTTTAGATAAAGAAAGAGAGATGAGATATACATAGAGGCAGAGAGAGAGAGAGAGAGACGGGAAGAGAAAGGCAGACCAACGGGTAGACAGAAAGATATGATTATAATATTGAGAATTCTCATTGTTTCTTTCATTGCTTGATCGGAAAAGACAGGTGTATGAAATGCACGACGCTTTTTAAATCTTTTATGTTACATACAAGCGTAGGAGCTTATTGATGTATATGGTAATTGTCTTCCTGTTAACGTAACATTTAGGTGATGCTTGGTCATTATTTTCGTAAGTGATGAAACGAGGGAGAAAGTCCATTAGTATTCGCTTTAAGCTAGGCATAACAAGGAACCATGTTCTAGTTTAACAAAAGTGACTTCACTTTTAATGCAATAGCCCTTCATCGTTCGTTATTCACATCACATATAGTTAGCCTCGTTTTCCATAGTAATGACTTTACCTATCTGTGTTATTCTTTTTGATTGTTTCGTAGCGTGTTTCCCTGTAGGGTTCGTAGTCATTAGTGAAATCATTACGGAGAGTATCATTAAGAGGTACAATGCTCCCCTTTTAGCCTTGACATCTCACACTCGGACAATAATCAGACTTCGGAGAGCGTGAACTAATCAGTGTTCAAAGAAGAGGAAGTCAGCCTTTAAATGTAAATGAAAATTAACATGCAAATTTCTGTTAACATCGATAAATGTACTAAATAATAAATAATTAATAATCAATAATCGTTTTCTATTAAGCGTTTTTGCAATATGCAATATAGCGTAGCAATGAGCCGTCGAATAGAAACGTGCTTATACAGCCAGTAGACAATGTCGTTGGTAGTCAAGGTGTATGTAGCAACCCTGCCTATTATCTCGTTCCACTTTTTAAAGGTTTATTATTTGCTCCCTTAGCAGCCAGTGAGCCCCTGGAATGGATATGTTCGACCTCGATTATCCATTTCAAACAAATATTATTAGAAAAATTAGGTCTAAGCTTTTAATGGCTATGAATTGAAATGCTGCCCCGGCATGCCAATAATAACTACGACGACAAAAGGTTTGCCTGGAAGAGTAATAGGTGTACAATAGGCGGTGAACCGTGAATAATAGTCGAGGAAAGTACATGCTATCAAATCCGTTATTACCTAGTATCTTTTTGTATATCAAGTGGTGTGAGAGGGAAATAACGAGAAAATATTGGCATTGGTGACATTTCAGATTACCATTTTAATATTCTCCCTATCTTACAATCCTGTGCTCTTACTGTTCATTTTGTATGAACCGTTACTAAAATACTACAGTTTACAATAAAGAACTATACAAATAATATACACTTTACAAAAATAACATTAGGAAAAGTTCGAGATTTTAATGCTAGTAGTAATAATACTGGGGGAAGTAGAAGAAAATAGGAGTAGTTGTAGCAGCAGCAGCAGAAGAAACATCAATAAGCGTCGTGATAATTAATAGCAAATGTACTATTCGTCCAAAATTCTAAAACGAAAATACATTCTTCCAAAAATTTAAACTATCTGCTAGAAATAAAGAAGTATGCTACAAAAAATAAAGAAAGTCCAGATTGAAATTAATAGCAATTATTGTTTCATATTTAGTGCTTTGTTCATTAGCCCCTATCATAGATAAATGAAATAGTATCTGGAAAATAAGAAATAGTTAATTGGGGAGACCTATAAAAGTCAATTCGATTCTACCTATGAGTTTATATTGCCTCATAATGATCACCATATTTCACAATCATAATCATAATGAAAATATATTTACGGTTTACCAATGGAGCAAACTTCATTGGTACATCATAGCTATTGCTCATGTTGTGATAATATATTTCATGACTCACTTGTGTTTTAGCCCTCTATTGCATCAGCTCTCAAAATACACGAAAATATTGCGCCAAAGCTCTGTGGCTTCATCCTTTACTGTCCATCAATCAATTAAATTAATTTTAAGTCGACTTTATTACCCCATTTCACATAACCTAGTCATATCATGTAAGGATGCCAAATGAAATTTTAAAAATAGGCTAGCATTCACTCGTTTATTATTGATGAGGAATGTGACCGTCATTCTAACGCCTGATTGGACGAACCATCACACTGCCTATTCACGCAGGCGGTAATGTCAAATCGATACCAATGATCGACCCCTTTGGGATCCAATCGCACTGGTTGGGGAATTAAAATAGGCGGGTTTTGAAATGGATCCAACGATCTCATATAAAACAGAGAAAACATGCACACCAAAATAAAAGGTTCGACTACGAGCCATGCAAAGCGCACGGTTGACAATGTTTATTTTGTATAAATGGCATCACATTGAGAGGAGAGCTGATAATCATGTTTCTACCGATTTGTTCGCTTTATTTTCCCTCTCAAATCGGCAGGAAATGCAAATGGTGTGACGTCTTTTAACCTGATAAAAGTACATTCCCGGTCTCATGTTCTCTTGGGAAACGTTTCTGTCAAGTCTGCCAAATAGTTTGATGAATGTTAATTTTGTTCAAATTTCTCTCTCTCTCTCTCTCTCTCTGTCTCTCTGTCTCTCTGTCTGTCTCTCTCTCTCTCTCTCTCTCTCTCTCTCTATATATATATATATATATATATCCCTCTCTCTCTTCCTCACTCTCTCTCTCTCCCCATTCTCTCTCCCTCTCTATTCCCCCTCTCTCTCTCTCTCTATCACCAATACCCCCATCCAGCCCACCCCACCCAATCTTGACTTGAATTTCTACTCACCAGCTTCTTCTTTTTTTGCCACAAATCTATGCGTTCGATAAAAAAAAAAACGGTAACTAAATTATTCATCAAACCCAACAAATTTCTAAAATTTCTCTCCTCTTTTCTCTCTCTCTCTCTCTCTCTCTCTCTCTCTCTCTCTCTCTCAATATTTTGTTTTTCTGTCATTCGTCATGTGTCTCCTACCTGAATCTGTCTCTGCGCTAATGTCTGTATGTCCCTGTTTCCTTAATTACTTTCTCTAACGAAGAATAATTTTCTTTGCATCGTACATCTTCATACATTATACACGATTTGTTCGAAAGCTTTTTGTTTTCCTTCGCACAAGTCCTTATGTAAAGATCCTACCCCCTTTCTATCTTAAAAGATACATAACACAAATATTTCACAGTTCTTACTCTGGATATTTTTAGGGCTTTTAGCTCTTAGATTTCAGACATATTTATGAAAGATTGAAACTGATCTTGCTTAGACGTATATCCTGTAACTATTTGGGGGTGTTACATGACAAAACGTAATAAATATCACTGAATATGAAAATAAGGTCGGTGACTGCATCTTTGGATGACGTATTGCGGATCATTGCGGATCATTGCGGATCATTGCAGTTTCAATATTTTACCATTGCCATATATGTCTGGAATTGACACACTTCTTTGTTTAATCTTTGAGGATTTCAAGCTGATTCGATTTTTTTTTCAGAGAAAAGAAATCGTATATTGAGTTGAATTTTTAAATATAATGCATAATGCACTAACCACGCCCACCATCCGTCCCCATTGCTCTCCCCTTCTCGTGCTCTCTTCCACCGACTTAAACGAACACTCACATGCGCACACCCACACACACACACGCGAACACCCACACATCCACACGCACTCTTGCTATCTATCTACTTACATTTGTCTTTCATTTTAAAACTTTTGTTTGTCTAATACCCAGGGTAGCCTACACTGCAGATGTAAGTGGGCAAATCAAAGTTGGGCTAATTTTGTCCAATAATTGGGATATTTTCTCCCAACCATTTACCATATGAAGTTAACCAATGAAAGGTAAAAAAAAAAAAAGAGAAATAGGTTGCGTAGGTGTAATCGATATTGGGCAATGTTGTCCAACAATTGGAATATTTTACAGCAACCACGTACTTACTGATGGAACAATTGGGTAATGTTATTGGACGATTAAGGTGGGCGATTTTTGTCAAACAAGTGGGATATTTTGAACCAACCAAGTAGTTACCGATGAAATAATTTGCCCTACTAAAGTATGATATGCAAAACATTATGGTGAAAATAGCGTAAATTTCTGCTTGGGTGAATTTTTGTTGGGTACAATTTGGGTATTTTCTTTTAATCTAACACTGGGTAAATCATGCAAAAGCTTTAACTTATCCAATAGTTGGTCGGACACATAATAGCCTCATATTGGGTAAAATTAGGCAATTTTTTGCCGAAAGATTTTTTAGAGCGTAGCCAGTGATCAAACTTGTATATCGAACACAAAATTGTGACGATACCTATATTTCTAATAATCATAATGTTTTTTTTTAATGATTAGATGTTAACAAGTAACAAACTCACGTCAGTTAACAATGGTTGACAGGATGGAGTAGTAATACATGATCAATAAGAATGATTCATTAAAAAGTGACGAAATTATGCTTTAAAATCAAACAAAATAGTGGTTTATAGATTGCCGTGGTCTTCTTAAAACGTACGTACTGTGTTTCTGTAAGCGCGTATGTCATCAGCCCTAATGGAGCGGAACTGATTGAGAAGGCTTTACAAATGCCCCCTCCGAGATAGATTCATGAAATAAGAATTTGTCAGAGGGGAGTTTACTCTGATTATCTTTAAATGAAAGTCATGGTAATTTGATCTCCTTCAGATGCAAGATTAACTACCATCGTGATGACTAGAAACTATTCCCCTGGTTTGTTCTGGAATTAGCCTTTCACGTCATAGTTTAGCTGATGAAAATATACATAAGGAATACCAGCATACTTTTGGTAATGAGATAAAAATGTGGCTGTATTGTCACTTATCCCCAAATGAATTTCATGCCACATTAATGGGGTAAAAATGGACTAATTACAATGCTAAATCACTCAAACACCGGTAATAAAGACCCATGACTATTAATGCAATGGATATGCCGCCGTAGTTGTAAGGAAGAAAAAACTAGAGATGCTATGAATGTACATGTAATGTGGGTTTTCTCATTTATTTGCTACAATGTACATTGAATAGAAATAAAGCTCTTGAGAGAACAATAAACATCTCCTCAAAATCGTTACCTTACTAAAAATGACATCGATATTTGAGCTAACGATTTTTGTTTATACCATACGTGGAATCAAAATGCTTTGTGATTAAGCAGCACATGGACGTTTAATAGAAATTCGCAGAGCATTTCAGTCTGCGGGTAAAGAGAGAAATGTCTACTGACTAATTCAATATGATATTTAATAATTTCTATGGGAAGCTAACATGAATGTTATTGCGAGAAACAGAAACAGGTTATGGTTTCCAATGTGCCGATGCTTTGATGATAATATACCATGGTGCACTAAATTGGTTGTTTTTTATAACGTGTTATTAAACAAACTATATAGAAAATCCCGCGAAGGAATTCTCTGCTTTTGAATCAATCCATAAGCTTCACCGGAATAAAAATCGTGTAGGTAATTATCGTCCATGTGAAACTAATTTTAACTGGCATTATTCAATCGTTAATCAACGATACGTATTATTATTATTATTTCATTCAGAAGCATAGGTGGTACTGAAAGAATCAATAAGTCGTTGCCATGGTTAATCTACCGTTCTCTACTGAATTTAACTACGCTTACATCAACTCCCAGGTGCTTGATTAATGAAAAGAAATTGAATAAATCTGTTTCCTTGTGTCGTGTAGTATTGTAGTTTGTATGGTATTCCAAAAGTATGCTGATGTAGCTTTTAACAAAATACCGTTTTATATCACTCAGAGAAACAAATACTTATACTAAAAAAAATATTAAAAGGAAATATAAATACACAAACGAGAAATATCTGTTGGGAGACCTCGTACGTGGACGCAAGAGTCTAAAATGGAATTTCGTGAATATCATCATCCCTTATCTTGAGTAAGTAAGATAATGACTAAATAAGTTCGAACGTTTAACCTGGTGCTTTTCCTACTTTTTGCAGATAAATAAGAATTAAGTGGCACATATATATTCAGGTATACATTGGCATATACATCGGCAACATGACACGAATATGCTTTTTCATATCTTATGCCTAGAGTTTTGATGATTGGAAACCTATTACTCGATCCAATATTTTAAATAGTTGTTTGTATTTTCATTTTAATATGCTCATATTAACACACAATGTAATATAAAGAACTAACAAATCCGCAATGTAAAAATAATCTCGAAAGTAATTTAGAAATTGTGTTTGTCTTGATTAATGGATGAAATCCTTCTCTAATGTCTCTACCGAACCATAAACCATTCGATTTTGACAGCTTACCGGAATTATGAGAGCAAAATGCCGCCTTTAATAAAAACATTGAGTTGCAGGAAAATAAACGATTCTGCTCTGAATGAACTGGGGAATAACAGTTGGCGTTTGGATCAGCAAGAAGCCTATTAGATTGTCTTCGGTTTATTGAATATTCGAACAGGCTATTTTTGTCTGGCGCTTTTTGGATTATTGATTTTAAAAGATACCCGGTGTGGGATTTGCGTTAAGAAGCGATAAAATGTCAGGTTAAGGTTTCCTCCTGTTTTCCAAATAAATGTTAATCTGATAGAATTCAGAAAGCAACAAAAGGAAAGAAAGAAAAAAAATAATGATAATAATAATACTCAACTTTCATATAGCGCGAATTATAATTAAGTCTTTAAGCGCGTCTAAGCTTGGAGATTATTTCCCGGCTTTAGCTGTGCAGCCATTACGGCGCTCTAGCATTTCAAGGAATTATTTCCTGCCAGGTATCCATTTATATCACCTGGGTTGAGTGCAGGCCCTGGTTGAGTGTGGCAAATGTAGATCAATGTATTACCAATGGACATTGGTGCCGCAGCGGGACTCGAAGCGCGGACCCACGGGGATCGACAGTCTGGCGACGAAACCACTCGGCTACGACACCTTTTGTAACAAAAAGCAAGGCATGACAGAAGATGGAACCTTGAAATCAAGAAAGTTTACTGGATCTATGACAATTTAGTTCTTCATTCAACTCCATGTAAACTTGATTTCATTAACCCGCTCGGAATTGGCATGGTTGCTTCAATTATAATTCAAAATTAATATCTTGTATAGAATAGTTTTGGAATAAAATAGTTTTGTCTATTTAGCGTAAAATTCCATCAGCCGGCAATGTATAATGTCTGTATAGCGCATTCTGAAGTACAAATCTTCATCTTTGAAACTTAAGATTTCCCGAATATCAGCTCCTTGACCCTGAGTGCGCAATATCGACCCCGGTAGGATATATTTCTGATACCTTTTTACCTAAAAGGATGCAACATGAAATATATCAGCCATCTTCCAACTGTGTTAAGGAGGCAAGGTACTTAACAAGGTTCAATGTATCCAAACACTACCGACATCAACTTCTTGGAGCTGACAACGACTTCGAGATTTTGAATGGCTGATCGACCGACAAGAACGTTTCATCGATCCTGTTGAAGACATCACGATTGGGGAAGAGCCTTTCCTCTTACTCCATTTTTACCAACTACTAACGTGATTCCATAATTGTGTGCTCAAACTACTTTTGTCATTCAAAATTTAAATTGCTAATATTCATTTATGCATGGCAACATGATGATACATTCATATTACATTAAATAATATATTTTTATATGACTGACACAAATCTATCAAGAGACGTTCATGTTTCTAATAAATATGAGAGAATGACATTACAATACACGAAATTACAATAGGAGTACGGTTATACATAGTAGGATGAGTAAAAGGTGTGACCTGAATGTAACCTTAAATTAATCAAGGGACGAGGCATCACGGACTTCAGAAAGGAGATTATTCAAGAGTTTGGGTGCGATTGAAATACGTTTTTTCTATTGTATGTTATAAGTATGCAGCCCCGGCGGAAGAAATGCTTCAGGTAGAACTTGAAATTGATCATAATACATCACTCACACCGCCAAACCAAATCCTTACTGATTCCGAAACGACCGAATCTTGGCCAATCGAGATAAAAATTAAAATTTGGTTGGTCTGTTGTTGTTCCAGTTCTGGATTATACGTCATAATTGAATGACTGATTGAAATTTTATTTAATGATCTCAAGTTTTAAATATCCTCATTATTTGTCAGATTTCCCCCCTAAATTGTCACAAACTTTCTTATACTCCCTCCCAATCTTTCACAAAATTTAACTTATGGGAGACAGATAGAGGGCGAATTCACAGGCTTACCTTTAAACGTATTAAAGCTTCCCATCACCGATTAAAGAAGTTTTATAATAAGATGAAAGCATTCAGTGAACCAAAAGTAAAAAATAAAAAATAAATTAAAAAAAATCATCCATGAAATCAAGTGTTATTACAGGTGGTTCGACATTTTTTGTCCGGTGACGATAGTTTATGACTTTAATACTTCAAATATATAAAATTTGGGTCAGGGCTAAGTTGGCTTTTAGATTAGGTCTATAGGTTTAGGGTTAGGGTTATGGTTTTTATAGGTACATTATTTGGTAAAGAGTTAAATTAGGAATGTAGTTAGTATAGGATATTGACTTTGAAGGAAATGTCGCCACATGCATGATACTAATATCATTATAGCAGCATGTGTTTTTCCTCCTAGATGATACGTTCATAAATATCAAATTCATGACGTATACGTGTCGGTGCATTCACTTTTAAGCCACAGAGCAAACTTCTGATTTGTTATGACCCGAAAAATGGAGGAGTAATTAAATGAAGATATATTATATTTCAGACAAATGTGGAAAAATCGATATAGATAGCTAGAGTAACTTTTTCACGAGAGTTTATCATTTTGTTTATCTGTAAAGCCAAATTCTTTTTCAGGAAGTCAATAGTCATGCCTGTTTGTGTATGTCTTTTGTTTCAGTTTTTAGCAATAATCATTAAGCACAGACAAAAGCCCTGGAGCTAAGGATATTCTCGATTCTTGAACTTTGTAACAGACAAAAACAAAAAACGGAAATGATCCATATATACATGTTTAGGTCTCTTGACGTTAGCAAAATGACAAGTAAAGGACTCGCAAAATAAAAAGGAAACTGCTTCTCATTGATATTACAAACGTATGAGATGTGGGTACTAGGTATAGACAGGTTTTGCTGGGCCACCCGTCCACCCCCCCCCCCATCCCACGTACACACTCACGCACACACACTCTTCTAATGCGCCACTTAAAACATGGGTCAAGGTGAGGGTCATAGGAATCGGGGTCAATGAGTACAGCTTAATTGTATCAACACGGTTTAAGTTTTAGGGGATTCGTAAGCGAAACTTTTAGGATTGCCTTAATTTCAAAGAATACGTGACTCCCCAAATCCTTAAATTTCGACAGAATTTCGTGTAACATGATTCGGAGAGAACTCTCAATGCGTTTTGCTTCGGACGTGAAAGAGAGAAAGTTTCAAACGCTAGACAATTATTGCTCTGACCACGGTTCGACTCTCCGCACATATCTCGGAACAAATCGTGAAATTAACAGCCTGTTCTATATTTTTGGAGGGGCTTACGGCTCGTATTTATTCCCTCAACTTGAGAGTGGTCAAGATTCATTTCATTGCAGCTCTTGATTTCCAACCCTTCCATATTATTCTCTTAAAAGTATCCTGGAAACCACTTATCTCAAAGTCCGTGCGACCACGTAGCGCTACACCGATCTAGCCTGATATGATTCTCACATGTATCTTTTTAACGAATGGCGTTAAAAAACGTCAAACGGATAGAAACTTGGCAAAAATCGTTATTTAGAGATAAAAAATCGCCTATGTTCTGCTCGAGGCTCTTACAAATGAAGTGTGGAGCAGATCAAAATGAACATTGCCCGCATATTTACCTGAAAAGAACAGGACAGTGCCGTCAATGTAACGGTCCCCACCGTACGAATAACGGACAAGAACACAGCAAAACGAGAGAGTATCAAAACGTCGAACGACAAAATGTTCTTCGAACGTATTAATGGACAAAACGAATATAAATAGTCAGGTGAATCGAGCACCGGACGCACATCTTCAGGTTCGAGTCGACTGACCATCTCCAGGGCAAGGTTTGGACTTGGAGGAAGGCTGCCAGGTCCCCATCTCCTTCCTCTGCAAGTGGAGCAAGAGGGGCAGCACAGGCTGCCATAGACTAGAGGCAGTTGCGGTATCAGGAGAAGTTTTACCTCCAGAACTCACAAAATCTCATGATGAGCCACAGGAAGAAGTCGTTTCTTGACTTTGACACAAGAGATCCATCAAAGACAGCCTTTCCTAATCCCACTTTAATTTACAGTAAACTCATAAGTAGATTAAATAGTATTTAAACAAAATATTAGCCCAAGAAGTCTTGCCGCCACCAAAATAAGTAGCAAGAACGCCAAGTTATGAAATGGGATGCGGAACATACCTGCCTGTGGAATCTGAGAAACAGGGATTTCAAAACAAAGCCAAAAGGACCCGCTCTGTGAGGACAGGTGCTTGGCGAATCTAGGACCCACCCGTTCGAGGATCCTATCAAATATGTCGGGGGGGGGGCATCCTCATAAAGTTAACAAACTAATGACTCTTGGTCTTCTCTCGCCGCTTCTCAGGGCCCATCCATCCCCTAGACCACCATGTTCGCTGCACCCTTCTTCATAATTTCTTCTTGTGCAAATGGGCATAAATGTTCAGATGGCCATTAAGGAGGTATGTCAGCATGTGCCTGGATCAGGGCCACTCTATACTGCAGGTGGAGTCCCACATGTAACTCTATAATACTAAAGGAGGTCCTCAAATGGTCCTCATGGACGACATGCAAGGAGGGAAATGAGAGAGTGAAACGAGGTTCCAACGTTACCCGGAGGATGTACATCGTTGTCTGTTTGACCGTTTCAAGACCGTTTCAAGACCCGTTACCTTGTAATACTGTATCTCGAAATCATTGTTGTGTCCTTTGGACCCCCGTTACACATCCTTTATTTATCAGTTCCCGTGCGTTCCATGTCAATTTATGATCCGCTGGACATGCGGATTTTATCCTATACACTACCCGTTGCACGTCAGGTTCGGCCGTGAGTCAGGTTCACCGTTCATCAACGGATGCGAAATGACGATGGATGTACGACACTATGAATATGACTGACAAAGAAAGCGGACAAAATGTACAGTTCCTCATGTAGACAAAGGAACATCCCTTCACTGCTATTATGTAAAAATGTGTCACATGCATATTCACCTGTTCTACACATTTTTACATAATAGCAGTGAAGGGATGTTCCTTTGTCTACCTGAAGAACTGTATATTTTGTCCGCTTTCTTTGTCCGTCATATTCATAGTGCGAGTTCTCAACAAAACACAAGCGAGCGGACGTCTATGTCCGATGGAGTCTATTCCGATTTGTGTGCATACGCAGAGCTAAATTCTCCACCGGACGGAACGGACCTACCCTCACAATAACTACATTCGCCGAACAAGAATAATATTTGGCAAAAAACGCATACGATCGGAGCCGAACTGATTTTAAAAAAAATGTTCTCCGTTGGAATCCCGTTAGCGTTATCCGCTAATGTGTGACAGCTGCTTTAAGAGTTAGTCTACCATCAACGTAAGAATGATCCTTTCATTGAATTCTAAAACCTTTTTTTGTTGTTGAAGAATTTGTAATTTAATGCTGTCTTTAATCAATAGATTTACAGGTGGAAACATTAATAGGCTTCAGTGATTCATAAGAGATCCATTCTTTCTTGTAAGCTCGCGTAAGACGGTTCAGATGTAAAGTCGATCACTTTGGATCATGAAGCATGGTTTGGTTTAATTCATCATGATCATGGATGAGAATGTATTGGACTTGCTTTGATTCGTGCATACACAATACGACGCTTTACCATTTCCCTTTGTCAGTTTGTATCGAAAATTGGCCACACAAGATTTATTGATTCAAATGATAATCGATTGCCGCAGGGTACGTGAGTTTGCAAGAACCTGAGAGGTAACTCAATGCGGACCAACATGACTAATGCAATTTTCTACACAATCCCAAATGCTTTAGCCACAAATGATAACAATTTAAATTGTAGTATGATTTTGGTCGAATTTCCCACATGTGGTATCATAAATTGGAGATGTGCTGATCTGCCTATACTGTTTCATTAGGGGAAACTTGTCACAGTGAGAGGATGTTATATGCTTAAACGAAGGAATAGGCTACCAATACACAGCAATGAATGGAATATCTCCAAGGATAGCAGAATAGGCAATACGGGACGAATTTTGATTGTGTAGCTCGTTGAAAGAAAGGTTACATCTCCAATGAATGATCGATGGTTCGTGAACAGACAACCAATGGGAACCGCAAGCTAGGGTAATTGATTTAAACAAATACAGTTGATGATTTTAAATTATTCGTTATCATCATGATCATTTGTCATGTTATTCAGCAAAATAGAGATTTTTGATTTACATTTTATCACGCTTTTTGACCCGCCAATTACAAATGCCTTTTTCGTTAATGCCAACCTTTCCACTTCATGCCCCCAATATTTCATCTGATTCTGTAATTATATACACGCGTATCCATATTCCATTGTCTTCGAAGTGCCATGAATCTTTGGTGAGGTATTCCAGGCACATAATTGGTATCGACGACCATTGAGTTACGTGAAAGTGGTGCCTAGGCGGTGCTTTATGTAATATCACGTTATTTTTTTCAATAAGTGTGGGAAGTAATCTAAATTTCCATCAATATGTGAATCTTCATTCATGTCAATCAAATCTATTATACAATAAAGTGACCTCCAGCAAAAAGAAATACAATACCACATTCACCCACCCACACACACGCCCACACCATGTACTGATTTCAGCTACATGATGGGAGCTATACAGCGCTTTCTCTCACTTAGTGCACCATCGACACCATATCAACGTCAGCTACGTGAGCTGGCACTAAAGTGATACTGGAGTAGACAGAAGAGCCATTTGGAAGAATGTTCGAAAGAAAGTGGATTTTAAAAATGACAAAAACTGAGAATCCGCTACGTCTTTAGTAGACAGAAATAATCTCCTTTATTTATATGAACACATAATAATTATACCTTCTACAGTTTTATCTCCCACTTAATGGGTGTCGAATATAAAGGACTCTTACCTAAAAATAAATCAGCACTAAGTCATTTTGAAAAATTACAGTCGTCGTAAAAAGCACTTGATCATACATTTATGGTCTTACATTTACACTTAACATTCATCCCATGTGTTATAATAAAGTTGGTTTTTCAGTCTGTCTTTACATTATATCTAAGAAGTGGGAAGTAAGACTTCATTGAATATGTAAATGAGTTCGATATAATTATGTTCAACCGTAAGCAGGATATACTCATTAAGTAATGAAAATTGAAATGGTTCTGATAAAAGTGCGAGATATCTGGTGTGCCACAACGACTTGCATCATAGCCGATGCAACAGAAGAAGGAGTACATGACATTCTTCTCCGTCCAAGCTCGTATAGTTCTCATCGTTACCTTGAGTGAATTGTTTGTTCAATAATTGGAACACCTTATGCCACAGCTTTAAAGAAAACAAAGTGGAATCGAATTTTCTAGGTTTGTTTAATTTGACTGAGGGTGTAACGAATGCAGCAAGCGCACACGTGTAACCCATACCCGAATCCTCGGCTTCGTTGCCAGGATTAGAGCAGCATGAGAACATCTAACCAGGTGAAATTGACTTGATCAGTTCATTGAGCAGGACGTCAGAAGAGCTTCAAGGGCCTATTGCTAATACGACTCTCCTCCGATCCGCATATTGGGTGCGTGGGTTAAACGGGGAGGTAGTTTGCAGGCCACTTGTTGAGGCTTGAGATGGCCTCTTAGCTGGCCGGCTCAAAGCCTTAGGGTGGTAATCCTAGCACACCTAGCCCCTCCCTCGCGGTGCCCATGCCTCACGAATTAAGAACCCGCTTAGCCAGGGTTACAACCCCCTGGGCTTATCCCCATGACATTAATTTCCGTGAAAGCAATGAAGTAGTAGCCAACTAGCTCGGATTTCTTAATTTTCTTGGTCACTTCTCAAGAAAAAGGTTGACGCGACACTGATGTTTTTACCTTGACGTACAGACAGCGCGTTATTGTGCTCTATTAATAGTTCATTGTCACCTATCTGGGAACACCATGAATCTATTATGAATGTCTTTAACTCGCCGTGACGCTGTGCTGCGGTGTGCCAACTGAACAAAAGAATCAATTTCCTGCATAATTCTGCCGATTTCAACGCAACCTTTTCATGTCTAATGAGGAAGATCGATGGCATGCACAAGAATCAAGATGCACAGGATGGCATGCACATGCACACAGAATCTGTTTTGCACATTCTGGTTTCCTTCTATAACTATAATCTTCTTGTTGTGAATTTAAGTCTTTATTTTATTAATGTATTACCGCATGACCCCCAAATATGCTTTATTGACTTAATCTTCATTCCATTATACTTAGTTCACATCTAATATAGATCGATAGTGTATGATACTTATAATGTGAAAGACCCATGCTCGCTTAATGTGAACAGTACTTCTTTGTGAGCTAAAATGGTGTTAAGTCAGTGCAAAAAAGTAATGGCTGTTAAAGCCCTTCTGGATCTCAACATAGACTGCAGCTGGTAAATAACTATACATTTTGCATTAATATCTTGTGTTTGGTGCGGTTTTCTGGTAAGAAATATGCACATAAAAAGGAATAGCACTTAAAAAATAACTTAATTAAAAGACGTGAACTCTGAACGGAAATACCATTATACTCCTGCAGGTGATATTCCTTCTTTATTTCCTTCAACAAAATATCGTGCTTCATTCTCATTTTTTTTTCATTTTTTACCAACTACTGGTATTTTGCATGTCTGGATAGATTTAGTGATTGATGAACAAAGAACGCCTTTTTAATGCCAAATGAGATTTATATTGATTAATCCATCCTTGTCGGTATCGCAAGGTTAAAGCATCGGGGATACTTCCTCTGAATAATAATATAATATCTGGAAATTAGTGTCACCGCATGTGGCCTCGCCTAGATGATATGCCTTTATCATGTTAATTTGCAAGGTTGAGAGGAAGAATTTTTGACATGAGCATGAGAAGAGTTTCTGGCAGACATTTTATCTCATTTTGGCGTCTATTGTTAAAGACAATATTGAAATGAGACCAAATGCATATTGGGTTGCATTCCACTGCACTTACGCATGTCAGGTAAAACTGTTTTTTATCTTCTTGATGATTACTTCCAAATATTCTAAATAGGTTGTGTTGAATATAAGCAGTTAGTTCTATAAACGTTTCTGTTTTATTCATATCCCTTGTTTTCTAGTATCTTAGGTCCCTTGTTCCTGTTTTCTTCTCCTCTTTCTTTTCACCCTATCTCTAAGATCACATCAACTATGGCACTTTATCATTTCTCAAAACGATTCGTTTATGGTATATTTAGGAACGTTATTTTACCATTCAACCATCAATAATATCACAAGCAAAATAACCAACCAGATGAATAAACGGATACTTATTTATATTGCTCGACTATCCCTTTAAAATCAGAAATAACATCCATTAGTTTTTGGAGAGTCCGTTAAGTAAGGTCAGCTTAAAGTGATAAATCAAACATCGGTATGACCAAGGACCTACCAAGCGAGCTAGTATATCTATCCGGACATATTGACCTATTTTCCACCCTTGTCTACGGAAAGCGGGTGTATCAAGCCTTTGGTAATCGAATGAATTACTCGATGGGTTATTTTGTGTGACAACTGTAGTAGACCAGTTCTATATGCGGGAGATAAGGGAATTATAAAATAATGATTTAAAACTATTTATAAGTTTGCATGGCTCCAACTTGTTATATTGTCATGATATTTAGCTATAGTAAGTATAAGGTCATATAATGCAATGCCTACTATAAACCTTTTGGATAGCATTTCTTTTGACATGAAATATCAAAAGACTGTCGGATTTTGAAATACCGAGAGAATTTGACATAGTTTGCTTTTCTGCGCGCTAAGAACACGATTCTAACTCCCTATAATGCAATCAATTGGTTTATGGAGAGAAATATGACCTTCATATTTGTGATGAAGACAATTTGTGTGAAAAAGAACATAGTGCTGATTTATTCATATTTCTTTATTTTTCTTCATATTGATTCATAAGCACTACCTGCTCTAAGTACACGGTCACCTAAAAAATACACAAAATGCACAATAGATTATTACCAAAAAAAATGTTTAAAAGAGTGAAAGAGAAAATTCGCTCAACAGTTGAAAAGAGGGAATTAGAACCAAGCAGCTATTAAGTGCTTTTGTACACCAAACATACAAATATTATGGTATGTCAAAAATCATTTTTGATTTGTCACTGTGACGATGACACGACATATCCAGTCGCTGAAATCACGCATCAGTCGTTACATCACAGCACGGCAAAGATGCCGCTTCCATTTGTGAGCACCAGACCCAATTAGAACGAACATAAATCAGTGTAGTACGTGTAGCGCAAATATCCTTTGAAATGGAGAAGACCGGGAAACGTTAATGCAATTAATATTCCACTGGAGCTTCGTCCTCGACACAAATCGCTGCTTGGCACTTAATTCAATGAATGTATGTCTTGGTTGTTCATGCACCTAGATCCTATCCGCTATCATTTGCTCGGCCACGCCGTTGACATTCGCAAACGTCAATTGTACTGTACCGACACAGACATTACCTGATCATTTAGGAGTTAATAAACCACAACCGGAAATGAAACGCTAACAAAAATGAATTGACCTCAGACACGCAGATTAAAGATTGCGGCTCGTGTTCTATCAATGAACGGAGCACTTATAGCTGCGTCTGCTGACGGGGGATTGCGTCAGCGACTGATGCGGTGTCTGACGCACAATGTTAAAGTGACACTGCACAAAATATGATTTCGAAATGAACAGTGCGAATATTCATTTGAATTAATAATGCATGAACTAATTACCTTCAATGGTTTAATTAGCGCGAGGAATAATGCAATTGAAATCAAGTCTAATGTGTTTAAGCTAAAGATCAAACATCTGATTAAAATAATCTCCCGCAAAAGAATATGCGAACATATTACAGTTATACTTATCTTTGTGATTTTGTCTTCGTAAGAGACACTTACACATGACTCAGAACACAAAACAGTCAAAGTAATACAGCAATTGAAAATGATTTAGCTCGAAACTTCCGAAAGATTAGATGCTATTAATTTTATTTTCTTTGTGTTTTGAAAATATTGAGTAGTCATATTCCCTTAAGATCCAGCGGCAAGATATGTTGGTTTCACTGCCATACTGGTATAAGAATGTTTTTTGTCTCAAGGCAGAGATAAGGGAAAGGAAATGAATAGCATCAAATTCAAAACTAACCTAAAGCACAAAGATTTACAAAATGATGATGACTGGCGGCGTCCCCGTCTATGTTTTCATGAACAGATGAAAAATGGGAGGGAAAGGTCATTTTTCTGTGGTTTCTTTAAAAAATCAAAGGTCCCATCATGACAGGTAATGTTTAACGTTGATCGTGAGAGAAATAATGCTGGATCTTATGCCATTAATGGCGGGGAAAATTTCTTATAAGGTAAACCGGAAAAGAGGGCTTGGAAATTTTTCACAAGGACAAACACCTGTGGTCGAGCAGCGTTTACATTATAAGCCAAAGTTTGATACACTTTGTCCACATAACGAAATTACAGAGTGCGTGAATCACATTTGATTCGACCAGACTGTCGCAATGTTGCTTATGCGAAAACATTGTGGTCAAATGGCGTTGCCACTTGGTGTCACTGTGTTACACACAGTGACAACATAGGGGTTTACAGAATGTGTATATCACATTCAGACCAATAGTTGCCGTGGAACGTTTTCACAGTGTAGACACTGTGGAAATGATTTAAAAGCAGTATTAGACACGGCATTATACACTGTGGTCTGAAAGGGAATAATTGGTTGCGTAACTAGTCAGTTTGACCACAGAGATTAGAAGAAAAACTTTCGCCATAAGGACTATGACAAAAACGGTGTTTTCTTTGCGCGCTACTGTCAGAGGCCACACTGATAACCATGCAGTGCGTAATAGGCAAATTACACTTTAGATGTAATGACGGGGTGTACGTAGCTTACACTGTGACCTTTTCGTTAAATAGAAATACTTTTACTTGGCCACGAGTGTTGACATTGTCAAACTTATGTGTCCACACTAGTTCTCACTACGATACAAGGCGTGACACAATTAAGGCACATCGTGTTGATACAATGTTCTTAATGCCTCACTGTCAAGGGTAACGCATTTAAAGTTACAATGTGTTCACACTGCATGACAGAGCGTGACACACAGTAGCTGCATTGTGTTCATGTTGCTTCTTGACAGAGTGTATCACTGACGTCTCCACACTATTTCCACACTCTGTAAAACTTATGCTCCTTCAGATAGACCATAAGGCCTATAACTTTTATATCATTCGATGCTTCACGTAGGACTTTACTTACTCAACGCACATTCTAGAATTACATTAATTTCCTGTCCATCAAACATGTTATACTTTCACCATCTTGACCGAGCATATTAGATTGTCCAGCGGACCTGAAAAGGCTCTCGATGGTTTATTTGACGCCTTCTTTCGCAAAGGTTTTGTAACAATGCACGTGAGCTAAAAGTTGACACCAAAAGACAAACATTTACACTGTCCTTCCGCAGAGAAACTGAAAACGGAAACACTAACTTCCAAAATCGATTGCATATGGTGTCGAATCCTTCCATTCCTTAGCCACAAAATAAGCGACAATTAGGAGGCTGATATGTCCCGGCATTCCGCTGCAGCCCCCGAATTTATCAACAATAAAGGCAAATCAATCGGTGCGGCAGCTTTCGTATATTATTTTCTTATAACCACGCAATCAGAATGTAAGTGTATGAAGATCAATTTGTTTTCATGGTACGTTTTAGAAAACAGATTGCCATGATGGCCGACCATTTGGGTTCCTCATGTCGCCCATTTTGTTGACTCCAAGGGCAATTCAAATCGTATGTTTGCCGTTTAGTTTTGTTTGACTTTAAGAAACTTATTGAATCTTCCGTTTGCTTCTGCTTTTCCCTACACTCTCCGTATGAAAACCACCTATCCTCCGCCCGCCCCCCCCCCCGAACACACACACACAAAAAAGTGTATTTTCATCGATGTTTCTTTGTGGATACCTTGCATCAATTCGATTTATGCAACAATTTTTTTTATTTTTTTATTTTTTATTTTTTTTTTTTACTTCATTACGAATCTCTGCTTTATAATAATGATGATTATTTGATTATGTAGTCGTCCAATGTCATATTCTGCTGAATTTAAGGCTTTTTTCAATCAGAAAAAATTGCTAGAGAAATAAAATCGTATGTTTGATTGTTTCATTATAGGAATTTGCCTATTTGAAAGATTGACATGATAATTATAAATTAGTCGTTATTGTCTTAGCATAGACCTCTAAATTAAAGGGAAAGACATATTAAATATAAATTTCCTATTTCGCCACCGACAAACATTACTAATAGTAGTGTTTTAAAGCATCTATTGTAACCATTATTACTTATGAACTGATAAGAAAGAAACAATAACAGTTGTACTAGCTCGAAAAATCGAGTACGTCGGTTATCAGTTATTCATTTTATTTCACAAGAAACTAAACCGGACATCCTCGATTAACCAGTCAAAAAAACATCTTGATCATTTTGCAAATTAAATTTAAAGCCTATCAATGGGGAAAAGGACGTGGTCTTCCAGTCATTAGCTCTAGGAGGAAAACGTTTACATGTAAGAGAAAAAGCATTCACTCATAGTACTAGAATATTGAATACAGCTGACACATGGGAGTACCATAATACTCCCAGTGCACAACACGAAGAAATATTCACAGTATTAATCTTCTTGCCTGAAGCAAATCGGATGGGATATTTCCTCTCTCTCTCTCTCCCTCTCTCTCTCTCTCTCTCTCTGTCTCTCTCTCTTTCTTTCTTCCTCACCTTGCTCACCCCAAATTAGCGCTCCTTTGAAAAGTAAAAAAGCTGCTTAAATGGATTTCAACGCGTCATTAATCCTGCGGGACATTAACTTGAAGAGCAACATTAGGAAGCGAATTACTCGATTGACAACACGCATACCACGATGCTTTCCCGAGCTGAACATTATATCTCAAGACCAAGTCAAGCCTAAAAGGTTCCCGGCCTTGCGGAGAAGCTACGGTAAATATGATTTGACAACATTTGAGATGACAGTTTTTCATAGGAAAGGCCTTGCATTACCCAAATATTGGATTATACTGAAGATATATTATTATGTTAATATAGAAAGCTCATGGCCAAGGAGTTGTTTCACAGATCGACTGAGATCGACTTTAAGTTGGACTTAACTACGGCAGGCCGCTGGTTGCTCTCTCAATTATGGTCTTCGGATACTATCTTTTCCTTCAAAAATAAATTATCAAAAAAGTTATATTCTGTGGATTTGTAACCGCGATCTGTACGTCCCTTGAGAAACCAATGCAAGGAATAACTGATGGCATGAATAGTCTGCCATAGTTAAGTACAACTTAAACTGAATCTTAGGCTTTGTGAAACAACCCCCTGATGTCATGTTCATCCATGTTGTTAGGACAATTCAACGCAAGTAAAAGAGATAATGCAGATTAGATCATTCCTTTCTTCAGTTTTTAGAAACAATCATGTAACCATTTCCGTTATCCGTTTTGCATCAATTTATAGAATAGGAGGTTATGATTGAATTTGATTAATAGAATGATGTTAAAACTTAATAATAAAGTAAATGTTTTCGTTCTAGAGACGAAAAGTTAATGAATTGGAATTTGCGCACAAAAACAAATAGACGGTTATCGCCCCTGACGATTGTTGACGTACTCTCTCCCTGATTATGAAAACATAGCAAAGACAGGAAATGAGATTGAATTTATTCTGTGAAAACACAATCCCCGGCAGATTCCATATCAAGTGAAGGATTTTCAGTATTGTTTTAGATTAAAAAAGACTTTTGTATCCCATTAGCATCTGCCCATTAGGTCATAATAAAATTATCTTCTAATAGTTAGATATAATGATTTTGTTATATATTCTTTACAAAATATTTATTCTATTTTTTAGCAGTCCATGTTCAATGTGGAGCTTGATGTGACGTCTATTTTCTTACTTTAAATGTAACTGATAAAATATTTGTATCATATATTCCCCCTCAGATTCTATTTAATAACTTTTACTTACAAAAGAAAAGTATTCGGTTCTGTTTCTGTTGTTTTTAGTTCTGTTTCTGCTTCACATGACTTCATATTTTGATAAATATACACAGTTTAAGATTGAAAAAAAGTAATGGCGCCTTAAAACTAGGTGACTCACACAGAAAGGACATAATTCAGGCAAATGTATCAATTCGTTTTTATAATTTTTTTTTTTTTTTAGTTTACTGATACATTTTTTGTTGCATACTGTTAAACCAAGGAAGACTTTAACAATGTTTAGAATAATGTCCATCAAATAAACGAAAGTTGATGTTAATTTTCCATTTTGATGATTTCAAGAAAGCATATTTATAATAGTGGATTTTAGCCAGAACCCATTGTGGCCCCGTTGAATAAAGCCTTACAATGAATAATTGTGCGATTGATTTTTGCAATTGAGATTATTGGTCACTATCATGTGAATTCAATCGTAAAAAATACAATAAAAGCTTTGTGTTACAGGATCTAGATGTCATTATTCTCTTCCCTTGTCGTAAATTTAATTTAACATTTATCCTAATGACCACAGTCAGTCCATAATATCACATCACATCTTTCCCCTCACCCTATTACAAATCACTTCCAATATTGCCATTAAAAGGCGGTGGATTCTTTGTGAGCGCCGTTGAATCGCCAAAACACGAGGGCAATCGAACTAATTACGTCAATAATGATTTATTTATCTAGAAATTCCTTCAAATGACACCGAAATTGGGTCTTTAAATCCCTCCCTCATTCTCTCTAAATATAGCGGTTAAAACTAAACCTTAATTAGAGGGAGAGAAGAAGAAAGTAGGCCAAATGCCATATCCAATCTGAATCAATCAAATTTATATAAAAAGAAATCACTCATTTGGAAACACAATGGCCAACAAAATTTAGTTGCGTTATTTAATCTAATAATTTTGCCGCAATTTAGTATCGGGAAAAAGGAGAAATGTATCTTTAACTGATACTACATTAGGTTATCAAAACGGAAGAAAGAAATTGATATTTCCAGAAACTGTCTTGTATTACAATTATCCTGATTACGGGCTATGTTCTAAACATCAATTCAAGGTACATAATGGGTGTGTATAACGAAACTTTAATGTGTTGGTTTACAGACAATAATATGGACAAAAATAATAATGAATAGCAATGTGTAAAAGAAATTATTAATATTTTTGTTTTGGTCGTTTGTGTTAGTGTGTGTTGGAACATTGTACTTTCAGAGTTAACTTTAATTTCTAAGATTTCAAAATTAATTTGAAATGAGATCAATGCCACTGGGAACATCTCTTCCTCAATATCATTGCAACCGTGTACCCCGTGTAACCCTTTCCCTACCCCTATACCAACAATTAAGAACACCTCCACCACCACCACAACCACCATTACCACCATCATCACCACCACCAAACAGACCCAATATAATTATTATACCGTACCATACTTTAATAGTGGTATATAATTCCCTGTATAGAGTGAAGAGCAGACAACTATTGAATTAAGTGAACTCCCTAGATTCCGGACATACACAACAACTTTCTATTGCATCCCTTGACCCGATTGTAACAACCGAATGCATTTGGATACTATATTCTACATCATCTGTAGAAAATGTTAACTTCCGCGATACCAATGCAATATTATCCCTCATCAAATGCCCCCGCCCCGACCCGGTTATCACACTCTACTGACTTAGGTATGTTTGAAGGCAAGAAAATGCACTGTCCGTAATATCACTTGCATAGAATCAAAGACAAACACTGGCTATTAAAGATGAATCCCCCATGATGATACCTTTGTCAATATCAAACCGACCTTGTACCCTTTTAACCCGGCTCCCTTACATTTTGTGTCGATGCCACTGGAAGCATGATCGTATTATGTACCTTCTCACCCTGCGTAATTAAACGGTCAATAGATTAATAATAAAAAAGCTCAAATAAGTAAGCTTTCGTACTCAATAAAATGATCATATTATGTATCTCATCACCCTGCGTAATTAAATGGTCAATAGATTAATAGTAAATAAGCTAAAATAAGGAATTTTCCTCACTCAATAAGAACCCATCCTGCCTTAAAATTCACATCCCGCCCCATCCATCCCGAATCCTTCTTGTACTTCGTATAGACTCGTTGTTATGAGTGGCTATAACGGGTTAAGCGAACCATGAATCGGTCGTGTTTGCTTCCATCTCCATACGATTTGCCATAACTCTCCAGTGTAGATTCTAGCACGTGTTCTCCTACGAATCAGAAGTGGTGTTTCTACAGGGGCACAGGGGTTCACGAGCCCTCCCCCTAAACCGAGCGACGATAGCAATGGCAACAAAGCAGACAGAGAGTGAGATGACGAAATGGAACGTTGAAAGATGATGATGGAACTCACGCCCATACCCCCAAACATTACCCTCGTTAATTTACTGATACTCTTTACCCCTCCCCCCCCCCCCCCCCACCGATACCATCACCCTCTCGATAAATCGAATCCCTCTACGCCACTGGGAAACTGCATGTTTGCTGCTGGTCATTATGGAGTTTTGTTGGTTTAACAATGGACGGGTCACTTCACTCAATCTAATATCACCCTAATTTCATCATGCAGGAAACAAAGGAATTTTTCGATTAAGAGGAGACAGAATATAGTGGGTTGAGTCAGTAACCCTTAATGTATTTGATTCTCTATACCAAACTAAACATTGGAATGTCTAATCTCTCCCAAGCTGCCAATGTTTCTCAAGAAATTAAGTGCCAAAACGCAAGTCTGGCGAATGAACTAGAGCAATAGAATCAGTCATCCGCGCAATTTCAGATAAAGTTACCCTCAAATTTCCGGCCTAAATGTTTCAAATTATAATCTATATATAGGTAAATGACAAAGCGGAGATAAGTCCTTAATGTCCATATAACTACAATATAATATAATATATAACAAATAATTATGCTTGAAAATCAACGGCCTAGGCTTTTTCATTATCGGTATCACAATTATGCACCGTTTAAATGCTGGAGAAAACGTTCCAAATTGTTGAATATCTTCCTGTATTCAATTCAATTCAATTCAAATTCGGTTTTATTGTTTTAAAAAAAAGGACGTGGCAAAGGTCTGGAGACTAATATTGTCATATTTACTGTAAAATAAGAGCAAACATGAAATAAGGTTTTAGTACATTTACATATACTATTTCGATAACAACTTAATCGAAGATGTTAACAAGAAGATGTTATTAGATAATGTTAAACAGTAATCATTATTTTGATTTAAATTGGATAGATTTGTTGAAGATTAATGATACAGTGAATGCCGGTAGTAAGAAAAAAAAGAAATGTTTCATGACAACGAGAAAACAAGCTCATTTATAACCTCAATTCAGAAGTGACTCACACATAAAAATAAAACACTTTGACTAAATTTAAGGGAATGCTGTGAATTGAAGTAAATTTAGATGCTGAAAAAATAGAATATAAGCTTTTCAATGATCACAATGAAATATGCAACTGCCAATAAATTGTATACATCTCTCCTATATGAAGAAATTAAAAAAAAAAAACAGGGAGCCCAAAATAGCCATTTTTAAAAAGTGAGTTAAGATGTTTACAAACCCATACCCTACCATGCAGCTCTCTGACCTATATCATTCAGTTTGGAAATTTGGTTTTAAGACAATGATGAATAGCCACGTCCATATGGAAAGACCCAATAATTCTACATCGTTGCCAGGGGCGTTTTTTCCGCCTTATCCGTTGGCAAAAATTCTAGTCACAATATCGTTATAAAGCATCAAAAGTGCAGTGCAAATCACTACAGGCCTACGTACGTCGGGGCATAACAACAAAACATAATATCGATGGTTGTTGTATATCAAAGAAATGACAAATTAAGGATTCCTTTCTTGCGAACCATAAATCATATCATCAGAGAGTGTTCTGGAGGAGAGGAAGAAAGGGTATGTGTACTTTTCCTCTGGTGTCTATGGGCGGTGACATTGAACAAGGGAGGAGTGAAATTTGCCAGCAACCAGCTGCCTCAACCGAGATTGAATTTATTCCTTTATTTGGTCTATGTCGAAGAATGTTATTGCTGAAATTTGAAAATCTCGTTCTTTCAATCAATGTAAGTGTACAACCTTTTGTAAATCATCACTAAAAGGGAGGGAAAAATAACAGATGAAATATGTTTCAGCCTTGAATGTTAAATAAACCATGCCCTGATCCCCTATATTGAAAGCGATATGAATACGCCCCAACGGTTCGTTAATCATGTCCTTGTATTAAGGCCATTTAATATCATGTAAATATTATGTCGTATGGTAAATAAAATATTTACTAGTTTAGCTAACAACACGTAATAAAAAATATTAGACATTTTTAGGAGAAAGCGTTGAGTAGGTTAAAAGTTAATATTCACTTTGCATACTTATTATTATGAATATGTACTTAATGCGGAACAAATAACCATAACATTATTAATATTATCATAACGAAGGGAGCGATCGAAGAGAAGGTACAAACCATTATTGTTATATCAAGTATATGCTTTTGCTTTTCATCAATTTATTGACTGATGTTTTAATATGCACTTCGGGGTTAACGACGTTGTTGACTAATGGTGAGACGGTTGTAAAATAAACTGTCTTAAGGTTACTTTGAATTTGCTTTTATAGGATTAGAAGGACGAATTGTGTATCTCCAAGCTTCGGATTCCTCAAAGTTTGATCAAGCCGACTGAATCTTACTGAAAACAGCTACCAGTGAAAAGGCTGGAACATAAGTTAGGTTGATAGGACTTTACACAAACTTGTATCATCAAAACTTAAAATTATTCTTGTGTCAAATTTGAATTACAAGAGTATTTGAAGAGCAATCCTTTACAAGTGCAAATGCTACTATACTGTTCTTTCACATTAGTCATATAGATAGAGATAGAGAAAGAAGAAGCTTAATGTTCACCTTTAACCATGCTGAACCTTCTTCTTCAAACAAGTGTGAGTTGCATCCACCTAAACACCCCTGCAATTCAAAACCACTTTGTGACTTTCGCGCGGCGAGAGATCTTCATTGCTTTGGTAATGGAGTCATCAGATGTACATAAGAAATCTCATTGAAGCTCCTATTTTTCAACAAATCAAGAGAAACGAGACGACCGCTTTCGGTGAAGGTCAGGCTTTATAACGCATTCCCAAATCCTCAAAGTTTCTACAAATATTAAAGGACTTTCTCTTTCTCCCCGGAGATGTTGAGTTTTTTTCCCATTTTCAGCGTTTTTCACTGTCTTTTCTCGTCTCCCAGCTCATCTTCTCTTTTTTTTTTCTCTCTCTCTCTCTCTTTATCTTTCTCTCTCTCTTCTGTATCTCTCTCTCCATCCGTTTCATCTCCTCTTTAAAAACAGTATATGTAATGCGAAAATGTATAATTAAAGGTATGGTATACATTCAGTTTTTATATGAAATGAAATGACGCAACAAACTTGGATATACGACAAGCAACGTACCGAATAAAAATACATTAATTTTACTCATTACGAAACAAAAATAATGAAAGCAATTGTTTCAAGCTGCGTTTTCTAAAACAACCATTTCGACAGTATCTCTTCAATATACTTCAATAACGTTTATTGTAGCGTTATGTAAAACATGCATGCGTGTAATGTCCATGTACGTAGCCCTGAAAATTCGCAAGCTGAGCTATCTTTGTGGTATCTAAATAAGACTATCATTGTGATAGTTATCTAGAGGAGATAACAGATTAAGAAACAAAACATGTCTACAGATGGTAAGCGAAAACAGCCAATTATCCTTGAAAAAATGGCTGATACATGCAATCAATAAAAACATCGTCAAAAATTGAAGAGGCGCGTGATAATGGAACTGAGATCATACTCGAACAGTATCATGAATACCTTCGCATTCATCAACCACAGTTTTATTCAGCTCGAATGGCACAACCCAAAATGAGCAAACACGCCCCCAGCGTATCGCTTTTGGCGGTTTCCTTGGGTTTGGTTTGGTCTTTTTTCTTTGATGAGGCGTTTCCTTTGTGCACTCTTGGCGGTGAAGGCGCACAATCGGCTTTACCTAGAGCAAAATCCAATAAGACTGCGAAACAAAAATAATGCAAAATTCATGACGAGAAGAAGCGCGAATCGTTACTTCGCAAACTGATTGGAAAACACATTTGGAGAAATTTCGCCCGGCATTGTTTTGAATGAACCCTAACAATAATAGCATTGCAAGGTCATTAATTAATCACAATCTGATGACGACAATTGGCAAGGTTTTGGCCAAAACAAAATAATTTCACATTGTCCATTTTTCCTCGAGCGTATTGAAGAAGTTTTGAGGGAAGGACCTCGATTGATCAAGTTATGTAAGTGAACTAGGTATCATGCATCGGGTCAAAACAATGACTGTATTGTTGATAGATTTATTATTAAATGCAAATGAACATTTTCCTCGGGGTTCACTTAATGTACTGTCATTTACGTTTATGATACTTTTGAATCCCTTGTGGCAAGAATTCGAGTTTTCTTTCATTTCAAATCTTCTTTAATTTATCTGTTGATTATTGTTAGTCATACTCCGAAGCTAACTAGAAATCTCACAGGGGAAATCCATTCTACCTCTTCTTTAACGTGTCTATCCAGGGAGGGCTTCAGTGTTTAAAAGATAGTGCATGCTAACTAAATTCGCAAACATTTAATCAGTATCTTCATAGATAAACAAATGTATAATGAAATATAATTTTACATGTATAAGACTTTGATTGTATAACCTCACTTTCACACTTATCTTTGGCGAAAAGCGTTAAGACTTTCCATTGATAACTTGTTACCATCAAAGAAATTAAATATCTTCAAGAGATCCCTTTAATACCTTAGTCACAACGACAAGACCGACAATAGATCGTACGAAAATATCATATTATGTCTATGGCTGAGAATATGTTGGTTTGGAATCGGCCTGAAGTCGGTTTGGTGGTGTGACCGAGGTATAAGATTCTTATGCCCTCAAAACTCTCAGAGTAATATAATGACAGAAGAACACTGGATGATACATCACGCCGTTTGTGTTCTGGGATAAAATTGTAAGCTATATCGTCTCCTTCCTGTCATGACAATACTGTAAATTATCATTACATTCATGCTACTTTCGATATAATTCTGAATTCATTGCAATTTTCTTGATGTATGTTTGTAACCCCCGAATGGGTTATTGAATTCGGTATCCATGCTGTGGGACTATTCTCGTGCAATAATGTTATTGTCGCCAGAGGCTATAGGTACCATATACACGATATGTAAGTATGGTATGAAAAAAGTTCAACTTTAATATCCGTGAACAAAGAAGTGGTTCATTACCATCTTTGGAAAGAAACATGCCTTGATTATTTGGATATCATTTTCTTGTTGGACACAAGACTGTCCAAACGTTTGTCTATATAGTGCAGGTACACGCATGTTCATGATGAATGTATAATTATGCTCCGAAGTCATGTTTTGTGTTGACAGAATCAAAATCATTTTGTATTAAAAAAGGAATCTAATGAGGTTTCATGTTGAGGTTAAAGTTCATAATTAAAATAAACTTTATATGGTTTAAACCTTATTAATCGTCAACAAGCTGTTACGTATGAAGGACATTTATCTCAATCTAAACACACAGTGGTGTATGTGTACCTCAAGGCACTCAGTTTGGGCCTATTTTATTTCTTGTAATGATTAACGATGCTTGTAAATATTCTTCTATATCATATTTTAAATACGTAGATGATTAGACACTAGTAGAATGTATGGAGTTGCTATCAAGTCACTGCGTTTTTCTATGTTTATACTTTTACCATACTGTACTCTTTCTCCACCCCCATTTTTATTTCTTCCTTATTCTCTCTCTCCTCTTTATTCTTCTTTTTCTTTGACCTCTTACTTTGTTATCGTGCAATATTTGTCATCGTTAGCGGGAATGTAATCATCACCTATAATTTTATCAATTTATATAATTTGGTATTTAATCCAATATGTATTATTCACAATTGCAACTTGTATTTCTAATGTATTTTAATCTCTGTAAAACATGTTTAATTCATTCTTTGTACTGCGAAACATGTTCGAATGAACCTTTATTGAATTGAATTGAAAAGACATTGGCTTTCCATATGAAAGGCATCGGTTTACATATCCTGAATAATAAAAACCCATTCCCAGCGGTTTTAATTGCCTCTGTCCTGTAAAATGATTGAATAATTGATAGCTCAAAGATATTTAAAGAAATAACGAGCAAGAATAACACCGCCACGGTGTGCCGGCAGGGGGTGTTGGTAGAGTCCATCTTGAGTGTGTTACCAGTCATCTGTACCAACTCAAATAAAGTATAAATTTCGTTTTGAAAATAGGTATCCTTGAATTTACTGTACGAGATATTTAAATCATTCATCATTTGTATGAGGCGTAAATATCGAATATTTCTGCAATTCTTCAATAATTGCACTAATTGCTATTACAGAACTTATACCTCCGATGAACGACTTTAGTTTGTCTTTGCTAAATTGTCATAGTCCGAAAGATCGGGAGATTTTATGTTTGCTTTGTGTGTTTCTGTCTACGTTGTTTTCTCTTTTATTTTGTGTACCTATCTTATTTTATCTTTCCTCATTTCATTTTAAAGTATGAAGAAAGTCAGCCTTCTTCACAATGTCCTTGGCCTTGCTAATTATTCATACGCGTGTTAACTTCAATCAACTGAAGCGCTTGTAATTTCCACTGAAAATATATACATTTGAACAATCGATTTGAAAGTTCTTGAAAAATTTACACTTCAACTTTTATTTGATTAACGAATCGTTTGAATATTTTGACGTTTTCATTAGAGATTCTTTCTTTCCTAGCCAGAGAGAGAGAGAGAGAGAGAGAGAGAGAATACAAGGTTAATATGGTAAAGTTTATATCCTAGAACGAATTTAGATTCGTTAAAAAATACATGGTCAAGTGCAGTCATCTATTTTTTTTCTAGGTCTCCAAAATGATATAAAATCACCTTCATGAACTCCCTTTATGTCATTCGGCCCGATCAACATTGACACATAAAATTATCATGATAGAATTATATAGATAGAGAAACGTGTAAACAATTCTATGACAAGTATAAATATTGAATGAGAGTAACCTCAGGAGTGCACTAAGCAGACAAGAGAGGATATGGAAATATGTTAAAGGTATACCTTTTTTTTATAAAAATTGCAGTTGGTAATGAAAGTGGGTAGATTTTACACGAGTCTATAGCAAGATGCTGTTTACATATCAAGCAAAATGATTATTCCCGTATATCATAAAAGATAACTTTGCTTTATTTTAGACTTGATTCTTTCAGTGTCACAAATGACCGCATACATAAAAATTAAAAATCGAAGTTCTTTATTTTTGGTTAATATGCTGGTATTAAAACTTTGGAATAATTTTGCCCACCAAACCTCTCCTAATTAGAAGAAGTATTTTACATAAATATGTATGGAAATGACGAGAGAGAGAGAGGAAGATCGGGAGAAGAAAAAGATAAAGGGGAAGGAGACAGAGAGAGAGAGAGAGAGAGAGAAAGAGAGAATGAGTCAGAACGTCAGAAAAAATGATGGGTGAAAAAGGATAAGGTTATTTGTGCATGCATGGGTGGGTGTGTATGTAGGTGCGTGTGTATGTGGGTGAATTTGTGAGTGTGTTTGCGGTCGTCAGTTGGTTAGAGAGCAATAGAGAAGGTAAGGGCTGAAAGAATTAATGGACAAAGAGATAGAAGGAGAAATTTTGGAGAATAAACATGCAGAGAGAGAGCAATGGAGAGAGAAGGATAGAGGGGGAGAAGAGATAAAGATAGAAAAAAAATACATGACGGGCGATAGGTAGCCTATAATGGAGAGATAGCAAAGGCGTTCAGTAGATGCAGTAGAAACGTGATCTATTGACCAATTATCACGGTTCGTGTACGGTAAGAAGTCGGACTTATAAAACCCCTATTCGCAATTTTAGACCACCCTCGGGGCGACTTTAATCCCGGGAAATTGACGCCACAAAATTAGTTAACACGGTTGTCCCAAGGATAATTACAAACCCTAATCCGGACATAGTAATTTCTAATCCTGAGTCCATTAACCATAGGATCAAATAGGCATTTCACATTGAGAAATAGGCATTGTTTTTTTCAAAATAATCAGGGAAATGAGGTGTATGTCAGACTCTATCTATATGTCAAAAGACGAAAAAGAGAAGAAGAAAAAAAAAAGGGGGGGGTATCAAAAACACCGTTATCGACGTAACAGTGTATTTAAATAGTGCTCTCTCGGGTAAGGTAAAGTGTTAACTGTGCTTGGTTAAAGAATAATTTCATGCATATGCAATAATTATAAACAGTAGTTGTTAGCGGCATACTAACATGTATATGGGATTTCTCCTAAAAAAGGAGGCGCAAGCCTCGTTCGATCAAGGTATCTACCATTAATGGAAGATTTTTATGGAGGTATTGGTGGTGGTGGTGGTGATTGGTAATGTTAGTGGTAGTGTTGGAGGTGGTAATGATGATGACGACGCGACGGTGATAGCACAGCGCTGGTGGTGGTCGTAGTGATGATGAATTTGTAGGTGCCGTTAATTATAGTGTTAAAATATAGAGAGCAAGTTTTCTGTTATGAGATGATCATAATATTTGCTAGATTCTCAAACAAGTTCATATCTAATGCTGATCAGTACATGTGACGTCATCAGTTATATTTAGTATTACATTAATTTTCATTTGTTTAACTGGAAAATACTTCAATAACTAGAAAAAGGGACCAAAAGCTAGCAATTTAAATAGAGAGTTGGGGAGTGCAGACGGATAGGAAGATGATAAAAGTAGCGACAAAGACGGAGAGAGAGAGAGAGAGAGAGAGAGAGAAGAGAGAGAGAGAAAGAGAGAGAGAGAGAGAGGGGAAAAAAGACAGACAGACAGCTAGAACATTTATAGATTTGAAAAATAATGAAGATGAAAATTATGAATATATAAGGGAGAATATAATGTACAATACAAATGAAGATATTCTACAGAGAAAGTTAATATATCTGAAAGAGATAGATGATATGAGAAGGGAAAAGGAAAATAGATGGTTGCGGAGATGATGTATGTAGAGCAGTGTGCAGTGTATTGAGAGGGGATGGATGAAATGTGGACCTCCCTAAAATAAATTCAGTCACACTGGAATTAGACAACCAGCCACCCGTGCGTGATATTCGAGAAAATAGTTGTGCAATTATATATAAAAACAAATGTTGGGGGTCGGCGACTGGCATGCACTCAATAGGGGCTCTTCATCCGGGGGATTTCACGCGTGCGATTCCAGTGAATAGACAACATCATAATATGGGTCAACATACGCGATCAAGCGAAGCCCACACCGATGATAGGTGTAAAAGGGTGTTGAAAATTGATCCGTTGCTTCATCTTCCATCCCTTTGGGGTTCTCATTTCCCCCCCCCCCTCTCTCTCTCTTCTCCTCTCCTCCACATCTTCGTTTCTGTCTCTTTGTTTTGTTGTATGGTTGTATCTCAATCACTGCCTCTTCCTGTTTGTTTGTGGTATGTTTGTCTCTTACCCCCTCCCCCCCCCCCCTCTCTCTCTCTCTCTCTCTGGGGATGTCCGTTTCTTTTTTCGTTCTCTCTCACTCTCTATCCATCTATCTTTTATGTTTCTCTCATATGTTTTGATCTCCAAATGTTTGAATTTAGTGTATATCTGTCGGGGCCTCTCAAACACGTGCTTTTTTATTTGGTATATCTCCATCGCTTTATCTTTCTCTATATATTTACCTCTCTATCCCCCCCCCCCTCTCTCTCTCTCTCTCTCTCTTTCCATGTGATCTTGAGATCTCCTCTCATAATTTCTCATAAAACTATGTATGAATGAGTTTAATACAGATCATCAAAAACACATACCATTTTTCAAACAATTGACAAAGTCATCGTTGACAGTAACGATGCGTTTGAAACATTTCCCTTTTAACTTGGCCCAATACGCAGGTGTACTGCACATGCCGTGATCACATGTATATTGGTGCGTCATTGTTAAGAAAAATAAGCAGGCTTTTTGGCCATTCAATGACATCAAATACAACAAATACGCGAATTGCAGAGCATTTTAAAGAGATTATTCTGTCCAAGATAACCAGTAGCTGTACCAAAATAACACATTTTCACCCGATTCATCACTTTGTAACACCTGATATATTCTAAAAGTTTATAAAACGCTATTGTATCGCATTTTGCGGCGCATTCACACTTTCAAAGACTATTCAAAATCGAATAATTCGGCAATGTGTTTATTGACATGCAGCAGGATGACGGGTCCTTGTGGTAGTAATCCATAATCTCCCTTTTCTTGCCTCGAAAATATCTGATTCCGCTGCAATATTCATGCCCCAGTATGTATTTGAAAACTGTGTATATCTTGTGTAATCCCTAGATACCAATCGTATTTGTAGAGTGGCATCTGAGAGCTCCAATCGAGGCCACACGCATTTTGGAGTATGCGGAAATTAATAAACAGGGGGGGGGGGAGGGTGAAATATATCTGTGTTGGTGAAGACGGTGACCATTTTGCGCCATCGCCAATCTTGCTTCAGGCTTTATTTCGTCATAATTATAGGGGCACTGTATAGGTTTTAAGTTATAGTTAGGTTTGGGGTTAAGGTTATGTTGGGTTGGGGTGGGGGTTGAGGTTAGAAATTTGGAAATTGTATGACGGATCGCGGAGTAATCGCCGCCGGAGGTTTTGCTAACACAATAGGCTATTTTCGTAACGTAATCAAATTAAGTGCCTCGTTACAAATAAAATTTATTTACCTATTATGAATAATTGTATTGCAATAGTCAGAATGCGGGGTGCATACATAACGTGTTGTTAGGTCGAACTAGCCATGTTTTGTTGTCCTACCTAGCAACAACTGAAGTATGCATTTCGCATTATGACAGTTGAAATACAATTATGCATAACAGGTGAATGAAATGATTTGTAACATGGCAGTTAACAAACATTCAAGTTGATTACATTACGAAAATGGTCTTTTCTACAGAAGAGCATTAGTGAGTCTATGGAATGTTCCGGTAGAACATTTTAAATATGTAGCCATTTCCTACAATCTGGAACATAGTGCTGATTCGTTATGATCCCCCTAAAAGTGTTATGTTTTCTTTTCTTTTCTCGACCTGCAAATCAGGCGGGAGGGGGCTTTCACCGTCCCCAGCCTATGCTGGTAACGCCACCAAAACTCTCCCAATACACACGTCATTCACAGGGCCTCATCATGGTTGAAAGCTTCCCGTAAATGTCAAGTTCCTAATGATTTCCAAATCGTCGCGACATGATCTACCAGACAGACAAGATGACATCCTCGACCAACACTTCTCTCCTTTCTTTCTTCCTCAAAACGATAAATAACGTCAGCGTCAATCTTAATCCTCTCCCCCTACCCCCCCCCCCCCTTTTCAGCTGTGTAGGACCAACAGCTTTCTAAGGATGTAATGTGGCCCGTACTTTGTAGGGGAAAATAGAACAAGAGGATGACGAAGTACCTTTGAGATGAAATATTTAGGCATATATATTTTTCGCCACAAAAGTGAGGGCATAGTCCCCGACGCCCTATCTTTTTGTTTCCCACCTCTCTTCTTTCTCTTTCTCTTTCTGTTGTTCTCTTTCTTTCTCTTCTTCGTTCTCTTTCCCTTTCCCTTTCTCTTTCTCTTTCTCTTTCGCCTTCTCTCTCTTGTTTTCTTTCTCTATCCCTCTCACTCCCTCTCTCAATCTTTCGTCTTTTCTTATCCATTTCAATCTCCTCTTTCTTTAAAACTCCTTCTGATGCATAATAATCTGGTGTACAAACCCGTTGTCATCTCATTCAATTAATTATAAACGTCATCACCTTTCGGCAACTGAGTCGAAATCTAGTGAGTTCAGACATCATGGTCACGAATATGACCAATCTTAAACTCTTTCCATATTTTGGATCAACTTTCAAACAAAAGTCTCAAAAAAAGTATTAATAGAATCATCAATCCAATTAGTGTAAATGCATATACCCCTCCAAAATTTGGAAAACCGCTTAGTAGCAGCATTCAAAAGTATCATACATGTATCAAGTACATTAAAATTTCACGCGTTTTTTTATTTACTTATTCGTTTCTTGGTTTTTAGTGTGGTCGATTTATCAATTATGTTGAACGTAAAGTTGTAAATACATTTCATCTTCCTTATGCACTTTTAATACATTTCCATATGCTTATTAGTATCTCTTGATTACTTCGGGTGTATTGTTTCGAGGAGAAGTCCTATTGAAAGTATTGTGATTGATATATTGAATTACACGACTATACATATTGGAGAAGGTTTGCCGAAGAACTTTTTGTCTATTGGATGTAATGTTACTAGCAAATATATATTTCTGTAATGATTCTACGTTCAACTTATTGGAGGAGGTTTGCCGAAGTACTTTTTGTCTATTGGATGTAATGTTACTAGCAAATATATATTTCTATAATGATTCTACGTTAACTTTATCTCGTCGGCTCACTGCAAAAAGGACAATAATGCTATTCACTGTCAATATCGGAAATGTCCTTTGAGCAGTGAGTCGACAATCTAAAGTGCTATCCAAACCAACAGTACATGTCCGTCTATTTTATAGTTTCTATTAATTCCTACAACGACAGTGTTTTCTTAGCAAAATAATGCCTATAAACCCTATTAATTTGTATAGCTTTAACAAACAAAAAATGCTTTAAAATTTCGCACGTGCCGAAGATAAACATTTTTAGGGTGATAAAATTAAATAGATAGGCCCACTAACAGAGTCTGTTCTAATGTTCTTTCTCTTCTCTTAAGCTTTATACCCTTTTGTAAGGCGACTAATGGTATTGTCCGGATGTGAGACTGCGGTATACTTGTAACTATTGACGCCCTTACGAAAATCATTAACGATGAAGCACGAAATTGTTTCTACGGTTAAGTAAAAAATTAACTGCGATATTCCTGGAGGACTTGTGGCAAAAATAAATTGTTTCCTATGAAAAATTCAAGCGAATGGTTTGTAAAACTATTTTCTTCTTTTTTGGAGAAGGTCTAACTGCGAAGAAAAACAACTTCACTTGAATTTAACTTGAATTCTTGGATAAGGATTCAACACTATCGCAAACTTTCGGAAAATATACTCAAGGGCAATTTCAATACATTATTGTATTCCATGGATGTCATGATGAGATGTCATCACTATGAACATGATGGACAAAAAAAAAGAGTACAAAATATGCAGTTCCTCATTCTACCCTCAACAATTGCTGTGGTAGACAAAAGAACATCCCTTCACTGCTATTATGTAAAAATGTGTAGAACCGGTGAATATGCATGTGTCACCTGTTATACACATTTTTACATAATAGCAGGGAAGGGATGTTCCTTTGTCTACCTGAGGAATTGTATATTTTGTCCTCTTTCTTTGTCCGTCATATTCATAGTGCATACTGCATCATTGTTATGTTCGCTGATTACAACTAGTGAGGCACGAGGCTGTGGAAATCACCTAAACTGAATATTTTGGAAGTCTTTGCGATTATATTATTTACTTTTATTTAGGTGGTTGTACCCGGGCTTGAAGATGTCGATGTAGATTCACCGAGAAAATTTCATTTATGCCATATTCATTCTTGTGGAGCAGAATTATGTTGGAGCTGTATGATATGACAAATGCACTAGTTTTGATATCTATTACTTTGTCGCGCTAGATAAATTATGTACTACAACTAAATTGGCTAATTAAAAGTTAAAGATATATAGAAGATTTTGTAAGAATTGTATATACTTTGACAGAGTCATAAGGCCAGAAAATAGAAAACACTGAAAAGGGAAGAAAGAGCAAATTAATCAGTAAAGGGTTGATAATAAATGCACCCGTCTCTTACAGCATTATTTCCAGTTAAACCTCGCATATGCCTGCAAAGATAAATAATATCATTACGTGTGGAGAATTATAGAAATCATTAATACTTACAGCGATTATTCTACTGACTCTTCCTTCTCCTCCAAACTTTCCCAAAAGCCTCTCTCGATTAGTCTCTCTGCTCTCTCGGTGGTCAATCTTTTCTTTTTTAACAACGAAGAGGAAATCGATGTCTGAGCAAGAACATAAAATTAAAGGGAAACTGGCCAATACCAGCTCTCCCAAAACCCAGTATATCGTGTTTTTGCGCGTTGGTTTCCTTTGGTATAGAGTAATATTTCTCAATCCTTTTCACCGTCTCGTAGTTAATTGCTCAGCTTAAAAAGAACCATCGTTTGGCACTACCACACGTCTTTAAGCTGTTACCTGAAATGACCGCGAACCGTTTTGCTGCCAAGATAATGCATCGAAAAGGAAAGACCCACAATCCAATCACAACCCTCGATCTATCACCACATGCGTCGTCGTCTACGTTCAGCCAATCGCAGCCGATGGTAGAAGGCGGGCAGTGAATCTGGCGTCTCGGTTCATTCATTACTTGTAACAAAATGTATGGAAGGGATGTACGCCAATGTTTTGTCGCAACGCATGGTAGAAAATCAACCCATTCACATGTGAATCAAATCAAATATCCTCTGTCCATTAGCAGGGAAGGTATATAGCGCACTCTCATCGTGTTACGATGTTTTAAGCGTAATGTTATCAATCCCTTGCATTCGTCTTCGTACAAGAAGCCCTAGAAAGCTCACTGTAGGAATCAAGCGTTCCCTCACTGCCGTCTAAAAGCATTAATATCATCTTATTCGCTTAACTCCACGCAATGCTATTTCGTTGCTATACATGTCGGGCAAAGCATTCACATGAAATGTATTCCATTACTAAAATGTTGAAATAACCGGAGAAAACTGCGCAAGGTACAATCGTCATAAACTTCAAAAAATAAATATTGCCACATTTTATTCTCACTCTGAATGCGAAATTAATGAAAGGGAAAGTAAATTTATTTTCTAATGGAGACCACTTAACCTATATTCAGCAATTTATTAGTTCATTAGCAATAACAATCAGCTCTAACATTCCTTAGACATCTTTAATGTGTGTTTTGTAATGAAGTACTAGGAAATAACTGAAAACTAACATGTTAAAGTGGGTGGTCAACATAATAAAACTTTTACAATATGTTGATCACATTTGTATTTGAAAAATCAGACTAGATTTTTCTTTCTCTCTCTCTCTCTCTCTCTCTCTCTCTCTCTCTGTCTCTCTATCTATCTCTCCCTCTCTCCCTCTCTCTCCCTCTCTCTCTCTCTCTCCTCTCTCTCTCTCTCTCTCCCTCTCTCTCCTTCTCTCCCTCTTTCTTTCTTTCCCTCTCTGTCTCTGTCTCTGTCTCTTTATCTATCCATTTATTATTTTATATGCACTTTTTCTTTCAATAGTGTTGAGGCATTTTCGAAGTTTTGTAATATCTTAACTACATAGCATGTATTTTACTCCATATTTTATGATCATGTTTATTGTAAATTAGAACATCTTGATCCCAATAAAGAAAAAGATCATAAACATCTTTAAATATATATATTTATATAATGAACATCTTCATGACGTTTGCATACTGTATTGCAAAAGTCATTATGTTTAAACACCACAGTGTATCGCGTGACATTTTTGCAAATGATATATCAGCACTCCATCAGACATAGCACAAATATAATGAATGAACAGTTATGAGGTTCTGATAATGAAGGGATTCGTTCCTCTTTTCTTCGGTCTGTCTTTAAAATGTGATTCACCCTATCAAAATTAATAACATGACGAAGGGAGACTAACAAATGTACTTAACTTAGAATTTAGAGAGAAACTCTACCGGAAGACAGCAGCATGTCTCTAAATCTACCAAAGGCTATTTTGGTGCAAGATATTAGTAATATTATATCTTATCACCATCACATCCTACTCTCCCCATCATAGAATAATTGCTACTTGCACTGGCAGTGAAATAACAATTTCAGTTTCCCAACCTCCTAAGTGCTCATGTGTTTTATTATTAATCAAAGCTTCCCTGTATTTGATAGAAATTGTCATCATGAAGAAATAAATTGAGGCCTCCGCAACTCACGTGAGGAAATGGCATACTTGTTCGATTATGTTAGATTTAATAGAAAATATCATTTCTTTCGAAAGTAGATTAAGGTTACCCTACCAACACGAAATAATGATATGATTTCAAAATAATATTATTGCCATTCTTAAGAACCGAGTTATATGAAACAGTGGAAAACAAGGATGTCTTGTTTTCACGCAAATATTTTGCGATTGTATCTCATTCATGTCCGGATATTTTAAAGGTTTTATGAAAAGGAGAATATATAAAGTTTTATTCCAAGGTGGATCTGAACAACTATTCTGGCATTAATTTATCATGAAAACGATTTATCTTTAAGTGACGTCATATTGAAATTATGGCTTGAAAGGATCAACAACTTTAGACCATATTCTGATTGCAAAACAGTTAACAGTTTTGCGCCTAATGCAATAGCTGCAGATTGTGCATGAGAGGTGTGAAATTGCATCGTCAGTAAACTGCAAAAATTGCATCATAATATGAGTTATAATGGAAATGTAATTTCAGAATGTAATTTTACAATTTTAGAGATGATTACCAAGTTAGAGTCTTAATCTTCTTGTGAAATCTATTATTGTATGAATTTGTATGAAAATATTAATGGTCATAACGAAGTGGAAAGGTCTCCATTTTTTTAAACCGCCTTGCATCTAACTACCCCCTGTACACACATACGCACACCCACACACACACACACATATACACACACGCACCCACATACCTACAAACACACACATACACCCACAAACCCAAGCACACTGCCCGTTCTTCGGAAGAAGGAAAAACACACGTTCATACTAGTTGCTCTGCCATGGATCAATTCACACATCCCCCGCAAATTTCTCACTTTGATCCGGACATAATATCGTGAAGAAGATCTACCAATAAACACTTGTTATCCTGACCGATCTCGGACTGTTATCTTACCATTCTATCGATGGTTCTTAACATTATCTTCAGATCATATCGGGGGTGCGTTCATACTCTCACGTCGTACCACTCTGTTAAACTAATACACCGGTTACCCAATCCTTCTTACTCCGAAGGATGTCTCTATATCAGCTTTTTCAGTCGGAGGTCTGAGACTATAAAGTATGAGGAAAGATTCATTAATTCAGTTTAGTTTATTTATTTATTTCACTCTGATGAGGGTAAACACGTGTATGGGATGAATAATAATCTGGTTTGATCACTAATATGCCTAAAGAAATTCCCTTGTAAAACTGTGAAGTATGAAATTAATTAATGAATTAATAATTACATTTATGAGGTGCTTAATACAGGCGTTTTTAAGTGCACAGGTGGTCCTGTCTAAGTCAATATAATTATTCAACATGTTCGATAGCTTAAAAGCAACAAAATGAATTAAAATACTAATACAAAACAATTCAGTTGAATGAAATTAACTACTTGTGTGCGCCTCCAGTATACTATAACTGAATAAAGAGGTGGGTTTTGAGGAGGTTTTTGAATGATTCAATGGATGGATATCATTAAACTATACACTTGCAAATACGACATAAAGAGCAAAGATATACAAACACAACACTACCACGCATAGAAAATGGTATTGGGTGAGCGGAATTGAAGGTTTTAAGTTGAGAAATGATCATTATATTACTTTTATTTAGGAGAATTCGCTGACTTTGTGCTCATTACAAGATAAACTTGCAGTCTGAACGCTGTAGACATTTCTCATGCCTTCTGACTTCCCTTGTTATAGACAGGAAATTATTTGACTGAAGATGCGACGTGAAATCGAGAGGGAGAGAGAGAGAGAGAGGGAGGAAGAGAGACATGGGGTGAGAAATAGAGGGTGTAGAGAGAAACATGCAGACAAGGATAGAGAGATGGAGAGAGGGAGAGAGGGAGAGAGGGGGAGGGGGGCTTTAGATGTGAGGTAAAATAGAGAGGGAGTGGGATAGGAGAAATAGATGAAAATTTAACCGTTACCTTTATGCAAAAACATGATTGTTTTAAATTACGAAATTCTTACAAGATGTTGATATTCGTCTTTGGCTTCAAACAGATGCACAGTTTGCGGATATTCGCTATTCTCATACCACAATATCAGAAGAAGTAAAATGAGAATGTATATATAAATTGAAAAGGTTCGATGTGTATGAACATTTCTCTGTAAGCTCACATACCAGAGTACATTATGTTTAAAACTAAGGCCTATATTGAATCGAGATATTCGATCATGCTACTGACATGACTGAGCAGAAACATAATTCATTATAAAATAATCATTATTTCTGTTGAACAGTACTTTTCTCTTGTCTAGTGCTAAGTCCTATCGGGTTTTTTTTTTCTTCGTTTTTTTATATTCTAATCAGGATGACTCATGCAAACAGAGGATACAAGTTCGTCATAACCCAAAGTGTAAATAGTCTCTCTATTCTTCTAACAAGCATACATTTCATTTCAAGTCAAGCAAGGAAATGAGGCGATGTAGCGTGCATAATGGTAATTATTTTGTTTGTCCAAAGCCCACGCCTCTCTACAATGACACCTCTCTTCCGTTCGATTTAAACTTCGTGAGAAAAGAGAAGAAAATGATAACAATTAGACGACGAGTTTCCTATTCCTCTTCTCCAGTCCCATTCATAACAAACCGTGTGATTAACAACTGTTATTTTGTCCTCGCGTCCGAAAGATAAACTGAGCTCTCGCGCTAGAAGATAGTTCTATTCTTCTCCCAGAGACTGGTAAACGATCCCGGTAAGCAAGCACTTATTTTGGACGTCATCGCCCTCGTAACTTATGGTTAAAGATCGAGCAAGCAGCAAGCATTAGCTTTTCCTGCTTTGTGTATTTGTCCAATCGTGCTCTACCGCTGTGACATTATGTTTATTAAGGTTCGTACCCCCTCCAAAAATAAAGGTTGATGGAAGGTGAAAGAAAATGGTACGAAAAATTATGATCTATTCTCCTGTAAGCCATAAATGACAATCAAAACATGAAAAAGATTTTGTTTAACTTAGAAGTTTGCAGCTCCACGGTTTTCTACTGTTTTATGTTATTTATAATTCGCAGTTGATGGTTTAATGGTTCATTTTACCTGACTGCTAAGAAAGCATTCGTATACTTGTAAGTAGGCAGCTAGGGAACCGACGGCTTTAAGTCCTCTCCAAGGGACTTAGTTATGAGGATTAATACCTTAACAAAGGGCGCTGGCGTATCGATTTGGCTTTGAACCCGGGAACTCTCGTTTACGAGACCACTGCTCTTCTACTAAGCCATCGCGTCTCCTCTGAGTCTACACGAAACTAGCGGTGGTACTCAGCAGGGGCAGGAGGACAATTGCCCTCCTTCCCAGTCAAACTTATTCCTCAGCTATCACTTACACATGTGTATTGATAACGATATTTTGTATGATATCCAGTTCACTCATTTTTCATTATTGATCCTATCCTCGTTTCGTAGAAGTGTATGTGATTTATTAAAATCATGCCGGTGCATAGCATCTTGATATCTAGCATTCCTTGATTTGATACGAAAAATATATGATGCAGAATTATGAATTATACATAATAGGAATTTCATTGGGCTTACGAAAAAACATGAAAAATCAAAATTATGTTGTCACTAATTCTTTCGTCGTTACCCTTGCAACGAAATGATCTCAATGAGATACAAAATTGGATACTGGGACCATTTAAAATTATGTGGCTAGTTAGAGAACCGATGAAACTAGAAGAGTATCCCTGATTTATACATTTCCTTACACCTCTACATATGTATTTGGTCACAGGCCATTGTACTATCAGCTTTCAAATGGTATGACGTGAAATTTGCACAGGCGACATTTGCTCTAAGCTTTAATTCATCAAAGATATAGGGTTAGAGATAGGGTTGCATTCAAATTTAAGTTTAGGATTAGATATGAAATTAGGGATAGTTACAGTTTTTGAACCAGGGTTGAAGTAACGAATTCAGTTAGTGTACACCATTGACAGCGGGGCAATTGATGCTGGGAGGCATGTGTCGAAAACCAACCTTGCCCTAAATTTGCATTAGGTAATACCGTGAAATGCGATAAAACCAACTATTCATAGTTAACGTCCTTAAAATTTATGTTTTACCCTGCTTAATGAATCAGAGTTATATCAAGGACTTGCACGCACGTGCAAGCTCCATATCGGAGAAAATCTATCTGCAAACATCCAGGTTATTAACAAACAAAAACCATACGACCTCGCAGAGTTTGCAAATGAAATGAATAACTGGTGCACTCAATAACATTACTGCTGCCTGCCCTTGGGAAATATGTGTAAGTTCATGAATGACCCTAATTCGACATGATGATTTAAGAGATTGATCATGAAGTTGATGTATAGAACCTTCTATTGCATGGCTTTCATCTATAAGTTTTTTATCAGCTTTACCACAAAGATATTTTGGTTTTACTCAAAATCGCTCCAAATATTTTGTTTTATTTACTGCTTAAAAATACATAGAGATGTGCTCCTGTCGCTTAAAAGCAATAAAAGAATAAATTATTAAACTGAAACAGTAGTTATTATTACTTACCATTACATCTCACAGTGTGTATTATTATTATGTAGTTATATGATTTTTCGTATTTTACGAACTATCTGTTATAGTTGTCATCTCTAGTTGTTTATTTTCTTACTATGTTTATTTTCTTTCTTTTGTATGCCGATTCAGGAAATCATCTTCAAACCGTAGCTCGCTTGTTCTTAGGTAGGAAATAAAAAGAAAGAGAGAGAGAGAGAGAGAGAGAGAGAAAGAGAGATAGAGAGAGATCATGTCTGCAACCATAACATCTTCTCCTTAAAACCAAATGCTGCTATTGTTAATCCTTTAACAAGACGCCGTCTTAGAAATTCGTGTTTTGAAGTGCACTCTGTTTTCTTTTTAAAAAAGGGAGGAGAATTCGTACATATACTGTATTTCACGAAGCAACGTTTTACTCGTTGAACAGTTGAAAGGGGATTTCCGGCCTCTATAGAAAGAAGGAATACTTCGTCTTTCAACACGAATAGTTTCTATTTCTAGAAGAACTATTTACCACGTAGTGAAAGTGGCTTTCCTTGATATAATAATAAATGATCCATTAAAATATGCCCGAAAAACATAATGTAAATGTAAGGAATATGATGACAAGTAGACATGGTAGACGAGGGCTAGAAGATGAAGACAGCGGAGAAATGAGGAGGGAGGAGGGAGGAGGAGGAGGAGGAGGAGGAGGAGGAGGAGGAGGAGGAGGAGGAGGAAGAGGAGGAGGAGGAGGAGGAGGGAGGAGGAGGAGAAGGAGGAGGAGGGGAAGAGTAGGAGCAGAGAAAGAAAAATAAGGAGAAGATATTAAAAGAAGGAGTAGCACGAAGACGGATACAAGAAAGATGAGAAGAGGATAACAGATCATATATGAATATAATAAGAATAAGTGTCAGAAAGAAGTATTAATAACTGCCTGTAATGGCAATGGAAAGCAAATGTCCACGCTCTGCGGACCGTGAATAAATCATCAATAATCATTTCTTGACCGTGGATGTGCTGTGAAAGAGTCTTTCCTCCCACGTTTGTGTTTGAATGCTTGCATCCGGGAGACCTCTATCAAGGGATAACTTTGGATGATCATGTCAACAACACTATAATCCCCAGAGACAGACTGTTCAAAGAGAAAATTACGAATATGAATTCAAAAAGGGGAGATAGGCGAATGAACAGTTGCGTCGCCAGACTATTTTTGAATTGGGCGGGGCGTCGGAGCGGATTTGTCGACGACTAACCCACACATTTTCAAAAGAAGTAAAACAAAGCGTTCTCAGATTTTCTTATTTCTCAACAAAGTTGTCATTAGATTCCCCCCCCCCCTCAAATACGCCTACTTGTCAGGTCAATTTAGGGTTTCACCAAAAAATTGAAACAAAAGGTGTTTCAACGGTTTTCCGGTAGTGTCTGACATCTGAAACAACATACTAAAAATCGAAGAAAATAGAATCCCCGGAAAGTGGGAATTTTCAAAATGGCGTCCAAGATGGCCGCCAATACATTAATATAGCCATAAATTATGATATATCCATTTGAGATATATGACTTTTGTGTCTTTACCTATGTTTGGGGTCGAATAATCCTATTATACTACTTACAATGGGTTATGGACAGCAGGAAACCTGGAATACCAATATGGCGTCCAAAACGGCTGCCAGTCTCCTAAAAATGACCGGAAGTGAGTTAATATTATTTTACACAAAAGCTATAATTTTAAGATTTAAGATATGTTTTAAAGTTCAGGATATTCAATGGTATGCTTTCAATTATCATAAAGGTTTAGAGTAGCCTGCCATCTTATTATATTGTTTCTGATGTAAACAAAAAATATACCGGAAACCGTTGAGAAACCGTTTGTTGCAATTCGTTGGGGTTGGAGTATTTTTTTCTCCGTACATTCAAAATCAACATGCCCAGTCATATCTAAAATCTAAAATCCGTAAAATTAAAAATTAAAATGTTGCCGACTGAATTAAAAAAAAGTTAATCGGGGGGTGTCACCCCCTCCCCTCTCCATTTACGCCTTTTTACATAAGAAAATCAGATGAGAGTAAGGATTTGAACATGAAGGAACATTTAGGAAAGGGACGTTATTAATAAGAAATGCATTTTCTCTCAGGAATATTGTTTTGGTAAACGATGCGTGCTTCAAGACTAAATTCTAACCGTGGAACATCACACCTATCACGCAAGAGACGAAAGATCACGGTCGTATATTACATCCGTTTGTTCTCTGTTTTCTCATTGAGAGCGCCAAACAAACGGTCTGCTGAGGAATGTACCTTTGATCTGTCTCGTGTATAATCACACGCCAAACATCGAGTGTGCCCTGCCTCTCATCTCCTCCCGCTTTTATTTCGCTATCTCTCATTCTCTCCTTCTTCATCTTCCTCATGTCATTTCATTCTTATCAAAAGCACTAACCCTCGGCAAAAAACAAGCGAATTAATACTTAGTGTTTGTCCAGAAGCCTTCCGCGTCACACACACACACACACACACGCACACGCGCACACGCACACATACACACAAACACTCTCTCTCTCTCTCTCTCTCTCTCTCTCTCTCTCGCTGTCTCCTTCTCTCGCTCCCTCCCCTCTCCTTATCTATCTCTTTTTCCATTCATACATCCAATATCTCGAATATTAATTACCTGATTACAGCGCTTCATTTCCCCTTTTATTGTTTTCTTTTCTTTTCATTTTCACCACATTTCTCTTTTCACCCTACTCTGCAACGATCCTTCCAATTCATTCTATCTCTCTCTTTCTCTTTGATATTTCTTTGTCTCCTTCCCTTCATTCGTTTCTCTGTGTGTGTCTCTCTATCATTCTTTCTCTCTCTCTCTCTCTCTCTCTCTCTCTCCCTATTTATCTATATCCCTGTCCCCTCTACCCGCCCCCTATTCTACCCCTCTTCCTCTCCTTGTCTGTATCTCTGTCTCTCTCTCTGTCTCTCTCTGTCTCTCTATCTACCCCTCTCTCTCTCTCTCTCTCTCTCTCTCTCTCTCCCTATTTATCTATATCCCTGTCCCCTCTACCCGCCCTCTATTCTACCCCTCTTCCTCTCCTTGTCTGTATCTCTGTCTCTCTCTGTCTCTCTCTGTCTTTCTATCTACCCCTCTCTCTCTCTCTCTCTCTCTCTTTCTCTCTCTCTCTCTCTCTCCTATTTATCTATATCCTGTCCCCTCTACCCCCCCCCCTATTATACCCCTCCTCCTCTCCTTATCTGTATCTCTGTCTCTCTCTGTCTCTCTTTGTCTCTCTATATAAATATATACTTGACAATGTCGCTATCTATCTCTGTAATTTTTATATTTAAGAGCATCGCCTTTCGGAGCTTACTGCAAGGACAAGCTTTAATCAGGTTAATGACAATTTGAATATGTTCAATGATCGGTATTATCAACGACACAATTTCTTAGTTGAGTAACTAGCACTTTTTAGTTGTTATCAAAGGTGTCATTGACGTTATTGTCAGGATACAATAAAGGCATCATTTTCTGCATTGTGGATGTTGCCGTAATAGTTTTGTATTTTGCTGAGTATCATGTGATGTTTCGGGTCAATGGCACTTCATATTGGATTTCCCAAATCATTTTTGTATCTCATATAATGACTTTTCTTCCAATATTGTGATCTCATATACACTTCTTTCTTATTTGGAAATGATATTTCGTTGCCAAAATAAGCTTTGTTTTTCGGGAGTCTCGCCTCCTGCTATTTTACAATGTTGACTTGTGTTACATTATGTTATTTTTGTATTGTGTAGGCCTACAATAGTCTTGAGTAAGCGAAGAAAATTTGATTTTCAATTTCAACTCCAATTTCAAGAAATATTGCTCCACTCAATGGCATTCTATTTCGATCACATACGACAGAATATCACATGTTTGTCTTGTCGTTATTCTGATAATAGCTTGGCTCATCTGACTGTGTGGAATAATATAAAGCCGTCGCCGTACTGTCTTTATTCTTTCTCGTAAATTGATTATTGCAATAACTTGTCCTCTCCTCACGTCTAATGGGGAGACTGCAACCATTGAAAACAATCTCAACTCGTATGGTTTCTGGGGTACGTTTTTCAACATAAATATCAAAGCGATTATTTTCCCTATCATTCCTGCTTCTTAATTATGTTCTCTTTAAACATATTTCATCTCACAATTTCAACAACATTCAATTCTTTACTATATTTCATAGCTTTCTAAACTCATACCAGTCGTGTTATTTAGACAATTTTGCAAATTGGGATCATTTCAATGTTGCCAGATGTCAAGGAAATGGTAAAGATACATGATTTATTATATTCTTCATATTCTGTTCACGTTCAACATTTATTGATACACATTTTCTTGCATTTTAAAGAAGTTTCATAATGCATTATGTAGAGGTTATACCTTTGTCTTGTTTTGTTATTATGTTCAATTTAGGCATTTAAGTTACGTCTTTCCTTGGTTTATTTGATAATTGATCAATAAATGCATTGTAAGAAGTGTTGCTTTCTTGAGATTTTGAGTGTGTATATTACAGATATTTTGTAAGTTACACCTTTTTCGGGTTTTCTATAAATACATTCATTTCTCTTTAGTTCAAAAGATTACTCTATTTGTATTAATCTGAAACAAGTAAGTAAAAGAGGATAAAGTTTGATATTTGAAGCCTATATTTTGATAAAAGAGAAAGGGGCTTCATATTATGGTTGCCCCGCATTCCAAAGGTGTAGCCTATTACCCGCATGCCTATAAAAAGAAATCGTATACCTTTGTCCCCGTCTAAATGCAATCATATCTTAACCTTTAAAAAAGTCTAATTCCGTCAACGTATACTTCAAACTCTCAAATGGTTAAATTATCACTGCTCTTTGATAACATCAATTTGACAGTACAATTTCCTCAGTCTTTGAGAGTCTAATTTTCTAACGGTACAACTAGTTTTTAACTTCATGTAGCTAATTTGATACTGAGAAAAATGGGAAACAAGATCGCTAGGCTTTCGGAAAATCATCCAAAGGCACTTTCAATAGCCTCGTCCATCAGCTAATGAAATATTCTAATACTGCAGTATCCAAAAATAATATGTAGGGTTATTTTTAATAGGCGAAATTAGTCTTTAGATGATTTTTGGAAAGGCTTTGCGATCCTGTTGAAATATCTTTGATTTACTTTCATGATAATAATATGTTAAAAGATTCGAAGTAGGCCTAAACCGTTGGACGTTTTCTAAAAGTCAACACCTACGCAAGATCTCCTTCCAGTAGGGAAATCTTGCGTTCGAGTAAATCTTCCAAGCAATGAATGTCGTTTGTCATAGATTATTCTTAGCTGACCGGATGTACCATTAACTTGCTTTCATCTTGTCCATAGGTACTAATTAAAGCCGCTACAAGTGACACCTCATCCCTTCTCAACGATGACATGTGATCATTAATCATGACCCATTGACCGGGTATACCGCCCGCTTTTTAAGCCAGTGAAAACCGCCAAACAAACTCGTAAAAAATCTCTGTATATGTGTCCTAATGGATTCTTGTAAAAGTAAAAGATATCAGCCACGTCTTTTCGTATCGTATACGTCTGGAAGTAGTTTATAGTCGAGGAAAGGAGCATTAACGAATGACTCAATGGGTGCTTTATGTCCACACCCACGTTGTGAAGATAAATCAGTTTTTTATGATATAAAAGGTCTTCCTTCGGGACCTTTATTAGAAATAAATAACCGCACATCACATCAATGTCTTTGTAATCAGAAGCCTAATAAGGCGCAGACAAGAATAATGATTTTACTTAGGGAGATTTATTTCATCGATCCCCGAACGAGCTAAGACTACGCCCACTACATGCGTATTTTTGTAAAATTTGTAACTTTTGTGTCATCGTTAAAGGAGCGCTCATTGAAATGGAATTAAAATGGTTTATGGCCCACATTGCATGCAGTTCATGCAGGTCTCCATTAGCTCACGTGTGAAATCAAAAGTCTTCCTAAAATAATGTTTCCAGAATTAACCCGCGACGGAAATCCAGATAAGTGATAACCAGATCGTCTCAAAAACTTTAAATGTCAAGTATAGAGATGAACTTTCCACCCACAAAAAATGATACTATATATATGATTCACATTTATCTATTGTATTATTTTATAGACTTTATATTATTATATAGATTATTATTATTATAATATATTACTATTATTATATTATATTATTATTATTATTATTATATATTGTATAATTATATTGACTGTGTGTGGGGTGTGGGTTCTACATATGTATTATTATCGTCTAAGATGGGGATGTGCGCGCACGCGTACGTGTGTATGAAAGAGAAAGCTTTTTTCAATTCGCACATAGCTCTACTTTTAATAATATGTATCATTTTGACCAAATCTTATTAACATAATCTTCGTTGTTGGAGTACCTACTCGGGTTTATTGTGCTGATAAAAGGTTGACGTATAGACGGAAATTATTTTGTATTATTGTTTTCACAGTCCTAAAAATCGGATATTCAAAAAAAACTTCCTAGTTTTGTCGTTCTTATATTAAAGAATTCACAGCGGCAAACATATAAAGTAACTAATCTGATACACAGGGAACTGGGTTCATCTAAATGCCACACACTGTTATTGCTGGCATAATTACTTGGGCTGTAGATTATTCGGATTTCATACGTATTTTTCTCAGAGTTCGCTTTTGAGCAACTGCAAATAAAAAATATCTTGCAGTGACGTCTACATGGTTACCTCATCTCCATTATATTGGTTTGGTTCGGGCACAGAGCTTGGTAACATAATTTCCTTTTTACTATGGCGGCAGAAGGTCGTTGAAACCTGCGATAGTTTGTAAACTTACCCTAATTGGTCATAACATGGCAGGACATACGATACGCGCGAATAAAACGAATCCACAAAGTCTTGTAATATGGCTGAGCTCCTTTTAAAACCCAAGATAATTACATCGTTTGGTAACATGGCTAGATAATCATTGGCATCACTGAGAGTCTCTGAGGAATAGTTAAAGTTTGTCAGTATTACAAATCTCGTTACAAATCAGCGACCGACTTGTTTTCTCTTTTTCATCATCTCTTTCAAATGTTTTTGTTTTACATTCACTGACTGTGATTGCATTGGTTTGGACTTAAGTGTGTGCGTGCGCGTGTTCGCGTGCGTGTGTGTTTGTGTGTGTGCGCGTGTGTTTGATAGATACTTGTTTGAAAGAGGGATTGTTAAATTGAATCCCTTGATTGAAAAAGCTCATGTTAAGTCTGTTCAATATTTTGTGAACTTCGGTATGAAAGGTAATAATTTGCTTATGATTATTGATATTTATGATGCGATACCCAGGTTATGGAAGGATGATTCAGGGTTAATACAATTCCTCGAGGTTGATGTTATAAGCTATAATACTTATTTTTATATTTCAGGTAAAAAAATACAGTTTTTAGATGTGGGTTCAAGAATTATTTTATAAAAGTACTACAGCAAACGTATGATTTGCAGTTAAGGGACGGGCAAAATAATTACGACTCTATAGATAAAGAATTAAAAGATATATTTGTTAGACCAAAAATAACTATACTCATTAGAAAACAACGAGAATTTCAATTTAGATTATTGCATAGAGTCATTTATACTAATGAGCATCTTCATAGATTTGGTTTTGTTGGTGATAATTTATGTTCGTTTTGTAAACGGGAAATAGAAACAAAGAAACATTTATTTTTATCTTACGGGTTCAAAGGATATGACAGGCGTTAGTACAACTTTTTTGAGTTAAATGAAATTAAAAATTTAGAATGGCGAGCTATATTTGTTGGGTTGGCAGGTAGTCCAAATAGAATACAAATCTGTAATATTATAATTTTCATGGTGAAGTATGTTATATTTATGTCAAGATCGGGGGACAAGTACCAACTTTAGAAATGATGAAGAAAACTTTTTTAATTATAGGGATGAGGAAAGGAAAATATCCATTAGAATAGGAAAGCTGGGATTACATTTCTTAAAGTGGGAGCAGCTTAGTATCAATTAAAACTTGTTTTCCTCTCCACCGTGAGCTGTTAAAGTGTAACCCTATTTTCAGCCTGGTTAATAACTTATTTAGTATATTTGTCTTGAGTTGAGAATGTAAGCAGACATCCCCTGAGGTGTGTGTGCGTGGGTGTGTGTGTGTGTGTGTGTTTGTGTGAGAGAGGGGGGTCTGGGAGTACCAGTAAAATAACTTCCAGCTTTTTTTAATTTGTTATATATAATATTTATTTTATTTTATTATAAGTGAATAATATGTACAATTGACTTATGACTTATGTTTATGTACTCTTATGTTTACTTTCAATTTTTGCTCAGTTATATATACTGCATATGACTTTTTGTTTAATTATGTTTACGTATAAACAATCAATATTGAAAACGTTTTTTTTTTAAGTGTGTGTGCGTGCGTGTCAGGATTTAAATTGGTTTGGGCTTAATTAAGGGGAATGGTGGAAAAGGTTGTCTCGAAGAAACAGCTTTCGAGGCATAAAATTATTAAATTAAGCCATTTTTCTCCTTGATTCTTCTTTTTTTTGTGCACGAAATCAAACGATAGAAGATTTTCTTTTAATCTTGCACTGTAGTATACGGGTAAATTTGAAGCAGCCAGAGAGCTAAGTCTTGAAAAACAATTTTTCTATCATTAATTTGTTATCTTCAGACTGACCCAGCAACACAAAACGTTCTGATTATGTTCGCAAAACGACCCGAGAATGTTTAAGCGCTCATAGAATATTTATTTACGTCCAAAGCCAGTTTGTGTTCCCTGGGAAAGACTTTAATCGTAGAATATTTCATTTCCCTATTCCATGGCACTGATCAACCTTTTCAATGAGTACGATGAGGAGTAGACAAGGCTTCTTGTTATGGAATAGAACACTGATGTGGGTATGTTAACCGGGCACGCCCTTTGATAGTTTTCCTAGCCGCTTTTAGAACACGTTATCCCCATCCACCTCGAGGCGATGGTTTTTTTCCGTTAATTTAAGATATCTTTGACCGTGGAGTTGCCGCCTTGGGCCCGATACGATGACTATATACACAACGTCATCCAATGCCAACACCTGGTGAAATGCAACCATCACTTTGTTCCGAGCTGCTGGGATGCCGGGCAGGGATGGGGTAATAAGTGGCATCGTTTGTCGTAGCATCGAGAGGGCCGTGCGCCAACTGGTCAATGACTCTCCCAACAAAACAGTCTTCGCGGTAAACACGACATCAGGTGAACGCGCAAATTAAAAAGATCAATTCCTTGTCTTTTTCCCCCAACAGACTTCTAATTTTGCACGGGACGTACAGAAAAAAGATAAAATAAAAAAGGAGAAAGAAATAGGAAAGGAAGAGAAAGTCGATCGTCCATTGGACTCGTCTTTCGGGATGAGTTAAACTCGGGCGATAACTTGAGTTCGATATTGATCGGCCCAATCACAGAGGAATGTTAACCAAACAAGATGGCGACGGATCATTATACTGGGAGAAGAAAACAGATGCGATTCGCTGATAATTGGTCGATGTTTTTGCACCATTTGGCAATTAAAGTTCACTCGGCGGGCTTATCCGCAGTCACTCGAAAGCAATTGATCACAAACCTACAGTGGCAATAACACCCTACCCATTCTTCCAGTGTTCTCTGTTCTTTTCTTATTTTTTTCCCAAGTTTTTGGATCTATATATAAACTCAATGACAGAAGCAATCCCTTGTACAAAATAAGATGTCTAGATAAAAAGAACAAGCGGCTTGACCAGCGACTAATCCTCCATTTGGTCAGTATTTTTTTCTTCAGATGGATCGATAGCTATTACTTTGGGTACCATTGCTTTGATATGATATCCAAACTGGTCGTGATATCGAATGAATTTGACCATGTATAGAGGGAATCTAATTTACGATGGTAGGTAAAGATACCACATAGATGCCGACAAAATGGCTACAGGGCTCGAAATTTTAATTGGTAACTCAATAAAACATAAAAAGAGGTAGCTTTGGTATAGCAATGTACACAGACGGGTGTCTGGATGTGTTATGAGATGGTATGAGTACGGAATAGGATGACAATTTTCATGGAATTAGAGGGATTTGAAGAACTGTAAAAAAAAAAAGTCATCTGTTAATTGATTCGTGTTATTCTTCCACTGTCCTAGTATCAATAGTCCCTAGTATATCGCCCACAGCACGTAAGTCCTTAAGTCTTTAAAGGGAGAAGAAATTATAGTCCCCCGTTTCAATGTGTTTGCTGCTGGCTATAATCACTCAATTATTTATTTCTAACAAAAACAAATAAGTTTTTTTAAACAAACAATTACCTAAAAGATGTACTAATTGATATGTTAATTTTGTACAAGTGGATATCAACTAAATCTTGAACAGGTGATGTGGGTCTTCAAATAAGCAGCCATAATGAAGGGCTTATGAACGCTTCCTTTCTTGTTTTCTCTCTACATCTATCATTAACATGATTACAGAATATTTCTTTCCTTTAACCCATCTTTGATGATAACGATCTACGGCTTGGCAGCTTATTCAATATAGTATTTATAGTATCTTTTCATTTTGTTCCAATTATTTGTTTATCTCATTTGCTTTGAGAAGTATACAGAGATATATTATTTCGCCGTGAAGGTTTTAATCAAAACATTTCAAATTTTAGAAGAAAAACAATCTTGCCAAAGGAAACCTTTATATTCCATTTTCTTTAAATATCATTGTTTTAGTGAGAAAGAAAAAAGAATGATGTAAGAACTGCCGAATGCAGCTATTAAAATGACCCCCCCCCCCTAAAAAAAAGAGAAAAGTTTTCCTTTGTTTTTAAAGCATGAGAAACACATTCACATAAGCAAAGACAAGCGAGACGTCAAACCTTTCATAATAGATGTGTGTGAGACAATCAGACAGACTTGTACACAACTATATTGATAGGCCAAAAGTCACTTTCTCAGTTGACTTGATACGGCAAGATCCAAACAGCTGTCGCCTGTTCGTATCACCCGATTGAAATTTGAAACAATGAATATTGTACGTCGCCATCACCAAAAACACCATACAAATTCATAGAAATTTATAGTAGGTTACGAATGAACTCAATATGTGTTTTCGATTTCAAGATATGCATTAATGTAATCCAGGGTTTGTTTTTGGCGACAGCTGGTCCCAAGTTTGCTTTATGTTGACTTCATCGAAACCAATTTTTCATTTTAGAATCGGCCTTTACAGGGTCGTATTATCTCTTTCTCTACCTCTCTCACACACACCAAAAACAAACGAGGCACTGTGTTAGCATCTATCATGCAAATAGTTCAGGGGATGTCGATGTCATATAGTAATCCATATTCATTTTTTTAAAACATGTGTCAGCAAATAATTGAAAATCTACTGCCTTTTCCCAAATGCATGAATAACTATTAAATGCATCACAAAGTTAAAGTCACAATATGCTATTGCAAAAATGAATGGTCTGATTACAATATTACGCACACACACGCACTCCTCATCCTCCTCTCCTTCCTGTTACTGACGTTTTCAGCTTTCAGTCTTTGCTGGATACCAATATAAACAGTTTTTTTCACAAGATAATGGAAAATTATAGCTCTTGACTGTCTAAATAATATAAACGGTCTTGAGAAAACATAAACATTCTACCATCCCCTCAATGTATATTCCTTCAGACCATTTCACTTTAAAAAAATGAACCCTTGGGAATATCGAGCTTTAAGACGAATTATTCGTGAATGATTACGATATCATCTTGAGTTCGCTCAAACGATCCAAACTTTAGTCTCAAGATAATCCTTCAATAAAATTAATTTAAAAACAATTTTTTCAGCTAATCCTCCCTGGATGGAAAATATATCTCAAGTGGTATAGCCGCTTATTTGCCTCTCTGCCTCTCTTTCTCTCTCTCTCTCTCTCTCTCTCTCTCTCTCGCTCTCTCTCTCTCTCTCTTTCTTTCTCTTTCTATCTTTTTCTCTCTCTCTATCTCTCTCTCTCTATCTATGTATCTATGTCTCTCTCTGTCTTTTTTCACTCCCTCTCTCTCTCTCTCTCTCTCTCCCTCATTTTTCTGTCCCACTCTCTTTCCATTATCCTTCTAATGTGTTTCCGTCTCTCTACCTCCCCTAGACAAATCACAAAACAAATCATAATCCTACTTTACCCCTATATCTTTCATGAATAAAATGTTTTCACCTCGAGACGGTTCACTTCAAGAAGAGAGACAGAGACAGAAAGAGAGATAGAGAAATACAGTGTGAGTCAAAATGCAATCCTTTTTGTTAGGTCACTGCGCTTATTCCAGAGGCATTTCAAGAAATATATTCACAGGGGTGGAATTATTTCTGGACAGAAAGGGTGGAACACCCCTGGGAAGCATGGTGTCACACACCGACTGCAAATCATAATGATTAGTATTGTTCTCAGGAGAATCATGGGTGTCACTAGATTTGACAGGCTAAGAAACACACACATACGAACACAACTTAACATGGAAGAAACCGTCATCGACAGGGTTGCCACGAAAAGACTGAGATACTTTGGACTCATCAACAGAATGAACTCAAAAAGATACCCCCAAATCCTTCTCAACGGATATGTACATGGCAAACGCCCAAGGGGAAGACCAGCCAAGAGATGGACAGACTGCATCAAGGCGGACTGCAGCAACAAACAAGTTGACTCCCTGACTAAAGCCACTAGGCTAACAGAAGACAGGAAGATGTGACAAGCCGTTGTGAAACAGAAGCCATCATACATCCCAGTGATGGTGTGGACGGCTTAAGTCAAGTAAGTCAAGTATTGTTTGTTTATTTTTTCAAACTTGGGGCGGGGCTACGCAAGCTGCTCTGTTCTCGATACCCCTGTGCCCTCGCAAAAGAACAGACTGAAATATAAATGTATATACTGTGAAAAAGTTTGAGCAATATTTTTCAACACATTGCCCAACGTTGTGCCATAGTCAACCCAACCATCTATTGGGCACTATTGTTTCGTATTTTGCCCAACAGCTGGTCAAGATTTTCCCAACAAGTGGGCTACCGTAGTCAGGCAGTTGAAGGGTCATATGTTTATCCAAATGTTGGTAAAAATACGAAAAAATTATGCACGTGTGAAGTAGGTTACTTACGTTTACCAATACCACTGGGCAAAATATTGCCCAATAGACAATTGGGTTGACTATTGAAAAATATTGCCCAACCTTTTCCCAGTGTAGTTTCACGCTATACACTGATAACATGGTTGAATCGGTCAACTGAATAATGCATATCCGGGCTAGAGCCAAACTCGTAATTTCCGAATCGGCTATAATTCTCTGTGTGCTTAAAGTGTACGAGAATGCAACTTTCCCGCTATACTAGATAACTAAAAATCGCTTTACTCTGCGAAAAAGAAGTGCTTTTGCACTTTGTCTTAAATCTCCCTGGTACTAATGCTTTTCATGATATTTCAGTGTTACAAAAAAAAACATTTGCAGAGGTTATAAGCCGTGGGGTGGTTTCTACACCAGATACGATCAATATTGCCTAAACGTTTCCTCTGAGCGATGTAATGCTTAAGACGTTCATAGAAACGTCCTATATATATTATGATTTCATGCAGACGTAAACGTTTTGTAACGTTTTACTTTACATTTTTTAAATTTTTTTTAAAATCTGGCTCCGTTCCCAGAAAATGTTGCTTGTATGAAAAGAAACCTGATTGTGCACTTTGTTCAATACACTTCAAAATAGCAACTATTACCTGGAAGGCTTTATCAGCCTCTCGTTCCAGACCCTCCAACTTCCTTCACGCCCCTTACTCTTTCGATTTTCTCTCCCTTCCTCCCTCTGTCCATCCAAGTCATATTCCTCATTTATTGTTATTTCATTTTTTTCTTTAATCTTTCATTGACACTTTACTTCTCATTTTGTCTGTCTCTCTCTCTCTCTCTGTGTCTCTCTCTCAGTCTCTCTCTGTCTCTTTTCTCCCTCTCTCGCTATCTCTCGCGCTCTCTCTCTCTCTCTCTTTCTTAACCTCTATCGAGCTATTTATCTCCTTCGCGTTCTTTTCCTCTCACCTTCTTTTACAAGTTCGGTTTTACCATTCAATTCCGAGCTTTCCTAGACTATTTTGATTGTGCATAGTGGGAGGACTGTGAGTTGTTCGACCACAAGTTTTCCAGGTATTTCTAGGTAAATAAGGGTTTCAAGAATATTCAAATAGTTATCGCACATCTCCCTAAATGGTGCCCATTCCCCTCTCCAGGCATCAAGACACGAACTCGCCGGTCCCTTTTCCATAGTCCCTCGATTTCACATCGTATACGTCAGCTGCCCGTAAGAAGACAGCTACTGAATTTGACGATACTAGCTGATTGCTTTATTGCGGGCAGCCGTTTATGGTGGATTACAATTTGTGGAAGAACGCGTTTTACGTTTTAATGTAAAATTGCTTGATTTTTTTTAATGAACAAATGTTGTATTTTTATATATTTAGAATCCATGCTGTCCTTTAACAGCATGTTCGACGAGACTTGCGTTCATTACACTCCTTTGACAGACAGACTGGTATCGGATCCCACCGAAACACTCATCTACTTTCTCGAGCCAAATAGGTCAATCTAGCTTTTTAGTTACGGCCTATAAAACGAGTTTGAAATGAGATGCTACTTTCTCAGCTTTCACAAGTCACTGATTGCTCAAGCTAGGGTTCGTTCGCTTCTTCTTTCCGTCTCTGCATTCTTATGGAGTTTGATAATCACTGAGATTATCACATTTCAACGAGTCTTAAGCGCACCTTAGGCAAACCCGGGTTCGGGTGGTGTGTTTTTGACGAGATGTGTTATCTAAATCGACCAACATGGCAATATATAGCTTACCACTACTTCCTAATTATCATCGCAATGTTTGGTGCACACGTTTCCTCGCAAGTTGTGTGGGGGTGTGACCTCCCCAATCCCTCTCTAATTTCCTTGGCACTAATATTTTCCAGCCACTTTTTTTCAGCAAAATGTCGCGATACAACCCCCCCCCCCTCAGCCCCTGTTTAAAATAGTCTGTTAAAACCCGATGCATAGATTATTATAGGAACTCAACCATGTACTTTGTTCCAGTGTAAAAGATTGTTTACCTTTATATTGATATTTTCCTTAATGACGTGTCCAATACCAAATTATTTCTACTATTTTCCTCCTTCGCATATACGTTTATATTATTAGTCACTCAGTACCCCCTCTATCTCCCTTCTTTCACCCCCCCCCCCTCTCTCCCTCTCTCTCCCTCACCTTTCACTCTCTTGTCTCCATTTCTACTCTGACTCTATTGTCTCCGTCTCTTCTCCCCCTTTTTACTTTCTCTCTCTTTCTCTCTCTTTCTCTCTCTCTCTCTCCCTCTCTCTCTCTCTCTCTCTCTTTCTCTCACTTTATCTCTCTTCCCATTCTCTCACTAGTTTTTTCTCTTTTACACTTTGTTTCTCCTAGATTCAATCTTCAAGACGTTTATTATCATTTCCTTCTACATCATCCTTTAACATCTTTTGATCTATACTCGATTTCCAATCCGACGATAAGTAGTCGGTTCACTATCAGTGGTAGTAAACTATTAACATGATGAAATCAGTCTCTTTAAGTTCATGCAGAAAATGTAATGCGTCGCAGAAAATCGGTGATGAAGACCCGGGATGAAGACTCATCGGCACACTTATAAAGCCCGGCGCATATGCACTATACGGTCCTCCTTCGATCAGATTTTCGTTGAAAGGGCCGCGGTTATCCAACAACAGATCGTGGTCAGATCGTGAACTGTGCGCCGGCCATAAGCTGAGATTGAAAATGCAAATCAGATATCCATTTTTCCACATGAACTTTAGAAGACTTTAGGGATATACTAAACAGTAATAATTCACGTAATTACCATAATTGTCATCCATTTCTGTGCACTACATCAGATTCTAATAATTCATCTTTATTGATTATATTATATATCAAAGAGATGTTGACGATATTAATCTGTATTGTAGTCCTAAAATCCGTAGGGTTTAAGATTCAATGAATATTTTCGATCTGTGTATCATGGAAAGGATGTTGTGAAACTTAAAGTAAGTAAAATTCAATTATATGTGATGTCGGGGCGTGGGTTCCTCTGAGGACTTCTTCATTAAGCATGGTTCTATTTACTAATAGGTAGATTTATAATGCCAGGCATAATTAATGGTTTTTATGTTTTTAAAGAAAATTCAATAAGATGATATGTACTTTGACTCATCCATTATTACTCATTAGCCATGAAGACCCTCACACTCACGCACATACACACTCACGCAGACACACCCACCATTGCCCTACCTCCTCTAACCAACATCCTCTCCAACTTTTTATTTTTTTAATTTATTGTTTATTTTAGTCAATTGTACATGTTATTCACTCTATATTAAAAAAAAAAACTTCAACAAATCAGGAGGTTATTTTACTGGTTCAAGGAACCATGGAGTTACTAGCTAGTTACTCCATGAAGGAACAAAGTCCTGTTCATCCCTGCCCCTCACTCCCTCGTACAAACACACCCACATACACACACGCACACACACACACATTACTCACTCAGTGGATGTATGCTAACATTCTGACCAGGCTGCAAAATAGAGTTACAAAAAACACACGCACACATTACTCACTCAGTGGATGTATGCTAACATTCAGACCAGGCTGCAAAATAGAGTTACAAAAAACACACGCACACACACACACACACCCAGATAATAATGATGATAATAACATCAAAAACAAATAATAATTACGATATTAATATTTATGCACTATCCTTTATAAAAAATGGGCATAAAAAGGAGTATCTCGATGCTCTTTACCTTCATATACACCGTACACGCACAAAAATACGCACAATCACACACCCTCGCCCACCCATCCACCCACACGATTTTTGTCCAACCCACCCTCCTTCCCAAATACACACCCTCACACGTCCTCCTTCCTCACATACACACCCTCACAACCCTCCCCACACACCTTCACACGCCTCCATACACACACCCCAATCCTTTCCACACAAACATACACCCTCAAGATCACTAACTTGTCACCATTTAATTCAATTTCACACAAATCTGTTCGTCTCCAGTCAATCTCTAAAATTATATTTCAACTTTATTTCCTTTTTTTAATTCGATATGTGCATACGGTAATCTGTCATAGGATGACCAACGAAAGCTTGAACGACCAAGGAAAAGGGCGCAACGCTGATTGGTGAGACACCGCTCCTCCCAACAATAACATCATAAAAAGTCACTTGCCATCAGGAACGATCTGACACTCCCTCTGAATGTCCGTTTTTGCTTTTAACAGATCTGGGACCCGTTTCACAAAGCCTATTTTCAATGAAAAATGATGAAAATCAGTGACAAATCTTCTGATAACCAATCAGAAGCAAGGATTTCACTGGCTTATAACAAAAACTGTCATTTGTGCCCGATGACAACTTTTGACAAGTGTTGTGAAATGGGGCCCTGGATTACGTTTATGTGTACCACCGACACGCCGGATGAGATTCAGTTTTTTTTGTACCGAATTTTATACACTTATTCAACAGGCGATAGCGCTTTGAGGGGGGGGGGGGGTGTGATCTGAATCAAACATAAATGTTATTGTTTTTATTCACCCATTATAGGAGGGCGTCTCCACCACACCTCAATCCTTTCCACACAAACATACACCCTCAAGATCACTAACGTTTTCACCATTTAATTTCACACTAATCTGTATGTTTCCAGAGTTAATGCGATGAATTTCTTTTTCCTGTATTATTTTTCTGACACTCATTGGTTTTGTAATTTCCTTAAAACCTCTCTTGTATTTTCTTCTGTATTTTTAATCACATATTGTATATTTGTCATCATTGCACACTTCTTTGTTATGTATAATTCTGCAGTGACATGATCTTTGTTATTGTTTGACTTATTGAAAAAGAATTTGTTGCATAACAGATGAATCAATAAATTCAATTCAATTCCATTCTCATGGTGAACACACCGTGCATATCACAATTCAAACAAGCAAATCGAATTCATGTAAATTCCTTTTATTGAATCATAAATTGCTATTTGTCATTTATTTCATATCAAACAGAGTATTTTACATTGTATTGCACCAACCAACAATTTCAATTCATCATCGATCGTCAACAGAGTCAGGTAATTGTTATTCATTACATGGAATACTTGCTGTCTGTTGAATCATTATCATTCTATGACGAATTTTTCCACGAAAAAGTCTACAAATAAATAAATAAAAAATTATACAAATCCTTAAAATATATCAAAACCCTGTATACAAGTGCATGTATTCAATCTACCAACAAAACGTTAGGTGGGGAATTCAGATGTTTCCAGGTTTTTCACACAATATCCAGTAACTAAATATGGATTACCTAACAGTGACATAAAAGGACATAAAAAAGGAGTAATAAGGCATGGCTGATTAGTAGGGTGTAATAATTAGCCTAATTCCCCGATGTTAGTATGGATATTCTTTATTTTTGATCCCCCAAATCATGTGCAATAGCTTTATTGAGTACCTAACAATGTGACTAATCAGTCTGTACGATTTACAGTAGGGTTCTTTTCATAATGATAAATCTTAAGATTAACCTAAATTGGGATTTCTGAAATGGTAACAGTGTGTTGAAAGGTAAATTAAAATAGATTTTCTTTCTGACCTGACAATAATATTCAGTTCTTGTATAGGGCATATCACATTATATTCAACATCCCTATGGGCTTCCAAATAGCTTTCTGAAAATTATTACCCTAGCTTTGGCCCTCACTTATAGCTTTCAACACCAAAACTGATAGTTGATTTGTTCTTAGACCTTCTTAGACCACCAAGAAAAATACCTGTTCATCAACCCATGCCCTTGATCAACACTGTGCATCACATAATCCTGACTTCCTAGATATCAACCTCTGGCAATTTCAATAGCCCTGTCAAACACCTATTGCAAGTTGTGAGTTTGACAATGACATATTACCTACTTTGAAAATGATTTCCAGCGGCAATACTACAGGCAATTGAATTTGCTTCAAGTTGATCTTTAGAAAGTCTTTGCAATGATGTTGTGGTGTACAGTTCTTCTTCTGTGTCACCACTGCTTAGAATGAGGTAAGTGTGTACGATGTGCTCTAATAATAATAATAATAAAATTCAGCTTTTATATAGCGCCCAATACATCGATGTGCTTAAGTGCTTTACAGATATATTATTACCCCAGTCATCGGATTCAGGCTTACCCGCACACAATGTATGCACATTCTCCATTCCCGGGGAGCATTCCGGCTAGTCGCCATTTTACAAGCGCACACTTGTTCATCCGACCACATGAACTTTCGCATCCTACCGGGTACCCATTTAACACCTGGGTAGAGAGTGGCAAATGTAGATCAATGTCTTGCCAAAGGACAGTAGTGCCGCAGCAGGACTCGAACCCCATACCTTGTGGTCTGCAGACGGGTGACAACACCTCTACTAATTCATAGACTGGCTTGGGTTGAACATGATTCAGATGCCCCACAAAGACCATACAACTGAGATGGTCTTAGTAAGACTAAGATATTGCACTATTCAAAACATTATGTTAAAACTCTAAAGGAACTAGCAAAGTAGAAATTGCACTATCATTACAATGAACTGACATGCAACCCATTCCCAACAATGACAGATGGAACATGTTTAAGGTAAGGTGCAACAAACACACCCACAGTGAGCTGATGTCAAGGCCTCTTATATGCGGTTTATATTCATACTTTGGTTGCGCTCTTGCCATATTTCAAAATGCTCCTAGTTATGAGAACTGCTAGAAATTAATTGTTTTGGGGGAAATGGAATCCATGTACTTATTTGTTGCCCTCAATTCAATATTTGGTGAATTTGTTGCCACTGACCCATTTCTATCCGAAAATTTTAGACATAATCACAAAAAATTGGGTCCACAGTGATATAAGATGAATCTTCAACTTCCAAAAACTAAGGATTGTGAAAATGAAACATCACTATTGGGTTGTACATTGGAATGTACATGTTCAATGAAATTATCATAGATCTTTCAAATTGTATAAATGCAGTTATTCAGTGACATTATGGAATGGCAAAATTTAAAGTGACTCAGTAACATTGTTGAAAAAATTGTTTAATTTTTGTATGAAATGTCACTTATTACATTTCTTCTACTGTACTAACCCTCTAACATGCACAAAATCCTGAAAAAAATTCTCAACCACAAAGATATTTATGGTTTTCTTTGAAGGCATCACTGTGCGACACCCTCTACAGTAAAATCTCCCAACCATTTTCTATGAAAATAAGACATAAGACAGGCTTTTTTAAATCTTTCAACACTTAAATGTCTGGAATGGTAGAGTCAATTCAATGCTTTGTGGCGATTTACATTCACCTAAAGTGTAAAAATTGTAATAATAAAGTTGGGAGAATTAAGGAATTGATCAGATAAGCTTTTCCTAGTTTTTATTTTTTATAATGGTTTGTTTTCACTCAAACTTTCAGATTCTCTTTAATTGTACATCAAGCATTGAAGTCACTACCTTAGCACCATTTTCTCTCATCTGAACAATGTTACCAAGTCCCTTAAATGATGCCATCTGGGACAATGTAAATGGTGCCATAACCCTCATGATGAATCTAGCTAATAGGTATCAGCTGATACTGGGGTAGTCAGACTCCTCAGACCTTGGCTCAAGCCAAAGGGCCTGAATTTCCTGGTTTTAAGGCCAGGAAGAAGTGCTAAAACTGCTTCAGTCTTGGGCCAGACTAGGGTGCCTGACCTTCTAAGGTTTCAGGGAATGTTGGAATGCCTGAACCATTTATGTTGGAGGCCCTGATGATGTGCATGAACTTCCTTCATCACGGGCCTGACCTCAAAAGAATGAACTAGTCAGGACTTGGGCCTCATTGAAGTACCAGAACTTCTTCAGTCTTTGACCAGGTAGGGCCGTCTGATACTCTTGGTTCTTAGGCCAGTCCAGTGACCTTTTCACCCCAGCTCTTTTGTCAGTGTGTAGTGCGGTTGTGTGTCTACAGTAGGAGCTGCAGGATCTTCAAGACTTGACAGAGCAACTTGTTCCAGACCTCATCGTAATGTTACGTTAAGAATAAAATCTGCAGAAGTTAAAAGAACAGGAGGGAAAGGTATAAACAAATTGACATTGACATGGTTGAAATAGTCCAAGAATATATTTCATTGATTTAAAAGGAGAGTTGGAAAAGAACAGCCATCTCATCTAATCCCTTTTTTCTACACATAGCCTGCCTACCATCCATCTGATGGAATTTTGTCTTATTTGTCACTTTATCCATTCCCCATCTGTCACTACCAATTTATTCGGTCTAATTTCTAATAAGTCAAATGCTCATTTAGACTGTCTTTCTATTGAGCCTATTTTTAAAAATTGCTTCTAATATGGTGAAAGGGTACTCTCCAACAGGGTATCAGACCTAATAGGTAATAGTTGAAATGATTACTAGACCATTCAATCAACTAACCCAAATGATAATTACACAAAATTGACATACCGGTAATGTAAAATTAATAATCAGATCTCAAGGATAATAGGTGGCTTGGGTGTAGTTAAAATATTAATCAAGTAATGAAGAAAGCGGAATAACAAATGACTGTTGATAATGATCATGAAATGGCTTCTAAAAAATCTTGCAATATTAAGACTAGCTTTTTAAAATTTTATTCTTTTTTCCACTTTTCGTCTTCTTCATAAAAAATGCCATATGAGTAATAGGAAAGAGTCACATTATGCAGAGAATGTTATGATACTTGATCATGTGATCAATCATCATGTTCTACTGTTTGATTAGGACGGCTTCTAAAAATCCTCTGTAGATAAGAAAAGGTAACTTGGTTGAGTAGATCATGGTCACATATCTGTCCCTCTTTTTTCTTCACCATTAATTAAACATATCTTCTTTAATGAATGTCTAAAAAGAGAAATTTGTCTTCCTTTAACAATAAGTATAATCATGTTATACCTACATGTATGTTGGTATGTAGGTTGTACGACACTTGCTCCTGCGACAATCATTCTGCGGTTATTTCCGAACTCTAATCATGAACCACAACCTAGACCTTACCCTCACCCTATCCCTAAACCTAACCTAAAACCAAATTGCAATCCTAATGCTGATCTTATAATTTTGACACAAAGACCAGTAGGGCCCCGTCTTATAAATAGTTGTGATTGATCCACATCAATCACGAGTCCTCTTATCAATAACAAATTTGCACTACCCTATCTCTTATGTACATAGTTGCGATTGATATCAATCGAAAAATATGTTGTGATTAATATCAACTCTTCATAAGAAGGGGACCGGAGCAACTGTCGCTGGAGCAAATGTCAGATCGCTAGCTTCAGTTATAGAGTGGTGAAGTGTGACGTCATCAAAAATCTATTTTTGGAATTTCTCAATTTTTTCTTTATTTTCCGAAAGAGCGTAACAAATAATGTCCAAATGTCGAAAACCAATTGAATATTTTAAGTATTGGCCGGGATATGACCATCTGAACAGTACTGCATCTGAATTTTCTATAGGAATTCAGTGTTATATTGCTCTTGCTCGTAATGTTATGAACCAGAGCAAAATAAACACTGAGTTCCTATAGGAAATCTATTTATTCAGATGGTCATATCCCAGCCAATACTTAACATATTCAATTGGTTTTTGATATTTTGACATTATTTTTGATGCTCTTTCAGAAAATGAAGAAACAATTGAGAAATTCCAAAAATAGATTTGTACATGTATGATGTCACAGCTTCAGTAGTCTATGTGGTAGTACACTCTTACATACCATTCTGTAAAGGCCATCAAGCTTGGACTGGATATTTGAACCAATAGCCTTCAGATTTCTATGGTCATTCTCTGCCTTTTGCATTGTTTCCTGTGGAAGATTAATAACAGCAAGAAAAGAGAAATAATGATTAAAGGATCATTTAACAATGTTAAATCTGAGATGCATGGCCCTATGTGTTATCAGTGTCTGTCATATGATGAAATATTGAAGCCCTAAAAAAAGGCGCTTCAAAATGATCATGAAGTGTCTCAAAAAAGTAAAAAAATTTGAGTGACCGGTTTTACAATGCTCATTTTCCCCAATAGACTGTAGTGTTATAAAAACCGTTTGGCAAACAAAAAATGAATTTCGATTTCCAATCATAAATATCTTGACAATCAGACAGGCGATCGACTTGTGAAAGTCATGGGATTCCTGACTGACATAAAGGCTTGTAACTATCATTGCAGCATGAGCTAAATCCAGGATTTTGTTTCAGAATCTGAGACAAAGTTACCTGATCCCTTTAAACCCGGTGATCAAGGTGATAAATCACCATAAAATATTTTTTTGTTCAGTAGGTCTTAGTTGGGCAAAATGATATACTTGTTTAAAAAGCATTTTCATGTATTATAATCATCATAATCGTTAACTATTCATACAGGGTTCTTGGGTAGGAGAAGACAAAAAATTAGAGACAAAATGATATGAAGTTATGATGTAAAAAATCTCCAAGAGGCAATATTGTCCTGTCACAATAGAGAATATAAACATCTTTTTTTTGTTTAATTAAAAAACGCAGAAAAAACCAAAACAAAATGTAAACACCTACGTAATAATACATGATGCGCAGAGGAGGGTGGGGGTGTTAAGTGTAGAATAGAATAAATAGACTTGTGATTAACAATATCATTCTCCGGTAATTGCTTCCTGCTGACTAATTATTGTTCATTTTTATATTTCTTTATGACATGTATTTCACGCCTCTTATTTTTCGCCATCTGATGACTGATGACTGATGACAGTCAAACAAATGTATGGCCTTTTAAGTTTCAGGCATTGGGAAGCTTGTAACAGAAATCAGGACCCAGTACAACTTTTTCCTGAGTGTTTCAGTTTCATTTTCAGTTTCAGTAATTTTGACAAGAAATCAGATATACAATTCAACATTCAATTAAAGTTGTGAAATAGAAAGTATACATAAAATTAAATATCCAGTATGATGGGGTTTTTTTAATTTAAAAGAAAATAAACCTGTGGAATTGGAGGGATCCACTGTATTGGGAGTCATTCTATACAAGGCCCCCTTCGCAATATTCACCATTTGAAGGATCAAGATTAAAATGGGGGTGGGGGGGGGGGGGGGTCGATTTATATGTATACCTGACTCCTGTGTTAGTGTTGAGCCTTGTAATCAATCACCGCGGCACAAGACTCACAAAATCACAGAAACATAAGTTTGAAAGTTGATTACAAAAAAGAGAAATATGTAGTCTAGGATTGCTACTTCCCCCTTTCAAAATACAGTGATTCATGGGGTCAGTGTGTCAATCTAAATAAGCAATAATTGCCACGAGAGAAATATTGCTTCATCAAAGTATACAGGATGGGTGGGAAAATGCTATCTTCATCGGATTCATGGCTCATTGGTTGATTTATTCATTCATAAAGAATTGCTCTTTAACTGCTGCTTTTTATCTCTCTTTATCTCTAACAACCCTCCCATTGATACATGTACATGTACTCTCTCTCTCTCTCTCTCTCTCTCCCTCCCACACTCTCTATTTTTTCTCTCTTTCTCTCTCTTTTCAATATTATTTTGCCTTCTAACATATTTTTTTTCATCTAATATCTTTCATCTCTGTCTTTCCCTCTTTTCTATCTATCTCTCTCTCTCTCTCTTTCTTTTTCTCTAACATTCAATTTCTTTTGTCAAGTTTTAAATAAATTTTCCCTACATTTCCCACTTGTATAATATTTTATAGTAGTTAGCCAACCCTTCCCCATCTGTCATCTATTTCACTTCCTCTATGAACTGAATTATTAATCTTTTCTCCTAAGACGACCTATTTGGAGTGTGTTTATGATATTATACAAATAATGCACTGTTGCGAGAGTGTTAGGGCAGGGCTAGTGCACATAGGTGATAATGCACGCGCCCGTAGGGCAAGTACATTATCGATATCGCACTGACGAACCTGAGTGCACTGGAACTGCCCCATCACACGAGCCAAACAGTGCATTATTTGTTTTATAAGACGGGTCGGCAATACATTCTTACAATATAGTCTAGATCTACAGTATAGATAGATATTAGATCTAGATCTAAGTTAGATCTAACTAGATCTAGGCCTAGAATATTCTAACGTTAGATCTAGATAATTAGGCTACTCTACAAAAATAAAAGATTGATTTACGCGTAAGCGATATCGGCAGGTATCAAGTATGTGTTATCAACTTTTTATGGGAGATGTTTTGCATGGTGGGAAAAATAAATGCATGCCCACATGATGTCAATTGACCAATAGGATTGCTTAGATTCTAGAACCTGTGATAAAAAAATTATCATCTCCATGTTTTATTCCCTCAAAAATATGAGGCAAGAAATGGACTTCCACATGTTCTCTATGTTCAGTTTCTTTCAGAGGGTGTACAGTGTGCGTATTGTATATAAAGGCCTGTTGGTTATAAAAATGAAGTCCATTCTCTGTGATTGATAACGCCCACCATTGGATGCATAGCCACAGAGTGTGAAATTCCCCATAAGAAGCCATGACTGTGTCATTACAACAGATACTATTTACTGCCATGCAACTACCGTAATTAACATTGTATAAACAGCCCTCGTGTATTAGCCCACCCCTCTTTTTCGCCATAAAAAAAAAAAAAAAAAATAGAACCTTGTGGTACGCCGTGTAATAGAAGAAAAATTGGAGGAATTATTATTATAAACTACATATTGAAATCTATCAGAAAGATTACTTTCAAACCAAGATGACAGACAAATTTGAGTGTTGTTCTAATTTCCGAGTGGTCAGTCAACACACCGATTACTGAGCTGGGAGACATTGCCAGGCATAGCGCCAGGTGGAGGGGGCATTAATCGAAACTTTAATTTTTTTTTTTTTTTTTTTTGGTGTACTGTGTATAAACCGCACCCCCGACTTTGAATCTTTTTCGGCGGCAAAAAGGTGCGGTTAATACACCGTTAATTACGGTATTCTACAAAGTGATACACAAAAACAGGATAGTTTAGTGCTTTAGCTCTGGTAGCTAAACAAAGACCTCTGAAATCTCCATGTAATTATAAGAAATATTTTTTTAAAGCTCCCCTGGATTAAAAAAAAAAAATTTCTACACTGATTTGGGACAAATTACATTTCATTAAAAAACATTATCCAGTTTTGTTTTCAAATGGGTTCATTTGTCTAGAAAGCAATTAGGCTACATAATGAGAAAATGTTATAGAGAGAGAGAGAGAGAGAGAGAGAGAGGGGAGAGGAAGAGAGAGAGGGGAGAGGAAGAGAGAGAGGGGGAGAGGAAGAGAGAGAGAGAGAGAGAGAGAGAGAGGAGAGGAAGAGAGAGAGGGGGAGAGGAAGAGAGAGAGAGAGAGAGAGAGAGGGGGGGGGAGGGAGTGGTGACAGTGCCTTTGAAAAAAAAAAGAGGGGAAAGAAAGACACAGACAGAAGTAGACATAGAGGGACAGAGAAAGAGAGACATTCATGTACACAGACAGACTGAGAAATTACAAAATAAATCAATAAGAGACAGAGTGACACATGCAGAGAAAGAGAGTAAATGAATAGTTTAATTCCAAAAGGAGCTTAATCACCTTTTGATGAAAGTTGAGATTGATATCAGAACATTGTTCACTTAAGTACTCGTCTTTCAACAAATGTATTTACCTAAATTCTGGGGGCAATTATGGAACAATGCACCTTCTAATATCACTTTTGCTTAGATGCCTGTACAAAATCTGGTTAACAAATTCTTTTTTCTCTGAAGTTACACAAATTTATTTAGCTCCTTTTGGAATTAACTTATTCAAATATAGAAAAATAGGACAGATTGAGAAAGTCAGAAAGAGACGGATAGAGGGTAATATCACCCACCCACCTGTAAGATTTTGCACTTCCTCCGCAATGTCATCTGTTCATGAATACTGATTGCATGGTGACGTCTCAGCTCCCTCAGCTCCAATTCTCTCTCTGCAAAAACACAATCATGGGAGAAATCTCTAAATCCATATCTAATTATCCGAACCACATGATGAAAGAAGACTTTTTATAACTATCACAGAAATGCTGAACCTTACTTTTATCACTGATTAGTGAAGGTTTGTCTAACCTATTGTTTGTGAAGTAGTTATAAAGTGAGACCTGCAAGACTCATATCAGTCTTGCAGTTGGTGAGGGGGGGGGGAGGGGGGCTCCATTTCTCCCACAAAACAGCTTTGTTATGTTGCATCATCTTTTTGGCATGTGGCAAACTTGGGGCTTGAAAAATGCTGAAGTTTTCACAATGTAACATATTAAAGTTAATTTTGTGGAAAATACAATTACTGTTATAAACTACTGAAATAGTGGCATTTGATAGGCTGAGAGCAGATTTGTCGTATAAATTAAGCATTTGTTAAAGGGCAAGTCTACTCCAAAAATAACTTACTTTCAAAAGAAGCAGAATAATCAGACAAACAATCAAAAACAGTTTGAGCAAAATCGGATAACTAATAAGAAAGTTATGATTTTTTAATCACATGGAAAACTTTGAAAATCACATGACAAATTGGCAACTCACTCATAAGTCTGTGACATCATTGCCTCACTATCCACTAATTGTTTTCTTTATATTGACAATATAAATCAAGTTTTGGGGGATAAAAAGGGAAATTAATGGGATAAAAATATATAAAGCAATTAATAATATAGTGAATATAGTGAGGCAATGACGTCACAAACTGATAACCGAATTGGCAATTTGTGTAGTGATTTTCTAAGTTCCATAGTTTTCATACTTTTTAAAAAAAATCATAATTTCCTCATTATTTATCCGATTTTACTCAATTTTTTGTTGCTCTGTTTCTCTTGTTTTTCTGCATCTATTGAAAGCAAATTATTTTTGGAGTGGACTTTGCCTTTAAAGACAACAAGTTTTATGAAACAGAGCCCTGCATACCTCAGTGTGTGGCATATTTTGGCATACTGCAAGGACTTTGGTTCCATATTTCATACTTCATAAATCACTTTATAACAAACATATAGTATTATCATTACTATCTGTAAAGTTCAAAGCCTGTCTGCACTAGTTTGGCCAGGGGGATTAGACCTCCCTGCAAGGTCACTGACAGGTGGTTATCTCATCAAATCAGCTCTCATTAAACATAAGAAAAGGGGCTTATGGGGGACCAACAGGCACTGATTAGGCATTGTTTGCTATATAGAGGGCATAAGTAGTTCAGTCCCGCTTTAAATATAAAAACATGAAACCTACCAAAATGCAGGTCCATGAACGTCGACCTGAATCCCTCCGTGTGTGGCATGCCTTCTCTAAAGCATTCGCATGATCTACAATCATCTGATGTGGATGCTATGTCAGGTTGAGTCACGCCCTCTTCCAGTTCTTTCAAGCCTAGAGTCTCTTGGTCCATTTCACCTGCGAGGAGATGGTCAATATTGCTGTCTTCAATATTATGTTCTTTCCAAAACACATGCTGTGTTGTAGGCAGAAAACCTTAATTTGTAATCTTATATCAATATTCGTCTTCAAACACATTTATTCTAAAAGTCCTTGCAGAAGTCAGTGTTAAAAAGCCCCACTATCCTACTTGTAGCTATTGGCTCCCTCTATATAGAAAACTTCCCCAATCGGTGCCTGTTGGTCCCCCATGATCCTCTTTTTCTTATGTTAGTTGAGAGCTGAGTTAATGAGATAGCCACCTGTCAGTGACCTCACTGTGTGGTCTAATCCCTTCTGGCCCAGTAGTATTGACGGTCTTTGAATTACAACCTCTTTCACTTCATTATACAATTGAAGTGAATTTTTGCCATCAAATGTTTTGGCTCCAAACACTTCAGAAAGCTTTAATGCATAATGATTAAGGATGACTTTGAATATCTCTGAATTGTCAGTACCAGAGCATTAGATCACTTTTGAAGTGAGAAGAATATACTTACATATTTTTGCAGCCAGAGCAGTCATATGTTGTTTGCCCAATACATGTTGTGACATGTTATGAGTGCTGTGAAAATACATGTCACACACTTTGCATTGTAGATAGTTGCAACCCTAAACAACAGAAAAACAGAATGAAAGAAGGAAAGGTAATTTTAATCACTTTAATTTATTATAACATTCAATACAATCCAATTTTAGTAAAATAAGCATTTTTTCCGCATATAACAGTCTGGATTGTTCCGGATTAGCATTCAATATTTAAGAGAAGTAAAGAAAGAATGCACACAAAAATTATTAAAAAATGAAAACATGAGAATTGAAAAAAACATGTACGGTTTCACCACAATTTGCATATATCACAGTAATCAACAAAAAGTAGTGATTGTCAAGCGGAATTGTTTAACATATTTTCAAAGGTGTGAGCAAAGTTTAGTAGCAATTAGTAGCTCTACAGATGTCGGCCGAGATCTGTATAAAATGTCATCATGCCAACCCCCCCTCTCCCTCCTTCCCTAGCTATTTGGACCTCTCAAAAAGGCTGAGTTGTTTGACATGTTGAACCCTTACTTATAGTCATCAATACAAATTATATCATTGAATATTTTCTACTCACAAAATAGCTTGGAATTACCGTATAATATGTTGGTAAAGAATAGTTTACTGAAAAAGTGTGTTAAAGCCTGTCTGCACTAGTTTGGCCAGGGAGGATTAGACCTCCATGCAAGGTCACTGACAGGTGGTTATTTCATCCAATCAGCTCTCAATTAACATAAGAAAAAGAGGATCATGGGGACCAATGGTCACCAATTATGCATTGTTTGTTATATAGAGGGCGCAAGTAGCCATTAGTAGTGCAGTGGGGCTTTAAAGTGATTTGATACTTACCAGAATATCATTCTTGCTCATGTTTACTATCTGCTCACTCATGGCTTCTTCACTTCCTGCGCATAAAGACAAAGACAAAGTACTTAGTGAATATATTAATATCAACCCATTGACAATAATGCAATAATAGTTTAAATTTAAACAGCACCTTATACCTCTATGCTGTCTCTAACCTGCTGCTGCTACTGATGATGATGATGGTAATAAGGCTGATGAGGGTGTTAACAACAATGTTTACGGGTGGAGATTAAGTTAAAGGTAATACAAAGTTTTGGTATTGGGTTATAAATTTGGTTTGAACGAACATATTAGAAGCATATGTAATCCTACAATATTCAGTGATCGTTGTCGTGGTTGAAATCGAGCCTAAAGTTATGAAATTGTAAATAATAAACTCTTTATGTTGTAAAGCTCCTTCTCAAGACTGATACTACAATCGACCGATTTGCTATTCCCGTTTGGAAATTATATATCAGAACTGCATATTCTGAGATTTTCACGGTCGCAGCTTGAAAGATTCAAAATTTACCGGGAGCGCTGGTAAATTTTTATTATTCAAATTTATCAAAAGCAGAAGGGTTTTAGGGGCTAAATTTTCTAGTGCCTATAATACATCTACAGGGGCATCAAAATATATCAACATTTTATAGAATTACTATCCATCCAATTTTCAAAATCTCCTAAAACTTTTCATTCCCTTTAACACTGACAATGGTTATGACATAATAAAATGAAAATGGGAAACCAAAACATTGGATTGAAAACAATAATCACAACTACAAGAGTACAAACTAAAGAATTACCACAAAAATTCCTGACAGCATTTTCCGTCTGCTTCTTGAGGAAGGCCTGACAGCTGGAAGACTCTTGGTATTCTTTGATCTCCTTGATGTACCTCTCCTTATCCTTCTTCTCCATGTCCAGGTATCTCTTCTTGACGTCTGGTGGAAGACCGGTCCACATCTTACCCAGGAGAGACGACACCTTGCGGCCAACCACCTCAGGATGACTCTCACGGTACCCTTCTCGCTGCTCCGCAAGAAACATGGCATACCTGCAGTTTGGCAGAGTGTGTAAGAGGTTGATATTTTTGCTCGTTAGATAGTCAACATTATATTTGAGTTAATTGCATCTTGTATTCCTCTTTCCCTTCCCTTTTTTCCATTTCCCCTTTGCCTCTGTCTCTTTCTGTCTTTCTCTTTTCTCTCTCCTCTTTCCCTCCATCTTTCCCCTCCTCTCTCTCTCTTTATTAAAAAATAAAATGTCCTCTTCTGCCTATATGTATCTATTTATTTATCTATCTATCCATCTATCCGTCCATTCATCAATCTAGCTCTTACTTTTTGTCCTCTCTAATAACCTTTACTCTCATAATACCTGCCCAAAACTCTTTCTCATAGCTTTTTTTGCAATTATTCATATGAACTTCTACTAATAGAGCCTTGGTTGTGCAAGTATAGCTTCCATTCCAGGCTTTTCCCTTACGGCTCATTCAGATATGAAAATGCAAAACTGCTGCGTTTTTGTATGACGTAAATTGTTACACACTACACATTTCTGTATCTTATAACACAGAGCTCAGTGAATACACGCCAATACTTTGTTGCGTGCACTTGCCATTCATTTACAAATAAAAAACTGTGCCATATCAGAACAAGCCTTTACATACCGTTAGGTGCTACAAAGTTACCAGTTAAAGGTACTATGTCCCATTTGCAGCCAACATCAAATTCTGTAGAACTTTGCAGGGATTATGAACATGTCACGTCTGTGAAATTTAAACGTTAGCAGTGTCCTAATATTCAAATTATGCAAGGAAACCTGTTTAATTTTCTAGACTCCACTGTCAGACACTATTGAGTGACTGACTGACTTCTTATTTTTTCTTAGGTAATAACATACATAAGATGAGCTGTAAAGGGTACATGAGCATTTGTCTACATCACTAACCCATTCAGCACAAAACGTACGACCATTCGGTACAAGGGTCTGAAAATCAGACTATTACTTTAGTGATTGCAATCACTAAAGTCGATTCGACAACTAATGGTCGTTATTTTTCCACTTAAAGACATTTCAAGCCCTTTCGTTTTGAGGGAGGTTTTAAATTAGTATTATCTTTCAAATGCCGGTTGAATTTAACATTTTAATTTTTTTGACTTGCAAATGGGACATAGTACCTTTAACTAATCATCTCTTTCACTCTATGGAATTGAATTCTACTTACGCAGAAGACGGTGGCCTGGGAGCTTTAGCCATCTCAAGAATATCTTTCTTCCTCTTCTTCCCCTTAGGCCAGCCTCCTTTGCCTTTCTTCTTCTGTTACAGATCAGACACAAAGGATATCATTATGAGTCATGAGATATATTGAGACATGAAAAGGATTATTTAAAAACAAAACTAGAATTAACAAAACTTCAATGAGATTAATTCCCATTAAAATTGTTTTCAATGTTTGAAAAGTTATATTGCATACCACAAAATAATCACTGTTGTAGGCTGAATCGTGCCCTACACATTTCAGATATGTTTGTAGAAGCTAAAATTTTCAATTTTGTATGCATCACAAAATATTCACAGATACCGGTATCTATGATTTCAAGAAATCTCAAAAATTGTGTACAAAAGAGTAAACATTCATGTGTTGAATGATTTTAGTTTTAATGGTAAGCAACTCTAGCATATTATCAGAAAGGCATACATGCTACAAGAATTACATAACATATATTGAGCAGGTATGAAGTGACCTTAAATCTTTACTTAAAGAGGGGTATTGCAGCCTGCAAGTTGGGCACCTCTATGAAATGCCTCAAGACCTGAATAAGGTGTCAAATATTCCCACTCCTACACTCATAGTCCAGTCACATTACATATGCGGAAGGGGGATAACGGTGTACTGCTCAGTGCAGATGATGTTTAATGGGGTACTTTACTAATAACAATGCTGCTTAAAGCGACTTGGTAACATAATTTGGATGAGAGAAAATGGTGCTAAGGTAGTGACTTCATTGCTAGATGTACAATTAAAGATAATCTGAAAGTTTGAGTGAAAACAGACCATTATTAATGAACAACATTGGTAAAAACTGATCTGATCGATTCTGAAATTCTCCCAACTATATCATTACAATTTAATTACATTTTAAGTGAATGTAAATCGTCACAAAGCAATGAATTGGCTCTATATTCCTTTCCAGACATTTAAGTGTTGACAACTTTTTAAAGGCCTATCATATGCTTTATTTTCATGGAAAAACCGTTGGGAAAATTCAAAAATGGTTAGGAGTATTTACTGTTCGAGGGTGTGACACAGTGATGCCTTCAAAGAAAACCATGAATATGTTTATGGTTTGAGAACTTTTTCACGATTTTTTTACATATTAGAGGGTTATAAGGAATATAATAAGTAACATTTCATACAAAAATTACACATATGTTTCATCAACCTTCAACAATGTTGCTGAGTCACTTTAATATTGTCAAAGACACTTTCTTTGATGCAGCAGATAAATGACGACAGAAATCAAAACAATCCTGGCAAAGTGAATGAAGAACATACCTCGGTTGCTACTAAAGGTGATTTCTCTGTTGCCAATGACTGAGAACCAGCAGAGGAAGTTGCTGATGCCATGTTAACAGTCACCGGTTCTACTTGTTCATCGCTGGTTGCTAGGGCAACATCCTCAGCTTGCGTCATGGCAACCAGGTTTTCCCCATCTTGGGTACAGACGACATATCCTTGGCGGATAACAAGCTGACCTGCGTGATGAATATTATCAGATGCACAACCGTTATATTGACAAAAAAACACATGTATTAATGTATAACATGTATGAAACTTTGTCATATTTTTGGATATTCACAGGTGCAGGCTCTCGTAATGAGGCAATTATAAACTTTCCGAAATAAGATTTTGTCTAATCTATACACTTGAAGTCTTTCTTCACACTCATCATCATTATATTTCAAAAAGTAAACAACTGTATAGGTCATAACAGAACGTCATGAGGTTTGCAAGCATTTAATGTCCTATTGCTTTGTCACAATTATTCAGATGACTATAACTCTCTGCCTTCACCCCCCCCCCCCCCCCAAGAAATACACCAATTAGGTAGAGAAAACCTGAAGTCAAACTAGTTTTCCTACAACCAGCTATTGAACCGATCTATGTTTAACTTGTTTGCAAAGGGCAATCAAAGAGACTTAGAAGCAAGCTTTTCAAACTAGAGATAAAAAACAAACAGGGTGTCCAAATACGGGGTGTCTATTAAACGATATGGAAAAAAAGGACCCAAAACTATATAAAACTATATATTGCTTAGGGGAACATTGGGAAAAATGAACAATAAGGGATAGAGCAACGTCGATCTGGTGCTGCTCAGTGGCTACCGGGCTCATGATCAATTGGGCAAAAAGAAGTTCCATTTTCGGTTTAACGTAATAAAATTTGGAGTGGACTTTAAGAGATTTTTATTATTATTATTATTATGGATCCGACATACATACCAGTACTGGAAAATTCAACGCTTGGAACTCCTGCAACATTAATAAGGTTGACAGAGTCAGCGCTGCTTTCCAGCTCCCCCACATTGCTGCTGGCCTGTTCAACAGTCTGTACAAGCCTGGCTAGCTCATGGGTTGGGATCTGACACGTGACAGGGATCTGCCGCCCCGCCCCTTCGTTGGATTCCACCTCCACCCCTTCTACGCCTCCCACCATCATCTGGGAGTCGGGCTCCAGGAGAGAGGAAGATGTGACCGCATCGTTAACATCCGCCTGCAGAGTGTCGCCGATGCTTATCGCTTCTCCATGATCATCTCCTACAAAGACAAGCACAGCAACAACAACAACAACAAAATTAGTACAAGGTATGCAACGTTTATAAGGAGAAACTTGACCAGAAATACAATCTTACACACATTCTGTAGGGTGAATAGTCTTACAAATCCTGAGACAAGGGTGCCAAGACAGGGTCTGAAATTAGGCGAACCTGATAACTTGTACATGTTTGTACAAATAATTTTAGAGAGATATGAATAGGTCTATCATTACCTGGTCCTAGTTCTGCATTGCCAACTAAACTTGTTGTGTTGGTACTCGTTGTAAACACCACATTGGTCCTGCTTGTCATAGCAGACAGAGTATTGTCTGGAACCTGCAGGATTCCCATTCCTAATGGAGACTGATCACTCAGACTACTAGTCCTTCCAACCTCCTTCTCACTGAGCGCCCCAAGGGACCCCGCAACCAAGTTGATACCAATGGAGAGTCCATCCCCATCCTCTTGAATCTCCCTGTTCATGGATTCACCAATGATGACAGCCTGCCCTGAAGACAGCGAAGCCAGGACCCTTTGCTGACTGAGGGTGTCTGGCAAGGTCTGGAAGATGTTGGTGACGGCTCGTAACGACTCTGGACTGATGACCGTGCCGGTGAGCAGTCCCCCTGGGCCACTGGATATTCGTCGGAGGTTGGAGCTGATGTCCGACAGGGTGACATGACCAATACTGCTAGATTGAGCCACTATGGTTTGAGGGGAGTCGGTGGCGATTGGGTGGTGAGCATTTGAAAACGAAGCTACCAATCTGGAATTAGAAAGAAGAACAAAAAAGCTTGAAAGTATTTATGATCAATACTTTAAAAGCTGTTCTCTCTGCACCTTGGATTGAAAAAAAATACGAACAAATATCACATATAATAGATAGGTTTGTTTTCAAATGCTAACCAGATTATTGGGAGAGAAATTTTGTTTTGTTAACAAACTCTAAATAAGAGAAATACCACCTTTTCAACTATTGGAGCAATTTCAAATGAAAAACATACTGGTAATCCTGTATTAAAAAATAAAAAGCTAAACTTTTCTCTTCAACAAATGTCTTCATCGCAATACACAGCAAGCACAATATTTCAATAACTATTAGTTGAACTGTTAAATTTTAATTCAAATATTCTAGGGAAAGTCCAGGGTACCTTTTCCCCATGTACATTACCAACATTATCAAAGTCTTTGTATAACTTTACATAATAAATATTAATGATAATAAGAGGCATTTCTATAGTGCCACCTATCTAGAAATTCTATTCCGAGGCGCATTTATTATTTCACCGGCCTTAGCCTAGCTGCCATTTATACAGTGCTCCAGCATTTCAAGGAATTAATTCCTGCCGGGTACCCATTTACCTCACCTGTGTCGAGTGTGGAAAATGTGGCAAATGAAGACTAATGCTTGCCAAAGGACATTAGTGTCTTTCAAAGTTTCAAGCTGACAGCCCTCTAGAGCTTGGATCAGATCAAATAACATGGAAAATGCTTTCTTCATTCGTGTTCGTATATGACAGAAAATTTGATTAAACAAATTCGCTTTCACTGGCTGCCTGCCGTAGCAACAAACGGAATTGACAAAAGACTTAACTCTGTTTCGTTGACGATCAGACGTAGACGAAAGACTTCATGCATGGCTGATTGTCAAAGAAACAGAGTTAAGTCTTTTGTCAATTCTACTTGTTGCTACGGCAGGCAGCAAGTGAAAACAAACTTTTAAAATCAAATTATGGAAATGCAAGCATCACTTTTTAAAAAACAGAACTTTGTTATTCCTTGCTCATTTTTCCTGATTGAGGTGTCATATGAAAGGGCAGAAACTGAACTTTCTAGAAATGTGAATTTTTCTTCGAAATTCAGATACTGCCTGCCAAATGACTTTTTGGTATTTTTTGGTTTCCTTCCTTCAAATTACTTTTAATCACTCATGCATGAATTATGCATCATATGAGTTGCATCAAATGAAAGAGGAGGATCTAAGCTTTACAAATATGTGTCATTTATTGATAATAATTGTGATTAAGTTATGATAAAACATCGATAATTCTCGGTTTAGTTTTTTCTGGGTCGCACTGAGCTGTGATTGTACAATGAAGGGCACCAGCGCGGCAGCGCGCTAGCAATGCACAAGAAGGTGGTCGGTCGTCGCTGCGCTCAGGCTCAGCTCGTGCGTAACTTACCCGGTAGTGTCGATTACTCCGTCAGGGACAGAAACTGTTACATTTCCCATCAAAGAAGACGTTCCGGAGCTTCCAAATTTGCCAACATGATGTTCTGCATCACTGGTAAATGAATCTAAAGAAAACTGATGCTCACCAACACCGGTTAAGTCATGACTTTCCATTCTGAAAAAGATTTACGTCCTTCCTCAAACTCAAAAGTAGCAAGGCCCATGAAAATAAAAATGCTGTAGCTGGTATTACATAGTTGAAGTTTTCGACTGGTGCCAAACAAACAATATTTACGGAAATGTATGGTCTCTTCAAACAAACAAATAATTAATATGAATAGATTGTAGTTATTGCAACATTATCAAATATAAACTTTTCGGTCTGTATTCTTCTAAAAATAAAATAAAAACCTTAGGTTATTTATTTGTACAAACCTTAGGCCTTTGATTAAAATCGCTCTAAACAAAGGGATTCATTCTGAATTCATTTGTTTCCATCCGTTAAGCTACGGATGTCTTTTTAACTGCACATATAGCTCATATTGTAGACCTTTTATTGAGACACCACATATACACCTGCACAACACCTACAATCAGTACGAGAATACACCCGACGGTGAGCTGTACTTATAGCGAAGAAGAAGAAGATTTGTTTTAGACCCGCGAGTCCCCCGGGGTCACATGTTGACTAAATTCACTAAAGCTATTAAAGCGCTAAGGGGAAACAAACAGTGGACTAAAATAGCCTAATAATAATATAAGCTAGTAGTAAATCAAAATAGATCTCATAATTAAAAGTAATATAGAAGTTCTAGGCCTACTTAGACATCCGACCTGCCACTGGTGCCTAGGTGCAATATTCCCCCCCCCCCCCCCCGGGCCCCCCTTAACCGGCAAACTAGTTTTATATCCTTTTCCATGCAGAAGAAGAAGAAAAAAGGGGAAAAGGGAAGGAAAATTCTACAAAATCTACCGTATATTTTAGCTAGGATAGTGATTTTTTATTTACAACATTTAAAGCAATACTACCATTAGTACCATGCACATCTCGCATGTGGCCATTAATTTGTAAAATTCCTGGTTGGTACGGTCACGGCATTTCGGAGTTCAATTTATGACCGGTACGAACCCCCGCCTGCATTTGGCATATTTTTATATTATAAAATATACAAGATGGTCTTTAAACTTCTATATAAGCTAGTTCAGGCTCACCGAGTCGCCCTCAATAATATTAATAATAATAATATTATTGCTTATATAGCGCTTAATACGTCGGGAATGTCCGAGTTTCTAGGCGCTTTACATTTTTACATCATTATTACATTATTACCCCCGGTCATCGGATTCATCGGTGAGATAAAGCAGGTCTGTCAATTTTATTTAAAGCCCCGCTGTACTACTTATATAGCATTACTTGCTCCCTCTATATAGAAACAATGCCTAATCGGTGACCATTGGTCTCCCATGATCCTCTTTTTATTATGCTAATTGAGGGCTGAGTTGATGAGATAGTCACCTGTCAGTGACCACCCTGACTGGAGTCCCTCCTAGCCAAACTAGTATTACAGATGGCCTTTAAGGAAAAAACAGCTGCATAGTAAGTGCGCATTCACCGTCATCATGAAAATACTATGCCCATTATTTCTTCATAAAATTTCTTTCTTCCAAAAAACTGTGAGATGGTCACATTTTGATACCCTATTATTTTGTGACACTTACAGGTTACTAATTGGCTTGGGGGTACAGGGGAGGAGCCCCCAGAAGCTCAGGGGTTTTAGGCAATAAATTACGGTCAGATGAACATCCAGGGGGCAGACGGCCAGATGAGCATATTTTGATAACTTTGTCTTAATTTTCGAAAAATGTTTCTTTGTCCGATGAAAAGTCACAGTTGGTAGGGGAAAAAATTGCCAGCCGACCGACATTAAAAGATCTAACCGACTTCAAACTTCTGCATTGATATAGTACAAGAGGATGGCGAGCAAGAATACCGACACAGCGGACCCGACACAGCAACATAATTATCTATGCGTATCTTTTTTGTTCCCTCGACGCCTGGCGACTCCACCCAACATCCCCCTCTCTCTCTTACTCCCACCCCTCTTCTATCAGGCTCTTACCCCCCCCCCTCTCTCTCTCTTACTCCCACCCCTCTTCTCGCAGGCTCTTACCCCCTCTCTCTCTCTCTTCTCTTTTTCATCCCCCGCTTTTTGTTTCCTTTTTTTAAATCTTTTTATCTTTTTTTTTCTCCTTTTCTTTCTTTTCTTTCTCAGTTCCTTTTTTTCCTCTCCTTCCTATTTTTTTCTCTTTCTCACTTCTCTTCTGTTTCCTTTCTTTCCTTTCTTTCCCTTCCCTTTCATTTTTTGTCTCCTGCTTTTCTCATTTTCCCCGACAGCAGCGCAATTTTACCGACAATATCTTGACAGGTGTGTGTGTGTGTGGGGGGGGGGGGTGACGCACCTTTAGCGACGCCCCGCACCCAAGCCCCCTCCCCCATCAGTACGCCAGTGAATTCAGCTAACAGGTATGGCTCAATACAGAACACTCTGGAGAACCATCATCTTCAGAAGCGCAAAATTTCACCATGAATAGATAATTTGTTTAATTAAAACAAAAAACACAATAGGCACAAACACACGCTATCGTTGTGGAAACTTTACTCAATCCTTTTCTGCTTGCTTGATCGAGGACACCATAATCTCTTTAGAACCGTAAGTCAGTATTTTCATGCTGGTGGCCGTGGAAAGGGATGCATTGTGTTAGATGCCTTTGCGCTTTTTGCCCCCGCGTTTGGAGTGATTTTCATGGGATTTGTTGTCATTAACTTTGGGGGAAATAAGGTATGTCGATATCCGTTGATGAGAAGCCACGTTTACTAACCACCATAGTCTAAGAGGGTCTGGACATAACTCAAAGTAACTCTCAGTTTTCAGACGTGTTTGTTGATGATCTTGAGACTTGAGCAGGTGCTAGGTGTTGAGTGATTAATCATGATTTAAAAATAGAAATGAGATTGGGAGTGCAGTGCCCAGGCAGTGAGGCATGTCGTGTTTGTTGTAATTCTATGTTGATGTAGACCTAGTATTGCACAATCATACATCAGCTTCGGTTATCCTTCACTAAATAAAGACTGGATGATTGCAATAGGTTGAAATAGCCAAAAGCAAGATTAGACTACAAATACAAATTACAATGCTTAAAATTTTACTTGTTCAATTTTGACCTGAACGTGAAACAGAAGTCGATCTAGCTAGACTAGCAAGGTAATCAATCAGTAATCTGTAACTTGTGATTAGAGTATAGTCTGATACTTAATTTTAGTGATACCTTGGCTTTGGGGGAAATAAGGTAAAGTCTGTGCCAATATCTCATCTGTTGATGAGAAAGCCACATTTACTAACCACCCTAGTAAGAGGATCTGGACATAACTCGTCAAAGTCAAACTCTTATTTTTCGGACGTGTTTATGATTATATGATCTCCTTTAGTAGACTGTTAGTGTTACTTAACTTCGTTTTAATTTAGTGATAGCTTAGGCCTAGATCTACAGTGATATAGTGACTGATACTGATATAGATGATGTCAACAGTAGACTAAGATTTTGAATAAGATTTAAGTTTAACTTAATTTTCCATCATTGAATGGTAGTCTGACCCTCCTATTCTTTCTTATTGAACGACTTAATTTTGATGAGGTTTAATACCGAATTTGTTTGTTGACTGGGTGATTCTACAGATTCTGGCCACTGGCCAGATTAGGCCTACGATCTACGGTCATCTTCACAATTTAACCCTGTGTCTTCTTCGGTGTCAACTCTTTCTTATGCATTATGGTCATCGCTCTTTTTGCAAAGCTTCTGCTGGACTTTGGACAAACTACCTTCACATGTCTAAAACTGTCAACCATTTCAAAACTTGTCTGAACTAGTAGATCTACTCAAAATTGCTTTTGATGATGAACTTAATTACTCTCCTCACATGTGATTGATGTATATTTTTATATACTTTATATAGATCTATGTATTTTAATTTGTAGGTTTATTTGTAATTTTGTATTACTTCTAAAAGTTCTAATAAAAAGTAATATGTATTTGTTTATCATTGTATTATAGCTCTTAGATATGATTTCGGTACATTGGAAAGAGCTGTAAAAGTACTTTAACAAAAAATTATATTTAATTCAGTAAAAACTTCCAGAACATTATAGATATGATTAAGACTAAAATTACTGAAAAGAATACTCAAAATGATCAAAAAAGAAGTGGAGGAATCGTTTTTCCTCCACTTCTCGGCCGCCGTAGGTTAGAAAAGGGATGGCATTGTCCTGACAAAAATGCCTAGAATTCTACAAAATGAACTTTAATGTTGACCTTGGACTAGTTATTCTGCTTCAAGGTATTTTTTAAAAATCATTTTGAGTATCCTTTTTAGTAATTTTAGTCTTATTTTAATTAGAAGCAGTGTAAAAAGAAGATTCAGGGAGATTTACTAGAGAATTGTTGTTGTAAAACATCTGTCATCAAATGTAGTTGAACCTTGTTCTTCATTTCAGTAATAATTTTTAAGTTACATAGTCATAAGATTTTCATTTAGATCTAGATTTTTAAATGAGCTCTAAAGCGTCATACTGGTAACTACAAACTTTTTCTTCTTTATGTTTTACTCATTTTGTTGCAGCTGGTTAACTGAAGCAGTGTAAAAAGAAGATTCAGGAAGATTTACCAAAGAATTTTAGCTCGGTCTGTAGGATTCATAAGGCTCTCAATCCTCTGACAAAAATCAAAATTTAAGTGACCTGAACATATTCTGCAATAGAGTACTTTTGGAAAGCAGGAAAAATGAACAATCCAAAAAGTACTGGAAGTGGTGGAGTACCTGTAGTTAAAACTGATGCTTCTGCAGGCAAATTCTGGGTTCCTAAAGGATTATCGAAAGATCAGCTGGAGAAAACCAGATTTGAAGTGTGGCTTGAGCCTTTGGAAGACATGTGGGAAGAGCAGAAGAAGAAGGAAGTATGCCAGACGTTCCACGAAGCCCTGTCTTCCATGGATCGCCGAGTTCATCATTCCTTTGTGTTGGACCTGGTAGATCATAGTCGGGATCTGCGCAAGAGAAAGCCAGATACACTGGCATTTCTGATCTTGAGGGAGTTTGATACCATGCTCAGTGTCAAGAAAATGACCGAAGAGGTGAGTATGCGTGCTATAACCATTTGTATTTCACTTAGTGGAAGGCTGTTTATAAGTAAGGTAATTTCTGATAATGTTTATTATTAAGAATGCATCTGTTTATGCCCTTGTGCTGGGACCTTTAAATCCAAGCTGAAATCTTATCTATTTTAACAATACCTGTACTTGGCACTATTACACTCATCCAAACTCTCTCATCCTTTCTAATTTTTTTTGTGCGCCTCGGAATAGCATTGTCTAGATAGATGGGCCGAGATGGCGCTATATAAATGCTTATTATTATTATTAACACAACTATTTAAGTGGACTAATAAAATCTAATGCTGGCTATATTTTTTCTAACCATGAAACTTTTTTTCTCAAAGACATTTTAACATTATGTCTACAAAATGAAAATCTAAATATATTGCAAATCAAGACAGTATCGGAAATATAAGACAGTAATTCTGTTCTCCTATTTTTCAAGGAATTGACCAGAATCCTTACCCCAGAGCTGAGGATGCAAGCGTTTCACCTGGCAGCCAGTGCTCACTCCAACGTCTTTGATATCCTGTCCAAGCTCTACTACCTGCAAGGACCAGACAACTCTTTCCTGGTGTCTAGAGTCAGGGTCATGCTGGCAAGGCAACAGTTCAAAGAGGTCAGTAGCTCTCTAGACATTGTAATGATAATAGTTTTAGCTTTAGCATTGCTGCTATTATGGCACTTGAATATTTAGGGAACTAATACCTGCTGGGTACCCATTTACCTCATATGGGTCTATAGATTAATATCTTGCCTGAGACAGGTATTATAAGGAGGAGGAGGAGGAGAAGGGGGAGGAGGAGGGGGGAGAAGGGGAAGGGACGGGGACGAGGAGGAGCAGTAGCAGCTTATTATTTGTCTCTGCTCAATCTGTAACTCCTTATTCTTTCCTTATTCTTTGTCTTGTCTTTGTCCTTTTTTTATTTACAGCTTCCACAGTTCCACAGTCTTTTTTGTATATTTAAGAGTTATTGTGATATGCAATTCTACTCTTAGCTGGATCATACATTGTTTGCAAAGGGAAATTAACCCAACCCTTCACCAGTTTCTCTCTCTTTTTTACAGGCTGCTACGTGTGTGACAAAAGTGAACCTTCATAATTGCTTTTCATTGGAGGATGTAAGTATACATCATGGGAACAGATTCTTCACTTCAACAATAGGAAGCATTAATCTGCAGTAAGGTGCAGTGTAGTAATTTAGATAATTGGCAAACAGGGAGAGGAATCCTTTCTGGGGGGAGGTGGCTGCTTTTTTTCTTTCACCTACAATAGCAAGGTTTTTGGGGGTTTTTTTCCCCTAGATTTGTGATTAGGAATCGGCCTTCAAAGTTGAATGATTTGATTATCGATTTGTCTTATAAATACCAGCTATCTGCATCAAGAAAAGTTTCCACCAAGTCCAATACATTGACCACCGCAAAGACCCCAATATCTTTACATAATGTTTGTTCCAGTGTACAATTTTGTTTTATTTTGCAGGAGCTCTTTTCAGGTTTGGTGTTGTATTTAGATGCGCGATTTTCTCACAGTGATATCAAAGTATTGTTTATTGTTCTTTACAAGAGCTTTTGAGATTATTGTTATTATTCTTTCTTTTTTGTCTTATTCTTCCTCCTCTCCCCCCCCCCCCCCCCTCCTGCTCCTCCTCATTCCTCTTCTTCTTCTTCTTCTCTTTCTTTGTCATTTTTTTTTCTTTTTCTCTTCTCTTTCTTTGTCTTCTTTTCCTTCTTCTTCTTCATCTTCTCCTCCTTCTTTTTCCTCTTCAGATCTGCCTACCTCTCATCTTTCAAGACAAAGCTAACATGGTAGAGAGATATGTCCAAGGTTTCCCCGAATTGCAAGAAGCTCTCGTACGACAACTGGATGTTTTCTGTGAGCAGGGCTATGATATAAATGCATATCTGAGGTATGCTATTATTTGCAGTGACTATGTTTTTGAGTTGTCTAGATTTGATGATTTAGAAACACAATGTTGTTATGAATTTAGACCTAGAGATGATAAGCATCAGTTAGGAAGTGGGTAGGGGGCAAAATGTTATTTATCTTGCACTTAGACACACAAAACTAATGGGGCGTTGCAAGAAAGTTGCAATGAATTGCAAATCCCCAAAATCAAGTGTAAGTCTTGCAATTTATTGGAAGTCAACTTTCTTGCAATGCCCCATTAGTAAGAGAGAGAGGGGGAAAGAGGGGGGGGGGGGGATTAAAAGCTAAATCTATTTAATGTTATTGTTAAAAATATAATCCTACCAAAATCCTAGACTATAGTGGGGCGTTGCAAGAAAGTTTAGTTGCAATCAATTGCAAATATCAGTTGCAAATTTTGCAACTTGCAATCAATCGCAACTTTCTTGCAACACCCTATAAGACATTAAATACATGCAGTGAAACAACTGTGCATTTGATTTAAGGTATTACATAGAGATGCTGCTAATACCTTTTCCATAGACTCTGGACAGTAACAAAGTTTTGTGGGTATTGAGTACCCAAATGAATGGGTCAATAAAGTGTTTTAGCATCCTTTATTATGAACTTATGTTTCCATTTAGTGACAGTGATAAAATAGCACAACTGTGAAATTGTCTACAATGGAACTACAGCATAACAGAACTTGTCAAATGTACCTTTTAACTATGCAGTGAGATGACAATCAGTGTCCCAGGGGTGAGGGTTGAGAAGCTAAGGAGACGTCACATGACCAAGCTTATACTCCGACTGGTCAAGATGTTCAAACTGGACATGTCGATCTGTCCCAACACTGCCAAGTCCAAAGACCTAGGTGCCATCAAGTACCTCATTCATAAGAGGTATATCGAGGTAACTTTCATTTTTTTTACCAGGCATAGTTTAAAACAGCAGTGTTCACAATGTAATAGATTTATGAGGCCTGATCAGTAGACCAATCGAATCTCAGGATGTTCTCAAATGCTGGTGAATGAACATTGCAACATTAATATTATAAAAAGGGTTCGAGAATGTCTAATCAGCAAATGAGACCGGATCCGTATCTCTGGCGCATACAAAATTAAGGGGCCATGAAATGCACATAGTTTCAAATGGTAAGGACATTGATTTACCTTTGAGATGTATACTACACAGTTTGGTTGTGCTTTTATACTGTGATGGCTTTCAAAGCAAATGGCGGCTTCCATGACTTCTATTCTTGACATTTTGATCAGGCATTTTGCTTATTTCTCGTCTTAAATTCTTATTTCTGACACGTTTTATAAAACAAATAATTCATGTTTTGAAGCTTGTGCATTAGTGATATCCACGTACTGCACTTGGTTAAGTCACAATTAACCAGATAATGAACTTGACAAGTTGAAGTTCATTATCTAATTCTGACTTAAACCGGTGCGATGCATATTAACTAATACACTTAGAGCTGATTAATGCTGATGTGGTATTGTTCAACTCTTTCTTGGGGATAAAATTTGTGCCTAATTTTGATCATTGATGGGGTTTAACCCTGATGTTTCAGAGTTCAAAATTTCAGTTTAAATACAAGAGTTAAATAATTAATTTGCAAGCACTTCTTGTAAATTAATGCTAATTTAAATTGTACTGTTGTTCAACTGTGAATGTAATAGACTTTGTGCCTAATCTTGAATATCAGTGGGTTCAACCCTGATGTTTGAATGTGGGGGATGGTGGGGGCTTGCCCATATTCCAAGATTTATGACAATAACATGCAGTTTCTTTTTCTTTTTTTCTTTGCAGGAGTCCATGGCGCAAGATGTATGGGAAGAGCTTATAGTCTCCACCATTGGAGATAACAAATCCGTCCAGGTTGGTTTCATTGACCAACTAGTATGGTACAATGATATCCCTGCAGCCGCTCGCTGGGCAAGGCATTATGAAATAGATGTCAATCAACTACCTGAGGCTGTCTTCGAGGAACTGCAGAGGTCCGATGCCAGGTATGCTTGTTGTAGCCTTGATTCAACCTTAATAGCAAGTTGTTCTGAGTGATTTCAGAAAAATAAAGCACTTGTGATAAGTGAATGTTTAATAAAGTTGGATATGTGATAAGAATTTCAAAGCCCATACAGAGACTATTGCAATATACTTTAAAATCTTAAATGGACAAGGTCATGAGGGTGTGGTGACACTTTTTGCAATTCTCACATTTAGTTGATTAAAGGGATCCGGTAACTTTGTCTCAGATTCTGAAACAAAATTCTGGATTTAGCTCATGCTGGAATGATAATTATAAACCTTTAGGTCAGTCAGGAACCCCATGAATTTTACCGTCTGATTATCAAGATATTTATGATTGGAATTACAAATTTTGAAAACCGTTTGCCAAACAGTTTTCATAACACTACAGTCTATTGGGGAAAACGAGTATGGTACAACCGGTCACTCATAACACGTGTATCTCAGATTTAACATTGTTAAACGATACCTTTAACAAATGTCGGTTGTCAAGCAGTTAAGTCATACATGCAATGGTCTCTGTTTCTATTAATTAAGTGAAGTTGAGAATGAATTCAGAGTTCATTAAAGTGATCTAGAAGCAGAGTAATTAATTGTTCAAAAGAGCCCTTTTATATTGCCTCGTGGTCTTGAGATTTTAAAGTATCTTTACAATCAAGTTCAATGGTTCAGGGTGAACTATCTCTACTGTAATGTGGTGTAAGGTGAGAAACTTTAATGTGCAAGCAGCTTAAGCAAGATCAAGAGGGGTTAAGTCTTTTGGAAGCTGTATAGCATTTTAAAACAAAACATTTTAAAATCAATTGTTTGCAACTCTTGATATTTTGGGGATAAGAAAATGGCGTTTATAAATGATTCATTCAATTTCATGTCACCCTTCATTAACATTTTGTGATAATTTCTGGTTTAACAGTATTATTTTAATCATTATTTTCTTATGAAGCAATGCTGCTTGTGAAGAACAAGATGTAGGAGAGAATTGGGATGAAGAGTTGCCAGATGCTCCTACTGTTGATTATTATCCCCTCAGTCTACCAGGGGAAAGGATCATTCTAGTCTCCACGGCGACTGGTATACAACAGTGCCTTGCAGACATCACTAGTAAGGTAATGAACACTTGGATTGCTTTCTACGCCTATGCACAGTTGCTTGTTTGCAACAAATGTGAAATGTAAATTGAGACACTGCAGTAGCTTAATGTTTGTTTTAAAGCCAGTCTGCACTAGTTAGGCCAGGAGGGATTAGACCTCTCTACATGGCACTGACAGGTGGTTATCACATCAAATCAGCTCTCACTTTATAACATAAGAAAAAGGGGATCATGGGGGACCAGCGGGTACAGCTTAGACATTGTTTGCTATATAGAGGGTGCAAATAGCTACAAGTAGTGCAGTCCTGCTTTAACATCACAACTAGCAATATTAGAATAGAACATAATGTCATTTACCTTTTTATATGAAAAAGAACAGTGAGGAGAGTTATATTTTTTACTTTGAAAATGATTGTTGTTAAAAGATATTTAGTCCTCCTCATTATGTTTGTTATGGTGTTTTTTTGTTTGTTGTTGTTGTTTTTGTTTCTTTTCTGGTTAACATTAAGTCATTATTTTTTTTTCTTTCAACAGCAAAATCCAATGGTAGGAATTGACATGGAATGGAGACCTTCATTCAGCCCAACACAGAAATCAAAGTAAGTATAAAGAGGATGTGAAACCCATTTCCTCACACCTTGGCTTTAATTCCTTCCTGTTGGTTTCCCATGGTGATCTGATTTCTCTGCAGAAGGTTATGCTACAGTGTCCAATTAGTTCTCCCAGCAGGGCTTGTGATTAAAGGGAAGGTATAACTCTAATGTCAGTTTCTTTTAGCCCCATTGCACTACTTATAGCTACTTGCGCTCTCTATATAGCAAACAATGACTAATCGGTGACCATTGGTCCCCCATGGTCTCCTTTTTCTTATGTTAATTAAGAGCTGATTTGATGAGATAACCACCTGTCAGTGACCATGCAGGGAGGTCTAATCTCTCCTGGCCAAACTAGGGCAGACAGGCTTTAATTAAAAGCAGACAAATCAAGAAAAATCATTTTCAAACTTTTAAAGTTGTAAACATTCAACATTAATTGCCAAGTTGGTCCTGCTGCCAAATGATTTTTATGCCTCCGTTACGAAGTAGCCAGAGGCATTATGTTTTCGGGTTGTCCGTCCGTACGTACGTCCCGTTCTCGTGATCTCAAGAACCGACTAATGGATTCCTATCAAACTTTGGTCATGTATGTAACTTGCAGAGCCAATGAATTGATTAGATTTTGGGTCACGAGGTCAAAGGTCAAAGATCACAGGGCTCATTATGTATGCAAAAATAGCTTGTGATCGTGTTATCTCAAGAACCGGTTGATGAATTCCTGCCAAACTTAGGTCATGTATGTATCTTGCAGAGCCAATGAATTGATTAGATTTTGGGGTCATGAGGTCATAGTTCAAATGTCACAGGGCTCATTATGTATGCAAAAATAGCTTGTGATCACATTATCATTAGAACAGATGGATGGATCACCATCAAACAAGTATCTTGCATTTGGGGTCATGAGATCAAAGATCAAAGGGTCATACATGTACATGAGAAATAGCTTGTAATCATGATATTTTGAGAACCTGTTAATGGATTACAACCGAACTTGAATTTGAAAAATTTCTTTCATTTTGGTTTGTAAAATTGCTCTATGATGGAGGCATCACTTTCGACTGCGACTGTGCACAGTCGAAGTTCCATCTAGCTGGGGTAATGTTTAAAAATCTCCTTTTCTTTTTTTAGGGTAGCCCTGTGCCAGATTGCAACCCATGAGACAGCCTACCTACTAGACATGACAGCCTTGTGGGTATCAGAAACCAAGGATATTGTCAAGGATTTCTTTCAACAGTTGTTACAGTCTGAGGAAATCCTTAAACTTGGTGAGGAAGCAGATGTTTTTTTTGTGTTTGTGTTAAGTTGTGATCTAAACTTGTCTTAACGTTAATTGCTTGTCTTGTTATTCCCTTTGTCTGTATATTCCATATTAAATTGTTGACCCGACATGTGCCACAGTAGCAATTGCTCCTGGCTTTATTTTCTCAGATATATAGGGTTGGGTGAAGGTTGCAGTTGGGTTTTAGGTTCTGCTTATGGTTAGGGTTAGGGTTGCAATTCGGTTTAGGTTAGTAATTGGGTTTTAAATTTGGTTTAGGGGTAGGTGTAGTGTTTGGTTACGGGTTAGGGTTAGAATTTTGTTAATGTGAGATAATGACTGCAGAGCAAATGTTGTGGGATTATGTGACATAGAACCTTGAAATCCTAATGCAGTTTATTTTAAATGAAAAAAGTCTTTATTCAGATAAGAATGTTATATCTGATTGAGAACTTTTCTTTTAACAATACCATATTCTTTTAGGCTTTGAAATATCAGGAGATTACAAGATGCTAGGCCAGTCCTTTCCAGAACTCCAGGAAGTTCTAAAGGGAGAGAAGAGGACTGTGGACCTCAATGGATTAGGCAAACAGGTAAGACTTTTCTCCTGTCGGTTATGTGATCACTTTTATGTGGAATATGGGTAATTTCCAACAGCCATAGTCGTTGATGAACTTTAAATATTTCCTGTACTCGCTAATGTATTTATAGATATACTGAATCAGTCTTTAGATTTTGCTAGTAGTCAGAGGACTTCAGAAGATTTTGACTTAATCACAAAATGGGGGGGGGGGGGGGGGGGAAGGGGATAAATTAAAGAAGAAAAAAAAGAAGAAAAAATGGAGAGGGAGAGGGGAGTAGATATCTTTCAATCTCTCAATGGCCCCTTTCCCCCATTCTATTAAAGCCCCACTGCACTTATAGCTACTTGCGCCCTCTATATTACCTAAACAATGCCTAATCGTTGACCGCTGGTCCCCCATGATCCCCTTTTTCTTATGTTAATTGAGAGCTAATTTGATGAGATAACCATGTGGCAGTGACCACGCTGGGTGGTCTAAACCCTCCTGGCCAAACTAGTGCAGACAGGCTTTAATACGACTCATACACCACACTATGCCTCTGTGTTAATATGCATCTATTTAGAAAATATGATTGTCTAAAATGATGTGTTGCCCCTCCTCAAGCACCCTAATTTGGTTCTGACCCAGAGACCTCAGTGGCTTCTCCACTCTTCTTTAAATTTTCTCTATCATATGCTTGTGTCTTCGTCTCAGTAGCGAAGTCAAAGCCAGGAACTCTGAGACAAGATCGCTAGAATAAAATAACCTTGCGTAGCTTTTTTACTTGAGTCGTGACACAGTCCAGGGCTAAGGCCAAGGACACTAAAATATTGCCTCGAGGCTGGACTCAACTAAAACAAAGCTTGATATTTCATTGTTTTGTATAGATCCTCAAGGAGATTCCACGCTCTGGGAACAGTAGGATCGGTTCTCATGGATTGACAGACCTAGTCCACTATTGCTTCGGGAAGTACCTTGATAAGAGGGACAGGATCTCTGACTGGGAAAGGCGCCCTCTGAGACAGGCCCAAATGACATATGCTGGTGAGTTATAAGGTTTATTGTTGTTGTTGGTGGTGGTTATTTTACCTGACTGCTAAGAAAGCATAAATGCTTGTAAGTAAGCAACCAGACGGCCGAAGGCTTTAAGTCCTCTCTGAGGGACCTGGTAATGAGGATTAATGCCTTACCAAAGGGCACTAGCGCATCGACTTGTTTTCGAACCCGGGTTACCGGATTACAAGACCCACTGCTCTACTGACTGAGCTAGGTGATGGCTAGGTATTAAAATAATATGTACATTTGCTTCCTATCATCAGTATTTGCTTTTTTTATGCCTCCGCCACCGAAGGTGGTGCCGGAGGCATCATGTTTTCGGGTTGTCCGTCCGTACGTCCGTCCCGTTTGACCGTTATCACAATATCTCAAGAACCATTTAAGATTTAAACTTAAGACTCGAGAATAGTATTTATCACCATAGGAAGACGATCTGATTAGATTTTGGAGTACGTAGGTCAAAGGTCACAGGTCACAGAGGTCAACTTATAAAATTCCTTGTATTGAGTTTGTTAGCGCGATATCTCAAGAACCATTTGAGATTTAAACTTCAAACTTAAGGATAGTATGTATCACCATAGGAAGACGATCTGATTAGATTTTGGAGTACGTAGGTCAAAGGTCACAGGTCACAGAGGTCAACTTATAAAATTCCTTGTATTGAGTTTGTTAGCGCGATATCTCAAGAACCATTTGAGATTTAAACTTCAAACTTAAGGATAGTATGTATCACCATAGGAAGACGATCTGATTAGATTTTGGAGCATGTATGTCAAAGGTCAAGGGTCACAGAGGTCAACTTATGAAATTCCATACATTGAGATTGTTATCATGATATCTCAAGAACCACTGGAGATTTAAACTTCAAACTTAGTGATAGTGTGTATCACTATAGGAAAACAATCTGATTACATTTTGGAGCACGTAGGTCAAAGGTCAAGGGTCATAGAGGTCAACTTATGAAATTCCATACATTGAGATTGTTATCATGATATCTCAAGAACCACTGGAGATGTAAAAACTTCAAACTTAAGGATAGTATGTATCACCATAGGAAGACGATCTGATTAGATTTTGGAGCACGTAGGTCAAAGGTCAAGGGTCACATAGGTCAACTTATGAAATTCCATACATTGAGATTGTTATCATAATATCTCAAGAACCACTGGAGATTTAAACTTCAAACTTAATGATAGTGTGTATCACCATAGGAAGACAATCTGATTAGATTTTGGAGCACGTAGGTCAAAGGTCAAGGGTCACAGAGGTCAACTTATGAAATTCCATACATTGAGATCGTTATCGCGATATCTCAAGAACCACTGGAGAATTTTCACTTCAAACTTAATGATAGTATGTATCACCATATAATATCTCAAGAACCACTGGAGATTTAAACTTCAAACTTAATGATAGTGTGTATCACCATAGGAAGACAATCTGATTAGATTTTGGAGCACGTAGGTCAAAGGTCAAGGGTCACAGAGGTCAACTTATGAAATTCCATACATTGAGATTGTTATCATGATATCTCAAGAACCACTGGAGATTTAAACTCCAAACTTTTTTAAATTGCTCTATGGCGGAGGCATCATTTTCGACTGCGCGCAGTCAAAATTCCATCTAGTTATTATATATATTGCTTGCTTTGCAATTGGTCCTCATGAACTCTGCTCTCTGTTCTTTTTTTTCTCTCTTCTCATCTCCATTTTCGCCTCTTTCTCTACTCTCTCTCTTGCCCATTTTAGTCTGATTCGCAGCTGAAATATATAATTTCATTTTCAGTTCACATAACAAAATAAGCAAATTACCACAATAGAGATTTGGATGCTCTTCAATCCCAAATGTCATTTAAGACACACTTCTGCACAAAAAAAAAAATGTGTTTGAAGACAAATATTGATCAAAGAATACATAATTTTGGTTTTCTGTTGTACACAGAAAACCTATATTTTGTATTCTTTCATCAATTTTCGACTTCAAAAACATTTGTTTTGAAAATCCTTGCTGAAATGTGTCTTAAATAACATCCTCTTTTACGTGATGATGGCCTTATTTTCAAGTTCCCTATTTTCATTTTCTTATATATTACAAATGCTTATCATTGTATATATTTTTGTATTGTTTTTATTGAAAATGGAAATGAATGAAACGAATTGAATTGAATTGAATGATACAATTTAAGTGAAATTTTGCCACCAAATCTGTGGGGCTTAAATCATCTTGCCATCTTTTTTTTTTCTAGCCCTGGATGCTTTCTGTTTGTTAGAGGTCTATGCTTATCTCAAAGAGAAAGTATCCTACCATGGCCTTCAGATTAACATGGAACAATGCAACTCTAGCAAGACAAACAAGAAGTCCAAATCCAAGGCCAAACCCAAACTAAGCAAGTCACCCAAAAAGAAGCCTTCATTTTCTGAAGCTTTAAACCAGGTTTGTAATTCTCCTTCCCTTTTATGCTTTTCGTAATGTTCTCTTCATTCTGGCAGGAATTAATTCTGTGAAATGCTAGAGCGCCGTAATGGCAGCACAGCTAAAGCCGGGGTAATAATCTCCAAGTTGGAAGCGCTTAGTGATTGTAATAAGCGCTATATAAAAACTGAGTATTATTATTATTATTAATATTCAATCCTTTCACTCTCCAATTCACAACCTCCTCCACCTCCTCCTATCTTTGTCTTGCTAATTTTCTGTCTTCTCCTTCTCTGTCTTCTTCTCTTTCTCCTTGTCCTCCTTATCTTTCTCTTCCTACTTCTTCTCCTCCTCCTCCTATTTCTTCTTTTTTTTGTTTTAATATGTGTCATTTGTGTAATATTCTGGTTAGTGTGATGGTAATAATAATCGTCCATCTTAGGATGAGAAATTCTACTCTAAACTCCAGTCTTTCCTCCTCCTTGTACTGTCCACCCATAGCCTCCTCCTCCTCCTATATCAGCGGGTCAACTGGCCGTGGTATGCGACAACATGCTCCAAGGGTTAGGGCGCCATCTACGGTCATGTGGAGTGGATGTGAAAGTGCTTGATAATGATGATGAACATGATGAAGCCCTCCAGGTGAGCTAAATTTCCCTTCTTTATAAAACTCTTTGAAAAGTGAGGCATTTAGCTAGATCATGTAACCAGACGTGTGTTCTTTCGACAAATTGAAGATTGTGTCTCTGATCAGTGATTTACATTTACAAATCAGATTCCTTTGTCTTATGAGAAAGAATTTGGAACGTTTTACCATTAGATTCATGTAGAAAATACAATTTTTTGAGAATGCAAATGCAAACGCAAATAATAATTAAGGTGTAAGAGTGCTGTGGTATAGCGGATATGTCTCTGACTGTGGATCACATGGTTCATGGTTCAAGTCCCGCTTTAGCACTTATGTCCTTTAGCAAGATATATCTACATTTACCACTCTTCACCAAAGTGTTAAATGGGTACTGGTAGGAAGGAATTCCTTAAATGCTGTGAGCACTGAAATTGGTAGCCTCGCAGAGCGGGAGTAATATTGGAGCGGCTTGAGCACCTTGCGTGGTGGATGTGTGCGCTATGAAAATATCCAATACTTTTAATTAGGTTTCAGCAAATGCAGAAGTTTTGTCTAGTAAAAATGTGCTCATGTAGTGGACTCAATCTGCATTTATGATACTGCTTGAATTTCACCTAAATATATGATCCAATTTTCACATACAGTTAACGACTGAATTATTCATACCCCTTGTAAATATGAAGTTTTTTTTTGTTGTTTTTGTAAATCAAGAATGAAAAGTGGACTGGTAGAATTAGAGCCTTTGTTAAAGGTAAAGACCAGTATTGGAAAGGCCCCAATTTCAAGAAATGAAATGGAAGCTCTCATTACCAATCATGTGAAAGAATATGTTTTGACTAATACATGATGATAAAAAATTTGCCGGGAAACCGCCTACTAATTCATATATTTAGTAAATTTGTTTCTCTCATGGACTGTGAGAGATATAGGGTAGTCCCATATACATCTTTCTGTGTATAGTGCTTGTAACTTTATGAAGAATGGGCCAAATTTCTTATCATTTTGATGATTCCAGAACCTTGCAGATGCTAGATGCTAGATGATCAACCTTTTCTGATCGATTCCACAACGTTTCTTTCACAATGCAATCGCATGACCATAAGTGGTCTTTACCTTTAAATACTTTTAGGTGTAAGCTTAATATGTCACATTCTCAAGAAACATAATTCAGGACAAATAAACTTTTCACATTCTTAAAATATTACAAACCTTGGTAAGGGTATGAATAATTTAGCTATTCTCCCAGGAAGCATTACATTTAAAAAAGTTGTTGTCCTAATGGCAGACTAATGAATATTAATAAGTCAGAATGAATCAGAATAGCTTGGGTATTTGTTTCTAGTTCATTGGACTGTGCCATGGACCAGTGATAGAGACGCTGCCCGGCAAGCAGTAGATGGCAGGTTCAAATCCTGCTGGTTCCAAGATTCTTTTCTGACTTGTTTTTAATTACAGATCGATCAATCAATCTTAATTACTGGGTGTAAGCCACAAATATGTTTAAACAATTGACTGTAATTTGTTCTTAATCCTGCAGATTTCACTGAAAGAGGGCCGTGCTATCTTGACAGCTGGACAGCCATATATCCAGGTATGTGGACTACATATATCAAATGACTGTATTGTTGTGTAAAGCTTTTGACAAAAATTCTTATTAAGAGAAAAATAAATGGAATCATTTTTCTATTGCCACCTGTCATGAACAATTTGTCACAGATTTAGAAAAATACATACCGTGTATATGAAGAGCTAAATTCCAAAAGGAGCTAAATCCACTTTTGATGAAAATTGAGTTATTGATATTAGAACATTGTTCACTTAGTACCCGTCTTTCAACAAAATTATTTACCTTAATTTTGGGAACAGTAATGAAAAAATGCACCTTCTAATATCACCTTTCCATAGATGCCTGTACAACATCTGGTATTCAATTTTTTTCTTCTCTGAAGTTTAAAACAAAAATGGATTTAGCTCCTTTTGGAATTAAATTCTTCATATGTGAAGTAGTAATTGAAAGTGAAATATCAGAATTAGAATAATTAATTTCGTTTTTTTTTTTACTTTTATTTAGTTTGATTGATATAAAGAAATCAAGTCATATCATATTGATACATTATATTGATACATACATGCACCAAGTTTGAGTCCACGCCTCAAATAGCTAGTCTCTCTCTCTCTCTACATTTCTTGACTCCCAGCTAAAGTCAAAAGTGGATGATGGTAAAATCATGTGTGTCCAAACTCAGAAGAAGGCCAAGAATCAGGTTCAAGATGTTTTAGACTTCTTCAACGTGACGGTCACTCCCGCAGATATCTTCAGTCGATGCCAGGTGAGATGTAAAAACAAATTAAGATTTGTAAGAAGTACTGGGGGCGTTTCACAAAGACTAAGATGGACTTAGGCTGGACTTAAACTATGGCAGGCGATTTATGCCCTTAAAAAGCCTTGAACCAGACGGATGCACAATTAGAGAAAAGAAACCTTAGAAATTATGATCTTTAGATAATGATTTTTCCTTCAATAATAAACTATGCAAAAATGTGAATTCTGTGATGTGATGTGATGTCGCTTGAGAGACCAATGATGAGAGCAACCAGTGGCATGAATTGCCTGCCATAGTTGAGTCCAACTTAAAGTCGATCTTAGCCTTTGTGAAATACCCCCAGTAGTGTCAATGAAAATTATATTTTTTTTCTTTTTTCTTTTTCTAAGATAACTTTTCCAACAAATATTTCCCTCATATTTAGAGTAGTTAAAGTTTGCTTTTTGAACCAATCCGCATGTTTGGCAAGTACAGGGTGAGAAGAGAAGTCCACCTCAGATTGATGTCAAATGCAGGAAAACCAGAAGAAACGGATCAGTGGGAGTGGGAGAAAAGTATGATTTGAAAAAATAATGATAATGAAGGATTGGAAACCTCGCCACAAATGTAGCAATTTATTAAATTGATTTGCAGAATGAAAATGGCTTCAAGGAATCCTATTGACATTGTCAAAAGTTATCCAAAAAACTGTGATGTTGCCCTTTAAACCCTCTCATTGGCATTGGCCATAGGGTTAGGGTTAGGGTTAGGGCCTGCAAAACCATGTGAATCTCTTTATACATTTAATATTTCCTCTGTCATTTGCATAAATGAGACATATTGTCATAGAATCCTAGATAACATAGTTAGTACCTCTTCTCTCTTCCCATTATTTAGCTGTGCAATGGAAATGTCTATGCCAAGGTTACCAACCCTGAAATGAGGCAACTCTGGCTTCATAAGCAAACTCTCTTAGGGAAATCACGCCATGCCGACAAGGACGACGACAAAGACGTTTGTGGAAACTTTGAGGATGTGATGATAACGGGGGATGACGATTACGAAGATGAGGAAGACGAACTGCGTTACATGCGTCCTACAAAGCAGTCTTCAGACTCTGGAAAGACATCGTCTGCAACGGATCAAGCACAGGGTGTTGCAAGTCAGCCCATCATTGTAGGAAATCCATACGGGTATCTGACATCTCATGCCAGCAACCAAGACAGATCAACGACGGTCGCAGATTCGTCTTCCGACTTCGATCCGACGTCGGTGTGCACAGGTACGGCTTTTGAGGCGTCTGCTGGAGCATCGCAGTACATGGACAGATCACCAGCGTCGTACACGGAAGGTGCCCTTGACTTCAGTAATGTCAAGGTCGGAAAGTCAGTTGACTTCCAAGTGGACTTGGTTCCTGAAGGGATCTTAGATGTGGTAGACCATTTCTTCTGCTGTACAACCTGTGGTAAGGTCTATTGGGAAGGTAAACACTTTGCTAAGGTCTGTAATCAGTTTGCACATGTCTTGGACCGAGGTGAAGACAGGCAAGGCAAGCTGGATGATGGAGCCGTTACAGCATGAGTACAAAGCCATGGGACTTCACAATGATCATATGCATGTTTATCTTTCTCAAAGCTCGACATATTTCAGGAATTAAGGCAAGAAGTGAAAGGACAGGCTGCATGATTGAGCTTTCATAGCATTAGTTTTAATAGAGCTGTGGGACTACATATCGCATGTATGATTGGCTATCACATGCTCAGTATAGTTTTGCATGAGTAAAATGTAAACTAATTAAAGCACTTTGAGTAAATTCATGAAGGGATGTAGCTCCTTTTGGAGTTCATTTGGAGGAGGTGTTCCTTTGTAAAGCATGTGAACCTCCAGGTGGATATAATTTAACGCATTGTAGGCATACTTTAAACACCATTCCTAGATAATCATCTAATGTAGATTTACTAATCTGTCTATCGATCTATGCCCCATAGCTTGAAGGTCGCTCCGTTGGGACGACAGTGAAATGAACCTTGAGACACATGGTTTTCCATATTTTTCTGTCTTCAGCTGTTCTATTTTAATAGCTGCTCTTAGTTAGCTGCTCAAATGAAATTCCCGTCCACTGCTTGATTTCATCAGTCCATGTTCTAGTTTTTTATTTACTTATACAGTATATAAAAAGGGAATACTGTTATAGTGTGCTATAAGGTCACAAGAAAATTAGCCCCAATATTATTAATTTTGCCACTTTATGTTTGCGGTCTACTCAATGTCACGGCTTATTCCTGTACATTCCAGTAAGGCCAGTATCCTGTGCATTTTATACCACTGCCAATGTGAACCCTTAATACATATAGGCACAACCAAGATTTTATGAATTTCTATTGCATTTATTCTTCGAAATTTAACTAAGCATTTTTTAATTTTGGAACATTACTTGACTAAGGCTGCATTCTCAGGTTAAAGTTTTCTTTGAATCTAATACATCTCCATACATCTGCCTTTTAATAGAATGTCAGTATTTTATGAATTATTGTATAACTATCACATTTGACAATGATTGAGGATCATGAAATTACCTGTCGTAATTGTTCTGTGGACTTTTTGTAACATAGCTTATGTTTAATCATGTGTGTTGTCCATATGGTCATAAATTTCTTGGTATTTTGCTCAGGAAACAGCACACTTTACGAACAGCAAAAGACAGCTAACAAAGCTTTATTTATCTGAAATTTTAGTGCAAGAAAAGAACCCTACTGTATCTTTTGTAGCTGCTTTTAATTTTGCACAATCCCGACTTTCATCATTAGCCTTTTTTGTCTTTCCATGAATGTATATATATATATATACATGTATATGCCCTTTAAAGTCGAGTATATTTTATCATAGTCGGTCTACATTTTGGCAATTATTAGTGGAATTATTGGTTAATTAAATACCAAAATGAAAAATGCAGTTGCAAGCATCTATAATTCCTCATGCTTTCATTATCTTAAAATATACATGCTTAATTGTGACAGTAAGTGATATACCACATATATGCAAATTTATGCCGTCTACCATATGTATATGTGATAATTGTATTGTTTATGGCGATTGGCTTTGAATACAAATATATGTCCAAGTCACCGTGCCTTAGGATGTGTGAATATTATGTTTTAATGGTTTCCTTTCTCGTGTTACAGTAGTCTATGGTGCCCAGAATACGGGTGTTTCAAAAATATTAGGAGCCAAATTGAGATATATAAAGCTACATTCTTCTCAGGTTCTAAATTATATATACTGTTGGTTCTGTGAAGAATTTTTTTTTTCTTGATGATCACTTTTGATTATTAATGTTTAGACATGTCACAAGAGTATTAATTTGCCCACAACTCCTTTTTTCTTCATTTTTATGCCGTATATCATCACATCTTTGTCACATCTCTGACCATTTCATTCTTAATTTAATTTAATTTACCGGGTACTCGATATTCAGCTTTGGTATACAACTGTTCTTCATATACATGTTCACAATGAATAACAAATTTCTACACAAATTTAGAAGTTCTTTAGATCAGTACCCTCAAAATTCCTAAGGTGTAGCAAGAGAAAAGCTACAAAGTTCTTAAGATAATACTCTCTCAAAAGAACAACTCAACATTTAATAAACTTTGTGAATGTCTAATTAATATTTGTAATAACTAGACAGGTGTGCATTCCTGCTTGTTTACAAAATGAAGTACATTTCTATTGCTCAGTGGGAATACCTTCCTTGTTAATTTCGTTACAGTTAGTACATGTCATTCCAAGATCTATTGTCTTGTCTAGATTTGAGGCATGTGTGTATATTTCCATCCTGTGTAATGAACACAGTGAAAATGTAAGACACCCTTTGATGACCCAGCATGAAGTTCTCATTAACATTCCTCTCTATTTTGATACAGGTCATTTAGAGTTCACTCTGAAAATTTATCAAAGCATTTGTGTTTATCAGAAATAAAGTTGATGCCGCTTTATAACAATATCTTAAAGATAAAGTTGAGTTCTGGTCATACGATTGCATTGTGTTGGGCAATTGATCGGAAAAGATTGATCATCTAGCAAAAAAGTATTGGTGTGTAATGCAATGTTAGAATCATCAAAATAATATAATAAGAAATTTAGCCCAGTCTTGGTAAAGTTACAAGCACTGTACACAGAGAGATCTATATGGGACTACACAAACATGTGGCATAAAAATCTGTCCCAATTTGTATGATGTTACATGCCATATTTAGAATATTAAGGCACTTGAAGAACCATGCTTTTCAGGGAACATTTTTTTTATCTGATGTTCTTCTTCACTTTCATAATACAATGATAATGCTCACAAATCATTTTTCACCTCTTCCTAGAACTCAACCTTCTCTTTAAATTTCTATTGTAGGACAGCATTTTATTTAAAAAATATATTTTTTACCATCTTGCCTATGTTTCTTTTTCCTTGACATAATTTTATTTCAAAGATGCCTTATGTGAAATACACTCAAAGCATCTGTGTGTCATTGCCAATGAATACATCATGCAATGCGATATCAGGTTTACTTACTTTTATTTGATTGATCATCAACATTTTAACTTTTCTTGCCAGTACCTGTACATACTGTGATAAATCAATTTGCTGTGCATCAAATTATGATCTTCCCAATTTTTTTTTTTATTTTTCAGTGTGTACAGGGCTTGCCTGTTACAAAAATACATACAGTATATTAGGATAATGATGTAATTACATGTAGCAACTCTTTTACTGCATTTAAACTTTATGTACACATCGTCTGTTGAATGTTATTTACCTGAATATACATAATTTGTGATGCAAAGATGGCATTTCAGAGGAGAAAGGTTATTTTTTAGGATAATCATGATATTTCAAAATATTTTCTGTACATGTACAATGTGTTTACAATCATATTATCCAGTTAATAGCATGTTATCTTTTGATATTTGTACACTGTATTTTTGTGGTAAAGAATTTTATTTTCTCTCCATGTTGAGTTGCAAATAAAATATATATTACATGAATTGATGTATGAAAGGAGCTTTTGTTTTCGTATTTACTGTCCAATTTTCAGTTTATTTATTCATTGTAGTTATTAGAAAGCTTTGTTTTTTATAGATAGTTTGTCTATCCAAGGGTAGATAGTATGTTATGACCCATATTGAATAATGACAATAATAATGGACATTTTTACTATGCTACAGCGTTGATTAAAATGTATCATACATTTATTTGTATTATTGACTTGAAAACGCCCTGCAACAACGTAAAAGTTCAAACAGCACTCACAATTATCCTTATACTAACAAAGAGGCCTTTTATGTGGATCCATAAACCAGGTACGCAGTTCACACTCCATAACGTGAAATTCAAACTTGTTATATTAAAACTTGACAAATTGTCATACTTCGATTGTTATATAAAGAGCAACTGCTGATAAAATATGGAAAAATATGCCTGTTGTTTTTCAAAATTCTGCTACAATAGCATAGTTATTGTAGCAGAATTTAGAATGACTAGAAAGCTAGGGCAAATCGAGTATTGGTGATGATCGATAGAGATGATATGAGACAGGTCTTCCTGCCGATTTAATACCTTATCTTTCTTGGTTACAGGAAGTCTCAGGAAATTCTCTTCTTCAAAATTGAAATATAAGGGGAAAATACATTTACAAGCAATGAATATTGTCAATCAGCTTCCATATATACATGTATGTGTTGACTCCTCAAAATAAATTCAGTTTACTTTGCATGATCATAATTAAACGCTTTAGCAAACTCAAAAATTTGCTGGATAAGCCAAAGTCAAAGTCTGACCTTTAACCTCAATAACATCAGCTGATCTTTGCAAGCTGTAATAAAAATCCTTTTCTATTTTACCTCCAATCAAGGGGCAACAAACAAACAATCCTATATAAATCTTGATATAAAAACGATTCTTGAGAACATTATTAAAATGTCCAATTAATTAAAATATAGCAATTTTCCTCCCCAAACTTACTCATTTTTTTCTTTTGTTTCTTTGTCTTCCTTGAGCCTGTGAAGACTCATAGATTCCTGTACATTGTAATGAAAATAACAATATTTTAAAATCAAAATAAACATAACATATAACATAATTGTCATGTGTTTACTGCCCTCTAAAGGTGGTAAGTTTATATCATAACATAATGCTAGTAAGTTCGTTGCTAGTAACTCATCGAAATCCGTTCGTTGTAGTACCTTCGCGCCCGCCGCCGCGATCAGCTCCATTGCAAACAACGCGTACGCAACGGAATTTTCTCCTGTCGAATGATACCGATTTCCCGATTCAGGTGAAGCTTTTCTTCACACACCTAATCGGAGATGAAGGTAGCCCATCCTATGTGTAAAAATTGCCAATTTGATAAGAGTAAGGATCGCATTGTACACATACAACCGCTATACTACACACACGCATATTCTTTGTGTATTGTATCCGTCAGGCATGATCAGTGCAACGATGGCTGGCTACCAATTAAAATAGGCATGGTGGTCGGATATAATCAGAGTCAGGCGCGTACGCAGGGGGGGGGGGGGGGGGGGGGGGTGTTTGGGGGGTTGATCCCCCCCTTTGGTAATTTTATGTGTGCAAACCCCCCTAAAAAATCCCTAAACCCCCCCCCCCCCCCCTCTTTGGATTTTTTTTTTTTTTTTTTTTTTTTTTTAATTATTAAAAAAATTACCCCCATGGCTGACCTAAGAAAGGTGACCTTACCCCCCCCCCCCAACGGAACAAAATGTCAAATTTTCAAATTTCAAGACCAAAAAAAAAAAAAGTGTGTCCTCTTACCCCCCCCCCCCCCCCCCCCCCCCCCCCCCCCCCTCACCTCACCTCATGTATGTTCGAAATTAAAAGTTATTATCTTCTTTTGAATTGCAATTTATCCCCGCACCATAATTATAAGTCATGCATGAATGTTATTTGTCATATGTTATATATTTGAAAGGTGGTAACGATTCAAGCTCTATTTGCTTATGTCTCATCACCTTTGTGTGTTCTTTCTTCAAACTGTATATTAGTTGCAACATATGTCTTTGATAAATCATTGTTTTTCATGTGAAGTCAATTCAAATGGATTGTAAAATTGAAATGATTTGTTATATTATATTCATTTTTCATGTGATGTTAACTTCAATGAAATTGTGAACATGCATAACTATAAATAAATAAATAAATATGCCTTTTCTCTGGGAAAAGGGGCATTGACTCTTTAAATACCAAATCACATAAACTACTCATCATTATGTCACCGTCATCATGTACATATTTTGTATGGATGATAATTTTTCACGATCTCAACTCTTTACCACATCACGTCATGTACATTGTCGGTGGATAAAGTGGAATATTAACTCTTCACCACCCTACGCTAACTTTTCACCACCCTATGTACATTGTCTATGGATAACCCTTCACCACCCTATACGCTACCTTTTCACCACCCTAGCGTCATGTACATTGTCGGTGGATCAAGTGGAATATTAACTCTTCATCACCACCCTACGCTAACTTTTCACCACCCTATGTACATTGTCTATGGATAACCCTTCACCACCCTACGCTACCTTTTCACCACCCTAGCGTCATGTACATTGTCGGTGGATAAAGTGGAATATTAACTCTTCACCACCCTACGCTAACTTTTCACCACCCCAGCGCCATGTACATTGTCTATGGATAATCTGGAATATTAACTCTTCACCACCCTACGCTAACTTTTCACCACCCTAGCGCCATGTACATTGTCTATGGATAAACTGGAATATTAACTCTTCACCACTACGCTAACTTTTCACCACCCTATAGCGCCATGTACATTGACTATGGATAAACTGGAATATTAATTTTTCACCACCCTACGCTAACTTTTCACCACCCTATAGCGCCATGTACATTGACTAAGGATAAACTGGAATATTAATTTTTCACCACCCTACGCTAACTTTCACCACCCTAGCGCCAGGTACATTTAGTATGGATAAACTGGAATATTAATTTTTCACCACCCTACGCTAACTTTTTACCACCCTATGGCGCCATGTACATTGACTATGGATAAACTGGAATATTAATTTTTCACCACCCTACGCTAACTTTTCACCACCCTATAGCGCCATGTACATTGACTATGGATAAACTGGAATATTAATTTTTCACCACCCTACGCTAACTTTTCACCACCCTATAGCGCCATGTACATTGACTATGGATAAACTGGAATATTAATTTTTCACCACCCTATAGCGCCATGTACATTGACTATGGATAAACTGGAATATTAATTTTTCACCACCCTACGCTAACCTTTCACCACCCTATAGCGCAATGTACATTGTCTATGGATAACCTGGAATATTAACTCTTCACCACCCTACGCTAACTTTTCACCACCCTACAGCGCCATGTACATTGTCTATGGATAAACTGCACTATTAATTTTTCACCACCCTAGGCTAACTTTTCACCACCCTATAGCGCCATGTACATTGTCTATGGATAAACTCCACAGCAGAGGCCGCCCTCCTGGGGGGGGGGGGGGGGGGGGAGTAGGGGCACAGTGCCCCCCCCCCCCACTTTTTCAAACACCCGAAAAGCCTGCCCCTTTTTACATAGGAATAGTGCTCCTTTTACTCTGATAAATGCCCCTTTTATTTTGACACGTGCCCCTTTTCCTTCGACAAGTTCCCATTTTCCTTTGCAATAAGTGTCCATTTTCCATTCTCGTAAGTGCCCTCTTTAATCTATAGTACTAGGGTAGGTGTGGGGGAATTGGAGACCCTTAAGCACATTTCCATAATTTACATAAACATGAAAAATGTTACACATACAGAAAGTTTTGTTTTCTCTTCAGTAACTTCTTCTCTTTATTGGGAAACAAAATTGTGGTCATGATGTAACTGATTAATAATAAGATAAAAAATAAGTTATGACGTCATCACCAAAGGTCTCTCATTACCTACATGTGTAGGTAGTAAGGGACAGTTACAAATCAAGACATTTCAAATCAAGACATCAAGACAAAAATGGGATTGTTATAGTTAGTTCAAACACCTTTTGAAAGAGATACATGCAGCCAATGAACTTACTGTAATTTTGAAACGATTTTGAATGAAGAAATTAATCTCATGTTATCCGCTTGTTATGCTTTATAATTCATTGATATTACAGTATATAACATATTGCAATTTAGTATGGGCCACCAGCGCCAAAATCAAAATCAACTCTATTTATTTATTGCAAAAGAAAGCCCTTCGTATTATGTACTGGTTCACCATATTTATCTCACACAAGTCCAATATTTTACAAACTGAAAACCCTTACAGTATTCGACATAAATTCGCTATATACAATGTTTACTGATCATGTTTAAGTATTTAAATAATATGCTCCCTCTTTCATTTCAAAACTTTTACACTATGAATAAAGCTATTCACTCTTACCCTACTCGTAATTCCTCAAATTTTCATCTAGTAAACCCGAAATAAATCCATAAGACACCATGGTCGTGACCTATGGAACTCTCTCCCAGTATATTAAATCATGTTGCTCCCTCTCAGGGCCGTAGCCAGAGTTTGATGTTTGTTTGTTTGTTTGTTTTTTGTTTTTTTTGTTTTTTTTTTTTTTTTGGGGGGGGGGCACATACATGTAATTGATCGACGTTCTGGGGAGGGGTCTAAACAAGTTCAATTTTTTGGGGGGCACGTGCCCCCCCCCCCCCCCCCCGTGGCTACGGGCCTGCTCACTCTACTCATTTAAGGCCAAAGTTAAAACGATGTTATTATCAGAATACTCAAGGTAGAATTTCTGTGTCAACTCTTCATTCTTTATCATGTCATCTCTTTTTTCATTCAAATCATTATCATCATCATCATCATCATCATCTTCATCATCATCATCATCCTCATCTGCATTGTCAATATCACCATCATCGAAATTTGTATTTTCAATTACCTATCCGTTTCTGCTTAATAATGTGTTAATATATCATGAGTTTTTGTCTGGGGCTGTCGTTTTATCAAGCAATCTGCTTACAATGACAGTCCTTCTTCCGCAAATAATTTTATAATGTTTTATAATGTTTTATAATACAGTTTATATATATATATATATATATATATATATATGTATTTGCTAATTTATGATTCATTGTCAGAAAAATACTTATTGTACTTTATATTATTATTGTTATCGAAAAACTGTATAATTACACGAATGCAGAAGAAAATATAATCAAATCAAAATACTTATGTTAATTATCTAAGGTCTTTTCAGTCTTCCGTTATGAGAATGTACTTATAACCCTATCAGGATTGGGTTTTTTTCCTCTTTATAAGATGTAATTTTTCTCACTGCGACCTCACAAATATAAACACTTTTCCTCGCTCGCAAATAAATGTTCAGACCATCACACCCAACTTAAAAAGCATGATGCATTATGCAATATCTTGTATGGTGTATAAAGTGAAACAAATATTGAAATCATCCCTGATAATGTAAACACAATGTAGGGGTATATATACCGAAGTCTAAACAATGTCTATTTTCGCTTTGAGGTTTCCCTTTGTAGCCTAGGTGCCTTTTTTCTTCAAAAAGTGTCCCTTTTTTCTTGGTGCCCCGCCCCCCCCCACTTTCGAAGTCGCTCGGCCGCCCCTTTTCCCCAGTGAGTGGAGACTGCAAACTTGCGATTGATTGGAGGACTTACGATTGATTTGGATCAATCGTAAGTTCGTAACTCTATAAGACGGGGACAAGCTCTCATGAAATTCTCACAATGATAAGAATTACAATGATACACATCTGAAGTTTGACAAAAATATTAAGACTGCGGACACCAGAATATTTCGAAAACTAATAAACATTTATTGAGAAATTACAGGTAATGGCAATGCATACATGACTTGTATTTCCTTTCAATTCTATTTTCTCTTCTTCGTTCTCGTAGACATAGCCTCTACGTACATGGCAACTTTAGAATAAAGAATCAGTACTAGTACTATATAGATCAGGCGCGCCTGAAGCAGTTTGGGATTGGGGGGGGGGGGGGGGGTGGCAAACATTCCAGGGGGCTCACCTTCCAGGGGCAGTGACGTAATGAGAAAGAACGTTCGGAAGGGGGGGGGGGGGCAGATGAAAAATGTGCATCACCACCAGTCTTACACGTTACATGCAGCTCCCGCGGAACGTTTTTCAAAGTGGAGTATTAACGATCAGGTAGAGCGTAAATTGGCGTAGGGTCCAGGGCATGAGCCTCGGTAGGGGGGGGGGGGGGGGTCAAGGGGCTGAGCCCCCGGAAGTTCAGGGGTTTTAAGTATTACATTACGGTTAGATGAGCATCCAGGGGCCCTCTTTAAGGCCATTGACGTGTTCCAGGGGGGGGGGGGAGCCCCCAGAAGCCCAGAGGTTTTAATATTTAACTACGGTCAGATGAGCATCCAGGGGCCCGCCCTATAGTGGGTCCAGGGGGCAGAGCCCCCTGAAGCTCAGGGGTTTTAGGTATTTAATTACGATCAGAGGAGCATCCACGGGCCCGCCTTAGGGCCCTTGGTGGGGTCCAGGGGGCAGAGCCTGCGGAAGCTCAGGGGCTTAGGTATTTAATTACGGTCAGATGAGCATCCAGGGGCCCGCCTAAGGGCCCTTGGTGGGGTCCAGGAGGCAGAGCCCCGGAAGCTCGGGGGTTTAGGTATTTAATTACGGTCAGTTGAGCATCCAGGGGCCCACCTTAGAGCCCTTCGTGGGGTCCAGGGGGCAGATCGAGCCCCTGGAAGTTTGGGTTTTTTAGGTATTTAATTACAGTCAGATGAGCATCCAGGAGCCCGCCTTAGGGACATTGGTGGGGTCTAGGGGGCATAACCCCGAAAGCTCGGGGTTTTTAGGTATTTAATTACGGTCAGATGAGCATCCAGGGGACAGAGCCCCCGGAAGCTCAGGGGTTTTGGGTATATTACTGTAAAGGGTTAGGAAATTACCCTGTGACCTGTAGAGGGCGGAGTGCTAAGACAAGCCGGCACTCTTTGCTTGGCCCTCTTACAGGTGAGTTGACCAAACTTGAACCACTGTTATGTTTAGTAAATATTAATATTGTTATGCTAGAGATTTGTTATGTACATATGTGTATTGTGTCAGAACGATTTCAGTAGTTATTTTGATGTTTCATGTGGGTTGATATTGGAAACGAGGATTTAATGTTAAACTGTGTGATGCTTAGCGCTTTGATTTGTTATATGCATTTACATTGTAGTACATGGTTATGTACTGTGACGGGCACGGTTCGCCACCTTGGCTTGACACGGAATATTTGTCAGGATGCCCCGTATCTGGCCAGGCGCTTATGACGGGCGGATCGCGCCATAAAGATGACAACTATACAACTATACATCCATCGAATGGATGTAGGGTTTTAACCAATCAGAACGCAGGAAACTGTACAACTATACAACTATACAACTATACGACTATGCAACCATACAGCTATAGAACGTATGTGTTATATGCTCTGGCTCCTAATAGATTTTTATGACGTCACAGCTTCGGTATTTCGTTGGGCCCAAAATGAAGAAAAAGAGGAGTAAGATAATCCATCCACGGGTACAATGGAAACTCCAGACAACCATCAACAGGTTGGAGGAGCAAAGTCGAGGAATGAGACAATCCGCTCTACCCCCCCCCCCCCCCCCACACACACACCCCTCAACAGTGAACACTCTCACACTAACACTAAAACACACAACCCCCCCCCCTCCCAACACACACAATCCACACGCAGCATGCGGGTAAGACAGATCGCCTCACTCCCCGACCCGCCCACTCCAGACACCCAGTCGGCGAATTGCGCAGACAGAGCGTGGGGAAATCAACTGAAGTGATAAAAATACAACGCATTCCTGAATAGGCAATAAGGAAACACGCGTAAACTGACCCAATTCCAATCGAGGTTATCGCTCATGTTATACGGTGGCAATGTGATTTGTAAACAAATGTTATATGCACACATGTAATGTAAAAATATATGACTATGGTAATAACTAACAGCATTGTAAAAGGGGAAAAGAAAAAAAATAGGTCGGTTAACAATAAATACTTGTATCTCTGTAAAGGGGTACAGGAATATGTACAGAAGTAGACATGGGAGTACAAAAGACAAAATATTACATAACAAGATCACTGTATTAAGATCAAATTAAAAACAAAGCGGAAAAAGGAAAGGGGGGGGGGTCACAGAAGGTGGAAAGGGTGCACATTCTGAACCCCTCCATCCATTTTCTTCATGATTCAGACTGAAATTCATGACTATCACCTGGATCCAGAACTCATTTTTACTTGACAGATAGCCTGCGTCATTTCTGAACACACATCATGTCCTTAACAACATACTGCCCCACCCCAAAATTACTTTTGATTTGGGGGCTGTATAGTTTCCTGCATTGTGATTGGATAAAACCGTACAGCCATAAAACTATACAGACATTCTCGCCGCCATGGCTGTATAGTTTCCTGCATTGTGATTGGTTAAAACCATACAGGCATAAAACTATACAGACATTCCCGCCGCCATAGCTGTATAGTTTCCTGCATTGTGATTGGTTAAAACCGTACAACCATAAAGCTGAATGGATGTATGGTCCTCCACGTCATTAGGAATAATCATGTTGTAGTCTATATATACATTTGCCGATGGGTCTGTTGCTTAGAGAGAGATCTTGACCCTATATACCCTAGACTAGATATAAATAGATCTAGGTCTAGATCTACAGTTGCCGATTTAGGAAATTAGATCTAGATCTAGACCTAGTCTAGTATTAGTAGATCTAAATAGGAGTAAATCTAGGCCTATAGTCTACTAATATTTCTATAATAGACCTAGATCTAGTGTATTAGAGTAGATCTAGGTCTAGTCTATTGTAATAATAGTCTAGATCTACTATTTACTAGTAGGTCTAGGTCTATTTATAGTAATAGTCCACTAAATTAAATAGAATATTACTAGGCTAGACCTAGTAGTAGCAGTACTAATTAAGCACTAGATATAGGCCTAGTACTAGCTATCACCTAGTCTAGATCTAGTTCTGGTCGACTACTAGTAAATCTACCACTAGATCCAATATTATTTAGTACTAGTAGGCCTATAAGATCAATTTTTATTTTTATTTATTCCATCATTGCTTTGCTATGTTCAGCATTCAATGGCTTTAGAGGCATAAGTGTCGGCTAAATTCAGACATTCTCGCCGCCATGGCTGTATAGTTTCCTGCATTATGATTGGTTAAAACTATGCAGCCATAAAACCATACAGACATTCTCGGCGCAATGGCTGTATAGTTACTTGCACTGTGATTGGTCAAAACCGTACAGCCATAAAACTATACAGACATTCTCGCCGCCATGGCTGTATAGTTTCCTGCATTGTGATTGGTTAAATCCGTACAGCCATAGAGCTGAATAGATGTATGGTTGTTCGCAATTATGGCATTTCGGCCCGCAAACGTAACAACCGTACATGCGTTCTATAGCTGTATGGTTGCATAGTCGTATAATTGTATAGTTGTATAGTTGTACAGTTTCCTGCGTTCTGATTGGTTAAAACCTTACATCCATTCGATGGATGTATAGTTGTATAGTTGTCATCTTTATGGCACGATCCGCCCGTCATAGCCGTCAGTCTTACTACCTGTCGTCCCCCAGCTCCGTCAGCTCTACCAGCTTGTGACGCCGTCAGACTTACTGCCCATGGTCCCCCAGCTCCGTCAGTGCTACTGCCGTTGTCCCCTAGCTCCATCAGCTCGACCACTCCACGCCATCAGCAATCCCACTTCTGACACCATGTGTGACGGGCACGGTTCGCCACCTTGGCTTGACACGGAATATTTGTCAGGATGCCCCGTATCTGGCCAGGCGCTCTCCGTCCGTTTGGACAAAATATATGCCCGTAGCTTAATGGCTGGAGTTATTTACTGCTCACACGTATCTCAACAATCATTCGTCCATCGACTGCAATCGGTCACCTACAAACGTCTTGAGCACATCATCAATCAATTGAACATCCCTCGAGCAGTCAATCATGCTTTGTCAATACCTGTCACTGATTCTCATCCATTCGTCTAACTACGGTTTCAGTGCTCCAAGAAATCAAACCAATCATGAGTTGTATGTTGAAATTCTTTAATGCGATCCAATCAACATCCAGGGTAAACTCAGCACAAGTACAAGTGTAGACTAGATGTAAGACTTAACTAAGGGTTGGGCCAGCCTCAGTGAGGCTGGCCCGTATCGGATACAGTGCAGTGGAAAACCCTAATTACACAATCCTGCCGTATTCTTAATTTCCCTATACATAACCGTATAAAAGGGCAATTATGTCCTCGTTAGTAAAACAACACTTCAACACAACATTTCTGCTAATCCCATTAAATCTTCACATATAATCTTCAGTATAACCCTTATTCCTGATAAGATAACTTTCATACAAATAATATTCCCAAAAGAAACATGATAATTGCACCAATATGATTGTTATTTGTAATTTATGCTCATTTTCCTTCAGTTTGGTAATTGCTAAATCAACGATGCGCCATATTGCTATAGCGCATGCGCGTACAACAAAAAATGCTTAACCTTCGTCCAATACTAAAACCCTGATTTGTTACAGTACACTAATAAGTTGAACGCGCGGTACCAAAATTGGGTGTAGTGCGTGCGCGCTAATGTACGTGCCTGGTCCCAGGGCCAGGACCAGGACCAGGGTACGCTCTAATTGATGTGATGAGTATAAGTTTTGGTTTAGGAATGAGCTCAGTAAGAACGGTAGGGAGCATAGAAAAGAAGTGCTTATAATAGAAGTTGAGTGTTTAAAAGTATTGCATGTTGTTTGTATTTTGGTTGCTAAGCTAGGGGATATTAATTATGGCACTTCAAACAGTGAAGATCGAACTTTGTCTGACTATTTTTTTTTTTTTTTTTTTTAAAATGATATTTTATTTCCTTCCTCATAATTTCACATGACTATTTTTTTTTTTTTTTTTAAATGATATTTATTTCCTTCCTCATAATTTCACATAACAAGAAATTCACATAACAAGAAATTATCAAAATAAGCAATATAAAACAAGATCTTTGATACAAGACACTTCATGAGTTACATCAATCAATGAACATAGATAAAAAATAAAAAAATCTTGCATGTAACAGTGTATAATCAAAATAACAGTAGAGGAAGGTTTAAAGTGTAGATTTTTTTTGTTTTAAATGATATTTTATTTCCTTCCTCACAATTTCACATAACAAGAAATTCACATAACAAGAAATTATCAAGATAAGCAATATAAAACAAGATCTTTGATACAAGACATTTCATAAGTTACATAAATGTAGCCTATGTAGACTATGTAGCCTATGTAGACTATGTAGCCATTTCAGGGTTTCTAGCGCCCTCTATCATTGTAAACCTTATTTCTTATTTTGCAGATTGCTATAAAAGAATATTGTTACATGTTAAATTGAGATGGAATAATAGGAGTAAGAGCAATGTTTAGGGTTAGACCAGGAGATTATTGGAGTTTGTTTGGAAGTAAGAAAAGTATGGAAGATATAACTGAATGTGTTGCTCTATATGAGGTTTATATTGACTGTTACTTCTAGTTGTTTAAGTATTTGGGTCAGGTATTTACCTGTGTTAATGTTGAGAGTTTCAGCTACATTGTACTGTGGCCATTGATTTTTAAAGGGCAAATTTACTCGTTTAATATTTGATAACATGACATGTTTTGGAGAATGCATGATCTCCATGATTATCGGCATTAGTGATTCGAATGTGTCTGTTACTGGTTACTACTAATAAAGACTCTTTGCTTGGCCCTCTCACAGGATCTGTCTGTCATTGATTTCGAGTTCTCGACCACCTCACAACTGGCGACGAGGATGGGATTCGAACCCAAGTGGACGGCGGCGTGGCGTGTGTAACAGCAACATCATCGACCGTCATATGGAAAAATTTTAGCCCTAAACGCGCATAAAAGAATACAGCACTAAACAACCGCTTTAACGAAGAGAGCGCGCTCAAGTGCACTCTTGCGTGAAAGTACACTGATCGGACTAGTTCAATGCGACAAAGCAGGGGTGCGAGCGCTTGCTCTCGTTGACTACTTACTAACACTAACAAACTAGAATTAGAAATGAAACTCACCTATAGTTAAATAAATGCAAAATTACGGTAGATTACACCAGCAGAGGCTTGCCATTACACAGTAGACGAAATCGAACTCATTCCCTTTGCCAATGATTATACTGACTTCCCTCTAGTTGGAGTGCAATGACCCATTCGGGTGCGCATGTATAGACATGATGCGCGTAATGCGGTCTCCGAGATTTTGAGCGCAACGCACACACTCTGTACGCACTGCGTTAAATACACACACTGACCTCTACAGCGATTGCACGGAAGCTATAACTGTGCATTGTTTGTACGGTACGGGCGCACTCGTTGTGAGTAGCTATAGCGCTACACTATCCCAGTCACCTTGGTTTACTATGAAAAGCTACCTTTTATTTGTTGGAAAATTGCCACCGTTTCCCCTCCACAAATGAAAACAATCGTTATACCAACGTAAAGGTGGGATGTCAAGGTTTCTGAATCCGTCCGAAGATTTTTTATACGTCACTCGTGTAAGATTTGCCGACTGGTTGACTGAGCGAAACCCGACAAAAAAAGGGAAAAACAGTGCAATCTCCATAGGCAGGCTGAAAAAGTCAAAACTTTTAGGGGAAAAGTGCAACCGTTTCCCCTGAAAGAATAATCCCAAATTAAGTATCATTTTTAAGACGACATTTCAAATTATAAGAAATCGTCCGAAGATTTTTTTTTTTTAATTCCATTTTCCCGTAATACCAGCAATTATATCAAAACATGGCTTTTTTGGTGTACGTTCCCCGTGCTTAACAGGATAAGCGACGAGGCGCAGAGCAGATGCGCGGAAGTTTTCCATATCGAGGGTGACAAGACCATGTCCGGAAGACCTCGATCGCAAAGAGTCAAGTAGATATGTACGTCAAGAACTCGTATAGTTTTAGAAGGAGTGCTGTTCATTGAATAATAGTCGTGGAACGATAATAGTTAGCCTGGACACATTGAACATAATTTAGCAATGAGTGATAGAGCGACGACGATGTGCATGGCAAGGTGGTGAAAGAACATTGCTTCAAGAACTTGCTTCGAGAACTTACTTTAAGAATGTATTTTAAGTTTTAAGATAGTTGTTTTTATTAAAGATTGATATTGCTACACGTAGGTATTGGGGAAAATGTTTTTAACTGAAGTGAGTAGATGTGGTTGAAGAGTATTACTTTTATGGAAGGGTAATTAATTATTCTTGATATTGATGTTATTGGAAATTTGAGAGTCGGTCAAGTTTTGGGAATGTTTAGATTCAATAGATTTATTTTTTTGAAGTCGGTTTGGAACATGTGATAGTACCTTGGTTATTGATATTGAAATCCTTCGGAAGGTGTTATAGTTTAAAGGACTAATTTCTAATTGAATATATTTCATGATTTAAATCGAAGTTTTTGAGACTAAGATATAAATTAGTAAAGTTCTAATGTATGCAATTGGAACATAGCTTGTTAATTTTTTGTTGATACTCGCCGATATGGCTTTGTACGTTAAGATTGAAGAGGGGGGAAGGAAATTAAAATTTCCTTTGATGGGTACTGATGGGCCCCTTAGCCTAGAAGCATTACAAACCAATTTCCCCAAGGCCAAGGGGCTGGTGTATTTAGACACAGACGGGATGGAGGTAGTTGTACCTGCTTTCGGGGGGGGGGGGGGAGATCCATCCAATAGGGGAGTGGGGTCATGTCTACCGGCCACTTCTCCAACCTAAAGAGGACAACAGGGATAGTGTCCAAGGACAGTTGGAAAAGTTGCTGTCCCGCCCCCCACCCCAGATTATTATGGCACCTGAAAGAAAGCTGCCCACATTTGGAGGCCGGCCAGGAGAGGTTGCAGATTTTGTCAACTCCATGAGGAGTGCTTTCGCCAAGTACGCCATTCCCGACCAACAACAAGGGGCATTCATCCTAGATTATCTCAAAGATGGACCGAAGATGGAGGTGAAGTCGCTAATTAGAGAGGGGAAAGGCATCGCAGATATCCTCTCGTACATTCAGGACTCGTATGCGGACCATGTCCCGGTGAGGGAGCACCAACGACTATTCCTGGAGAGGAAGCAGCAAAAAGGAGAAAGCGTCAGAGATTTCGCGTTGGACCTTGAAAACCGTTTTCTCCGCCTCACGAGCTGGAGTGGCCGACTATATTCGGCACCAGAAGCCACCCTAGCTGAGCAGTTTATCGAGGGAATCGGCGACCGATACCTTAGGAACACCCTCTAAGATAGGTATGAGGGGGGAACATCAGTTCAATTCCGGGAACTCAGGGAGGTTGCCATTAGGAGGTAGCAGCGGGAGGAGGCCCGTTTCAAGAGTTCCACAGGAACAGTGCACCAGACGGCCCTCCAGTCACAGCTACAAACACAGACGAACCGGCCAGATGTAGTAGAGATGATGCGGGCAGTAAAGGAACTGGCCGATCGAGTCGTCGGAGCAGTTAGCGACCTAGTAACATCGCTGAAACCACCCTTGACTCGCAATGCAGAGAATGTACAATGCTTCAATTGTAGCGGTTGGGGACATTATGCTCGGGAATGTCCACATAAGAGACAAGGACTTCAAGATACCAGGGCTCGTCAAGACAGGGAACAGGGCCCCCAGTATACAGAGCAATATAGACGTTGGGCACCGAGAGGGGGACCATCTGCACCGCCACCGTTTCCCCCATCCCGATGGGTGGGCATCTCACCCTGGGCAACCTTATGGGCAACCACCTGGCGGCTGGGTACAGCAGACCGGACCCTTACCAGTACCTTTGCCCAACCCGGGGGTATGGATGCCACCACCAGAAGGACCACCAATTGCCCCATCTTCGATCCCTGTGGAACAGACGCCACGAAACGAAACAGCCCGTCTCGATCAGACATGAGGGAAGTGTTGCGATATCTGCACGTCAGACAGTGGTGCTTGAAGATCAGGAGGCACCCCCCATCGTATTCCGCAATAAGGAAGATGAGATTGTGATCCCAAAGGCTGCCCAACTGGGTGCCCTTTGCGGCAAAGCGTCAGTCGTGCGAGAGACGGAGCAAGATGAACTGTCAGTCGAGAATCATGAGAATCCGGTTGATGTGGACTGGACGAGTTTGTATCTTGGAGAACGCACAGATCTAGAGGGTCTTCCGGAGAAACATCGCGAAGTGTTTTCAGCTCGTGGTCAGTATGAGCGCCTGAACCACGCTCTGCACAACATGCTGGGATCTCTGCCTGAGAGCAAGAAGCGACGCTGGAATCGTTACCTGCCCTCTTTTGTATATGCCTACAACAGCACTGTCCATGCGAGTACTGGTGTTGAACCCTTCTACTTGATGTCCGGGGGAAATGGAAGGCTTCCCCATGGTCTGGTCCTAAGTGGGGAAGGACAACCAGGGCGTCAGAGAAACGTCAAGTCGTATGTCCAGCAACATCAGTCAGAACTACGAACTGCTAGGCCGATATAGCAAGGGCCCCTGATTGAGTTTTAGTCATTTTGCTATATTTTGGTTTTATAGTTTTGATTGATAGCGTTATAGAGGATTATGTTTTTGTTTAGAGACAGGATATGACTTTTAGCAACAATTTTTTTTTGGTTTTTGATATTTACAAAGAAGAAAGATATGCGATAAGATATTGCATATGATTTTTGTATATCATGTACACATGCCTTTTTATGTACTTGTTAAGCTTAGCTTGTTTTGGGGTCTGGTATGGATCCGTCCAGCATTGGGCCACCCCATTCATTTTCATTGAGGTTCAATTATACTTAATTACCGCTTGTGATCCGTGTTTGACATTTGGACATGAAGCGCTGATTTATAGACATTATGTGCGAATTTAATGGCGATAGATAACATGATTAGTGCATTCCTATTTGAGTTGTAGGTTGGGAGATAACTTTTTGGTGAGACGGTTTATGCTGGGTTTGACGTCTCGGCACTAGTAGCAGTCGGTAAATTAGCCATGTTGGGATTTTTATATGTGTTCATATGTATGTATAGTGTATACTGTGTTTGACGAGCTTGCAAAATGACTCTTATAGGGGACTGCTGTGTAGTGGAAAGATACAGGTAATGGTGCAGTTAATATAGGTGTTATGTCACCACGTACGTGCTATATTAGTCGCAAGTTTAATTATGTGTTATACGTTTGTTGGTAGTTGATGGCTTGAATATGGTTCCTTCGGTCATCGAGGTCGATGACGTTTTAAGTGGGGAAGGATGTAAAGGGTTAGGAAATTACCCTGTGACCTGTAGAGGGCGGAGTGCTAAGACAAGCCGGCACTCATTGCTTGGCCCTCTCACAGGTGAGTTGACCAAACTTGAACCACTGTTATGTTTAGTATATATTAATATTGTTATGCTAGAGATTTGTTATGTATATATGTGTATTGTGTCAGAACGATTTCAGTAGTTATTTTGATGTATCATGTGGGTTGATATTGGAAACGAGGATTTAATGTTTAACTGTGTGATGCTTAGCGCTTTGATTTGTTATATGCATTTACATTGTAGTACATGGTTATGTACACTAATAAGTTGAACGCGCGGTACCAAAATTGGGTGTAGTGCGTGCGCGCTAATGTTGTGCCTGGTCCCAGGGCCAGGACCAGGACCAGGGTACGCTCTAATTGATGTGATGAGTATAAGTTTTGGTTTAGGAATGAGGTCAGTAAGAACGGTAGGGAGCATAGAAAAGAAGTGCTTATAATAGAAGTTGAGTGTTTAAAAGTATTGCATGTTGTTTGTATTTTGGTTGCTAAGCTAGGGGATATTAATTATGGCACTTCAAACAGTGAAGATCGAACTTTGACTATTTTTGTTTTAAATGATATTTTATTTCCTTCCTCATAATTTCACATAACAAGAAATTCACATAACAAGAAATTATCAAATTAAGCAATATAAAACAAGATCTTTGATACAAGACATTTCATGAGTTACATCAATCAATGAACATAGAAAAAAAAAAGGGGGGGGGGAATTCTTGCATGTAACAGTGTATAATCAAAATAACCGTAGAGGAAGGTTTAAAGTGTAGATTTTTTTGTTTTAAATGATATTTTATTTCCTTCCTCATAATTTCACATAGCAAGAAATTCACATAACAAGAAATTATCAAGATAAGCAATATAAAACAAGTTCTTTGATACAAGACATTTCATGAGTTACATCAATCAATGAACATAGAAAAAAAAGGGGGGGGGGGAATTCTTGCATGTAACAGTGTATAATCAAAATAACCGTAGAGGAAGGTTTAAAGTGTAGATTTTTTTGTTTTAAATGATATTTTATTTCCTTCCTCATAATTTCACATAGCACGAAATTCACATAACAAGAAATTATCAAGATAAGCAATATAAAACAAGTTCTTTGATACAAGACATTTCATAAGTTACATTAATCAATGAACATAAAGGGGAAAAAAAGGGGAAAAAAAAGTCTTGCATGTATCAGTGTATAATCAAAATAACAGTAGAGGAAGGTTTAAAGTTACATATTACGTACCATCCTATCACAACACTCTCACACCCCCCCCCCCCCTCTAGCCCACCCACACCACACCCCCTTTCACACACATAAACAACCATACAAACACACACTGCATGCAACCTGTTCCCTCAACTCACACCACACAGACTCTTCACCCCCCCCCCCCCCCCTAGCCCACCCATCTCACACCCCCTTCACGCCGACACACACACTGCATGCAACCTGTTCCGGTTTGTCCACCTGTACACGAGAGAGAATTAATAATATTACTACTAATAATAATACCCACATAATACCCACGTCCATTAAGGTAAAAATGCATCGATTTGTTCCCATTTCTGTAAGTGCATCCCCAGTTTCCCCTTTTTGAAGGCTATTTTGTATTCCTCGTCTCTGTAATTTTTAAGCATATGTACTGTTTTCTGTACAGATGGCAAAGTTCCTTCTTTTCTAGAAATAAAAATGATATACTTTACTAAAAATATGATACAATTTATTACAAATATTCTAGTAGTATTGCCGGATATTCCCATAAATATGGGTTTCCAATCATCAATGTCAATTTCGATTAAATGTAACTTTTGAATTACCTCCTGCCATAATCTTTTAACTTTAAGACAATCTAAAAATAAATGTTGGTATGTCTCTACTTCTAGTCTACAAAAGGAACAAAAATGGTCTGACTCAAAACCAAATTTAAAGAGCTCTCTTTTCGTATATACAGCCCCTTGTAATTGTTTGTATTGAAACTCTCTATGTTTATTACAAAGCATTGCACCTTTCATCCTTGTGAATGTTTCTTTCAACTCCGTCATTCCAAGATCAAATTGACAGTTGCCATCTGTAACATGTAATGTATACTCTTTTTGAAGGTCTTCAATGAAGTAATCATATAACCGCCTAGATTTTATATCACATAGTTTCTGTAAACGTCCAAATATCATCAATTCTATTTCAAAATTTTCAATGTCCACTTCCATAAAATCACTTTGTATCCATTCGTTTCTGATTGCTGAAAAGATCTTTTGAATTCTAAGCAAGCTTTTAGTTGCAAAACCCAAATTTAAAAAATGTAAGATCGGTTTTAAATGACCTCTGACAATTATATCTGATGCTTGAAGTATACCTTTCTGAAATAGTTCGACATCAAAAAATGTTTTATTGCTGAGACATATACACTTATTGCTAAATATAATCGGATTATTCTTATTTTCTCCAAAGTGTCTGCATTTATCTAATTCTTGCCATGCCTTCAACATGTCTTTATAAAAAGATGGTATACCCTTCAAGTCCATTTTATTTATATCATAATTACAAAGAAATATAATTCGACCCCCCAGTGATCTGAAAAAGTGGCCAAAGGTTACTTTCCAACCTGAATACTTTTCTCCATAGAGCAACCGTTTGATCCACATTATTCTCTGAGTCTTGATAAATATCTTAAAATTCGTTACTCTGAGTCCCCCAGCGCAGTAATCTTGATATAATATTTTCCGTTTTATTCTGTCTCTCCCTCCCCAAATAAAATTAAAAGAAATCTTTTCGATTTCTTCAAAAATGTTTTGTGGGACTGTCATAAGAGACGAAACATAATTTAGTTTTGAAAATACATATATCTTCAACAATTTAATTTTGCCAAACATCGTTAAATCTCGTTGCTTCCACCAACCGATTAGTCTTTTGATTTTGCTCCAAATTTCCTTATAGTTCAAATCATCTTTTATTTTGGAATGACGTGCGAAATATACCCCTAGGATCTTTATATGTTGTACCCTATGTCCAAAAAAAGGTAAACCCGGCCTATCACTTTCCTCTCCTAACCACATAAAATTTGTCTTATCCATATTTATCTTCAATCCACTTATTTTTTCAAAGTTTTTGAAAACTTTCTTCACTTTATTAATTGAATCCATATCTTTTAAAAACAATGTAATATCATCTGCATACAAAACTTGCTTTATTTCTTTATTCCCGAATCCTACCCCTTTAATGCTCTCATCTTTCCTAATATACGAGCTAGTAATTCGATAACTATTACAAATAAATATGGAGATAGGGGGTCGCCTTGTCTTACCCCTCTATTAATTCCAAAATATCCTGTTGAGTGTCCCCCGTTCATCACCCAACTGCTAACATTAGTGTAGAGGGTTTTAACCCAAGAACACAAAACTTTACCAAACCCAAACTGTTCCAAAGCTTTAAATAACAGTTTATGGGAAATGCAATCGAAAGCCTTTTCAAAATCTACGGCAATTAAAAAGCCTACAGGTTGATACAAGGACTGAAAGAATGTATCATCAATTAACCGAACCGCTTCCCCAATATTCCGATCTTTAACATAGCCCACCTGATCGTAATGAATAATATCCTCCAATACCTCCTTTACCCTTGTAGCTAATACTTTCGACAATATTTTATAATCTACATTTAAGAGAGTAATTGGCCTATAGTTTTTCATGTACAAAGGGTCTTTGCCTTCTTTCTCAATTAGTGTAATTACCCCCTGTCTCTGTGAGTTTGATAACATTTTTGTTTCAAAACTTTCATTAGAAGCCTCCACTATTGTTTTCCCTAAAATTGGCCAGAACGTGAAATAAAACTCAGTCGAGAAGCCGTCATTGCCTGGTGATTTGTTCCATTTCATTTCCTTTACTGCCTGATGGCATTCTGCCAGTGTTATTTTGCCTTCACAATACTCTTTATTTTCTTTACTTAATTTGGGTAATTCATTTAAGAACATATTTTCAATATCCTCTGTAATTTCACCATTTTTACATGCATATAAATTCTCGTAAAACTCCCTGATAATCTTCAAAATCCCTTTGCCATCCCTCACAGTTTCCTTATTTTCATTAAATATCTCCTTAATCACACTTTTCCTTTTATTTGACTTTAGTAATTGTTCAAAAAACTTTGAATTTTTTTCTCCTGGCTTCTTCAGACCATTCTGTTCTTGAACGGACTTTTAACCCTTGACGTGAATAGTCGAAAAGCTTCTCTAATTCCATTTTTTTCATGTCAATTTCATCCTGAATACTTTTATGACAATTAATGTTGATCGTCAATCGATATTCCAGGTCTTTAATTTCTTTTTCCAATTTTTCCATTCGGACTCTTCTGAGTTTTGCTCTTTCACGGGAGAATTTCATTATATATTCTCTTAATTTCAATTTCATAAAATCCCAAAATTTAATTTTGCTCGTTATATGATTCCGCCAAGTTTCCTCTATTTCAGAAATTTTCTTTTTTACCCCATCTACAAAATCTTTTTCATTACATAGACTACTATTAAACTTCCAATCCGATTTCCCATAAACAAAACTATGGACTAAATTGTTAAATTCTATTCTAACTCCAGCATGGTCAGGTGTAACAGAAGGCAAAATTTCAGACTTTCTTATCAACTTGTCTACTTTCGAAGAAATGAAGATATAATCCAATCTACTCTGAACTAATGGCTGCTTCTGTCTGAAAGTGAATTCTTTCTTATTAGGATGACGCTTACGCCACACGTCAATTAAATCAAGCTTATCTAGAAAGTCTAATAATGAGTCCCTATATTTGCTTTTCGAAATATTACTTGCACCCATGTAATCCAAATTATGATTCATAATAACATTGAAGTCTCCTCCAATTATCAAGGAATATTCTTGACTAAATACAGAACAAATTATTTTATTTAGATCAGACAGAAAATCACATTGGGCGTTTTCTTTATTCCTTGTGGGAAAGTACACGCTTCCTAATATTAGCTTTTCGCCTTGACATTTGCCTTTAATGATGACGTATCTTCCCCCTTCGTCAATTAAGGTTTTTTCCACCACAAAAGTAATACCTGGTTTAAACATTACAATAACCCCCCTACTGTGGTTACTCCCGTGGCTAAAAAACATTGAGCCTTCCCAATCACCCTTCCAACTGTATTCAATGTCTTCTGTGCTAAAGGTTTCCTGCAAGAATATCATATTTGCCGACATTTTGCACCATTGAAAAATCTTCTTTCTTTTGACTCTATCTCTCAGTCCTCTGACATTAACTGAGAGTAATTTTAAATTAACCGACATCGAGAACTATGAATCTATACCAGTAACAAAGAACCTTTAGAAATGTACATAGTGGTGACAGTTTCACAGTAGATGGGAAGCTTGATGCATTTCCAACTCTAGGAAAAACAAACACTTTCAAGTTAGATTGCAAATTAAACAAGTACAGGCAGACATCGGAACTGGAAAACATACCACACATACCATCACCCAACCCTTCAACACTATCAACCACATTCATACACATAAGCATAATATATGCTGTCATGTTCGAAACCCCTCCCATCACTTATTCTAAATCTAATGGCGTGGCAGCCTTTTAAACAAAGTATTAATACAGTCTTCTTATTACTGTGACAAAAAAAAAAAACCAACACCGAAAATAAAACAATAACTCCAGACGATATAACTTGACCTCATAATTAACGGATTCAGATAATGTGTAACTAATGATACTTTCGCCCCAGGCTCAAACGGCTATATATAATATTTTAAAATAAAGAACGTAATAAACGAACGTAATAAATAAACCCCGTGCATACTTTAAGCTTCAACAGCTTGTACCCCACCAAATGGCTTTTGATACCATTATAAACTTTACAGTATATAAGGTGTTTCTTCCCCTCCCATCTTTTTATTTTATTTTTATTTTAAGAAAACGAATTAATTAACTTCTGAACTATTCCTCTTCTTTTTTTTCTTTTTTTACTGTTAACGACCGGCTTAAGGTAATCGTAAAAGGGCATTATTTATTTTCCCCTTTTAATTTCTCTCAAAACAGAGTCTAGATATTAAATGTATAGTTAATTTAAAGACCTCGCTGGTGTCTAAGACCGGCTGGGGACGAGACTTTTCTAAATAAAAGAACAACGTCCCACCCACCTGCCGTCATAGACAGTGGCCACAAGCAGCCGGTGACGAGATCTAAAGAGCCACTCTCGTCCTCCAGCTCTCGCAGGTCAATCATAGATGAAAAAGTATCTCGTCCAAATCATTTATGCTTTCCAAAAATATTTCTATTCATCAGCTGTGCTTCACCAGGCATTAACGTTAATCCTCCTGCTAAGATTGTAAGATTACATGGATATTTACTATTAAAGGGGGGGGGGGAGAGCAGAAACAAATCGACGATTATGTTGTATATTTCAGGTGCCATTTGTCTCGATCAACTGAAGTGTCTAGGACCAGCTGGGGACGAGACTTGTCTCAAAACACGTCCCGCCCTCCTGCCGCCGCAAAGACCATTCAGCCAATCAGCATGTCCGGCGTTGGTGACCACGAGAAGCCGGTGACGAAAAGAACAAAAGAAACACTTTCGCCCTCCAGCTCTCGCTGACCAATCATAGCTGAGGAAGCCTCTCACGTGTTCATGGCTATTGATTAGTTGGATTACTTTGCTTACCAAATGGAAAAGGAAAGAGAAATGCGATTGTATGTAAGTTATACACACACACACACATGCACACCAAACCACTCCCCCTCTCCATTTGTAAATATCTTTAAAAGGAACCCGTTCTATAATTGCGTTGTACAGTGTTCACATTCCTCAAATAGCACATTTTAAAGATTAAGTAACAAGCTAGACATCTCATGGAATGCAATAAGGCAAACCTATGCCTATATTAGTACAAATTGGCGGGTACTATTTTCTCTTTACATTCATGAGTTTTGACTGGTGCTTTAAATTGCATGGTACTTCCAACCAGATTACATCTCATGGAATGTCGCAAGGCTTACATTCTTGAGTCTTAAAATCTATACCTCCAAGTACGATATGGCGGGAATTTTTTTTTCTTTTTCACTTTATACATTCCTGAATTTTCGACGTTTGGAGAATTCGTTAATGCAAAAACAAAAGTTCTCACAACAGTTCTTTTCCAAAATACACATATCCAGGGATTGAACTTTAATATAATATAATTACAGTTTTTGTAAGTATATTTCCAGCTGGAGTAAAATACATCTCTAAACCCACCAAGGTTGCATAGATTTCCACTCAATGATGGAGACTAAGGGGGAGTAATAACCTCTTCCTTCCGTTAACCTGACTACATTCTCAGATCCATACCTATGTAGCCATTTCAGGGTTTCTAGCGCCCTCTATCATTGTAAACCTTATTTCTTATTTTGCAGATGATATTTATAGATAGTAAAAATAGACAAAAACCACCAACTTATTTGGAGATTAAGAAAAGATTATTAGAAAATAGAAAGGAGGAGAAGAAATTAGCTGGGGACCGAGGTACACTCACATATCATTTTAGAAAGTGGGACAATTTAGAATAGCTTCGTGCAGAATAAATAAAATAAGGAAGGCGAATAGAAGCAATGAAATGGACATGGCTGATATAATGGTCGAGATTCCCACAAAATGTAGGCATGTTTTAAGTGGGTGTTTGTGTGGGTGTCTGTGCACGTGTGTGTATGTAAGTAATTTTTTTTTTCTTCTTCTTTTTTTCTTCTCTTAAATGTCTTTTTATCTTCATGCATGCATGTTTCATGCTTTTTTTGATGTAAATAGTAAAATTTCATTTGTATTATTTAGATGTGAATGTAAAATCATATTCTATATAATAATATTAACATGCAGATTATTTTATGTATTGATTTTGTTATTGTTTGCGAAAAGCAATGGAGAAAATAAAATATCATTGAAAACAAAAGATTGCTATAAAAGAATATTGTTACATGTTAAATTGAGATGGAATAATAGGAGTAGGAGCAATGTTTAGGGTTAGACCAGGAGATTATTGGAGTTTGTTTGGTAGTAAGAAAAGTATGGAAGATAACTGAATGTGTTGCTCTATATGAGGTTTATATTGACTGTTACTTCTAGTTGTTTAAGTATTTGGGTCAGGTATTTACCTGTGTTAATGTTGAGAGTTTCAGCTACATTGTACTGTGGCCATTGATTTTTAAAGGGCAAATTTACTCGTTTAATATTTGATAACATGACATGTTTTGGAGAATGCATGATCTCCATGATTATCGACCTTAGTGATTCGAATGAGTCTGTTAATGGTTACTACTAATAAAGACTCTTTGCTTGGCCCTCTCACAGGATCTGTCTGTCATTGATTTCGAGTTCTCGACCACCTCACATTACGGTCAGATGAGCATCAAGGGGACCGCCTTAAGGCCCTTGGTGGGGTTCGGGGCGGAGCCCCCGTAAGCTCTGGGGTTTAAGATATTTAATTACAATTTTTCGCTCGACTGTAATTTGGGAATTTCTTATCGTCCAACAAACGCATAAAAAGGTAAGACCGGAAAATCATGTCATAACAACAACATTTGTAAATCACTGGTATCAAATAAGAAATACACCCCCCCCCCCATCAGTACGCCAGCGTTCGGGGGCTCATGTCTTCTCACCCCTATAACAAAAAAAACAGACACGCTTTCCCATTATCGCACAATATGTCCACGATATGCGCGTATCGCTATTAAAAAGACCTCCATTGATAAATACCGTATAGGTGGCATGCGCAATGTTTATGAAATTTAATTCCTGTGAACTTTTCATTTCTTTGAATGGAATTGTATATGTGATTTAATTCAGGATTTTATTATTGTTATGTTCTTTTGGGTTAAAAATACAAACCATGTTTACTCTTTTACTGCTTTTTTTTTGGGGGGGGGGGGGGGGGAGGGGGGCAAAAATGCGTTTTGTCCCCCCCCCCCCTGCCCCCCACTTCCGGCGCCTATGATATAGATGGTAATATCAAACTTATCTATTAGAGAAGAGAGTTGCGACGAAAGTGCGTCTCTTTGCTCATTTACCACTACCCCTCGTGCCTATGACATTCATAGTTAGCAACTGGGAAAGTATTACATTCAGATACTGTACAAGATTGTACATTAATTTCAATTTTGAAGAGATCATAATGATGATTGTTAGCCGACACAAACAGCCTTTTTACCATCGCAAATCGGCCTGCATATATGACGTACTGTCAAGTACATGATCAGGAAACGTATTAACATGTTAAAGTACAAACACTTTTCCCATAATTATACACGACATAAATAAGATAAGACAACGTTTCAAACAAACAACATCAACAGAAGGAGCTTCCTTGCATTCTGTAGCATGTGTCAAATGTGCCTGTTGGTTATGGAAAAGGGATTAATGGTATTTGCCCATTTTATTGTATGTCTGTTTACGTTTATATACACAATCATGCATGTACGCTTTTAAACTCTCATACGAGTTTATTTTTCTTACTAGTATATTCAAAATGTTAATTACTTCGCTCAATAACGATTCATCACAATTAACTCCTCCCTCTCCAGCTCATGTTTTACCAAGACAACACAAACTTGTTAACAAATTCGTTGTTATTCACATTCTCTCTAGTATAATTATATGGGAGATAAATTCAATGTTGTACAGTCAGTTTACATCTCAAATGCAGCTGTGCACATGTTTAAAACATTAGACATGGCAACCAAGTCACAATGAAAACCACATATTATTAAAAACATTTACGAGACCAGCTTTGCCTTCGTGCTTCATTATGTTGTCATCCCTTTGGAATTAAGTATTGTGTGGAGGTCCTACATAAACAGCACAACAATTTCGCCGTTCATTTCCGATTCTCTTGAATTCATAACGACTGAAATAAGATCCATTCAAGTTGCAAACTTCCGACGAATCAACAGTTTCCCAGTTGCATGTACCTGCATAGGGTCTTGCGGTACCGCAAAATATTTCGGGAACAAGGTGTAATTGCGCATTTGCCAGGTATATTGAGGTTCATTTGTAAAATATATTCCACATATTACAGAATGTTACAATATATGTTTTCTCTACAGTTGTATTAGAAAAAGATATACAGGCTAGTACAATAGAATTTTAAATTATTGACGATAATATTTTGGAGAGTACAAGTTTTATAATTTGTTTGATAGTCTGTTAAATAAAGAGGACTGTTTTTTTTATTTTAGCGCTTAGAGACTTCGGTGGTAAGCGCTTTATAAGTAACGTTTTTATTATTATTATTATTATTTCATTGTTAATGTATCTCACCCGTCTACATATCAAGCATATCAAACTGTTTATTTCAGTTCATCCTCGTGAAGCAATTATTGCTTATACATAAACCCACCGATCGGAAATAATAAATCTCTTAAAGGTTTTGTTTGAATCCCATGATCTCTTTTTCAGCCAACATGAAAGTCTGAAGAACTTTGCAGGAATTGTGAATATGTCACGTATGTCCTATCTGTCAGCAGTGTCCTATAGAATTCAAATTATGCAAGGAAACCTGTTTACTTTTAAGACTTCACCGTCAGACGCTATTGAGTGAATGATTGACTTGCTTTGGTAATAAATAGAGCTGTAAGGGGTACACGAGCATTTGTCTACATGCAGGCGCGGATCCAGGATTTCTTAGGGGGGGGGGGCCCAAATTTGAAATCATGCGAGCCAAATATTGGTACGTTAAGGTGACCAGCAGTGACGTAATTGGGGGGGGGGGGGGGGGGTGGGTGCAAGGAGGGGCGAGTTTCCCCCTCCCTCCTGCGCGAAGCGCGGACGCTTTTACGTTTCATTAAATCATTAGAGAAAGAAGACGATTCGTTGTACCGTTCTCGACTCTTAATCCTTGTCTAAATTCAGTTCCCCCCCTCCCGTGCGAAGCGCGGAAGCTTCGACGTTTCATTTAATTTTTAGAGAAGACGATTCGTTGTACCGCTCTCGAAAATATTCTTCGTCTGAATTTATTTTCCCCCTCCCGCGCGAAGCGCGGAAGCTATTACGTTTCATTAAATCATTTGAGAAAGAAGACGATTCGTTGTACCGTTGTCGACCCTTAATCCTTGTCTAAATTCAGTTCCCCCCCCCCGCTCCCTCGCTACGTGTTTTTGGGGGGACCACCCCATCGCCCCCCTGGCTACGCGCATGTGGTCAGATGAACTTATGTTGATACCTTGTCTGCCCCCGGAAGCTCAGGGGTTTAAGGCAATAATTTACGGTCAGATTAGCATTCAGGGGTCTGCCTTTGGGCCCTAGGCGGGGTCAAGGGGGCAGAGCCCCGGAAGTTCAGGGTTTTAGGCATTTAATTACGGTCAGATGAGCATTATTTTGATACCTAATTGTGACACTTGCAGGTCACTAATTGGCGTGGGGTTCAGGGGGCGGAGCCCCCGGAAGCTCAAGGGTTTTAGGCACTCAATTACGGTCAGATGAGTATCAAGGGGCCCGCCTTGGGGCTTTTGGTTGGGGTCAGGGGGCAGAGCCCCCGGAAGCTCAGGGGTTTTAGGCGTTTACTTACTGTCAGATGAGCATCTAAGGGCCCGCCTTAGGGCCCTAGGTGGAATACAGGGGCAGAGCCCTCGTGGTTTTAGGCATTTAATTTAATCATGGTCAGATGAGCAGATTTTGATACCTCATTATAATGTTACACTGGCAGTTAACTATTTTTTATTTCTTGCTCTCTTTCTTTCTATTTCTCTCTAATATACTTTTTCAAAAAAAGTTGGGGGGGGGGGGGGGGCTCGAGGATCCCGATCCCCGCCGTTCCACGGGCCCTGACATGTAGGCATCTCAAGATGCATTTTCTTGCCTGGCAGTAAATTTAGGAATTTGTCATTTTCCAACAAACGCATAAAAAAGTACAATTTACTTAAAAGTGATGAAAAATCTCGGAAAATTATGTAATTTCAGCATTATTTGTAAACCACCGTTATGGAATTAGAAATAAACCACGTTTGAATTTTATTTCCCCAAAGCCCCCCTCCCCTATCAGTACGCTAGTGCCTCCCCCCCCCCCCCCCCCCCGATTTACACCTTGTTGACGAGAAAATTACAACTGATATCCCTTACCTTTCTTCATTCTCTTTTTGTTCTTTCCCTTTCTCTCCTCTTTCCCTTTCCCTTCCCTTCCTTCTCTCTCTTTTAAGTTTGCCTGGGGGGAGGGGGGCAAGGTCATTTTGGCCCCCACTCCGCTCCACATGCACATTGTTGACTGATCTCCCCTTCTTGTCTCCCTTTACTTTTCTTCCTCCTCTTTTTTGTTCCCTTTTAGCTCTCTCCTTTTCCTTTTCCTTCCTTCTCTTTTTTTTTTAACGCGGGGACGGGGGGGGGGGGGGGGGGGGGCAAGGGCCTTTTGCCTCCCCCCCCCCCCCCGATCGGGAAAATTGCAACTGATATCCCCCTTCTTTTCTTCTTCCTCTTTTTTCCTTCCCTTTATCTCCTCTTTCCCGTTTTTCTTTCCCTTTCCTTCCTTCTCTTTTATTTTTTGATTTGGGGGGGGGGGGGGGGGGGGGGGGGGGGGGGGAGGCAACAACCTGGGAGACAAAAGCCTGGGAGGCAAGTCCTTTTGCCCCCCCCCCCCGATCTCCTTCTTCCCTCTTTTCTTTTCTTCTTCCTCTTTTTTCCCTTTCTCTCCTCTTTCCCTTTCTCTCCTCTTTCCCTTTCCCTTCTTTTCCTTTTCTCTCTCTCCTTTTTTTTCGGGGGGGGGGGGGGGGCAAGGCCCGCTCGGCCCCCCTGGATCCACGCCTGTCTACATGTACTAAATGTACATTTGTCTATTATGTATGACCATTGAGCATTCGGTACAATGGTCTAAAAATCAGACTAATTGAACGAGCGTGCTCGTTAAATTCAATTCGACAACTAATGATCATTATTTTCTCACAAAAAGACATTTTCAAACCTTTTGGTTTTGAGGGAAGTTCTAAATTATTATTATCTTTCAAATTACATTGGAATTTAACCTCGTCATTATTTTTGGCCTGCACATAGGACCAGGCGCGGATCCACGTGGCGATTTTCCGGCCTAGGCCCCCCCCCCCCTAGCCCAACAAACTGTTTAAAAAAAGGACAATAACGCAAATTCAACCTTTTTTTAAAACAAAAAACAAAAGCGGGCCCCCTCCCCCGAATTTTTTTTTTTCGCCCACACTAGCAAAAAATTAGTGGTTCTCCTTTCCATCACCCCCCCCCCCTGCGTATTCACCGGCTGGATGAATCGCTGCTAAACATTCTCTCACGAATTGCCCCCCCCCCCCCCACACACACACACACACACCAAGTCGGCGCTATTTTTTTCTCAAGATTTGCCCCCCCCCCCCTCTTGTCGTCGGCTGGATCCGCCCCTGCATAGGACATAATACCCGTTTAAATTCAATAAACTGTATTGTAATTGGGTGGCGAAAAGTTAACGTAAGGTGGTGAAGAAAAAATATTCCACTTTATCCATAGACAATGTACATGACGCTAGGGTGGTGAAAAATTAATATTCCAGTAATTTTATCCATAGACAATGTACATGACGCTAGGGTGGTGAAAAGTTAGCGTAGGGTGGTGAAGAGTTAATATTCCAGTTTATCCATAGTCAATGTACATGGCGCTGTACATAGGGTGGTGAAAAGTTACCGTAGGGTGGTGAAAAATTAATATTCCTGTTTATCCATACTAAATGTACATGGCGCTAGGGTGGTGAAAGTAAGCGTAGGGTGGTGAAAAATGAATATTCCAGTTTATCCATAGACACTGTACATGGCGCTAGGGTGGTGAAAAGTTAGCGTAGGATGGTGAAAAATTAATTCCAGTTTATCCATAGTCAATGTACATGGCGCTATAGGGTGGTGAAAAGTTAGCGTAGGGTGGTGAAAAATTAATATTCCAGTTTATCCATAGTCAATATACATGGCGCTATAGGGTGGTGAAAAGTTAGCGTAGGGTGGTGAAAAATTAATATTCCAGTTTTTCCATAGTCAATGTACATGGCGCTATATAGGGTGGTGAAAAGTTAGCGTAGGGTGGTGAAAAATTAATATTCCAGTTTTTCCATATACACTGTACATGGCGCTAGGGTGGTGAAAAGTTAGCGTAGGGTGGTGAAAAATTAATATTCCAGTTTATCCATACTAAATGTACATGGCGCTAGGGTGGTGAAAAGTTAGCGTAGGGTGGTGAAAAATTAATATTCCAGTTTATCCATAGACACTGTACATGGCGCTAGGGTGGTGAAAAATTAATATTCCAGTTTATCCATACTAAATTTACATGACGGTAGGGTGGTGAAAAGTTAACGTAGGGTGGTGAAGAGTGAATATTCCAGTTTATCCATAGCCAATGTACATGACGGTAGGGTGGTGAAAAGTTAACGTAGGGTGGTGAAGCTATATTCTAGTTTATCCATAGACAATGTACATAACGGTAGGGTGGTGAAAATGTAGCGTAGGGTGGTGAAAAATAAAAGAATAAATATTACCATTTATCCATAGACAATGCATGACGCTAGGGTGGTGAAAAGTTGAGATCGTGACAAATTATATCCATAGAAAATATGTACATGACGGTGACATAATGGTGAATAGTTGATGTGATTTGGTATTTAAAGAGTTAATGCCCCCTTTCCCAGAGAAAAGGCATATATGCATGACTTGCTTATAATTATGGTGCGGGGATATATTGCAATTCGAAAGAAGATAATAACTTTTTAATTTCGAACATACATGAGGTGAGGTCTTAGTATAATTCTTTGATTTGCCCCTAAGTACTGCGCTTTACCCCCCCCCCCCCCTCCCTCCATCACGATCTACTCTGATTATATCCGACCACCATGCCTATTTTAATTGGTAGCCAGCCATCGTTGCACTGATCATTCCTGATGGATACAATACACAAAGAATATATTGCGTGTGTGTAGTAAAGCGGTTGTACGTGTACAATGCGATCCTTACACTTATCAAATTGGCATTTTTTACACATTGGATGGGCTACCTTCATCTCCGATTAGGTGTGTGAAGAAAAGCTTCTGTATCTGTATGATTTGGTCAGCAAAATGTCCTTTCCAGACACATCCACGCTAACGTATTTGTAGACAGAGCACGCTGTGTGTGGGTTGACTCAAATCAAATTATTGGGAATGTTTAAGTAGATTGTTCTTAAAAGTGGTTAATGATGGGCTGTTTACTATGGAGGTTGGGAGGTTATTCCAGTCCTTGATGGTTGACACAAAAAAGGAATCCTGGTAGGCTCTAGCTTTGTGGCGAAGTTGTAGGAACTTCTGGTTGTTCCCCCTGGTTTCTCTGGGATTCGGTTGTACATAGTCATACAAAGGAATGTCGACCAGTCCATTCTTCATTTTGCATAACATGCCGAGTCTCTGGTTTCTCCTTCTAGTTTGAAGCGATTCCCATCCTAGGTCTTTTAGCGCATTGGTGACTGTGCCTTCTTCTCTACTGTAGTTGCTAGTACAGAATCTGGCTGCTTGTCGTTGGACACGTTCTAGGGACTTGATATTCTGCTTGGTAGAGGGATCCCAAGCTGACGATGCATACTCAAGAAGCGGTCTTACTAACGCCAGGTACGCAGTTGATTTCACCTTCTTGTTGCAACTCCACAAGTTCCTGCGGACTACATTCTGTATTCTCTGGGCTTTCTTGGTAGCTGCCTGAGTATGAGTATTCCAGCTCAATGTATTCGATATGTGAACACCCAGGTATGGATGAGAAGACACACTCTCGAGACTATGGTTACAAAAGTTATACTTGTGATGAGGGGGGTTTCTCTTACCAATGGTCATGGTACAGCACTTGGTTGGGTTGAAGTTCATCAGCCATGTGTCTTGCCAGCTTTCCAGTTGTCTAAGATCTTTCTGCAGTACGCTGGTATCTTGATCAGCTGATACGGCTGTATACAGCAGACAGTCATCTAGCTGCGAACAATCTGGTTGTGCAGGCCATGTTGTTTGGTAGATCGTTAATGTACAACAAGAACCATAGTGGGCCGGTCACTGTACCCTGCGGTACGCCAGATGTAACAGATGCAGGTAGAGATGAATGACCATTGATGACAACTCGTTGTGTGCGGCCCATCAGAAAACTTCTCACCCAAGAAGTGATTTCTCCCTCAAGACCATAATATTGTAGTTTAGAGATTAGGCGACGATGAGGGACCTTGTCGAAAGCTTTTGTAAAATCAAGCACTGCCATGTCGACTAACTTATTTCTATCCAGTTCTTGGCTAATATCATTGATTGTGAGAATAAGCTGCGTTTCAGTAGATCTTTTAGCACGAAACCCATGTTGGAAGTATGATAGGATATGTTGATTTTCTAGGTGTTTCATTACGTGGCTATGTATGATGTGTTCCATGACTTTACTCAATACTGATGTTAACGAGACAGGTCTGTAGTTTGCAGCACTCTTCCTGCTCCCCTTCTTGAAGATGGCGGCTACGTTGGCGTCTCTCCATTCTTGCGGTACTATTCCAGTGTTGATGGAAGATTGGAACAGGTCTTGCAAAGGTGCAGATAGCTGCTCAGCTCCGATCTTCAGGAACCACGGTGGAATGCCGTCCGGCCCTTGTGCTTTGTTGGTCTTCAGCGTGCTGAGTAGCTTTTCGACCCCTTTCCTAGTAATGTTGAGATGTCCAATCTTCTGGTAAGGGCTGTAATTGCCAAGGGACTGTGCTAATCCAGGAGGCTCGTTGGTGCAAACGCTCCGGAATTGTTCATTCAAAACGTTTGCCTTGTCTATGTCGTTGCTTACAGTCTTCTCCCCTTGCTGGAGATCTGCTACTCCCGAGTTTTCTTGTTTCAGTTGCTTAATGTAAGACCAAAACCTTTTTGGCTCTTCTAGAATTGCCGATTCAAGAGTGTCCCTAACATATAAAGAACGGGCTTCTTAATGAGCTTGTGGGTGCTTTTCCTAAAGGCCTTGAACGATTCCCAGTCATCCGGCTTTCCTGTCCTGCCTTGTTGTATAATCTCTGTTTCTTCTTAATCGTACGACGTAGTGATCTATTGAACCATGGTAAGTTAAATCGGCTAGTGGAAAACTTGTGCGGGACATGTTTTTCCATTGTGTGTAGTATTGCACTTCTAATTTCTTCCCATTTGTCCTCTACACTTTTGTCTTGGTTCGTTTGGAAATAAGTATCTGAAAAGTCCTGAAGTGTCTCCTTGATACCCTGAGTATCTGCTTTACCCCTGAGGTAGATTTTCCTTCTTATCGGACGCTTCCTAGTAGGAGCTACTCTTAAGTGCACTATCACTGAGCTGTGGTCAGCAATGCCATCTGTAACAGATATCTTGTCCACTATTTCAGGGTTATTGGAGAAGATCGAGTCCAAGATGTTTTCTGTGTTTCCCTGAATTCTTGTAGGTTGGGTGACATGCTGAGTAAGTCCCAATTCTTCCACTAGAGTGACAAGCTTATCAGCTGCTCTGGTGCTGTATCCACTCCTGCTGGAGACAACATGATCATCCCACGAGATGTTGGGTAGATTAAAATCCCCTGTGAGGATGACATTTTGAGAATTGATCTTATTTCCTAACCTTGTAAAGGATTGCGCCAGGTGGTCGATTGCTTCACCATTGCTGTCATTCGGTGGACGGTAGAAGACTCCCACAAGCAAGGGTCTACACCCCTTTATTTTTGTTTCAGTCCATAATATTTCACAATCAGAGTTAAGTTCATGCACTGCAGTGCGTTGTAATCAAATCCCCCTTCACTGCTTGGAAGACTCCACCTCCAGTCTTTAGCTGTTCACGATCTTTCCTGAAGATAGAGTGGTTGTCTGGGAAGATTTCACTGCTATTAACATCTGGGTCAAGCCACGATTCTGTTCCACAAATGAAGTCTGGTTTAACGGAGTCGATGAGCACTTCGATATCACCAGCTTTAGATCTTACACTCTGGCAATTAGTCAATATCAATTTAACTTTGTCTCTCTTCTTGGCATTACACTTTCTATTCTCTTTATTATGTCTCTTATTTCTTTTACTGTTGGGCTTGGGCTGCGATGCACCCACATCCTTCTGGCTTGCCGGCTGGGAGCAGACATCAGCATCAGCATCAGTATCAAGAGCATCAAAAGGGTTTTCAGTTGAGATTTCACCTTCGCTGAAGAATGAGTCTGAAAAGTTTAGTTCACTGCAGAGTGGGCAAACCCACGTACAATTGTTGGCCATAAGTGATGTGTACAACTGGTATATCACAGCAGGCTGTGTGTAACCATTTATCGCAGCTATCGCACTGGACTGCGTGGTGATCCCTTAATACATTTCCATTGCACATACTACACGGGGCGCAACGATCAGAGCAATACCACTGTGCAGAGTTGGCTCTCAAGTTCGATAATTGCTTTTGTTTGACTCTAACACAACTAGGATGGAATAATAGTTGGCAATCAGAGCATGTAAGTTTGTTCTTGCCGATCACAAGTTTACTGCAAGAGCTGCAAGCCTTCGCTGAGCTCTTCTTTCTGTTGGAAGGTCGAGCTGGTCCAGGGTTGGGTTGTACATCCCCAGCACACATGATTAACCCCAAAATAATAGTTCTAGGTTGGGAACAGCTTAGATCTCTTTGACTAGTCTGGTTATACATGGTAACAACATGATCCAGGAATTTGTTTCTGTTTGATAATCTCGAGTTCCAAATAGGATCAAATACATATCTTGCTGCTAATGTAGTGGTATCCCTTCTCGGCATGCAGAAGGCATAATTGCATACAGCATGGTGGCTAATGATTGTCAATTTAGGTCTACTTACAGTCTGTAATCCCTTCTCCCCAGCATGAATATCTGTCAGACCTACCAATAATTTGGCAGTCACAAAGATGAGCACGGCCTTGTTGAGGTTGAAGCGGCGTCGTTCGGTCCCCATGACGTACACGTAAGCAATACAAAATGGCGGCAGAAATCCAAGATGGCGGAGTCCGCGAAAAATTAAAAAGTTAAAACTACACAAATAACTCAAAGCGAATACGATTACAAAACTGCAGATAATCAGTCTAAACGATTTATTGCACTCCAGATAAAAAACGCTATCATAAAATCCATATCATTGAAGCTTGCACATGTAGATATAATGTCGAAATGTCTCGTAGAAAAGGTTGCGGTGGTAGAGTAGATCTCCGTAGTATACGCTATTGCACTGTAGTATCGCGTAGGTGATCCACTGTGACTCGCGAGCTCAATCCCAGATAACAATACGACGTTACGCCAACGTGGGGCCAACGTAAGCTGTTACGTTGGTCCAACGTCGCCAACATGATGTTGGGCCCACGGCTTTTTTTGCCGGCGGGCCAACGTTGGCCCGACAGTGACAAAATGACATTAAGCCAACATCGGGCCAACGTTATGCCAACCCCTATCCGACCATATGTGCCGATGTCCTCCCGACATTGAACCAACGTTATGCCAACCTTTTTTCCACCGTATGCCGACGTCCTTCCGACATTGGACCAACGTCATCCCAACCCTTTTTTAACCATGTGCCGACGTACGACCAACGTTATGCCAACCCCTATCCCACCATGTGCCGACGTCGTTCCGACATTGGATAAACGTTATGCCAACCCTTATCCCACCATGTGCCGACGTCTCCTCGACATTGGCCCAACGTTATACCAACCCCTTTTCAACCATGTGCCGACGTCTCCACGACGTAGGGCCAACGTTATTCCAACCCCTATCCCACCATGTGCCGACGTAGTTTCGACATTGGACCGACGTTATGCCAACCCCTATATCCCACCATGTGCCGACGTCGTGGGCTGTTACGTTGTGCCATCGTCGCCAATATGATGTTGGGCCAACGACTTTCTTGCCGGCGGGCCAACGTTGGCCCGACAGCGACGAAATGACATTAAGCCAACATCGGGCCAACGTCCCCCCGACGTATGACCAACGTCATGTCAACCCCTATCCCACCATATGCCAACATAGGACAAACGTAATGCCAACCCCTTTTCCATCATGTGCCGACGTCTCCCTGACGTAGGACCAACGTAATGCCAACCCCTTTTACACTATGTGCCGACGTCTCCCCGACGTTGTCCTAACATAATGCCAACCCTTTTCCCACCAAGTGCCGACCCCTCCTCCACCATGTGCCAATGCTAGACCAACGTTATGCCAACCTCTTCTCCACCATTTGCCGACGTAGAAGCAACGTTATGCCAACGTTGTACCTCCCCTTTCCAGTTCATGCCAACATCCTTCTGACATTACCAACACCAACTCAAAAACATATTCACACCAACATCAGTCGTCCGTTCATAAGAACATCGTCAAGATCATACTACATCGGACATGTACAATCATTCAAACACATGCATCACAACGTGACAAGGAAAAGCCAAGTAGTTTAAGATTGGATTAAATAAACAAACAGAGCAAAATCCACAAAATGAAAATAGTAACAATTTCATCAAAATTAGACTGAATTTGAGAAAGTTCATTATAGAACTCGACTTAGATCCCTCTGGAACATATGTATAATAACAATATTGCAGCAAGAAGGACATGTTATTTTAATTTCGTCATGTCTATTATCTGGTACATTTTAATCACTATCAAAAATTGATAACAACTTATTTGTCCAATTTTAATAAAAAGTTCACCATCTTGCTTCTTAGAATTTGCTCTGAATACATCCCCCTCCCTCCAAAACAAAAGAACAAGGAAAATAAACTGATTTTGTGATAAAACATACTTTATTTTATGTGTAATAAACAAACTGTTGTAAATGTGAATACAATTATTGTACATCTTTCTTTGGTATTTTCGTTTGAATTAAAAAAAGATGTAAACATAGTTTCAAGTTCAAGGTATCTCAATGTGTCACAATATAGGCCTACTATCAATGAATGCTAGGACGATAGGAGCTGTTATAAAATGAAGTGTTGCTTACACGTAACACAACATAACATACTGAAATTCATTGTACGAATACAATAAACAATCCTCACAACTTCACGAGTAAAACAAAACAAACTTTCTGGCAGACGAACACGATTGCTTATGACAAGATTCCTCTACATATGTACAGCACAAAAATATAAAGAAATGAATAAAGTGTCCAACATTTGCATACCAAGAACTAGGCAATTAATGTAAACAATTTTCCATAAAAAATAAAAAAGAAAATTCAGAGAAATTGCCAAAATTTTTTATGCTTAGGCATTTCAGAGATGCTGATACATTTCGTCGCCATATCTATTGTTAACACATCTACAAACTGTTTTTTCAGGAGGAATAGGTTACATTGCTTGAATGTGTGAGGTAAAGCAATCGCTAAATGTTTATATAACAAGAGGGGAAATTTGAAAGAGAAGAAAGAGCAGAGCTTGTAAAGGGAAAAACACAAGTTTCTTCACTTTCAATATTTCTTTAAATTGAGAAGAAGGTAGTACGAAAAACATTCAGTCACTTAGATATATGAAATATTTTTTTCTTACCTTTGACATTCTTTATAGCATGCATTTAGTTGACACGCTATACAGGCATTCAAATCAATTACGACCTTCTTCGGTTCATGGTATAGCTCTCTTTTTAAAATTGGGCCATTAGTGAAATTTCACCACAACAAATAACAAGTAAAGTTGCATAGCACATTATTTAATAACAAATTTTATTGTTTATGTTGTGTACAAAACATATGCCTGCAGAGCTGGCTAGCAAGTACCGTAGCTTGCCTAAGCCGAGATCGTTCTTGATATAACATCACTAATCCTTTGGTCAATCATTCCGAGGAACTCTGAGAATTGTAAGGGGCGGGGTCCACCATTAGACGAGCAACTTGGAGAGGTTTTCAAAAAATTTGTAAAAAATATAAGGAGGCATTTATTTACCAAACAATTGTTATTATGTTGCTTTAAAAGGGTCTTGATACAGGACATAAAAGTTTTAATTTCCTAAGGCAATGGACCTTTAAAGAATGGGTTAGTCGGAATCAAAATCTTGTCTAGCTTGTGGTGGTACAACTTCGGCATCTGCGGCAAAAAAAAAAGAAGGAGAAAGAAACCAAACAAGATTTAAAAGCAGATCATGGAAACATCACCTTGAAATAGAACGGATATTAATCAAATAGTACAGCATTCAAGGGAAGTAGTCCTGAGTGCCACATCCTGCCTAGTTTTGATGAAATTTCATGGATAGAAGTACTTTGTCATGAAAATAACTTCGTTCAAACTTTAGAGCGAATGACCCAGTAGAAAGGAAATTAGAAAGGAATGTATTTCTTTTATTTTTGTCTTGTTTAATTAGAATAGCATCAAACACTCTTCTTAACAAAGGAAATATACATTTGAGGTAAAATGGCAGTAATATTCTTCAATAGAAAGAACCAATTTATAGTATCTGCTTGCTCAGTGTTGAGATGCTTGATTGATAACATTTTAAAGCCCCTCTTAAATGTTGGATCCCAAAATTAGCAAAAGAATAGATGGCACAATCTCACTTAAATGGTATGATGTAAAAGAGGATGTCATTAACACCCGGACACTTCTGCAAATAGAATATTGCCCAAACAAATGTGTTTGAAGTAGAATATGGATGAAAGAATACAAAATTTGCGTTTTCTGCATACAACACAAAACCCTTAGTAAGTTTGTATTCTTTCTAATTTTTAGGACAAATGTTTGAAGAAGAGTGGCATTCTCTTTCGCATCATTATAAAATTGAAGTGAAATGTGAAGCTCCCAATACTTGAGAGAGCTCGAGAGGCTTCAAAGTAGAAACAAAAACACAAAGCTATATCGTTAGTTGCTTATACAAGAAACAAATCAATTGACAGTGTTTTGTTTTTTGTGGCGCCCTGCATTCAGAATTGTTTCCAAAAAAAATACTGCCATAAGCAGTATTTCATGATTTGTTGTTGTTGAATAGTTTTGTAAGTAATCACAATGCAGTTTCTCAATATAATCAGGAAAAAGATACTTGCATCCGTTAGCAGCTATGTCATACACAAACGTACATTAATCCAGTACATTTGTACTTTGTGTGCAGGGCACAACTATAACGAATACTAAGAAGTGCTATCCTGTCTGCATGTATAACTAAATACAAAATGAATAAAATGCCAAATGACATACCCATATTTCTGAATGTTGAGGTCAATGGGGTCGTTGGGGTCGACAGTGTTCTGGAGGTTGATGGGGTCGATGTCTAAGGGGTCCTTGGTGATGTTGATGCTGTTCTGGATGATCGAGGTAGGGGTAGCTGGATCTGGAAGGGTAGAGGAATCTGGAATTTGTTGTGAAGTTGACGATATGAAATGCAGGATTTAATATTTAAATTTCAGAATTGTAGGGATTATAGGAGAAAAAAGTATTGGGATTTGGAAGAGCTATATAGATTTGAATGTATTAATAAAGAACGTCAGAATTTAAAAATAAATAATTAGAATATTTACCTTCAATTCAAATTATAGCAATTTAATATACATGTGCATAAACAATAAAAACTAACTTGAAAATGAGAATAAAAATGCAGCAATAATCAAATTTGTGAATGAAAATTGTGAATGAAAATTATGGGATCGATCAGTGTTACCCCCGTCCCCAATAGTTTTGCCTATTTACTATTTGATCAAATTGAGGTTCTTGGCCAATTGCGACTTTAAATGATTGCAAATGCCCAAATGAGGGTAATTCCCACCAGATACCTCTTTCACATCACACTCACAATCCACTAAATGTGTTGATACAAAGTTATTGCATATTTGGCAGACTTGGCACACTCCCTTGTAAGCGGGATATCTGAATTCACAGCCCAATCTCGTAATTTATTCCTTTTCGAACTGAATCATCATCAGCATTATCTATATTGAGCTACTACAGAGTATAGTATAGACCTACTTCTAAATCTGAAAGTATCAGAGACTATAATATCATTTAGATATGCATAAAAAAATACGCGTCTTCCCATTCAGCTCTATATATCAAGATCAGTATTTGATTCAATTGGTCTTTCAAACAATGCATCAGCACCTTCAACACTTGTAACGCCAACAGATTCACAATCATTTGATTCATGGTCGATATTGCATATTGGGATGAACATCATCACTGTCACGGACGCTGCAACATAGTGCATCAATACATCACCTAGGTCTAACTCTAAGTCAGGAACATATCAACATTTATCACGGCAAACACTCAATGCATCTGATGCCGACACTTCGGCCCCCATCATAGCCATCATAGCCATCACTCACACTTCAATTGCACGCAGCGGGTGGGCATGCTAAGCGTACGCCGAGCGGTACACTCGTAGCTCACTTTCACTTTCATTCGGACAGGGAATTATCAATGATTACTTTAACAATTTCTCATGCTATTTCCCTCGCTTTGTGACGGGGAGTTCTCACACTATACAATTTATCAGTTTCACGCGACATGCTCACAAAAATAACGTTGAAAGAGAAAGAAAATCATTCATTTACCATGCAGTGTTGGTAATCCCCGGCAACTAATCCAGACAAACTGACGAACGTTGCAATTGCATGAGCACATGGGCATGCGCACGCATGCAATTTTTTACCCGGATGTAGCGGTACTAGATCGTATTTGCTACGTTGGCCCAACGTCATATAGCCAACCAATATATACATGCACTATTTATCAGTAAAGATGTAGACGATATAGACCAACGTTAAGCCAAGGTTGGCCCAACGTCGCGTATAGCCAACATATCCACCATTTCTCAGTAAAATTTGAAACGATGGACCAACATTGAGCCAATGTTAATAGCCAAACGTCAAATAGCCAACCAACAGCCAAAATTTATCAGTAATAATTGAGACGATGGACCAACGTTCAGCCAACATTGGTCCAACGTCGAATGGCCAGCCAAAAGCCAACATTTAAAATTTAAAATTGAGACGATGGACCAACGTTCAGCCAACGTTAGCCCAACGCCGAATAGCCAACCCAAAGCCATCATTTAAAAGATAAAATTGAGACGATGGACCAACATGAAGCCAACATTGGCCCAACGCCGAATAGCCAACCAATAGCCAACATTTATAAGTTAAAATTGAGACGATGGTCCAACTTTCAGCCAACATTGGCCTAACGTCGAATAACCAACCAAACGCCAACAGTTATCAGTAATATTTGAGACAATGGACCAACGTTCAGCCAACATTGGCCCAACGTCGAAAAGCCAACCAATAGCCACCATTTATCAGTGAAAATGACGACAATGGACCAACGTTCAGCCAACATTGGCCCAACGTCGAATAGCCAACCAAAAGCCAACATTTATCAGTGAAAATGGCGACAATGAGCCAACGTTAGCCCAACGTCGAATAGCCAACCAAGAGCCAACATTTATCATTAATAAGTGAGACAATAGACCAACGTTCAACCAACATTGGCCCAACGTCGAATAGCCAACCAAAAGCCAACATTTATCAGTGATAGTTGAGACGATGGACCAACATTTAGCCAACATTGGCCCAACGTCGAATAGCCAACCCAAAGCCACCATTTATCAGTGAAAATGGCGACAATGGACCAACATTGAACCAACAATAGCCCAACGTCGAATAGCCAACCAAAAGCCACCATTTATCAGTGAAAATGGCGACAATGGACCAACGTTCAGCCAACAATAGCCCAACGTCGAATAGCCAACCAAAAGCCAACATTTATCAGTGAAAATGGCGACAATGAGCCAACGTTAGCCCAACGTCGAATAGCCAACCAAGAGCCAACATTTATCATTAATAAGTGAGACAATAGACCAACGTTCAACCAACATTGGCCCAACGTCGAATAGCCAACCAAAAGCCAACAGTTATCAGTAATATTTGAGACAATGGACCAACGTTCAGCCAACATTGGCCCAACGTCGAAAAGCCAACCAATAGCCACCATTTATCAGTGAAAATGACGACAATGGACCAACGTTCAGCCAACATTGGCCCAACGTCGAATAGCCAACCAAAAGCCAACATTTATCAGTGAAAATGGCGACAATGAGCCAACGTTAGCCCAACGTCGAATAGCCAACCAAGAGCCAACATTTATCATTAATAAGTGAGACAATAGACCAACGTTCAACCAACATTGGCCCAACGTCGAATAGCCAACCAAAAGCCAACATTTATCAGTGATAGTTGAGACGATGGACCAACATTTAGCCAACATTGGCCCAACGTCGAATAGCCAACCCAAAGCCACCATTTATCAGTGAAAATGGCGACAATGGACCAACATTGAACCAACAATAGCCCAACGTCGAATAGCCAACCAAAAGCCACCATTTATAAGTGAAAATGGCGACAATGGACCAACGTTCAGCCAACAATAGCCCAACGTCGAATAGCCAACCAAAAGCCACCATTTATCAGTGAAAATGGCGACAATGGACCAACGTTCAGCCAACATTGGCCCAACGTCGAATAGCCAACCCAAAGCCACCATTTATCAGTGAAAATGGCGACAATGGACCAACATTGAACCAACAATAGCCCAACGTCGAATAGCCAACCAAAAGCCACCATTTATCAGTGAAAATGGCGACAATGGACCAACGTTCAGCCAACATTGGCCCAACGTCGAATAGCCAACCAATAGCCACCATTTATCAGTGAAAATGGCGACAATGGACCAACGTTCAGCCAACATTGGCCCAACGTCGAATAGCCAACCAATAGCCACCATTTATCAGTAAAAAATGGCGACGATGGCCCAACAATTAGCCAACGTTGGCTTGCCGACTGCGACCCTGCCGACCGTGGCCGACGTTGGCCCAACGCCGTATTGTTATCTGGGATGCTGGCTACAAATTGCAGGTAAAAATCCTTCCAAAATATAAGTCTAAAATTCGAAATAATCACACAACTTAGGTTTTTAATATTAAAAGAGCATATATTGCTCGGTTAAAAAGCAGGATGGCAGTTTAAAAAGGCAACATTTTAGCGATTTTGTTGAAAAGCTACGAGCGAAAGTTTTTTTAGCGTCTATCCCAGGCCCCCCAAGCTCCGCCATTTTGTCCGGATCCATTAGAAGCCAAAATAAGCCACCTAGCTTGCATAATTCATGAGCCTTATGAATTATGCATTCTGTAGGATGCTCCCCGCGAAAAGTGTACTGGAATGATGTTCACTACATGGTAAAAGACAATGCGCGTATCAGCGTAATAAGAGAGGTCAAATGATCTACTGTACGGAATTATGGGTAATTTATTCATCACGCTGCGCGCTAGCAACGCAAGTGATTCAGCGAATCAGTGTGGACTATTCTGATGCGATCACCGTTAGGTGAAATACGCGCTCGAACTTGTATTATCGATCACCAGTATAACAGCTGGTGTACCCAGGATGCATCGGGAAGTGGACCTTAAAAGTTCCTCTCGTTGTATGTTGTTGTTGTTTTTTAATATGGGGGAGTGGTCTTAACTTCATTGAGAAAATGTCTCGATCTTATTCCCTTTTTAGTCTGTCAATAACTGGGTCTGTTTATGTTTTATTAAATCAAACATGCTATGAGCCATATAACAACACATTCTCTGGCTATGATTATACCATGGACCCTACTACAGATGGACTAATAATGAGATTCTTTCTTTGATCACATCATGACCACCGCCACCTGAAAATGTGTATGTTGATTAGGACATTCATTTGACGCGACAATGTTGATTATGTAATCACGCATCATCACAGACAAAGGAACCTTTTACATTTCTTTAGATTCTTTTCACTGGGCCAGGGCCCAGAGGGTAGTTTTCAGGAAAAGTATCGTGATTTAAGACTAGTTAGAGGAGCAGTGAACCCCAAAATATGGCAATTTGTGTGATTTTAGATTGATTATTAAAGAAGTGGACACTGGTGGACATACATCTGGACCTGCCAAACTTTGAAACAAACATATTCTTTACTGTCCTATTACCTTCTATTCCTTGGAAATGGATAGGATTAGTTTTAAAAAGAAGTTTAAAATCATTGTGTTATAGCCAAATTTACAGGTTTCTCTTGTAAACTACTTTTAATTTTCTGTTAAAAACTTCATATACGTTAATATTCATATGTACGCCACAACTGCACATGCATTTCCTTGATTTTAAGCGATTCAGTTTCTTTTGCGCAGGGATTTTGTAGATTCTTCAAGTCACAGTTCTGTCTTTTTATGGCTGACTGGCGGCGGTCGTGATGAGATCAAAGCTTGGAAGTATGCTCGGAATGTCATTATGATACTTTTGACAGAGTCAGGTGCATGAATATATTATGGTACCGTTCAGTGTCCATTTGTAGTAGGGTCCATGATTATACATTTCAAATATGCTAATGTATAAAGTTTCCTTATTTTATTATTAGACAAACAAATTATGTGGCAAAGTGGATGGTTTTCTCCACCCACTCTCATCGTACCTTAATGATTCCCTTTCTCTCTCTTTCTCTGTCTTTCGTAAATTATCTTCTGCAACTAACGGTTTGTTGTCTTGACTGAACAACCTGTTGCAGTTCCTTTCTGTCTCACTTTCAGTCGTAGTTGTTATTACCACTCATTTACATTTACTCGTTATCAACTACGATCAACCATTCCATATTCACTCCATTACTGTCCACATTTCACTTTGATTCTTCACTTTTCCTTTATGCAGCCTTTGCAGGAGCTTTGAACATTTTTAATGTAGAGACCAGAGAGATCGGAAAATATGTTAATCATTTTATTCAAATTTTCTAACTTGAAAACGGAAAGTGAAACATTGTTTTTCAACATCTTGACATAATTTTTGTTTAAAGACAATGGAATTTAACACTGGAAATTTTGAATTGGGTTGCCCCCCCCCCCCAAAAAAAACAAACAAAACAAAACAGAAGTGGTACTAGGATTAGTTAGTTAGGAGGCCCATGTCCTTTATAATTTTATTTTTAAGAATAGTTTTCTCTTTTTGTATTAATTTTACAGTGGTATACCGTCAATTCACTGGGAAAACCACCCCCTTCCCTTACACATCAATACTGCCATTACTTCTAGCAACAGTAATTTTATAATTCAAAACGTTTTCATTTTCTAAATCCTTCTAATATAAACATATAACAAATATAATATTGTTTACACTTTTGCAACCTGTTACATGGTCCATTTAGAAACAGCACCAGGAAGAGGATAACAAGCCCCCCCCCCCCTGTTTTCTTAAGCTAGGAAGTATCAAAACATGATTCTATTAAAATTAGCAGTTTGGATACAAAAGGCAATGATGATTAGCAGTTTCCATATTTAGTGCATTTAGAGGGTTGTCTTTCAAACCTTCTTACATACAATACTTGAAGCAGCAATAATGTAATAATCTACAAAACTTCAAATACAGAAGTCCATAGACTGAGGTAAATGAATTTCAACATGTATAATTATAATTATAAATATCATTGATTGATTCAATCTTTGATATAGACTGATAAATCTTTATCACTCAAATTTCAAGAAAATTTCCTCTGATGTCTAAGCTTTAAGTTGATACCAAATTTGGCTGCCCGATCTTGCCCGTTGTGTTAGAGCCGATTTCCCTTGCCACATTGCCCCGAAAAATGTGGGTTTTGGGGGTCCGCGGCTGAATCATGAAGGATTCGTGGTCATAAATCACGGCGCGAGGGGCGCGTGACACTTATTCTGACACCGCGGACCGAAATAAACACATTTTCGGGGCAATGTTGCAAGGAAAACGGCTCTAACATAATAACGGGCAGAATCGGGCAGCCAAATCTGGTATCAACTTAAAGCTTAGACATCAGAGAAAATGTTGGTAATAAAATTTTAGCGCAAATCCCTGGAAATCCAAACATTTCCTCTGGATTTATAAAAAATAAATCCCCAAACATGAGTTTTGGCGCACTTTGGTTCCTCCCTGGCCTACTGTGCGACGTCGCCATCTTATATCTTGGATTCAGAAGAGTTTTGACTGCAGCTAGTGAAAAATTGGTACGCATAATTATTCATATGGTTTTAAACGATGCTTTTTATGACTGGATTCGTGGGCTTATTATACAAAATGATGCATGCGTTCATTTTACGATATCCGCACTCGAGTTGATGAGGCTGTGTGTAACTTAACTATATAGATTCTACTGTATCGCACGAAGCCGTGTCGAATGAAAACATGCATGATCTTGCATCATTGTTTTATACAACGAAACTCCTAGATCCTTGTTATTTGATGTAAAACGAATCAATTCAAGATTGTTTCGTGACAGTATGGGTGACAAATAAATCTCAAGTTAAGGCTTAATTTAGTGCGTACAAAGTAGATTTTTCAGATTCGGGTAGCGGGACCACCGATTACATCGCTAAAATGTGATATTTTAGGATATATTTTCCATTGCAAATGTGGACAGTGACTCTGGCATGGTATGGTATGTGTGTGATAGGCCTAGGGAGTAGGGGGTCTATGTCATGATGCACCCACAACAAAAAGTGAGTCACCCTTACTCAAATTGATGAGTCACTGGTTTGTCCGTACAGTGAAACACTTGAAGGATCGTGTGAGTCACTATGACTCGATACAGACTCATTTGTATCGAGTCATAGTGACTCACACGATCCTTCAAGTGTTTCACTGTACGGACAAACCAGTGACTCATCAATTTGAGTAAGGGTGACTCACTTTTTGTTGTGGGTGTACCATAATTCATCGTATAAACAGACTTTCGTTAATCTTATGTTGTGTTCTTCTTCATCTTCATTGCTCAAGAAGTGAAAGGACCACTTACAAAAAAAAAGTAATGAGTGGTCCTGTGTATACCCTACATGTATGATCATTATCATTATTATGTAGTGCTTTGAATGTGCATTTGACATCGTTCTTCTACACACAGGACCTCCTGTAAATAAGGACAAACCCCTTTGTAAACAAAGAAAGGGAAGAACTAGAATAAAATATTCCCTCCACTATACACACTTGAAACATACACTTAGTTCCACTTCCTTTTTAGTGAATTAATAGTTGGTCGTTTAATATTTGTGTGCTAAATATCCTGAAAATTTTTACCTCCATGGGACTTTCAGCTTCATCTTGAAAATATAAGAAATGTTGTAATGTCTACTCATCAGTTAGCTCCTTCCAGCTCTTCATCAGTTTCCATCTGTTGGAACAAAAAGAAAACAAAATAAATACGACAATCAAGGCATCCCTTTCTCCTTAACAAAATAAAAATAGATCTAGCATAAAAGCTATTTTTCATGTCATGGTTGGCCTTAATTTTAATATAGTGTGGAAATCAACATTCCAATTTAATGGACCACAGTACAAAGTACAATCAAATGGAAGATTTAACTTGTGCCTCAAAAAGTGCTTCATATGGCCTATATAAAGTAGTCTTAAGTAGAAGTTGGTTTATTAAGACAAGAAGAAGTGGACTTCATAAGTAAACATAATTGTGGACAAGGGGTCTTCTCTTACACAAATAGATTTATCAACATGAACTGCACAATTCAAAAAAAAAAAATCTCTAATAATATATTAAAAGTAATAACAGGAGTCAGAAGCGTACGCAGGGGGGGGGGGGGTAAACCCCCCTACCTTCATTTTTTTTTATGTGTATGTTTTTCTGGAACCCCCCCCCTTTTTTTTAGTGTTGTGTTTTGTTTTGTTTTGTTTTTGTTTTTTAATACAAAAAAATCCAAATGGATGACCTAAACCCCCCCCCCCATGCTTATTCAGTGGCTGGCTGAGTCGTTGCGAAATTTTTGGTCCGATTTCAAAATGTTAACCCCCCCCCCCCCCCTCCCCCTTGAAAAAATCCTGCGTACGCCACTGATAGGGGTCTAGATCTAGATCTAGTAGTAAGGTCAAGGTCTAGACTCTAATGATAACTTGACAAGCATGCTGGACCCACACAAAATCTAACTATTAAATAAACAAATCCTAGTGTTGATGTTTTTTGAATACTTTTTATTAATAAGTTCCAGGTTTATATCTAAATGAAATAGGATTTGGAGTTGTTTGATTATCAATGGTCACAGATAATTTTGGGCTAGATCTATATAAAGTTGACACGGATGCAACTGAGCGAACGGATGGCACTGATAAGTAAAGCCATCAGAGTCAACATCTACTAAAGATTTTAACAAGAATTAATCCACTTGGATTATCAAACAGCTAGATTTTTGGGGAAAAGACTAGGAAAATATTGCTCTTGAAATTGCACTTTGATTTTCATCGTCATGAAGTAGTTTGACTGCGCGGTTTGCCGTCATTTCACCGTAGTAGTCCGGTTAGGGCCCCGGGCTTCCGGCAGGCCCATCCCGGGAATTTCGGTGCTCATTTGCATCAAGATCAAACTTTCTAATAAAGTTTTATTTGAGATTTGATCGTCATCGTGAATCTAATTCACCAATCACCGATTTAATTTAAATCTAGATTTAACGTTACACCATAAAATATTCTACGAGGCATGATTTTTTTGATAATCCAAGTGGATTAATTCTTGTTAAAATCTTTAGTAGATGTGGACTCTGAATCTGATGGCTATACTTATCAATATCGGTGCCATCCGTTCGCTCAGTTGCATACGCGGTGCGTGTCAACTTTATTTAGACCAAAATTGTCTGTGACCATTGATAATCAAACAACTCAAAATCCTATTCATTTAGATGTAAACCTGAAACTTATTAATAGACTCTAAGATATATTTAAAAAACATCAACACTAGGATTTGTTTATTTAATATTGAGATTTTGTGTGGGTCCAGCGTGCTCGTTAAGTTGTCAATCATACTAGGCCTAGATCTACTATAGAGTCTAGACCTAGGCCTAGACTCTACTACTAGATCTAGACCCTGGCTATCAGTGGCGTACGCAGGATTTTTTCAAGAGGGGGGGGGGGGTGGGGTTTAACATTTTGAAATCGGGCCAAAAACTTCGCAACGAATCAGCCAGCCGCTGAATAAGCGGGGGGGGGGGGGGGGTAAGAGGATTTTTTTTTTTGGGGGGGGGGGGGGTGGGGAATCAACTTTTTTAGGTCATCCATTAGGATTTTTTTTTAAAATTTTATTTTAAGCTCAAGGGGGGGGGGGTTAACCCCTTGTTGTAAGTGGTCCTTTCACTTATTGAGCAATGAAGATGAAGAAGAACACAAAATAAGATTAATGAAAGTCTGTTTATAGGATGTATTATGGTTGATATGTATCTATTATTATCACTTTTTAATTGAAGTACCTACATTGTTTTCTCTTATGTAGGATGATGCTTCTCTACAGTGGATGATGAAGGCATGCTGGTTACAAACCCAGGAGAGGAACAAAGAACAGATATTGACAGAATCATATCTAGAGATGTGGGCCTACTACACTTCATACGAGCAAGAACTTGTCTGATCCAAGCTCCATCAGGCCTATTGTCTGAATGGGATCATCAGAAATAATCTAACATGTGGTCAGTAACTAGTTTTGTAGGAAAAAAAGTTTAGGTTTTCCCACTAGAACCCCAAGTGAATATTAGTCCTTCCTCTTTTTGTCAGAGCAGGTATCAGGGTGTATGTTATTAGTTGTTGTTTATTTTCTTATACACTGTATCTTATTTCATTTTTCCATTCAACAGACTTGGGTTATCATCACAGCCCTTTCTTCTGAAAACTAGCCTACAACTTCATCGATGAATGCAGAAGACATCTACATGGGACTACGTCTTAAAGATGCCCCCTCATATAATGAAAGAGGACAGTAGAGATGGGTTTAATCTTGAATATTTACATACTATTTATTTATTATTTGTATTATATGTTTGTAGAATACCACATTTAAAAAAAGCTAATGAATTTATCATCTTGTCAATTTTCAAATAATTAAAGATAACTAATCATCAATGAATAAACATTAATGACATTTTAACAATGTCAACTACCATCTTATAGGATGAAACTGAGTGCTGGGCAGAAAGAAATTTCCTTGAAATTTGAGTGATAAAGATTTATCAGTCTATATCAAAGATTGAATCAATCAATGATATTTATAATTATAATTATACATGTTGAAATTCATTTACCTCAGTCTATGGACTTCTGTATTTGAAGTTTTGTAGATTATTACATTATTGCTGCTTCAAGTATTGTATGTAAGAAGGTTTGAAAGACAACCCTCTAAATGCACTAAATATGGAAACTGCTAATCATCATTGCCTTTTGTATCCAAACTGCTAATTTTAATAGAATCATGTTTTGATACTTCCTAGCTTAAGAAAACAGGGGGGGGGGGCTTGTTATCCTCTTCCTGGTGCTGTTTCTAAATGGACCATGTAACAGGTTGCAAAAGTGTAAACAATATTATATTTGTTATATGTTTATATTAGAAGGATTTTAAAATGAAAACGTTTTGAATTATAGAATTACTGTTGCTAGAAGTAATGGCAGTATTGATGTGTAAGGGAAGGGGTGGTTTTCCCAGTGAAATTAACGGTATACCAATGTCAAATTGATAAAAAAGAGAAAACTATTCCTAAAAATAAAATTATAAAGGACATGGGCCTCCCAATTAACTAACCCTGGTACCACTCCTGGTTTTTTTTTTTTTTTTTTTTTTTTGAGGAGGGGGGGGGGGGGGGGGGGGGCGCCCCAATTCAAAATTTCCAGTGTTAAATTCCATTGTCTTTAAACAAAAAATATGTCAAGATATTGAAAAACAATGTTTCACTTCCCGTTTTCAATTCGAATAAAATGAATAACATATTTTCCGATCTCTCTGGTCTCTACATTAAAAATGTTCAAAGCTCCTACAAAGGCTGCAAAAAGGAAAAATGAAGATAATCCAAGTGAAATGTGGACAGTAATGGAGTGAATATGGATCAATGGTTGATCGTAGTTGATAACGAGTAAATGTAAATGAATGGTATTACGACTGAAAGTGAGACAGAAAGGAACTGCAACAGATTGTTCAGTCAAGACAACAAACCGTTAGTTGCAGAAGATAATTTACGAAAGACAGAGAAAGAGAGAGAAGGGGAATCATTAAGGTACGATGAGAGTGCATGGGTGGAGAAAACCCATCCTCTTTGCCACATAATTTGTTTGTATAAAATAAGGACACTTTATACATTAGCATATTTAAAATGTATAATCATAGCCAGAGAATGTGTTGTTATATGGCTTATAGCATGTTTGAGTTAATAAAACAAAAACAGACCCAGTTATTGATAGACTAAAAAGGGAATAAGATCGGATCAGTATTTCTTATTCAATGAAGTTAAGGCCACTCCCCCATATTAAAAAACAACAACAACACAACAACGAGAGGTCCACTTCCCGATGCATTCTGGGTACACCAGCTGTTATACTGGTGATCGATAATACAAGTTCGAGCGCGTATTTCACCTAACGGTGATCGCATCAGAATAATCTACGCTGATTCGCTGAATCACTTGCGTTGCTAGCGCGCAGCGTGATGAATAAATTACCCATAATTCCGTACAGTAGATTATTTGACCTCTCTAATTACGCTGATACGCGTATTGTCTTTTACCATGTAGTGAACATCATTCCAGTACACGTTTCGTGGGGAGCATCCTTCAGAATGCATAATTCATAGAGCTCATGAATACACCAGTTTACAGTTGTATCAGTGTGCATGCGCATACAGTTGACCTCGGGTCATTGGCCCCGGAAGCGGGGCCAATAAAGTTTGACCAGTGGTATTTATGCGTAAATTAAGATTGCGCCCATGCAAATGATGATGTGCGCGCACAACGCAGCGCGTAGGGCAGGGATATCATCAAAATTTGCATGGGCGCAATCCTAATTTACGCATAAATACATGACCTCTAGGTCATTGGCTTTGTTTAAAATGGCGCACACAACTGTAAACTGGTGTATTATGCAAGGACGCTTATTTTGGCTTCTAATGGATCCGGACAAAATGGCGGAGCTTGGGGGGCCTGCCCTACCTCATCCTTTTTTCTTTGTTCTGACCAAAGAATATTACTGATTGAATGAACTCTAATTTAAGTCGTCGACGGTAATATTTTTAAAAATAATCAGGAGTTTACCGTAGGTTATTTCATCACAGCACATCTCGTAATTTTAAGTTCAGTTCATAGCTTGATTACCGATAGGAATCGGTAGTAGATGTAGACCTGTTGTAGACTGCGCAAATGGCTCATTGCTAGTCCAAGCCGATGAGATTTCGTGAAGCGGTTTATGATTTTCAATTCGCCGGTGCTAGCCGCCTGTAACACTCCACCAATAAGCGACTGCGTTTCCTGAGCTGGCGCGGCTATAACTGGCTACACTTTAGTGTTACTGTAAAGCCTAGGCTGGTATTCATAGCATAGAGTCTAGCCTGAATTTTCTGTCTCTTTCGTTCGTTAGCCTCTGATTTGGTAGAGTCGGCTTCTCTCTTTAGCCAACCCTACCCAAATCAGAGGCTAACGAACGAAAGAGACAGAAAATTCGGGCTAAGGGCAAGGCATAGGCCCTGGCCTAGGCTAGGGTCTAGTCTAGATCTAGTTATGCTGTTGCTAGTGTGGCATTATGTATCCAGGTCCAGCTTAGTTTGGATGTAGGCTAGATAGACTATATCAACAACAACAAAACAAAACAAAACAAAAAGGTGTCCCTTCCTAGCTTCCTAATTTTACCCCCCCCCCCCCACCCCCACCCCCACTCCTCTTTTTTCTTCATTGTGCTCTAACTTCTAAGTTATGGCACTGTGCCTAATTGTTTGAAATATTTAGAGGAAAATGACATGTTTAGAGAGAAAATAGGTTTATATTATTTACGTATTACTAATGTCCGAATATTTACCTTGTTTACAGTAAAGTTTCAGGACTAGATTCTATTTGCTACCCCCTTTTTATTTGGTATTGCATGGGTATTTCTAACTCTAGTCTAAAAGACATAAACCAAGTTATAAACTGATAACTAATGCAAGCATTTGATACTATTATACTTGCACGAACCTTACTAAGTTTCTGTTTTCTTTTAATTGTAGATCCTATGCAACCAAAAAGCAGATAATGACCACAGATGTGCAACAGAGACTACCAGTACCTGATCATCATATGTTATGGTGTAGATCTCAGGAACAGGACACCTAAGTTGAACTCTGGCAAGGTATGTTTGTATAAAGTTCGAAAATATTCAGGCTGTATAATCTAAGGCTAAGCCCATGCCAACATCGCACTCATCTTGGACTAATCACCAATTACCATCTTAATTATAATAATGTTGCATTATATCTTGTAATTCTCATTTATTCTCTAGCTTTATTTAGGTGACAAACTACGGTGTTGCTTAATAAACAAATCACTTTATTCTCTCAGCATGATATTACAATACGTACTCAAAGGTTTTTTTTTTTCTTCTTCAATATTACATATCTATCAAAATTTTTCTCACAAAATCAGACAACTAAACAGTAGATACTCCTATGTTTATAAACAACTTAAAATTATTCAATAGACTTCTACCTCTACATGTACTGCCTGTTGTATGCAGCAAATGTTTCACAAATAATAATAATATTATAAGAAAAACAATTTTAAAGTTCCTTGTTCAATAATTGGAAATGAATATAAACCTTTACTCTACTCTTCAAAAAAGGCCCTATCAGATAGACATAAGTCTATCATTTTGTAATAAAACTAAAATGTAAGACCCAAAAGTGGGAAAGGGTACTATTAAACAGAAAAATCTAATGTAGTGCAGCTAGTTTTAATCTCATTTGCTTTCTCTCTTTTTGTTTGTATTATGCAGGTTGTCCCATGCAGAAGGTTTGATACCCAGGCTTCTTTCTATCCACTCTCATCTTGAGAACTCTTGAGATCTCTACATCAGCACGCTACATCACAATGGAAAATACAAGAAAACCAGCAGTGTGACTGAGATGATCAGCACATTTTAGTGCATACATGCCAACTGTTCAGATTAAAGAGGAACATTCCTCTTTTTGGGAGAAGATAATTATCATTTTAATGCAGGTGTTCCTCTTCCTGTACAAATTTGTCTGTAGTATTGAATAGGAGAGTTAGGATTGTTCCTCTTTTTTTTTAAAATAGCATAATTTGTACAGATTTCTGATTTTCAAATGTTGGCATGTATGTTAGTGGCATACCTTATCTACAAGGCACTCTGCATGTAGACTGGGAATTGTGCACAAGGTAGTCAATGGTCTCTCTGCCTTTCCCTTGAAAGCCCTATTTTCCTTCACATATCACAAACATGGGAGAACCAAGCCAGAAGCGACATAGATCCGTTTGTATTTGCCCAACGCTCCGTCCCAAAGTTTAATAATGGAACTGGCTTCCAGCAAATGTATGCCGACAGTCCTGCCAGGTCGAACTGCAAGGGACTACTCCTGAGGCATCTAATGCCCTTATCCCATTAAAAAAATATCATCTGTCTTCCTCACACCCCTTCACTAGTTCATCTTCGTGATAAGCTGTATAGCCCTTTGAATAAAAGTATTTGTTGTTTTAATGTGTGTACATGTAAGATACAGGTAGCTTTTTGATATTTAATCTGAATTCAAATTCTGACCAATATATTAGGGATGCTGAACTGGATATTAAATTCAAGGTGGGGGAAATAAAATAATGTAGGAATAGTACAATAGTAGTACTCTAATAGTATTAGTAATAATTAGAGGATAACAATAATGATATTAATAATGATGACAATGAACAAAAATGTTCAATGTAAAAGAAAAAGTACTCGTACCAACCGCCCAAGGGAAACACAAAAAGTGGTCTATGTAGACAGGCTCGTTTAGTACATGTTTCAATGAGAAACCATTTTCAAGGGAAACAAAACAAATGTGGTCTTTGTAGACAGGTGGTCACTAAAGCAGGTTTGACAATATATACCCATGCTTTACATGTTGATAATTGAATAAATCATATGGATTTTATTTTAATATATCTAATTTTCTAAATCTGTAGTAGAATTATACATCTGAACAATTTGAAGTTCAAGAGACGACAGCCACCCCTCCCCCGTTCATTTGTTACCTTTCTTTAGTTCAGGTTGTATTTTAAAAGATCATTATAGAAACATTTATGTTCATAAATGTTAATAAAATTAGTTAATACTGCTTAATTCTTTTCTTTTCATTTTCTTATTTTTTGGAAGTTATGTGATGATGCTGGTGATTATAATCATCTTTCCTAATGAGAGAAAAAGCGGAAATGTAACAAGAGAGTGGGCAAGACTTAAGTATAAATGCAATATAAAAATTGGTTTACAATAGAGATGGGGGTGGGGGGGGGGGTTAAATAAAGAATAAGTCAATGCCAAAATGACAGCATAGGTAATGGTGGTGGGGTTGGAGGAGGGAGGGTAATAGAGCCTAGTGAAATGTCAATATTGGAAGAGGTCCTGTATTGAAAATGTAACTGTAGGGGGGGGGGGCGGGGTGGCAAATTATTAAACAAATCAGTGGCGACGAATGCAAGAATGAAAAGAACGAGGCAAAATTGAAATTTCATTGGGGATATGGGGCACAATATAAAAGATCATTGATGGCGAGGCGAGAATGATTCATTATTTGGACACTAGAAATATGAAAATATCATTTAAGTAAATAAACGAACAAAATAAAACACACAAAAAAGAGGTAAAAAATGAATTGAGGTACCACGGTGAAATGGGGTCATCATTTTTGCTTTTTAACTGAACTTAATTTTTGTCAATGTACTTTCCATTCTGGTGACAGTGAAGTTTGTGGCCTTAAGTCACAACCATTTGAAAGTTATTACTCCCCCCCCCCCCCCCACCCCGCCTCCCCGACTCTGACCTTTGTTCTACATTTATCGGCCCAATTAAGGATTCTGTCGATATAGTAACGCATGCGCATTGTCTTTTTTTATTGCGATAATATGCTAATAAGTGGAAAAGAGCTCATGAATATTCCAAATTTTAATTTAAATATTTTGCGCGCTGCGCGCAGTCCAAAATCCCCATTTCGCTGGTGCACTAAAAAGTTGTCGTCTCCATAGACTAATACACGATAAGTGGAAGCAGTGTGCACTTTTGACCCTCCAAAATTTCCCCATGGATGCAGAAGCGGAGTTAAACCATATTGTATTACGTCTATGGTTAAAGGTAGGCAATCTTTTGGAACCTGTAGAGGTTTGCGCACGTGACTACGTAAAGGAAATGTTGACGCCCCCTAATGAATATGCATTATGCTTGTGCCGCGGCTTGTGTACACGCTGTGCATGCATATCTATCTAGGCTATGACAGCACATCTGCACTACCCATTCAAGCAAGAGAATATATGTATTTCACTACACTTGCATAGGCGCCGGAAGTGGGGGGGCAGGGGGGGCAGTTGCCCCCCCAGTCAAAAAAGTGGGGGGCAAAACGCATTTTTGCCCCCCCAAAACGCCCCCCCCCCCTCCAAAAAAAAAAAAAAAAACAGTAAAAGAGTAAACATGGCTTGTATTTTTAATCCAAAAGAACGTAACAATAATAAAAACCTGAATTAAATCACATATACAATTCCATTCAAAGAAACGGAAAGTTCACAGGAATTAAATTTCATAAACATTGCGCATGCCACCTATACGGTATTAATCAATGGAGGTCTCTATAATAGCGATACGCGCATATCGTGGACATATTGTGCGAGAATGGGAAAGCGTGTCCGTTTTTTTGTTATAGGGGTGAGAAGACATGAGCCCTTGAACGCTGGCGTACTGATGGGGGGGGGGGGGGGTGATGTATTTCTTATTCGAAACAATTGATTTACAAATGATGATGTTGTGACATGATTTTCCGGCATTTTTTCTCCATTTCTTTTTTAAGTCATACCTTTTTATGCGTTTGTTGGAAAATAAGAAATTCCCAAATTACAGTCAGGCGAAATACGCTAATTTAGAAGCCTTTATGTCATGGTCTGCAAAGTGGCTGGGCTCGAGCCCCCCCCCCCCCCCCCCCTCCTTTTTGAAAAAGTATGTTAAAGAAAAAAAGAAAGAAAGACGGAGAAAAAAATAAGTGACCTGCCAATGTCACAAATAAGGTATAAAAAATGCTCATCTGACCGTAATTAAATGCTTAAAACCCCAGAGCTTACGGGGGCTCCGCCCCCGGACGCCACCAAGGGACCTAAGGCGGGCCCCTGGATGCTCATCTGACCGTAATTAAATACCTAAAACCCCCTGGACCCCACCAAGGGCCCTAAGGCGGCCCCCTGGATGCTCATCTGACCTTAATTAAATACCTAAAACCTCTGAGCTTCCGGGGGCTCTGCCCCCTGGACCTCACCAAGGGCCCTAAGGCGGGCCCCTGGATGCTCATCTGACCGTAATTAAATACCTAAAACCCCTGAGCTTCTGGGGGCTCTGCCCCCTGGACCCCACCAAGGGCCCTAAGGCGGCCCCCTGGATGCTCATCTGACCTTAATTAAATACCTAAAACCTCTGAGCTTCCGGGGGCTCTGCCCCCTGGACCCCACCAAGTGCCCTAAGGCGGCCCCCTGGATGCTCATCTGACCTTAATTAAATACCTAAAACCTCTGAGCTTCCGGGGGCTCTGCCCCCTGGACCTCACCAAGGGCCCTAAGGCGGGCCCCTGGATGCTCATCTGACCGTAATTAAATACCTAAAACCCCTGAGCTTCCGGGGGCTCTGCCCCCTGGACCCCACCAAGGGCCCTAAGGCGGCCCCCTGGATGCTCATCTGACCTTAATTAAATACCTAAAACCTCTGAGCTTCCGGGGGCTCTGCCCCCTGGACCCCACCAAGTGCCCTAAGGCGGCCCCCTGGATGCTCATCTGACCTTAATTAAATACCTAAAACCTCTGAGCTTCCGGGGGCTCTGCCCCCTGGACCTCACCAAGGGCCCTAAGGCGGGCCCCTGGATGCTCATCTGACCGTAATTAAATACCTAAAACCCCTGAGCTTCCGGGGGCTCTGCCCCCTGGACCCCACCAAGGGCCCTAAGGCTGCCCCTGGATGCTCATCTGACCTTAATTAAATACCTAAAACCTCTGAGCTTCCGGGGGCTCTGCCCCCTGGACCCCACCAAGGGCCCTAAGGCGGGCCCCTGGATGCTCATCTGACTGTAATTAAATACCTAAAACCCCTGAGATTCCGGGGCTCTGCCCCCTGAACCACACCAAGGGCCCTAAGACGGCCCCTGGATGTGTGTGTGTGTATTGGGTTTTTACAGACGTGTATCAATCAGATATGATTATTTACGTCTGGGACCGACCTTTAAACGTCACCATCCGAAAGACGTGACTCAGTTTCGAACCTGCGTCCTCGGCTGAATCAGTTTGTAACTTCCACTTTTTAGCTGGATTACAGGCGCACGCCACAACGCCTGGATGCTCATCTGACCGTAGTTAAATATCAAAACCTCTGAGCTTCTGGGGGCTCTCCCCCCCCCCCCTTGGAACACGTCAATTGCCTTACAGAGGGCCCCTGGATGCTCATCTAACCGTAAATAAATACCTAAAACCCCTGAGCTTCCGGGGGCTCAGCCCCTTGACCCCCTGCCGAGGCTCATTCCCTGGACCCCACGCCAATTTACGCTCTACCTGATCGATAATACTCCACTTTGAAAAACGTTCCGCGGGACCTGCATGTAACGTGTAAGACTGGTGGTGATGCAGAAATTTCGTGTGCCCCCCCCCCCTTCCGAACTTTTTGTCTCATTACGTCACTGCCCCTGGAAAGTGAGCCCCCTGGAATGTTTGCCCCCCCAGTCCCAAACTGCTTCCGGCGCGCCTGTACACTTGTATTGTTTTGAATACATTATTTGCATCTATACTTGCATCAATTAAGTTAGTGCATTTCTATATTTGTATTATACTGTTGTGACTTCATACTTGCATCAATATAAGTTGTTGCATCTAACCTGTTCCAAACTGCATTTTGCGTGTCCCAAATTGATATCTTTGTCATGGGTGCGTTGTTTGCATCAATCAAGTTATTGCATTGTATATGTTCCAATCTGCATTCTACGTGTTTCAAAATTTCTGTCTTTCGGTAATTTTATTGTTTTGCCTACACACTCCAATTATTCAAATTATTGCATTGTATATGTTCCAAGCTGCATTCTACGTGTTTCAAAATTTCTATCTATGGGTAATTGTATTGTTTTGCCTACACACTCCCATCATCCAAATTATTGCATTGTACATGATCCAAGCTGCATTCTACGTGTTCCAAATTTTCTATCTTTTGGTAATTGTGTTGTTTTGCCTACACACTCCCATCTTTCAAATTATTGCATTGTACATGTTCCAAGCTGCATTATACGTGTTCCAAATTTTCTGTCTTTCGGTAATTGTATTGTTTTGACTACACACTCCCATTATTTAAGTTATTGCATTGTATATGTTCCAAGCTGCATTCTACGTGTACCAAAATTTCTATCTTTGGGTAATTGTATTGTTTTGCCTACACACTCCCATCATCCAAATTAATGCATTGTACATGTTCTAAGCTGCATTCTACGTGTTCCAAATATATCTTTTGGTAATTGTATTGTTTTGACTACACACTCCCATTATTTAAGTTATTGCATTGTATATGTTCCAATATGCATTCTACGTGTACCAAAATTTCTATCTTTTGGTAATTGCGTTGTTTTTGCCTACACACTCCCATCATCCAAATTATTGCATTGTATATGTTCCAAGCTGCATTCTATGTGTTCCAAAATTTCTATCTTTGGGTAATTGTATTGTTTTGACTACACACTCCCATTATTTAAGTTATTGCATTGTATATGTTCCAATATGCATTCTACGTGTTCCAAAATTTCTATCTTTAGGGGATAATATTGTTTTGCCTACACACTCCCATCATTCAAATTATTGCATTGTACATGTTCCAAGCTGCATTCTATGTGTTCCAAAATGTATATCTTTGGGTAATTGTATTGTTTTGCCTACACACTCCCATCATCCAAATTATTGCATTGTACATGTTCCAAGCTGCATTCTACGTGTACCAAAATTTCTATCTTTGGGTAATTGTATTGTTTTGCCTACACACTCCCATCATCCAAATTATTGCATTGTACATGTTCCAAGCTGCATTCTATGTGTTCCAAAATTTCTATCTTTGGGTAATTGTATTGTTTTGCCTACACACTCCCATCATCCAAATTATTGCATTGTACATGTTCTAAGCTGCATTCTACGTGTTCCAAATATATCTTTTGGTAATTGTATTGTTTTGACTACACACTCCCATTATTTAAGTTATTGCATTGTATATGTTCCAAGCTGCATTCTACGTGTACCAAATTTTCTATCTTTCGGTAATTGTATTGTTTTGACTACACACTCCCATTATTTAAGTTATTGCATTGTATATGTTCCAATATGCATTCTACGTGTACCAAAATTTCTATCTTTTGGTAATTGCGTTGTTTTTGCCTACACACTCCCATCATCCAAATTATTGCATTGTATATGTTCCAAGCTGCATTCTATGTGTTCCAAAATTTCTATCTTTGGGTAATTGTATTGTTTTGACTACACACTCCCATTATTTAAGTTATTGCATTGTATATGTTCCAATATGCATTCTACGTGTTCCAAAATTTCTATCTTTAGGGATAATATTGTTTTGCCTACACACTCCCATCATTCAAATTATTGCATTGTACATGTTCCAAGCTGCATTCTATGTGTTCCAAAATGTATATCTTTGGGTAATTGTATTGTTTTGCCTACACACTCCCATCATCCAAATTATTGCATTGTACATGTTCCAAGCTGCATTCTATGTGTTCCAAAATTTCTATCTTTGGGTAATTGTATTGTTTTGCCTACACACTCCCATCATCCAAATTATTGCATTGTACATGTTCCAAGCTGCATTCTACGTGTTCCAAAATGTCTATCTTTAGGGGATAATATTGTTTTGCCTACACACTCCCATCATTCAAATTATTGCATTGTACATGTTCCAAGCTGCATTCTACGTGTTCCAAATTTTCTATCTTTGGGTAATTGTATTGTTTTGCCTACACACTCCCATCATTCAAATTATTGCATTGTACATGTTCCAAGCTGCATTATTCGTGTTCCAAAATTTCTATCTTTGGGTAATTGTATTGTTTTGCCTACACACTCCCATTATTCAAATTATTGCAATGCACATGTTCCAAGCTGCATTCTACGTGTTCCAAATTTTCTATCTTTGGGTAATTGTATTGTTTTGCCTACACACTCCCATCATTCAAATTATTGCATTGTACATGTTCCAAGCTGCATTATTCGTGTTCCAAAATTTCTATCTTTGGGTAATTGTATTGTTTTGCCTACACACTCCCATTATTCAAATTATTGCAATGCACATGTTCCAAGCTGCATTCTACGTGTTCCAAAATTTCTATCTTTGGGTAATTGTATTGTTTTGTCTACACATCACTCAGGCGCGGATCCAGGATTTTCCAATAGGGGGGGGGGCCGGAAATTTAAAAATTGCGCAGACCGTTTTTGTCCAACTCAATATACCAATACTGACAAGGTCATAATGGAAGCACGATACCGGAACATCGGGGGGGGGGGGGCTATAGCCCCTTGCACGAAAAAGTAATTTTCTGGTTTCACAATTCGGCTAGAGAGTGAAGCGAGCGAGCAAAAATTTGAGCATAAATTGTATTTTGTGAAAGTGTCATTTGTCACCAAAATAAATGAGAAAAGATTAAAAAAAAAAAATCATATTCGGGCAGTTCGCTGTTCCCCCTCCTATTACTGGCGAAGTGCATAAGCTTTGACGTTTTATTAAATTATTAGAGATAGAAGATGATTCGTTGTTCCATTCTCGACTCTCAATCCTTGTCTAAATTCAATTTTTCCCGCCCGCGCGTAAACTTCTGACGCTTTATTAGATTATGAGAGAAAGAAGACGATTCTTTGTTCCATTCTCGTCTCTTAATCCTTGTTTGAATTCAGCTTTCCCCCTTCGGCACGAGGCGTGGAAGCTTTGACGTTTTATTAAATTATTAGAGAAAGAAGATGATTCGTTGTTCCATTCTCGACTCTTAATCCTTGTTTGAATTTAGTTTTCATTAAATTATTAGTGAAAGAAGACGATTCGTTGTTTCATTCTCGACTCTCAATCCTTGTCTGAATTCAGTTGCCCCCGAGCGAGCGAAGCGCGGAAGCTTTGACATTTCATTAATTATAAGAGAAAGAAGACGATTCGTTGTACCGTTCTCGACTTGTCAGAATTTCCAAAAATGTTGCTTTGTCTGCTCCTTTTTCGTCCTATGTCCTCTTACTGCCCCTACCGCCCCTAGCTACGCGCCTGCTTTAAAGGGAAAATGAAACAATCATGATTGTGATAGCACATAATTAGTGAGGAAAATCGTAACGCAAAGTGAATGCAATTTTATTTCACTACCGTCACTTCGTGAAAACAGCGACAAATTAGGTTAGTAGAAATGAAAGAAAAAACAGATCTATTACACCAACCATGGATAAATCACGGCCCGGGAGCGTCATATCATAGTTTTGTGTTATCGGGCGAGGACCGGGGTGTACGTAGCGACCAAGCGAGATTTTGCAATGTTGAATGCTGAAATCATGTATTCTAGAAAATCCCTAAGCTCAATATGTACCTTCTTTCCGCTAGATTTCTTTCTAGCTATATTACTAAATTTCCTGGGGGACGTGTCCCCGTATCGGATCCAGGATTGCCGCCCCTGTCCATGATTACTACCAACATGAGTTCAAATATACAAACACAAGCGAGTTGGTTGTGAGCTGAATCCAAATGAAGGGCAAAATAAGAGTTGTGAAGCGCCCTTCCGTTTATTTAAAATCGGAATGTTGAGTATATAGCTTCTATTTAAAAGAGATCCAACATATTGTGCCCTTTTCAAATTTCTCACTAAAGAGTGATGACCTTTGTAGCGCAGGGGCTGTTTTTAACGTTTAACTTTGAATCCGCGGCTCGAGATTTTATGCGGCCGGCCCGGCCCCCTCTATTCAATAACGTTTGCCAAGCCTTCAGGAATGACCCCCAAATCTCCGGATTACAGTTTTCCCTTATTCGTCGTTACTGTCACTTAGCGCCATTTCCTTGTCTTTCCCCCTTTTTTCACCCGACTTTTCTCTTCCCCACCCACTCAGTGTTATCTAGGGTACGCACAGGGGCGTCGCTAGACCCTTTTTCTCTAATAATTTTATGAAAAATAAATTCAAACAAGGATTAAGAGTCGAGAATGGAACAACGAATCATCTTCTTTCTCTAATAATTTAATAAAACGTAAAAGCTTCCACGCCTCGTGCTGAAGGGGGAAGCTAAATTCAACAAGGATTAAGAGACGAGAATGGTACAAAGAATCGTCTTCTTTCTCTAATAATTTAAAGAAAACTGAATTCAAACAAAGATTAAGAATCGAGAATGGAACAACGAATCATCTTCTTTCTCTCATAATTTAATGAAGCATCAAAGCTTATGCGCTTCGCCAGTAATGGGGGGGGGGGGGACTGCGAGCTGCCCGAATATGATTTTAAAAAAAATCTTTTCTCATTTATTTTGGTGACAAATAATACTTTCACAAAATACATATTATGCTCAAATTTTTGCTCGCTCGCTTCGCTCACTAGCCGAATTGTGAAACCAGAAAATTACTTTTCCGGGCAAGGGGCTATAGCCCCCCCCCCCCCCCCCCGATGTACCGGTATGGTTCTTCTATTATGACCTTGTCAGTATTGGTATATTGAGTTGAACAAAAACGGTCTGCGCAATTTTTAAATTTCCGGCCCCCTCTATTGGAAAATCCTGGATCCGCGCCTGAGTGGTATGTAGACAAAACGATACAATTACCCAAAGATATACATTTTGGAACACGTAGAATGCAGCTTGGAACATGTACAATGCAATAATTTGAATGATGGGAGTGTGTAGGCAAAACAATACAATTACCCAAAGATATACATTTTGGAACACGTAGAATGCAGCTTGGAACATGTACACTGCAATAATTTGAATGATGGGAGTGTGTAGGCAAAACAATATTATCCCCTAAAGATAGAAATTTTGGAACACGTAGAATGCAGCTTGGAACATGTACAATGCAATAATTTGGATGATGGGAGTGTGTAGGCAAAACAATACAATTACCCAAAGATAGAAATTTTGGAACACGTAGAATGCAGCTTGGAACATGTACACTGCAATAATTTGAATGATGGGAGTGTGTAGGCAAAACAATATTATCCCCTAAAGATATACATTTTGGAACACGTAGAATGCAGCTTGGAACATGTACACTGCAATAATTTGAATGATGGGAGTGTGTAGGCAAAACAATATTATCCCCTAAAGATAGAAATTTTGGAACACGTAGAATGCAGCTTGAAACATATACAATGCAATAATTTGAATGATGGGAGTGTGTAGTCAAAACAATATTATCCCCTAAAGATAGAAATTTTGGAACACGTAGAATGCAGCTTGGAACATGTACAATGCAATAATTTGGATGATGGGAGTGTGTAGGCAAAACAATACAATTACCCAAAGATAGAAATTTTGGAACACGTAGAATGCAGCTTGGAACATGTACAATGCAATAATTTGAATGATGGGAGTGTGTAGGCAAAACAATGCAATTACCCAAAGATAGAAATTTTCGAACACATAGAATGCAGCTTGGAACATGTACAATGCAATAATTTGGATGATGGGAGTGTGTAGGCAAAACAATACAATTACCCAAAGATATATTTGGAACACGTAGAATGCAGCTTGGAACATGTACAATGCAATAACTTAAATAATGGGAGTGTGTAGTCAAAACAATACAATTACCCAAAGATAGAAATTTTGGAACACTTAATGCAGCTTGGAACATATACAATGCAATAACTTAAATAATGGGAGTGTGTAGTCAAAACAATACAATTACCAAAAGATATACATTTTGGAACACGTAGAATGCAGCTTGGAACATGTACAATGCAATAATTTGAATGATGGGAGTGTGTAGGCAAAACAATACAATTACCCAAAGATATACATTTTGGAACACGTAGAATGCAGCTTGGAACATGTACACTGCAATAATTTGAATGATGGGAGTGTGTAGGCAAAATAATATTATCCCCTAAAGATATACATTTTGGAACACGTAGAATGCAGCTTAGAACATGTACACTGCAATAATTTGAATGATGGGAGTGTGTAGGCAAAACAATATTATCCCCTAAAGATATACATTTTGGAACACGTAGAATGCAGCTTGGAACATGTACATTGCAATAATTTGAATAATGGGAGTGTGTAGGCAAAACAATATTATCCCGTAAAGATAGACATTTTGGAACACGTAGAATGCAGCTTGGAACATGTACACTGCAATAATTTGAATGATGGGAGTGTGTAGGCAAAACAATATTATCCCCTAAAGATAGAAATTTTGGAACACGTAGAATGCAGCTTGGAACATGTACAATGCAATAATTTGAATGATGGGAGTGTGTAGGCAAAACAATATTATCCCCTAAAGATATACATTTTGGAACACGTAGAATGCAGCTTGGAACATGTACATTGCAATAATTTGAATAATGGGAGTGTGTAGGCAAAACAATATTATCCCGTAAAGATAGACATTTTGGAACACGTAGAATGCAGCTTGGAACATGTACACTGCAATAATTTGAATGATGGGAGTGTGTAGGCAAAACAATATTATCCCGTAAAGATAGAAATTTTGGAACACGTAGAATGCAGCTTGGAACATGTACAATGCAATAATTTGGATGATGGGAGTGTGTAGGCAAAACAATACAATTACCCAAAGATAGAAATTTTGGAACACGTAGAATGCAGCTTGGAACATGTACAATGCAATAATTTGAATGATGGGAGTGTGTAGGCAAAACAATGCAATTACCCAAAGATAGAAATTTTGGAACACATAGAATGCAGCTTGGAACATGTACAATGCAATAATTTGGATGATGGGAGTGTGTAGGCAAAACAATACAATTACCCAAAGATATATTTGGAACACGTAGAATGCAGCTTGGAACATGTACAATGCAATAACTTAAATAATGGGAGTGTGTAGTCAAAACAATACAATTACCCAAAGATAGAAATTTTGGAACACTTAATGCAGCTTGGAACATATACAATGCAATAACTTAAATATGGGAGTGTGTAGTCAAAACAATACAATTACCCAAAGATAGAAATTGTGGAACACGGAGAATGCAGCTTGGAACATGTACAATGCAATAATTTGGATGATGGGAGTGTGTAGGCAAAACAATACAATTACCCAAAGATAGAAATTTTGGAACACGTAGAATGCAGCTTGGAACATGTACAATGCAATAATTTGAATGATGGGAGTGTGTAGGCAAAACAATACAATTACCCAAAGATAGAAATTTTGGTACACGTAGAATGCAGCTTGGAACATATACAATGCAATAACTTAAATAATGGGAGTGTGTAGTCAAAACAATACAATTACCCAAAGATATATTTGGAACACGTAGAATGCAGCTTAGAACATGTACAATGCAATAATTTGGATGATGGGAGTGTGTAGGCAAAACAATACAATTACCCAAAGATAGAAATTTTGGTACACGTAGAATGCAGCTTGGAACATATACAATGCAATAACTTAAATAATGGGAGTGTGTAGTCAAAACAATACAATTACCAAAAGATAGAAAATTTGGAACACGTAGAATGCAGCTTGGAACATGTACAATGCAATAATTTGGATATGATTGGAGTGTGTAGGCAAAACAACACAATTACCCAAAGATAGAAATTTTGGTACACGTAGAATGCAGCTTGGAACATATACAATGCAATAACTTAAATAATTGGAGTGTGTAGTCAAAACAATACAATTACCGAAAGATAGAAATTTTGAAACACGTAGAATGCAGCTTGGAACATATACAATGCAATAACTTGATTGATGCAAACAACGCACCCATGACAAAGATATCAATTTGGGACACTGACGCAAAATGCAGTTTGGAACAGGTTAGATGCAATAACTTATATTGATGCAAGTATGAAGTCACAACAGTACAATACAAATTTAGAAATGCACTAACTTAATTGATGCAAGTATAGATGCCATTAATGTATTCAAAACAATACAATTGTAGTGAAATACATATATTCTCTTGCTTGAATCGGTAGTGCAGATGAGCTGTCATAGCCTAGATAGATATGCATGCACAGCGTGTACGGACAGTACACACGCCGTGTCGGCTCAAGCATAATGCATATTCATTAGGGGGCGTCAACATTTCCTTTACGTAGTCACGTGCGCAAACCTCTACAGGTTCCAAAAGATTGCCTACCATGGTTAAACCCCCTGTTAAACGTCACACACAGCGCCCTCTCTCAGCTTCACCCATGATGCACCAACTAAAACCAAGGATCCATGTCAGCTCGCCTAATGTCAGCCCGCCCCCTTACAAAGTCGCCCTCAATTGGTCATGTCGCCTCCCGATTTTGTTTGCCGATTTTGGGATTCTTGGTCAGCTCGCCCCCAGTTTTTTGGTCAGCTCGCCCCCTAATTTGTTGTTTTAATTTGATGTCTTTTACAAATTCAAAGTCAAGCCATTTTTAGTTCCTGGCATCTCAGTTCTATGATATTACTAAATATTGAAAAATTTCCTCGAGTTTTCCATTGTAACGCATATTTTCGAGGATATTTGCATCTAAGTTTCCACCAGCTTACGTACTAACACATCGACCAATCTCTCAATATTATTGTCTCCTCTCTGTCAGTGCTGTGCTGCGGAGCGGGGAGACCCTCTTCATGGCTTTCTGGCTAGCTCACTGTCTTGTTACTCTCACTCTTTGCCCCCCCCCCCCCTCTCTCTCTCTCTTTCTCTCTCTATCTCTCTCTCCTCTCTCTCTCCCTCTATCTCTCCCTATCTCTCTCCCACCCCCCCTCTCTCCCTATTCTCACTCTCCTTCTTTCTCTCTCTCTCTCTCTCTCTCTTTCTCTGGTATAAGTTCTTAAATAAAAGGGTGACATGTGAATGCATTTTTTAATAATGTTACTAGGGTTAGAATATAGAATTTTACTTTTTTTTTAAACTAAATCAGTTTTAATTGTATAAAATCCTGTTTGACTTTTTAACAATTCCCAAGATGATGCACACTATATCGAATATTACAATGGCAAACTTTTACCTATGTTTTTTATGCGAAACTTATCTTATTTTTATGCAATATCATATTCTACATGTACCTTCTAGTAAATTGGCCCAAATACAAAATGTTCTGCATTTTGCCTACAATGTATAATTTGTTTAAATCATTGTAGCATCTATTTGATTTTATAATTCCTGGATTTGGTTTCTGTTGTTGTCTTTGTTTCTGTTATTGAAGAAAACACCATAACCATACCATAGTAACCATACCCATCTGGCTATGCATTTTCCAACTAAAACATTTAATTCTTTTGAATATCAAAAATGTATCACTATTCATATATTGTATAAGTTCAGTATATAATTTAATTGCAAATATGGTAATACAATTCAGATTTCACTCTAAAAACTGAAATTTTAAATGTAAATTTAAAAGGGCCGAGGAGTGACCACTCTTTTAAAATGTCAGATTGTTTCTTTTAACCTGCTAGATTCGACCTTTATAGTGTTGGATCCAGCATGTTCAAAGTGTTAATCTACCAGTTTGAAAGAGTGGTCACTCCTCGGCCCTTTTAAATGGTGATTTAACATTTCAGTTTTCAGAGTGTACCAAGCAATTTGCCAAGGTCGTTGAAGCACAATTATGTACAAAAGAATTGCAATTTATTATGCTACCATGCATAATTTTTATGTGTAATTTTACTTTGTCACTGATGTATACTTTGTAAAAGAAACTGATTCGGCTCTCGGGCCGCGAATGTTTTTTAATGAAATAAACCATTTTAAATAAATAAATAAATAAATCGTTCTGGCTGGCTTAGTGACGGAACTTAAGGGAGTATCCACATGCTATAGAGATAATAAGGATTTAATAGATTGGCTTTCTTAGCTTTTCTCAAGTGTACACGCAAGCAAATTAGAGCATTTTCAGATCCCTTTTTAATCCCATATAGTTTGTGTTCACTACTTACAAGACCCATACTAGAACGTGTCGTCATGATCTAGTTGTAAAAGTTTAAAAATAGAAATAGAAGAGAATGTCTCTACATTGAATTAAAAGTGAGCTATAATTAATATGATTTATATAAGTTTATTATGAAGCAAATAGATCGAAATAAAAGCTTTCGGCGGTAAACCCAAATGAACGAAACGTTATCTAATTTTACTCTCAATTCATTATATATATATATATATATATAAGTGCGTGATTTTGTTTAATGAATATTGTAAGGGACGACCATGCGTGACCAACATGAACATCTGCTCATCTTTTCAAGTATTCGAAAGCACTAGTAGGTTCCAACCTTAACCTGTATAATAATTTGTGTTTATTTTGTGTATAGATGTCACTTTTCTTTTAATCTGTGCACAAATAAAAAGCAGTTATTCTTCCAAATACATACCTTATTACTATGTCGCGGCGCTTTTGTCCTTCATTATTATAAAGCGCGCGGAGGATAACGCTGAAACAATAATAATAACAAAGAAACATTTTTGATAATTCAAACAATGATGAAGAGTCGGTACAACGAATCGTCTTTTTTGTTCTTTCTCTAATAATTTAATGAAACGTCAAAGCTTCCGCGCTTCATGCGGAAGGGGGGGGGACCTAATTCAGACAAGGATTAAGAGTCGAAAACCATTCTCTAATAATTTAATGAAACGTCAGCGCGGTGAGGGAAAACTGAATTCAGACAAGGATTAAGAGAAAAATATCATAATAATAAATACAGTACAGACTACGTCCAACTTTCTATCTCCCGCCAACCCACACTCCCCCTCTCTCCCTCTCTCTGTCTATGTCCATCTTCATCTTCCATAATGTTGTCTATTCCGCCATTTGCTTGTATCCCGGCATCATCCCTTCCTTGAGATTAATTATTATAACATATTCCTGATGGTATACGTCTGACATTATACTTTAGCGACAAGATATAATCACACCAAAAGAGAAAAAACTAAAGAACAAAATCAGAGCCGGAAGGGAGTGATTGGAGGAGGAGAGACAAATATCATAACAATAAATACAGTATACAGGCTACGTCCAACTTTCTATCCCTTCCCCCTCTCACATGTTATACCTTATATTTAGTTTAGGGAACGAAATAGAGAACGAGGGGCTGATAATATCGAAATGAGAAGAATATTACTGTAAATCTCTGTTAATTCAAACTGATAAATAAAAATAAAAAAAATATTATGCTATATTGACGGTATATACGTCGGATATTATACTTAAGCCAAACGATATAAACAAACAAAAAGAGAAAAACTAAAGAAAAAATATGAGATGGGGGGGGGGGGGAGTCGGTGAGACAATTATCATTATAATAAATACAGTACAGACTACGTCCAATTTTCTATCTCCCGCCACCCCCTCTCTCTCCCTCTCTCTCTCTATGTCCATCTTCATCTTCCATAATGTTGTCTATTCCGCCATTTGCTTGTATCCCGGCATCATCCCTTCCTTGAGATTAATTATTATAACATATTCCTGATGGTATACGTCGGACATTATACTTTAGCGGAAAGATATAATCACACCAAAAGAGAAAAAACTAAAGAACAAAATCAGAGCCGGAAGGGAGTTGGAGGAGGAGAGACAAATATCATAACAATGAATAAAGTATACAGGCTACGTCCAACTTTCTAACCCCCCCCCCCCTCTCACATATACCTTTTATTTAGTTTAGGGAATGAAACAGAGAACCAGTGGCTGATAATGTCCGAATGAGAAGAATATTACTGTACAATTATAAAAAGTAAAACCTTTGAATGTAAATCTCTGTTGCATCAAAATGAAATGAAACGTCATTATATTAAATAACCTGCTTCTGACCGCTGCGCTAGCGTACTGCCTTTGTACGTAGGGGGCGACTGTGTATATAGGGGGCGACTGTGTATAGGAGGCGACTGTGTATAGGAGGCGACTCGACCACACAATTTGGGGGCGACTACGTTAGGAGGCGACTGCGTATAGGAGGCGACTGCGTGTAGGAGGCGACCGGCTTGGTAGCGTACTAAGGTGCCAAGGTACCGGTATTGCGGCCTCATGAATAAACATGAGTATATGACGTCACGAACTCGCTACGAACTCGCCACGCCTACTCTACCCCTTACCATTTAGCGGGTATCTATGTTAACGTTGTCGCCTCTATAATCTATTTTTGTTGTACGTACGGCCGTACCTACACCCCGACTATATTTATATATACCTACCTATATACCTACATATACTTACCTACCTACCTACCTACCTACCTATATATATGTCTCATTTTGAAGAACTTCAGTCATTAATTTATTGTTCTCGCTCATAATAACTCCATATATATAATATATATCCTAGCTTGATAGCACCCCTCCATTAATTATATTGAGCAATAGAAATATTAACTCCATCACTATCCATCATTTAAACTTGCTCGAACTTCATCCAACCTAGCACCTCCTCTATACAGCCTAGCACCCCCTCCATTGAGCCTTAGAAATATTAACTCCATCTATCTCCATCATCTAAACTTGTTCGAACTTCATCCAGCTAGCTAGCCTAGCACCCCCTCTATACAGCCTTGCACCCCCTCCAATGAGCCTATCCATCTATCTCCATCATTTAAACTTGAACTACATCCATGCTAGCACCTTCTCTATACAGCCTAGAGCGACCATTAAGCTTGCATGTTTTCAGACCTAGCTATGACGATAATGTGTATCTGTCCAACCTAGCTTGCACCAACGATATCCTGGCCCCTATATAGCAACAACTCCATATGTAGCTATTGGTATACGGGTAATTTAACAGAACCAATTTCATATATCTTTCATCAATATCTAGCTATAGGTGAAGGATTTGAAATGTGATTTTAAAGATATTCTTTCATAATCAGTAATGCAGGATCATACATGCACTTTTCTTTTCCCTCTCAAGACTTACATTACCATACACCTCACTGGTTATCAGTTGAGAAACGGGTCATCCCGGTAACAAAGTAATTTGCGTTCTAAAAAGTCAGAAAATCAGTAACTGAATAAGTGAAATTAGAGACATATCTGAAAATTATTAACTAATTATGAATTTCTAAATATTACAAATTTGCAAAGTGATGACACTGCCTGGCTTCCACATTTTCTACATACCTATTCCAAATATACATATTCATGTTCAGCATGGATAATTTTGAATGGTTTTGAAAGACCTTAAATGGATCATACCGGTAACTGTTTTTATATTGTTATCGAGTTTTCTCGAACTGATGTGTTTCATTTTTCCATTTTCATAGCAAATAAGTTATTTTTAACTGGAGTATGTATTCATTAAGATATACTCATAATACTTTCAAAGCTTTGAATAATACCTCGCACAAAAGTACACAGATTTTGCAAACGAACACACTCCAGCACACACCCTAGGTTAATTAAGTCCAGAACATGTTATTTCACATATGGCAACAGAACATTCTCATCATCTGACCCTGTACTCTGGCACTCTTGGTCAACCGAAATTACAAAAATATAATGTTCAAGACTGCTCATAATCACTTGCCAGTTTTCAAATATGTAATTTATTGTAACGAACCTGTGACTGCCAACTACATGTATGTTTTCTTTCCCTTCAAATTTTGTTGAATCTTACTTTGTCATAGAGTCAACTCTGCTCAGTCAAGTAATCGTAAGTCAAAGGTTTTTAAAGTCCTGCTCTTCATTTTCCATTGCTTTTTTTTACCCAAGTCAGATTTTGTCTAGGTGAAATCTATATTTTTTCTATAGTCCCAACGGATTCGACTATGACAGAGTGAAGTGTACATGTCACTAATTTGTTTAAAGTGAATGGAGAACAATTATTATTATCATTATTATTGATCTAGCAATTATGCAATTGATAGAAAGATCTTCACTTCACACCACCTTCTACACCATCCAGCCACGCACAATAAATATAAAGTATAATATAAGGATTAAATCAATTTCAAATAATTGGATTATAAGTATTGTTTTATTTAAAAAACAATGTACAGAAAAAAAAACATGACTGCATAATTGTCTTAATTTTAAAGATACAGTACATGTATTAGGTGACTGATTTGCATGAATAAAATTCAATAAAAGGAGTACACAAAAAAATCAAATAGTAACATTTTTTTGTTGTTCGGAGTTGAACTAGCTACAAATATTGTCCCCCTTTTATTAGTTAGTGTAATTTTAAAACCATTCATATTCCTCAAAAACCTGCAGATTTCATTGATTATTATCCTGCACCCAATTCTCACAATACATCTGAAGTGATTGCACCTGTTTTACGTGCATCATAATATGTGTTTCTATGATAAAGACATCATTTTATTCTTTTTGTGTGTGCCTTGAATTTACTTTTTTATGTATGTTTATAAGGTTCTTGCAAGCACTGCATCACTAATCAGCATGCCTGCAAAATGCATAAAATTGTTATGCTTTTGGTTCCAAAAATATGCTGAGAAAAACCCTATTTTTAAAAGTTATTTCATAAATATTTCTTGAAATTCTTTTACTATTCAGAAAAATATCTTACATAAATATTTGAGGTTATATTTCATATTAATTTCAGAGTCCTTTTTTTGGTTGCATTATTGGAGTGTTCCAAAACTGGGCAAAAATATAAAACAGGGGAAACGCTCTCGGCGGTGTCACCTGCATTACACAATTCAATATGATTAAAAATTGAGGTTAGGACATTATTTATAGGCAGGGTGGCCCGTTAGCAGGCCCCCCAAATTGAAATCCTCTGAATACAATCGGCATTTGAAGTGAATATTGACTTACAATCACCAAAGGAATTATTTACTCTAATTTTTACCAAGATTGATATCTTTAATGAAATAGGAACAAAAACCAAAAATTGATTTATTAAGTCTCATATTAAGTTGTGAAAACATAATCCAAGTCTACTGACCTAAAATATCCTTGACTTTGTGACCTGGAATTTGTGTCATATGATTTGTGATACTTGATAATCCTTGGGTACAAGTTTCATGGAATTTAAACAAACACTTTTGAAATCATGATAACATTAAACAGGTCAACGCAAAGCGTAGCATCCCCTCGGAGGGTACAAATGGCCTATATACATCAGAACATTGGATTATTAATAGGCAAGAAACCACAATTTCACATATATAATTAGGTGTTTTGCATATTTAATGAGCTATGATTGGTGATACTTATTAACCCTTATGTTCAAGTTTCATGGAATAGGAATGTATACAAAATTATGATAAAAATTCAAAATCTTAACCTTTGGTCAAGTTTTGATGTTGATGCTACAACATACTTGAGTCAAAGTTTGTTCACCTGAAATGACCTTTGACTTTGCAACCTTAAATTCTACTCACATGATTGGGGATACTTTACAACCCCTATGTTCAAGTTTCATGGAAGAAGATTATACACTTTTAAAATTATGTTAAAAATTCAAAAACCTAACCCCGGGTTAAGTTTTTGATCATGATGCCACAACAGTCTAATTGTTTAAATCTGAAATGACCTTTCACCTTGACTTTGTGACCTGAAATTGTACTCACATCATTGGAGATTCTAGATAACTCTTTAATCAATGTTTCAGTGAATAAGAACTTACACTTTAAAAAATTCAAAAACTTAACCTGTTGACGCCGCTGCCGTCAACGGAAAAGCGGCGCCTATTTCCAAGTATATTTTGTCCAAATATATGTTTTGATAAATATTCTTACTAGTATTTTGAAGTTGCAAAAGAACTTTGCCACTAATTCTCAAAATATCTTCCTTATTATGTGGGGGGGGGGGGGCCTATCAAAGATTCACTTTGTTTGTTTAGGCATGTTCCATTTTGTCAAATTTGGAATAATAATTTGCCCATGATATCTGGGCGAAAAACGTATGTAAATGTATTGAAATCAATTTCCTAGTAATCATGGCACAATCAGCATAAATACGATCTAACAATATTATCAAATAATGGTAATAATAGCATACGGTACTTATATAGCGCATATCACAATATGTCTCTATGCGCTGTAGGAAAGAGTAAGAAGGAAAGGTGGATAGATTAACATAAGAGAAATTTAAGATATGCTCAACATACTAGGCTGTATAGAGGAGGTGCTAGGTTGGATGAAGTTAGTGTAATTAAGTTTAAATGATGGAGATATAGTTATTTTTCCAAGGCTCAATGGAGGGGGTGCTAGGCTGTATAGAGGAGGTGCTAGGTTGGATGAAGTTCGAACAAGTTTAAATGATGGAGATAATATTTCTAAGGCTTAATATGGAGGGGGTGCTAGGCTGTATAGAGGGGGTGCTAGGTTGGATGAAGTTCGAACAAGTTTAAATGATGGAGATAGATGGAGTTAATATTTCTAAGGCCTATTATGGAGGGGGTGCTAGGCTGTATAGAGAGGGTGCTAGGCTGGATGAAGTTATAGTGCAATTAAGTTTGAATGATGGAGATATAGTTATTTTTTCAAGGCTCAATGGAGGGGGTGCTAAGCTGTATAGAGGAGGTGCTAGGTTGGATGAAGTTCGAACAAGTTTAAATGATGGAGATAGATGGAGTTAATATTTCTAAGGCTCAATGGAGGGGGTGCTAAGCTGTATAGAGGAGGTGCTAGGTTGGATGAAGTTCGAACAAGTTTAAATGATGGAGATGGATGGAGTTAATATTTCTAAGGCTTAATATGGAGGAGGTGCTAGGCTGTATAGAGGAGGTGCTAGGTTGGATGAAGTTCGAACAAGTTTAAATGATGGAGATAGATGGAGTTAATATTTCTAAGGCTCAATGGAGGGGGTGCTAAGCTGTATAGAGGAGGTGCTAGGTTGGATGAAGTTAGTGTAATTAAGTTTAAATGATGGAGATATAGTTATTTTTCCAAGGCTCAATGGAGGGGGTGCTAGGCTGTATAGAGGAGGTGCTAGGTTGGATGAAGTTCGAACAAGTTTAAATGATGGAGATAATATTTCTAAGGCTTAATATGGAGGGGGTGCTAGGCTGTATAGAGGGGGTGCTAGGTTGGATGAAGTTCGAACAAGTTTAAATGATGGAGATAGATGGAGTTAATATTTCTAAGGCCTATTATGGAGGGGGTGCTAGGCTGTATAGAGAGGGTGCTAGGCTGGATGAAGTTATAGTGCAATTAAGTTTGAATGATGGAGATATAGTTATTTTTTCAAGGCTCAATGGAGGGGGTGCTAAGCTGTATAGAGGAGGTGCTAGGTTGGATGAAGTTCGAACAAGTTTAAATGATGGAGATAGATGGAGTTAATATATCTAAGGCTCAATGGAGGGGGTGCTAAGCTGTATAGAGGAGGTGCTAGGTTGGATGAAGTTCGAACAAGTTTAAATGATGGAGATGGATGGAGTTAATATTTCTAAGGCTTAATATGGAGGAGGTGCTAGGCTGTATAGAGGAGGTGCTAGGTTGGATGAAGTTCGAGCAAGTTTAAATGATGGATAGTGATGGAGTTAATATTTCTATTGCTCAATATAATTAATGGAGGGGGTGCTAGTTACTAATATATGAGCGAGAACAATTAATGACTGAAGTTCTTCAAAATGAGACATATATATAGGCAGGCGCGTACGCAGGATTTTTTCAAGGGGGGGGTTTTAACATTTATAAATCGGTCCGAAAATTTCGCAACGACTCAGCCAGCCGCTGAATAAGCGGGGGGGGGGGGGGGGGGGGGGGGGGGGGGGGGGGGGGTAAGAGGACACATTTTTTTTTTTTTTTTGGTCCCAAAAAAATCGCAACGACTCAGCCGACCGCTGAATAAGCGGGGGGGGGGGGGGGGGGGGGGGGGGGGGGGGGGGGGGGGGGGGTAAGAGGACACTTTTTTTTTTTTTTTGGTCTCGAAATTTGGAAATTTGACATTTTGCTCCGTTGGGGGGGGGGTAAGGTCACCTTTTTTAGGTCGGCCATGGGAATAATTTTTTTTTTTTTTTTTTTTTTTTTAATAATTAAAAAAAAAAAAAAAAAAAAAAAAAAAAAAATCCAAAAGGGGGGGGTTTTAGGTTTTTTTTTAGGGGGGTTTACACACAAAAATTTTCCAAAGGGGGGGGTTTAACCCCCAAACCCCCCCCCCCCCCTGCGTACGCGCCTGTATATAGGTAGGTAGGTAGGTAGGTAGGTAGGTAGGTAGGTAAGTATATGTAGGTATATAGTCGGGGTGTAGGTACGGCCGTACGTACAACGAAAATAGATTATAGAGGCGACAACGTTAACATAGATACCCGCTAAATGGTAAGGGGTAGAGTAGGCGTGGCGAGTTCGTAGCGAGTTCGTGACGTCATATACTCATGTTTATTCATGAGGCCGCAATACGGTACCTTGGCACCTTAGTACGCTACCGACCGGCTTGGGGGCGACCTGACCAGACACCAAAACGGATATGGCTGACAACGACTACGAGATGAGACTTTCTCGGATTAGACTCTAATCATTAATTTTGGAGCTGAATAAGCAAGCTATCGTAAGTCAAAGTATATATTTAAGTTTTCGTTATTGTATAGATAACGGGGGTGTAGAATGGAAGAAAAATTACATTTGATGAAGACGTAAAAAGAGAAAAACCTCGGGAGCATTTCGTTCATCTCTGTTCGGTCACTCTATCCTCACGGTCCCCATAGAGGCCGTAGATCTAGAGTAAAACCGCCGAACTTCGGACACAAGTCAAAACGGGGGAAAACATTAAATTCTTTTTTAATTATTGAAAGATCATACAAGTCTAGTCTAGTCTACTATTATTGTACACATACTGTTTATGGTAGAGTGCCCAGTATTCGGTCACTTAAGGGGAAATCACTAATATTTTGAATTCTTAGTAGGGCCTAGAGTAAAGTACCCGGTAATCGGTCAGCTCCGGTTTTCGGCCAATTGGTTGGATACATGGTAAAATCACTTTAAAATACATCGCATAATAGCATAACACATATCCCACACATACCATACCATGCCAGTGTCACTGAAGAACCACATTTGCAATGAAAAATATATCCTAAAATATCACATTTTAGCGATGTAATCGGCGGTCCCGCTACCCAAATCTGAAAAATCGAGTTTCTTACGCGTGTATGTAAGAAATATGGGTACCATAAAATGAGCTTTATTTCAAGTATTTTTGAGATATAGAGCCCGATTTTGTGCTGGTCGCAAGCTCAAAAGTATCTCATCGCATGTATTAAATCAATGCAGCCGCACACCGCGACGCACACACGATATGTCCGTCTAATTCAGATTCCAACTTCCGATCACCGCTGTGCCTGTATTCGGTCAGGCGAGCACCCGGGAGCTCCGGCGTGGGATACCTGCTCCGCCCGCTTGTGCTATACATCAGCGCAGAAACGCACGGCGCGCGCGAGCGCTTCCTATTGACTTTGTACATGCGGCCGTAAACTGAAACGCTTGGCCGATAACCGGCTCCAAAACAGTGAAAATTGAAATGAATATTGTCATGGCAATTCGTGATTTTTTTTTGGATTCTTTTTTTGTTTAAATAATAATAATATTTGCTTCATGATTTGAACAAGAAATGATAATAAATAGGAAGTAAAGAGTCCAATAAATAGGATTTTGTCTTAAGTGGCCGAAAACCGGGTACTTTACTCTAGAGTAAAGGAGCCCGTTTTCGGCCACTTAAGACAAAATCCTATTTTTAGGACTCTTTACTTCCTATTTATTATCATTTCTTGTTCAAATCATGAAGCAAATATTATTATTATTTAAACAAAAAAAGAATCCCAGAAAAAAATCACGAATTGCCAAGACAATATTCATTTCAATTTTCACTGTTTTGGAGCCCGTTATCGGCCGAGCGTTTCAGTTTACGGCCACATGTACAAAGTCAATAGGAAGCGCTCGCGCGCGCCGTGCGTTTCCGCGCTGATGTACAGCACAAGCGGGCGGAGCAGGTATCCCACGCCGGAGCTCCCTGGTGCTCGCCTGGCCGAAGACGGGCACAGCGGTGATCGGAAGTTGGAATCTGAATTAGACGGAGATATCGTGTGTGCGTCGCGGTGTGCGGCTGCATTGATTTAATACATGCGATGAGATACTTTTGAGCTTGCGACCAGCACAAAATCGGGCTTTAAATCTGAAAAATACTTGAAATAAAGCTCATTTTATGGTACCCATATTTCTTACAGACACGCGTAAGATACTCGATTTTTCAGATTTGGGTAGCGGGACCGGCGATTACATCGCTAAAATGTGATATTTTAGGATATATTTTCCATTGCAAATGTGGTTCTTCAGTGACACTGGCATGGTATGGTATGTGTGGGATATGTGTTATGCTATTATGCGATGTATTTTAGAGTGATTTTACCTTGCATCCAACCAATCGGCCGAAAACTGGAGCTGGCCGATTACGGGCTCCTTTACTCTAGAGTAAAGGAGCCCGTTTTCGGCCACTTAAGACAAAATCCTTTTTTTAGGACCCTTTACTTCCTATTTATTATCATTTTTTGTTCAAATCATGAAGCAAATATTATTATTATTTAAACAAAAAAAGAATCCCAGAAAAAAATCACGAATTGCCATGACAATATTCATTTCAATTTTCACTGTTTTGGAGCCAGTTATCGGCCGAGCGTTTCAGTTTACGGCCGCATGTACAAAGTCAATACAAAGCGCTCGCGCGCGCCGTGCGTTTCCGCGCTGATGTACAGCACAAGCGGGCGGAGCAGGTATCCCACGCCGGAGCTCCCTGGTGCTCGCCTGGCCGAAGACAGGCACAGCGGTGATCGGAAGTTGGAATCTGAATTAGACAGAGATATCGTGTGTGCGTGGTGGTGTGCGATGTGCGGCTGCATTGATTTAATACATGCGATGAGATACTTTTGAGCTTGCGACTAGCACAAAATCGGGCTCTAAATCTGAAAAATACTTGAAATAAAGCTCATTTTATGGTACCCATATTTCTTACAGACACGCGTAAAATACTTGATTTTTCAGATTCGGGTAGCGGGACCGCCGATTACGTCGCTAAAATGTGATATTTTAGGATATATTTTTCATTGCAAATGTGGTTCTTCAGTGACACTGGCATGGTATGGTATGTGTGGGATATGTGTTACGCTATTATGCGATGTATTTTAGAGTGATTTTACCTTGTATCCAACCAATCGGCCGAAAACGGGAGCTGGCCGATTACGGGCTCCTTTACTCTAAGTTAGTCTTGCCTCTTTTATTGGCAATCTAGTAAAGGAGCCCGTTTTCGGCCACTTAAGACAAAATCCTATTTTTAGGACTCTTTACTTCCTATTTATTATCATTTCTTGTTCAAATCATGAAGCAAATATTATTATTATTTAAACAAAAAAAGAATCCCAGAAAAAAATCACGAATTGCCATGACAATATTCATTTCAATTTTCACTGTTTTGGAGCCAGTTATCGGCCGAGCGTTTCAGTTTACGGCCGCATGTACAAAGTCAATAGGAAGCGCTCGTGCGCGCCGTGCGTTTCCGCGCTGATGTACAGCACAAGCGGGCGGAGCAGGTATCCCACGCCGGAGCTCCCTGGTGCTCGCCTGGCCGAAGACAGGCACAGCGGTGATCGGAAGTTGGAATCTGAATTAGAGAGAGATATTGTGTGTGCGTGGCGGTGTGCGATGTGCGGCTGCATTGATTTAATACATGCGATGAGATACTTTTGAGCTTGCGACTAGCACAAAATCGGGCTCTAAATCTGAAAAATACTTGAAATAAAGCTCATTTTATGGTACCCATATTTCTTACAGACACGCGTAAGATACTCGATTTTTCAGATTTGGGTAGCGGGACCGGCGATTACATCGCTAAAATGTGATATTTTAGGATATATTTTCCATTGCAAATGTGGTTCTTCAGTGACACTGGCATGGTATGGTATGTGTGGGATACATGTATGTGTTATGCTATTATGCGATGTATTTTAGAGTGATTTTACCTTGCATCCAACCAATCGGCCGAAAACTGGAGCTGGCCGATTACCGGCTCCTTTACTCTACCCATCAAAAGAAAAGAAATTTATTCCTCTAACAGTAGGGTGTCTGATCGCGCACCCGATGTTGTGTGCTAAAATTCTTCCCATAGAGATTACACGCATCCCTATGCAGCCTACGTGCATTGCGCGACCATGCAAAAAAAGTCAATTTTTTTTTTTAAATCGAGATTCAAACCTTTATCTGTTGTGATCCTGAAGGTGATAATCAATGAATGAGGTGTCATATGAAAGAGCAGGTGAATTCCAATATTTCCAAAGGGGCGTAGCCCCCGAAATTCTAAAATATCTTGGTCAAAACAGCAATTTAAACATTGTGTCCTGGCTAACTCTGAGGTTTGTCACTTTTGAGATATGACGCCCCGATTGGTAAGTAGTCCCAGTCCTAAGGAACAATTCTATGTGATTATATTTTCGCTAGCCCCCAGGGATCACAACTGATAACAGTTTAAAAATACCCTTCTCGCTATTTGGTGGATCAGCTAATTAGGGGGCGTGCGCTCCGCTCAGTCCAAACCATGGTTACATCGCGTAACATCTCCGCGCACGAACGAAACCCCAAATTCAATTACACATTATAGTGACTGAAATTATGGTTGGCAATTCCCTCGATAAACCCGGAAGTGAATACACGTTATAGTCAATGGCAATATCGCGGAGATATTGCCACGATATTGCCATTGACTGCAACGTGTATTCACTTCCGGGTTCTACGGCGGGAATTGCCAACCATACTAGTCAATGGCACATATCGCGGAGACAGCGTGGCTCAAGCTGCAAGTCGCGCATTGGCTTAGCAACATGCGTACTATATGCATACGCTTGCATATCGCGCGATACAGCTGTTTGTCTGAATTTAGCAAAACAACATCACTCTGCGTGGACGTCTTTTTCGTCGATTTTGACCAAAATGATATGAATATACCAGCGCTTTGGAGGGGCTGTAACTTTTGATAGAAACGTCGGTGAGACTTGAAATTTGAAATGTATTATTCTGATAACATTTTTTATTCAAATATCAAACAAAAATGGTGAAAAACGATCCCAAATTGACAATTGAAAAATCGTTCAGACACTCTATTAAAGGTAGCCACAGTAGGTGCAGACACTATGTCGTTAGATAAGCTGTTCCAAGGTTGGACCACTCGATTTGAAAAAAAGTGGCCAGCTAGTTTTGTGCAAGTACGTCTTTGGTAAAGTTTTTTAGTATGACCTCTTAGATCTTTGTTTGGAGCAGAGAAGAACTTTTCTGAACTATTCCTATATATACTGTATCATGGAGATATTTAAAAGACTAAGTATCAATCAAATCTGTCTTCTGTCTCCTCTCCTGTAAGGACACTATCTTAGTCTTGGTCTCGTTACTACAAAGACGTATACACCTCGTCTGCACCTTCTCTTATGTCTCAATATCTTTCTTAGTGTAGGGGCTCCAAGCTGTTGAAGAGAATTCCAACGCTGGTCTCACAATTGATTGGTAAAGAGTCACAATCTTGTCTTCATTTAGATTTGTAAAACAGCGACGAAACATAGCCATAGGTCGCAGCTACCATTGTACGGCCGTAGGAGCTATTTTAAATTTATCAAAATTTACCTGGAGCACCGGTACGGTACCATAAATCTTATTCAATTTTTCTCGAAAGCAGAAGTGTGTTAGGGGCTAAAATTTCTTGTAGTTTTAATACATCCACAGGGGCATCCAAATATATTAAAATTGTAAAGAATCACTATCCACCCATTTTTCAAAATTCACCAAAACTTTGTAATACCTTTAAGGTAGGTCTAGTATTAATATAATATAACTTTATTTGCCCATCATTGATTTGTAATTGTGTTATTTTGTAGTCTTACCCTTCAATTTAATGACTCAATTTTAATGAGATTTTGTATTGATAATATTAAGAATTTGTGGACTAGCTGTAGATGTAGATCTAGACCCTCTAGTCTAGGCCTAGATTATCTGTAATCAAAATGGAAAATAAAGGTGGAGGTTCATATATAAAGGGATCCGGTAACTTTGTCTTGGATCCTATAGATATAATCCTTGATTGAGCTCATGATCATGCTGCAATGATAATTATAAAGCTTTAGGTCAGTCAGGAACTCGATGACTTTTACAAGCCGATCGCCTGTCTGATTATCAAGATATTAATGATTGGAATTACATATTTTGAAAACCGTTCACCGAACGGTTTTCATAACACTACAGTCTATTGGGGAAAATGAGTATGGTAAAACTGGTCACTCAAAGATTTTTACTTTTTTGAGGCACTAGCTTCTTGATCATTTTGAAGCGTGATTTTTATAGGGCTTCAATATTACACCATATCACAGACGCTGGTAACATACATGTATATGTACATTGTAGGACCGTGTATCTCAGATTTAACATTGTTAAACGATCCCTTTAAAGAGAAGGTTGAGTTCTGGGAAGACGTGAACAATAATTTGTGAGCGTTGTCATTGTTATAGAACATCAGATAAATCATGTTCTCTGCAAAGCATATGGCTCCGGCTCTTCAATTGCCAGCTTTGGCATATAACAGCATAGAATTTGGGACAGAATTTTATTCCACATGTTCATGTAGTCCCATCAGGCGCGCCGGAAGCAGTTTGGGATTGGGGGGGGGGGGCAAACATTCCAGGGGGCTCACCTTCCAGGGGCAGTGACGTAATGAGCATAAACATTTGGAAGGGGGGGGGCAGAAGAAAAATATGCATCACCACCACTCTTACACGTTACCTGCAGGCCCCGCTGAACGTTTCTCAAAGTTTAGTATTAACGATCAGGTAGAGCGTTAATTGGCGTGGGGTCCAGGGCCTGAGCACCTAGAAGCTCATGGTCTTTAGGCTAGGCTTGAGTCGGTACGGTCGATCACACCGGGACCCGACCGTTGCCGTCGGGTCCCGGTTTCGTTTTTTCAGAACCGACGCTCCGAAAAAAATAACGAAATATGTAAGAAATTGCAGATTTGCACACCACTAAAATCAATCCACCTTAAAACTTAAGTATTTAATTGTTACCAATCATATTCTAGCTCATCCTGAATCAATCCGAACTGCTGATATAAATATATGGGTTCCAAGGCAGTTCGCCCCATGGGGTTGTTGTTGCCAGCTGCTAGCTAGCTACTGTACTGGCCGGGTCTCTCGGCAGGATTAATAAATCAGGTTGAAAGAAACATTAATGTTTGAATAATAAAACGGCTTTCTAAAAAGTACTTCTTTACAACATACCGATCGAATCATTTTTAAAAGACAAAATAGATATTTTTTCTTTGATTTTGAACACCGCATGCTTCTTTTAAAAGCTGAAAATTACTTGGTAATCACAAGAAGTTTCGATACGGATAGCTGTTGCAAGGCAAGTTCAGACTAGTCTCGGAAAAATGCGCAGTGCTTCTCGTTAGCTGTAATGCGTGCCAGAACGAACCCAAACAAAGACGTGATCGTAACGAGAAAAAAATCACTAAAAACTACGAGAGCACAATTGGAAAGACAACTACTCAAAATTATCGTAAGCAGATACATAACTTGGAGGAAGAAAACAATAGTTGTCCAAGGAAAGCCACATAAATAGTGATATTTAAGGAGTTACTATAGGTGCAATCATTATCGGAAGGGCCTGCTGCAATATCCGAATTACACGTGTTTAAATTGAACACGAGGCTATATGAGGCAAATAACGCCCTCTACGGTAAAAAGCAGTATAACAAAGGATTAGAGTATTTGCAGCAGGCCCCTTGCGATAAAAATGTACCCAGTTACTCCTCGATTATCACAATTTCTGAGGCATTTCTTGGGCGATTATTGAATTCATTGTCCAAGTTATCTATCTGATTATGGTAATTTTGAGCAGTAGTTGTCTTTCCAATTGTGCTCTCGTAGTTTTTAATGATTTTTTTTTTCTCGTTACGATCACGTCTTTGTTTGGGTTCGTTCTGGCACGCATTACAGCTAATTACGAGGAGCACTGCGCATTTTTCCGATACTAGTCTGAACTTGCCTTGCAACAGCTATCCGTATCGAAACTCTTGATTACCAAGTAATTTTCAGCTTTTAAACAAAGCATGCGATGTTTAAAATAAGAGATAAATATTTATTTTGTCTTTAAAATAATATGATCGGTATATTGTACAGAAGAAATTTTTAGAAAGCCGTTTTATTATTCTAACATTCATATTTTTTGAGCAGATTTATTCAACCTGCATAAATCAAAATGGCGGCTCGAATGCTGTCTTTCTATTTCTGCTCCAGTTTTTTTAATTTTTAGAGGCACGAAAATGGCACTAAACATCGCCAATCATGGATAAAAAATAATGTCAAATGGAAGAATATACCGATCTGAGCAGAGGTATGCATGTGTTGATTTATTTAATTGATAAAAAAGGTCACTTTTAAGGGACATACTGATGATATGCGCTTTTTATAGAGGCAAGTGGCAAATCCTGCGAGCTGATTTCGGGACACCGGGTCCCGATCGGTACAAGGCCGTCGGGACCCGGTTTATGAAAATCCCGATATGACTCAGGCCTACTTTAGGCATTAAATTACGGTCAGATAAGCATATGTAGATACCTTATTTGTGACACTGGCAGGCCACTAATTGGCGGAGAGTACAGGTAGCAGAGCCCCCAGAAGCTCAGGGGTTTAGGTATTTAATTACGGTCAGATGAGCATCCAGGAGACTGCCTTAGGGCTCTTGGTGGGGTCCAGGGGCAGAGCCCCCATAAGCCCTGGGGTTTTAGGTAGTGCTGTAGCCGAACCGCCGAACCGAACGGAAGTTCGCCGAACATGGCACTTCCGAACCATACTGAACCGAACCGAACGCAAAGGCCTGATTCGGATGTTCGGCAGAAAAATTTTTAACGTTTTTGCAAGCTATTAAACTTGTCATTTTGTACCTAATTTTTATGTCATGATTGCTCATTTTATATATACTTTTTTCCCATTTTCCGCCTTTGTGATTTATGCCTATCCAGTGGTAGGCGCGACTTCACTGGCGCCATTTTAATCCCGAATCCTGACCACGCTACGTCGCGATCGCAAGCCATAAACAAGAATACATGTGCGTGATCAAAACAACTTCAGCTCAAACCCATTCAACAGAAAAAATATTTTAATTGTAACAATATCGGACAAATTTTACAATATAAATAATTAAATTAATATATATTATAGTATGGTATTTATTTATTCAGGAAAAATAGGGATTTTATATTTTTCCTATTGAAAATAAAAAATTATAAAAAACAATTATTGACGAGCCTGAATCTCTATTCAAGATGGCAGCTTTCATGACTCTAACATTAGGCAACAACCGTCTCGGAAAATCTTTAAAGAATATCTTTTAAAATTGAAAATAAAACATGATTCAAGACGGAAATACAAATGTAAGTACGGTAGTATATTTCTTCACAAATAATTACGTTTAGAGCAGTTTTTTAGTGTGAAATTTGTGCTGGTCGGGAGCAGTGTACAGATGTCCTCCGTGCTGGTCGGGCAGGGCACGCCGGCCGACCCGCCCAGTGCCGACCGCCGTGGCTATAACGCTGCTTGCTATTATATTACTGAACCAAGTTCGGCTGAAAAATTGCCGAACCGAATCGAACCGAACCAAACACGAACATAGCGTCTGACTTACAGCACTAGTTTTAGGCATTTAATTATGGTCAGATGAGTATATTTTGATACTTCATTTGTGACATTGGCAGGTCACTTATTTTTTCTCTTTCTTTCTCTGTAACAATCTTTTTCAAAAAGTGAGGGGGGCTCGACCCCCCCCCCCCCCCCCCCCCCCCCCCCCCCCCCCCCCCCCCCTCTAGCCGGGCCGGTTCTGCAGACCTTGACATAAAGGCTTCTAAATAAGCATATTTTTCGCCCAACTATAAATTTGGGAATTTCTAATTTTCCAACAAACACATAAAAAGGTATGACGTACAACAAAATTGAGAAAAAATACTGGAAAATCATGTCATTTCAGCAACATTTGTAAATCACTGGTATCGAATAAGAAATACCCCCCCCCCCCCCCCCCTATCAGTATGCCAGCATTCAGGGGCTCATGTCTTTTCACCCCTATAACAAAAAACAGACACGCTTTCCCATTCTCTCACAATATGTCCATGATATACTCGTATCATTATAAAAAAAACCTCCATTGATAAATATAGGTGGCATGCGCAATGTTTAGGAAATTTAATTCATGTTAACTTTCCTTTTCTTTGAATTGAATTTTATATATGTGATTTAATTCAGGTTTTTATTATTATGTTCTTTTGGTTAAAAATACAAACCATCTTTACTTTTTTCTCGGGGGGGGGGGGGGGCATCTGTTTTTGAGGGAAAAAACGACTCAGCCAGCCGCTGAATTTTTTTTTGTCCTGGAAATTGGAAAATGACCTACGTGTTAAGAGTCATCAGTGTCTGTGATATTGAAGCCCTAAAAATATTGTGCTTCTAAATGATCAAGAAGTGCATCAAAAAAGTAAAAATCTTTGAGTGACTGGTTTTACCATACTCATTTTCCCCCATATGCTATAGTGTTATGAAAACCGTTAGGCAAACACGAAATTTGGTTTTGATTTTCCAATCATAAATATCTTGATAATCAGACAGGCCATCGGCTTTTAAAAGTCATGGGTTCCTGACTTCCTGACTGACCTAAAGGTTTATAAGTATCATTGCAGCATATGAGTATGGGGGTTGATTAAACAATTATTTTGAAGTGCTCACTACCCCCTTCGTTAAAGTAAAATATTAAAAATATTGGTGCTCTTGATAAATTTCAAATAGCGCCTATGGCCATACAATGGTAGCTGCGACTATGAACATCTTGGAATATGCAGTATGTGCTATATATATATATATACATGTATATAATTTCCAAACGGGAATAGAAAATCAATTTTAGTCAAATTGCATTGTTTTGAAGCAAAAGTAATATCAATCTTGAATAGTGTAGCATAACTATCCAGTAAATTAGTAAGACATAGAGGGCGTTATAGTTAATTGTACAATATATATATGGACATCGTAAGATGTTGGTGAGTTAGCGTTGAGCTGTCGTTGCGACAGGTACGTTACAAGGAACAAGATAAAGTTACTTGAACTGCAGATACTGTGCAAGAGTTGTTTCTTGAGTTCCTGTCAAACAGTAAGTGGTTGCGGGAGTGAGTGAAATGAGAGCTAGTCCACGTTTTTCTTACACATGTCGATATGCTTTTGTGAGAGCCCACTGAGAGATCATAATGACTGATTGTCAAGAGCGTGGACTGGGTTTTGAGAGTCTGCACAAGGCAGAACGCTACCCCGGCAGAGCCCATTTACGCCACAATAGGAAAAATAAAAGTATACAACATAAAGAGTTTATAATTCACAATTTCATCATTTAGACTCAAATTCAACCGTACGACAATGATCATTGAAAATTGTAGGATCGCATATAATATTTGCTTCCAATATGTTGATATTAAGTTTTGAACCAAATTCATATGACTCCATACCAAAACTTTGTATTACCTTTAAGCTTCGTACTGGTAATTATGACCTTTTCCTTCTCTATGTTTTACTTATTTTTTTGCAGCTGGTAGACTGAAGGCGAAGCAGAGTAAACAAAAAAGATTCAGGGAGATCATTTACCAAAGAATTTGAACTCGGTCTGTAGGATTCATAGGGCTCTCATCCGTGGGAGAAAATCAACATTTATTAAAGTGACCTGAACATATCCTGCAACAAAGTACTTTTGGAAAGCAGGAAAAATGAACAATCCAACAAGTACCAGAAGTGGTGGAGGAGTTGAAACTGATGCTTCTTCAAAACATCAGCGGGAGAAACCTGTTGACATGATGGAAGTGTGGATTAAGCCTTTTGAAAACCTGTGGAAGGACCAGAAGAAGAAGGAATTATGCCAGATGTTCCATGAAGCTCTGTCTTCCATGGATCGCAGAGTTCAGCATTCCTTTGTGTTAGACCTGGTAGGTCATAGCCAGGATCATTGCAAGAGAATGGCATTTCTGATCTTGACGGAGTTTGAAACCATGCTCAGTGTCAAGAAAATGACTGATGAGGTGAGTGTGCATGCTATAATTATGAAACCATTTGTATTTCACTTGGTGGAAATCTTTTGGCAAGGGAATTTCTAAATCTAATATTTAACAAGTCAACGCAAAGCGTAGCATCCCTTCGCAGGGTACAAATGGCCTATATTCGTCAGAACAAGTTACATGTACCTCCATTGGCCATACTATTATATTACTAGGCAAGGAAGTTTACCACATCATTTTCACATACATAATTAGGTGTTTTTGCATATTTAATGAGCTATGACCTTTCACCTTTGATCTACAGTACATACTCAGAAATCGAACTTTGGCTGTACATGTACTTTTATACCATGTACCTTTATATCAAATTTCATTAAAATTTGTCAAACATTACTCAAGTTATCGAATGGAAACCAGATTCGCATATTTAATGAGCTATGACCTTTGACCTACCGGTACATATTCCGAAATCGAACTTAGGCTGTGTTTTGATACCATGAACCTTTATATCAAATTTCATTAAAATCCGTCAAACATTACTAAAGTTATGGATCGGAAACCAGATTTGCATATTTAATGAGCTATGACCTTTGACCTACATATTCCAATATCGAACTTAAGCTGTGTTTTGATACCATGTACCTTCATATCAAGTTTCATTAAAATCCATCAATTTTTACTCAAGTTATCGAATGGAAACCAGATTTGCATATTTAATGGCTATGAACTTTGACCTACATACAATATATATGTAGTATACAAATATTGACTGCTCATGAGGATGATGGTGGGAACTATCACTCCCAAGGTGGTGTTCACACCGGTCCTTCTATCACCCCCGAGGCGAAGCCAAGGGGGTGATAGAAGGGCCGGTGTGAACACCACCGAGGGAGTGGTAGTTCCCACCATCATCCGATTACAGAGCAGTCCATATTTGTTTTATATACCTCATCCTTTTTATTGATTCATGATTAGGCCTAAAAAAAAAAATTGATAACTTGGCGTAACGGGTCACTGAAAATTAGGGTAGGTAGGGCGATTTTTTTTTTTTTTTTTTTTTTTTTTTTTTTTTTTTTTTTTTTGTTGTTGCTTATATTTGCATACATGAAATTAGCCATTCATACACATACATACATACAGTGGCGTAGATAGGTCCTCAGACCTTGGGGATGATCTGATGAGAGGGGTAGACCACAATATGTTCAAATAACTCCACGCACACACACACACATATATGGACACACACACTGTGGGAGCAAAGTGAGCAAGAAATTGTTGAAATCTTGATCACCTTGGGACCTGGGGGATGCATACATACACCTGGGCCCCCCCCCCCCCTGCATACATACATGTACATGTACATACACCCTCATGCACATAAAATGCAAACATACGAACGCATTAATAGGTTTCCAACAGACCCCAGTCTGAGATATCTCAGACACTGTCTTCAACAGGATAAACAGGTGAATATGTAGGTTTAGAAGGGGCTGTTCACAAATATTAGTATTTTTACAATGTATTGACTAGCATTTTTATAACTTGTCTAGAGGTTAACATGTTAACATGTTAACATGTATCCAAAATCTTGAAGAATGAGGGTTGAAAAGAGTAGCCAATTACAACTTGTGAAAATATTTACAATTGTGAATGGCTCTGTAATAACAAACAGTTAAAAAATGTCTCCAGTATTTCAGAATCCTTAATCCAAAAAAAAAAAAAAAAAAAAAAAAATTAAAAAAAAAAATTAAAAAAAAAAAATTTAAAAAAAAAAAAAAAAAAAAAAGCGTAGGGTCGGCGATAAAAATAGGGTCGGGCAGGTTACGCCAAGTCATCAATTTTTTTTTAGGCCTTAGGTCTAGCTGTAGGTCTAGATCTAGCACTAAAAAACAGGAAACTAGATCAAGAGGAATTACTGTACTCACCAGAATAAGAAAAATCCAACATCAAGTCCAAGGCAAGAGTATTAAATTCCTACGCGCGATTGCGGTAGCCTAGCAACTCAAACAATTTGTGTGCGCAACTAAGTCGCTGGAGGGGTTAGGGGTCCTATCCCGGGGTTTGATAGTAGCTATCAAACCCTCTGACGTAATGATACTTGATAGATCGAAATGCTCCTTGACATGTGATATAGTTTTGACCAATCAGTGAATGGCAATCTATGTATGAGGTATATAATAGTAGTAGTAGCCTTAAAAGCCTTTTTTGAAACGGAAAATCAGTATCCCTATTGATTTCCCCATGTCATTTGCCAGGTTATATGATTTGTATCATATTGTGCGCATGACATTGTGCGCATGACATTTCACAAAATCTTTATGAACTTTGAAGAATTGATACTATTTTCTGAATATTGTATATTCATAATTATTGATTTTTATATAAATGGTTTATGAAAATTCACATTTTTCATGATTTAACTGGACAAAATTAATCTAAATTAGTGCATACACACATAAAACATATTGCTATCAATCTAAATTGGATGCTGGTGTGAAGAATAAGATTCTTAGGGGGAAAATAGGAAATTTATATTATAAATAACAAAGAAAGGAATTAGTGGATAAAGAGGAATATGATGTCACAGATTCATGAGTGAGTTGCCAATTTGTCCTGTGATTTTCAAAGTTTTTTATGTCATAAAAGATTCATAACTTTCTTATTAGTTATCCGATTTTGCTCAAACTTTTTTGATTGGTTTGTCTGATTTTTCTGCTTCTATTGAAAGTTCGTTATTTTTGGAGTGGACGTGCCCTTTAAAGGTACTACAGTTTGTCCAATTTGCCGGCCCAAAAAATTAACTTCCTTCAAAAAGAAAGGGCTTGAAAATGTCTTTTTGTGGGAAAATAACGACTGTTAGTTGTTAAAATGACTTTAGTGATTGCATTCCATTTAGTAAATAGTCTGATTTTCAGACCCTGTATCGAATGGTTGTACGTTTTGTGCTGCGCAAATATTCAATCAGTTTAATTTTGGCCATTACAAGCAGTGGGATGTATGTGTACCCTTTACAGCTCATTTTATGTATGTTATTACCAAAGAAAAAAAGAAGTCAGTTAGTCACTCGATTCATGTAGTGTCTGACAGTGAAGTCTGGAAAGTAAACAGGTTTCCTTGCATAAGTTGAATACTAGGACACTGCTAACGTTAAAATGTTACAGATAGGACATACATGTAGATGTATGTGACATATTCATAATTGCTGCAAAGTTCTACAGAATTTGATGTTGGCTGCAAATGGGATATATAGTACCTTTACATGGAAGTCTCTGTCTACTCAAGTGGACTAATAAATCTAATGCTGTATATTTTTTATAACCATGAAACATTTTTTCTCAAAGAAATTACAATTATTATGTCTACAACATGAAATTCTAAATATATTGCAAATTAACTAATCAAGTCAGTATTGGAAATATATAAGAATCTAATCTTGTTCTCTTATTTGTTAAGGAATTGACCAGAATCCTAACCCCAGAACTGAAGATGCAAGCCCTTCACCTGGCAGCCAGTGCTCACTCCAACGTCTTTGATATCCTGTCCAAGCTCTTCAACCTGCAAGGACCAGACAACTCTTTCCTGGTGTCCGGAGTCAGGGTCATGCTGGAAAAGAAACTGTTCAAAGAGGTCAGTAGCTCTCTAGACATTGTAAAAATAATAATGAGTTCTTGTATAGCGCTCATTTCTTACAGACCTGACACTCTAATAGCACTCTAACAGTTATTACCCCAGCTTTGGCATTTACATGTACACCATTATGGCGCTCTAGGATTCCAAAGAATTAATTCTTGCCGGGTACCTATTTACGTCACCTGGGTCGGAATATTGATATCTTGCCAAAGGATGTTAGAGCTCAGACAGGTATTGTAAGAAGAAGAAGAAGAAGAAGAAAGAGACGGAGAAGAAGAAAGAGGAGGAGAAAGAGAAGAAGGAGAACGAGAAGAAGGAAAAAAAAAGGAAGAGAGGAAGAAGAAAAGGGAGGAGCAGACAATGTATTTTCAGAGAATTTTTAAGCACATATTTTTCTGTGCTTTCAATTTGTCTCTGCTCAATCTGTAACTAACTCTTTATTCTTTCCTTATTCTTTCTCCCATTATTATGTCTTGACTTTGTCCTTTTGTTTTTATTAACAGCTTCCACAGTTCTACAGGCATTTTTATATTTTAGAGTTTATCGTGATATATCCATTTTCACTCTTAGCTGGATCATAGATTCTTTGCTAAAGAAAAAGAACCCAATACTTCACCCATTTTTTTCTCTCTCTCTCTCTCTTTCTCTCTCTCATTTTTACAGGCTGCAACATGTGTTACTAAATGTAAACTTCAGAACTGCTTTTCATTGGAGGATGTAAGTATACATCATGGGAACAGTTTTTTTAATTCAACATTAGGAAGGGTTAATCTGCAGTTAGATATATTGTGGCAAAACCAGAAAATGGGCGAACTGGGGGAGGAATCCGTTCCAGGGGCAGATTTTTTATTTTTATGCCTCCGTTACGAAGTAGCCGGAGGCATTATGTTTTCTGGTTGTTCGTCCTTCCGTCCGTCCGTACGTCCCGTTCTCGTGATCGCGTTATCTGAAGAACCGATTGATGGATTCCTGCCAAACTTTGGTCATGTATGTATCTTGCAGAGCCGATGAACTGAATAGATTTTGGGGTCACGAGGTCAAAGGTCAAAGGTCACAGGGCTCATTATGTATGCAAAAACAGCTCGTGATTGCGTTATCCAAAGAACCGATAGATGGTTTCCTGCCAAACTTTGGTCATGTATGTATCTTGCAGAGCCGATGAACTGATTAGATTTTGGGGTCACGAGGTCAAAGGTCAAAGGTCACAGGGCTCATTATGTATGCAAAAACAGCTCGTGATCGCGTTATCCGAAGAACCGATTGATGGATTCCTGCCAAACTTTGGTCATGTATGTATCTTGCAGAGCCGATGAACTGAATAGATTTTGGGGTCACGAGGTCAAAGGTCACAGGGCTCATTATGTATGCAAAAACTGTTCGTGATCGCGTTATCTCAAGAACCGATTGAAGGATTCCTGCCAAACTTAGGTCATGTATGTTACTTGCGAAGCCGATGAACTGATTAGATTTTGGGGTCATGAGGTCAAGGTCAAAGGTCATGCGGCTCATTTTGTATGCAAAAATAGCTTGTGATCGCATTATCATTAGAACAGATTGATGGATTCCAGCCAAACTTAGATCATGTATGCATCTTACAGAGCCAATGAACTCAGTAGATTCTTTGGTCATGAGGTCAAAGGTCAAAGGTCATGGGCTCATTATGTATGCAAAAATAGCTTGTGAACGCATTCTCATTAGAACTGACAGATGGATTACTATTTAACTTGGGACATCTTGCAGAGCCAATGAACTGAGTAGATGTTAGGTTCATGAGGTCAAAGATCAAAGGGTCATATATGTATATGAGAAATTGCTTGTAATCACAATATTCTGAAAACCTATTAATGGATTACAATTGAACTTGAATTTGAAAAATTTCTTCTGTTTTGGTTTGTAAATTACTATGACGGAGGCATCATTTCGACTGCGCGCAGTCGAAGTTCCATCTAGTTTTATTTATTTATTATTATTCTTTTTTTTTGGGGGGAGGCTTAATGTGCCTGGCAAGCCTTGTTTGCTGCATCCCCAATAGCAAGGTTTGTTTTTCCTAGATTTATGAACAGGAAATAGGGATTATCAATTTCTTTTGTTATTGAGGAATCAGCTTGAAGTTGAATGAATTGATTATCAATTTTGTCTTATACCAGCTATCTGCATCAAGAACAAATTTTCCACCTAGTCCAGTATACTGTGTGAGTCAAAAAAAAGTTTACACCTAGAAAATTGCTATTATTTTAAAAATCATCTATGAACAGTAAATTATTATACATCTTATGAAAAAGCGTTTTTTCCCAAATCGTTTGGTATCATTTTTGTGTGGTATGTGTTCACGCTTGGATGAACAGGAGGCATTGTTTGCGAGAGTGCAAAAATTGACTTGCGCCAACGTGATGCCTACAGTATATTGGGATTGAGTGAGAGAATGAGTTGAATGTATCAAATGAGATGCATTGCATATGCCTTTTGCAGAAGCAAAGTCACACAAACACACACACGCTATTTGATATTTGATACCCAATTAATACCCAAATCCCAATTGTTTTATTCAAACATCACATAAGCAACTTTGGCGCAAGTCGATTTTTGCACTCTCGCAAACAATGCCTCTTGTTCATCCAAGGGTGAACGCATACCACACAAAAGTGATGCTAAACGATTCAGAATAAAACACTCTTTCATAAAATGTTTAATAATTTACTGTTCATAGATGATTTATGAAAAAAAATTCTAGGTGTAAACTTTTTTTTGACTCGCACTGTATTGACCACCACAAAAACTCCAATATGTTTATAAGGATTGTTATTATCAACCGATAGTCGGATACCGATATAATCGTGATTATGATCTGGCAGTTGTAAAATGGAGACTTCGCTGTGATATTCTTATCGTGGTTTTCGGAGGCCGTTGTCGCTGAATTAAAAGTGTTAAATCTCCAATTCCTGTCTGATCTCAGGTCAGTCCTGTTTGTACTTTGGTGAATCGTTACATGTTTACATAATGTTTGTTCCAGTGTACAAATACTTTTCTGTCCATGGGAGCTCTTTAAAGATTTGGTGTTGTATAAGCACAATTTTCTTCACAGTGATATTAAAATTCTTCACCAGGGTTATTTATCAATTTACCAGTGCTAATTTCTAGAGCTATTAATTGTTCACCACTCCCATTGACTTTTTTTGCTGGTTTGTTCCTACTTGCACAAATTGTTACTTCTTCTTCATCTTCTCCTTCTTCTTTTTGTTCTTCAGATCTGTCTACCTCTCATGATTCAAGACAAAGCCAACATAGTAGAGAAATATGTCCAAGGTTTTCCAGAATTGCAAGAGGCTCTTGTACGACAATTGGATGTTTTCTGTGAGCTGGGCTATGATATAAATGCATATCTGAGGTATGTTTGTATTCGCAGTGACTATGTATTTGTGTTATCTAGATTTGATGATTTATAAATAATTTAGACGTTATGAATTTAAACATAGAGATGAAAAGCATCATTTTTTAGGGGATGGGTAGGGGGCAAAATTGTATATATCTACTTTGCACTTAGAAAAAAAAATGAAGGCATTTAAATGCATGCAGTAAAGCAACTGTGCAAAGTGTGGATGCGATTCAAAGTATTACATAGAGAGGCTGCTAATTATACCTTTTCCATAGACTCTGGACAGTAAAAAGGTATTGCAGGATAAGTACCCAATAAGTCAGTACAGTGTTTGAGCCTCCTTTATTATGAATTTATGTTTCAATTTAATCAGAGTGACGAAATAGAACCACTGTGAAATTGTCTACAATGGAACTAAAGCCTGACAAAACTTGTAAAATGTACCTTTCAACCATGCAGAAAGATGGAAAGCAGTGTCCCATGGGTGAAGGTTGAGAAGCTAAAGAGACGTCCCCTGACCAAGCTTATACTTCAACTGGTCAAGATGTTCAAACTGGACAGGTCGATCTGTCCCAACACTTCCAAGTCCGAAATCGCCATCAAGAACCTCATTCATGAGAGGTATAGCAAGGTAACTTTCCATTTGACCAGGAATTGTTTTAAAAAAGCAATGTACAAAATATAATAGATGTATGAGGCCTGATCATAGTAATCAAATCTCAGGATGTTCTCAAATGCTAGTGAATGAACATCATTACATGGCTATGATGGTCTGCACAGGGCGGGCCCGACCAGCACGGAGGACTTCCGCCCACCACTCCTGATGAAAAATACTGCTTCCGACCGGCACAAATTTGACATAAAAACTGCCTTACATGAAACTATTTGTGAAGAAAAGTAGTACTTACATTCATATTTCCGTCTTAATCGTGTTTTATTTGCAATCGTACAAGAATCATGTTTTCAATTTGACAATAAAAGATTGATAAATATGATTCATGCTAGCTGCCATATTGAATTTACCGATGTATACGTTATAATACACAGAGATAGTAGCCCATGCTCGTCCGATTACTGTTCTTATAAATTTTTATTTTTGATAGGGTAAATAACAAAAATTGAAATTTTTCAGAATAATTAAATTAAAATACTATAATATTTATTTCATTATTTATATTGTAAAAAGTTATCCGATATTGTTACAATATTTATTTTTCTATTGATTGGGTTTGAGTCGAACCTGTGTTGATCAGCGCCTAGTACACTTGTGTACCGTATTTGCCGGCGATAAGGCCGCACCGCCGCATAGGCCGCAAGAAGAAGGAAAAAAAAAAAAAAAATTGTCGAAGACGGGATTCAATCTCTTGCGTACAAATGTTGATGTGACTAAAATCACCGCCTTAGACCGCGCGGCCATCCTGCACTGATGCTATACCCTGCTGTTTTCTCAGATGTATACATTGAGATGGATTGAAAAAGGTGACTTTGCATGCTGGATGCTTCGCGGCAGCTCCGTTAAACAGGCCCTTCTTTTACTTTTGCAATGCATTGGCACGAACTTAAATCAAGATCTATCGGCAGATGTTGTTTTTGGAAGTTTATTTTGGTCTTCATGTCAACAATGCAAGATAAAATTGTCGGTAAGATATGTTGAAATGTCCTGTACCATAGTGGTATAGTTATTTTACCGTTCGTAGTCCCATATGTGCAAATTCGTGCTGGTTTGGACTTACATTTTTAAATTTTTTTTTTTACTGATTCGCCGTAAAGGCCGCACCCGACTTTTTGATATTTTCTCTTCCAAAAATACTGCGGCCTTTACGCCAGCAAATACGGTATTCATGTTTGAAGCTCGTGTTTAAAGCTCGCAATCGCGATGTTGCAGAGGTCAGGATTTGGGATTTAAAGGGCGTCAGTGAAGTCGTGCCCACCTCTAAAAATCTAAAAAAAAGTCTCTAGTTATAACCCTGATTGACGTTATAAAACAGGTTACATAATATGTACGATAAAACAGGTTCAAGAATGTAAGAAGTCTAATTGGTCACATTCCACCACATGACCGTGCATCATTCATCCTACCATGCCTACTGTGCAAAAAAGGTCCCATCCAAAAGTGAGAATGCATGGCTGAGATGGGGGTATGCGTATCTCTGACGCATACAGGTACAAAATATAAAGGATGATGAAATGCACTTAGCTTCAAATGGCAAAGATATTGATGCGCACACTGAGACATGCACTACACTGTTTGACTGTGTTTATGTACTGCAGTGTTAGTCAAAGACAATGCCCCCCCCCCCCCCCCATGACTGTAATTCTTGTCATATTCATCAGATTTTCGGCTTATTTCTTGATTTATGTTTATATCAAATAATTCATGTTTTGAAGCTCGTGCATTAGTGATAGGCAGCACTGCACTTGGTTGAGTCACAATTAGCTGGATAATGAACTTGACAAGTCTCGTTTATTATCCAATTGTGACTTCAACTGCAATTAAATTGCAAGAGTTTCTTTTAAATTAATGCTAATTTAGATTTTATCGTTGTTCAACTGTGAATTTGATAAACTTTGTGCCTATAATCTTGAATATCAGTGAGTTTACCCCTGATGTGTTAATGTGGGGGGAGGTGGGGGCTCAACAATATTCCAAGATTTATGGCAATGACATGTGGTTTCTTTTTCTTTTTTTCTTTGCAGGAGTCCATGGCGCAAGATGTATGGGAAGAGCTTATAGTCTTCACCATTGGAGATAACAAATCCTTCCAGATTTGTTTCATTGACCAACTGGTATGGTACAAAGATGTCCCAGCAGCCGCTCGCTGGGCAAGGCATTATGGGATTGATGACAATCAACTACCTGAGGCTGTCTTAAAGGAACTGCAGAGGTCGGATGCCAGGTATGCTTGTTGTAGCCTTGATTCAATCAGGGAGGTGGGAGGGAAAGAGTGGACTCTTTATTTTACAACTTTTCAAGGGGTGTTAAAAAAGCTTATTTTGCTGCAATTGATTTTCCAATCTCCTGATAGGCATCGCTCAGGCAGCTGCTCAATGCCCGCTGGTTATGAAAGTTACGCAACAATGAGCGCTTGGTCGTAAATCAGAGCGATAACGAAGTCCTACGTTTTTGAAACGTCAAAATCTGACCAGATATAGCCAAGTTACACGTTAAGTTAAGATTATTTTTGAAAATATGAATATGAATATTAAGGGGAATTTATTCAACCTTGCGCTATGATAAATTTTTCCTGAGAATGAGGATAAAAGCTGTTCTTAAGAGTTTGCAATCGGCACTCATATGCACATCTTACGTTCTTGTCATAGGATGTGATTTTCTGCATAACAAAGGAGATATCCCGTATATGTATTAAGTTTTCCATAACAGGAACTCCACAGATACAGACGGTTGTTTCCCAACTCTCAATTTCCCATCTTCCGGGTAAAAATACTAATCTCCGGCAGGGCTTTTGGACTGAATCTCAGGAGCACACACGGTCGCCATTTTTACATCCCTACACTGAGCGAAGGCGCATGCGCAGAAACTTTTTGTGACCTCGCCTGTCACTTGCTTCGAAGAAATTTATGAGCGGCAGTAACTAGGATCAGTTGGGATAACATTCTGCAGTGTCGTGGATAGAGCATGGGGACATAGGGAAAATATCAAGAGTCCACTCCTTCCCTCCCACCTCCCTGATTCAACCTTAATAGCAAGCTGTTCTGAGTGATTTCAGAAAAATCAGAGCATATGATAAGTGGAAGTTTGATAAGTTGGAAATGTAATAAGAAAGTTAAAGCCCATAAAAGTGTAATTCCGGTTTATTTTGGATCTTAAATAGGTGAGGTCATGAGGGTATGGTGACACTTTTCATGATTCTCACATTTAGTTGCTTATAACAAATTTTGGTTGTTAAGCAGTTAGTCATACATGCGATGGTCTCTGTTTCTATTAATTTAGTCAAATCGAGTGACACTGTGCAAGCAGCTTAAAGGTCGGGTGACATCCAAATATAAGTTGATTCTTGCTGATGTGCAGGGCTGCATACAACTCATATTAGATTTTTAAATATTTTTTTTAATAATTTTATCAGACCTTCTAAGCTCAACCCTAAAAAAAAGCTCCAGATCTCATTCATCTTGTGACATCATCTGTCAATCATTAGTGAGCTAACAAGAGACAGTGGTTTGTAGCTTCACCAGAGCTGACCACCTGTTTACAATACATCATACAATACCAACATGGGAGTTGCTATGTCAGACATGCTGTAGCATCACCAGGAAAAGAAAGGTAATGTTGGGGTATGGTATGAAAGAATGCAATTCTTTTATGAGCATGTGCTAAGCTTGGGGAAGGTACATACCACTGTCTCTTGATAGCTCACTAATGATTGACAGATGATGTCACAATATGAATGAGATCTGGAGCATTTTTTTAGGATGGAGCTTAGCAGGTCTGAGAAAATTATTTTTTTAAATATTCAAAATCTACGAAATATATTTAGATGTTTGAATAACAAAATATGATTTGTATGCAGCCCTGCACATCAACTTATATTTGGATGTCACCCGACCTTAATTTTTAACATAATTAAGTAGGGGTCCATATTTTTGGAAGCTTTATAGAGTTTGAAGCAGAACCCTTGAATCTTTCTTCTTTGTGTGTGTGTGTGTGTGCAAATCTTGATATTTGGGGGATGAGAATATTATGACCTTCATAAACGTTTCATTGCAATTTCATGTCAATTTCATAACAGTACATGTATCTTTCTTATGAAGCAATGCTGAACAAGATGGAGTAGAAGAGAACTGGGATGAAGAGTTGCCAGATGCTCCTAGTGTTGATTATTATTCCCTCAATCTGCCAGGAGGAAGGGTCATTCTAGTCTCCACTGCGGCCGGTATACAACAGTGCCTTGTAGACATCACGAGTAAGGTAATGAACACTTTGATTGCTTCCTGCGCCCCAATGCACAGTTGCTTGTTTGCAACACATGCAAAATGTCAATTGAGAGACACTGCAGTAGCTTAATGTTTGTTTTAACATCACAAGTAGCAAGATTATTTATTTATTTATTTATTTTAAAATATTTCATAGCGCCTCTGTAGATTAATTTATCTGTTAAGGTTGTTTTAATAATAACGCTTAAATTTATGATACATGTACTTGCTATAGAAGGCCTGATACATGTATTTCATAGATTAAGATTAGAGACAGTTGTACAGGAAATATATACAGTGCGTCCCAGAAAAAAACGAAACCAAGAATTAGCGATGTTTTTGCATAACTTAATCACAATTATAATTAATAAATGACACATATTTGTAAAGCTTAGATCCTCCTCTTTCATTTCATGCGGCTCATATAATGCATATTTCATGCATAAGTGATTAAAAACAATTTGAAGAGAAGGTACCAGAAAGTCGTTTGGCGGACGGTATCTGAATTTCAAAGAGAAAATCACATTTCTAGAAAGTTCATTTTCTGCCCTTTCATATGACACCTCAATCAGGAAAAATGAGCCTGGAATAACAAAGTTCTGTTTGTTTTAAGTGATGCTTGCATTTCCATGATTTGATGTAACAAATTTGTTTTCACTGGCTGCCTGCCGTAGCAACAAACTAAGGCTGCGACGGGTAGTCGAATGCTCGAGTACCCGCACGGTTAACAACTACTCGGGTACGATTTCTTGTACCCGAATATTCGGCCGCAAAAAAAAAAAAAAAAAAAATTTAATTTTTAAAAAAAAGTCCAGGCCCACGCTTACCCGTGCCAGGGAGAGCGGCAGCCGCTGGCATGGTACCGTCGGTAAAAATGTTTCCCAACTCAAGCGCTGTCAAACTCACCTTTCAGAAACTGGGACCAAATGTCCAGATTTCTGTTTGGACTTGGAGGAAAATGAATTATTCCATCTTTGGTTTTTAAAACAGCATTGTTTACTGTTATTATTCTTATTAAATCGGCGCCTTCAACTGCAACTCAAAGTAAAGTTGCATGCAGTTTTCGGCGAGGGATCTGGGAAACTGCCGAGTGGTATGGTAGTGGCAAAAAAAGAAGAAAAAAAAATCAAAAAATCAAAAAATTAAAATTTTTTTTTTTTTTTAATTAAAAAAATTCTAAAAAATTATAAAAAATTATAAAAAATTATAAAAAAACATGGCGTCCGAATATTTGAGTATTCGCTTGTGAGCCTGGGAGTGTACTCGGGTACTTCATTACACTGTTGTGCACAGCCTTACAACAAACAGAGTTGACAGAAGACTTAACTCTGTTTCGTTAACGATCAGCCATGCACAAAGAAGTCAAAAGACTTGATGTCAACTCTGTTTGTTGCTACAGCAGGTAGCCAGTGAAAACAAATTTGTTTTTTATTTGACTTGACTTGACTTAGGTGCATAGAACGGTGTGTCCCCTTGCTCCCCTACGAGAAATCATGCTCCAGTCTGATCAGTTTCGGGCTCGTTGCTCTGACTGTTGTGTGGGTAATCCCACATCGCATTGAACCTGGTCCTTCCATCTCTTTGGAGGGCGTCCCCGAGGTCTGCGTCCATCAAAGTCATTATGGAATGCTTGGTATGGTAGGCGGTGATGCGGCATGCGTAAAACATGGCCAAACCATTTCAAGCGACGTGTGATTATTTCCTCGCATGTGGTGCTTGGGATGTTCAGTCTCTGCCTGATCTCATCGTTCCTTATCTTGTCCATTAGGTGAACTCCAAGGATGGTCCGGAGACACCTCATTTCAAATACCTCAAGCTTATTTCTATCAGACTTTCGGAGAGTCCAGGATTCTGCTCCATATGTGGCAATAGGGAGGATAAGTGCTCTGTAGATCCTGACATTGAGTCTCCTAGAAATATCTTGGTTGGACCAGATGGCACTTTTCAGTCTTCCAAATGCCCAAGCAGCCAGTCTTGTACGTCTCTTCACGTCCTCTTCTATGGAAGGAACTGGGCTGCCGAGAAAGACAAATTTTTCTACTTTCTCAATGTTGGTGTTGTTAAGTGAAATATCTTGTTGATCCTCTGACTTTGTATTTTGTTGCATTGATTTTCATACCCCATCTTCTACATGCCTTCTCCAGTTCATTTGTTGAGATTTGGAGGTTTTCAAATACGAGATCCATAAGGGTGGTGTCATCTGCATATCTGATGTTGTTGATACGCATGTCACCCATCGGTATTCCACTATCTAGTTGTTGGATGTCCTTCATCACACATTCCTGGAATATGTTGAAGAGACTTGGAGAGAGGAGGCAGCCTTGTCTTACCCCAGTTATGACACCAAACCATTCACCATAACAGAGCATTTGGTTTGTTTGTACATGCTCTTTATAAGGACAACTAAGGACTTGTCCACTCCAATGGAACGCAAACATTTCCAGAGAGCTTCTCGCCATATGGTATCAAATGCTGCTTTAAAGTCAACGAAGTGTAAGTGGATTGGTATCTTTCTTTCTCTGGCAGCTATTTTGTCCCACCCGCAGGCCTTGTTGTTCTTCAATAGTTTTATTGCCATATCTACTTCTTCAATTGTGAAAGGTTCACTTGGGTTATCAGTAGGTTGTGGGTCAGGTATGGTCTGAAGAGCATTTTCGTCCCTTGGAAATTGCGTGTTAAGGTGAACCTAAAATGTACTTCCCAGCATTTCAACACATCTGCAGGAGCAGTTTTTAAGATGCGGTCCTTGTTCTTCATGGCAGGTTGCATTTTGTTTCTCTCACCAGATAGTTTCTTCACCTTCTTGAAGAGCTCGTGGCTATTGTTCTTTGCGTGAGCTAATTCCATCTCTTCCACCTCCGTGTCAAGAATTTTTTAGTCAAATCATAAGTGAAGTTCATAAAAATATTTCTATCCTTGTTGAGATTTTCATACTGTTAAACAGTTGCCTAGAAATGGCTTATTGAATAATAAATTCCTTACTTGACTTTAAATTGATTTCAAGTTATATATCTTGTTAGTCTGGTTTGCCTAGTAAATTAAGTACCGGTATGCATTGTTGATGATAGTATATGAAATCTAGAGTAGATTTGGAACTACTATAGAATTTAAGAGGATATTACTATTTCTAAACAAGAACACAAAGACCTTCGTCTGTGTATTTCAGACAAATGGACTCAGGTCATCGTGCCTTATAAATCGCTTGAGTGTGAAAGGGAATAAGATACTATTTTTGTTATTACCAAGTGACTGAGTAAAAGACTTGATACTGAGTGAAAAACTTGATACACAGAAACGAACGAATGGGACATGGTTATGGTCTTAATGATGTATGAGACTTACGAGAGGGACAGAATCATGATTATTTCCTACTGATGTGATACTTAGTTTATATCAGCAGTGAGAATAATACTCACCTATACAAGAATAGAACTTATTGTGTAGTAGTTTGAGACCCTAGAAGCTACCTTTAAGGGGAAAATGGCCAAATCAATGCAGTTTTCTCAGAGAGTGAAACAATGTGTGTTGCACGTGGTGAGAGACGGATTGGAAAGTGCGAGACAGAGCATCCCAAAAGGAAAACAAATTGCCATACGTAACAATGAGTTTCAGCGTATACTAGTAGAAGGACGCATGGTCTGGTTTACATTAGGATTGGTGTATGTATGTGAGAGTGTATCAGATTACTGAGTGAATCTAAACACACAAAGTGTTGTTTTGAATATCCTAGCTAGCGCTCTAGATTTAAAGACAGAATAGGCCATTTTCGTAATGTAACCAAATCTTTGTGAAGTGCCTCAATACAAATTCTTTCATTCACCTGATAAGAATAATATTATTTCAATAGTCAGAATGCAAACTGCATATATTAAAGCCCCACTGTCCTACTTGTAGCTACTTGCTCCCTCTATATAGAAAACTTCCCCAATCGGTGCCTGTTGGTCCCCCATGATCCTCTTTTTCTTATGTTAGTTGAGAGCTGAGTTAATGAGATAGCCACCTGTCAGTGACCTCGCTGTGTGGTCTAATCACTTCTGGCCCAGTAGTATTGACGGTCTTTAAGTGTTGCTAGGTAGGTCAAGTCATAATGTTTGTCCAACCTGGCAACAACTAATGTATGCAGTTCGGATTCTGTCTATTGAAATATTATTATACTTATCAGGTGAATAATATAGTAATAATGTCTGCTATGAGAGACAAAGACATGCCAAAACCGGTCAATAGTCATATGGCGCGGACACCATTCAGTGCTTTTTTTCTGCGACTCCCAAATGATGAAACTTTCAGTCACATTTCTAGTGAAGATTAACAGATAGTGTCTCAGATTTTCCTTGATGTTTTAACCAATCATTACTCAATAAAAGGATAAGGTAAGAATTCTTGGTAGATTTTTGTGTCAATTCGGCATACAAAAGACATATCGATTGTTTTAATATTCGAGGTCTGTCTGTTTTATAGGCTCTCGGGAACTTGCACATCCTACCATGACCCCTCGGTGCGACGCCCAGCCAGGCGCACCTCGGGGTCATGGCAGGATGTGCACATTCCCTTGAGCTTATAAAACAGCTAGGCCTCTCAAAGCACTATTGACCGGTTTTGGCATTTTACGTATATGCGTGCAATCTCAAGGGAAGAATTTTAGCAAACAAACTCGAGTGGTATATAAAATAGTATAGAGATATCGACTGCATTTTCTACCCGATTGACAACCAGCTCATCGACCACCGTTTTCGACTAGCTAGTTTCTACACCTAGAGGTCTACTCTGAATTCGACTCCCATGACTCACGTAACGTTGATTATATTGTGATTTATGCATTGCATTGTTTATCATTGTGATGGTTATCTTGACTAACTTTGACTGAGTGCCTGTTATCGAGTGTGTACGCATAAATCGTAACCCATACTTTACATGTTTATAATTGCACTAGTCTAGACTCTGGTCTAGGTCTCGACTTGCTATAGACCTAGTCTAGATCCACCGATCTATTGTTATTTTCTTGTGTTGTGCATTCAGTACACATACACAAGTAGAGATTTGTTTAGTGGGTTTTTAAACCACAATATTCCGTGCCTATTTAAGTAAATCTAAACGCTATAAGTCTAGCTAGATTTGAGTAGTATTTTCTTGGTTATTATTCATGCAGTGTGAATGATATTTAACTGACTCTGTTTTAGTACCGTCTTAAGTTGTACTGAACAGGACTCCTGATATTTCGAGACTTGTATAAAGTGGTAATCATTTATACCATAGTGACTATGTTGAGTCTCCTTTACATAAATTTGCTTTTGGAAGTTATCGATGTTTGATTATTAATAGTAACTACCAAGGGCCTAGCTATAGTTTAGTTGTCTGTCACTGTTGAGATAGACAGAGGAGGTTTTTGATAATTCAGTAATCATTGTTACTTATGTGAAATTATAGAATATAGAACCAGTTTTTAACCATAATCAATTTGTCTGAACGTGATCATTTATTATGTGTTTCATTGTCTGGAGGGATGCTGCTTTTTAGTAGTTTAATTAAAAAAGGAATTATGTGAAATTACTACCGGTAGTTAACACGCAACATAATCCATACCCCATGTAGTTTTCTTTTCCAGACCTGGGATCAACGTTCTGTCGTCTCCATGGATGACTGGGTGGAGGTGGGCCCAGTGGTGGTCGGAGAGATGGAGAGATGCAGACCTACAAAGTGTCCCTCTTTTTACGGGACGTGACAATCCCCCCCCCCCAAAAAAAAAAAAAAAAAAAAAAAAAAAAAAAAAATTAAAAAAAAAATTAAAAAAGGAAGAAAAAAAATGGAAAAAAAAAAATGAAGAAAAAAAATGAAGAAAAAAATGAATTGAGAAAAGAAAATGGAAAAAAAAATGAAGAAAAAAAAAAGAAGAAAAAAAAAAATGAGGAAAAAAAAGAAGAAAAAAAATGGAAACAAATAATGAAGAAAAAAATGAATTGAGAAAAAAAATGGAAAAAAAATGAAGAAAAAAAATGAAGAAAAAAAAAATGGAAGAAAAAAAAAGAAGAAAAAAAAGAAAAAAGAAAGAAACAGAATGAAGAAAAAAAAAAGGAGAAAAAAATGAAGAAAAAAATGGAAAAAAAAGAAGAAAAAAAGAAAGAAAAAAGAACTATTAAATTAAGCAGTAAAATATGGTTTCCAAATTTTTCATCTTTTGTTTGTTTTAAGAAATCTGATCTTTTGCTTTAGTCATTACTTAGTCAATGGAATAATGCCCAGTTTTTGTAAACTTAAGCTTTAAAAATCCTTATTTTTAGGCCTCTGGAAACCCTTTCCCGCATGCCTGAAAGTGCCAAAACCCATGATTGTCCATGAGTCCTGATCTAGGAGTTGTGGGGTGCATCTACATTTAATGCACAGTGCTTCTCCATTAGAATATCAAATGTGTACTTTACCTATATTATGTGAGAAAGAACAGTGAAAAGAGTTTTATTTCTACTTTGAAAATGATTCTTGTCACAAGTATAAGATATCATCCTCATTTTGGGTTTATTTTTCTTTCTTTCAGAAGCCAAATGCAGTAGTAGGAATTGACATGGAATGGAAACCACCATTCAACCGAACACAGAAAGTCAAGTAAGTATAAACTTATAAAGCAGGTGTGAAACCCATTTCCTATACAGTCAAACCTGTCTATAGTGACCACCCAAGGGAAACACAAATGGGAGAGTCCATAATGAAATGTGCAAGAAACCATATCCCGTCGGTATATATATATATGTTTTTATTAAAGTTTTGATAAAACTTAAAAGCTAGAGGATAATGGACTCACCCATGCATTCATGTTGGGGTTGGATAGTTTTTTGTGTGTAAATGACTGTTATATCTAGCTTTACAGGTTGCCACTGTGTCGCCGATTGCCTAGATGTGAACGAAATTGCTCAAGCGCTGTTGTTGCTGATCGCTACACGGCTGGCACTGGCGGTCGTTGTGTGGGCATTTTTGGTGACCAGCGGAAGCAAAATGTGTTGCTGCTGGTCGTGTTAGGCAGGTGGTCGTTGTGTACAGGTTCTTAACTACATGAAATCTGATGGGGGGAGGGGGGTTTTAAGTGGTCATTACAGACAGGTGGTCGTTAAGACAGATTTGACTGTACTTCCTTCCTGTTGATTTCCCATTGTGATCTAGTTTCTTTGCAGAAGGTTATGCTATAGTATCTAATTACTTCCAGCGGGGCATGTGATTAAAGGGAAGGTATCTCTAATTTCTTGTAATGAAAGCGTACTAATCAAGGAAATATATATTTTTTAATAATCTGATTCACAAAAAAATCAGTTTCGAACTTTTAAAGTTGTACATATTAATTGGCAAGTCTCTCCTGCTGCCGAATGATTTTGGTATTGAAGTATTCAAAACAGCTATGGTATTTCATAATTTCCTGTACTGTTTTTTTAGGGTGGCCGTGTGTCAGATTGCAACCCATGAGAAAGTCTACCTACTAGACATGAGAGCCTTGTGGGTACCGGAAACCAAGGATATTGTCAAGACTTTCTTTCAACGGTTATTACAGTCTGAGGACATCCTTAAACTTGGTGAGGAAACAGATGGATTTCTTTGTTTGAGTTTAGTTGTGATCTAAACTTATCTTCACATTAATTCCCTGAGAAATTGGTGCTATGACATTTGCTTCAGTGACTATCAAACCTATCGCAAATATAAAAAAATAGATGACGACCTTCCTCCCACACTGCACAGGTCAGCGCATGCGCACATACGATATGACACTGGGCAAGATGATAAAGACAAGGTTTCTTCCGGCTTCTATAGAGAATGTACAGTAGTGTCAACTAATTCCTCATTTTATTAACCTGTTCAAGTTTCATGAACTCCCACAATGATTTGATGAGATCTATGAAGGCACCATCATATTCTATTACTTATAGGTTATTGGTTGCGAAACTATAATTTCTATCAGACTTTCCAGTTCTTGACCTGTTGTATTTGTATGGGAACTGGAAGTGCCTTTGCCAAACATGCCCATGGCCCATGCTGCCCTCAATGGCCAAATATCATTGTTTCGATAGAGAGAATTGCTCCTGGTTTATTTTCTCAGAAAATATAGGGTTGGGTGAGGGTTGCGGTTCGGTTTAATTAGGTTCGGTTTATGGTTAGGGTTATGGTTGCAATTCGGTTTAGGTTAGTATTATGGGTTTTAAATTAGGTCAAGGTTTAGGGTTATGGTTAGAGGTTAGGTGTAATGTTTGGTCAAGGGTTAGGGTTAGGATTTGGTTAATGTAGGATATTGACTACAGAGCAATTGTTGCGGGATTATGTGACATAGAACCATTAAATCCTAATTAGATTAAACAAGCCATTATAATGTTATATCTGATTGAGAACTTTTCTTTAATACTTACAATATTCTGTTAGGCTTTGGGATATCAGGAGATTACAAGATGCTAAGCCAGTCCTTTCTAGAAGTCCAGGAAGCTCTGAAGGGAGAGAAGAGGACTGTGGATATCAATGGATTAAGCAAACGGGTAAGACTTTTCTCCTGTCAGTTGTGTGATCACTTTTATGTAGAATATGGGAAATTTTCAACATTCATAGTCTTTGATGAACTTTACATATTCCTTATACTTGCTAATTTTATTGAAAGATATACTAAATCAGTGTTGAGATTTTGATAGGTTTTGTACTCGAGACTCAGTCCAGGACTACGACCAAAGACAATGAAATATGGCCTCCAGGCTGGCCTTGACTATTAAACACTGCTTGATATTCTATTGTTTTCTGTAGATCCTCCAGATGATTTCAGCCCCTGTGAACAGTTCCTTTGGACTGACGGACCTGGTCCACTTCTGCTTCGGAAAGAACCTTGACAAGAGGGACAGGATGTCTGACTGGGAAAAGCGCCCTCTAAGTCAGGCCCAAATGACATATGCTGGTAAGTTGTAGGGTTTGGATGATGGCTAGGTAAAATGATAAAAAGTACATTCGCTTTTTATTATAAATATATATATATATATATATATATATATGTATATATATACATATATAATGTAAAAATAAATGGTTCTGCGTCGGTGCATAAAATGAATAGGACACAAGGTAGATAAATAAAAACACCGGAGAAGTGAATATTCCACTGACGTTTCGGGCATAGCCCTTTATCGAAGTGATTCAAGCATAAACAACAATATACAAAATCAAAAATATATAGGCGACGCTTGGTAGTCAAGATGCAAAGGCGCGTGAGAGTACGCGAAAGAAGAGAAAAAGAGATAGAGAAACGTCACAAAGCTCAAAAGTTGGACCATTGTGACGTGAGAAAATAGGAGAAAATTTGAAATATAGGGAGCGTTAGAAGAGCGTATCTCCAGGGGAGATACGCGGAAAGCAAAAGAAAAGGAAATCGAAAAGAAGAGGCGCACAGAAAGAAAAATAAGCAATTGAAAAAGCATTATGACGTAATAAAGATATTAAAGTTCAACAAAGTTCAGTGTGAGTTAGGGAAAGATCTGAAAGTGGCGTTCATCCCGTCCGGGTGGAGAGTGCCAAGTTTGAAGATTATCCTCTCCTCCATCAGCTTCCTTTCTTTCTCATCTCGGCAAGATTTCAGCACACATACTTGAAGGTCATCAGCATTATGATCTCCGATGTTGAAGTGGTGAGCTACAGGTAGTCCGGCTGTCTTCAGGCGTATGGAACGCAGATGCTCCGTGATTCTATCGGCTAGGCGTCTCTTTGTCTCCCCGATGTACACCATGGAACAGCGGGTACATGTCAATCCGTAAATGACATTAGTGGTGGTACATGTGAATTCTCCTCTGATATGCCAAGTTCCTCTGGGGCCCACCACATCATGGGATGAGACATGGGCGCAGGTCTTGCAACGAGGACGCTTACACCGAGTGGTACCAGGATTAGTGATGCTGTGGGGTATCTGACTGGGAAGTCTTGAGCAGACAAGTTCGTTTTTGATGTTCTTCCCCCTTCTTACATGATGGGGGATGAATCCCCCATCATGTAAGAAGGCCATCCCCTTTTCACAATTTCTGAGACTAAGACGAATTTGCGGCGACGACACTAATTTCAAGTCAAGAGCGAAGGAGATGAGAACTTTCTTCTCTGACAGAGGCTATCCCGACAAGATCGTCGAAGGGGGAATGATGAAGGCTAGCCGAATCACACAACATGACGCTCTGACTAAGAGACGTAAGGATTCTAATTCCCGCACCCCTCTTGTACTCACGTACAGCCATACATCTCAGCGAATTGCTAAGGCCGTACGTGAAAACATCAACATCCTCCGGGCTGACGAGACGACTCTTAGTGTATTTGGGGCCAACCCATTCATCACGGCGTACCGGAGGGGGAAGAACATCAAAAACGAACTTGTCTGCTCAAGACTTCCCAGTCAGATACCCCACAGCATCACTAATCCTGGTACCACTCGGTGTAAGCGTCCTCGTTGCAAGACCTGCGCCCATGTCTCATCCCATGATGTGGTGGGCCCCAGAGGAACTTGGCATATCAGAGGAGAATTCACATGTACCACCACTAATGTCATTTACGGATTGACATGTACCCGCTGTTCCATGGTGTACATCGGGGAGACAAAGAGACGCCTAGCCGATAGAATCACGGAGCATCTGCGTTCCATACGCCTGAAGACAGCCGGACTACCTGTAGCTCACCACTTCAACATCGGAGATCATAATGCTGATGACCTTCAAGTATGTGTGCTGAAATCTTGCCGAGATGAGAAAGAAAGGAAGCTGATGGAGGAGAGGATAATCTTCAAACTTGGCACTCTCCACCCGGACGGGATGAACGCCACTTTCAGATCTTTCCCTAACTCACACTGAACTTTGTTGAACTTTAATATCTTTATTACGTCATAATGCTTTTTCAATTGCTTATTTTTCTTTCTGTGCGCCTCTTCTTTTCGATTTCCTTTTCTTTTGCTTTCCGCGTATCTCCCCTGGAGATACGCTCTTCTAACGCTCCCTATATTTCAAATTTTCTCCTATTTTCTCACGTCACAATGGTCCAACTTTTGAGCTTTGTGACGTTTCTCTATCTCTTTTTCTCTTCTTTCGCGTACTCTCACGCGCCTTTGCATCTTGACTACCAAGCGTCGCCTATATATTTTTGATTTTGTATATTGTTGTTTATGCTTGAATCACTTCGATAAAGGGCTATGCCCGAAACGTCAGTGGAATATTCACTTCTCCGGTGTTTTTATTTATCTACCTTGTGTCCTATATACATATATATATATATATATTGTGTGCTTTTCAATGGGTCCTCATGAACTCTGTCCTCTCTTCTTTTTCCTTCTCTTCTCTTCTCCCTTTTTCCTCTTTTTCTACTCTCTCTCTCTCTCTCTCTCTCTCTCTCGCCCATATTATTCTGACTCGCAGCTGAAATCTATTATATTCATTTTCAGTTTGTATAACAAATTAAGCAAAGTACAACAGTAGAGATTTGGATGCTCTTCCATGTGGTGGTCTCATGTCCTCATGAGTATTAATAATCCTGTCATCTTTTTTTTCTAGCCCTGGATGCCTTCTGTTTGCTAGAAATCTATGCTCATCTCAAAGAGATAGTATCAGACCATGGCTTACAGATGAACATGGAACCATGGATCTCTAGTAAGACAAACGAGAAGTCCAAATCCAAGACCAAATCCAAATTAAGCATGTCACCCAAAAAGAGGCCTCCAGTTGATGAAGCCGTTAACCAGGTTTGTAATCCTTCTATTATTGTATGTTTTTCATAATCTTCTCTTCATGCATCCCTTCTGCTCTCCAATTTACTACCTTCTCTTCTCCCATCTTTGTCTTGCTACTTCTCCTTCTTTTACTCCTTCTCCATTTCCTTCTCTTTCTTATCCTTTTCCTTATCTTTCTCTTCCTATTTCTTCTCCTCTTACTTTTTCTTCTCCTTCTTCTCCTGTTCTTCTTTTTCTCCTTCTTCTTCTTCCACTCCTTCTTCTCCTCCTTCTCCTCCTCCTTCTTCTCCTCCTTCTTCTCCTCCTTCTCATCCTTTTCCTCCTACTTCTCCTCCTTTTTCCTTTCCTCCTTCATCTTTTCATCCTCATCCTTATTCTTCTCCCCCCTCCCCATCCTTCTTTTCCTATCCTTCCCCTTCTCATCCTTCCTTTTTTTTCCTCCTCCTTTTTCTTCTTATGTTTTAAATGTGTGTCATCTGTGTAATATTCTCGTTAGTGTGATGGTGAATAAAAAGATAATTATCGTCCATCTTATCATGAGAAATTCTATTCTAGTCTCCTGTTTTTCCTCCTTCTTGTACTACCACCCATAGCCTCCACGAGCTCCTCGTATATCATCGGATAAACTAGCCGTGGTATGCGACAACATGCTGAAGGGGTTAGGGAAACATCTCATCTGGAAATATGGAGTGGATGTTATAAATCTTGATAAGGAGGATGAACATGAGAAGGCTGTTGAGGTTAGCTAAAAACCCTCTCTTTATAAAACTCTTTGATAAGTGAGTCAAATAGCTCACTCATGTTATCTGACATGTGTTCTCTGGACATGTGTCGATGGTAACGGCTCTAATTAGTGATTTACATGTTCAAATCAGATTCCTTTGCCTTATGAGAAAGTCTTTCGTAACAATTTAGCATTACATTCATCTAGGAAAAATCAATTTTTTGTGAATGCAAATAATAATGATAATAATAATAATGATAAGTATGGTGTTGTGGTGTAGCGGATACAACGTCGGACTGTGGATCACATGGTTTGTGGTTCCAGTCCCACTGCGGCACTAATGTCCTTTTGGCCATTCTACATTTATCACTTTCCACCCTGGAGTAATATGGGTACAGGTAGGAAGGAATTCCTTAAATGCTGTGAGCACCAAAACTGGTACCTTAGTAGAACCTTGCGTGGTGGATGTGTGCGCTATGAAAATATCCAATATTTTTAATTAGGTTTTAGCAAGATGCTAAATTTTTGTCTAGTAAGAATGTGCTCATTTAGTGGACTCAATCTTCATTCATTTCTCCTAAATGTGATTGAATTTTCACATACATTATAATTATGTTATACTGAATAACTGAATCATTCATACCGCTTGTAACAACAAAGTCTCTCTTTGTTGAATACTTATAGATGTAAGTTTTAATACCGGTATGTCACATTCTCAAAAAACTAAATTGGGACAAATCAATTTGTATACATACTTGATGTTTTTTGTGTTTTTCGTAACTAAAGAATGAAATGTGGACTTGCAGAATTAGGGCCTGTGTTGAATACTTTTAGCTGTACACTTAAAGAGAATGTTGAGTTCTGGGAAGAGAAACATATTTTTTTAGCATTATCATTGCATTATGCAAGTGTGGAAGAACATCAGATAAAATATGTTCCCTGGAAAGCAAGGCTCTTCAAATGCCTTAATATTCTAATATGGCATGTAACATAACAAAACAGGCCGGATTTTTATGCCTCATGTTTGTGTAGTCCCATATACATCTTTCTGTGTACAGTGCTTGTAACTTTACCAAGAGTGGACCAAATTTCTTATCATTTTGATGATTCCAGAACCTTGCAGTACACACCAATACTTATCTGTATCTGTATTGTTACATGTACGTCAGCAAAATTTCTGTTTGGACACATCCACGCTAACTTTGTGATGACAGAAGTGCATTGCGTGTGGAAAGACTTTATCTTTAAATGTTACCAGGGGAGGGCTATGAACAATTGAAGAAGGAAGGTTGTTCCAGTCCCTAACAATATTTACGAAGAAGAAGTCCTGTAATACTCTGGCCCTATGCCTGATCTGAAGAAACTTCTGGTCATTCCCACTAGTAGCTCTTGGGTTACGTTGAATGAATTCATCCAAATGTATATTAACTAATCCATTTTTCATCTTATATAACATGGAAAGTCTTTGATTCTTCCTTCGTGTGTCAAGGGTTTCCCACCCAAGAAATTTAATGGCCTTGGTAACAGAGCCCTTTTCCCCTCGGTAGTACAGAATCTTGATGCTTGTCGCTGCACCTTGTCCAGGGACTTAATGTTTGTCTTCATAAATGGATCCCAAGCAGCTGCAGCATACTCAAGTATTGGACGGACCAGCATCTGGTTTGCAGTGGATTTGGTGTTCTTGTCACAACATCACAGATTCCGCCTAATGACGTTCTGGACCCCTCTGTGCTTTGGAAACAACCTCCTTGGTATGTGTGTTCCAACTCAGCGTGTTAGAGATATGTACACCTAAGTATGGGTGGGAAGAAACACAGTCCAGATCTCGACCACAGAAATTGTAGGAACGCTGTGGCAGAATTCGTTTCCCAAACGTCATTGAGTAGCACTTGCTCGGATTAAAGTTCATTAACCAGGTGTCCTGCCAGCGTTCCAGGGACTGGAGGTCATGTTGGAGTAAACAGTTGTCATGCTCTACCGACACTGGGGTGTATAAAATGCAGTCATCTGCAAACAACCTTGTCTTAGAGTTAATGTTATCAGGCATGTCATTGACATTTAGTAGAAACCACAATGGCCCAGTCTCTGCCCCCTGCCGAACTCCGGATGTCATCAAAGCAGGAGCTGAAGAGTGTCCGTTGATTACTACTTGTTGTGATCTATTTCTCAGAAAATCTTCCACCCAAATAGAAATTTCCCCTCCAAGACTATAATATTGAAGCTTTTCTATTAACCTACGGTGAGGGACCTGATCGAACGCTTTCGTGAAGTCCAGTAAAACCATGTCGACTAGGTTGGCGTTATTGAGTTCCCTACTAACATCGTGGATAGAGAGGATAAGTTGCGTCTCAGTAGATCTTTTAGCTCAGAAACCATGTTGACAATCAGTAAGAATATTCTGGTCTTCCAGATATTTTATTACGTGGCTGTGGATAATATGTTCCATCACCTTGCAGACTACCGACATCAAAGAGACAGGCCGGTAGTTTCCCAGCGAACTTCTGTTCCCCTTTTTGAAGATAGGAGCTATATGTGCTTTCTTCCATCCTTTAGGCACGGACCCAGTGTCGACCGAGGACTGAAATAGATCCTGCAGAGGAGAGGCTAGCTGCACAGTACCAATTTTCAGAAACCAGGGTGGAATACTGTCGGGCCCAGGTGATGTACTGGCATTCAGTTCTCTAAAAAGCTTCTAAACTCCATCACTGGTGATAGTAAGGTGACTTATTCCCTACGGACTGGAGCTCAAAGATTGGATATCCCTATCAGATTCGGTGACAAAAACACTCTTGAACTGGTCATTCAGTAGGTTTGCATTGTCTTTGTTGTCACTGACAACACGACCACCACTTTCTAAATCGGAAATGCATTGACTGTCTCTGTTGAGATGTCTGATAAAACTCCAAAATCGTTTTGGAGTTTCTAGTAAGGCAGTACCCAAGAAGTCTTCAATGTAGGAAGATCTAGCTTGCTTGCTGAGTTTATGAGTGTTTTTCCTACATGTATATTGCCTGAAGACCTCTCAATCCTCGGACCTCCCTGACTTTACTGCTTTATTGTACAACCTCTGCTTCTTTCTTACAGCACATTCTAATGTGCAGTTAAACCAAGGAACGTTGAATCTGCTTGATTTCTCCATGGTGACCTTGACAGCAGATTTAATTGCTTCCCATTTGTCATCAACACTTCTCCCCAACATTGATTGAAAGTATCTATCAGAAAAACTTTGAAGATCGTTTGTAATAGACGAGACGTCGGCTCTGTCCCAGATAAACCTTTCTTTTGATTGGCCGTTTCCTGATAAGGGCAGTCCGCAAGTTGAATACCACTGAGTTGTGATCAGCAATACCATCCATGACTGAAACTTATCCACTACCTCTGGATTATTGGTGAAAACCAAGTCCAGGATATTTTCGGTCTCACCCTGTTTCCTAGTTGGTTTGTTTACGTGTTGATGTAAACCCATTTCCCAAACCAATGATAAAAGTTTATCAGCAGCTTTGTTGCTACCGCCCTTCCAGGTATAATACAATAATTGTCCCAAGAGATGTTAGGTAGATTGAAGTCTCCCGTGAGAACTACGATACGTGAATTTTATTTTATTTCCCAAGTCCAGAAATGATTGACCGTAATATTTATATGCTAGATGATCAACCTTTTCTGATCGATTCCACAACATTTCGTTTACAATGCAATTGCATGACCAGAACTCAACCTTCTCTTTAAGTATGTCACATTCTCAAGAAACATAGATTGGGACAAATCAATTTTTCACATACTGACAAAATAACAAAACATGGTAAGGGTATGAATAATTTGATTGTTACCTGAATTTTTTTTAATCTTGCAGATTGCACAGAAAGATGGTCGTGCTATTTTGACAACTGGAGCGCCATATCACATGGTATGTACTAGATATACGAAATGGCTACCGGTATGCTGTTTTGTAAAGTTTTTATGAATTGGCTTATGTCAGGGATTCTTATTAAGAAAAAAATTAATGTAATATCTTTATGCCTCCATTACAAAATGGGGCTCATTATGTATGCCAAAATAGCTTGTGATCACATTATCATTAGAATAAATGGACAGATTACCATCAAACACCTAACATGTATGTATCTTGCAGAGCCAATGAACTGAGTAGATTTTAGGGTCATGAGGTCAAAGGTCACGGGGCTCATTATGTATGCAGAAATAGCTTGTGAACTCATTCTCATTAGAACTGACGGATGGATTACTATCAAACTCAGGACATGTATGTATCTTGCAGAGCCAATGAACTGATTAGATTTTAGGGTAATGAGGTCAAAGATTAAAGGGTCATACATGTATATGAAAAATAGCTTGTAATCACGATACTCTGAGAACCTGTTAATGGATTACAATCAAACTTGAATTTTATAAATTCCTTCTGTTTTTGGTTTGTAAAATCGCTCTTTGGCAGAGGCATCATTTTTCGACTGCGCAGCCGAAGGTCCATCTAGTTTCTAATGCCACCAGCCTTGAACTATTTGTCACAGATCTAGAAAAATACATTAATGTAAAGTTGTAATTGATACTGAAATATCAGAATAAAAAATGTAATAATTTCAAGGTTTTTTTACATATTTTAATACATGTATAAACTATAATGGAATGAAGTCTCATATTGATACATACTTGTATTAAGTTTGAGTTCATGCCTCAAATGGTTAGTCTTTCTCATTCCATATTTCTTGACTCCCAGCTAAAGTCACGAGTGGAAGAAGGTCGAATCTGTTGTGTCAAAACTGGCAAGACGGTCGAGGAGCAGGCTCGAGATGTTCTAGGATTCTTTAACGCGCAGCCTTTGGTTGAACCTCGCAGGTGAGATGAAAAAGTTATTAAGATGTGTAAGAGGTACTGCAGTGTCGATGCAAATTATTTTAACTCTTTTATTTGCCTCATTATCTTCCTGAGATAACTGTTCCAACAAAATTTGTCATCATATTTATAGAATCCATTGTTAGTAGTTTTGCAGAAACGTAACCTAATAATAATTGAAGTTTATTGTTTGTACCGATCCGCATGTTAGGCAAATACATACAGGGCGAAAAGGTGATTCCACTTAAGCTTGATGTCAATAAATGCAGGAAAATCAGAAGAAACAAGTCGGGGGGGGGGGGGGGGGGGGGGGGGGGGTCTTCAATGAATCCTATTAACATTGTCAAAAGCTATACAAAAAAGTGATATTGCCCTTCGAAACTCTGTAATTGGCACTGACCAGCAAAACCATATGACTCTGTATTTATGCCTCCGTTACAAAGTAGCTGGAGGCATTATGTTTTCGGGTTGTCCGTCCGTCCATTCATACGTACGTCAGTACGGTTATCTCAAGAACCGATTGATGGATTTCTGCCAAACTTGAATGAATTGAGTAGACTTTGGGGTCACGAGGTCAAAGTTCAAAGGTCACAGGGCTCATTATGTATGCATAAATAGCTTGTGATCACATCATTAGAACCGATGGACACATTACCATCAAACGCAGAACATGTATGTATCTTGCTGAGTCAAGGAACTGATTAGATTTGGGGGTCATGTGGTCAAAGGTCATGGGGCTCATTATATATGCAACTAGATGGAATTTTGACTGCGCGCAGTCGAAAATGATGCCTCCGCCATAGAGCAATTTAAACAAGTTTGGAGTTTAAATCTCCAGTGGTTCTTGAGATATCATGATAACAATCTCAATGTATGAAATTTCATAAGTTGACCTCTGTGACCCTTGACCTTTGACCTACGTGCTCCAAAATCTAATCAGATTGTCTTCCTATGGTGATACACACTATCATTAAGTTTGAAGTTTAAATCTCCAGTGGTTCTTGAGATATTATGATATGGTGATACATACATGTACTATCATTAAGTTTGAAGTGAAAATTCTCCAGTGGTTCTTGAGATATCGCGATAACGATCTCAATGTATGGAATTTCATAAGTTGACCTCTATGACCCTTGACCTTTGACCTACGTGCTCCAAAATCTAATCAGATTGTCTTCCTATGGTGATGCACACTATCATTAAGTTTGAAGTTTAAATCTCCAGTGGTTCTTGAGATATTATGATAACAATCTCAATGTATGGAATTTCATAAGTTGACCTCTATGACCCTTGACCTTTGACCTATGTGCTCCAAAATGTAATCAGATTGTTTTCCTATAGTGATACACACTATCACTAAGTTTGAAGTTTAAATCTCCAGTGGTTCTTGAGATATCATGATAACAATCTCAATGTATGGAATTTCATAAGTTGACCTCTGTGACCCTTGACCTTTGACATACGTGCTCCAAAATCTAATCAGATCGTCTTCCTATGGTGATACATACTATCCTTAAGTTTGAAGTTTAAATCTCAAATGGCTCTTGAGATATCGCGCTAACAAACTCAATACAAGGAATTTCATAAGTTGACCTCTGTGACCTGTGACCTTTGACCTACGTACTCCAAAATCTAATCAGATCGTCTTCCTATGGTGATAAATACTATTCCCGAGTCTTAAGTTTAAATCTTAAATGGTTCTTGAGATATTGCGATAACGGTCAAACGGGACGGACGTACGGACGTACGGACGGACAACCCGAAAACATGATGCCTCCGGCACCACCTTCGGTGGCGGAGGCATAAAAATAGCTTGTGATCGCATTATTATTAGAGCCAATGAACTGATTTATTTTAGGATCATGAGGTCAAAGATAAAAGGGTCATACATGTATATGAAAATAGCTTGTAATCACAATATTCTGAGAACCTGTTAATGGATTACAATCAAACTTGAATTTTATAAATTCCTTCTGTTTTGGTTTGTAAAATTGCTCTATTGCTGAGGCATCATTTTCGACTGCGCGAAATCGGAGTTCCATCTAGTTCACATTTAACATTTTCTCTGTCATTTGCTCTTAGGAAGAAGAAGAGAGTCCCATGACTCCTATAAAGTCTGCAACGGATCAAGCACAGGATGTTGCAAGTCAGCCCACCGTTGTAGGAGATCCATATGGCTATATGACATCTCATGCCAGTAACAAAGACAGATCCAGAACTGTTGCAGATTTATCTTCCGAATTTGATTCCGTGTTGGTGTGCACAGACACCGCTTTTGAGGCGTCTGGTGGAGCATCGCAGTACATGAACAGATCACCAGCGTCGTACACGGAAGGTGCCCTTGACTTCAGTAATGTCAAGGTCGGAAAGTCTGTTGACCTCCAAGTGGACTTGGTTCCTGAAGGGATCTTTGCTTCATAAAATTCCCTGTCTTAGTTGTTCTGTGGAATTTTTTGTAATAAACCTTATTTTGAAACATGTGTGTTGCACACTTTATGGACAGCAAAAGAAAGTAAACAAAGCTTCATTTATCGGAAATTCTAGTGCAAGAAAAGAACCCCACTGTATCATTTATAGCTACATTGAATTGTGTTCCTGAGTGCACAGGCACCCATGTGTGCACACTCTCAACTTTCATCATGAGCCTCTGTTGTCTTTCCATGAATGTATATATATATATATATATATATATGCCCTTTATAGTCAAGTATATTTTATCATAGTCGGTCTACATTTTGGCAATTATTAGTGGAATTATTGCGGAATCAAATACCACAATGAAAAAATGCAATTGCAAGCATTTGTAGTTGCTCAAGCTTTCATTACCTTTACATTATAATAATAATGGTACATGTGTTTATTCAATAATCAATCATCATTGCAGCTCAAGAGCTGAATTACGAATGATCATGTACGCTTAATTGTGACAGCTAGTGATATTCAAATTTATGCCATATACGTATGTGTGATAATAGTATTGTTTATGGCGATTGGCTTGGAATAAATATGTCCAAGTCACCGTGCCTTATGATGTTTGAAACTTTCTTTATTATGCTGTAATGATTTCCTTTCTCCACCCAGATGTTAAATGGGTACCCGGTAGGATGCGAAAGCCAATGTGCTTAGATTAGCAAGTGTGTGCTTGTAAAAATGATGCACTGGCTGGAATGCTCCCCAGGGAGTGGAGAATGTGCATACATTGTGTGCGGGTAAGCCTGAATCCGATGACCGGGGTAATAATATGATTGCAGGGCCCTCAGGGAGGACAGTATGAATACTGATGAGGCTACCCTGGGTAAACAAGACATATTATTATTATAGTAGTCTGTGGTGCCCAGAATATGGGTGTTGCAAAAATATTAGGACGGAAATTAAGGTATATAAAGATACATTCGTCTCGGGTTATAAACTACGTACACTATAGGTTCTATGGAGAAAATCAAAAATTCTTGATGATTACTAGTATATAGTAATCAAGAATTTTTTTTTTTTTTAAAGTTTATGAATGTTAATGATTTAAACATGTCAATGACTACTTATTTGCCTGCAACTCCATTTTTCATTAGAGGTTACTCACTCAAAACAACAACTCAACATTTAATCAACTTTGTGAATGTGTAATTCATATTTTTAATAACTGCACAGGTGTGCATTCCTGCTTGTTACCAATTGCAACTACATTCCATTTGCTCAGTGGGAATACATTCCTTTTTATTGTTGTTACAGTTAGTAAATGTCATTCCAAGATCTATTGTTTTTAGTAGATCTGTGGCATATGTTTGTATTTCTATCCTGTATAATAAACACATTGAAAATGTAAGACACCCTTTGATGACCCAACAAGAAGCTCTCATTAACATTCCTCTCTCTCTCCTTAATAAAGGTCATTGGAATTCATTATGAAAATTCATCAAAGAATATAGATGCGTTAAAGAGAAAAAAAGTTGATGCAGCTTCAAACAACATCTGAAGTCTGTAATGTAGGACAATATAAACAAAATATATCTATTTTTACCACCTGGCTTGCCCTGTTTAGGAAAAACAAAGGAGGAAAGCTCTTCATTGGGATTTAGTACACTTTTTGAGGCAACCTGGCTTAGAATACAGACTGTTTCAAGAAGGTTTAGAGACATGGAGCCAACTTGACTCAGGGAATGACATGCTTACTTTTTATAGGCTAGATCAACAGGAAATAACGCCAGAGCGATGTTGCTACGCAAGAATATACAACCCCCCCCCCCCCCCAAAAAAAAAAAAAAAATATATATATATATATATAAATACATAAATAAATGACTTTCACAGAGGAAGTGGGCGAAGATGTTAGACAATTTTTTTTTAAACTTTCCCTAATACCTTCTCACCAATGTGTAATTTCCTTGACATGATTTTATTTCAATGATGCCTCACATGAAAATCACTTGAATTGTTGCCAATTAATCATGCAAAGCAGTTTTACTCTTTTTTTTTATGATGGATCAAGATTATCTTAATATATTTTCTTCGTGCCAATACCTGCATGCCGTGAGATATTATTTCACTGTCCATCAAAGTATAATCTTCCCTATTTTTTATATTTTTATTTGTCAGTGTGATGGGAACTTGCCTGTCACATCTAATGTGTTAGAATCATGATGTAATTACACGTAGCAAGTTAATACTGCATTTAAACTGTCTGAACACATTGTCTGCTGAGAGCCAGAAGGGCATTGACTAATAATATCTTGGGACCAAGTTATTAACACCCTTCTGTTTCTCAGCAGAAAATGTGATCTTGCACCCACACACGTCTGAATGTTATTTATCTGAATATACTGTAAATTATTTTATTTAATATTTATTTAATTATTTATATATTATATATTTATTTTTAGGATAATCATGATATTTTGAAATAATCATATGTTGAAATATTTCCTCTACATGTGCAATGTGTGTACAATCATCGTTTTCAATGGCATGTTGCCCTTTGAGATGTGTATATACACTGTATATATTAAGGTAAAGATATTTATTTCTCTCCATGCTGATTTGGAAATAAAGTATATATTTATACATGAATTGATGTATGTCTTTTGTTTGCTCATTTCCTGTCCAATTTTCACAATGTTGGAAAAGAAAGCATTTATAATTTTTTTTTTTAATTTCATTCCATTGAAGAGTCTGAATACTTTATGTATGTTATGACCCCTACTGTACAATAATAATAATGATCATTTATCCTCCGCTATACACTTAAAGAAGTCTGAAGTGCTTACAATGTAAAAAAAAAAAAAGATAGGTAAAAGACACAAAGACTAGCTCTGTAGAAAAAAAGATAGTTCTCCAATTGTTTTTTTAATGTTGACAGATTTTCGTTCGATTAGAGTATGCTATATTATTCCAGATTTTAGAAGCAGTTGAACTAAATTGTGTATCGGTAGAAGAAATACATGTACCCTGTAGTTGATATATGAATTACAAATCTAGAAGCATCATTTATGGAACAAAGATTACTTTAAGAGATGAAAAGGAAAAATAATGTTCGTTAGGTAAGAGGGTGCAGTACAATGTATTGTTGATTGATTTGTAAACAGTGCCAGAGTTTGAACTGAAAAAAAATATTCAAGCAATAAACGAGCAATAAATTATTTTGCTTAAAATATATATTTGTATTATTGACTTGAAAACATCCTGCGACACAGTTCTAACAGCACTCACAATTATCCTTGTACAAACAAAAAAGGCCTTTTATTTGGATCCATGAACCAGATACGCAGTTCACACTCTGTAGCAGGAAATTCAAGGCAAAAATTACAGAAGAAGAAGAAGATACAGAAGATGGTTTAAAATAAACTATGATTTTATTATATGATAGTTCTTAGTAGCAACTTTAGTGCACGCTGACAATCCAGAGAACTTCCAAGGTCAACTTCTGAGACATCCAATGCCCCTTATCCCCTTAAAAATAATTTGTCTTCCTCACACAGTTTGCAAACTTCATGATAGGCCGATATAGCCCTTTGAAGATTACCAGAAGAAGGAAGAATGTGTACTTCAATTCTCATGGTTGACCCTTCAGAAATCTTGCTACATTACAGATTAGTCAGACAAGTATTTAGTTGTCTTTCAGTTTCACAAGCTTATGAATTAAGTGTAGAATTTTTCACCTAGCTTATCAATGCATTGACTTATTTGGTTTACTAGTCATAAAAAATGTAAATATGACTCTTATTCACAAAGTTGGTGTTAATTAAAAATTAAGTTTTTTAATTCATTAATTTTCATTAATTAACACTTTAATTATCAAATTCAATTAAAATTTACACTTTGATCATTAATTATTTTTACTGAAATTTGTTGATTAAAAATAAAAAAGGAATCATTCTTCACCCAGCACGTAATGGACAAACCACAAATAATTTTAAATGGTGATAAAAATGGATATGCCACGACAACCAAGAAAACAGCTCAGAATTTCTTCCGTCTCCTCTTCAGTGCTTTCAAAGATTTCCTCTTGTTGGCCTTTCGAAGCTGAAAATTAGAGAATAAAAATCAAAATATTAGTTTTAGAGATGGGGATGATATCAGACAAATAGAGAGATGAAATATGGCTGAAAGACAAAACCAGAAAAGCAGGGACAAAGAAGGCTTGGAAGTGGCCATTACCAACTTTGGAACTGTCAAAAAAATTCTTGAAACAATCAAACTATACTGTGGAGGTTAAATACAGAAATAATTCTCTAAAAATATCAATTGTGACATATCTTAATCATAAAAACAAAAGACATTTATCGACACAAAGTTCCTTTGTTTTTGTTATCATATAGTAGTGTCGAACTTCAAGGTGTTTTTATAAGGCCTAAAAATAAAAAGATGTTGTAGTGCCCTTTAGGTGACAGAAACTGGGTCGGTTGATACCTTTTTATTTTGTTTAAAAACTTTTTTCCCCTCAAAACAGCAACCATCACCCCAAAAGACTCAAAACCGTGAACGTCACCGAAATTTCGCTGGTTTCTAGCTGGTGTATTGCATGGTACATGAACACGAGGCAGGGGTCTACTTGTTTATGCTAGCAGGATTTTGAAACTAGGGCAGAAGACAAGTGAGATTTTGGGAATAATTTGATGATTTTTAAGCATTCATATCCCAATTAATCAAACATTAATTAAACATTTTTTTCTAAAAACCGGTAAAAAAAAAAAAAAATTATTAAAAAGCCGACCAGAGATTTTGGGGTTGGTCGCAAAGGGCAATACAACATCTTCTTTTTTTTGGCCTAACACAAATTGAAGAATAACCATGCATGCTTCTTGAGTATCATCTACATTAAAATACAATATCTTACCTTGCTTGATACTTTTCCCCTGGTAAAGGAAGTAGGATGGAATGAAAATAAACAAGAAACATAAATCATCAAATTAAAAATACCATCCAGTAAAATTGCATCCATTTTAAATATATCTAAGACTTTTGCAGATCTATATAATATCACACATGACTGATATGCTGAGTGTGTAATCTTTTTCTTCTTTCGAACAGGCACATCTCTGGAATTTAAATACTCATAAAATTTCTGATTGATAATCACCTATATCCTGGTGCAGGGAAATGCAAAAAATTATATTTTCCTTCAATATCACACTTAATATTACTTCACTACCTAGTAATGACTAACCTTAATTCTCACGTAATCCCACAAGATTTATTCAGAATGTTAAAACTGACAAATTAATGATAATTATCTGGAACAAGATTTGTTATAAAATGTATCGTAAGTGGAATATGAGCACTTAAAGACAAGAAACGTTTGCTATAATATTATTGTACATCAATGAAACACAAAGTCCTATATGAGTATTATCATAAAGTTTTTGTAAATTATGTTTTTTTTTCTTCAAAGTTTAATTAATTTTGTGATATAATTATAATTCATGTGTTTTTCTTTGTAAACAATATACATGTAATTAGGTGTTTCTCATGTACGTAGTATTCAATTAATAAATGATGATGAACAAAAGTTTTTGTGAAGTTATTGACATCTTGCTGTTCCAGATAACCAATTTCATTTTAATTGTTTCATTCTAATTGACGCTACAGATCTGGTGAAACTATAAATAAGATGAAAAGTAGTCCCGGGCAGCTCAAAGACATTTCAAGAAGAAAGAGAAAATCATGGAATGCAAAAATGCAGTTTTTATTTGAAGTGGGAAAAATTTATAGGACTGGTCCAAAAGCTTTTCATTTTTCTTTCAAAATATCTTACTTCTTTCTTGGCGGTCCTTCCGTGTCACCATCAAAGTTTCTATCGAGGGCACTGATGTTATCAAACCTCGTCAAACCATCCAGACTGGCCATGGTGGTCAAATTACGCTCTCTTTGCTGTACCAGAAACAAGTAGAATGATAATAATAATAATTTGCCATACCTGTACTTATATAGCACATAACACAAAGTTTATGTCCCTATGTGCTGTAATATAGAGAAGATTGATATACACTCAGCATAATTCCTTAAGTCATTAGTTACAATTGGAAATTGTTTCTAAAAACAAATGTTTTAAGACAAGTTTTTAAGTTTTTAGAGATCATCTCTGACCTATAACTTCAATCACGTCAGATCTTTACAAGCTGTAATCAAAAACATTTTCTTTTCCCCCTCAATCAATAAGGGTTCAAAGGTTATAACTAGACACTAAAGGGAACTGAAATGAACCTCTGATTTGTTTACAAAGATTCCTAGAATGATCCCTAAATCTGGGAAATTGTTCTATTGTTGTATGAACTCTTAAATTACACGTTTAAAAAAAAATCAGTTCAAAATGATATGGGAAGCAAGACTATACAGGGAGTGATGATTGTATGGCGTTTAGTGTAAAAAATAACTTTATGTTTGCAGGGGCTCTTTTTAGGATTCGGTGTTGTACATGAGCTATTTAATCACAATGATATTTAAGTTTTTTTTTTTTTGGGGGGGGGTACCATTAGAGCTTGCAGAGCTAAAGCACTCACCATACTGATTCAGAGCTCTTTTGAAACTTTCCATGGAATAAAACTCCCAAGCTGATTTAATTTTCAACATTATTTTATCCTACTGTTATTACAATCTGTAGAGCACGATGTATCACCTCAAAAAAATTCAAATGTTATCTTATCATTTCAAAATTAAAGGTAGGCCTATCTTTGGTTTATCTACAAATTTTCCATGCACCTTTAATCATATAGTCTGACAAATTGTCATACTTTAATTCGTTGATGACTATAGGAGTAACTGCCATTAAAATGTGGAAAAAAAATGTTTTTTTTTTTTTTTTAAACTCTGCTACAATAGCATAGTTAGGGGAATGACCAGAAAGGGGAATTGGAGTATCGCTGACGATGATAGAGATGATATGAGACAGGTCTTCCTGCATGCCGATTTCATACCTTGTCTTTCTTGGTTACAGGAAGTCTCAAGAAATTCTCTTCTTCATAACTGAAATATAAGGGAAAAGACATTCACAAACCATTAATATTATCAATCAGCTTCCATATACATGTATGTGTTGACTCCTCAAAATAAATTCAGTTTATTTTGCATGATCATAATTAAACACTTAAAAACACTTTAAGCAAATTTTGAAATTATCTAAAATAGCAACAGAAACAATTTTAGATGCTGCTTGTAAGTATCGGCTTGTAAGTATCGGCTTGCATGGTGAAACAATTTTATCACAGCACTGTAATCTCTGACCTTTAACCTCAATCTCACCAGCTGACCATTACAAGCGGTAATACAAATCCTTTCCCTTTTGACCTCCAATCAAGGGGCAACAATCCAATATTCTTTAAAAAAATCCTTGTTATAAAACTATACTAGAGAACATTATTAAAATGTCCAAATATTTAAAGTATAGCAATTCTCTTCCCACACTTACTCATTCTTTTCTTTGGTTTCTTTATCTTCCTTTAGCCTGTGAAGACTCATAGATTCCTGTACAATGTAATGAAAATAACAATATTTGCTATTGAAATAACAACAACAGAATTTGCAATTTGTTTATGAACTGTTTAATAAGTTTACTACCACCCCCCCCCCCCCCCCTTTAAAATGTTCGTTATCAAATTAGTTAATACTGTCATATAATTTGATCAGCTCGTTTAATCTGTCTGTAAATTTAAAAGTCTAAATTCCTTTTTAATCCCCTTTTTTTTGCTTGATGAAAAAGTCACATTATTGCCCATCAGCTAACATAATTTGAAGGGTGAGGGATAGGGTTCTTCAAAAAATGTTGGCAAACTTAATTTGTTGGGACATGTACAATTTCAAACTTTGTTACACATCATATTTTTGGTAAAAACTAAATATGCTAGTGATATTGATATGAATAAGATTAAATCTAATAGAACATCACACACTAATTCTGAACAGTTTTAATCATTTACGTACCTGGACTTCTTCAGGTCCGTCATAGTACTCGGCTACATAGAAAGGAAGAACAAATGTAAAATGTATATAATTTTTGGTTCACGTCAAAATTGAACTTCATTTCACAAATTGAAAATCAAGCAAAGTTTATGCGATAAATTAATCATATTTTGTGGTCTCAAACATAGTTCTCATCCGTTTCCCAGAGGCACAATATGTGTATATAGTGGTGGGCAAGCAAATAATACATAAGTATTACAACTACTTGCCCTGAATGGGCAAATTAAAATTACAAATTCCTTCAGGTTTCCAGTGGTGAGTGGAGGTGAGGAGACAAGTATAACTTTGACAACGAATATACTGTGAGACAAATCTGCTACTGTTTTTAAGAGAGTGAATTTCTCATGCACCATTCCTAAAAAATTGAAGTGAAAGTCAATAAAAGAGAAAAGATGAGAGACTGTTCTACTACTTTTTTTCTAATAACTAAATTTCACCTACAAACAAAAAGTAAAAACAAATTGATTAAAAATGGTTTGTATAAAATGAACTTGCAAGGCATTCTTCCTTTTGTTTTAGATAACTAAATTTCACCTACAAACCAAAAAATGAAAAATAAGGTTAACTAAAATGGTTTGTATAAAATGAACTTGCAAGGCATAGTAACAAATACTTTGTTGCTGGCAGGAGAGTCACCTACACAGAGCCATCTATACACAGAGTTCGGACACAATATGGCAACTACTGCTTTGTTGGGCAAGCACAAAGAAAAGAATATACGCTATGTTGTGACCCAGTGAAACCAAGTTGGCCAAACTCTGTGTACTATAGATGGCTCTGCATCTACATAATGAACAGCGCCCTCTCAGCCTACACCCGACAAGATCTTGGGCCCATTTCACAAAGCCTTTTTTCAATGACAAATGACAAAAATCAGTGATAAATCTCTTGATAACCAATCAGAAGCAAGGATATCAGTAGCTTTTCACAAAAAATTTCAATTGTCACTGATGACAAGTTTTGTGAAACGAGGCCCAGATGATACTTACCTCGGAGTTCTCTGATCATTTGACTACTGAGGGCTCTCTTCTTGGCCTTCTCTAGTTGACGTTCCTTCTTCTCCTTCAGCGTATCATCTCCATCTGTGACAAAGGTGGAGAAATGTTCATATTAATATGTCCTCTTTTTAAAGTTCTTGCAGCATCATTCCAGCAGAAGTTACATGCAAGTATTGGGCTCGATGAAAACCACACTAAAGATTTAAAATGTCTCAAATTTCAGGATCGATTACTTGAAAGTTTGTATCAGAATGAAGATCCATTTGTCGTCTAGTACCATAAAAAGATTAAGGTAACACTCTGTGTCAGGGTTAAAAATACAGAAAAAGAAACAGATAGCAAATATGAGTCAAGGAATACTGATTCAAGACTTATCATTAAATGCAATTGCAACCCACCTGACCTTAAGTGATGTCTATCATAAAAGTAGAAGGCTGAAATTTCTAGCATTGATATATACCTTCTCTTCATCATGAAGAATTAGAATTATATGATCTTGGTTTTAAGAAAAATATCTTCTGAAAATAATTAATAAAGCCTTCTTGAGGATAAAATATAAAGGGGTCTGAACTCTGAACAAAGTTCATCATTACAAAATTTACAAGAAATTATTCAATCATAAAATTGAAAAAAAACATGGAGAAGTGTTGTGGGTTAGTGGATAAGTTTCGCTCTGGACTGTGAACCACAAGGTACAGGGCTTGAATCTTGCCGCAGCACTGACGTCCTTTGGCAATACATTCATCTACTACTGCCACACTTGACACAGGTGTAGTAAGTAGGTAACTGGTAGGATTCATTCCTTGAATGTACTGAGAGCTACGATTGTCAGAGCTAAGGGGTAATAATATCTAAAGTCCTTTGGCAGCGCAAAGATATGTTATAGCATAATGTGATATGTGCTAAACAAGAATAGCAAATAATCATTATTTTATTTTTTTAAATTATTTTCACTCCCTAGTAATCCTAATAAACAGGCTAATGAACCTACCATAGAACATAGCAGCTACTTTGGGTGGAACATATTTCTTTGGCTTCTCCACCTTCACCTCTTCATCTTCATCACTATTCTCCTCTCCTTGCTCATCTTGCAGCTGAGAATTAAAAGAAACAAACAAAAATCATTCATACACACAGGATTTAAACCATATTCACAAGTAGTGGTTCATCACCAGGTGAATCTACAAGGTGAAACATATGATCTAGTGACACTTGCTCTAAGAATCCATTTCTAACACTGTATTCCTTACTTCAAGAGGGGATACAATGCTATACTGGTAATGCTATACTGGTAACTAACATTTTTAGCTGAAAGAAGCCTTTTGAAGAAGCTCTACACAGCAACTGAATAAAAATAAAGACACGTATGTCTCTTTCACAGGTTTCATTTAGTTGTTCAAAATACATCAATCATTTCGATTCACAACATTTTGCATGCATCACTATAAAACCAGATATTTGTGTGTGTAAGTAATTTTTGCTAAGTGGGTCAGATTAGTGAAAGTTTCATGTTGCTAAACTTTCTGGTCTTACAGTAGATGTTGCTAAGTTAGACTAGCTTTTGAGATGGTCAAGAGCAACTTTTCTCAAAAGCGCAGGCAAATCAAACTTCCCTTACCTTGCTGACGAGTCCATCAGGATTTGGTTTGAAGCGTAAAGGATCATTAGCAGCCGGTACACCCGTGGTGGCCGTCTTGATGAGTTTGTCAATCTGATAAGTCAGCTTCTGGTCGATCGGTCTCATTTTCTCCAGCACGGTGCGGTTCTCAGCCAGACGCAGTACAGCAGGGTCACCATTGATGGATTGACCTTTGACCTTTTGTAGCATGATGTAGGTCAGGTCCATGACATAGCTGTTTGATCAGAATTGATAACAAAGTATATATCTCAAACGTAGCTTTTAATAAAAAATCTGGGACATTATAAAAGTAATCCTCAAGATCATTTCTCAGCAAACACACATAAGAAATAACAAAAATGATTTTGTTTAATCAGGATAAGTGCTGTTCTTCATGAGAGCCCTGTGATTCTCATTACCCCAGGCTCCCATTTACATCCCAGTGGAAAGTGGCATATGTGGATGAATGTGCTCCCCAAGAACATTATTGCTTGGATGAATTTGACCCCCTCTACGCTCATATTACAATTGAGATTACATGTCTTAAGCCCCACTGCACTACTTATAACTACTTGCGCCCTCTATATAGCAAACGATGCCTAATAGGTGCCTGTTTGTCTCCCATGATCCCCTTTTTCTTATGTTAATTGAGAGCTTATTTGACGAGATAACCACCTGTCAGTGACCTTGCAGGGAGGTCCAATTCCCCCTGGCCAAACTAGTGCAGACGGGCTTTAATCATTTTCACATGAACCCATCATTCTGCAGTCTAACTCACCTCAATAACAAGTGATGCTTGACCTCTAAGAAGCTGACCCCCTTAGCTGTGGAAGTCTCTCCACCTTCCACTTTCTTCTGAAGCCCTTTCACTGATTTAGTTACTCCAGACACCTGTTAATGAATTGAAAATTACATTAAAGATGGGAATAATCATCTTGTTTTAAAAGTGCATCTTCTTGTAAAGATAATAATAAAGTGATCACACTCCTAGTTTACTCAATTGAAGACATTCAGTAATGCGTTATGGAGCAAAACACATTACACACACTAGTAGACAGTTTCTCATTTATTCCACAGCTCTGTATATATCACAAGGCATCAGGAAGGCTCTAATGTGGGATACTATCGGTATATATCCATTTACAATCTTATAATATGTGTATTTTGTCAATGATTTTTGTGAACTTTGTTACATGTCTTTATCTGCTTCTAGTGTATTAACTGGGTTGTTTCGCTAGTTAGAATTAATGCCTAAGAAGCATCAGAGTCTTTGATATCTGATCTAGCATCTGACTTATTTTCTAAACAAATATGCGGTCACACAGTAGTTCCAGACTTTTATGACTGCTTGACTATTTGGCCCCGGCCCCCTGGTCATTGTAAAAGAGTCTGAACACTATGGCCTGAATTCACAAAGGAGGTTTGTTGACAAACCTAGGTTTATGTGCGTCATATGATGCGTTTCGACGCGATTTTACAAACCTTGGTCTGTAAAAACGTATAAAAACGTGTCATGTGATGCACATAAACCTAGATTTGTTGACAAAGCTCCTTTGTGAATTCGGGCCTCTAGTTCTGCTGATACTTACTTGTTCTACAAGGCCTTTGAGAAGCGTCTTGAACTTGAGCAAGTCTGCTTCTGGTACCTGTATGAAAAATAAAAGAGCATTTCAGTCACACAAATGTCAATGGTAATGTTGATGCTCACTTTTGTTACTTTCTTTTAAGATATCCATTAATATGCTTATAAACACATTGGAAAGAAAAGGTTTCCTTTGCTTTGTGAGTTCTATTTAGAGGTTGGAACTGAACTTACTCACACACAAGTGAGTCTTCAACTTATCAGTTGGTCTAATACATTGCTCAATGGCTGACATGAGCTATAGTATAGACTATAGCAGGCCTTAAATTTCAATATTTTTAGGGCAAGGACACTTTTCTGTAGGGCACCTATATTACAGCACAAATAGGAAGAATTGGAAAGGACAGACAAAATCTCCAAGGCCAATGAGAGGGGCATTGAGGCCAATCAAAGGGGCATCCACGGCCATGGCCTTGGTGGCCTTGGATTAATTTAAGCCCTGCTATAGGCTTACACTGCATCTTTTATCAAAGTAGTCATCCACAAACCAAACAGACAAGTTATATTTTTAAAAGATCATCTATTGAGTAAAAAGGTGAACATTAATGTTTGACTCAAACTTCAAAGGAGCCATAATCGGTGTGTCAAAGAAAAAATTGTTAATAAGATGTTGTTAAATCTTCCTCTTCTTGAATTCTTCTTGGGTTCTTCTTAATTGATCCCATTGCCATGCCATTGTTGTTTCATCTTCTTCCTATCTCATTGTGTCTTCTTCTTCTTCTCCTTCTTGAATTTCTTTAAGTTCAACAAGTCCTTCTTCTTCTACTTCTACTTCTTAGTTTAAGTTCTTTTTATTCTTCATCTTCTTGAATATCTACTTCTAAGTTCTTCAATCATGCATGTCAATGTGACTCTGAGTCCTTCTTCTGCCACAACTTCCTCTTCTTTTTCTTCTTTGTATTTCACCGCCACAATTATTCCTTTTGTAGAAAGTCTCACAGGAAAAGATGTAAATGCATATGAGTAATACATACTAACTAGCGCGTTGGTAACCTTTACATGTGAACAGCCAGACGCTCGCTCCTGGGTCGCCACCTCCCAGTGCAGTGCGGACGCGGACGCGGCGGCTGAGCGGCGCTAGTGTAGTTCCATATCCATTTTTTTAGCAGTTTCATATCCATTCTTAGCAAAAGAATTTTAGCCCAATTTTTTACTAATTTTAATCATAATCATATATTGCATTTTCCACCTGAATTTGGATCACATCCGACATCGGTAAGCCTCCGTTTAGTACAGTCGCTCAGTCGCTCAGTACCGTCTCCGCGCTATAGCTTTGCAACTCAAACTGAAGCCATCAGTCTAAAATTATGCAAGCTTCTCGTATAGTTTATGGTATTGTAACAAATCAGTGTTTTAGTGTTGGACGAAGGTTAAGCATTTTCTGTTGTACGAGCATGCGCTATAGCAATATGGTGCATCGTTGATTTAGCAATTACCAAACTGAAGGAAAATGAGCATAAATTACATATTTTGATCATGTTGGTGCAATTATCATGTTTCTTTTGGAGATATTACTTGTATAGTAGTGATCTAATCAGGAATAAGGGGTTATACTGAAGATTATATGTGAAGATTTTATGGGATTAGTAGAAATGTTGTGTTGAAGTGTTGTTTTACTAACGAGGACATAATGGTTCTTTTATACGGTTATGTATAGGGAAATTTTTAGGATAGTCAGGATTGTGTAATTAGGACTTTCCACTGCACTGTATCCGATACGGGCCAGCCTCACCGAGGCTGGCCTACTTATAGTTGGCGCTGGCCTTAGTCTGTACTTGAAGTCTTACTTTTAGTCCACACCTGTACTTACTGAACGAGTTAACCCTGAATGTTGGTTGGTTCGCATTAAAAGAATTCAACATGCAACTCATGATTGGTCTGATTTCTTAGAACAGTGAAACCGTAGTTAGACATTGAGATCGAGAATCAGTGACAGGAGTTGACAAAGCATGGTGATTGATTGATTGATTGCTCGAAGGATGTTCAATTGACTGTTGCTGTGCACAACGATTGGGGTGACCGATTGCAGTCGAAGGATGCATGATTGTTAATACGCCCTGTGACGTGAGCAGTGAAAGAACTCCAGCCATCAAGCTACGGGCATATACTTTGTCCAAACGAACGACGGGGAGCACCAGGCCAGACACGGGCATCCTGACAAATACCGTGTAAGCCGGGGTAGCAAACCGTGTCCGTTACACATGGTGTCAGAAGTGGGATTGCTGATGGCGTGGAGTGGTCGAGCTGACGGAGCTGGGGGACGACGGCAGTAGCACTGGTTGAGCTGGGTGACGACGGGCAGTAGGTCTGACGGTGTCACAAGCTGGTAGAGCTGACGGAGCTGGGGGACGACGGGCAGAAGGCCTGACGGCGTCACAAGCTGGTAGAGCTGACGGAGCTGGGGGACGACGAAGGGCAGTAGGTCGGACGGCGTCACAGCTGGTCGAGCTGATAAAGCTTGGGGGCGACGTGCAGTGAGACTGACGGCGTCACAGCTGGTCGAGCTGACGGAGCTTGGGGACAACGGGCAGTAAGACTGACTGCGTCACAGCTGGTCGAGCTGACGGAGCTTGGGGACGACGGGAGGTAGCATTGACGGTGTTGCAGCCGGTCGAGCTGACGGAATTGCGGAACGACAATGGAGTCGTATAATGAACCAAACATGCTGCCAGACTGGTTTGACGGGGAAATTCCCATACTGGACTACTTGGAGCATTTCGAAGCATGCGCAATCATCAACAATTGGACGGAGAGGAAGGCAACGCATTATCTAGCAGCCAGTCTACGTGGGCCAGCGTTGAGGCTCCTGGGGAAGAATGGTGAGGCAGAACTGACGTACAGTGCATTGACCAGCAGGCTCAAACATCACTTCGGACCTTCAGGAAAAGCTGATGTATTCTTGGCAGAACTACGTTCCCGACGAAGGAAGCCGAACGAGACCCTTCGGGAATTGGGCCAAAGTATCAGATACATGGCAGCAATGGCTTACCAGGAGTTTGGTGCCGATGGACAGGATGAGCTGGCTCGGGGTCACTTTCTTGACGCAATAATGAATCCAGCCATCCGAGAAGGTTTGTTTCGGGCTCATCCACATACCCTGGATGAGGCTATTGAAGCAGCTCTGAACATGGAGGCTTTTCTTCAGATGGAAGCAGAGAAGGGAGAATTGTGGTACTCTCACCGTCACAGCCACAGCCGTGCTCTGACAGGTAGCGGTCGACCTCAGCACCCTGATAGCCCTTATACATCCAAAATGGTGAAGAAGATGGAGAAGGCGCTAACTGATCTTACAGCCAGATTGGAAGCACTGACCCGCCAAGTAGGAAGTACGTCGCAGTATGGCAATACAGGGCCACACTCCCGGGGAAGACATCAGGACGGGCCTTGTGATGATTGTGGCCAACAAGGACATTTTTCTTGGAATTGTCCTCATCCAAAGATGCTGTACGCACATGACCGTCCAGAAATGAAGGAAGCAGAGACCAGACGTTGTCACCAGTGCAATGAAGCTGGGCATTTCTTTCAGAACTGTCCTCATAATCCAGCTGGAGGCGGTGGGGTGGCGACTAAGCACCCTGAACAAGACGTTGGTGGTTCAGTTACCATTCCACCAGATGAGGATTTGACGAATGTTGATGCACTTGGGGGGACGGTAGATGACATTCTACCAGACGAGGAGACGGCTGGGGATCCACCAGATACCCTTCTACTAGTGGACGAGGCAACCAAAGACCCGTCAGAGGCTGTCCCAATAGATGAAGAAGTAGCTGGAGACCCACCGGACAACAGCCTAGCAGCTGACGACACAGATACAGGGTTGTCAGACGATGTCCAGTCAGACAAAGAGCCTGTTGATTGCTTCCCGAATGTCGATCCTCTAGCCGGTGATGCGTTACCTAAAGATCCACCAGGTACTGGCGTAGCAGTTGGCGAGGTGATCAACGAGGTGTCAGTCGGCGGCCCAGTGAAGCATGAGGTAGCCCAAGACCCATGATTTGAACTTTTGAACTGTTGAACACTTTTGGAAAAGAGCCATTTTGAACTGTCAGAAAAGACTTGGATTCTAGTTTTGAATTGTTTTGATAACATGTTATGATTTGTTGTTTTTGCATAAGTTAGAGATAAGTTAGCTTGGGGACCAAGCTTGGGAGGGAAGGGAATCGTGTAACAAATCAGTGTTTTAGTATTGGACGAAGGTTAAGCATTTTCTGTTGTACGAGCATGCGCTATAGCAATATGGTGCATCGTTGATTTAGCAATTACCAAACTGAAGGAAAATGAGCATAAATTACATATTTTGATCATGTTGGTGCAATTATCATGTTTCTTTTGGAGATATTACTTGTATAGTAGTGATCTAATCAGGAATAAGGGGTTATACTGAAGATTATATGTGAAGATTTTATGGGATTAGTAGAAATGTTGTGTTGAAGTGTTGTTTTACTAACGAGGACATAATGGTTCTTTTATACGGTTATGTATAGGGAAATTTTTAGGATAGTCAGGATTGTGTAATTAGGACTTTCCACTGCACTGTATCCGATACGGGCCAGCCTCACCGAGGCTGGCCTACTTATAGTTGGCGCTGGCCTTAGTCTGTACTTGAAGTCTTACTTTTAGTCCACACCTGTACTTACTGAACGAGTTAACCCTGAAATGCCTGAATGTTGGTTGGTTCGCATTAAAAGAATTCAACATGCAACTCATGATTGGTCTGATTTCTTAGAACAGTGAAACCGTAGTTAGACATTGAGATCGAGAATCAGTGACAGGAGTTGACAAAGCATGGTGATTGATTGATTGATTGCTCGAAGGATGTTCAATTGACTGTTGCTGTGCACAACGATTGGGGTGACCGATTGCAGTCGAAGGATGCATGATTGTTAATACGCCCTGTGACGTGAGCAGTGAAAGAACTCCAGCCATCAAGCTACGGGCTACTTTGTCCAAACGAACGACGGGGAGCACCAGGCCAGACACGGGCATCCTGACAAATACCGTGTAAGCCGGGGTAGCAAACCGTGTCCGTTACAGTATCGTGCATGTGCGTAATACCATAAAGCATACGCGGAGTTTGCATAATTTTAGACCGATAGCTTCAGTTTGAGGTGCAGAGCTATAGCGCGGAGACGGTACTGAGCGACGACGTCGACATCGAAGCCCTAAAGTCTAAACGGAGGCTTCCCGATGTCGGATGTGATCCAAATTCAGGTGGAAAATGCAATAGATCTATACGATTATGATTAACTTTAAAATTAGTAAAAAATTGGGCTAAAATTCTTTTGCTAAGAATCGATATTAAACTGGTAAAAAAAACTGCTAAAAAAATGGATACGGAACTACACGCCGGCTGAGCTCCTGTGTTAGTGTTACGTCTTTACTTATATTTATACCACAGCGAATCTATGGCGTGGGACTGTACACTAAATAGGTGAAGACGAGAATGCTTGAAACATGTCTTATTCAAGCACATATCAAAAACTAAATGTTTAAATGTTGAAACTTACATCTTCAAGTGAACTTCCATCGTGGGTTGTCATCACTTTCGTCTTTTTTTCACCAAATATGCTGCCAGAATCAATTCTGTTAATTCTACACGGAAAGCGTGCGTCATGTAGTCTCGACTTCAGACTTTACTGTTTTCAACAGTTCTTTCTAATTCTTGTAATACAGTAGTCTAGATCGAATATTCACCCACTTCAGAGGCCTATAAATTAATAAATCATTCTAGAAAAACGCGTGAGCGAGTACTCTATAGCTTCAGTAAAATGGCCTATCATTGGTCAAAAAAAAAAGATGAGCAATTTGAAGTTTGTAGACCCCTCTATACATTTTTTTTTGGGGGGGGGGGGGTGGGGGGAGGGGCTATAATCACTTTTCCTTCAGAATGGACATAGTGTGGCCAGTTATGACTCATGAGCGTCGAATCCTTTAACTATCTTTCAATATTTTTTTTTATTGCTATAGCTCGATCGACGAAAAAAAAATTACTTAACATAATTATTGGAAATTGACCTATTTATATTACCATCACAGTCTGGTTCCATGACACATGCTCCGCCGACGATTGCTCCGCCGACATTTACTCCGCAAAACGCGACAATTGCTCCGCGACATTTGCTCCGCGACATTTGCTCCGACGTCAAATGCTCCGCCGACAGGTGCTCCGCCGACAGTTGCTCCGCCGACAATTGCTCCGCCGACAATTGCTCCGCCGACAGATGCTCCGCCGACAATTGCTCCGCCGACAATTGCTCCGCCGTCAATTGCTCCGCAAAACACGACAATTGCTCCGCCGACAGATGCTCCGCCGACATTTGCTCCGCCTGAAGCGACACTTGCTCCGCCGACATTTGCTCCGCCGACATTTGCTCCGCCGACAATTGCTCCGCCGACAATTGCTCCGCCGACAATTGCTCCGCCTGAAGCGACAATTGCTCCGGTGACATTTGCTCCGCCGACAATTGCTCCGCCGACAATTGCTCCGCCTGAAGCGACAATTGCTCCGGTGACATTTGCTCCGCCGACAATTGCTCCGCCGACAATTGCTCCGCCGACATTTGCTCCCCTCAAAAATTGCCCCGTAAAATACAAAGGCTACTACGACAATTGTTGCTCCTCCCCAAAAGTACCCCTTAAAAGACAATGCTCCGCCAACAATAAAATTGCTCTCCGATCCAAAAGTGCGGCCTCTTGGAAGATATGAATGCTCCTCTGGTAAATGCAATAAATGCTCAGCCGTTTTTTGCTATTCCGCATGTTTGATTAAAAAGAGAAAATCAAGTTATAGCTCCTTTATATGCAAGTTCTCCGGCGAAAGATAATTACTCCGCTCAAAATCTGTTTCATGTATTACTCATTAGCTGATCCAAAGCTCAAGGCTATCTCTCTCTCTTTCTCTCTTGCTCCTCCTTTTCCTTTTTACACCCTTTTCTTGTCTTCTTGGCTCTTTTCTTTCCTCTCATGCTATTAGTCTTTTTTCAATTTCATCACTTCTTCTCTTCTCCCCCTCTCGAGTTCTATTTCTCTCGTGAAATTGTAACGTAATGTAGTACATTCTTGTTTAGAATAGTATTTTCAATAATATCCAGTCCGTTTTCTATAGGTTTCTTTCCTTCAGTTAAGTGTATGTAGCTTTACTATAATTATATATATATATATATATATATATATATATATATATATATATATATATATATATATATATATATATATATATATTAGTGTGTAAAACACCCCGTCTCATTCGAGTACTTTGTTTTCACTGACTTTAAGGGACTCACGGAGCCACCGGAAGAAGAGCAATTTGCTTATTATGAAGAACTAACATCACACTGCAACAGAATGATTTGTATAAATGGGAATAAGCAGAAAGGCTAAGAACTAAACCATAAAGATAATAAAATAACAGTGTTATTCATTTTCTTTATTCTTATCGTTTCAAATAATAATTACAAAAACTTACATCACATATTCAACCAAACAATTTCATGATGCAGATATGTTATATCATAAGTTACTATCATTTCCTGAAAGAACTTTTTTCAAAATTATCTTCATATTGTTTCAACCTAATTCTTCTACAAACTGTATAGGCCTAATTTTCATGACCGTCACATCATTTTCTACTCGGTTTATCTTCTTCTTATCTCAATTCCAATCAATTTTTATTAGAGTTCTGGTCATCCAATTACATTTCGAAATAAACCGTTTCAAAGCATTATGAAATTAGATTAGGTGTACATAAACAAGATTTAGGGATTATCGAATCGATAATTTTGCACACGAAAGTCCGCCTCAGGCACTTGCGCTGAATGCATAAATGAGTAGTACTACAAGGGACCAAACTCAATTTGTTCTGGCATGAATGTTCAGCCCGAATCCAGCCATTTCTTGACATTACTAAATATACATGATAAAGGCCTTTGACGAGCAACCCCCTTTCAGGGAACCTTTAAAAAAGTTATGACATTCTTCCTAACTCAGAAGGGGAAAAAATGCGAAAACACACAAAAAAATCCTTTTCCCAAAACTTAAGGTTGTTTTTAACCAGTTTTGGGATATGCATTATTATGCAAGTACAAAGTAGGCCTATTTATGCGTCATTCCGAATTGTCTCCAAAACTAGGCATCACGCAAAAAGAACAGACATCCGAGATATTGATCAAAGAATCTTTTAAAAACCAAACTCGAAAACAAGAGGATTGAGCACCATACAATTAATACAATTAACATATCAAAGAATCTATGCTGATATTGCAAATATGTTCAAAAAGGATAAGCAACATTTCTCTTACTCCTGTTAACCGAACAATTGCCAAAACTCTCTCAAATGGTATGCAACAGGCAGCATTATAACATAAAAACAATCCTACATATCAATTGTTGGATGGTAAATATCCTTAATAACAATCTAACAAATTACAGCTCAAACAGGAAACGTACATTCGTCGAACTGCTCTAAAATAGAAAGATTGCAAAATAAGCTTTTAAAATTAATAGGCACCGTTAAACGGGGTGGATGAGAAAAACAAATGAAAACATGTTTTGGGTAATTTGTTTTCTCGATTATTACCCACATATTTCCAGCTTCCTGGCTATGAATATCATGCTGTGAATCATCAGTCAAGTAATATATCCTCTCGGAGGGAATATGTACATTGCTTTAATGTTCTGAGATATGTCTACAATTTCTTTCTCTTGACCTTCTAGATAATGATCTGATTTACATGAAGACCTCACAAGTATGGTGTTTCATAACATTCCTGAGGAAGAAAATGATTGCATTTTGAAAGGGTTATAATTTGTTTTCCCTTTAAATAATCTTTTTTTTTTTTTTTGGGGGGGGGGGGGGTAAATAACCGCAAGAATATTCAAACTGTCATATTATTACATCTTATGGTAACTCTTCAAGATATAAGAAAAACTTATGGTGAAAGAACAAATAAAATGTCTAAAATAAAAACCTCGATTTACTCCCAAATAGCTAAAGTGGATTTAGGTCCTTTTGCAAGAAAACTCTTCATATTCTTGGCGTATAACATACCTACATCAAGGGATTATACAGCTCCACACTACTAAGTACAATTATACTGATATTGCAAATGGCTATTATGGAGGTATTAAACAACTGGTAAGCCGGAGAACATTACTGAACGGCATCTCCAGAACAGACATTTTCAGGCACCTTAAGAAAGCTTAAATAATATCCGGCACACTTCGGCAAACAATATATCCCTCCCCTGTTGTTTTCTAGAACTTCCATGATGAACTAGTACATTGTATAATGCTTTACTTGCAGATGGTTTACCTAGTAAGATGCATGTGCTTGCTTGCATTGAGGTTATTTCAGGTCTTACATATATTGATGAGCTGTTTGAAATTAACTAGGAGGTATGCGCGTATTTGGGAATGTGGCTTGCTGCTCTACTTTTTTTAAAAACTTCCCACGACATGTAATGAGTGTTTAGTGTACATTATATGGGACGTACAGTGATAGATGGAAAGTTATTTCAGTATATTCGACATGACTTTTAGGTAACTCCTTTTTCCTCCCACTTCATCAACATTCATTCATTTCATTTCATCTACATTTTTTCATGAAATGCATTCAAAAAATGAAGAAGAAAAAAAAGAAACGAAAATAACCCGTGTAAAAAAAATATTGTCGGCGAAGCATTTGTTGTAGTACTAGTAGCATTTGTAGTTTGGGACACTTTTTGGGCGGAGCAAATGTCGTCGGAGCAATTGTCGGCGGAGCAATTGTCGGCGGAGCAAATGTCGGCGGAGCAAATGTCGGCGGAGCAATTGTCGCTTCAGGCGGAGCAATTGTCGGCGGAGCAATTGTCGGCGGAGCAAATGTCGGCGGAGCAAATGTTGGCGGAGCAATTGTCGCTTCAGGCGGAGCAAATGTCGGCGGAGCAAATGTCGGCGGAGCAAATGTCGGCGGAGCAAGTGTCGCTTCAGGCGGAGCAAATGTCGGCGGAGCAAATGTCGGCGGAGCAATTGTCGCGTTTTGCGGAGCAATTGACGGCGGAGCAATTGTCGGCGGAGCAATTGTCGGCGGAGCAATTGTCGGCGGAGCATCTGTCGGCGGAGCAATTGTCGGCGGAGCAACTGTCGGCGGAGCAACTGTCGGCGGAGCAACTGTCGGCGGAGCATTTGACGTCGGAGCAAATGTCGCGGAGCAAATGTCGCGGAGCAATTGTCACGTTTTGCGGAGTAAATGTCGGCGGAGCAATCGTCGGCGGAGCATATGTGTCGGGTTCCACACAGTAGTGTTTAATATAACAACAGGTCCGATATTGCTTAGTAGAGACCTTGAGACTGATAAAATGATCATTATGATAACAACCCCATTATTCAACTCAAATATGTGCATAAAATAAAACGCAGTACGTGGCACACTAAAGTTAACAAAGGAAATTTACCTCAAGTGGTGGCAATTACCATGCCAACCCCAAACCCTAATTATTTTCAAGGATGTTTAAAGTGCAATCCAACCCTTGTAGGCCTAATTAGTTCGTTTATATGGAAGCAGAAAGATAAGATAAACCGATTGGTGAAAGTGAATAAATCAATAATTTAAGAATTATGAGCGTTATAACTTATAAATATTAGATCACGAAATAAGTGTGAATCTCAAGCTGGCAATTTGGTCCATGGACTGTGACGCAAAATAAACACGGAAAACTCTCCCGTTTGTCGTTTACACAAATATCATTTATTTTCTGTTTTTCTCCTAGGTGCCATCTCCCTTGGGGCCCTTTACACAATGTTTTATTGATAGCATATCATTTTAGGTTCTCTAAAGTGAAAAGACACTCCTGAGAGTCTTACCATTTTGAAAAATTGAAATATTAGACATTTTGCGTGTTTGCATATGAACAAAATAATGGGAAAGTTGTCCGATATATAGAGACAACTCAGTCAATTAATTCGGAGCATGAGAGCTACATCAATAGGTAATTTTAATATAATTATGTTAATTAGTCTTTATTTTGACCTTGATCTGCATTTAGTTTAAGTTTTGAGAAAGCAGAGAGTAGAACATAGAAGCGTCAATCTATATAGGACTAGGTGGATTGATCTATACCTCAAAAATATGACACCAGACACCTAAATCCGGACACAACAGAGTCTTTAAGGAAAAAATGATAACTATCATTTAGTATTTTGAATCACCTTAATTTTTGGAACATATCTCTCCAAATGGGTATTCCAAATGGGGGAGGGGGGGGGTCGAACGAGGAAATCACGCGGTTTTCCTGAGGGTGCTGTCTGGCGACTTTTGGATTGAAATGGGTACCGCCCCCCCCCCCCCCCAAAAAAAAGGGGGGGGGGTAGAGAGAGAGAGAGAAGAAATATCCCTGTGAAAAATTCGCTCCCATGTTCATAGGTTACTATATAGTCCGGGGATATATAGTTGCCCGGATACATACATGTGTATCTGTAAACATAATCCGTAATGTTCAAAGTCTATATACCCCCTTCAATTATCAATGTTCAGGAGACGATATAGATCACGTTTACAGTGTTCATACAAACAAACAAGATGAAACGACACTAGATCCCTTTTTCCGCTTTCGGTCACTCCAAGCTCTAACATTTCTTAGTAAAAGACAAGTTCTAAAAGAAGGGGTTCTTTTCACATGTCGACATTCTTTTTTTTTTTGGGGGGGGGGGATATTTGATAATCTTTGACAAGTAACAAACATGTTCCATATTTCTGGGAGCCTTTTAAGCCCACACAGAGTCCACATTGCTGACAAACAAATTAAAGGGGTTTATTTCGGGTTTAAAATGTTATACCATCGAACAAAATTCAGTCCCTCACCTCTCCCCTCCCCGTTCTGCAGGTGTCATTGGAATACGAATATATTAAAACTTGCTGGATGATTCATGGCGATAACCGGGGCGATAAAACCTTTGTGAATATATCCTGACCAGCTGCACGGAGAAATACCAGATGAGCAGACCTCTTTTGTATCGTAATTGGTCCCCTCTTGCACTGGTTCATTATTATGATTCATTTTTTCGATGTACATAATCAACATTACTGATAGCTTGTACTGCTACTGCTATCTTTGTACCTAGCTGTGGCTTTCATACAAACGATGAAAATATAGGCACATATAGACAGACGAGGAAGCTCTCTGTTCAGTTCAGAGATCGAGTTAAAGGGGATAAAACTGGAAATTAAAATGTGACACAGTGTTCCACATGGATGTATCACATGAATGCTGTCAAGAGCATTCGAATAGAACTTCATTTTGGTAGGTAAGTTTATGAATACAACTTTTTAATTATCGATATAATGATGTTTAATAAAAATTATGGTCTTCGTTTTTAGAGTTATACCTCCATAAACGCTGTTAATGTTTACCAAACTCTTACAATTCCGTCAAAAGACACTGGCATCAAGTTTTTAATTCACCATGTTTAGTACAGATACAGTGCGTCCCATAAAAATCAATTTGAAGAAAGGATACCAAAAAGTCATTTGGCAGATTGTATCTCAATTTCAAAGAGAAAATCACATTTCTAGAAAGTTCATTTTTCTGCCTCTTCATATGACACCTCAATCAGGAAAAATGAGCCAGGACTAACAAAGTTCTGTTTGTTCAAAGTAATGCTTGCATTTCCATAATTTGATAAAACGAATTCGTTTTTACTGGCTGCCTGCCGCAGCAACAAACAGAGTTGACAAAAGACTTTACTCCGTTTCGGAGATCAGCCAGGCATCGTCGTCTTCGTGCATGGCTGATCGTCAACGAAACGGAGTTAAGTCTTTTGTCAACTCTGTTTGTTGCTACGGCAGGCAGCCAGTGAAAACGAATTCATAAAATGTCCCAAAAATGTGTTATAGTAAAACATGTATGTTTCTATATCTATATATTGGAAATGTCAACATGTTGCGCTCACATCAGTTCCTTGATATCAGACGACAAGTCGGCAACACAATACATGATCGATATCGAATCGATCGACAGCAGGAGAGCGTCATCATATTAACCGTGATCACTTGATATACAAGCAGAACTGACGATCACAGATTCGATTAATTAAATAAAACAACAATGCCGCGGCTGGTAGCTATTACGTGATTAAAAGCTCTGACCAGAAAAATATCGATTGTATTTAACCATAATTATATCTTCATGCGAGCTGCATTTATTAATTATCGACTCATCGTAACAATTAAAGGCGCCAGAAGTATTTTGCCTCGGAATAATTTGGACTTGAATGAAGCCACGGCTCAATTCATTTCATGCAGTACCCCGCACTTATAATTTAGAAAAAACGGTGATGAAAAGGATCAATCCCCAATTAAATGTACATATTATACCGATATTAACCACCAAGTGCTTTGACAATAACGGGACACTAATCGGCCTAGCAACACTGACGCATGCCGACGTACATGATTGTATGCCAAATAGCAATGGGTGGAATGCTTTTATTTGCAATGCAAAAGCATCCATCAATAATTGTTCAAAGGTGATACGAATGTGGACATTCTAGTACTTAATCTTGTTAATATAGAATAAATTGCCATATAACATGTCATGCTAATTATGATAGTAATCATTTTGCCCAAAGAATGGAAGGATTTTGATTAATGTGTTTCTTTACAGCATTAATGTTTTGATACTGAGTAACATAAGGTCGAGGACGAAAAGTAATTGTCATGGCATCCGTTGTCATTTGTCAACATTTGTCATTATAAGTATTAAAACGAGGATAAAAAAACACAATTTGGCAACGTTTATCAAAATGACAGATGCAATTTTTAGTTTTATGGTATCATCGTTTATTCGCAAAAATAGTGTGTCAGAAATTGCCAACGTTTTTGTATCTTTATTCGTTCGTTTTGTGTTTTGTTTCGTGTATTTAAAAAAATTGTATTTTCTGCTTTTATTTGTTTGTTGTATGTATGATTCTGACTTTATGTGTTTCATTTTTAATGATTAGACTTTTCTCTATTTGCATTAATTTGTCCTTTTATTTCGTTTTTGACATAAAAATGAATGTTTCGATGTTCAATTACATGCATATACTGTTTAATGAACTATATAGGCCTCTTAATAATATTGGAGTTTGCATTATTTCAGTCGATTTATGCACCAAGAAAGAGCATGAGTCTTAACTGGTTCATTACAATCTATTTACGGTACTTGATTTTCCTCAATCACTGCAAAATCATCCATTCCATACGTGTACGGCTTCCATACAGGGTAGAGAAATGAATGCTTCACAGAGTTATTCTTCAAGCAAGAGAAAGAATTGCTCTTTTATGGTTTCAACTTCGGCAAACATAACGACTGGATAATAATACTGCCAGGCCCTCGTTATTCTCATTCACACAACACAGTTAACAAAGTTGACAGAAGTACTTTAGCGTTTATCGTAGCCTAGCAATGCGAGAATACAAAAGTTATATTTACATATAACCTTACGGGTCCCAGAGTTCACCTTCGTGGAAACAAAGTTGAGAATTTCACGACGTGGTTTCGTATTTATATCAGTCCATGAACGTATATTATTCAGTGCATATTATATGCGAACACGGGTATTCTCGCATCTTTGATGGCTATATTTTTCGGTGTACGCGGGCTGTCTTTTATCAAAAGGCCATTATCAAATAATAGTCCTGTCGTTATTAAATTAGGATCTCTCTGTAGCGATGCGACGGTTATATTATAATGAATGACAGAGCATCGGTATCTGGTCGATTCAGTGTTAGTTGTCAGAATTGAAGGTTTGTTAACGTCATACCGTGCTTGCATTTACATTTGACATCTATACCACCTGGCTGGAGGTGAGTCGTAAGGCTGTTCGTATTTGGTAAGTATACTGTGACAGTGCATGCAATTGGACATTTTGGAAATTGGAGTCTGATATCAACATTTTGTGTAGTTTAGAAATCAATGAATGTTTTGAATGTTTTTATATTTAGATTTTGATGTAATATTTGTAATATATTTAGATTTTGATGTAATATTTGTAATATATTTAGATTTTGATGTAATATTTGTAATATATTTAGATTTTGATGTAATATTTGTAATATATTTAGATTTTGATGTAATATTTCATTTTCATTTTGTTTCATTATGCATTTATAGTCGTACGTTTTAATCATTCATACTTTGATCGTTTATTGTGTTGTACATTGACTTTGTAAATTGAACAGTTTCAGCTTCCCAGCTGCATGTTCTTTTATTGCAATAAACCGAATCAAATCAAATCCAATCAAAACGTATATGGAATTTGTAATTATACATTTGTAATTATATATTGCATTTATAGTGGATTGTGAATATCAATACCTTTACATTTATATTGCTATTTCGTCATCATTGTTGCAGGCTGTTAATAGTTAATCCTTTATACCTAAAATATAAAGTAATTAACCGAATCTTCTTATTTTATGCATGAAATACATAAAAATATCAATTCCTTTACATTTATATTGCTATTTCGTCATCATTGTTGCAGGCTGTTAATCCTTTATACCTAAAACATAAAGTAATTAACCGAATCTTATCTTATTTTATGCATGAATTTCATTTGATATGGGTTATATCATATATATATATATATATATATATATATATATATATATATATATATAACACGATCACAACTACTTTTGAAAATCAATTAAAAAGCAATACCCATATAAATCATGCCAATCATGTCATTGTAATATTCGCATGTTTTCAAATGGTAATGGACAGGTCTATATTGAAGCCCCAGAAATGTAATGGCAAAATTTCACCTAAATAAAATATTGTATCAGAATGTGAAAGAGGAAGTCATTTAATATTTCTGCAAGGATTTTAAAAAACAAATGTGTTTGGGGCTCCCAAGACTTTAGAGGGGCTTAATTTAAGTTGATTTTTATTTAGAGTATAGTTGCAATCCTATATATCAGCACCAAAAATATGAAACAACCTCCCGTATGTTTTCCGTAATGTTTTCCTGATTGAGCTGTCATATGAAAGGGCAGAAAATGAACTTTCTAGAAATGTGATTTTCTCTTTGAATTTCAGAAACCGCCCGCCAAATGACTTTTTGGTTTCCTCTCTTCAAATTATTTTCAATCACTCGTGCATGAAATATGCATCATAATTATGAGTTGCTTCAAATGAAAGAGGAGGATCTAAGATTATGTGTCATTAATATCCAATCCAATCCAGGTATTTAAAGCGCCAATATCTAGTTGCCTAATCAAAGGCGCTAATATAATATTCTACCACTTATTCTTGATTTGTAGGTCTTGATCGGAAGATGAGTGTTTGATTATTCTATACTCATCAGTATTGGTACAGGTGAGACGGATAGCAGTGTTACGTAACATCATATATTCGCATCACTAAGCATATGACGGTCATCAAGCCTCTGGTCGATATGAACATCAACGAACATCGCGAGATCTCTTGATAGAGGCTTAATTCATTTACATATACCTTCACACTCGTCGACACAACGTAAAAATAATAAAAAGTTTGGTCCGGTCTGGTATTGGTTCTAGTATTACTTCTGCAGGTCTAGGGTTCAAATTCAGGTCCCAAGATGACTCTATGTCAGCCTAAGTAGTACTGTTGTGATCATTGCATCGCCTTATTGAGGTTTATGATGTGACACTGTCAGACTGAGAAGTGCCAAGACGTAACTCAACTAAAGGAGAATTGTCAGTTTCATCTTTAGCTGGAAGATTTACTGGATTTATTTTTCCTGGATTAAAACACCATGGCGTTATCAGAAAACGAGAACAGCAAAGAGAAAATAAGGGTAAGGTTTTGTTTTCTCATAAACTGTTTAAATGTGTAATTTATTTGTAAAACTTTATATGTTTCATTCATGACATAAAAATGATATAGCAGCACATCAGCCTTTATGCTACCGTTTGATCTGTTTTGGGACGACAGGCCGTCCTGTCAAATGTTGAAAAGAAGTTTCAATTAGCAGTAGTTCTGCGTCACATGACCTGTAGACACAATTAATCATGCATTGAGTTATGTTCGTATAGTAACTACGATACCCTCACAATCGTCTGCCAAAATATTACACATTTTCAATGAAGCGAGACGCAATCGATACCCACACTACGTCCCGACAAAGCGAGTACACCGGTCTGTAAACAATGCCCACAAAAGCAGATAAAGATAAATGGCGGAGTTATATGAAAGGATGAGCGCTTTTAACACCGGCTTGTGAAGGATCTGTATAGATCCACCATCCCATTCTTAATCCGAGGTCACAAAGTAGTTATATATTCGATCGTGGATTCTTAAATGGATGTTCTAATAACGAAATCTAATCAATCATGTTTGAACGTAGAACATGAATTTTGATCATTGTGCTAATATCATGGCCTTTGTAATATTATCTCCATTGTTAAAATGCTGTTTTGTAATATCAGAGCAAAGTTAGCAACGAAATAAATATGTTCATTAAATTACATTTTATAAAAAGTATCTTTTTTTTAAAGCTGAAGGATGACGAGACTCATCAGTGCTGTCAATGCGCACACGATATTTTTAAAAAAGAAGAAAAAAACATTATTTCAATCGTTAACAAAGTATGTGGTGCACGATGATTTATTGCGTTTCTGTAACGGTTTACCGAATAGAGAGATCTACATTTATGCTCTCCCCCACCAACCTTGATAATATGTTTGTTAGATATGGGAGACAAACGAACAACCATTAATAATGTCGCCAAGCTAGTCGAAATATGGTTTTCTGCAAATGATATACTAAACAAAAATACATTTTCATATTTGTGCAAAGTTCGTAATTTATTGTAGAAGTTTAAGGCGGAGGCATTATAAGTTGAGAAGATGGACTTGAAGTGTAACAATATTAAAATGATATCGAGTCATAATCATTCGGTGAATGTCTTTCAAACAATTTGTAATATTTAATTAATCTATAAACCGCATAATTCATGTTCATCCTAATCATTCTATGTTGCAGCATCTCTGTGCCGCAGTGCAAGCTGGGAAATTGGCAGAGATTGATACAATACTACAGCAAGGAATGTATATAAATGTAGACGAGGTAAGAATGGTCACTTATAAGTAATACCATGTTATGCCAGGTGGCTCAATCGCTTTTAGTTTACACAATAATTTTGTGTGACAAACATCGCGATGTATGTTCGCCAAAATGGCGCAATTTTCTTATTTTTTCAACAATAGACGCAAGAGAATTCTCAAACCCCCAGAATGTCAAATTCAGTGAGGGGATGATTTGAGAATACGAGAGTAAAATTTGCAAGACATTTAAACCCGATAGTAATGATAATTTTGTTAACCCTGGGAATCCTCATCAGCATCAATGGTGTGCGTGGCGTTATTATCATTACCCCAGCAGTTGGTTTTACACCTGGGTCCCGAGTGCCAAATTTTGATTAATGCCTTGCCAAAGGACATTAGTGCCAGCCTGTGATTCGGACCTCAACCCTTAGATTGAGAGTCAAGTAAATGAACCACTATACCATGACACCTCTATCCAATGTTATAGGTTGAAATACATGAAGTGGCGGACTATTATAGTGCATAATATCTCTTAAAGATTACCAAACCCTTTTTTCATTGCTTGTCACTTGTTGGTATAAAAATAATAAACATATCCTGTAAAAATGGTAAATAACTCAATTCTAAATTATAACTACATTGGATGCTAATTCAGGTTAATTCAACACTTACAATTCTTATCGTTCATAATCGGTATTTAAGTATATATCATAATTATTGCTAATGATCTTGTTAAATCTCAATCTAATCAATCATGTTTACTTTATTTTGTGTAGGGCGGGAACATGATGGCCAAATCTCTATATCGGAACCTCTTGATGCTGGCTATTGACTCGGTTCAAGTCGAGACTGCTAAACTTCTAATTGAGAGGGGCATTGATGTCAACCATAAGACATGGGTAAGCCATGAATCCAGACATTCTTAAATCCCTCTTAAATTGTATCACAATCAATGTGCAGAGCTGAATGGCCGTTTTCTCACGAGCTCTTAAATAGTCTGATGGTTGAGATCGCCGAGGCCAGGGGGCCGAGTTTGAATTTGAGCAAAATCGGCAAAAGTCGAGATAATTAAGGCGTCAGAGCTCGTAGTAATTAATATACCATGATCTTCTGATCGTACTGACTCATATTGTTCTAAGCCGGATACATCATACATTTTGAGCAAGTGAGCATGTTCAAACTACTCGTGTCTCTTTTCGAATTCCTATTTTAACATGATATCGTACATTACTATGACCTGTGAGACATTTTGTTTGTCAACCAGTAAGATAAACGTTTAGATTTGTAACTTTTTAAATAATTTCTTTTACTTTGTTTTTACTGATCAGTATCATTATTCTAATGCATTACACTGTCCACACATGACACACCCTTTCCCATCGTATCTAGGGTGTAAACGGCAAACAAGGAGCAAGGGACATGGCACAAGAGTCTGGGCTTCAAGAAATTGTTGATCAGATCGACTGCAGACTACCCGTTCCCAAGGTAACCAACTCACTCAATTTGAAAGAGCAAGTCGATTTCATACACTTTTGATGCAACTAAATTATTGATGTTTGAAGAAATTTTCTGTCGTTGTAATAATCGTTCATAAGCTATGTCAGTCAAGAAATGGTGAACGATGATGATTGAAGAGTCGGAAGTGTTGGCTGCGTTTATCTCTTCTCTTTGGTAAATCTTTCGAATTTAACAAGTTGGCCTGTGGTTTTTCCCCGTATACTATTTGCGTCCCGAGACGACCGTATTGTTCCGACGCCCCTGTTTCGACCATTCGACGCTCGCGTACACAGTCATGTTCGGCAACGCCCGATAATGTTTCGACTTCGGACACCCCTGTGTTCCGTCGAAGCCGTCTGTTTTGACGACCTTATGATATCCGTCCATTATGACGTCCTACATTCGACAACTTGTTTTTAACTCCCTAATATATTACTAAAACCCTCTATTATTGCACATCTTTATTTTATGTAAGGCATGCTTCAGCGTTTCGACGCCCATATTATTCTGACAACCCTATCATAAAATACAGACTATTTTTCACCAGGCACGATTTATACCGGGGGGGGGGGGTTAAAGCATATCTCTCGATCCGCCATCCATTCCTTTCGATATTCAAATATCTCCGACACCCCTATGTTCCGACGCCCCTTTTATGGACGCCCACTTAATTCCGAAATCCCTATACACTCATTTCTCACACTACCTTCAGACTATCTTAGATCAGGGGAATTCATTGCGCTTAGTTGCAATACAGGCTTCTTTCCTTATCTACACAATTTCGGAGATGTAAACGCCCCTTTTCTTGTTGTTTTCTGTTTGCAGCGTTTATTTCACGCCGTAGTCGATGGTCAGCAAGATAAAGTGAATAATCTTTTACGTCACATTGATGCTGATATGAACATGAAAGTGGTAAGTTACTAAAGTTAGAAGCAGTGGCGGAAATCAGATCCGTTCCGAAGAGTTGGGGGGGGGGGGGGTGGTCGCAATCAAGCGCAGAGATATTACGTGCGAACACACACGACTCTATTTTAACTATGCTTTATACTTATAAACATTAGCGATAATCTTTCACTACTAAAAGACGTTTTATTAAATTTGTCCAAATTTCAGACAATAATTCATTAAAAATTATGTTATTCTCTTAAAAGTGGGGGTTTGTAGAGGCTTGGTTTGACCACAATAATGTGGGTTGCAGTCAAGTAGAAACAATTAAGCATCGAACAAACAAACACGCAAAAAACCCCGGAATATCTGCTCCAAGAAACTCTCTCCTTGGAAATGATTTAACATTAATCGTTTTCAAATCTCTAATTAATGACGCTTTATCACAAAACAACTGTGCAACTGCAACTTGTTATATCAGAAATTTTCTGCAGATCATTTTAGTTCATATCATTGCAGTTGGCGGTGTCTTTTTCCATAATGTGACGGATCAAGAAGACAATTATAGATTATTGTTAAACTTGTAAACGTTCTACAAGTTGAGAACAGAAAGAAATTATAAGCGTTAACCATATATGCTCATATTATATTTCAAAGAGTTTGCTCATATTGATTTTATGAATCTCCCTTTCTAAAGTTATTTGTACAAGAAAATGCTTCTCACATTTTTTCCCGAATAGTTTTAGTCGTGGATGTCTTAAAATCAACATTTTATTGCCTCCTCCTATACACAATGAAATATTGTCCATATTACAAGATTACAAACCAGGTCGGTACATAATATTATTTGCCGAAACAAATATACGAACTTTTTGTCATAGGAAATAAAAAAAAATCAAATGATCGAGCATTTTATTAGTTATGAACCTTAATAATTATGAAATCTATCATCTCCAAAGTTACTATATTGGTTATACTTTACTTTCCCAATGTATTACGTATTTTATTGCAACGGATGTTAAAGGGCTTCACTCGCACTGTTAGTTATCCACATATTTTGAGGAAGATCGCAAAACTTTCGAAAAATCAACCTGTAACGGCAATCTTGATAGCACTTCCCATCACCTATTGAAATTTTGTGAAAATTACCATGACAAGACTATATAGTCATAATCCAAACGTGATTCCTATGGCCAATACATTTATGGTATTGAAATTGCCTAATTTCATTTCTCGAAAGTCTTTGTGATCTTGTTGTTTAAAGTGACTCGGTAACATTGCCTTCGATTCTGAAACAAAATCCTGGATTTAGCTCATGCTTCAATCATCATTATAAACCTTTAGGTCAGTCAGGAATCCCATAACTTTTACAAGCCGATCGCCTGTCTGATTATCAAGATATTTATGATTGGAAATCGAAATTTCATTTTTCGTTTTCCAAACGGTTTTTTTTTATAACATTTCAGTCTATTGGGGGAAATGGGTATGGTATAACCGGTCACTCAAAGAGTTTTACTTTTTGAGGCACTTCATGATCATTTTGAAGCGCAATTGTGTTAGGGCTTCAATATAACACCATATCACAGACACTGATACCACGGCGTATAGGGACATGCATCTCAGAGTTAACATTGCTAAACGATGCCTTTAATTAATTGTCCCCATCTTGTTTCCTTCAAGGATTTACACGGTGATAAGGCAGCTGGATGTAGCGCTTATACTCTCCTCATGATCGCTCTCAGGAACGGCCATGTCGAGATCGCCCACCAGCTCATCGACCGCGGCATTGATCTGGACTTTGATCATCAGGTAAATAATAGATTTTATGTAGAATGCAACAACAACAACAAATAAGATTTGCCCTCACTGATTCGCTTACGACAGACGAAAAAACGCGGACTTGCATTTTGCTTATTTGAATTTGGGCAGATGAACATCCTTTAAAAAAAAAGTGGATAGAGTATTATTTATGCGGGGTAATCTGAAAAGACTATGAATTGAATAATTTAAGAATGGGGTATAGTGGCAATTGCTTCAGGATAAATTCGGCATATTTAACTTTCTATCCACAAAAAGAGAACACAAAAATGCAAGTTAGTTATTACTGTTTTGCTTGGACTGCCTTCCCCTGAAGACTGTGCTTGTATACAAACACTGTTTAAACTTGTAATAAACCAACAGGTCTTTACACAAAGTCGTTTTATTTATAATTAATTTATCATGGGAGATCTAAGACCTCTCACTTTGTCGTTCAAGTAATAATATATCCCGACTCCGAATATTTTCAATGTTTTCACCTCTTTTTTTTTCTCTCAGGAATGGGATCGTCCTGATGATTCAAGTGAAGAAATCATGGTCGAGTCTTTCGATGCACATAAACTCGCCATGGATACGGGTATGGTGGGCGTGGCTAAGGCCATTGATAAACGAAGAGGAGGCGTGGCTAATGGTAATGAAACAATGTCACCGTCCAATGGAATCAAACATGAAAAGGTATAGGAATCACTTTGCTTTTTTTAGGCCCTCGTATTGTCAGGTGTTCTAATGCCTTTGAAATAATTTTTTTAAAAATCCTTGCATGCTATATACTATTGATTACAAGATCCATGCATAATTATTCAAAAGTAACTAACATCTAACGATTTGGTTTTTTTCTTCCGAAGTGCCTTATATACCCACTATTCTGTCTCCCCTCTCTCTCTCTCTCTCTCTCTCTTTCTATTCATAAATCACTAATTGCAATTTAACGACAAGTATTATAATGGTACACTAATCATTGTTTGATTTAAATATTAATATATCTTAAAAGTGACGTTTTGGTTTTACCTTTATTATATTGGCACATTTTCATCAGATGGCGTATTCAGTCGGCAAAAGCCCTTACCCTCCCCCTCCCCCGTAGCTAATTGAAAAATCAACCAGCTTGTAGTTGGCAGCAACTGCCCAGATACATTTCCCTAAGCCACCACCCCCCCCCCCCAAACCCGGTCCCTTCTGTTCTTGAAGGTATAGCCGCCCTTGTTGAGTATCGATTTCTTGATACGCCTCTGTCGTCTATTTTCACTTCTACTAACCAATAACTTAACCTCTTTATAATACTCCTATCCGATCTATTAGCAATCGGATGTAACTAACGGTGCTGAGGAAAATGCTAACATCACTACAACTCAATCACAGATGCCTATTAATACCAAACAACCTGTAAGCATTCCAATATTATACAGTGCGTCCCAGAAAAAACGAAACTGAGATTTTTTGTCATAAATTAATCACAACTATAATTAATAAATGACATATATTTGTAAAGCTTAGGTCCTATGAGTTACATCAAATGAAAGAGTAGGATGTAAGCTTTACAAATTGTGATTAAGTTATGATAAAACATCGATAATTCTCGGTCTCGTTCTTTTCTGGGACGCACTGTATATTGATAAGTCGTGAGGCCAGTTTCTCGAGACCTCATAAGTCTTAGTTCTGTGATATACCATAAGTTTAGAAATTCACGTGTTCCAATGAGCCTCCACGATTGTAGACATGACAGTTTCAAGATACTGGCCTTTGTATTTGAACTAACTCACAAAACATATACTAAATAAACTCTGAATCGTGTCACAAATTTTGATTATCATGTAGGCCTACCGTGAACATCGGCTTTATGTATGAAATGCTTTACCTTTTCTAGGCTTTATATTTCTTTGTGAAGGATTTGATGCTTATAATTTCATGCATTAAAAGTGTTGATTTTCAAATGGTAGGGGGTTTAAAAATATACGATAACGGTTGGTCTTGTAGCATACAAGTTTGTAAATCAAGTCAAGTTATCGACAAGTCCGGCTAAAAAATACTTAGGCCTAGCTATGTCATTTCGGGCTCTGGTTGATAACCATGGATCGTAAATATGTATTTTTAATCTTGTTCATGCATGCACTACACTGCATAAAACATGTTCTATGTAATCAAACAAAATACAAGTATTAGGAGTGGAATGTTCCTGCTGAGGTCATGTAATTGAACATGAACATTGAACCAAAGTAACTGGTATTGAGTAAAATTAGTACTTAAATTCCCAATATTTTGGTCAGATATATTTTGTTTCCAATTACCCGATACGAGTTTAGGGGTAGAATGTGACTTATGCCCACAAAGTGTGTCATTATTTGTATATATTCCTCTTGAAAAAGTTCTTGTTGTAATTAAACTTTCACAGCTTTTTAATCCTATCTGAAATATTTTCCATCCATAGACTATGGATTTGATTCTCTCCAAGTAAATTGATAATTTCCTTTTAACTTGTTTTTCAGGAACCAAAGCAAGTTCGAGCTTCAACAAGCTGCTGCTGTATAATTTCTTGATGGTTGGCATCCGATTCGACGGAAAAAATCCGAGACTCTGTTTGAGAACGGAACCATGAAAACCATTATATAAACGCGTTTTATCTAATAAAACAGTCGTTTACAACTTTTATGAACACGGCACCAAAAACTTCGTACGTCAGTCTGAAATCACATCGAGTTCAGATTTCCATCGAGAATGTTTAAAGAAACATTATACGGTTACAGTCATAGATAGACATATGATATGGAGACTCGACAGTGCCACATCATGTTTATAATTTAACTTCATGAGTGTATTTCTTGGAAACAAAATATTTGATGCAGAACAGATACAACTCTGTAAAATTTTGTCAACACAACTCTATAGTATGGACACTATATTATTTTGTAGATACTTTTGCTCAAAGCCTACTACATGTATTTGTGAATCGAGAATCAAATAAGTCCGAGTCCGAGTCGGAGACCAGCGATCTGGATTTTAGTGAATGATGTGAGTTCCTGTATACTATTCACGTTTATTTCGAGTATGGCACGTACAGGCTACGCCCACAAGTTAAGGTCTCGTTTCGGTGTCGTCAGGGGACGTGGGGATTCATGCCCCATGCCCCTCCCCATCCCCTCATCAAGAGGTGAAAAAGAAGGGGAAACGAAGAAAGAAAAAGCGAGGAAAGGCAGAAATGGAAAGGGAGAAGGGGGAAAAACGAGAAAAGAAGATGCCTTTGACAACCTCATGCACCACCCCGTCACCTCATCCGTAGCCTTGTAAATTCGCATTTAATTTTCAGAGCAAGGCCGGTGCCCCCCAATCGACAATCGTTCCAGTACCTCCTAAATGGAAGCCTCGTGACTCGCACTACGTCACTGGCCATATCAACAGGTTTAGACACATCTCAATCAAGATGTTTAACCTATAAAGCGCTGACTGGCCAGGATCATCATCATTTCAAGTATACACACAACTATTTCCCAATGTCTAGCAAAGTTAAGAGCCACATCGTTTTGGGCCTCTGCTGGTCCCTTTCAAAGCTTTCTGCATTTCACAACTCAAGGGTACATCATGTTGTGTCCTCTGCGGCCTCTGAAAGAAGTGATGGCGCTTTAAAAGTAACCATTCATTTTCCTTGAAGTACGTAAACCGTACAAAAATAATAACTTTCAATTAGTAAAGATTAATGATTGATGATAAATTATGATAATATCATGACACTGTGATGCGATAATTATTCAAAACTAATCGAAACGTTTGATGTCTTGATGCTTACGACGGAAAAAGAAAAGGAGATATAAATTTATAAAAAGGGAGCGAGAATATAATTTAGAACAAGCGGAATTCGGGAAGGAACTAGCACTTTTTTTTTAAGTTCAGCAACTCCGTCCGAAATCGTGAGGACACGTGATGATTGTGCAATATGAGGATATATTGTCTTGATCAATATGATCACTATTTAATTAATAAATCATCTCAGAAACCGTATTCTTTTTGAAGCAGTATTGCAGTGTGTGAAATGAAAGTAGTAGTTATTTATGCGAACGATATGCAAACATTTCTAGAGATGTGGGTATACACAGTGTCTTTATGTTCCCAATTTTTGGTAGTATGAAACTTGTTTGCCTAAATTATTTTCATCGTGTTCTTTTCGCTACCCCTCCTACTCTTCCACCTCCTCCTCCTCCTCCTTTCCCCTTTCTTCTTTTTCTTCTATGGTTGCATACGATTTGATCACGATTTCACTTCAGGTCTGTTCTGTTGAGGGTCTAAACCCTGTTCGATGATTTTATATCGAGTATCATTCCTTAAAGTGGTCATTGTAGTCACTAAACGACTAGATAAAAAAAATATATATACCTAACTTTGGTAGCTTAAAGTCATAATCGATGTGACCCTGAAATCTATTTTATGATAAAGAGTAACTTGTTTTCTGTCTAATGATACCATATTCATAATCTTTCTGCGAGTCATCTGTGGTAGCAGAGTTACGAATAAGGTACCATTAATACAACAACATTAGTTACCCTTTAAAATGAAATATAATTCAAGGCCACACAGGTTATAACTTTCAGAAGGAAATCTACCAAAGTTGGGTATATTTTAATTGTTGATACGCACTGTACTATCTGTATAAATTTTGCGCATGTATATATATTGATCTACTCACCAAAGATAATAAAGTAAATGACCCTAGAGTTTGAGTTGCGTGAATTTGTCCATGGGGAGGGGCGGGCTTAAAATGCGGAAAAGGGTGAAAATTCATTTCCCGCCCGTCCCCGAAAACAAAAAGAAATGGTTTCTGGGCTTCAATAATGCTCGCGATGCAATGATGATGGTGGTGGTGGTGGTGGTGGTGATGGTGTTGGTGCTGATGGTGATAATAATGGTGTTGGTGGTGTTGGTGGTGGTGGTAGTGGTGATGGAGGTGGCAGCAGTGACATTGATGCTGATGATGCTGTTGGTGGGTAATCATCTAATGATGATGATGATGATGTGATGAAGGGAATGGTATTCAACTGTGATAACGTTGATGGTGACGATGATGCTACCGATAGTGCTGCTGTTGATAATGATGGTGGTGGTGGTGATGATGATGCTGGTGGTGGAAAATGTTGAAGCTAGTAATGATAATGATGGTGATAATGAATCGATAATGATGCTGGTGACAATATATACATCTGGAGTTGATAACTCTCCTTTTCCTGAGCATTAAGATTAAAATGATGTTGACTAATGATGAATGTTGTGATGAGCAGTTACAGGAAAATGAAACACTAAAAACATAGATGAACAAAGTTGAGACACACATTTCTAACAGAATACTTAGAGCACTAATACAAGAAAGAAAAAGATTATAAAAATTACTCCTTGTACCGGTACGCAGTCCTTTAAATCCTCAATTGATTTTTGACATTGATGTTCATAATACGATGTAAAATGTTTCACAAAATAAATTATGCACTCACTCAAACTAATTTTCATCATAATTTGGTTAAAATTTTAATCTCATCCTAGTATTCAATATGTACACAAATATTCATTTTATGGATAAGAGTATAATCATGACATTAAAACAGTTTATTCAGAATACAAAATAAACCATCAATTTGAGCCTGAATTGGCAATAACGTCTGAAAGTTTACAAAATCAAACTTTCACATCAATGTCTACGGAAAACATTGGCTTCCGAAGTGTACCAAAATTTATATACAAAATGTACAAATGGGTCTTAGACATGTGGAAGAATTTCATAAACGGTCATGGCATATCATTTCTAAAGTATGATCATAATGCATATTGCTTCAAAATTCTTGTCAATATGAGAAAATTCTGGATTCTTGACAGCAGAATTTGGTAGGCACAAGACAGAATATTTGGTTCACATGTTTGGTTCACAAGTTTCAACAGGAAACCCTTATAATGACTTATATGCCATAGTAAATCGCAGTGGTTTACATGTACTACACAGGCAGTTTAAACTTACCTAAAATACTGCACTTCATATTTTTGTATCTAATAACACACAGATAAGTAAGTACGCCTAGGACCAATAGGTTTTTTTCATCCCCACTAATCATTCATTTACATGTAGTACACACATTAAAAGTTGTCAAGAACCAAGGCAGTTTACTGTGGGATATATGAACAAGCCATCAGTCGGGCAAATTACATATCAGTCCTTCAACCCTTACTCAGTATATAAAGGATATCATTGCAACAATTTAGAGAAGGTTCTAATCCTACAGAGAGAATACTTCAAAGGGGGAAACCCCATTTTCAAGCAAGTGAGTGTGTATGTATTTGAAATTTTACAGACGCATATTAATACATTTAGTATTTACATCTGTGGACCAAACTTTAATGTCACTTGCGAATAGATGTAACCTGGGATTGAACCCTGGGTCACAACCCTATGCCACAGTACAGAACCTTACCAACTGCCTTTTTAAAACCTAATATTATCCTTTATATCTCAGGCTACAGTTCTATACATGTACTTCACAAAATGACGGTAGTGAATGAAAATTGTATACAATTTGCGTGCGGATTTCCCTCACTACTACCGACACTTCGTGAAAACAGGAACGAATTTCTATGCCCAAATCTTACCCCAAAATAAAGGGGGGGGGGGGAGTAGTATCATACATGTTTTTCAAAAATCTTGAACTTTTTTTACTTTTAATATCATTACATTTCATACATTTAATTCCAATTCCACAATTGCTCACAAATCAGGTAGTAGCAGTTTTGTGCACTTGCCGTGGTTTCTAAAAGAAAAGTTTGAAAGAGTATCCAGGTATTACTTCCAGACTACTAGAAAGTAACTCACACACATGGCAAGATAGTACTTTATATAATGTTGTAGGAACTGTTCCTAAACAAAATGACTTAGAGACATCAGATATATCAGGTATGATGCTCCATCTGTTTTCCATCTTAAAGATGAATGAAGTGCATGATTGCTATGTGGCAGCTCCTGGTAATAAGTATTGGCATGATGATCCAATACAGATTTTGCTAAGCAAATAACATAGTAACCAAATAATTTATGTGTTTATTTAAAAGTCACATCCCATGCTTAAAAGCCTATGTTTTACCATTGCTTCCGTAGAGCTCAATTAATATTTTTATTAACCAAAAAACTTAGATTGAAGAAAATTTTGGATAACCACAACCCTGTTAACATTAATGCAAAAAAAATATTAAAGTCAATATATAAAACTAAGTATACAAAAACAGGTTTATAAAGATATGTATAAAATTAGATATAGTTATAAACTCTATACATGTACTACATGTACCTCATATATGCAAACTTAAACATTGAAAGTTTGTTGAACAAATATAACATATTGGTACTATAACTCATTCACATTCATAATGATGGTAGTTATCATTTTATGATTAATATGAATTTGTGCTTCCATTAGGAACATGTACTTAAGAGCTGAAAGAATACGATCTCTGACATGGGATTCACCTACAAGATATCTCAATATAATTATAAATTATGTTTTACATAAATACAGTGCGAACTGCTTTAAAGTATATATATAATATGCTTTGCCTTTAATAATAGAGAGGTGATAATTAATTTCCTAAACAAGCTTTCTTCATCAAATTTTAACAGATTGATGCAACCTTGAAAGAAAAAATAGAATCTTGAAATATAAAATATCCCCCACTTTGAAAGGAATCTAGGAGTCCATTGAAAGAAACCATCATGAGTTTCAAGTATGTGGACAATTCATTCAAATAAATGAGTTCAAAGGATGTTCACAACATCAATGGTTTATGGTTGATAGTTTTCTTGCAACGGGCCAAAGCTTCAATAACCATAGCGGAATGTCACAGTCCTAATGATGTCAGATGCTCTTTAAAGCCCCACTGTACTACTTGTAGATGTAGCTACTTGCTGCCTCTATATAGAAAACAAAGCCTAAGCGGTGCCTGTTGGTCCCCTATGATCCTCTTTTTCTTATGTAAATTGAGGGCTGAGTTGATGAGATAACCACCCGTCAGTGGCCACGCTGGGTGGTCTAATCCCTCCTGGCCAAACTAGTACAGACGGGCTTTAAGAAGACATGCTACACACTACTAAATATTACAACAAACTGGACGTTTCACAGTATTTTTATCCTGACAAATTACAGTACTAATCAATTCTTAGAATTTGGATGGGCACTTCATCTATACACCCCATGTGTTTATTACAGATTGAGCGCTTAAGTCCATCCACATCATATGGAAATAGTACAATCTTTTTGGGGCAGGCAAATCAAATTTTGTGCAAACATCACCATCCCTGGCACCCCTTTATCCTAAAAAATATAATTCCTAACATGAAAAGGAATCCCTACCATTGCACTCAGTTGTAAAGTAATATTTCTATGCTTCATCAAATGACATTAAAAAACCCATCATCATCAAAGACCAAGAAATACATTTAATTAGTATCACTGTAATTTACAGTAACCACCTGAAATGCGAGTTGATAATTATTTGAATAGTACACTTAATTTCATCCTGTTTAAATCTCATTTATTAGGCCACTCTCCATTTCAAATGTAAAAAGTAGACGAGACAAAATGTTTGACTCCATATGCACTCTACCTAATTCATTCCTTTGATATTGTCATTGAAATAGAGGAAGCATTTTCATTTGGTATCTTAATCATTCTCATTATGTAAATAAAAACCAATGCCAGGTAGAGAAGAAACCATAATAGATGTAGTAGTTCCTTTCATAATAAAAAGAATGTGTATCCACATGGCATCGGTTTTTATTCCTCCATCCTCATAAGAAATACCACCTCCATCCTATCAATCTGAGGCATCTCAAGACCGACCAGTTTCCATGGAAACATCACACCCAAACTCTTCCATCCTGAAATCAAATCATATATCAGGTTCACTGATCACAATCACTGATTACAATCACGGATTACAATCACCGATTACAATCACTGATTAAAATCACTGAAAAAATAACTACTGGCACCTTGCGAACATGGACATGACAGTGGCTCTAGCGCCAGAATCCCTGATTTCATACTGGAATTAAGGAAGGTCACTGATCTGAGGTCATGGGGGGGTCAAAGGTCGTTGGTCAAAGAGAGACGTCTTCTGCCGTACTCGCTTCTATGTGGTTCTCCACACTGCCGTTGGTGAGTTGCTCCTTACTGCTTGATTCCGAGATGACGGGGGCCTTGGTCACAGTTTGCTTGCGTTCCATGTCGGGACTGGGACTCCTGTCGTCTGTGTAGCCGACGTTCTCTAGGAAGGCACCAACTGCACCGAAGTAGCCCTGAAAAATAATGATACTCAGTATTTATATAGTGATTTATATATATATATATATATATATTAGTGATTGTAGTAAGCGCTTCCAAAAATTACCCCGGCTTCAGCTGTGCTACCATTATGGCGCTCTAGCATTTCAAAGAATTAATTACTGCCAGGTACCCATTTACATCACCTGGGTTGAGTGTGGCAAATGTAGATCAATGATGCAATGTGAACTGGCATTAGGATACCATACATTGAAAGTGAAGGTTACCATTGGGTTTCATGCAGTTGTATATGAGCAAAGAGAAAACTGGAGATATGTTCAGGGAAATAATTTCATTTTTACCATAATTTTGTCTGTTCAGAGCCAGAAGTTCAATATCTCTCTGTATATGAGTTGATGCCCTTCTAGCTTATAAACTGATGAATTAATCCTTAAAAAGAATTATAAACTGTGAAAGACAAATGCATTTATTGAATCCTCAATGTTGTGCTGTCATCTTGAAATCCACAAACAGTATACAAAAAATATACCTACTCTTCAAGAACAGCAAACAAAATTGTAGAGAAAATTCAGAATAAACCTGCAGCACCATTTTTCCCTTACCTCGTGTTGCAAGAAAAGGGCCTTCTTTGTTCCTTTGGTCCAGTACTCCATGGCATAGGCTAATGTTTTCTGTGCAACTGGGTTGGTACGGAGGAAGTTTCCAGCAAACACAATTCGCTCAATGCCCTGAAACAGATAAAAAATTATTTCAAAGTTAATCTCAACAGCCCCAAATATCACCTCAGGCACAAGGCAGATGAAAGGTGATGGGCTGAGGAAAAAACCCACTATCACATCTACAAAGAATAGTATTTAATTAGAAATCCACTTATGATGAACGATTTCATAGATCATAAAAAAGTTCTGACTATACTGACATTTAGTGTCAATAAGTGAATAACCCCAAACCAAGGCTTAAGGTTATCCCTTTCTGTACTGGTAGTGCATGGCAGTGTAATTTCAAAGATTTGTACAACTCCATACATTCAACCAACCTTTGGTTGAACATATGTCGTTAACACACATAGTGATTTTTCACCTCTTCTGCATTCAATAATCCATTCAAGTTTTCAGGAAATCTTTTTTAAATTTTTATTTTTGGACAATCGTACTTGTTGTGTTTACTTCTAAAAATCGTACGAAATACAATAAAATTGTACTGGTTGGCAGCTCTATACTATACTTAACTTGCTTATTGAAAAACTATACCTCAGGTTTAAACCAGACCTATCCTCAGGACTTACGTATAACATCAAACAGGAAACTACACCTGGGGGGTGTTTCACAAAGATCCTAAGTTGAACTTAACTCTACGTTGGACATAAACATTATGGAGAGCCATTTGTAGCCTTAAAATAATATTTAATCAAAAGCAAATAATAAAGTATTTTAGACTTTTCATATATTCCACATCAAGAACATAAAATCTCCTTGAAAATAGAAAATATGAATGATTTGAATCAACATTATATGCCTTTTAAAATAACGTTTACAAAAAAGTTTCAAAGATGCAAATAGCTTTCCATAATTGTTAAGTCCAACTTAGAGATAAGTTCAACATAGGATCTTTGTGAAACACCCCCTGAATAAGTTTTCTTAGGATCTTACCTCTCTCATGGCTGCCATCATAGCTATAGACCCAATGTTATTGGTAATGGTTACTAGAGTTGCTCTTGCTAAGTCACACTTGCATGCTTCTTCCCTCTTCTCTTTGATGTGCATGTTACCAAAACTGAAAACAAACGAAAAATGAAAATTAGATTATAAAGTCTCAGATTAAACTACTGAGACAAACTTTGTCATGTGATATCATCTGCACCCCCCTCCCATATTCCAATAGCCACAACAATAAAAAATAAAATATAAAAAAGCAAACACAGGCATGAAGATGAGGAAAGTTCATAAAAACACAGTTTTTCTTGTCTATTGTGGAACTTGGTGAATTTTTACTAAATGTTGCTATCTTTAAAACAAAGATGGGAGAAATTTGAGTTGGGTAGAGGTAAATAGAGAGAAAAATTCACATTAAATAAAGATGAAGAGAATGAGGTAAACTGACATAAAGATGAGATAACAAATAATATCAATTACCACTGATCATTTTTTTAATCAAAATTGGGACATCAGACTCTGCGCTTTAATAGTTACCTGCTGGCAATTGTGGATCCGGGAAGACCGAATCTTTCATAGTCGCCTCCATAGATGTCTCTGACCAGCTTGTCTGCCCTGGTGTTGTCTCCCTTGGATGCCATATCAAGAGCTTCTTCAAAGGTTTCGCATCCAGTCAGTAAGCAGCATAGACCTAGGAAAGTTCCTCCACCAAGACTGATGATAGAGACAAAGATAACATAGAAGGATCATTAAAAGACCTCACTGTGAACAACTATTCTTAAATTCTGGAAATTACAGAGAAAAAAATCTGTGCAGACTTACTGATTACCCAAATGCTAGAAAAATAATCAATAGTTGCCAAAAATGAGGTGATTAAAAATTCATAATATGTATAAAGGTTTATGAAGATGCAATCTCATACTTTACATTGATTAATACAGAAAAGAAATTCTCACACTTCATTGCATGTGTTTGATAAAGATTTCAAATTTGTATTGTACAATTAATGGCTATTGTGATATGTCTACCAGAACAAATGAATTCAACCTTGATGTTGTTGTTCTTTTAATTATCAATCCATGGTAATGTAATCACTTTATTTGGGTCACAGATCTGGGGGGCGTTTCACAAAACTTGTCATCAGTGACAAATGACAATTTTTGTTATAAGCTACTGAAATGCTTGCTTCTGATTGGTTATCAGCAGATTTTTCACTGACTTTCGTCATTTGTCATTGAAAAATGGCTTTGTGAAATGCCCCCCCCCCCCCCCCCCCCTGGGGATACTGCTCAAGGATTATTTGTTGTTCAGCCTTCAACAACAGGACGTACCTAGTTCCTGTGACTCTTTCAAAGTCGTTGTGTGACCTGACGGCCAGCATGCTGACCCCTGACCCCACATTGACCACCAGGTACGGGTACGGGTTCTTGAAGTCGTAGGGGACCTTCTCACTCGCCTCATTGTCCAGGGGGTCAGGGTTATTCCAGTAGTAGCACTCGTTGGGTAGTAACCGGTCAACAAAGTGAATTCCTCGTATTAAGCAGTTGAATTCGTCTGCTTTCACTAGTTGCATATTGACAGTCTGCAAAAGAAGGAAGAGAGTTTCTAGGAATATAGTTATTGGTTCTGTCTAACAATTTCTAGACACTGCATAGATGTTTGTTGTGATATACATGTTTAGTATTATGACAAAATGATAACACGATTTCGTTTTTACTGGCTGCCTGCTGTAGCAACAAACAAAAAACTCTGTTTCGTTGACGATCAGACATGCATGAATTCTTTCCTCTCCTTTGTTGTTAGGGCAGACAGCTAGTGGAACGGATTCGTTAAAAAAAATCATGAAAATGCAAGCATTACTTTAAACAAACAGAACTTTGTTATTCATGGCTCATTTTTCCTGATCGAGGTGTCATATGAAAGAGCAGAAGATGAACTTTCTAGAAATGTGTGATTTTTTCTTTGAAATTCAGATACCAGTTGCCAAATGACTTTAAACTGTTTTTACTCACTCATGAGTGAAATATGCATCACATGAGTTGCATCAAATGAAAGAGGAGGGTCTAAGCCTTACAAATATGTGTCATTTATTAATCATAGTTGTGATTAATTTATGATAAAAAAAATCGATAATTCTCAGTTTCATTGTTTTCTGGGACGCACCGTATAACAGACCTAGCTTCCACACTTTCACACAAAGGATAGCACACTATGTCATGTGCTCAAATCACTTGTATCCTTACCTCTAATATATCGCTTTCAAATTTATAAGCTCCGCCCCCTGTCGTATGCAGAGTATTTGACACACTGGATAGATTCTTGTCTTTAACGAGGTCCAAGAACTGTGACATGTTATACGTTGGGAAGCGTATAAAATGTAGCGTGCCATGGTGTCCAAGCACCTGTACATTCTCGATCTGCAGGTGTGCATCTCTTACGCCAGTCTCCCCGTAAGCGGTGGTCGACGTCAGGTAGCGTTGGATTTTCTCCAGGGTGCCCGGCTCAACGCTTGCATCAGTGGGGGTGTTTGAGTTTTCTATGTCGGTCGGTTCAAAGTAGACGAGCTTTACCAGGGTGCCCCCAATGTCTGCCCCACACCATGGCATAGCTGAATAAATGAAATAAAAAAATGATATTGAAAGTAAAGCTTAGTGGTGGTGCAATCGAATGGTTTGAATGATTGACTGAGGATGTGAAGGTCATGTGTTCAAGCCTCAGTATCGATTCGATCTCATGTCCTTTGGCAAGATTCTAATCAATGTTTGCCTCTTTTGAGTCACGTGTAATAAGCAGATACCGGGGCGGGTTTGATCCATTCCTTAAAATGCACTGTACACTGACAATGCTTGCTGGTAGTGAGATAAACTCTAATAAATAATGAAAATATTAAAATCCAATTTCAACATTGCTTTACTGTACGTCATGCAAATAAATCATGGGATTCAATTGAAAGTTGTACTGTAACTTGTATCACAGTCCTACACAACATCTGCCTGACAGATGCAAAATCCACCACCTTTGCCAGTCATTTTTTCTACCAGCACAAAATGAAAGCATGCTTTAAAAAAAAAATTAGACTCAGACAAGGTGAGAACTACATTATATCTGTCTGTAACTCAATTGTCAATAAGAGTAAATAGAATATGCCACATGCAGTATGCTTTTGAACTGTAATGTAGCTTTCACACACACACAATCTTATGTTATGTCCTTATAATCCATTGGATTAATGCAGCAAATTCGAACTACCTTTAGTAACTTCATTGTTGCATTCTATGACGATTGAAACACAACTAAAAATGGAATGAGAATTGTATGTTCTTGTATGAATTGATTGATTTTAAGTTACTCCAGGGGGGTGTTTCATAAAGAGTTTGTAAAGTTATGCATGACTTTACGAACGACTTGTATATGAAGTGCCAGATAGGATGCCCAAAGTTTTTTCTGATATTTCCAATAACCTCAATTAAATTATAGACAAAAAATATACTTTGCATTAAAAATGGTTGTTATACCGGTAATAAGAATTTTAGTCTACATCTGCTAGTGCTGTAAGTCAGACGCTATGTTCGTGTTCGGTTCGGTTCGGCAGAGTTCGGCAATTTTTCACCCGAACTTGGTTCGGTTCGGGGTTCGGTAATATAATAGCAAGCAGCGTTATAGCCACGGCGGTCGGCACTTGGCGGGCTGCCCGCCCTGCCGAGCCCGACCAGCACGGAGGACTTCTGCACACTGCTTCCGACCAGCTCGAATTTCACATTAAAAAACTGCTCTAAACGTAATTATTTGCGAAGAAAAATACTACTTACATTCGTATTTTCGTCTTGAATCGTGTTTTATTTTCAATTTTAAAAGAATCATGTTTTCAATTTGTCGATAAATGATATTTTTTAAAGATTTTCCGAGACGGTTTTTGTCTAATGTTTGAGTCATGAAAGCTCCCATCTTGAACAGAGACTCAGGCTCGTCAATAACTGTTTTTTTATAAGTTTTTATTTTCAATAGGAAAAATATGAAATCCCTATTTTTCCTGGATAAATAAATACCATACTATAATATATATTTATTTCATCATTTATATTGTAACATTTGTCCAATATGGTTACAATTAAAATATTAATTTTTTGTTGAGTGGGTTTGAGCTGAACCTGTTTTGATCACGCACATGTATTCTTGTTTATATGGCTTGCGATCGCGACGTAGGGTGGTCAGGATTTGGGATTTAAATGGCGCCAGTGAAGTTGCGCCCACCACTGGATAGGCATAAATCACAAAATTGGAAAATGGGAAAAAAGTAAATATAAAATGAGCAATCATGACATGAAAATTAGGTAAAAAATGACAAGTTTATTAGCTTGCAAAAAACGTTTACATTTTTCTGCCGAACATCCGAACCAGGCCTTTGCGTTCGGTTCGGTTCGGTTCGGTTCGGAAGTGCCATGTTCGGCGAACTTCCGTTCGGTTCGGTGGTTCGGCTACAGCACTAACATCTGCACAGTTCAACTTAATAAATAATAATCAATAATGATTGAGCATCCCATTTGGCTTTAGGGAACTTTAGGGAAATGTGAATGGATACAACCTACAGGCGTAAATGTTAATACAAAATCTAAATTTTCCCAAGATACATCATGGACTTCAAGTACAGTATTTTTTCAGTTTCAAAAGCAACTACGATTAGGCAACTAAATATTTTCCACTCTACAGATTCCTGGATTGGATACCTAAGGTGATATTCTCAATGCTTCTATTCCTGGTGTTGTCTCTGAGTTGAACTTTGCCTACCGTATTTCAAACTGATTCTATACCATTACTACCTTTTCAAGTGATTACAGAGTGGCAACATGAGCTTGTTCATTTCACTGCTGATCAAACAGAATTCTATATTTACAATTCAATCACGTCATGACCAGGTGAACATACAATATCAAGCACAACCATTTTTAAGTAAATAGAAATCACGCTGCATTATCGTATAGCAAGAACAAATTATCCTTACATGAACATGTAGCTATTTATTATCACAATTGTAAGACTACCCAAGAGCCTTAATATATCTATTGATTCCATCTTATCTAGGAATTTAAAGAACATAAACTAAGCCCTTTTATTTAAAACAATTTCCCAAACAAGATGCACATATTATTTAGATTGCATACAATTACAATATTCTCTGAATAATACTGATTTCTGCATTGCATTGCATTGTAACTCCATGGTCCTCTATCTCTCTACCTTGGTACCACACTATTAAGGTAGATAGTCCTTCTTTTGCTTCTCTACCTACATGTATTACCCCCTTGTCTCTTTTTCATCCTCCTCCCCCCCCCCCCCTTTTATCTTTTCTTTCTTTTTCTTTTGACCACCAGGACTAATTTTATACAAGGTTACACATGTAGCTTCTTTTCTTAGGTCCTTCAACTTGCACACTAGCTTTATTCTCGTACATTGGCTTGTAAAATCATAAAACTATAGTTCTTTACCTAATACAAACAAATACCTTGTGAATTTGCCCATGATCATGTAATGTATACCCATGATGCATACTATGAATGTTTGCTGAAAGTGGAGTAAAATGAACTGAACTAGTCTGCTTATTAGTGAACTACGTGTACGTGTATCTGAACTGAACTGAGCTGAACCAAACTCTACTGGATACAGCTGCATGTGCAGATCATGAAGAGATTCTTAGTCAGGCTTAGTTATAGGGAAAGGTTAGGGTACCAGTATTTTCAGGCACTTCCTGTGCAGTTTAACAGCTGCTGGTATGACCTGTCCTGGTATCCCATTATATTCATTATCCGCCCTCAAGATGGTTAGTTATTAATTACCAAGCAAGAGGCTAGACAAATTTAGGAAAGATCGATACTATCAATAGTAACAGTACCAGTACATTGAGAAGATCCTTACCGTATATAGTACAGGCTTCTTTGTACATGTGCTTTTTAAAAAAATTGGTTGTTTTAGGAATACTTTTTAAAAAAAATCAAGTTACTATATATATACCGATAACAAATATGACAAAATATGTCCTTTTTTTAAATCTTAGAGGATTTACATGTAAGCAAAAAAAGTGCCCCTCAGTTGCTGTTCCTTATGTGAACAAGTACCTGTAAAGTACAACTTTACATGTATTTACATATGATTTATCTAAGTTTTGTTTGAGAGGATGTGCACAAAAACAAATTTGTAAACACTAGACTGCACTTCAAAAATCAGAGTCCACTTGAACGCTTTAAGCTAGATAAATGCACTATAAATGAACCTTTATCTTTTTCTGATGATAAAATCATAAGAGATCTGATAATTGTTTTTCTAATCATACCCCCTTTGGTTTGTAATTCTCAATAAACAAACAAAACTATACATGCATACAATGTTTTACAAATGTATATATTTATATTGTATACAAGTAGGTGCAACTCATCACATACTGTGCTAGCCTATAATCTAGGCAGAGTGCCGAGCTTTTTTCTTTGCTGCTAGACTAACCTTAAGCAGAACGTCTGATACGGCGAGACTACGAACCGTGAGCCGCGAAGCGGCTCACCGCCTATAATCACTGGTCTAGCTTTAGTCGTTGTTTTTTTATTATCGACCATGAATCCGTGGCAGTTTTTCGTACGAAAAAACCTCATGAATACGAAATGAACTCGACCAATCAGAAACACGTATGGAGAAGAGTCTATGCCTATGCATATTATAAATCACGTGACCATACGTCATTTTCTTCATCCAAGATGGCGGGTAGTTCATGCGACGACGATCTTCTGCGAGAAAGTTTATCATATGCGGCCAACAAACTAGGCATTCCTAATGGAAAATTCAAGCAATCACTGTTCGAACGTAACATAGGTGTACCTTATTTGGTAGGGCTGTTGAATGATTCATAGATCCGCCATTTTGAATATATATGAATATTGATTAGCTAGACCAGTGATTATAGGCGGTGAGCCGCTTCGCGACTCACGGTTCGTAGTCTCGCCGTATCAGACGTTCTGCTTAGGGTTAGTCTAGCAGCAAAGAAAAAAGCTCGGCACTCCGCCTAGATTATAGGCTAATACTGTGCTTGCTCAAGCCCATACATGTACATGTACAGGGCATACTTTCATAAAACTTGTTATCAATAACAAGTGTCTCATTTCTATAACAAATTTGCTCTCAGCCAATTAAATGCAACAATTTCAGTAGCTGAGAACAGTTATCACAACTCTGTATTGATAACAAGTTTCATGAGGGGGGGGGGGGGTGTATGTTTGAACGTGGAAGCACTATGAATCCCTCTCCCCTTTTATAACAATAAGCAATGCAAAGCTAGTAATTCTTAGTTCTATAGTTGAATATCATATTTGTGCAAGACTATATATTTCAGATCAAGTAAATAGTGAGGCAAAGGTTGAGTGATTGACTTTATCAATAGTACAAAGTAATACAACACAATTATTTACAATGTACAATTGAACGCACACAGGAATATTGCAGTATCTAGTAAGTTTGACCTGCAGAAACTAGGTCTACATCTTGACCAGTTGTAAAGAGTCTGTATACATTGTGATACAGTCAAACCTGTCTATATCGACAGCCCAAGGAAAATGCAAAAAGTGGTCCTTGAGGACAGGATTTTTTTAGTACATGTTTCGGTGAGAAACCATTTTCAAGGAAAACAAAAATGTGGTCTTTGAAGACAGGTGGTCACTAAAGCAGGTTTGACTGTATACATTGAAAGCATGAAAAACCTCACTGATTCAGTGATTTACTAGCATAATAGCTTTCAGACAGATAGTTATCAAGCAGATAAAATCTATGGCTGTTTACATGTATGTACAACACACACTCTGGCAACAAAATGTTCCATGGTCAATTTTGAACACTGACTGAATTTAAAAAAACTCAACTTTGGACCCAACACAGTCTAAGCCTATATCTCTAAAACTAATGTTAAATGCAATCACATCCCAAAGCCTAACCCAATACTTATTTAAAGTAAACACCAGTGTTAATGTCACCCAAGCATACCCATACATACTTTTTTTTTCACATCACGGATAAGTACTCTTAACATCCATAATAATGAGTTTGAGCAACAGAACACTCCTTTCAAACTATAACCGGTACTGTTCAGTCCACAGATGAAACGCTCAGAATTTGAAAGAAACTTCTTTCTCTGCAGAATTTCGGAACAGTTAATGGTACACGTTTTCACAGCGAATGAACTCCAGGGAGTGGCTATCAACTTCTTAAAAGAGAAAACTTTCTAAAACGTTTGACTTACGTGGAAGCTTTGCTTCTTTCTGTCCCGACTCTGCCTCCGACTGCAGCTCTAGTGCTTCTGCCATTCTTTCAATCAGCCCGGCTGAATCCTTCTTCTCCTCCTCTATGCTGGACATGCTCTGATCACGGGCTCAAAGCTTCCCTGATCTAACCAGGTTAGATATCTGCGGCTGCTTGCTGGTGGAGAGAAGGTCAATAAACTATGTTTGTTCACGCAGGGCACAGTTCAATCTGTGATAGCAATGATAGAATACACAAAAAAGAAAAAAAATAAGACAATACTGCAAAAAAAGATGTTTGCATTTTAGTGGTGTGTATTATTATCAGAGTGTTAAGAAAACATGTAAGAAGATCATGCTGTAATATGTCAATACTACAAAATTGCACACATAGATAGTACTCTGAGGAAAAATGATAAGACCTGAAGTTTGTCTACTTTGTACATCATTGTTATACCAAAACATCCCTGGATGGCCTATCAAAGTACACTACAATAGGGGGGGGGGGGAATAGACTAATGAAATTTGCTTACTTATGGAGTCTGGACAAAATCATACAACACAAGAACTGTTTTGGTTGCTTATATACATTTATTTGTATTGCTAGAAAAATATCCCATGTATCATTTTCCACAGATTTTAACTTGGACTAATACAATTTAATTAAATTGAATCGAAGGACACTTTTTCTGGCACAAACCTAGTGGTCTAAAACCACAAAAGAGAACTGCTAGTAACCTTCAGATTACTAACAAAAGAAGGCATTTGTTACAGACTTTTACATGTTTATGGGTGGTTCAGAAAGCAAATTCTGATTTTCCTTTTCAAAAATTCATAATGTCAAGGTAAACAATACAACACATGTATTGTGTTATTTGTGTAGCAATAAACACAATTTATTGAACAAGCAACACACGCACAAAAAAGTTTGCTTCTTAAGCCTTTGGTAGCGACTCGTTACACCAAATGAATCATGAAGGCCGCGTAAATCATCAAGGACTTGTGAACCACATTTCATGGATCATGAACCATACCACACTTTTACCACACCAACAAATTATGTAAAAACTTGTAAAACATGATTGGTTAACTTACATTGCAGTTTTCAGAATACAGCCTACATACCGGTACATGTATATTACTAGTGCATGTACATGTACACATATATATCCCAATGATCCTCTCAGTTGAACATTATCAATACCTTGATCAAATCAGTCCAGAAAACATAGACCAAGTATGCACAATTGCACATCATACAATTTTGCTCAAAATTATGCATACCTTGCCATATTTGGGGCCATATTTAGGCCTTACAGTACATGCATAATAAATGTCTTCAAGCCTCAAGGGATTTGCATTGTTTTATCGCAAAAAATGTCATATCTCAAAAAATATTTGTTGGATTTACTTCATTAAAAAAATATATGTTGGTGTGCCCTTCAAGCCCTTTCATATGACAACAAATTCAATGCAGTGGACATGCATAAATGCAATACTCAACGAGTGCTCTGATTGGCCATTCGCTATGTTTTGGTAGGTTAACCCGGAAATATATATCGAGCGGGTCATGTCATAGATTACTAGTTCGAATCTATGAACGTACCGTTTCACGGTTCTGAGATAAAAATTGGATAACTCATATAGGTAAGTCCGTAAATTTCGCATTTTTATAATAGGTCATCAACAGTTAAAATAAGAGAACGATACAAATTTTTTTTCATATCTGATTTATAAATCAGAAAATTAGATCTAAATTGTGAAAATCGGGGTAGAAAGTTTCTGTCACAAAGGGGTATCAGAAATTGGCCAGATTACCCCCACAGTGCGAGACCTCTGGATTACCGTCTGTATTGGGGAATGTCAACAAATGTCAGTTTCATTAAAGAAATGACCCATATCAGACGGTTACTTCTGTCTACAACTATCCTGGCTGTGTATTAAGCTGGGCTACATTGTGCTTAATACATTTTAGCTACATTTTGTAAAACATTCGTTTTCACTGGCTGCCTGCGGTAGCACCAAACAACAAACTATTTCAATGACGATCAGCCATGTATGACGTCTTTAGTATTCTCTGTTCTTACGACAGACAGCCAGTGAAAACAAATTTGTTAAATAAAATTATTTAAAAAAAGCATTACTCTAATTTTAAACAAACAAAACTTTGTTATTCCTGGCTCATTTTTCCTGATTGAGGTGTCATACGAAAAGGCAGAAAATTACCTTTTTTGAAAATGTGATTTTCTCTTTGAAATTCAGATACCGTCCACCAAATGATTTTTTAGTACCCTTTCTTCAAAATGTTTTTAATCACTCACACGTTAAATATGCATCATGTGAGTTGCATCAAATGAAAGAGGAGGATCTGATTGTAAGCTTTACAATGACGTGCAATTTATTTATTATAATTAATTATGTTAATATAGACTAAATAATAGACTAGATCTAGATCTAGACTCTAGATTCTATGATTAAAAAAAATATTGATAACTCTCGGTTTCCTTTTTTTTCTGGGACACACTCTCTAGATCTAGACCTCTAGATCTAGACCTAGATTCTAGATCTAGAAAATCTAGATCTAAGTTTCAAAACCTACCAAACAATACAAAACTACACTAGACCTCTAGATCGAGTACTAGGTCTAGTAGAGTCTATTCTGTAGTAACAGTCTAAAGTCGATTCTGCATGTATTATACATGTCTCCATGTGCATTGATACAGTTACCGCCCACTTCGCAAACAGTCCAATGGAAAAGCTAACACTAACAGTCACACTCCATCAACCACGCTATGTACACACACACACACAACCGATCGGACCATAATATCGTTCCATTCATTGAGCCAGTCAGCTAGCGCATTGCACCTTCCCATGCCCAGACAACCAACCCGCCGAGCGCAGCCGCCCAGCGCAGCTAGACGTTGCCCTAATGTACACGTGATGCTCCCGATGAATATACGCCGGCAAGAAAGATAATTAACGTTTAAATTAGACAACATTTCATTCAGAAATTCACAAAGACACGTTTGATTTTGAAAAATACTCACCATAGACTGATCCCACACTATTTTCTTAATATCAGATTTCACTGAGTTGTCTGGCGACCAGGACGAAAATTCGGGAACAGTAATAACTAATATAGTGACTGTGATGATACAAAGATATGAAGAAATTAGTAAATCTGACGTCACGACCTCGGAAGTGACGTACCGGTACATGACGCAACGGACTAGGGTATGATATGCGTCGCGTCTTTTTTTTTTAAACCTCTCTTTCGACTCAATTCAATTTCAATTCAATTCTACTACTACGTCTCATGGTAATACTCATCAACGCCTGCTCAGCATCTAGATGAGGGTAAGCATAGAGTTGTTATATACAGCTCTATGCGGTACAGTTCCTGAAAAGGGAACTAAATTCATTTATTTGTCCTCTTTCAATTTTTCATAATGATGATATAGCCTATAATCACACTGGCGTACCTGAGGGGGGGGGGGCAAGGGGGGCAGAGTGCCCCCCCCCCCTGACGGGCGGCAGGGAAAAAAGAAAAAGGGGAAGGGGAAAGGAAAAAAGGGGGAAAGAGAAAAAAAGGGGGAAAGAAAAGAAAGGAAAGGAAAGGGGAAAAAAGGAAAAGGGGAGAGAAAAAAAAGAAAAGAAAGGAAAGAAAGAGAAAAAAGGAAAAAGGGAAAAGGAAAGATAAAAGGAAAAAGAAGAGAAAGGGAAGAAAAGGGGAAAAGAAAGGAGAGAAAAAATGGGGAAATTAAAAAAAAAATACCATGACCGTACGCACCGGGGGGGGGGGGGGGGCAGTTGACCCCAGATTTTGAAAACGTACTTTTTCCTGAAAATGTTTAACAAAGCTCACAAGTAGTGAAGGTCTATACCAAATCCTTCAATTCTATGTTTGAAAATGCAAAAGTACCCTCGACCAGTTCGGTCGCTCGAACTCCCTTCACTCCTTTCGCTTTTGGGTTTTTTCGAAAACTTTTTACGCATCTTTCCCCCTCCCCCACCAGGAAAATATTCCGCATACGGCCCTGAAAAAGACAAATGAAAATAGGAAAATATAAGTGATATAACAAATTCGACACTCTTCGCTGGCGCGAGCTGCTTGCTAGCCTATTTTGTATTAATTGTTTTCACTTGCTCGTCCCCCTGAAAAAAAAAGGATTAGCATTGCCTAGAATACAATTGTGCCTGCCCCGACTGGCCCCGACCTGCAACCATGGCAACAATAACACCCAATTTATGTACCAAATGTTACTAAAAGAGACTAATTCATTTTTTCTCTCGCTACGCTCGCTCGCGAATAAATGGAATAGAAGTTGCCTTGAAAAGAAAATTGTGCCGTGACCCTTGACCTGTAACAATATCATTAAAAATGGAAGTGTTTTTTCGCCCTCTCGCCAAAAAGGAATTGATATCGCGTTAAACGCGATTGCGCCCATCCCGACCTGCACCAATAAAAACAAGTTTATGTATTAATTTCTATTAAAAGAGAATTGATTTTTTTTTTGCTTGCTCGCTATATGCTCGCTCGCCAAAATGGAATTGACATTTCTAACAAAATATGTGCGCCCCCTTGCCTGCAACAATAATCCCAGTAAATTTGTACCAAACGTTATTTTAAGACTATCTTTCCTAAATTGCTCGCCAGAATTGATTATTGATTGATTTTAGTGATTGATATATGAGGTGATTTTTTGTTTACCCTCTCTTGCTACGCTGTCTTTACAATTAACATCGCTGACAAACATGCTCGCCCCAACCTACAACAAATTACCAGTTAATAATTATGTACCAAACGTTATTCAAAGAAAATTTGGTTTGCTCTCTAGCTACGCTCCCTCGCCAAAATGGAATTAACATCACCTTAAACATGATTGTGTAAGCCCCGACCTACGCTCGCTCGCCGAAATAGAAGTAACATCGCTTTTACTATAAATCACGCTTGTGCCTGCCCCGACCAAATTTATGTACCATGTTCTCACTAAAAGAGAAGTGATTTTAGTGAAGTGATTTGTTTTTCGCTCGCTCGCCGAAGTGGAATTATGCTTACATTACTAACAAATGTGCCCGCCACTGACCTGCTACAATATCATTAAAAAGAGAAATGTGGGGGGGGGGGGGGGTTGCCTGCCCGCCAAAATGGGATTGACAACACGATTGTACCCACTCCCGACCTGCAACAATGAAACAAAGTTTATGTACCAATTCATTGAGGACAATTGAACCAAGTTTAATTGGCAATTATTAAAAAAAGAAGCGGTTTTTTTTTTTCTTGCCCGCTACGCTCGCTCACCAAAATGAAATTAACACCGCCCCAACCTACAACAACCAGTTAATAATTATGTACCAAACGTTATTCAAAGAAGTTTTGGTGTGTGCTCTCGCAAAAACGGAATTAACATCACCTTAGACATGATTGTGTAAGCCCTGACCTGCAGCAAAAAAAACCCCTGAAATTTATGAACCAATTGTCATTACACAAATTTTGCTCGCTCGCTACGCTCGCTCGCCAAAATAGAAATAACATCGCCTTTAATAATCACGTCCCTGACATGGAACAATGAAACCAAGTTCATGTACCATGTTCGCTCGCTCACTACGCTCGCTAGCTCGTGGAATTATGTGCCCACCACTGACCTGCTACAATATCATTAAACAGATAAATGTATGGGGGGGGGGGTTGCCTGCCCGCCAAAATGAGATTGACATTGCCTGAAACACGATTGTGCCCGCCCCCGACCTCGAACAATGAAACAAATTTGATAGCAATTCATTTAGAGAAATTGTATTTTCGCTCGCTAGCTAAAATGGGTATAAAATCACCCTAAACACAATATTGTTCTCACACCCGGCATGGGACATTATTGAACCAGGCAAGTTTAAGTGGCAATTATTTAAAAAAGGAAGGGATTTTTTCTTGCTCGCTACGCTCGCTTGCAAAAATAAAATTAACGTCGCTACCAAAAATTAATGAATGTGCCCACCCCCGACTTGCAACAATACCGGTTTATATACCAAACGTTACTTAAAGATATTTCTTTGCCCGCTCGCTCACCAGAAGTGAAAATTATCATCGGTTTTTTTTTTTTTCTTCTCGATCGCTTGTCCCTCCTGACGGAGTACCTCAGGTACGCCACTGCATAATCACATATTTTTATACATAGTAGATCAATTTGCACAATACAATACATTAAAAATACATGAAATTGACAGGGAAGGAGTTAAAGGAGAGTTTGTAGGATATGTAGGCCCCCTGTAAAAGTAGTTATTATTTTATGAGAAGAAAAAAAAAACGATAAAAATAACTAATTCAGTAATACAAAAATCAAGTTTAAACGTAAAACAAGTAAATGTGATAAATACATACATAAAAAACAATCTAAGTTACAAACATCAAAGTTGCATTAAGTCACACTAAAAATTATATTTGATTGGGGAATGCAATATAGCCTAGTCACTATTCAGAAGAAAGCTTTTAAGTCTCCTTTTGAAAATTTGTATTGACTAACACAGTAAAATATCGTTTGAACAAAAATTCTAGTTTTGGACCTGTAAAAACAAATGTATGTTTGTGCAAACGATGTTCTATTTAACGGTAGATGGTAAAAGCTCGCCAGGCAAGTGCAGGCACGTAGCCACGTGGGGGGGGGGGGGGGGGGGGGGGCACGTGCCCCCAAAAACAATTTCCAGGATCGGTTGAACTTTTTTAGACCCCTTTTTTTTTACCTCGATCGATTACATGTATGTGCCCCCCCCCCCCCCCCCCCCAAACATCAAACCCTGGCTACGTGCCTGGGCAAGTGAAGTAACTATAAATCAAATTATTTGGTACGAACATAATAGGCAAAAGCTAATTGTTTAGTGTTGAGCTTGCTTTAATTTTCAAAATGTTTTTATTCAGAAAAAGATTATTCGTGTGTGCCCGGTAATCTGCATTTATTAATAATACGAATCGCTCTTTTTTGTAATATAAAGAGTCTATTAATTTGGGAAGTTGCTGCACACTACCCCAGGCGATAAGTCCGTAATTAAAGTAAGGAAGAATAAGCGTGGAATACAAGGATAACATAATATAAAGGGGTAGGAAGCCTTTGCTAACGGCGGGATACCAGTGTTGCGAGTAATGATTTTGCAGATTATTAATGTGCGCTTTCCAAGATCAATGACTATTATAGACTATTATATAGCCCCACAAATTTAGTTGATCGGACCCTTTGAATGACAGTACCATCAAAAGTTATACAATTTGGCAAATTTGCAAACTTTTAACTAAATAGCATGTAACTAGGTTTGTCTAAGTTAAGTGATAGTTTGTTTGCTTTTATCCAATTTGTAACACTTTTAAGTTCGATCGCGATGTGACAACACAAAATATTCGAGTCGTCAGCAAGAAGTATAAATTGAAGCAGATGACTTCTCAATTTCGTTAATATTACTAATGAACAAAAGTGGGCCGAGAATTAACATTCCATTTACCTTACAGTTTGATAACATTCTATTCATCATTAGCTAAATGTCTACAAAATGTTCAGTCCACCTTATATTAACGATAAGGAAAAAACACCTTCAGTTCACACGTTCTCACTTGAAATAGAGAGAATCAAGTATGACATATATCTCCTGATTATAGTGAATCCAATTTTTCAGCAAATCGAAATATTACAACTCGGCGCAGAGCGCAATTAGCAATAACCTTGGGGGGGGGGGGGGGGGGGGGTCAGAACAAAATGCACATCACCACCAAGTAGCATAATGCAGGGGCGGCGGAGTGTCTTTCAAAATAGGGGAGGGGCACCAACAACAAAGGGCATTTTCGGATAAAAGGGGAAAATAAAAATAAAATAACCCATTTTTAGACATTGGTAAATACCATCGTCATGATTGTGATTACACTACCAGGGATGACATCAATATTTGTTTCTTTCTGTGCGTGGTACAAGATAATGCTTAATTAAGCAACATACCTTGCAGGCACAGCATGGGTCCAGTCAGCAAGGAGAGAGAGGGGGGGGGGGGTAATTGTAACGATTGGGGTGGGGTGGGGTGGGGCCATGCCGAAGGCTTGCGAGCTATATCATGTTCTTGTCTTCTTTATTCTTTCCGCATTAAAATGAGAGGGTGTGTGCCCCTTTCCCGTAACTCATAGCTATGCCATATATTATTACCAAAATAGTATAAGGACAAACTGGACAAAGTACGTAAAGAAACAATCGGAGAGGCAAAAGCGGTGTAGTGACAAAATGGCTGCCTTCTGCAATACTACATCTTGCTTTTGTGGGGGATTCCGATGATAATATGATGCATGGAAAACCATATCAGATGGAATGCATTCAAGACTCGTACAACATATAAAGAAAATGAAATATATCATCTATAAATTAACAAAAGAAATTAAAAACAAATCTTCACAATGGGAAAATATCATTAACTTTGAATACAGAAGTAAGCTGGTCATTTGAAATTCGACACACGCTTCTTTGGTATTCAGTTTTTTTTTCTTCTTTCTTCTGATTTCTCTCTCTCTCTCTCTCTTGGTTTCACGCTGCCTTCGAATAGACATTACAAACATGTATATATTACTAAAATGATTACTTCATGGCCAGAAAATACTTATGGAAAATAATTTATTCTCAAATAAAGACAATCCATTTCATACATACAGACAATTTAATATCTTTTTCATGATTGAACACTGGACATACCCAGGAATATTTTCACCTAAATCTAGCATTTGTTTTTTTATGTTCATTTGCCACACATTACCGTACATGGAGAAAAAAAAAATCAAAAATTGCAAGCAAGAAGTTTTTTCTGTTCATACTCACTTTAAAAAGGTAATACTGATAATGCCTCAACAATCTCACATACAAAATATTCACAATTTAAAACATGTTGATCCTGCATTAATCTAAATAACATATGCAACAAATATCACTGTAAAGAGTTGAAAAACTTTCAATTTTAATAACTTCATCATCTAAAATTTAAAAATTCATAATTTTTTGTTGGCAAATTGAAATGCAAAATGAAACCCAATATTTTAGAATTATTTGAATAAATTTGATTTCCATGCAATAAATAGTATCTTGCATTTTTCAAATGATGACAAAGGTTTGTGTAGTAACTGACCCTCTACTGGTAAATCATGCATTATCTTGTGAGAATATAACACCAATCCATGCCATGCAACAAAACAGCAAAACATAATTTTTTATTTACTAGGTTCAGGGCAAGTACAGGATCAATATGACCAATATCATGGAACATACGTCCCCTATGAAGAAAAAATATCAGAAATTGATCTTTTCTTGATAGATATAGGCATGTTCAAGTTGTAAAGGGGCCTCCACACAAATAACAAATTGGTCCAGCATATTTGAGTTCATAGGTCAACATATGCACAGCTTGTTATTGCTTCATTAAGATAGCATTTTCATAATAATTTTTGTAATATATACCAAAACAATCAATGTTTTGGAATAACATGGATTTTGTGAAAAAACAATTATAAGATAACACTAGAGTATGTATTTTCATGAGGAAATATCATTTAATTGATGATAAAGTGTCTTTTCCTCGCTCGCTATCTCGCGCCGTTTAGAAATCTCACGATTCTGGCAGTGTGGTGCCTGAATACCTACATATTTAACAACGAGGGGCCCAAATATCTTTTATATTAAAAAAAAAATTGCACTTTTAACACGCTCAATCGCTTCACTCGTTCACAATCATTTAGAAACAGGATAATTCGGGCAATGAGATGACTTATTTCGGATTCATACTGTTTCAATGAAATCGAATGGTCATAGAATGAAAAAGTGATTTCATTATGAAGTCATTGTAAACTCACTTTAAAAATAATAATAATAATAATATAGATTTACATAGCGTTTTTCACAAAATATAGCAATTACTAACAAGGCTTTCGTCATCCTACCTGGTCCCCATTTCTCTCCTGGGTTTGGAGTGGCAAATGTAGATTAATGCTTTGCCAAAGGAAATTAGTGCCGTATCGGGGATCGAACCCATGATCTTTGCGTTTCAAGTCAAGTGCTTAAACCACTCGACTACAACACCTCTGACTTAAGATCATTGTCACTTCGTTCCGTCCAGCCCCCAGGAATCTGTTCATGTTCCTGGGTATTTGAACCTTCGCAGTTAGTGCGTTCATTTCTTTCTAGTTCTAGTATGAAGGTCTTTTCATAGGGCCATAAGCAGTACATGTAATTGTCAGGTCAACAACAATCTTTGATTTGATGTGTTGTCAAAATGGCTCTCAAAATAAAAAGGGGTGGAGGAATATCCTCCTCATCAGTTGCTGCAAGTTGTGGCACAAGCTAACTAACAAACTAACGAATTTGACCATCAGAGGACTGCTTCAATAAATTTTTGAAATCCAATTAATTTCATTGGATTAAAATGGAAATGTATTATATATCATTCAAGACACTAAGAAGCGGGCTCTCATGGGGAATTTGACACTGTTTCGGGTGTTTACCCAATAACGGGTGTAGTCATTCATCAGGATTAGCCTTCATTTTTATGACCAACAAGCTTTATGTAATGCTCTGTCTTTTCCCCTTATGGTAAAGTCATTATTGGACATTTGGTTTAGTTTAATTTAGTTTATTGGTTTCCAAAATATCTCATTTTACAAAGAGTGTAACAACACATTGAAAATGATTACATACAATACCGGTACACACTATTCAGAACATTGTCCTTGAGTTGAACTTAAGAGAAATAGTGTCAGAGCCAATGGAAAAGCAGAGCTTGTTCTGGATAGGCTCCTTAAACTATAAATGACATAATTAACTAAAGTTAAGTTTATAAAAAACAAATACACATCTCCCAAAGACTCTCTGAGAGACAAGGGGCATCTCTTGATTGGCCAACGGGTTTGCTGTGTGCAGTCTTGTACACCCATTAACGGTATTTCCACCAAGTCTGATGTCAGCGAATTATGACCTCCTGCACATGGAAATTGAAGACCCACTCCCTTTCATGGCTCAACTAGTCTTATGGCAGTGGATTATCAATGTTTAGGTGGTTCATATAATTGTTGAACAGATTGTGAAATATATTTCAACTACATGTTTAATGAGAAGACAGTATTTTAATAAGTGCGACACATTGACGATTTCAAAATAAAAACAATGAAGAACATAGCATTTAAACTCCAAAACCTGTCCCAAACATTTACATGCTTTGAGTATGTTTAGAAAAATAACAAATAAAAGGAAAATGAAAAGAAGCTATACATCATACTTTACGTACTATATTTAAATAGGTATGGGGCAGTACCTCGACCTTCCCTTTCACTAATTTCACATATCATAATTCTAATGCAAGCGAAGGGCTCCCTCACTGTGGAGTACATTTCAATTCAGTTCATAAATTCAAACTGAAATCACAAAGATTCTTCCTTGCTCCGTACTGATCTTGATGCCCCATTACTCCTTCTTGCGTCACTCCCTCTTGCTCCAAATATAGTACTCCCGACCCTGATGTTTGTACTTCCCACAGAGATCTGCAAGACAAATAGAGAGCAAACATCACATGATGGGATTAATCAATTCAAATTTGTAAATAAGATGAGACAATGTCATTAAATTGACTAAATACACAATTATGATCAGTTTTTATACTGAACTATTTTTTTAGGGTAAGAGTGTTTAGGAGGTAGTCTAGTTTTCAGGCACAAAACCTTGTCAGTCGCTGTGTGTATCAGTGTCTGCACTGTGAGTCTAAGCTAACAGCATAATGCATAGGCTCTGTACTTTAGCTACTCCAGACACAGCTAGAAACTGACAGAGCTAGGCTCTGTTCAAGGCTTTAGGAACTTTGGTAAAGTGTCAAATTAGAGTCTGTGCCAGCAGACTAGTACTATTCCAGGATGCCAAAGTTAATGTAGTTGGATGAGCAAGTGCGCGCTTGTAAAATGGCGAATGGCCGGAATGCTCCCAAGGGAGTGGAGAATGTGTATACATTGTGTGCGGGTAAGCCTGAATCCGATGACCGGGGTAATAATATATCTGTAAAGCACTGTAAAGCACTTGGACACATTGTTGTATTGATGTATTGGACGCTATATAAAAGCGGAATGTTATTATTATTATTACTTACTGCATGTTCAAAGTCATGTGACATGCCCATACTCAGTTCCACCTTGTCTATATCCAGACTGCATTCCTTGCATAGATCTTCTCTACATCTAACAAGACACTGTGATAAAGAGATGGAAGAAATAAACGGTGCTACAGTGACAAATATACACGTTATTCTCAAGGCTAATTTATAACATTAAAGAGAAGGTCGAGTTCTGGGAAGAAGTGAAATATAATTTGTGAGCATTATCATTGTATTCTGCAAGTGTGGAAGAACAACAGATAAAACGTGTTCCCTGAAAAGCATGGCTCTTCAAATGCCTGTAACATCTTAACATTTGGGACAGATTTTTATGCCACATGTTTGTGTAGTCCCATATACATCTTTCTGTGTACAGTGCTTGTAATTTTACCAAGACTGGGCCAAATTTCTTATCATTTTGATGATTCCAGAAACTTGCAGTACACATCAATACTTATGCTAGATGATCAACCTTTTCTGGTCGATTCCCCAATGTTTCTTTCACAATGCAATCGCATGACCAGAACTCAACTTTATCTTCAATCAAGTCAAATGTTTTGTCCTGCAGATACAGTGAAACCTGCTTTAGAGACCACCTGTATACAAAGACATTTTTGGTTTCCCTTGACAATCTTTTCTAATAGGGACCTGTACTAAAAGAACCTCTACATAAAGACTATTTGCCTATAAAAAAACACTTTTGTTGTCACCCTAGAGTGGTCTTTATATACAGGATTCACTGTACATGTAACACTTGATGTTTTGGTTTTGGTTTTCTGGTTGAAAGGAGAATTTAATACAATCTGCCAGCCTACATGAAATGAACTATAATCCATCCATCAAGGGAGAAATTCCATGCCTGGTTCAGTAAAATATACATGCATGCTACAGTCGCAAATTTACATTTCATAAATGAGTTAACACCAGACAACAATTGAATCAATCTAATATCATCTGTTACATATATGACATGTTTTCTGTCATTTGACATCATGCTGGAAAATAAGAAACAATCTTCTATTATATCTAAAACATAACATAAAATGACAATCGTGAGATTTTTGGAAAACTAAAATTGGTGTTACCTGAAAATCTGGATTGGGACCACTCTCAAGATCATGATCAAAAGCTCCAATAGTCATGAGACCTGCAAAGTCTAAGCTTGGGCAGTTATCAAAGAGATGTCTCACTAAACTGCTACTCTCCTCTGGCGGCACACCACTCTTATCTGGCAAAGGGAAAATAACATGTTATTTCCTTTTTAAAATGTAGCTAGTCACTGTTGCTTTGGAATTAAACCCCACTCGTTTATGTAATGGGGGAAACAAATTGCATTTTTTACAAGTACACAAAAATATCTCTTTTTTCACAAGAATGTAGCAAGTTCCTAATGATTTAGTGTTTAATCCCACTCTTTTTTTGTGAAGGGAAGGAAGAAAAAATGCATACTTATCAAACAAACAAAAACAATTTTTTTTCCTTTCTTCAAAATACAAAAATAGATGCATCTAGTAACTACTGAAGTCAGATTACACTCCACTCTTTTATATGAAGGGCAGAACGAAATAAAAGTGATATAATTTCCTACTTGCTTCTCCGCTTGTGTTGAGTTGCACATAAACCCTGAGTTTTCCTCTGTCTGTCTCTTTGCTCCAATGCTTCTCAAGCTCTGAGGCTAACTTCTTAGAATCCACAGTCTCCACCATGTATAGATTAGGAGAGCCTTAGGAAATGAAAAGGGGAAAAAATAGGAGAAAAATAGCGTCTGAAAGAAATATATCAATCTTTCTCACCTAATTCCATGAATTCTATTCCAATATTGTTTGAATTCCCTTTCTTACTTTTTTCTTTTTTCTTTTCCTGATAGAAATATTTGTTATCTTGTTTGTTTATTCAGTTTCTTTATTAATATTCAGATTACCATGTTCTGCCAAAATGATTTTCCTAAAGGACCTAATAAAATATTGAATAATTTATTACCTTCCATGATTACTTCCATCATTTACATCCAAAATCTCACTTCATTAACATTTCACTATTCTTATTGGAATCCCAATACCAATACCGGTATCACGATGATACTTCAAAGTCAGATGCATTCCCCAAATGAAATGTCGAAACTAATGATCATTTGCCAGATAAGCACAAAGCACATACACACACATGATGACACATCAAAACTTTGGTGAAAGATGGTTTTTCTTCCTATAAGATGGAGACAGATCTCATTAGCTATTGATACACTCAAGAGTACAGGGATGCCAGTTAGAATTGATCAAAGGGCCTTGCAGCACACACAAAAAACCTAAAATATGGCCTGAAAATAACACGCCAGGGCCTGAATTCAGGCTTTTGCTTAAAAACTGGCATCCTTATTAGAGAAGCTTGTATGACAATTAGTTTTTTTTAAAAAAAGAAGATTTTCAAGGTCTGTTCGGGTGAAAGTGTGAGAGGGGGTTTTACTCACTGAGAAGTTTCTTGACCTTGTTACTCTGGAGATGACCTATATAATGCCACCTAATGTCTGCACATTGCTCTCTGATCAAGTCATCATGAGCTTTGTCGACTAACTCTTGTACCTGACAAAAAAACAAACAAAAACACTTACACATAAATTAAACCCTTTATCATCAACACTCCCATCAAATATGTATGTTCATTTATTTCTCCAAAGCTGATGGCGTAAAATGAGACTTATAAAGTGCCTTGATTATCAAGTCCATCATATGATTCATATCCTCAACAAATTTCTAAAGTTTAGATTTGCTCCGCGAACATTAATGAAGGTGCAAAGTTATTTCAAAGTATATCCCTAAAAATTATTTTCATTTCACCCCTTTTTAAGATTCAGAATAAAATGATCACATTTCCTGAAGTAAAATGGAAGCCACAAAAGCTTGAGCAAACACGTCTATATTACTGAGACCATAAAACTTAACCATTCACCAAACTAATTGCTTGCAAAAATAAACAATTCAACTTTGGTCCAGGCACCTTTGCAGTGGTTGTACTAGTTGCTATGAGATTGGTGAACACTTTTATTATATATACATGTAAATCTTAACAAATGATACAGATCAAATCATCATGGCAGTAAATAACAGCATGTATTCTTCTCGTACTAGTTATAGACGTGCAGTAGAAATATCAATATTCACTTTACATTATGTTCTTATAGCAGACCAATTAGAGACCTTGATTGAAGTACGAAAGACTGTGCAGTCAGACATCTTTGTAGTCGTGTATTCATGTATTATACAAGTACTTATTGTTTCATAACTGACCTGGCATACATGTAAGTCATGGGTTGCAGGGTATTCTATATTTAGGTATACATGCTAGTCTGTATTTGCAGACTCTGTCAACTAGCTATCACTACACAATTTGTTTTCAATGCAACCTAGCTGTAATAACAAAACCTTTTCTGAATAATACATATTATGTTGTCATAGAAAACTGTTTCTCCCATTGACAAAACACAGCCTTCTTACAGGCAGCTCACAGCTTGTTCTTACATAATTTTCACCGAAGTTGCGTTGTCCTGTTTGATAAGCCTGCAGGATCATAGACACTGGTTTGGTTTTGCTCACTGCTACTAATCTTGGCTCAACACTGGGAATCGTCTACAAAAATAAACATTTAAATAAATAAACATCCTGTATTGAAATAGAAATACAGACTTAGACTTTGAATTCATGGTAAACTTGATTTCTTTCTTCTTCGATTTTTCAAGGCATCAACATTGCAGACTAAAAGTAAACGAGTACGACTAGATACTAATGCATGCAACTAAAAATGATCCTGTTGAATACCAAGAAAATGATTTTAATTCAGGTCAGAGATTTTGAAGAAAAAGAAAAAATCAGATTAAACAGTTAACTAGCTAGTCTAGAAATCTAGACCTATATTCTACATGTGCTTGACCCTACAACAACAATTGGGTAACACACAAAATAATAATTAAATACAGACAGTCTCATCTAATTGGAATCTTCAATTAAAGAGGTACATAAGGCAATAAGCTAGTAAAACTAAATGATCTTAATGATAAGATGTTTGCTAGAATTTAAACACTTCTTCTCCCCCTCGGCCCAGAATAATTCCCTCATTTAAAAAAAGCGATGTCAGATTTTTCAGACACAAACACTGCACTCTGCATTCAATTTTACTAGTTACTTAACTTAGTTCTTAGTCTTACATCATGTCATTGATATCTTGCAACTGTGGTAAACGCAAGTGGGCAACAATTCATCCCCCCCCCCCCCCCCCCCCGCTTCGCCCCTTTACATTGATTACACCAGCTCCCTATACTGCATGCTACGCCAGCTCGGGTCAGCTCAGGCTTCAGCTAGCCGCGATCTCCGCTGGCTCTGGCGCCCCACCGATCGATCCGCTACGTACGGTACATCATTCATAATCATACTCATAGTCATAGGCCCTAGTTCATGACATTAGACGTTCTCTAACTCACCGAAGCCTTTTGCAAGGAGGCTGCTTGAATCCGTTCACGCACAGAACTCAGTGCTTTGGCTACACTGTTTTCAGTTGCCATTATGATCCTTTGCATCACACAATCCTTGACCAAATGATAAATAATGGATTAGATTTTGCAGCAGCTCTACTTGCGATCAAAGATTCGGGCTAGTCCGCAACGCAAAACAATTTAATTCGAGCTATGGTGTCTTTAAAAAACAACGACAAATGAATGTGTAATATGGGTAATAAAGACAACATCATGATGTTGTATATGCCACCTTTTATTTTTACATTCGACACTCTAGTAAAAGCTTTTACTAGAGTGTCGAATGTAAAAATAAAACGTGGCATATTAAAGCAGAACAAATACCTTTTAAACTGGTACATTTCACGCGTTGAAAACGTCAAATTTCAATTTCAAGTTGAGATTATGATACACCCATTTAGGAACATGCAATTCTACGGAGTTTAGGTTAAAAAAAAGGGTTTAAAGGGCCAAAGTCTGCCGTTTTCTTTATATTAGCCTAAAGAGTATGCTCCACGCATTCATATACAGTTTAAATTGTGAAAATCCGTTGAAGGGTTGTCGAGATACAGACCGATATATGATGACAGAATAGGCAAATTTCTGGACACGAGGTTAAAGATTATCTTATGTATTTCTTTATTTACACAATTAATGGCACCAATTTTCATGAAAAAAAGGATTTTGCATCACAATTATTCTCATATCTTTTTACCAACAAATGTTTTGAACCTGAAATTTTGCCCAAGCAAATTATGAGAACAGAAAGGTGGTTTATAAAGTCGTACAAGGATAGACTTCATTTACCACTAAATAACAGCATCTAATTTGCATTATGAATTACATTTTTATTAGAAAAGGCAATCTATGCCTACTATTTACACATACGCCTTTTTGTATTGAGGTTACTGAAAATAAACATGATAATCATACTTGGTTGTACAGCAATAGAGTCATGTTGACAGATACAGTGCGTCCCAGAAAAACGGAACCAAGAATTGTCGATGTTTTTATCATAACTTAGTGATAATTATAATAGATAAATGACACATATTTGTAAAGCTTAGATCCTCTTCTTTTATATGATGCAACTCATATGATGCATATTTCACGCATGAGTGATTGAAATTATTTTGAAGAGAGGAAACCAAAAAGTCATTTGGCGGACGGTATCTGAATTTCAAAGAGAAAATCACATTTCTAGAAAGTTCAGTTTTTGCCCTTTCATATGACACCTCACTCAGGAAAAATGAGCAAGGAATAACAAAGTTCTGTTTGTTTAAAGTAGTGCTTGCATTTCCATAATGTGATTTTTCCTTTGAAATTCAGATACCGTCCGCCAAATGACTTTTGCTTCACTAATAAAAACAGTAACATCAACATACAGTAAATATAACAGAAATACTACTTAAACATAATTATTATATTTTGGTTGGAGTTATTAAAATAATAAAATATTGAGAGTTACACATGTCTTACATTTAGGTGTGGTAATCATTAGAAATTATGCAAACTTTTTGTTAATTCATCAAATTGTAAACAAATTGTAAACAAACAGGAGAACCTCCTAGAAATCCAAGGCTTATGAAATGCTGGCAAAAGTCACAGTTTTTAAATGATATCCTGGCAAAAAGTATACACCAAATCGCACGAATTGATTAAAAAAAAAAAAAAAAAAGATTTTCTTCATCTTCGAAGGCGGGCACACCCCTCCCCCTCCCAGCCGGCTGGATCCGCCCCTGCCCTGGGGGTGTGTGCTCCTTACCATTTACTATAACCAAACTGATATTAGAGCCAACTGGACAAAGGGACACGATTGGAGAGACAAAAGCGGCGAAGTGACAAACTGGCTGCCTTCCGCCAAACTACATCTTGCTCTTTGGGGGATTCCGATGAAAATATGATTCATGGACAACCATATCAGATGGGATGCAATCAGGACTCGTACAACCTGTGAAGAAAATGAAAAATAATTATCATATCTAAATCAATGTTCAATTGGAATGTTGAGCACTTTCAAGAGACCACGACGTGGATGTAGGCCCTTTATTTCGTTTCATTATTTCGTTCCAATAGTATGAACCTAACATTGCTGCGCTTGTAATGTGCTTCTTAAAAGGTCTAAATAATTATATCGAACACATAGAAACCAAAGTGGATTAAGCCTATTATAATGTTAATTTCTCAGTTAAAGATAATTTACACAAAAACAATGCAAAAATGCGTTATGTAGACAATGTTATACGTAAATGTTTGGTTTAAACTGTCGCAGCTGTACGTGTTTAAAGATGACTATTCATTTTGCACCGTTGCAGAGGCCAATTCACGGTTAAGCGGAAGTGGACCCGTCATTTACAGGCACATAGCCCCCCCCCCCCCCAACAAAAAAAAAAAATTCCAAGATCGGTTGAACTTTTTTAGACCCCTCCCCTGGACGTCGATCAATTACATGTATGTGCCCCCCCCCTCCCCCCCCCAAAAAAACATAAATCTCTGGCTACGGGCCTGGTCATTTACCCCCAAAAGAAAAATCAAGTCTTCACTAAAAATATGCTACCTCTTTACAATGAATAAATAACTTCTACCCAAATTGTGCTACCCTTTCACCCCCATCGCCAGGTTAGTAGACTGGACTCTTTAAAATATTAATCCGGACAAAAAAAAAATCATTTCGGGGGAGGGGAATGTTGAACTTATAGTAGCTTTCGAACGTTTGGACCCGCCCTTTCCGCCCCTTTCCACCGTTGCTCTTTGGTGGGGGTTGGGGGGCTGGTATCAAAAGTTAACACTCTGATACACCACTGTTTGCTAAGGCATTGTCTAGTTCGCTTCTGAGAATTTCCAAAATATTTGAAACACCTTTGGAACCCTGCAAAAAATAAAATGAAAATAGATCAGTTCTCATATTTCATGTAGTTATCTGCTTTTAAATAGAGTATGAAATATAATATTATCTACTAAAAATAAAAGTACAATCTCGGGTTGTTTGAAGTTAATTTGTACGTAATGAAAATTGTAATAAACATGTTCACATAACACATTTTGTATGGTGTAATGGGAGTCTGTTTAGCATAACAAGAAATCAGACTGTGTTGATTATCAGAAAACAACGTCCCATCCGATAGTGTATCCAACATGTCCTCCTTGTTGAACTTCAAACCTAGCTCCGAGAAAGAGTTTGGGTACCCTTTTATTCAGAAGGAAACGTAAAATAGGTACTCGAGATCGGTACTAGATAAATGACTTCCTAAGGAACACAAATTTCGCCTTGATTAGGGTGTTTTATCCCACAAGCGGACAAATAAATAAATATATCGATCAATCAATAAATAAAAATCACTTTGGAGCTAAATATGATGGCCCGTATTCTGAAGTCGTGTCTAACTTAGCCACGTCTAAAGTTAAACAACTGTTTAGTTAGACACGACTTAGACAGGACTTAGACGCGAGGTCGTGTCTAAGTCCTGTCTAACTAAATTTCGTATTCTGAAGTCGTGTCTAAGTCTCGTCTAACTAAACAACTGTTTGGCCCGTATTCTGAAGTCGTGTCTAACTTAGCCACGTCTAAAGTTAAACAACTGTTTAGTTAGACAGGAGTTAGACACGACTTCAGAATACGGGCCTTCGTGTTTAAGTGTTTAACTTTATTTAAACACGACTTCAGAATACGAAAAAAGTTAGACACGACTTCGTGTCTAAAGTTAGACGGGACTTAGACAGGACTTAGACAACTGTTTAGTTAAACAGGAGTTAGCACGACTTCAGAATACGGGCCTGTTTATATACCTGGCAAGCTAGTCCCCACAAAATAGGTCTTCCTACAAACACAGCTCTTGCACCCCTCCCAAGAGCCTTGAAGACATCTGTTCCTGTCCTTATTCCTCCATCCATGTATACCTCTATCCCACGACCACGGACTGCATCTACTACCTCGGCCAATGCATCGATCTGCAAATACATTTGTTTTCAAAGGCGATGCGAAATAAATTAACAAACTAAAGACTTTACAACAAAATTGGACCTGTAAATGCCTCTGAACTTTTTTTTTCGTAACCATGGTTCCAAGCGGCCGGGTCAGGACTTTTTGCCATCTAGCTTCTAATAGTTTGGGAGGATGCCTAAACGTGAGTAATCTCATATAATAGATCATAATTAGGAACAGCGGTCGACCCATAGGCGTAGCCTGGGGCGAACAAGGGGGCCTTGCCCCCACTATTCAGCCCCTAAAAAAAGCAGTACCTCATGCTTCACGAAGGAATTGTATACATCCCCCTAAAAAGAAAGGTCCTATCGGGTAGTGTATTTCATACTAAAGAAGCCTTTGAGATACTGCTCTCGGAAAATTCTCCAAATCACTTGAAAGGGTAAAATTAGAAATGAAGAAGTCATGGCCAGAATCTCCAATTGCAAATTTCCACTGAAGTGAATCCTTGCCCGGCCGCATTACTGAAGCACAACGAAACAGGTTTTTTTTTTAATCGTGTCGTTTTAGTTTTTACCTTTTTTAAACAAAAAATGAAAATAGCCCCACCCCCTGGCAAAGAAGAAGAAGAATATTGCTTCTTATTCCCCCTGCACTTATTCACCGGCTGGCTGATTCGACGCTAAATATTTTCTCAAGATTTGCCCCCCCCCCTCCCCCCCCCCACCTCCTTTGTCGCCGGCTTGATCCGCCCCTGAGCCCAATTGACGTGATTGAACAGCGTATGCTTTGCTAAACGCTTACTCATGGAGACTGTTGTAGGAACAAATAGGCAAGGACGGCCAAGGAAGGGATGGGAAAGTGACATCCTAGAATCCAGCACCTACCAGAAGGCATATATGAATTGCTCAAGATAGGAAAAATGGTTTGAATATGTATGTGGATCCCAGGGGCGGCCGAACGACTTCCAAAGTGGAGGGGCACCAACAAAAAAAGGGCACTTTCTGGAAAAAAGGGCACCTATACAGTGGGAAATCTCAAAGCGAAAATATACCATTTTTTTTTAGACATTGGTATATACCCCTACATTGTGATTACATTATCAGGGATGATTTCAATATTTGTTTCTCTTCATACATCATACAAGATATCGCTTAAGTATCATACTTTACAGTTGGGTGTGATGTCTGAATATGCATTTACGAGCGAGCGAAGCGAGAAAAATTTTAAAATCTGTGAGGTCGCAGTGCGAAAAATTACATCTTATAAAGAGGAAAAAAGCCAATCGTGATGGGGTTAGAAGCACATTCTCATAACGGAAGACTGAAAAGACCTTTGATAAGTAACATAGTTGTATCATCTTTAAATGCGAGCGAGCGCAGCGAGCGAACTTTGGGGGAAATTGCTCTTAGTCGCTTTAAATAAGGGGCACGTTTAATGATTACATGAAAAGGGGACAATTATCGAAAGGGATAAGACGATTATTAGAAAAGAAAAGGAGCACGTGTCAAAGTACAAAGGATAATTATAAGAGGTGAAAATGAGGCATTTTTTCACCTGAAAAGAGGCACTCACCAGTGATGAAAAAGAGGCGTTTACGAAAATGGGAAATAGGCATTTGTTGACGGAGGGGCACCCATCAGATTTTGATAGGGGCATTTATAAGAGGTGAAAAGAGGATAGGTCCCTTATTAGAAAGGAAATGGGGCACGTATCATTATTAAAAGGAGAATTATCAGAGGTGAAAAGGGGCACTTATGAAAATGTAAAAGGGGCACTTATAATGAAGGAAAATGTGCATTTGTTGAATGAAAAGGGGGCACCGTTCAGATTTTTAAAATGGGCAGTTATGAGAAGGGGAGGGAGCTCTTTCTTTTTAATGGGGGCACTTATCATAAGGAAAAGGGGCACTTATTAGAAAGGGAAAGGGGTAGTTATGAGAAGGGGAAGGAGCTCTCTCTCTCTCTCTCTCTCTTTTTATTGGGGGCACTTATCATAAGGAAAAGGGGCACTTATTAGAAAATAAAAGGGGCACATGTTAAAATGAAAGGTGTGCTCATCCGAGTTTAAAAAAGGGGTAGTTATTAAAAGGAGAAGGGGCACTTCTTACAAAGGAAAAAAGGGGTAGTTGTCAAAGTAAAAGGAGCACCTCTCAGTTTTGAATAGGGCAATCATCAGAGGTGAAGGGGGCACTTATCAAAAGTGAAAAGGGGCACTTCTCGTACCTGAAAAGAGGCACTTACTAGAGATTAAAAAGGGCACTTATTCAAGATAATTTCAAGATTGATGAGAATGGAAAATGGACACTTATTGCAAAGGGAAAGGGGCACGTGTCAAAAATAAAAAGGGCACTCGTCAGAGGTGAAAAGGGGGCAGGGGTACTTTTACTAAGTAATAGGGGCACTTGTCAAAGTAAAAGGGGCACTTTTCCTATGTAAAAGAGGCACTTCTTACAAAATAAAAGGGGCACTTTTCCTATGTAAAAAGGGGCACTTTTGGGGTATCTGAAAAAGTGGGGGGCACTGTGCCCCCCTGCCCCCCCCCCGGGAGGGCCGCCCCTGGTGGATCCAACGTCTTTAGGGACACGGTGACAGCTTAGCTGCTTAGTTTAAGTAGACCACTCTGAAAGGGGAGAGTGTGGACTCAAATTTTAATGGAAATAGAGAATGAGCGAGATAGAGAGAGAGAGAGGAAAAACAATATTTGTATTTAAAAAAAATATTTTAGAAAAAAATCGAGAAAGAAAGGTGCATTGAAGTCGAGTTGCCGACATTATAAGCAAGGTTTTTCGAACGATGTTGGAATTATTTAGTTGATTTGAGATTATATTGAGATACTGACAATTCGAAATTTATGATCAGTATATACCATAAAAACATCCCAACCCGTGGTCATGAATTATTTAGGAAATAAAACTCACTGGAGCAGGAGCACCATCTGATTGTCTTCCACCATGAGCTGACACCAGTATCCCATCAACCCCTGCGTCCGCTGCTTCCCTTGCCGAGTCAGCTATATAAATGTAAATATAAATAGCAATTGATTGACAACGATGAAAGAAATAATACCAATTTTTTGCCAAATATACTTCTCATAAGAAAATGAGGAGTTTCAAACATTCTGCATATTTCGTTCTGAAAATGTCAACGCAATAACTGGGTTTTGTAAAGAGATCCAACCTATCTGCTAAAAGGAGCTATTCGTTTATCCCTATCAGATTCCAAAGTATATAGGATAGAAAAAAATACCACATTTGACATTTGGCATATTTTAGTAATGAGGTTGTTCTGAATGATGTTCTATAATATCTTTAGAAGTGACCCTGCTTGCGTTCGTAGTCCTTGGATTTCAATGAGATCGATGATGGATCTTACACTAGGCTTTTAATCAGATGGCATAGAATGATAATACTATACAGTTCGAAGATAATACATTAAAGACTCACCAGACACAATTCCCTTACAGACAATTGGAAGATTTGTTATTGATTTTATCCATCTGATGTCCTCCCAAGTAGCCGAGTCATTATACTGCATCTGATGTAAATATTGTACATATCTTGTGTCTCCTTCTGCCTTGGCTGCTCTTGAAGAAGGAATGTCTGCCTCAAAATTACTCATGCTGAGGGAAAAAAAATCGAACCGGTAACGGATCAAAACAAATGAAGGAATACTAAACCTTCTTGTCATTACTTTTGAGAAGATAAATACTGGCGTTCCCGTGCCCCGTCATGACATAAATAAAATGCGAGGAACCGATGAGACCGAGATGGTGTGAATGGAATGGGTCATGTCCCCCACCCCCTCCCTCCAGCTTTCTTATTTTGTCTCCCACTCTTTCTCTTGGTCTTTTATATTGGTTTCTCCTTTCATATTCAAATGTTTTCCCTATTGGCTACACCCCAACTCAAGATAAACAATTTCAATTTTTACAATATTTTTCCGGGAGGAATACAATACATATTACAACATCAATTCTTAAAAATTACCGTACACTAAGATTTCTTCCATTATTTGTAGAAAAATTATTTATCTAAATTACAAATGAGCAATATAAAATTTCATACGGAAATGCAAAACTGGCTGTCTCCTTGTTCAGAGCTGCTCGGACTTTTGAGTCAATACCGGGAACAGGCGAGTCAACAGTGATCACGAGAGCTTTGAAGCCCGCCCTCTCAGCTTCACGTACGACGTGCTGTGTCAGTAAACGATCATTGAAGAGATATGTCTGCATCCAACGGAGGCCACCTGGAGCAGCTGCCGAAACATCAGCAATGGTTGTACTGGAGACGACGGAGAGGACCATGAGAGCTTCTGCTGCTGCAGCACCTGAAAGAGCAACAAAAGAGACGAGCATTTACCTAATTCCTAAAATCCAATGTAGTTTTGTGACGGGTTTGAAGGTCCAGAATTAATAGTCTCAACAAATCTCGTTATAGTCTGCTTGCGCTTACGAGCATTTCAACTAGAAAATCACATCTCTCATGTGGAAGGAAAAAAAGAATTACGCTTTTGTCTGAGAAGACGTAATTTTTGGTAAAACTAAGATTTCTATCAGCCAAAAGACGATAGGGACCGGGCATATCGTTAATTTCCCGCTCTGGTGTCTAGGGCGGGATGATACAAAAGTGAATAATCCAATCGAGCCACCTTTTATAGGGGTGGAGAGAGAAGATAACAAGGGCAAATTCTCATCAAATCCCCTTCCTGGGGATGACGAGAAGAGACGAAATCTTGCCTAATCACCTTCCTGGGGATGACGAGATCTCATTAAAATCACCTTACTGAGAACTGATGACAAAAAGAGACGTGATCTCGTCAAGCACCTCACTGGGGATGACGGGATCTCATCAACCATCTCCTGTGATGACGAGATCTCGTTAAAATCACTTCCCTGTGATGACGAAAAGGGACGAGATCTCGTCAATCACCTCCCTGTGATGCCGAGATCTTGTTAAAATCACTTCCCTGCGATGACGAGAAGAGACAAGATCTTGTTCATATAACAGCCTTATTTTGTCAACGAGCAAACATTACATCTTATTACCTTATCTAAAATTTTAAAAACAATTTCCATGGGTTATATAATGGGGTACAGAGATTGCTCTTCAAATAATTTCTCAAAGGTTTTTGCGACACAGTGTTGCATAAACTTGTACAAATAGAAAACAAAGAACGTTTGTTCAGTTTTTTAAAGTAGATATTTACTTTAAGAAGAAGTTAATTCGTACAGCAAAAATGAGATATCGATCGGAAGTTTACGCTGCGTGTAAAAGGGCACGCAGTTAATTCAACATTCAAGGCAATCTTCCTATGATTGATGCCCCTGCATAGGAATATATTGGTCAAATTATATATCCCCGCCCCACCCAAAGCCCAACGCCCCTGTAAGTGTCACGCACGGGGTCATATCAGTAATTTCATGCCCTTTTACGTTAAGGAGGCGGGAGGGGGCAACAAACTGGCAAAGTACATGGATCATACCTACCTTGAAAATGCCTCTGTGCTTTCTTTGAGGCACCATCCTCGTTCTCGCCCGTAGCTGTAGTATAGCAGGTAGACGTAGGGCAGTATTTCCCGTGCCCGTTTTTCGTAGTCTTCGACGGTAAACAATTGATCCTCCTCATCAGCCATGCTTCACATGTCATGAAAATGTCATCATTTATTTAAATAAAATTCAAGCCATCGGAGGGATGAGGTAATGAGTCAGTTTGAAAATGCAATTTGCGCTCCGGTAGAAAAAAAAGTTATGTCTGCCAACTGAAAAAAAATAAAGAAAAATTACAGGGAACGTGCGCATGATATTGATAGTTCAGTAGAAGTTTACGAAGTTGTTAGAAGTTTACGAAATAAAAAAAATATAAGTAACAAATGAGTTGATTTATTCACAATGTCTGAGACCTGGATTGACGATTCCTTTCCTTCGAACATCTTAGACATTCCAGGGGGGTGTTTCACAAAGATCCTAAGTAGAACTTAACTCTAAGTTGGACTTAAAAATTATGGACAGCAATTGGAGTCTTTAAATGAAATATATTCAAAAGCAGAAATTCAAGTATTTTAGACTTTTTATTAATTCCACATCCAGAACATGAAATCTCCTTGATTATAGAAAATATGGATGATTTCAATAAACAATGAACGCCTTTCAAAATAACTTTTACAAAATATTTTCAAAGATGCTAATGGCTTTCCATATTTTTTAAGTCCAACTTAGAGATAAGTTGAACTTAGGATCTTTGTGAAACACCCCCAGGTTACATCTTCGAAAGGAGAGGTAGAGGTAGTCGAGGTGGAGGAGTTGGGTGTTACGTAAGAAATAATATAGGATATGTTACAAGACGTGATCTTGAAAAAGACGATTAGGAAATAATGTGGTTTGAATTGAAGGTCAGAAATCGATTACCATTTTTGTAGGTGTCGTATATCGCAAACCTACATGTATATTTTTTCGCTCCTTTCTATTCTGTCTCTGTAAACCTTCATTATGGATGCGTGTGTGTGTGTTGATGTACGGGTGCGTACTCAGTTCAGTTCAGTTCAGTTTATTAGAAAAAAACATGGCATATAGTAATAATGACGAACAAACATAATCCAAATTGAGACCCCAAAAAGCAATGCTTGTGAGTGGGGCCCCTGTGGAGGATGGACCTCTCAATCCCAGCGGATTGGCAAAGAGACCAACGTGTCTCAAGGATCTGCGCAATTCAAAACATGAAAGATGGTAGGATACGATCATGGATACGATACAGTTTCACGCGCGCAGAGCTCCCAAAACAAGCAGGTCCCAGAGTCCGCCAACCGTGATCAAGAAGTTCATTTACAACAACAAAAAACATGGTAATGTACACAAAATTATTACAAGGAAATGGCAAGGTTGTGTAACTTTATATTTACAAGGAAAAAAGCATGTATTAACAATAACTGATTACAAGGTTATATAAATTTAAAACATTTAGAAGGAAAAAAAGCTGAATCACTGACAACATCACGAACACCCTTAACCCCCCCCCCCCCAGTCGTATACCATTATTATTCAAGTCTTTTACTTTTCATTGTTAATTTATGTGCATTATCTTGTTATTGTTTGTTTGCAGGGCCCCGATTACAAGCAGATTTCTCCTTGTTAGGGGTCCTAACCATTATATTGTATATTGTATTTTCATTGTAAATTGTTTTTATACTTGTTGAATAAATGAAATGAAATGAATATGAAACATGAAATATCCTTTTTCAAAAGCCTAGAATCAAAACTAGACCAAGTATTTTCTTTACAAATAATGTTATAGTCCTCAGTGACTTTAACTCCAATATGCTGACTAAAAATACCCTTTTAAATAAGGTGCATGAATTTTGTTCCATCTTTCAGTTAACTCAGCCTATCCGAGAACCAACAAGAATAACTCCGTTCAATCAGCAGTACTTTAATTGACGTTATTTGTGTTTCTAGTTTAATGCTATCCAATATAAAGCAATCTGGAACAATTTCAAGTGGACTAAGTGACCACTCCCTAGTCTATTTGATCCTTGGACATAATACCCCAAAACCTATGCCCGAAATCTTTTCATTCAGATCCTTTAGGCATTTTGTCGTCGAAGATTTTGTCGAAGACCTATTGTAATTTATCGTCCGAGGAGGACGTAGAGTATTGCTGGGAGAAATTCAGTGAAGCATTCAAGGCATTTAGCTTATAAGGGTTACGTAATCGATTTCGATTGTATTTCGAAAATGAACAAATGGCGAAAATCATCCAATGACGATGGAAACGCCATTAATCACAACAACAACAACAACAACAACATCGAGAGACTCACAGCGACCGGTCACTCAATGTTTGGTCATTTGAACACAGGAGGTCTTGGTCAAGCACAAAATTAATATAAGTAAGGTAAATTATATAATTATTTATATTCTCGATCGACTATTTAATTTCGAGACTTTCAGTGTCCTTTGTGAACAAAACCAATTAGCCGTAGTTAATTTCGTTCATTCACTCGTAAATCTTATATCGAGCTGGTAGATTTTGGGTGATACAATTAAGTACATGGAATTGTGATTTGTTGACAATGTATACAGTGTGAGTCAAAAAAAAGTTTACACCTAGAAAATTGCTAATTATTAAAAAAAAAAATCATCGATAAACATAAAATTGTTATATGTCTTATGAAAGAGTGTTTTATCCCAAATCATTTGGTACCCTTTTTGTGTGGTATGTGTTCACGCTTTGATGAACAGGAGACATTGTTTGCGAGAGTACAAAAATCGACTTGCGCCAAAGTTGATTATGTGACGTTTGAATAAAACAATTGGGATTTGGGTATTAATTCGGTCTTTGCAGATCCAAATAACATCCCTAACAAAATTAATCATGCCACACATATCAAATATCAACGAACATTTGTGCGTGTGTGTGTGGGTGTGTGTGACTTTGCCCTTTGCAAAAAACATATATATATTGACATTGTTTTTTTTTTAAATTAATGATAGCATTTTCACGATAGGTGAAGCATGGCTGATGAGGAGGATCAATTGTTTACCGTCGAAGACTACGAAAAACAGGCACGTAAAATATTGCCTCCCGCCTGCATGCTATACTACAGCTCCGGGCGAGATCGAGGGTGGTGCCTCAAAGAAAGCACAGAGGCATTTTCAAGGTAGGTACGGTCCGTGTTCTTTGCCGGTTTGTCCCACCAAGTTCAAGCTCTCACAAAAGAGTGACCAGAAAAGCGAATCCAGGGGCAGATGGGTGCCCCCTCCTTGACATATAGTCTACAAGGGAATGAAATATTAGAAATGAGAGTAAAAGGGGATCGGGGAAAAAAAAAATCATCTCAGTATCCTTTGTCGATCATTCCACCCCTCCACCTACCCTAGGTGTGTTAGCGAGGGATGCACGACGGGATTCACGAAATCATATTAAGATGCAGGGGCTTCAATCATTGGCAGTCTTTAATAAATATTGAATTAATTGCGTGACCTATTATACGCAGCATATATGCTTCCGATCGATATACTTGCGCCAAACCCCATCTCACTTTTTGCTGTACGAAAAAGCTTCTATTTAAAGCTAAAGACCAGTATTGGAAACGCCCCAAGTTTCAAAAAATGAAATAGAAGCTCTTATTACCAATCATGTGAAAGAATACGTTTTGAATATTATATAATGATAACAATTTTGACGGGAAACCGACTACTAATTGATATATATGGTCAGCGTTCAAAATACACGGGGGCGGTGGGCGATTCGCCCCCGTGAGCTACATAATCTCCCCCGTCAGGTTGCTCACGGGGGCGACTGCAAAATTAAAAATCGCCCCCGTGGAATTATAAAATAAAGATTATCTTTTCTGTTATAACTTTATAACAATATTGAGTTTCAATTTTCAAACCTTAAACCAATGAAATAGAACTTAGATTAGCGTGCAAGATTTACCGTTCTATGAGTAGGCCTATTGTTACCGATTCAGCTCGCAGTGCAGTGCCGCGTTAGCAGTGGTTATAGTCCTACTGCGCCGTTAGTAACGGTACGTGTGCACGCTGCCGCGCCATGTCTGCTGGTGCTGGAGGCGATCGCGCAAGGGCAGAAACCCCGCCCCCCCCCCCCACTCAGCAGTGTTATTTAGGGTACGCATTATGCTTGTTCCCTCTTTTTGAAAGCACCCCCTATCTGAGGACTGCCAACATTTCCGAACCCCTCTTTCGCGGGCTTTTCGCGGGCTTTTCGCGGGCTTTTCCTGCCTTGGAGACCCCCTTATTTATGAAAAATGCTCAATGTACCCACCTAAATTCGGAATAATTTCTCAGGAGTCCAAAAAAAAAACACCCCCTTTTTAAAGAAATCTCCGGGTGAAAAGTTAAAACACCCCTTTTTTTTTTACAATTCTCGGGCCGGACTTTGTCGCACGAAAAGTACACCTTTACCGGACATTTTGGTAACACGCATAACCCCCTACTCCCCCGGCCCCCTTGGGCTGCCAAGTGAAAATGTGATGTGCATAGAAAAACGTAGATGCCAGGAAAACAATACGGGGGTTCAAAATAGCAACAACAACAAAAATCGCCTCGCCGCTATGCGGCTCGTGGACGATGCTTTGCATGTAAGTAGATGCCAGGAAAACATCACTTACGGGGGTCCAAAATCAGGGGCGAACCAACCGGCGGCAAGAGGTGGGGGGGGGGGGGGGGGCAAATCTTGAGAAAATATTTAGCGGCGAATCAGCCAGCCGGCGATCGGCGAATGAGCGGGGGGGGGGGGGGGGCTGGATAAATGCATATTTGTTTAGGGGGGTCCAGTTTTTGGGGAACATTTTTGCGCCGACTCAGCCGGCCGGTGAATATTAAAGCGGGAGGGGGATGCTGGACAGGAGGACCACTAATCTATTATATTTTTTTCAGGGGGGGGGGGGGGAGGTAAAGCGCCGTTTTAGCATGACTTTCTTTTTAACTCTTACTTTCACCTATCTCAGATAACCCTAAGTTTTTGGTTGCTGCTTTATATGTAGTTGATAATGCATGATTAAAATAAAGAGAGAGAGAGAGAGAGAGAACCACCATCATTTTGCAATGGTTCAGGGTTTGTGTAATGTATATTTGAAACCATTTCTTAGCGTCTCAACCCTAACAAAATAGCGAAACTATTTTTGAGGAAAAGCATTATACTGAACTAAATAAAGAATAATAGCTTTATATTGGCTCATACTAATACTAATACGGGCTAAAGACAATGTGGTATTTGTAAAGAGGTATTCCAAAATGACATTCTGATAATCAACATTTTGTTCTGGTATCATGTATATACGCATAATACAACTGATCTTTATGATTTCTTAACGTGACATAGCTTCTTCTCCCCCTGCAAACAAAAAAGAAAACAAGGTTATTTAATAAAAGGATCATGCGACAAATAATCATTGTGATTCAAATTGTGCAAGGATTTTTTTTAATAAGCAATGCTTTTCACCAGAATCTTCTTTGTAAAAACGACCTTTACAAATCTCAGCCATGCAAATCTGCCACTGTGTTGTAAGATATCACTTTCACTCAGATTAGGAGAAGTGTATTCTTTAATGAGTATTTTACATTGAATGGAACGTCTCAACTCAGTAAGCATGGCTGAGATTTGTAAAAGTTGTTTTTACAAAGAAGATTCGGGTGAATAGCAGTGCTTATTCAAACAATTATTCGCATCAATTTGAATCACAATCATTATTTGTCGCTTAATCCCTTTTAATGACCTTGTTTTCTTTCTCGTTTGCAAGGTGAGAAGAAGCTATGTCACGTTAAAGACATCATAAAGATCAGTGTTGTATGCGTATATATACACAGGCCCCGCGGAACGTTTATCAAAGTGGGGGAGGGGGGGGGGGGGGCAAAAGTATTTACGATCAGGTAGAGGGTAGCGAGCGTAAATTGGTGTGTGTGTGTGGGGGGGGGGGATCAGGGGTTTTAGGCATTTAATTACGGTCAGAGAATCACAAATATTTTGATGCCGCATTTGTGTCACTGGCAGGTCAGGGGGGGGGCGTTTTTTATTTAATTTTTTAAGGTAAAATTTCCGTTACTATCCTATTTTTTTACCGGTTTGGGAGGCTAGGGGGGGGGGCGGTAGAATCGGACCGTGGATCCGCGCCTGTCCAAAATAGCACACACACAAAATCGCCTCGCCGCTACGCGGCTCAGTAAAGAAATAATGTAAAGGTTGCTCCGAATAATGAGGAGGAAATAATGTGCAGAACGGGAAAAAATCGAGAGAATGTCATCACGGGATGAAAGTCAGTAACAGTTATGTAGCTTGTAAATTTGTAAGAGGGAAAATGCTGATTAAAGTGATAATGATGAAATAGCAAATAATTGAGGAGTATCATATGTACCAATTCAATGGATATATTTGTATAACAAAGAGCCCCCGTGAGAAGGCTCACGGGGGCTCTTTTTTGGGGGGAAGAGCCCCCGTGGACAAAAAATTAATTTGAGCCCTGTATATGGTAAATTAGTGTATCTCTCGCCTGTTGAGAGATATGAAATGCACGTGCCGCGCACGTGTGTGTAGTCCCATATACATCTTTCTGTGTACAGTGCTTCTAACTTCATGAAGACTTGGCCAAATTTCTTATCATTTTGATGATTCCAGAACCTTGCAGTATACATCTATGCTATAGATGATCAACCTTTTCTGATCGATTTCACACCGTTTCTTTCACAATGCAATCGCATGACCAAAACTGGTCTTTAGCTTTAAGTTTTATATCACCTACTAACATTTCGAAACATGGCAATATTAGTACATCAATCTAATCGAAAACGATATATGTGGGCTATACGATAGGGTATTCAAATTTTGGAATCGAGGGGCTAACTTCGAATGACCGGGTCATCACGTCCGGTCTGGTTGCCGAGTTGCAACTTTCGTGAAACGAAAGCGGAAGATCAGATGATCTAGGATACATGATCTAGCGTAGGGTTTTCACAAATTGTCGGGTAAAATGGACCACACCATTTGTAGATGAGAAGGGTTTATTAAACAAACATTACCCCAGACATTTTGGGAATAAAGGGGCTTGTAGTCTCAAATGTTCTCGTTACCCGATCCGACCAGACGCAATAACCCGATGATTTAAAGTTAGCCCTCTTAATAATGGTTCTTGCATTTGTGTTGAAAATTAAAACCTCAAAACCCCGAATGTGAAGGTGTCGTATATAGTAGTTCATTCACTGGACTGTCAATCCAGTTGATGGGGGGGGGGGGGGGTTCTAATCCATGCCCGGTACTAACGTCCAACGTCCAAGACATTAACTCACATTTGCCACTCTCCACCCAGGTGAAAATGGCAACATGGAAATGCTGGGGTGATATTAATTGCAGGGCCCGAGAAAAAAACAGTATTACACTGATGAGGCTGCCCCTTATACGTAGGACCCTATTGTAATTATTGTTATTATCAAATGAAATATGCAGGTATCGAATCCGAAACCGTGTTCTTCAAGGGATATCCCATCGGAGCCTCTCAACGACTGTTCTTGGAGAGCAGATCCAGTACCCTATTGGTATTGCACCTACGGCTGTTCATGCTGCAGCCCATCCCGATGCTGAAGCAGAAACCGCCAGAGGTAAGATCAGCTTTAAAAGTACCCCTTGACATAACCTCACTAGAATTAACCTTGACAGAAATTGTGACAATTCTTGCGACCAGACTCATAAACTATAGACTATTATAAACTTAGAAGTGATCGTGCACAGTTTGTCTTCGACGTGATTTAAGTAAAAATAAACAATGTTATTAAACAAATTGACTAAACTTACCTGAAATGAAAATATTTGTTTATTCAATGATTTTATCTATAAGTATTTATATTCTCCTATCTGTAGCAGTTCCAGGGGAGCATAGGGGCTAACCCCTCCTCCGAAAATCGCTTGATTGTGAACGAAATTAAGCAAAGCACATGTAACGATGATTATACCACAAGAATGTTTTATGAGATCTCGTCTCTTCTCGTCACTCCAGGAAGATGATTTGACGAGATCTCATTCTTCTCGTCATCCCCAGGAATGGGACTTGACAAATACTAGCCCTTGTCATTTCGTCTCTCCACCCCTAGAAAAAAATATTGATTATATTTTTTGTTGTTGTGATTGGTCCGTCCTAGACACCAGAAAATGGAAATTAACAATATGCCTGGTCCCTAAATTTCGTTTTCTAGCTGGTAAAAAAACAAGTTGAACAAAAATCATGTGTTTTTTTTAGACAAAAGCGTAAAACCTTTGTCCACATTAGGGATATAATTTTCTCTTTTAGATGCTCGTCAGCGCAAGTAAATTATAGCAAGAGAAGAATAGATGTTTAGACAATTAATACCGGACCTTGATACCCGTCACAAAACTACATTGGATTGTAAATGCTTGTCTCATCAAGAACATGTGTCGGTCTTTCAGGTGCAGCAGCAGCAGATACTCTCATGGTCCTCTCCGTCGATTCCCATACAGCCATTGCTGATGTTTCGGCAGCGGCTCCAGGTGGCCTCCGTTGGATGCAGACATATCTCTTCAAAGATCGTTTACTGACACAGCACGTCGTACGTGAGGCTGAGAGGGCGGGCTTTAAAGCTCTCGTGATTACGGTTGACTCGCCTGTTTCCGGTCTTGACTCAAAAGTCAGAGCAGCTCTGAATAAGGACGCAGCCATTTTCGCATTTCGGTATGAAATTTAATATTGTTCATCTGTAATTTAGATAAATAATTCTTCTACAAATATCGGATCAAGGAAGAAATCTTAGTGTAAGGTAATTTTTAAGAATTGATGTTGTAATAATTGTATTCCTCCCGGAAAAGGATTGTAAAAATTGAAATTGTTTATCTTGATTTGTGTAGCTAATGGGGACCACATTTGAATATGAAAAGAGAAAAAAATATAAAAAACCTGCAGAGCGGGAGACAAAATAAGAAAGCTGGAGGGAGGGGGTTCCTCGCATTTTAGTTATGTCATGACGGGGCACAGAAACGCCAGTATTTATCTTCTCAAAAGTAATATAGAAAGGTTTAGTATACATTCATTTGTTTTCATCCGTTGCCGGTTCGATTTTTTTCCTCAGCATGAGTAATTTTGAGGCAGACATTCCTTCTTCAAGAGCAGCCAAAGCAGAAGGAGACACAAGATATGTAAAATATGTACATCAGATGCAGTATAATGACTCGGCTACTTGGGAGGACATCAGATGGATAAAATCAATAACAAATCTTCCAATTGTCTGTAAGGGAATTGTGTCTGGTGAGTCTTTAATGTATTATCTTCGAACTGTATAGTATTATCATTCTATGCCATCTGATGGAAAGACTAGTGTAAGATCCATCATCGATCTCATTGAAATCCAAGGACTATGAACGCAAGAAGTGTCACTTCTAAAGATATTACAGCACATCATTCAGAACAACCTCATTACTAAAATATGCACATTTTTGTCAAATGTGGTATTCTTTCCTATCCTATATACTTTGGAATCTGATAGGGATAAACGAATAGCTCCTATCAGCAGATAGGTTGGATCTATTTACAAAACCCAATTATTGCGGTGACATTTTCAGAACGAAATATGTAGAATGTTTGAAGCTCCTCATTTTCTTATGAGAAGTACATGTATTGGCAAGAAAGTGAGATTATTTCTTTCATCGTTGTCAATCAATTGCTATTTATATTTACATTTATATAGCTGACTCGGCAAGGGAAGCAGCGGACGCAGGGGTTGATGGGATACTGGTGTCAGCTCATGGTGGAAGACAATCAGATGTTGCTCCTGCTCCAGTGAGTTTTATTTCCTAAACAATTCATGACCGCGGGTTGGGATGTTTTTATGGTATATACTGATCATAAATTTCGAATTGCCAGTATCTCAATATAATCTCAAATCAACAAATACCTACATCGTTCGAAACTCGACTTCAATTCACCTTTCCTCCTCGACAAATAACTTTGTTTAGATAATTTCCATCTCTTCCTCTCTCTCTCTCTCTCTGTGTCTCATCGTCACTCTCATTCTCTCTTTCCATTCAAATTGTAATCCACACTCTCCTCTTTTAGAATGGTATATCGATGTTCCAAATTATGATCTACTTTCCGAGATTACTCACGTTTAGGCTTCCTCCCAATTCATAGAGGTTGGCATAAATTCGTGCCTTGCGACCATTTTTTGGAACAATGGTTTCTGAAGAAGATGTTCAGTGACACTTGTAAAGCCTAATTGTCAGTCTAAGTCTCTGATTTGTAATTTGCTTCGCATCGCCTTTGAAAACAAACGTATTTGCAGATCGATGCATTGGCCGAGGTAGTAGATGCAGTCCGTGGTCGAGGGATAGAGGTATACATGGATGGAGGAATAAGGACAGGAACAGATGTCTTCAAGGCTCTTGGGAGGGGTGCAAGAGCTGTGTTTGTAGGAAGACCTATATTGTGGGGACTAGCTTGCCAGGTATATAATTCATATTTAGCTCAAAGGTGATTTCATTTATTGATTGATCTATAAATGTATTTATTTGTCCACGTGTAGAATAAAACACCCTAATCAGGGCGAAATTCGTGTTCCTTAGGAAGTCCTTTATCTAGTACCGATCTCGAGTACCTATTTTACGTTTCCTTCTGAATAAAAGGGTACCCAAACTCTTTCTCGGAGCTAGGTTTGAAGTTCTGTAACAGTCAACAAGGAGGACATGTTGGATACACTATCGGATGGGACGTTGTTTTCTGATAATTTAACAACTTTCAACACAGTCTGATTTCTTGTTATGCTAAACAGACTCCCATTACACCATACAAAATGCGTTATGCGAACATGTTTATTACAATTTTCATTACGTCCAAATTAACTTCAAACAACCCGAGATTGTACTTTTATTTTTAGTAGATAATATTATATTTCATACTCTATTTAAAAGCAGATAACTACATGAAATATGAGAACTGATCTATTTTCATTTTTTGCAGGGTTCCAAAGGTGTTTCAAATATTTTGGAAATTCTCAGGAGCGAACTAGACAATGCCTTAGCAAACAGTGGTATGTATCAGAGTGTTAACTTTTAGATACAAGAGCAACGGAGGAAAGGGGCGAAAAGAGTGGGTCCAAACGTTTGAAAGGTACATAAGTCCAACATTTTCCCTCCAAAATGAATTCTTTTGTCCAGAATTATATTTTTAAGAGCCGTGCCAGCCCGTCGAAACTCACCGACTCACTAAACTGACGAAGGGGGTAAAGGGTAGCACATTTTAGGTAGACTTAATTTTTCTTTTGGGGTAAATGACGGGTCCACTTCCACTTAACCGTGAATTTGCTTCTGCAACGGTGCAAGATGAATAGTCAACTTTGAACACTTTCAGCTGCAAACCATTACCTTGTCCACATAACGCATTATTGCATTGCTTTTTGTCTTGCTTTTGTTAGCACTGCTTTGTGTAAATCATCTTTAACTGAGAAATATGCATTCTGATAGGCTTTAAACCACTTTGTTCTTTACAGTTATGAGTTCTATATAGAACTTTAGATCATTCAAGTAGTGCATTACACACGCATACACTTTAAGGGTAATACGGTTGGTCAGAACGAAATTGTGAAAGGATGTTTTAATATGTATATCGGGCCTGGATCCGCAAGTCGTGGCCAATTGAACATTAATTCATATATAATGATTATATATTTCATTTTCTTCACAGGTTGTACGAGTCCTGATTGCATCCCATCTGATATGGTTGTCCATGAATCATATTATCATCGGAATCCCCCAAAGAGCAAGATGTAGTTTGGCGGAAGGCAGCCAGTTTGTCACTTCACCGCTTTTGTCTCTCCAATTGAGTAACTCTGGTTCTATATATTATGTCCAGCCAGTCTGTCCCTATAGCATTTGGGTAATAATTAATAGCGTAGCTACTGTTAAGCGGTATGCACCCCTTATTTGAATGCGGGAAAAAAAGATAAAGAAAAGGGCTAGGTGTAAAATGTCGGAGGTTTATAAAAATTTCGGGGTAAAAATCATACTATCTCAGCACTTGATCACACAAAATGTAGAGACGTGAGCTACTGGGCTAGTCTATTATATTCCCTTCTTCCATATCATAATTGTATATTCTATAAATGACTGTGTTTTGTACTTCGTCAGAGGTAAAAAAAAATGTCGGGGTAAAAATCAGTGCCGTCATTATTTCTCAGCACTTGATCACACAAAATGTAGAGACGTGAGCTACTGGGCTAGTCTATTATATTCCCTTCTTCCATATCATAATTGTATATTCTATAAATGACTGTGTTTTGTACTTCGTCAGGGGTAAAAATGTCAGAGGTAAAACAAAATGTCGGGGTAAAAATCAGTGCCGTCATTATTTCTCAGCACTTTATCACACAAAATGTAGAGACTTTAGCTAATAGGCTGGTCTATTATATTCCCTTCTTCCATTTCATAATTGTATATTCTATAAATGACTGTGTTTTGTACTTCGTCAGGGGTGAAAATGTCAGAGGTAAAACAAAATGTCGGGGTAAAAATCAGTGCCGTCATTATTTCTCAGCACTTTATCACACAAAATGTAGAGACTTTAGCTAATAGGCTAGTCTATTATATTCCCTTCTTCCATATCATAATTGTATATTCTAAAACTGACTGTGTATTGTACTTCGTCAGCGGTGACTTCTTATATGTAAAATGCAATGTGGGAAATAAATTTGAAACTTATATCTTGTGATCAGGTTTGCATATATGAATTTATAAGAAATTTCGATTTTTTTTAATTTGTTGATGTTTTAATGTTTATTTGATTTTGGGGAAGTAAGTAGATAGAATATTAAGATTGAATGAGATAAAAACAGAGAGTCAGTTATAAAGATCGCACAGAAATTCCTCAAATTCAGTCATCAAACCCATCTTCATGTTCATCCCAGCAAAGACTATTATGACAAGAAAACATTAAGAGAAAGACACGGATGTGCTTATTCCACCTCGTCAATACTTTATTACAAAGTTTAACAAAGAATATCGAAGCTTCGCCTGAAGAATGTCGGAAAGTAGGCCTACATGTAATAAACGTTGAGACGTTATCTATCCAGGTGTTTGTCATGGGCATGCTTTTGACTTTTATGCAGTAAGTTTCGAAAGGCATACATTATTGTATTTGTTGGGTTAAACATAACTCAGTGTAATTTTATATAATGACATCATGTTTGTGATTAAGAAACCGGTTTTTTGTTCTTCCAAATTCATGATGCATTTTGTTTAATGTGTAGACTTCTACAGATATGTACCTGCTGGAAAGAATCTCGCTAGTCAAGGACCGCTATTTATAACGTGGAACTTCCTAAACGTGATGGACCGCTATTCATGAAGCGGAAAGGGGTCGCTATTCATAAAGGCGTAAAGACCGTTATTCATAAGGACCGCTATTTATAATGTAAAATGAGGGTCGTCAATTCATAATTCACATTGAGGGTCATAAACCCTAAGGACCGCTATTCATAATACGAAACCGGGGTCGCTATTCATAAACAGGAAGAAGGGGCGCTATTCATAATTTATTTTAGGGGTCACTACTCATAAGGACCGCTATGAAATCATTTATAATATCAGATATAATAATATAATATATTATGACACATTCATTATATGCGAATCCCCGCCCCCGGACCCCCCCCCCCCCCACACACACACACACACACACACACACGCGCGCGCGCGCACACACACGTACACACATACTGGTGGCCAATTAATTTATTTCTGTTTTCTCATTGTTTCTTAGTTTTTGTTGTGAGGGTGTGTGTGTGTGTTTGTGTGGTATGTGTGTGTGTATGTGTGTGAGAGAGAGAGAGAGAGAGAGAAAGGGAAAGCTAGAGAAAGAAAGAGAGGATAGAAAGGCAGATGGAGAGGAGAGAAATATAGAAGAGAGGGAGCAGACAGACATTGAAAATATGAAAGAGAGACAGATTGGGGGTAAAGGGTGGTTAATGGAAAGAAATATGAATAGAAAGATGGATGAACATAGACCAAAAACAAAAACAGGTAGAAAAGAGGGGATTAAAGAGATATTAAAATATAAGAAAAATAACATGAACTGGCACGAAATCTGAAAATAATTTTCGTCGCATGAAACACGCTGTTTCTCTAAAGCACTCCCATCATACAACAAAAATGTGAAATTTTCACACACGTGAAGTTTCGCTTTTAAAGTGCTTTGAACAGCACAATTTGTTAATTCAATAGAAATTACAATTTTCAGTCAGTTGTTGGTAAAAACAAAGGGTTAGGACCAAAGACGTTTAAATATACAGCCCTCCTAACTCATTGGTAAACATGACCATATTATGTATCAGAGCTTTTAAACATATAGTGGTGCTACTGCGTGAATTTAAGAAAAATCATGATTATTAGAAAACTTTCATTAGCACATATCCAGTATTCATATCCGTGGGTTCTTACAAATTAATTTGGTACACAAATAGCGACCCCTGTCTTGAATACATTATGACACATAAATATTGATTGTTGCGTAACTCCAAACCTCCAACATATTGCGCGTAGGCCATTGTTACGTCAAGAGCTCTGCGCACATGATACACACATATGAATATTCATCTAACTGACCTATCCTTGCGCGCGATTGGTCGAAAGTTTATTCCATGGTGATCGCGCATGCGCATAATGTAGTAAGCTAGCTTCGCATCAACAAACGCTCATTCTTGTCTTATTCCTTCGATTGGGAGCAAGCTCGTTGAAATTTCGGAGATTTTACGAGGATTTCCACAAATTCCACGCCTGTAAGTGTCTGAGAAAGCTATTTCATCACAATACTAGCGTCTGTTTGTCGGAAACTTTATTTTTTTGTTCAGGTATACACGATAATCATGATAATTTCAAACATAAAATTATTATGTTTAATTTGATTGAATTTTCTGTTGAATTCCTGCACTATCAAAGTCTGCAGAATGTATATCCGTTGTAGTCATTTACGATTTCAAACACTCGAAGCTAATGTTAGACATTCAAACACCCTTAGCATAATTTATCTTTAAAATTTACCAAATCACGGTAATCATTATAATATATCTTTGATTTCAGAAGTTGGGAACTTCGGTTATCATTCCAGTGAATAACTAAACGAGATTCCTGCTCTGAGCAGGAGATTCAAATACCCAGACTTTGGAACAAACCTAAATCACAGAGACTCACATTTTCGAGCTTGTGGATGTACCAAAATGTCTACCATGGAGATTTCACTTAATCTCGCTCAAAAGATCGAGGCTGATACTCCTACTCAAAACGGAGACTGGCAAACTCAGAATAGACTCAACACAGAGACTCTCACTCGCGAGCCTGTGGACGAGCAGACTCAGTTTGATATGGATTCAGTTGTGGTCCCCATTCAGCTCAAGGCTGAGCCCCCTACTCAAGGTGGAGACTTCCAAACTGAAACTGGACTCAACACAGAAACTCTCACTTATGAGCAATTGGAAGAACTGAGTCAGTCTGATACAGTCTCAACAGAGGCTCACACTCAGAAGACCGAGGCTGAGCCCCCGACTCCACGTGGAGATGAAGAATTTCAGACTCCTGAGAAAGCGTCATTGATTGACGCCTCGACCCAGTCCGGAGATACTGAGTTTCAGACTCAAGATCACATGGAAAAGCAAAAGGTAGGTTGCTTCCGAATACTGTCTTTTCAGATGTTGCATGAGGACGAGTGGAGAGAGTATCATAGTCAGAGAGAAAGAGGGATGTGAGAGAGAGAGAGAAATGAACAAACACAAGCAAATAAATGAACTAACTTGACTATCTAAAAGACATTATGGCAAATGAGTTGGAAGTGTTTGAATATTCATCTAATGCTCAGACTAGGAAAAAAAAAGTCTGCCTTTGAGTATATTATGACGAAAAGATATTCAATTGCCATTGCCTTCAGACAATTTTTTAATTTCACAGATCACTTAAAAAAAAAAAAGTTTTGTTAAATTAATCATCAACTTTTACGATACCATTACAGTATTACAATACCTTGCTGCAAGTAGTCAGTGCAATCAGCGGAGTATCAGCTGATACCTCCCCTGAAGTCCAGGCCATGATTCTTCTGGAACGCTGGCAGGAGAAGGACGCAGAGACCCAGCGCCTGAGCGACGAACTCATAAGGAATGATGAGGAGAAGACTACTGCACAGGCCCAAATTAAGGTATTCTTGATTAAGATAATCTCAATTAAATTCTCCAAATGTATAGTTTTATTTGTTCAACTTTACATCTTAATAAAATTAAAACGTATAGCATTACAGCCACAGGAAACAGCAATAATAATAAAAACTAGCAAAATCATAATTATCTCTTTTCTAGATAAAATTAAAAGTAACGATTTGACCACGCCCAAAGTAATCAAATTTACAATGTTTAAAACACATTTTCTACCCCATTTCAATTCTTGCTGTTTATGACTTCTAACATTATATAAACAAACATTAATATGACTTTTGCCATTTTTTCTCCATAAAATACCTCGTCAGTTTTCATGTATATTATATATGCCATATTTTTCTTTGAAATCCATTTTCTTACACATCTATCTCTCCAGAACTTGATCACCGCGGCTTGTTCCATCTCCGAGGCAACGGAGGACTCCACCCCAGAAGATGCGGCTGAGAAGCTCCTCGAGGCTCGACAGGTTCTCGACGTCCGGCGTTCCGACTGCACTGCAACTTGGAGAGAAAGATTTAGGACCATGACAAACAAAATGGACCTCCAGATCAAGGTAATTAATTAATGTTTGTGTGTGACATTTGTAAGATTTTTAAAGCAAAAACAGTATAGTGCATCTGAATAATAACGGTTTTTTAATTTTTTAAAATTTGCTTTGCTATTTTTGTTTTCCTTTTATGGAGGCAATGTTTTTTTGTTTTTTTTTATATAAAAAACGATTAGTGAAAAGTTTACATAAGTCTGATTTAACATTTTATTATGCTAAACATTTAATGGCGTCATTATAATTAGAAACATTTTAATCTTAGTTTACAACATCTTTCTTCTTATCTATTCTCTATTATCCTCGTATTCATCTTCGTAATTGTTCTTTTTTAGATTTCAAACTCTCTTTATAATTAAACGCGGCCGTAATTAGTATTTAGTTATATCTACATTTAATAATAATATTTCTTATGAAATTTATTTTTATCAGCCTCACCCCACCTTCCCCCTTAACCTTCACCACACCTTCATTTCTTTCACTGTATCACTGCTGACCATAAACCATTAGTTGTTTTTGGTATGGTCTTCGTTTAGTCATGTCAGTTCATATACCTCATCTTGTTCATCTCCTATCTTCTTCATTACATTTTCTTCATTATTTTTCAAAATTATCTTTAACATCTTCCTCTCTTGTTCATTCGAATGTTCTTGTGCTATTCTATTATTCATCATCTCCCCCTTCTCTCTCTCTCTCTCTTTCTCTCTCTCTCACACACACACTCCCCTCTCTCTCTCTCTCTCCATCTCTCTCTCTCCATCTCTCTCTCTCTCTCTCTCTCTCCCTTTCTCTTCCTTTTATTTCTCTCCATCTCCCTCATTCCACCGTGTCCTTTTCATGTTCTTCATATCCTCTTACCTATGTTTTCATTCCCCTCTATGTCCTTCTCCCCTTTTTCATTGTCCTTCTTCCTCTCCCTCTCCTCCCCGTCTCCTCCTCCTCTTCCTCCACCTTTAGACCTTGGCCGATCCAATCAAGCTGATCACAGAGAGCATGGATGCTATCCAGTCCCCAAAGGTCCTGGCCCAGAACCTCAGACAAGCTTGGGACCAGGTCCAGGCTCAGAATGACGAACTTGAACTAGATTTGATGGTAAGGTTATCAACAATTCAGGTCAATTTTACTCTTTGCACAACCGATAAACAGTACAGAGAACAAATAAACCTGAATTCCAAAAATAGTGAAAATGTACAGAAACTCGACAATAATAAAAAGTATAAAATAGATATTGCCATTTCCAACACAACAGTTTTTAGTGAAATTCATAAATAAAATTAAAAACATAATCAAACAAATTATTGCTCGAGCCGTCGCTAAAATTCTTAGTGATTTAATTGAGAGTGTACAATCGCCACTGAGTTTATTTATCATTAATTGTTTAAGGCGAAAGTTTATCCCTTCATCAGCAAAACGTTTACTGCCCCCCACCCATTTAAGTGTCACTGATAATTATATTGCTCTTTACTTCTCTATTTTAGACGGCCACTGATCGGGTCAAACAATTTGAGTCGCGCTTGGAAGCTCAAGCACAGGACGTCAAGGTAAATTAAATCCACATTTTATTGACAAACATTACAATTAAAACAAATTCTTCACCTTAGTGAATAATGTTATTGGTATAGCTTCAACACATGCCAGTACTTTTACACTTTAAGTTCTTACGAATCTAATGATGAAGACATAAACTAGAAGACTTTTGTAAAATTCGGGAAGGTTCCAGATTCGCGAAAGCTTAATGCCACGATATAAACGAATCACAGCACTAATCGCGTTAGCATAATACAAAAAATATACTTTTAATCTTACAATATAAATTCACTTCATAATAAGCAAAGGTAATTTGGAAATAGTATCATCAGCCTTGATTTTTCCTTATCAGTGCCTCGCCACCGATGTCGGCGTCTGCCTCGCACCCGATATCAACCACTCCGATGTCGTCGTCGAGCTCAGGTGGTCTTTCGACGACCTCCAGAAGGAGATCGCGGCAAAAGAAGAGCAGATCGAGGTAATAAAACAGAAAAATAATTTGAACATTTAGAAAGATCAGCGAACATATTTCTTTTAACCAACAGTTGTGTAAATGCTGATAAGATCTACTGTACGCCTACAATTTGATGATAGAGAATAATACCTCTGCATATTAATTATTATACTTCCTACACGTATTATCAAAATAGAATCTGATATCAATGATGACCTATATAGATAGTAAATGAGTTGAAGATATAAGACGAGAGGGATTGGAAGATAAAGAGAATTTAGGAAACAGACAGTGATGAGGAGAAAGTCGAAGGCGACAGAGATGCAAAGGAAAGGGCAGACGTTTAAAATTTAAATTGCGTAGATGGTGTTTTTCAAATAAATATTAAACATTACAAATGCAGTCTCGCAAGTCATCTCATTCAATACGCATTAGAATCCAAAATAAAATACATTGAAGAAAAATATGTAGCAAATTGGCAGATTTTGACTGATTCTTTTGAAACCTTATAGGATCTTCTGCTCAAGATGAAGGCTCTGACGTCATCCCTCGAGGACCTCCAACCCCTCCTTGTTCCCGAGCCCAAGAAGAAAGAGAAGAAGAGGAGCAAGAGACTGCGCCTGAAATGGTGGAAGAAGAGGGCACCTGAACAACAAGAGGTATGGGTCAGCCCCCCCCCCCCACCCCCGCCGCCGCAGCCCTCTGCAGTCATAATGATGAATACGTAACTAATTGAAATACTTCAATATTTATAGGTGATTTAATCTGGTGTGGTAGTTCGATATAAAACATGAGAACTGCCAAATGAATTAGGCAGCTGGTAAATTATGCACTTGAGCTGGAAACATGAATGTTATTATACAATTTATTATTTACTATAAAGAACCCTCCAAATCATCTACATGTACGTTGCAATCTATTATACCATATACTTAATTAATGATAATCATTTTGATCGGGAGTTTCTATATGTTCGGATTGTCCTTTTTTCGGATCGAAATCGTAGAATAGGTTTAATACCTGTAATATCTATAACATTATACCAACGAGTTTTTTTTTTCTTCTGAAACTGAGTAAGGTCTAAGTAGACAATTTATTTGAGGTGAAATTAATGTTTCATCGTTTGATTGTGATTGGTCATTTTCTTATCACGTGACAGGAGTCCAACATTATCTTGAGAAGTTGCAGGAAGGTCTCATCAAACAAAAGACAACCATAAGGTAAGTTTATTTTGAGTTGAGTTCAAATTGACTTTGCCTTGTTTTAGATACAATATGGGAAGTTATAATATGATAGCATAATCATGTTTATGATAATCATCTTTTCCTATTTCGTTTAATGCAATATTTCTACATCACATCACCCTCCCCCTCTCTTTCTCTATCTCTCTTTCTCTCTTATTTCATTTCCTATCCTTCCTTTAATAATTATGTTATTCCATACTCTTGAACCCGGCCTTTTTTCATTTTCCCATCACCCTTAAAACTCTTCATCACACTTTCACCACAACCTTGTCTACAGTCTTCTCGAGGCCAAGATGACCATACTGGCTGATCAGATGAAGAAGGAGAAAGATTGTCTGGAAAGACAGAAGGCTTCCAGGGCTGAGCTCCAAAACGACTTCAAACTTCTGCAATTTGACAACCAAAAGAAAGAGACCCTAATTCAAAGTCTCCGGGACCTTGTCGACACGTAAGCCAATTCGATAATTCTTTTCTTTTCTTTAAAAACAAAAACTCCGGTGTCTAGAATAAGTTCTGTACTTTTAAACGTCTTACTAAGCTCTGTTAAATTGTCATTAATAATGTAGCAAGTATGACTTCCCACCCAGAAAGGTATCTTTCAATAAGAAGCAAATTGCTTCAAGTATATAGGCAAGTGTTTCCATTGAGAAAATCTGCCTTCATTTTTAAAAGAAATTACAACCTAAATTGTATTCCCGTCATAGCCAAAGTTGGAAATAAATGTCAAAAAGCAAATAAAGAAACAAAACATTTCAAAGAGATTAATTTTCAAGTTTTATTTTTTCATTTTCTCTTTCAATACAGCCTGCAGAAGAACTGCTTGAACAAGAACAGGGGCGCTGCTCGGTTCCAAGCGAGAAACGCGGCGGATCATGCGACCGTTGCCTCAATGCCAACCATCAAATGCGAGGTCCTAGATATTGATGACATCCTGCCTTTCTCAGGATGCCATAAACCAGGTGACCTTAGCAACATGCCTGTCCTCGGCAAAGGCACCTACGGCAAGGTGTACCTTGGTCGCCATGGTGATGACCTTCGACCCATCGCCATCAAGCAGCCAGTGTTGCACTCGGACTACCGCAGGGACATGCTGCAGCAAGAGAAGCTGCTGATGAATGAAAGAGCCACGAAGGAGTCCATGGTGCAGCAATTGCTGTCAGGGTCTCCCTACTTCCCCAAGATGCTTGGGATGGTTACCATCGGTGATGACCTCTGCACGGTGATGGATTTCATCGGCAACAAGAAGACTGGTAGGACGTACCCTCTCTACCGAGCCCTGACCCGCCGCTTCAAGTCCAACCCAAAGCTCGGCCTGATCAACATGCTTCAGGTCTGTGAGGATATCATCAAAGGCATCATGGAGCTCCATCGGGAAGGATACCTGCATAATGACCTGAAATCAAACAACATCTTGCTGGAGAAGCGAAGCCAGCGCTGGCACGCCATCATCATCGACCTCGGATTAGCCAGTGCAATGGCTTACGCCAAACAGAGGCGATTCTCCGACAAGAGAAGGGCTGAGTACAGATCGAGAAAAATTTACACTTATATGGCCCCTGAAGTTGTCCTGTATGGAAAGCGCAACTCAGTGGCCTCTGACATCTACTCTTTCGGCGTCATCCTCGAGTCCATCGCCAGGAAGATCAAGTTCAGCGAGGTGGCGGAACTGGCGGAGGACTGCACCGAGCAAGATCCACTCAAGAGGCCGCACAGCATGCAGGAAATCCTCCTCAAGATGGAAGCGATCAGTGCTTCCTACTACTGAAGAGGCTAGGGGACGGGGACGGGGTTGGAGTAGGAGTGGCCGAGGCATCACTCATTTGCGAGGACGCTGGTACCACATTCCGGATGGATCAAGAATAGTGCCAACACCACAGCTGTAAGGACCATCAAGAGACTGTCTTCCTCTTGCGATCATCATTTAAAGGTGTGCCTTCACATAACAACTCATCCTGGTTGTTAGATGGTCTTCCATCCCTGAAGCCTCTACTTTATCGGTCAGCTATTGGCTACAGTCGAGACAGAAACCTCCATCATCCTCAGTCTCTTAAAATAATTAAACACAGTGGAAAATGCACTGGCAGAAACTACCCTCTAAAAGCAAAAACAAGGGGGAGAAACTGCTCCAACACTCACTCTAACTATCGTCACATGGGAATGGTTGTTTATAGCCACTATCGAACAAGATTGGTGAAAACGGAAGTTGAATTTATTGCAGCCCCATGTTACATTGACTTGGATGGAAATCGTCACTTATTGGAATAAAAAAGGAAACCAATCAGCATCTTAGACAGTAAGCTAAACGAGAATAGAAAAACAAAAGAAAAGAAAGGAAAAAGAAAAGAAAAGAAAGGAAAAAGAAAAGAAAAGAAAGGAAAAAGAAAGAAACAAATAAAGAAAAGAGAATAAAAGAAACAAAGGAACACTGAAACAAAGGAAGAAAACAAAGAATCAAAGAAACGCAGAAACAAAAATAAAAGGAAATCTTTCTGATTAAAGGCAATTATTCTCTAGCGTCACTCGTCTTCCCGTCCAAGGTATTCGGATCACCTCATTGTACTGATCACACCGCTCCCTGACATGCGTCCTCTACGTTCAATGGACGACGGGGCACAAGTTCAAGAATGTATTACTGGTATCAGAGGTATATGACATTTCTCACAGAATAATTGATCAAGGATCATATCAACTTACGTAGCTCTGTAACTGATTGAAAGATAAGTGATGAATCAAAAATACGGACCAAATTAATCTTGAACCCGAAGAAGCTTGACATGACGCACGTATCTATAATAAAGTTTTTGAAAGTGTTAAAACACAATCCTTTATAATTCAGTGGCCTATATAGCCTGTAAATTTTGTTGTCGTTTCCTCAAGGAAAATTTAGTTTAATAAATATGGAGAAAACATGAGGTGTGAATAAGAATACACAAAATAAGGGTATTTCGAAGGGAAAAGCAAGAGAGGAAGATAGAGAAAAAGGTATAAGAGAGAGAGAGAGAGAGCTAGATCATGAGAAAGTGTGTGCGTGTGTGTTTGTGTATGTGTATTTGTGGTCAGCATGGCGCTTTCCATAATGTTTTTTATATTACTGAATAATGACTGCAAACAATCACGAAACATAACATGCATAATGTCACTTTTTATTGTTTTCTGTTTTAATGTACCCTCCCGTCTTCTTCCTTTTTTTCCTGTTTTCTCTTAACTTGTTCTTTCAACTTCTTCTTTTTATATATTCTTCTTTTCTTCATTCCAAATTTTCACGTAGGGCTACTCACTCATTTAGATTAAATGATAAACGAAAGAAAAAGTATAAAAAGTAAGGGGAGGAGGTTAATACAAGATTAAACGATCCCCTCACAAACCCTCCCCAGTCGGTCGCTTTTAATCTACCTGATACGTGTGACGTCCATTCAAGGCAACGCATTAAAAGGCGGATCGTGCGAATCTAAAAGTCCCTATTCATGCTCACTGAAGCCGTGCCTCTGATCGTTGCAATGTTCCCTAATATTGAATTCGATAGTATTTCGAAATTTCTCAATTCATACTGGTGTGTATATGTTATATTTTATACCAGGGTAATTATAATGGAAATGGATTCACAGCTTCAAGCCACTTAACGGTTGGTCACTTGTATGAAGCCGATCACACGCTAAGGAATTGGTCAAGCACAATTAAGGTAAATTAGATAATTACATGTATTCATATTTTATGTTCTCGACTAATTTTTAGCGGGCATTTCGATAACGTGGCAGTACCTTAGATTACTGTAGTTACACCAGGGACGTGACAGAGAAGCATTGGAATCAAGCTGCTCTCCTTTGCCACGTGCTCCAAGCCGCCGAAAAGTTATACGCTAATTTGCAACTGTTGACCAGGTGGTGAGATAAAAGAGATAAAAACACCTTCTTTTCTTTTTTTTACATAATAGCAATGAAGGGATGTTCCTTTAATATTGTCTACCTGAGGAACTGCATATTTTATGCACACGCGGCATACTAGTACCTTGAGCATGTAAAGGCGCTATATAAATGTACTAGATTTAGGAAAATCAAGGTTGACGCATTCTCGATCGCCGACTGAGACGACGTAACGCATGCGCAGTGCCTTAAAATGACGTCACACGTTGCAGTCAAAGCTGTCGACATGCAAATCTAAAAGTCCCTAATAATAACCGCTTGCATAACACGTGATTACGACTCCAAACATCTCCTTTACTTTTTTACCTTGCAAACATATACAAATTCCGCAAGGCTCCGTCCACCTGTAGACCCACTCCAGCGCGAGCACGCCCCAGTAAAATCCAAAACCAATCAGGCAAGAAGCCCGGCAATAGGGACTTTTAGATTTACACGACGAGAACGTGGACCGCCACGTGTGACATCCTTTTAAGGTAATGTGACGTCATTTTAAGGCACTGCCGGGCACGGCCCAGTGCCTTAACTCAATGTCACACGCGGCAGTCCACGCTCTCGTCGCGTAAATCTAAAAGTCCATATTGGAAAGCAAACACGTCCCTTCTATTCTCTCTGAATTAGATTTCGCGTCGGCCAGACACTTCATTCGGATCCAGCGAAAACAAAAGAAAAGGCGCCACCATCCCACCACCAAACCACTCACCCTTCCGATTCAAATACTAAAAAGTGAAAGTGCTCGGAATACTTTTCTGGCAATGAAAGACATATTCACAGATAGAAAGGTGAACCTTGCGCTTAGGTTCAGAGTATAGCCACAGTGAGAGGTTTTGGAAACACACAGACGAATGCCTGAATGATTCTATATGAAACAGGAGTGAGGGTGGGTGTGTGTGTGGGGTCACGCATTATATTGTGAACGTTTAGAAGAATGCGTTTCTCATTAATTACTCATTGGGCAATTTTCCTTGGGTTTTCTTTGGTGTTTTGCTTTGAGAGATTCCTAAACATGCACAGAAAGTTGAATGTATAAGAAGGCGTTGAATGAGCGACAGGTAGAGAGAACTAGAATGCTGTTATCAACTCTGAACTCCTTTAGTTTTCTTGGAAAATACAATATTTGGCTTGCTTTACTAGCTACAATCTGTGAGTTTCTATTCCAATTTAGCTTCTCGTCAACAAAAATTACCCTGTCCAATTATTTATATTCTGAAACCTGTTCAATACAATGGCCATGGATAACCAAAGATTCATGTAATTGGAATTGAAGTGAACGCCGAAAGTCAAAAATAATTTCCTTAGTTTTGTTTACATTCAGGATGAAATGACTATCACACCATTCAACAAACTGTTTGACTTGCTCAAAATAAACTCTAGCTTCATTCAGTAGAAATACATTAATGACAGTATCATCGGCGTATTTGATTATTGCACAGTTGGATTTTGAAACTTTACAGTCGCTTGTGTATTGAAAACAAAATCGGAGAAATTACGCACCCTTGTGGTGCACCTATACTCAGTGACTTTAACACCTGATGTAATAGTATTGTACTTAACCCATTGTGGTCTATCTGCAAGAAAGTAATGGATAATCATGGAAAGTTTGGGTTGAGTGGAACATTCAGATTCAGAAGTCTATCAATCAGTAAATGTGGTACAATCGTATTGAAAACACTTGAAAATCAAATCTGACATAGGACGTTGGGGCTTCAAGATGTTTGTACAGGCTATGAAAATATGCAAGTACCTCACACTTCTGTTTTTTTAATATGCAAATTGAGATTGATCAAAATCATTCACTTGACATCTAAAACAAATTAGCAAGATTCTTCCTAGGCACTTCATGACATAGACGTAAGAGTAACTGGTCGATAATGATTTAAACCAATATATACATATCACCAATTCTCCGTTCTCTGGTTGCCAGTTGAAAAAAGGATTATTTTTAAATTATGTTACTTGTACATCATTCAGTTTACTCTCTTTCTTCCCCTACATACCTGAGCAACTCTGTTTCAAAATACAACCCCACACGAAGTCTTCGCTCCTCATCAGACACACTATTACTTAATACACCCAGAATAAAACATGCTTGGGGGAACGGGCTTTCTCAGCCATGGGTCCAAAACTGTGGAATAAGCTCCCTCTAAAATTACGTCAACTGTCATCGACAGAAACATTCAAATTACAACTAAAAACCTATTTGTTTCTTTCGTTGTAATTATTGCAATATTCTAATTTACTATGTCTAGGAGAATTCCGAATTTGTTTTTCGGTTTATTGTTTTTTCTTTCTGATGCCTGTTACATGTACTCTTTTCTAAGCGCCATGAGCACCAAAAGGTGGACCTGTGCGCTATACAAGTAGCCACTATTATTATTATTAGGTGATACGTATGAAATATACGTATCACCTTTTGATTTCGTCAAGATTTTTATTATTAGGTGATACGTATGAAATATACGTATCACCTTTTGATTTCGTCAAGATTTTTCTTTATTAGGTGATACGTACGAAGTCTACGTATCACCTATTGATTTCGTCAAGATTTTTATTATTAGGTGATACGTATGAAGTCTACGTATCACCTATTGATTTCGTCAAGATTTTTATTCCTAGTATTCTTCCTCGATTTTGTTCGCAGGATATCTCAAGACCGAATGAAGCCATTGTTATGAATCTTTCAATGATGATAGATCTTAGTCTAACTTAGAACTGCGTGACTTTTCAAAGACTCAAAGTCATCGTGACGTCATCCAGGCGCCATTTTGTGAAAATCAACTAATGATCATATCTTCATAACGGAAAAGTATTTCTCATTCATAATTATCACGATTAAGATCAATATCCGTCCGGTCAATTTCAGGTCAATAAACGTGCGCAAATGCGCGCGTTTACGCACGCGCAAAAATTTAAAATGCTCTAAATCATCCCAAAAATTGTTTGCATACGTTTCAGGCCATATAGAGCATTTGATAAAAAAAATTGCGCGTACTAGCATTTTGCAACATAGAATCGCCGAATTTTCTTTATCATCATATTTGGCACATTTTTCCAAGCTTTTTGATAACTTGTTCATCTTTTAATAACGCAATGAGCGTCGCCAAAGTTGACAGCGCGCGCGGATCTGCGTTATCATTATCCACAATACATGGGCAAAATCATGCCTATACAAAATTCATTGTAACTCTTCAGAATAGATAGGAACTCCCAATATTTTTTTCATATTTAGATATATTATGAGTCGGAGATATGATTTCATGTCTCATTTGACCCTCAATTAAATCATGACGTCATCATAATGGCCTCCGAACTCAAAATTTCAATTTGCGTATTATGACGTAAGCATATTTTTGGAAAACTGATTGTATCTCTGTAAATAGTGATTAATTTTGTTTCAAATTTTGATATGTTCTAGCTGAGACAATTTTCTACAAATACAGAGTCCACAATTTTTCATTTTGACAAAGGCATCATGGCGTAATCTTGCAATTAAAGGAGGCATGTCAATTTTTTACATTTTGCGTGTATTCTCAATGGGACATGACTTTTTCTCAAAAGAGGATTCTACATTTTTGTCTTTCGCGAGCAATATCGCCCTTATTTCTGCATGGATTTTGTTGATTTTTAAGTATGTTGTCGCTGAGACAATATGCTATCACAAATGTGTAATTTATTTTTCAATCAGATGCCGGGATCAGATGCCGGGATCATGCTCATATTTCACTTGCAAAGTAAGATTTCAGAATTCCATTTCCCGTTTACGTGTAATCGCTATGGGAGATGTTTTGGTATATACGCACTTGACTTCCAACCTCGAGATCCCTGGTTCGAGTCCGGGTGTTTCCAACAATATTTTTTTTCACTTTTTTTCCTTTTGACCTTTCACTGTACCATGTCCTTTGAATATTAAAACACGTAGATTCGCAAATAATGTAATAAACAACCCTTTTTACTTTAATATTACCCTTTTTTTCACTTGATCCATTACTTTTTGCGTGTAATCCCTATGGGAGATGACTTTTTCTCAAATCTGGATTCTACATTCCTGTCTTTTACGAGCAATATCGCCCTTATTTCTGCATGGATTTTGTTGATTTTTAAGTATGTTGTCGCTGAGACAATATGCTATCACAAATGTGTAATTTATTTTTCAATCAGATGCCGGGATCATGCTCATATTTCACTTGCAAAGTAAGATTTCAGAATTCCATTTCCCGTTTACGTGTAATCGCTATGGGAGATGTTTTGGTATATACGCACTTGACTTCCAACCTCGAGATCCCTGGTTCGAGTCCGGGTGTTTCCAACAATATTTTTTTTCCACTTTTTTTCCTTTTGACCTTTCATTGTACCATCTCCTTTGAATATTAAAACACGTAGATTCGCAAATAATGTAATAAACAACCCTTTTTACTTTATTATTACCCTATTTTCACTTGATCCATTACTTTTTGCGTGTAATCCCTATGGGAGATTACTTTTTCTCAAATCTGGATTCTACATTCCTGTCTTTTACGAGCAATATCGCCGTTATTTCTGTATGGATTTTGTTGATTTTTGAGTATGTTGTCGCTGAGACTTTATTTTATCTAAATCAACCCTCATTTTTGTAATAAGATGTCAGGATCGCGCTCATGATCATGATCATGATCATTATCATCATGATCATCATTATCATAATGATGATAATCATTTATCAATTACATTTTCATTTCTTTGAATAAGATAAAATCGTCAAAATGTGTTCTTCATGATGTAAATTAGAGTCAAAGGTGTAACTGGTTACTGTACAGGGTCAAAGGTCATATATTGTTTCAATCTATCTTCCCTAGATCCCTGATCAAGGGGACGCAATTTAAACTTGACATATGGATAGATCATAATAGGAAAAGCATTTTATAGAATAATATATCGTGTAATGCATTATTCGTTATGTAAACCATTATCATACGTATCACCTAATTCGTCGAAGTGACGAATTAAAGTCTAGTTATTCTTCCTATTATTCTTCCTCGATTTTGTTCGCAGGATATCTCAAGACTGAATAAAGACATTGTCATGAAACTTTCAATGATGATAGATCTTAGTCTAACTTAGAACTGCGTGAATTTGCAAAGACTCAAAATTATCGTGACGTCATCCAGGCGCCATTTTGTGAAAATCAACTTATGATCATATCTTCATAACGGAAAGTAATTTTTCTTTCATATTTATTATGAATAAGATCAATATCCGTCCGGTCAATTTCAGGTAAAAAAACGTGCGCAAATGCGCACGTACGCGTTCGTCCGCGCGTTTACGTGCACGTAAAAATGTAAAATGCTCTAAATCATCTCAAATTTTTTTGCATATGTTTCAAGCCATATGGAGCATTTGACAAAAAAATCACTCAAACGCGCATGCGCGCGCGCTTTTTGCGCGTTCTGGCATTTTGCAACATATAATCGCCAAATTTTCTCTGTCATCATGTTTGACACATTTTTCCAAACATTTTGACACCATGTTAATCTCTTTATCACTACTAATAACGGAATGAGCGTCCGTTCAAGATAAATATCCGTGCGCACTAGCTCTTGTATTACATAGCATATATGGGCAAAAACATGCCTATAAAAAGTCCATTGGGATGAATAAGGACTGCCAAGTTTTTTTCATATTTAGATAGAGTATGAATCGGAGATATGATTTCATTTCTCATTTGGCCATTAAATGCATCTTGACGTCATCATAATCGCCTTGGAAGTCAAAATACAAAATTGCATATTATGACGTCATTATATTTATGGACAATTTAGTGTATTTCTCATAATATTGACTGATTTTCTTCCAAATTGAGATATCTTGTAGCTAAGGCAATTGCCTACAAGATAAATACACATTGCTTTTTATTTCATTGATGTCATCATAGTACAAAATTCAATTAAAGGCCACATGTCAGAATTTTTTCAATTTGCGTGTTATGCCTATGTAAGGTGAATTTCGTTCACATCATGAATCTACATGACATTGATCTTTGAGCACTATCTAGCTCATTTGTGCTTTATGTTCTCCCAAATTTTGATACGGTGTAGCTAAGAAAATTATCTACAAGAATGACGTAAATTATTTATCATTTTGATGACATCATCATAGTGAAAAATTCAATTAAAGGCGACATGTCAGAATTTTCTTAGTTTGCGTGTTAGGCGATTTTTCTGAAATCCTGATTCTACAAATCTCTATCAAATACCTGAAGGGGGCGCTATACCACTCTTAATCATGGTCACCAGGGAATTTCAGTATAAACTTTTACATAACATCATATTTTGTAATGATAAACTGTATCTTTTTGGATTAACACAGTCAAATGTACGTTCCTTTTGTAGAAAAGAGATAGAAACCTATCGTCCTATCTTCTTTGAATGTTCTGAAGGGTCCAGAATATGGAATGAGGTGGAAAACAATTTAAAGATGTTTCATTTTCTTAATATGCAATGGATTGATGTGTTACTAATACCCCATTCACAGTGGTTTTGAAATTTGTAGCGGCGTTGTAGCGGAGCGGCGACACCGCCATAACACCGCTACAAATGCATTCACAGTAGAAAAGTTATCCCGCTGCAGCAGCGGGATAAATATCATGTACCCATTCACGCTGCAGCGGGTGATTTTTATTACCTCCGTAACAAACACGTGTATGCATGGCTCATGACCCGCGAGTGACCCCGATATGACCGGAAATACTTCAGCGCAGGGTTTTCGATCATATTACTTTTTAAAAAACTAGCATTTTTATTGCTTACAGTCAGAATATTTTAATTTTTTGAAGTGTGAAATATTTTTATTTGGATAATTATAATATCTACATAATAATAAAATCAATTTGAATCCACTGGTTACTTTATTTCTATTTCACTTTATGTTCCCCATTGCTGGAGAAAAGAGGTCAGTGATAGGTAAGTAAACAAATCACACGTGTTTGTCGCGGTGTTTTAGCGGAGAGCCTTCACACTGAGTAAACACCGCGACAGCAGCGGGACTGTCCCGCTGCTGTAGCTAGGCGAACCTAGCGATAGTTTGTCGCGGCGTTATCGCGAGGCGGTGTTATCCCGCGATAGTTTATAACGGGTCCGAGCCTTCACACTGAAGACAACACCGCGACAGCAGCGGGACAGTCCCGCTGCTGTCGCGGTGTTTGAGGCCACTGTGAATGGGGTATTAGTTTCATGTTCTGCCCCTCTCATTTTTTTTGGGTCTGTCTCTGCATCTATCTATATCTCTCTCTCTACTCTTTCACCCTCTCTCCCCCTCTCTCTCTCTCTCTACTCTTTCACCCTCCGCCTCTCTCTCTCTCTCTCTCTTGCCTTGCCTCCCTCTTATTCTATTGCTCTGTCTCCCTCTGCCCTACGCAGTTGAATATAATCACCTAATAATAAAAATCTTGACGAAATCAATAGGTGATACGTAGACTTCATACTAACTTATGGATAGACCATAAATGGGAGAAGTATTTTATAACGAAAGATGAAATCGTGAAAATGCGTTCTTCTTTATGCTACACATGAGCATAATTAAGTATCACCTAATTCGTCAAGGTGACGAATTAAAGTCTAATGTGTATGTGCATTTGTGCTGGTAGACAGAAAAGGTTTCGTTACCCGGATTAATAATAATAATAATAATAACAACATTTATAATGCGCACATATCTACCCCAAGAGATGCTCAAGGCGCCTAACAAGGTAAGTACATTGAACGAAAATAATTTAACATAATTAGATATAATTCAACAACGTTATAACATCAGATTGTGAAATACACTACGTCTTAACTAAGGAATTCAGACATTAGATAGGTTTTCAGTTGTTTTTGGAACACATTTTGATTGGCTGACATTTTGATTGAATGGGGTAGGGAGTTCCATAACCGGGGTGCAGCAGCTGTAAAAGCTCTGTCTCCCCAACTCCTCTTTGTTCTTAATTGTGTTAAATTTGTTGAATTAGAGGAACGAAGACCTGCACGAGAACTTAAAGAGATATTAAGAAGAGAGGAAATATATTCAGGGACTGATCCATTTAGTGAACGGTGGGTGAGTAGTAGAATTTTATATTTGATACGCTGTTCTATTGGAAGCCAGTGAAGGTTCTTGAGTATTTGAGTAGTATGGGTCGAACGTTTAGATTTAGTGACAAGGCGGGCAGCTGCGTTTTGAACCTTTTGTAGTCTGTGAATTTGGTATTTAGGAAGTCCATAAAGGAGAGAGTTACAGTTATCGAGATGAGATGTTACAAAAGCATGAGTCAATTGTTGAGTTGTTTGGGGGGTTAAAAATTTCCTTATAGCGCGAAGATTACGAAGATGATAATTGGCAAATTGACAATTGGTAAAGTTGAGGGCAGCCAAAGGGAATCCGATACTTCAACCAGGGAGAGTGTTAGAGAATATTGATCGATTTTCTTTCAAATTGTGATATGTTCTAGCTGAGACAATTCTCTACAAATATAATGCCCACAATTTTTCATTTTGACAAAGGCATCATGGCGTATTTTGGCGATTAAAGGAGGCATGTCAATTTTTCACATTTTGCGTGTATTCTCTATGGGACATGACCTTTTCTTAAAATTGGATTCTACACTCCTGTCTTTCGCGAGCAATATCTACTTCATTTTAGCTTAGTTTTCGCTGAGCTTCAAATATGTTGTAGCTGAGACAATAAGCTATCACATGTATGCCTTTTATTCTCGATCAGATGCCGGAATTATGCTCATATTTCACTTGCAAAGTAAGATTTGAGAATTCCATTTACCATTTATGTGTATAATCGCTATGGGAAATGTTTTGGTATATCGGTAACGCACTTGACTTCTATCCTCGAGATCCATGGTTCGAGTCCGGGTGTCTCCAACAGTATTTGTCTTCACTTTTGTTTTCTTTTTGACCTTTCACTGTACCATCTCCTTTGATTATTAAAACACGTAGAGTCGCAAATAATGTAGCCTATAATCTAGGCGGAGTGCCAAGCTTTTTTCTTTGCTGCTAGACTAACCTTAAGCAGAACGTCTGATACGGCGAGACTACGAACCGTGAGTCGCGAAGCGGCTCACCGCCTATAATCACTGGTCTAGCTAATCAATATTAATATATATTCAAAATGGCGGATCTATGAATCATTCAACAGCCCTACCAAATGGTCGCGTAGAAAATCACTGCACAAGGGGATTGCTTGGTATATTGCACTCTTTCCAAAACCAGTAGGTAATGCAACAAAAATATCCCTGCCGGCTTCAATAACGCTACGAATAGCGGATTCCTGCAGTTCTCTGAATTTTCCATTAGGAATGCCTAGTTTGTTGGCCGCATATGATAAACTTTCTCGCAGAAGATCGTCGTCGCATGAACTACCCGCCATCTTGGATGAAGAAAATGACGTAATGTCACGTGATTTATAATATGCATATGCATAGACTCTTCTCCATACGTGTTTCTGATTGGTTGAGTTCATTTCGTATTCATGAGGTTTTTTCGTACGAAAAACTGCCACGGATTCATGGTCGATAATAAAAAAAACAACGACTAAAGCTAGACCAGTGATTATAGGCGGTGAGCCGCTGGCTCACGGTTCGTAGTCTCTGCTTCAGCTCGTTCTGCTTAAGGTTAGTCTAGCAGCAAAGAAAAAAGCTCGGCACTCCGCCTAGATTATAGGCTACAAATAATGTAATAAACAACCCTAAGTACTTTATTATTACCCTTTTTTCCCACTTAATCCATCACTTTTTGCGTTTAATCCCTATAGGAGATGACTTTTTTGTCAAATCTGGATTCTACATTCCTGTCTTTTGCGAGCAATATCGCCGTTATTTTCGCTTGGTTTTTGTTGATTTTGGAGTATGTTGTAGCTGAGACTATATGCTATCTAAATGTCCCCTCATTTTTCCAATCAGATGTCATCATGGTCTGTTGATGATGACCATCATCAGCATCATCATGATCATCATCATGATCATCATTGTTTACATGTCTATATAACTTCTCCCTTTCTCAATACAGTAAATATTATAATCTATCATAAGACTTGAAGACAGACCACCTTATTCCTCCTCGTGACGAATTAAATTCTAGTTTATTATTATTCTTCCTCGAATTTGTTCGCAGGATATCTCAAGACTGAATAAAGCCATTGTCATGAAACTTGCCATGATGATAGATCTTAGTCTAACTTAGAACTGCGTGACTTTTTAGAGAATAAAAAATATCGTGACGTCATCCAGGCGCCATTTCGTGAAAATCAACTTATGATCATATCTTCATAACGGAAACTATTTTCTCATTTATAATTATCAGGATTAAGATCAATATCCGTCCGGTCAATTTCAGGTCAATAAATGCGCGCAAAAATGCGCGTACGCGTTTGTGCTCGCGTTAACGCGCGCGTAAAATTTTAAATTGCTCAAAATCGTCTTAAATTTTTTTTGCATACGTTTCAGGCCATTATAAGCATTTCATAAAAAATCGCGCAAAACACGCATTTTTGCGCGTTTTCGTTCGTCACGGCCGAACGAAAAATAATTACCCCTCAATTTTTTTTTCATAAGATATTCGTCATATTTTTCTGAACAATTTGATACCATGTTCATCTCTTTATCACTATCAATAATGGAATGAGCGTCCGTTGAAGATAAATATCCGTGCGTGCTAGTTCATGTATAGCATATATGGGCAAAAACATGCCTATAAAAAGTACATCGGGATGAATAAGGACTGCCATTTTTGTCTTCATAATAATAATAATAATAGCTAGTTCTTATATAGCGCTTTTCAGGACCGAAGAGATATGATATCATGTCTCATTTGGCCATTAAGTGCTCAAGGCCCCAATTCAATTCCAAATTTCCAACGTTATTTAAATTACACGAGGGTTTGTATCTTTTTACAAAATACACGATAAACAATTAGCCGAAAATAACCTCGTGTCAAGTTTAGCTGAATAAATGCGGGTATTATTCGATGGTAAAAAGTTTGTAAAACGACTTTCAATTAAAGGGAGACAAAAATCTTTTCTCAAAGTTTGTTGATTCAGGGAAGCAGGGTGCGATCCAGCCGGGGTGATTCTCAACAACATGAAGCAAATAGTAAGCATCTAAAAACTTCAGATGCCTGTTTGATTATGATTTAAATTTGAGTGTATGCCTCAATCATATAAAGAGAATATAACCACTAATTTCGCTGAAACGATTCTCCTCCTCCCCGTTCTTCTTCATCTTCTGCTTCCTAGTTGTAGTAGTTGGAGTAGTAATAGCAGCAGTATCATTATAATCATTGTTATATTTATAATTATAGTAAATATCGTAATTATAATCAATATTATAGTAAGTGTGTGTTAATGTTATTATTCTTATAGTTATTTGCATGCTTTTTCTTCTGATCATAATTATCGTACACACAATACGTCATGTGCCAAGAATTTATTGCTATGATACATCCAAGATGTCTACCAAAAGTAAACTGTCAATTCGTTGCTGAAATATTATCAAGCCAAAAGAAGGAACATTAGAATTTCTATTTTAAATTGAAATAAATTATATAGGAGAAATAAATAGAGAATACAATCATGATTTTGGAACTAGGGGATTAACATGGACATAATGCACTTGTTAACATGACCGAATTATCTCTTATTCATTCTACCTCCAATTTTTCAGACTGTTTTCAAAACAATATCATGTGTGTCGATCATAGTTCTATGTAGCTTGATGTCTCCTCGTAATTTAAACAATCTAAGCAACAATTTCTGAATTTTAGCGACAATCGTTCGCTCTTGCGGCTCTTTAATACTATTATGACGTGCAGTAACAAATTGAAATTTCAGAACTCATGATAAATTCGTTTAAAAGTTGATTCCACTTGATTCTATTGTTCTGGTTATTTAGCAGAACGAGATATAAATTGACATTCTCATGGCTTACGACTTTGCATTAGCGTTCAGCGTCTCTACAATGCTATTTAAACAATATTTGGAGACAAAAGACGGCATTTTTATGTAGCGTCAAAAGCCATCAAATAACAAAAACATGGCAGATAAAAAGATCCTCAGTACTGGGTCTAATAATTTAAAGAACACTTAATTTGAACCCGGCCATATTCTCTCTCTCACTTGTTTGTCATTGCCTTCATTTTCCCTCGCTTACTTCATTCTTACCACGGAATATGTAATGTGTATATGTAGGCCTCATTATGTTAATTAGGGTCAATGGTCAAATTGTCTCAATATATCTTCCATACATCCATAATTATCAAGGCTAAACAGTAGAAACTTGACATATGGATAGATCATAATGGGAGAAGCATTTTATATAAAAATATGACATCGTGAAAATGCATTCTTCATTATGTAAATCATTAGCATACGTATCACCTAATTCGTCAAAGTGACGAATTAAAGTCTAGTTATTATTAACTCGCTGGGTTTCTTAATGATAGGAATTGGAATAATAACTGACGACTTCCAAAGTTGTGGAATGACACCATTATCAATATTCAAACGGAAAATACAAGTAAAAATGTAGGCAAGTAAATAATGTTGTTGATGGCAAATCTCAGAACCTCAGAACCCGGTGGTTTGTCCCACCAAGTTTAAGCTCTTCTAAAATGAGTGAACAGAAAAGCGAATTTAGGGGCAGATTGGAGCCTCCCTCCCCCGTTGATTCAATTCTCTCTAAAGTTTGGCATTTGCTTTGAAAAATAAAACCTTAACAAAACATATTTACCCTTGGTAAATAAGGCTAAATCGTTATTGTTATTAATTGATCTACCGCGTAGCGTGCTAGAGCACCTATTGAGCACCTATCTCATGAATGGCATGGTGAAAGACCGTTAACCATTCATGGCATGTGCCTACAAAGTATAATTTGGTTAATTTATTGTAGCATCTATTCGATTTTTATAATTCCTTGATTTGGTTTCTGTTTTTGTCTCTATTTCTGTTATGGAAGAAAACACTATACAATGCGTCCCAGATAAAACGAAACCGAGAATTATCGATGTTTCATCATAACTTAATCACAATTATAATTGATAAATGACACATATTTGGAAAGCTTAGATCCTCCTCTTTCATTTGATGAAACTCATAATAATGCATATTTCACGCATGAGTGATTAAAATAAATTTGAAGAGAGGAAAACAAAAAGTCATTTTTCCTGATTGAGGTGTCATATGAAAGGGCAGAAACCCAACTTTCTAGAAATGTGATTTTCTCTTTGAAATTCAGATACCGGGGTAAAATTCAATGAATTATCGAAAATTTATTGCATTTTATTTTTCATTTTTTTATTTGTGGGAACTGCCCCCTACCCTAGCCCCCGCTGCGTACATTCATGGTTCCGTGACAAAGCAATGGCCTCGTAACTGTGAGACCCCAGGATCAAAACCGTGTCGATATGCTATATTAGTGCCTTTTTGTGGGGCATTAATCCTCATTACTGTCATTTATGACTTAAGGGCGTAGGTCCCCTAGTTGATAAGCATATTATCATACACATGCTTTAGCAGTCACGCAAAACAAACACAGGCTTATTATTATTCAATCAAATCTAAAATGTATACTATTATCTAGATCTATTAGGAATAAATCATTTTTAAAATAATTCCATAAATTGGGGTAAAAAAAAACATTCCAACTATATGAGCGACAGTGTAGTGCCTTTAAGGTCTGCAGTAACGGGAGTGACCGATAGACAATGGTAATTGATGAGGTGGTCTGCAGTCACTATGAACATGACAGACAATGAAAGCGGACAAAATATACAGTTTCTCAGGTAGACAAAGAAACATCCCTTCACTGCTATTATGTAAAAATGTGTAGAACAGGTGAATATGCATGTGACACCTGTTCTACACATTTTTACATAATAGCAGTGAAAGGATGTCCCTTTGTCTACCTGAGGAACTGTATATTTTGTCCGCTTTCATTGTCTGTCATGTTCATAGTGAGTGAAACCTGTGGGGTGGGGCGTTTCACAAAGCCTTTTTTCAATGACAAATAACAAAAATCAGTGACAAATCTGCTGATAACCAATCAGAAGCAAGCATTTCAGTAGTTTATAAAAAAAATTGTCATTTGTCACTGATGACAAGTTTTGTGAACGCCCCCAGATGTGTGTAACTAGCTAGCCACTGGTGAGGAGGTCTACAGTAAGAGACCTGAGATAGGTGATGTCTGTTCCCTGGAAAGAAGGTTGATGTAACCTGTGCTTAATTATGTGTATGCTGTATAATTTCTCGGCCAATTAAGAGTAGGGGGTTTTGTCCCCCTTATTTCAGATAGCCAATACAAATTGACTCGGCCTACTACTTGGTGTTTGTTGCCTGTTTGTTTACGCCCCCCCCCCCCTGACAGACTACGACAGTACTTATGATAATTAAATCTTTTACAAGCACTTCAATTTAAGGGTAACACTATTGAATGTAAATAAAGAGAGGACGTTTGAATATGACATCGGGCCTGGATCCGCAAGTCGTTGACTCTTGGAAGTGCACAACATTCCAATTGAAAATCTATTTATATACGCAAATTATATTCCATTTTCTTCACAGGTTGTACGAGTCCTGATTGCATCCCATCTGATATGGTTGTCCATGAATCAGAATATCATCGGAATCCCCCAAAGAGCAGGATGGAGTCTGGCGGAAGGAATCCATGTTTTCACTTCACAGCTATCGTCTCTCTGATGGTGTATCTATGTTTCTTTGTCCCATTGGCATTTTGGTAATAATAAATGGCGTAGCTACGAGAAAGGGGCACAGTCCCCTCATTTGAATGCGGAAAGAAGAAAACACGAGATAAAGATGGAAAGAAATATGATGATTATTTGTTTTTCTTCAAGTTTCATCAGTTTTGTCCTCCAACTCTCTACGATTAATCAGGGCTCGACACTAACAGGCGCCCACAATCTAGAACCGAACAGGACATATCACTCATGCAAACAGACCATCAAAAATGTGAAAATAATGAAAATATTGATAAAAGATCGGCAAATGTTGCTGTCTTTTGCGTCTGTTCTGAAAAACAGTTGGAATTACCATCAAGGGTCTAGGGATCTTCATATCGAGAGAAGATGTCATCAACATTTTAGGGGAAATTAATACCAACTGAGTGGGTGATATTTTGCCTGGAAAATATGCAATTATCTATTTTGATGGCTAGCTTTTTAAGTAAAATCAGCTATACACTTGCGTGCGCAAAATAAGGTCTTGTTGTTTTATGACTTTTTCGTCAGATCCAACATCGAATTTATAGATTGCGCTATCTCTGAATTTGTTTGACGATAAATCTTCTAGTTGCATCAATTTGTAGTCGAAATGTTGCTAGTTATTTGGTAATAATTGAACTAAATAGATTTGTGAGAATTATATATATCATAGATCGAATATCAGATTTCTTTTAATCTCGGCGAACTTTGATCACCCGATTATTGTGTAAACCTGTGTCTTTTACAGGTCCCCCTGTGAAGATGTTGTTACACCAAACGAGCTTGGCAAAAATGGCTCCCATCAACAGATAGAGGTTTGTCAAGAGATCAAATATGGCAACGTGGATCATCACACGCAGAAAGCGCACCACTGGGACCAGAAGGGAAGAGTCCCCTACCCCATAACCGATCTGAACTACTTTTACGATGACCTCCCATCCGGAGAGCGAGCTCCGGGACACATCGTGCGGGTGAACAGTCCTGCCAGGACAGTTTCAGTCCTGGAGCCCTTTGATTCAGGAGGTTGCACCAATCATCACAGGGCCACTGTCGATTCTACTGCAAAGCAGGATAACTGCCTGGTGGCCGTCAATGCTGGGTTCTTCAACCCGAGAAGCGGAGCATGCTATGGAAATGTCGTGAGCAATGGGAGGCTTGTCCAAACAAATGGAGGATTGCAGAATGCCCATTTGGGTATCCGAGCTGATGGGACACTTGTCTTTGGGTGAGATTTAGAAGGCACTGTTTTTTAGCTATCTCGTTTACACAATAATTGATGAGTAATAATCTTTCTGACTAATGAAGGTAGAACTATCAGAATACAAGATTGGAGGTATGTTAGTGCTCAATTAACTTGCAGACTTCAAAAGAAGGAATCTTAAAAGGAAAGTCCAAAGTGAGTTTTCAAATTACCGTCCCTGGTTGTGCTTTAATAAAAGCGATACCAAATGCGATTAATAAATTTAGGCAATATGTACCTCCATTGATGAGGAAAAGTCAAAGGTGGTCTATGTCACTGATTTAAATCTTGATTATTTTGGGAAATGATTTGTGATTTTACTGATGTATTAGATTAAATTTGACTTCACTTGCAGATTTAAACAGTAACAAACCAAAGATTGATATGGTTATCTTTATCTAGGTATTTATCAGAAGAAAATGTATTACAAACAGAGAATCCATTTATCCAGCTGGTAGGAGGAGTCGGATGGTTGCTAAGAGACGGTGAAATATATGTAGAAGAGAGCAAGAAAGCAGAATGTGGAGACACAGAGGAAGCAAGTATGTTATAAACAAAGCTTGTAAGAGTTAGAGATAGTTACACAAGAAGTCGCGTTTATTGAGATTGAATTTGGGAGGCAACTATTTAGAGCTACTTGAATTTACCTTTGAGTAGGCCCTATGTACACATGCGTGTGTCACAACTAAATTATCTATCTCAATACATAATTTTTTCTCTATTGTTTATAGGGCTGTTTCAAATTGCGTTCAAAAGAAAAAAGTACAGAGTGGGTGCTTTGCAGAAGGATATGGGACTAAGTAATGCTGTTATGCTTATATCTACATGCATTTATAATATCCCATCCCGACTTGACATTGGCATGGCCTCACCACATAATCTCGATAAACGATCACCTTGATCAGAATAGAGCTGCCAATACTTTATCATGCTGGAGATCTAATTTTGAACATAATTAACTCTCCCTTCAGAAGCTGCACTAGTTGCCTATTCAAGCGCATACAATTTAAGATATTCCACCAGATATGGAAAGTTGTAAATGGATTCACACCAAGATCTAATCATACCTTCTCGTATTCTAAGATGATCACATCAACATCTCCTTCAGATCCCAAGTACAAGAAGTCGCCTGCCGCGAAAGGTCTCTCTTGGCCCCAGCACACTGTCTGTGGAACAATTTACCTCTGGAGCTGAAATTTTAAATTCATTAGAGAGTTACAAGTCCAAATTGAAAGGCTGCCTTTCAAATCAATTCTTGACAAGATGGCACTTATTCAGATTATTATGTCTTATCTATTCTCCTTGTGCGCATTGGAATAGAAGTTCTATATAGATGGCGCAATAGAAATGCCTATTATTATTATTATTATAATATTAATAATAATAATAATAATAATAATAATAATAATAAAAATAATAATAATAATAATAATAATAATAATAAGGAGGCTTCCTATTTTCAAGTGTATATTTTTTGTAGTCCTCCTTTTCTTGTTCAAATTTAATTATTTACGAATGTACAATCTGATGTTTTATTTGATGTTCAAGAATAAAATGATTTTGAATTGAATTTGAATAATATTGTTAATGTTATTAATATTATTATTATTAATATTATTTTTATTTTTATCATTATTATAATTATTATTATTATTACTGTATGTGGAAAGGCCAAGTTATTTTATGTGATACTTTACTTATAACTGAAGATTTTAGTATATCTGATGATTGTCTCAAGTGGAGAACCTACTAGCTTCGATTATTCCAAACATGAAGTAAAAAGCAATTATACATTTGATGTTAAAGTATATTCAGATTTCCAAATTATTTGACAACATTTTAACTTGAACTTAATCATATCTCAATCCCAAGGGGGCAAATTGCCCGGAACCCCTGTATATTCGATTTGTTGGTATAATTTGTTGTGTGGTATAAAGAGTGAACAAATATACAGGAATGGTGAGTGATTTAGCTCTCGGAAGCTCTGAAAGTGCTTTGGTAAATTGAAAAAGAGCTCTGGTACAAAACAATAAAATATTTTAAAATCGCTGCGAGAAAATCACACTTATACAAAACCAAATCCTAAAAGAGTTCCCACAAACAATGGAGACAATCTACAAACATTTGGTTGGGCAATTGCACATCACCTCACCGTACTGCAAAAACAATAAACTTGAGCTCTTTTTAATTGTTACGGACAGCCATTTCATAGCAAGAAACTTTTGTAAATTTGCTTAAAACCCTAACCATAAGCCTAACTCTTTACAATTACTGAGTGCTTCACCAAATGTGAATATGTTATCAAACCAAAATTGATACTTGCTTGACATACTCTTGCAACAATACTTGATCTACTGCCTCTGCAGGCGCGTACGCAGGATTTTTTCAAGTTTAACATTTATAAATCGGTCCGAAAATTTCGCAACGACTCAGCCAGCCGCTGAATAAGCCTAACTTTTTTCTCGAATTTGGAAATGACATTTGCTCCGTTGAAGGTCACCAATGGGAATAATTTTATAATTAAAACCAAAATTGATACTTGCTTTGACATACTCCTGCAACAAAATCTACTGCCTCTGTATGTCAATTTCCTACACAAACCAAATTTATAACTTTGACCCTGGACCCAACATTCAACCTAAGCCGAACCCTAACCCTAATCCTAAACCTAACCTAAAACCCAATAGAAACCCTAAGCATTTCTTAAACCCTGTAATTTTTACTCAAACGATAAAACCCGGAGCAATTGCTATATATAGGAACAAATTAAAGTCGATCACAATTTCCAGTTATTTCTCCATTCACTTGTGTGCAAAGTGAACCATGTAAACCAAAGTGGGCATTCAACCTGTATTGAATGATAGTAACAATGAATGATGTCTTGCATTTTCCAGGTAGTGTGGATTTATTCTTTAACATGCTTTCAGCGAGAGTAGCTGTGGGCAGTGATGAAAAGGGACGATTAGTCATTGCGGTTATAGATGGACAGACTCTGAAGAGGGGGTAAGGCTCAGAAGTTGAAATGTCATTTTAAAGCGAATTTAGGGTTTACTTCTTTAATATCAATTTCTTAGAAATATAGATAACAATTGCAGATTTTCTGGAGCTAGTAGCCTGTTACGCTTGCATTATCAACAGTTTTCCTCTTTTGTATCGACTGCGTATAGCTTAGAAACACTAAGAAACATTACCATTATTGCTTAGGATAATTTACTTCTGAAAAAAGTACACATCCTGAAGTTGTAAAAGCTCGAAATGGCATAATGTTCATAATATGTGTATTGCATTCTCACTCGCATCTCGAGATGCAAACGAGATATGGCGTTTATTCAGATTCAGATTTCAATTAATTTTATTGGTCCATTTGGAAATTCAATTTGTCGGCATTACATAAAGCACATGAACAAAATACAATAGAAAATGATATCAACGGATAATATACACTGTAGCAAATGTATGATGAAGTCATATAGAAACACGGATATATTATATATATATATATCGTTATAACATAGTAGAATAATATAAGAAAATAAATGGATTTACAACAATATTGAAAATGTACGATTGCGTAGAATTCGAAATATATCATTGTTATTTTGTTTATTTTTTTAAAATAAATATTATTATCATTATTATTATCATCATCATTATTAACATTATTATTATTATCATTATTATCTGTTACTATCATTATTATTTATTATTTAATATAATCATCATCATCATCAACATTATTTATTATCATTATTTGTCACGGTAATATAGCTGAATTTTTGTTTTTTTCTTCATAAATTAAACGGTATATAACTAATACTTGGAGTAACATATGGTATCAAAGGGAATTGTTTGCTTTCTTTGCTCGTGATACCGGTACATTTGGTTAAAAAGGAATTACGGTACAATGCAATTGATGAATAATGAATTTTATCTTCGGTCTGTTATCAGTCTGCTGTCGGTTTCATTGCAGGAAAACCCTTCTTACTTTGTTCCCTTTTTCAAAGAAGGGCCAAATAATCTCACAAAAAGCTTTTGATACCTCATCCATGCAGTTTATCAACCAAATAAGGGAGTTTACAGATAGCACATGGTACAAATGACCACATATCCACAGATCTTTTACAAACGGAGAAGTTCCACTTTGAGCATCTTAGAATAATAACTGCCAAAGTCCTAGATGTGCTTCATGAATACCTTTTGTTTGACCTCTTGAAAAGAATACTTCCACCTGCGTATCATAGAATGTACCGTTGGTGCATACATGAGTAATGTTACATATAACTTTCATGAGCGCATATCCAGTATTCATCTCTGTGGGTTTTACCATTTTGGTACAAATGACCTTTATCTGCCCATGCGCAGATTGTATCTGTAAACTCCCTTATTCTAATTTCGCTTTCCGTTTGATTATTCAGGCTGTCGTTGTTATCCTTTGCGAAATGGCTTCTTTCTCACGGAGTAACAAATGCCATTAATTTTGACGGAGGTGGATCGGCAACCTTTGTGGTTAACGGAACTATTGTCAATCACCCATCCGATCCTTGGTGAGTGAATGGTTGCTCCGTTTTTTCACTTCCAATAATTCCTGGGCCCTGTTCCATAACAACCTTTTATCAGAAGCAAGTGACAATAACTGCTAAAATCTATTGAAATGGTCGCATTTACTTGGCTGAAGCAAATTTGTCACAACATGGGCAGTTAAGTACGTTGACACGCATGATCAGTCGGCGTTCGTCGTGTTCTCGTCCACTCAATCTAAAAGTCCCTAATTGATAAGTTTATGAACCACAGGGCCTTGAGCATATAGGCTCACATATATCAGTATGTGATTTAATCACGTTTTGGACCGGATGTCCTCTCCGATATATCCGTGTACACTAGGTCCCCTTTTATCTGATCAGGTTTACTCATGCTTCATGTTTAGTATTATCATTTTATTTGATACAAGGCTGTAAATGTGGTTATAGTTTTGGTGTTGCAAATGTACATCAGTGTATGAAGTAAATATTGTATGCCAATTCGGAAAGCCATTAAAAACGGAGAAATCACGATATGTAGAGAAACAAGCGTACTGGTATTGAAAAGAGAGCTTTAATATCAAATTACAGATTTGTAGTCAACGTAGTACAGATGAAATTAGAAATGGTTCCTCATTTTTTGTTGAAGGTTAAAGGAAAATCCAACCTTAAAAACAAACTACTCTTGACTAAAAGAAAGCTGAAAAATATCAAAAAAGCAGACAGGTGAAAGTTTGAACGAAACTGGACAAATAATAAGACAGAGGACCTATAATAATATGTTATCCATGGTATAATCTAGTAGTGCTACAAGGGAGAAATCACTTGGAGAAAACAAATAAACAGAAATAAGTGATATTCCACTGACCAAAATAAAGTATGATTGTCATTTAATGTATCATTGGGGGTAGATCGTGCATACAAAGATATTAATAAGTTTATTCATGACTTACAATAGTTCAGGTATTATGAATAAAGTTGTGAAGTGCATAATCACAGTGTGTTATGTTTACAACATAGCCATGACATTACCTACCGATGTCCCAGGCAAGTATCCACCATTTTCTGTGTCCATGAGCCGAGATGCGATCCCAGAGACTGTAATAACCATGGCGACTGCATCCAAGGAGAGTGCCGTTGCCATGCCAACTGGCATGGGGTGTCATGTGACCAGCTCCAATGTGGAGATCATAACTGCAGTGGGCAAGGCATATGTAATAGAGGTATGTACATTTATGTTCGACAAAGACTTTTTATTTTTCGAGAAAAATGTAAATGATTCTTATCTAAAATAAGTTTCATGTAGACAAATCATTTAGTTTTAGATAGAGAATTCTTGTAGATAAATGTATGGGGGGGGGGTAATATACAAACCAAGTGAATGGTAGCTTGTTGATATGAAATCTAGTTTCCTTTATGACGTTCATCTGATTAGTTGTGTTGAAAAAACACTTTTCTGCATGCCTACTTACCATAATCACCTTCATTTCATGTTTTGAGATTGTCACCCACACGCAATCATGGCTTTATCAAAATACTGGTCATGAACAGTCCAAGAGATTTGCTTGGGAAACCAGAAAATTTCTTCTATCGAAATAATATTTGCAGTATGAAGATGTGTATCTTCTTGACTTTAAAACTTCATACAAGCTCATTTACTTAAGATGCGGTATACCATGGTGTATATTTGAATTAAATTAAAGTGTAATACGCTTTTACATTTTGTATCTTATAAGAAATGTATAAGTGTTGCACATATCTCCTTATTCTAGCCCCACTTGCCGTGACATGCAATTGAAGAAAAAAAATGATATAGTTTTCCACATCATTTGAATATACCTTAAAGAAACAATTTTGTAGGTTGTCTTTCTCCTTAAACTGATTTTCGGTGCCAGGTAAAAATGTCAGAGGTAAAAATGTCAGAGGTAAAAATGTCAGAGGAAAAAATGTCAGAGGTAAAAATGTCAGAGGAAAAAATGTCAGAGGAAAAAATGTCAGAGGTAAAAATGTCAGAGGTAAAAATGTCAGAGGTAAAAATGTCAGAGGAAAAAATGTCAGAGGTAAAAATGTCAGAGGTAAAAATGTCAGAGGTAAAAATGTCAGAGGTAAAAATGTCAGAGGAAAAAATGTCAGTTGTAAAAATGTCAGAGGTACAAGCAAAAAAAATGAGTGCCGTCATAATATCTCAACACTTTTATCACACAGAATGTTGAGACGTACTGCTACTGCATTGGCTAGTCTATTATATTCTTTTCTTCCATAATGTAAATTTTATAAATGGCTGTGTGTTGTATTTCGTACATGTCCCGAGGATAATACAATGTGGAAAATAGATTTTGAAATTTATTTTGTTGTGATCAGGCTTGCATATAATGAATGTCTAACATTTTTTGATATTTTGAATTGGTTGATGTGTTAATGTTTGTGAAACGGACCGGTTTGGCCGGTGGCAGCCTGCAACATAGCCCGTGTAACATTCCAGAGACGAACAAAGACCAAACGAAGAAATGAAAATTCTCGACAAAAGTCAAGTGTTAAAGTGAGTAGTGCATTTAGTACAAAATAGTTACATAATCACGAGGAATCACGAAAAGTTACATATAAGGGCTGGGCGCCCCGAACTCTGCTAAAGCTTTTAGCACCTCATGGCGGCAAAGGAAGTGGAGTAAGAATGAGAAAAAACAAGAAGTCGCCCGAAAAGTAAAAAGTCGCTCCGAAAACTAAAAACCCACTCCAAAAAGTAAAAGACCGTCTCGATTCAGAAGCTCATCCCCATTTTAAACTCTCCGACAATTATAAATAACGATGTAATTTAAACCGAACCTCTGCAAAGCGCGCGCTTCTCTAAAATGTGATGGTGCGGTTGGCATTTAAAGATAAAGTTGAGTTCTGGTCTTGCGATTGCATTGTGAAAGAAACGGTGTGGAAGCAATCAGAAAAGGTTGATCATCTAGCATAAACATGTAAGTATTGGTGTGTAGTGCAAGGTTTTGGAGTCATCAAAATGATAAAATCTTTGGTACACAGAAAGATATTGATATGGGACTACACAAACATATGGCATACATTATTATCGGGCCTCATTTTAAAGCTGTTACTTGTCATATCTGGGATATGAAGTCATATGAAATAGATTTTTAGGGAATAACTTTTTTCTTTGATGTTCTTCCACACTTGCATAATAAGAATGATAACAAACGCTCACACATTATTGTTCACCTTTCCCCAGAACTCAACCTTCTCTTTAATTGATGTAACATGGGCGGCTTGCTGCTTTGTATCGGAGTAACAAAGCTGCTTATTGATTTTTCCCAGACTACTCTATACCGCAATAGTAATCGACAATATTTTATTGCAACGTGAGCACTTCGGGAATGTGATGGTGCGGTTAGCACTGATAACATGGCTTTCTGCTTTGTTTCAGCATGGACCCTACTTTCAGAGTATCAAAATACCAAGCCCACAAGAAAGTGGAATTGTCGGAAATATGCATTTATTGGAAATTACATATAATAGTAGTCATTGCCACGCAGTTGAAATGTCCAACAATCTTCAAAAGTGAAGGAGAAGTGGGGGGGGGGGGGGGTCATAGATATCTGTTCCTATTTTGTGGGCTGTACTGACTTTTCTTTTTATTTAATGATTACACCATGGAGCGACAACTCAGCCTATAAAACATGGCCAAACTTCTCGATTTTAGAAATCCTTTCCCCCAGAAGTTTGCTCAGTGTACCAGTACCATTTGCTTATACAAAAGCATAATATACCGGTATATCAATATTGAATAAGGCAGACTAATGGGACATGCATGGTTGCTACTCCGAGTTTCACGCCTCGCAAGCGATCATCAGACAACTGATAGCTTTCGTCAAAGTACATGATTCCTCTACAACCTTGGTACAAATACGCACAAAATAAGAGCAATACAATACAATAAGACTACAATACCTGAATACAATATAATAAGAATACTCATGAGTAATTCCAATTGTATTTTATTAGTTAAGTCTTATTTTAGGGGTATTTGTACCGATTTAAAGGGGAAGTCCACCCTGAAATTAAGTTAGTTTTAATAGGAGTAGAAAAATGAGAGAAACAAGTCAGTGAAAGTTTGAGCAAATTCCGATTAAAAATAAGGAAGTTAGGATTTTTGAAGTTGTGATCAATCAAACACAAATTGGCAACTCTGTGACGTATCATGCGAGCTCAACTTCCATTTGCTCAGTACTAAAAAAATCTAAAATTTTCATTTTCCCTCAAGAAAAATTTCAACCATGCATGCACCCTAAATATAATAATTGCAAATATGTTTCTATACTCCCCCTGCGAGGAACAAATATATATTCCGTCATCAATAACGAAGAAAACATGATTTTATGGAATATTATGCACAAAGCAAATGAAGGAGAGCTCGTATAATAAGTCACAGAGTTGCCAATTTGTATTTGATTGATCACAACTTCAATAATTCATAACTTTCTTATTTTCATTCAGAATTTGCTCAAACTTTCACTCACCTGATTTTCTTATTATTCTGCATCTATCGAAACAAACTTATTTTGGGGATGGACTTTCCCTTTAAGGTTGTAGGATAACCATGTACTTTTAAGAATGCTATCAGTTGCCTGATGACTGCGTGCAAGGCGCGAAACTCGGAGTAGAAACCATGTCCCATTAGTCTGCCTGCTCTGCCTAGGCATTGACCACTGTTCGGAAGGATATAGCAAAGCATATGAGAGGAAGGGTGAGAGCAGCCGGGTTACCGTGCCCCAGAAGAAGAATACCCCCCCCCCCGTCTTCCTTCGACAATAATCGAGCAAAAAGTCACATTTTGGGGCCGAAAGGTAAATAAATTTAAACTGGGAAAGTGGAGAATAAAGCAGCGGTGAAATAACGACTGCAGAATATCCCTCGCTGTTCTTTTTCGATAAGCCTAATATATAACCCGGGTGTAACCATAACAAACTTGTCACATGCTTTTGTTTTTATTTTATACCTCTAACATTTATACCTCTGACATTTTTACCTCTGACATTTTTACCTCTGACATTTTTACCTCTGACATTTTTACCTCTGACATTTTTACCTCTGACATTTTTACCTCTGACATTTTTACCTCTGACATTTTTACCTCTGACATTTTTTCCTCTGACATTTTTACCTCTGACATTTTTACCTCTGACATTTTTTCCTCTGACATTTTTACCTCTGACATTTTTTCCTCTGACATTTTTACACCGAGCCTGATTTTCACATTCTTTTATCACACCAAAGATGGATGTCGTTGCGACGCGGGCTACTTGCCCCCAGACTGCACAAGGACTTGCCCCAGTGGTTGGTATGGCCAGGAATGTAGCTATCATTGTGACTGCGGTCACGGTGGGTCGTGTGATCCGGTCAGCGGAGAATGTGCTTGTCTTCCAGGCTACACTGGTACAATTTGCCAAGAGTGTAAGTTAGTTCTCTTTTGTAATCCAAGTGGGCCGAGTTACCTTAGTCAAGAAAGACTTCTCACTAATCCACTTTAGTAAATTATGATTGTCCGTAGATTGTTAATTTTTATCATTAGTAGCAGTAGCTGTAGTAGCTGTAGTAGTAGTTTTAGTAGTATTGTTGTTGTTGTTATTATTATTATCATTATTATTATCGTTATTGTTATTTTGAATACAAAATGGGTGCTCACATTGGGAAAATGAAACCGATAAAACGTGTAAATACAATAAGTAAAAAAAAAAGAAACTTTTAAAGAAATTGGTAGTTTAATATCTCCTTTTGTATTTGTTTATATGCTGGACGTAGTGCTGGAAATTATATTTTTTGTTTAAAGATTACCATTGGAAAAAGAAAAAATATTGATTTATTTTTATTTTAAAGTCTAACCTTTTCATATAAGTTTTATTAACAGGGTAAGACAAAACGTAACGTTAAGTATGTTAAGAAAGCCTATTATAAATACAGTGAAACATATGGCGAGACATGTATGAACATTTTAACGACTTGTACTTTGATCATTATTTCAAAAAGTTGAATAGCTAGTATATTGTACATTCTTACATTTATATACAAAGAACGATTTTTGTAATCTCATCCTTTTTCTCATTGCAGCTGGGGAGAGCATTGCCAGCAGAATCATCCTAAATGTAGGACTGGTTTCTGGCAAACATCTCTTGGAGGACCAACTCCCGGTGCTTCTCATCATAGCGGTTGCCGTGGCGATTGTCAGCATCTTCTGCAACTTCATCAGCTTGTGCTTTCGCTACTCCTGCACGTGCACCACCGTGCCGTGTGACAATGGGTACAGCGTCCCAAGGAAACATGTCCACCAAAAAATATCTACTAAACAAATGGATTTATTTGATGAATTTAAATCTAGTACTTAGCCATTGGCGTAGCTTGGGGAGCAAGGATGTCATGCACTAGTCCCCCCCCCCCCCCATTCTGCATTGTGTACACAGTACTTATTTAAGTGTACTTTGTTGACACTACGCACAGTACTCATGGTATCCTTAGGTCGAAATTATTTAAATTTGGTTTGTAAAACAGATAGGGCGGCCCCCTTAAGGTTTAAAAAAAAAAACAGATCCCGGCGGTCCGGACTTTGGGAAGCCCTGATTAATGATGACAATATGGTCCTGTTTAGGGTGACGATATGGTCCTGTTTAGGGTGACGGTTTGGTGCTGTTTAGGGTGACGGTTTGGTGCTGTTTAGGGTGACGGTTTGGTGTTGTTTAGGGTGACATATGGTGCTGTTTAGGGTGACGGTTTGGTGCTGTTTAGGGTGACGATATGGTCCTGTTTAGGGTGACGATATGGTCCTGGTTAGGGTGATAGTTTGGTGCTGTTTAGGGTGACGATATGGTGCTGTTTAGGTGACGATATGGTCCTGTTAGGATGACGATCTATGTTCATTTGCAATCTATGTTCATTAGAAGCAAGACGTAAGCAGTTATGTATAGACTTTGCAAATGCTCTTGTCAAACACCCACAATTTAAAGAATGTTTACCTCTTAGACAACAAAGCACTTATTCTCTAAGATCTCAATCAAAGTTTAAACAATACCAATGTAAAACAAAACGCTTCCAGTGCAGCTCTCTTCCTTACTTTATAAATCTTTTGAATAAAATGTAATACCAATATTTTTAGAATTTCACAGTCCATGATTGAACTATGTGAATGAATTTTGATAGTTTTTATCTCAATTTTCTGCATTACTGAATATTTCTTGCCATCTCCCCTCATCTGTAATGATAAGGTACCCTTTGTCTGTCTCTCCCTCTCTTCAACTCTCTCTCTCCTTCTCTCCCTCCCTATCTCTTTCCGTCTTTCTCCCCCGTCCCCCTTTTCTCTCTTTCTCTCTCTTTCTCTCCTTCTCTCTCTTTGTCATCACTCCAACTCTCCCTCTCCTACACCTCTCCCTATCTCTTTCTTTTTTAAACAAAAATTTGAATCTGATCAATGAATTTTTATGAAATGTCTATTATGTTTGATTATTGATTTATATCATATTTTGTGTTATTTCAATTTGAATTGCAATTGTATTGTATATAACCTTGTGAAATGGATCGCAATTCAGCCATTGGCTGCGATGATCTTTTTAATAAAAACCATTTCTATCTATCTATCGACGATATGGTGCTGTTTAGGGTGACGATATGGTCCTGGTTAGGGTGACGGTTTGGTGCTGTTTAGGGTGACGATATGGTGCTGTTTAGGTGACGATATGATGATGTTTATGTGATGATATGGTACTGTTTAGGGTGACGATATGGTGAGATTTAGGGTGACCTTATTCTGCCCCTACCCCTATTAAAACAATGTTAGTCAAATTTGTGTGATCTAGGAATAACAGATTTGGTTTTATCTTTCTCACTTGCACTCATTTCATGTATTTCCAGAGCTAATTTAATGCCAAGTACTTATTTATATTGTTTTCATAATACATTAGCATAAGTCGAATCCGTTGGGACCGCAGATAATAGTTCGGCTTATACAACATTGGACTCAGAAATGTAAATACATGTAACATGTTTTGCATACTTTGTGATTTGACTTCATCTTGTGTAACTTCGTGTTGTGCAATTTGACTGTATATTCCATCTACAATTTCTTTTTTTAATGAGAAGAAACTCAATAGGCAATAGGCCTGTATTGATTATAATTTTAAAACCATAAAGTCACAAATTTGGGGTTTCATTCGTTTCCTGGATGTTTTCAACATTCCTCTGTAAATCTACATTTCAAAAGATGTTGTTCTATGTTCCATGGCCATGCTTATTGTCCATGTTTCCGCTCCATACAATAGGACAGACCATAACAAAGCAGTTCACTAGTCTTAACCTAAGCGGAACGGTTTCACCTTTCTATTTGTGAATAAGTCTTTCATTGCCAGAAATGGTATAACCCTTATACCAATCTACAGGCCAGGTCTACAGGGCACTAAATGGTATGAGCGTTATACCAACCTACAGGGCACTAAATTTATACCATTTAGTGCCCTGTAGGTTGATAAAACGTTTATACTACTTAGTGTCCTGTTGTTTGGTATAACAATTATACCATTTGGTGCCCTGTAGGTCGGTATAACGTTTATACCATTTGGTGCCCTGTAGGTCGGTATAACGTTTATACCATTTGGTGCCCTGTAGGTCGGTATAACGTTTATACGATTTAGTGCCCTGTAGGTCGGTATAATGTTTATACCATTTAGTGCTCAGTTAATAGATGTAGTATTTGTCATATATCATCAATGTTGCTAGATTCGTATGTCTGTTATTTTCTTTTAATTTCTGAAAGTATCATGTCCTTTGTACTGTGCATATTTTTCAATACTGAAAGTCTTGCTTTGCAAATAAAAAGAAAATTACCAAAACAAAATGATTGAAGGTCTGTTCTATTATTCGTGGCTTTTGTAATGCATTAATGATTCATGTGTAATTTATAAATTGATGACTTTGCAATTCATGAACCATGAATTCTGGCTACTGGTATCTTCAACATAAGCTTTGGAGAAAATTAATAGAGACACCCAGAACCTGAAAACTAAACAATTTTGTTGTAAATCTGGATTTCTGCTGTACATATTAAAAATATTGTTGTTGGGCTACCACATCAAATTACACAAAAAATATGCAAAGCTGCATGAACTTGGTAAACAGGATTGATATAAGCCAATTAAAGATATTACAGTGAGAGAAAACACTCCAATACGCATTGCAATGGCAATGAAAATATATATTTCTTTTCCACATTCTCAAGCCACAAATTCCAAATTTCAACCTTGGACCAAACATCAGACCTACCCCTAACCCTGCACCCACCCCCGGGAGCGCGCTTCGCCTGCTCACTACCGCCCCCTAAAATAAAATCCTGGCTACGCGCTTGAGAGGATAATAACCCAGGTAGCAAGCCCATATGGGACCCACATGGGTCCCATATTCTCTGAAATGTTATCTTTATTGAAGGTGACTTTAAAAAGTTAATAGTTGGTAGGGAGGGGGTGCAACCTGCCATACGCTTCTACCTCTTGGTTGCTTTGATCCATTGTCGAAAATATTTTGGCACCTGTCACCCCCCCCCCCCCCCCCCCCCAACCACGGATACAAATCGACACCTTTGATGGCCTTGCTTATTGTCCATGTTTCTGCTCCATACAATAGGACAGAACAGACATAACAGTTTACTGGTCTGAGCCTAAGTGCAAAGTTCACCTTTCTATCTGTGAATAAGTCTTTCATTGCCAGAAATGTATTCCGAGCTGTTTCTATTATTTAGTATACGAAGCTACAGAGCGCTAAATGGTAAAAACGTTATACCTAGGCCTACTGGACACTAAATGGTTTCTGCTCCATACAATAGGACAGACCAGACATAAGAGTTTACTAGTCTGAGCCTAAGCGCAAAGTTCACCTTTCTATCTGTGAATAAGTCTTTCATTGCCAGATATGTATTCCGAGCTGTTTCTATTATTTAGTATACAAAGCTACAGAGCGCTAAATGGTATAAACGTTATACCTACAGGGCGCTAAATGGTATAAAATTTATACCAATCTGAAGGGCACTAAATAGTACAAGCTTTATACCAACCTACAGGGTACTAAATTTATACAATTTAGTACCCTGTAGGTTGGCATAACGTTTATACCATTTAGTACCCTGTACATTGGTATAACGCCTATACCATTTAGTACCCTGTACATTGGTATAACGTTTACACCATTTAGTGCTCAGTCTGTAGATGTAGCATTTAACTATTTCCCATCAATGTTGCTATAATAATAAGATTATTGTAAAAAAAAAAAAAAAAATGGGGGGGGGGGTGTATTTCTGAAATTATCATGACTTTTGTACTATGCATATTTTTCAATACTGAACGTCTCGCTTTACAAATAAAATGAAATTACCAAAACATAATTATTGAAAGCATGTTTTATTATTCACGGCCTTTGTAATGCACCAACAATGCATGTGTAATTTATAGATTGATGGTTTTGCAATTCATGAACTATTTTTAAGTTTAGTCAGAACCATCATTAAAAGGATAACGATAAATGTGTAATTAATTCTGGTTACTGGTATCTTCAACATTAGCCTTGAAGAAAATTATAAGAGAAACACAGAACCTGAAAACTAAACAATTTTGGGGTAAATCTGGAATTCTGCTGTACAGATTGAAATAATTTGTTGTTCGGCTACCACATCAAATTACACACAAAAATATGCAAAGCTGCATGGACTTGGTCAGCAGGGTCGAAATTGAGAGAAAACACTCCAATACGCATTGCAATGGCAATGAAATGAAAATAGATTTTCTTTCCACATCCTCAAGCCACAAATTCCAACCTTGGGACCAAACATCAGAGCTACCCCTAACCCTAAACCCAACCTAAAACATGTACATAATTACGATAATTACGGCAGTAGGATGCTCTGGGGTGCCGTTTCAGTATTTCAATTTTTTTTGCTCTCTCGAAGATTATTATAATCATTATCATCAACATCATCACCTCATATTAAGAATATAAAGGACTAGGGAATACAAATGTCAAAACAGTACCTATAGAGGGTCAGTGATTCGAAGGGAGTGAGGGATGACTCTCCCTGGAAAATCTGTGAAAGGAGTCGTCTCGAATCGGAAACCACCTCCCTTATTTTGGATAGTTTCTGAAAACAATTTTAGCAAGCTTTTGGAATCCAAGAGGATTTTTTTTTAAGGAAGCATTGATAAATAGTGAATAAAAAAATAAATTGGTCTCTTGGTCCAAACCTTTCTCAAACGTCCAAGATGAACAAATTTGACTGTCATTAATGGGCAAATTTACCTCTTGATTGAAGTAAATACTTTAATGTTGCCTTGCAATGTAAGTACATGTTCAGTGGAGTGGAAGATGCAAGTTTTAAAGCTTATCTGTACTAGTTTTAGTAGTTTATAGGAAAGATTAGACCGCCCTGCAAGGTCACTGGACTGGTGGTTATCTCATCAACTCAGCTCCTAATTAACATAAGAAAAAGAGGATCATGGGGGGGGGGGGGGGGCCAATGGTCACCGATTAGGCATTGTTTTATATATAGAGGGAGCAAGTAGCTACAAGTAGGGCAGTGGGGCTTTAATACTGAATGCCTCATCAATCGAGAAGTTTAGATACTGGCCCTAGTGCGATTACTTTCTTTAAAGATTCTCCATTGGGTCACAAACAAACACATTTTGATCACTAATAAGTAATAACTGCAAATAGAAAATGTTTCACCAGTAGTAATCACATTTATTTTTCACTGCAATGGAAGTAGGCAAATTACAATGAAATCATCTTTCATCATAGATTTGTACATGTTTTTCACAATTATATTTTCAAAACAGACCTTTTTCATAACGTATTGCAATGTAAGGAAGTCTACTCTGTCAACCTAATTGTGACAGGCATGTTTCATAGAACTTGTCATCAGTGACAAATGACAGCTTTTGTTAAAAGCTAGTGAAATCCTCGCTTCTGATTGGTTATCAGCAGACTTGTCACTGATTTTTGTCATTTGTTATTGAAAAAAGGCTCTGTGAAACTGGTCCCTGGACATGCTTTTGAGCTGGGCTTGCCAAATGGAGCTAGCCCCTTCGGAAAGTGCAACAATTTGAATACATTATGATACTGATCTCATCAATCAACATACAAAATATGACTTCTAAAAGTTCAAAAGGTATTATCAACAAGGGGTACAAAAACACGACATGAAATACCAGCATGTGAATTATTATGGTTCGACTAAATAATGTATTATATGAATGAGGAATTAATGTGTGAGAAGCCGACTCAATTTGATGCACAACTAAAAACCCTAGTCCTACTACAAGACCGACAACCAGACTGAACACAAACTTGACATTACCTCGAATGGAAAAGACTTGGTCTAGCTATAATCAGTGTGGAATCAGTAAGGCTAGGTGACAAATTTACAGCATTGTGCTAAACGGATTGTCATTGTCATTGTCATTGATCAATAAGTGTCATTTGTCCACGATACAGATATAACTACTACAAATATCCTAGGATTTGGTGCAGGCGATGTGTTCGATGTGCTTTACACTTGCCTCAATGGCAAATAAAGTACAATGGAAACTTGATATGAAGAACTCTGATATAACGAGGCATCTGTTACAACAAGGTCATTTGGCTGGTCCCAGCTCTATATTATCTGTTTTTTTACCCCGATATAACAAGGTATTATCCATGGTCCCAAGGACCTCGTTATAACGACTTTCCACGGTACGTGTATTTCAAACAAGTAGCACATACATGTCAGATATGATGAGGATGTAAGCAAAACAATAATTTATCATCAAATAGAGAACACTTCTTAAATATATTGAAGTTAATGATGTACAGTATTTTAAAAGTAACGAAAATGATATATTCATTAAAAACAATATCATTTACCCTATTCATACAGAAATTAAAGTCTTTAATCTTTTGGTACTCAGAACAATCAAGACATACAAAATACTCCCCCTCCCCCCTGTAATAAATGTTCAACATTATCCTTACACAATTAGAAATTATATATGTACCCTCTGCTGAGAGCCTGCAGGGTATCTTTCAAACAAACACAAAAATGATTTGAGTTTATGCCCTTCTGCACACAAAAAGACTCAATAATTGTAAGTATGTATTCTTCACAACTCATTAGCCTTGACATCATAACCCCTATTCCATTTGATAGCAGCATGTTGCCAATAATACTAGTAACAGTTCATAAAGACAGTAGGTAATGATCATCTCGAACTGTTATGTACACACAAATGCCTTTTTGTACTAATTGTATTTCTAATACTGGTCCATATGACAGAAGGATATAAACAAAGCTTCATTTAAGAATCCTATATAATTGACCAATAAGCACATGGTTATACAGCTTACAGGATGCTTCGTACACACGACTCTACAAATCTGTAGCCAATAGAACAGTCACACTTCCGCATAAATATCCTTTTTTCAGATACAACATCACTCTTTATATCTTCTTCTTGCTGTACATAATTCTTTTCTCAAGAACTTACCAGTCATTAGGGCAATTTGAACCTTATCAAGAGCGTAACATCTGTATTCGCATGGGTATACAATATCAAAACATGTAGATGCACCTATTAGTTATATATCTTAGAATCTATACACGACATGGACATCTTAGTTTTCTTTCTTCTCTTGGTCTTTACTGCTTGAATCTGAGGTTGAATCTGAACTTGAATCCGAGGTTGAATCTGAGGTTGAATCTGAGCTGCCTCCTGATGATTCACGCTCCGATGCCATCTACAAATGAAGAATTTGAACAGAAAAAAGTTTAAGTCGGGAGTCTACTTTGCCTTTTATTTTCAGACAGTGGGCGTCTGATCACCTATAAAGACCGACCACTTATCACACCTAAGACACCACGTAGGAATTTCGAATTTTTCTTTATATATAATGTATACACATAATATATATAAAATCATGTTTTAATTGACATGCTAAAGCATTATCTAAAAGCCTTTCATACAATTACAACCATGTATAACTCAGCAAAGTTCCATAGAGCAAAATGTGTAGATTTTTTCAATGGATAGGGATGCCAAGTTTCAGGCACTGGCCAGACTTCAGGCTCTAAAATGTATGGGTTTCTAAATGAATGTTATTACTAACTAGTACCTGTATCAATTTAAAACTTGACCCAAGTAACAAGCAGGAAGACATTGCTATCAAATGCACTAGTATAGGTTAGATAGGGGGAATTTTCTGAAGATTAAATAGATGAAAGCTTTTAACAGTTTGATCAAGGTTTCCAAACCAAACAAGTTACAGATCAGTCATTCTTCATTGAGATGCATAATTTTGTTAAATCTCAAACTAGAATACAGCTTAAAGGGATAGTCGAGTATTGTTGCAGAGGGCGCTACACAAAATAATCTGTTTGTGAAGAAATGAAAAACTGAGTGACAAATAACAAGATAGCGCCTTATACGTTTTATTCCAGCCAATGCCGATGTTAGCTTTTTAGTGTTGATTATAATACGAACAAACAGCCGGCCCGTGTATTGTTATTATTAAAAAATTAGTCAATTAACGGTCAGCATATTTTTTTTAAAGTGGAGCTGAATTGGTATGATCGTATTGGCTAAATTTCACACATTTTGGGGTCTAAAATTTACTTCATTGCAATGTTAGGTCCTAAAAGGGCAATAGAAATGTCATAAATAAGAATAAGAGCAATAACCACGCACTTTGAAGGCATTTGCAGTCTGAAAAAAGAACTCGACTATCCCTTTAAGGCTAACAACTCAAAATTTGTCTGCTCTTCATCCTACCCCTTTCCTCAAACACCAACACCCTCATCCACTCACCTTCTTATATGCCATCTCAAAGAGCTTGAGCGATGCTTGCTGAAGAGCTGACGATGCTTCCCTGATGTCTTCAGGGCTCTTGTTGTCCTTGTCGGCCAGGACGTCCTTGACGGTGGTGATCTGTTCCTTCAGCTTGGCACACTCCTCCTCGGGCAACTGCTCCTTGAACTCCTCCATCTTGGTCTCTGTGTCATGGACGATGTTCTCGGCAGAGTTGACAATCTCAACACGCTCCTGCAAGACAAGAGATTAAAGTAAGTTAATTTCTTACTTTTTCATGATTTATTAACCATTACCCTAAGCTTTGTAATCCATTATCAAGAACGGAATAAGAAAATATAATTTCTTGGGCAAATGTACACCCTGGCATGTCACAAATGCCTTTATTGCTCTTTTCAGTGACTCAATGACAACAGAATTTTTCACTAAACAAACACAAAGCATACTGCATCAAGTTGAAATATACCACTTCTTAAATTTCCAAACAAACAACAAAGCAGAGATAAATCACTGCACACAGTACATTTACCAAAATAAAACAATTTATCCTTTATATTCACTTTTGTGAACACAATTTATTAAAGCCCATGTCTTTTCATACATGGCATCATGCTCAGTATAAGGTTTCTCCACATACCTCAAAGAGGGTTATGCGGTTGACGAAAAATTTGAACATCATTGCATGATAAAATCAAAATAACTACATGTATCTACTTCATGGACTACCGAGATCTCTTAAAAAATAAATTATTGTATTCGATATTTGCTCTGGCAACAATATCTCCAGGCCTCTTTCATCAAAGATACTTTGTCTTGGTTAGGATTAGGATTGCAAATGGGTTTAAGATATAGGCCTGAATTCAAAGGAGGTTTGTCAACAAACCTAGGTTTATGTGCGTCATATAAAACGTGTCGTATGACGCACCTAAACCTCAGTTTGTTGACAAACCTCCTTTGTGAATTCCGGCCATTGTGTTTGGTTCAGGGTTAAAGTTGAGAGTTCGGTTAGGCAATCGTCACAGGAGCATGTGTCGTACAGCCATTGTACCACTAAGATTAGAATATTGAATGGAAAATGCATCTCAGGATGACTTGGAATCTGAAGGAAATAAAAACTCTTTAGAACAAACCTTCTTGATCTTGTCCTCAGCAGCAAACTTCTCTGCAGCTCTGACCATGTTCTCGATCTCATCGTTGCTAAGACCACCCGATGACTGGATCACAACTATGTGGGAGAAACAGGAAGCAAGCAATCGTGAAAGTCATTTGGAGTTTAAGGTTTAGGTCGGGTCAGAAAATTAAAACTCTGATCATATTTACATTTGAATACACATGGGCAAAATGAAAGTGAAATCAGCAATTTGGAATAAAATACCAAGAAATTGTACAATTGTTCATACTGACCATGTCACCATTACAGAGCTGCCAACATTTGATTTGGGTAATCAGGGAGATTTCTGAGAGAGCAGCATCGAACGACTTCATTGTTGGCGGGAACCAAGAATGGCCTTTTAGTGCCCCTGGTGGGGGGGGGGGGGGGCAGGGGGCAGGCCCCCAAAAGCTCTTGGTTTTAAGCCTCTTTGAAACCCTTTTAGAACACATTTTTTCAATGATTTCTCAAAATGGAAGGCTTTGATATGGCACATTTTATTTGCATACAATTGATAACATATGAACTTCACATCATATTTCAGACTATGAACTCCTGTTACCTCTATTGTGAAATGGGGGATGTACTTGTGGAAGGCAAGGACTGGGGTGTGCTTGAGGGTTTTCCTTGAAGTGACTGGTAGGTTGCTTGCTTGAGTTTGCTAAGGAGGTCCTTGCTATACTCCCTTTGGTAGCATGGGACATCTGTGTTGGCAATTTTCTCTGTTAGGAGTGCTTGAAGTGTTTTCAAATTCATTGATCCCCTGAAATCAGTTTTGTTCTTCCTAACAATGCTAAAAACTCTTTCACATGAAGCATTGGAATGTGGTATCACAAGCAAAGATTTCATCACTTTGCTCAGAAGTGTGTATTTCTTTGAGCCATTGCCATCCTCCATCTTTGAAATTGCAGACCATTTCTTGTCTATTCTCAAGTTTTTGTTCAGGATCTCTGGTTCCCCTGAAAAGTCTTCAACCTGGTATTGTGCAAATTCCAGCTCAAGCTTGTCCAGGTCTCCATTCTCTGATTGTCTGTTCAAAATGCAAGGGTACTTTTCAACAAAGTATTGCACAGATGAAAATGACACATCTCTTCTGGAACTGACATCAATCACTTCAGCCTCCTTAAGGAACTTAACATCTAGTGGCCAGGTTTTCAAGGCATAGTCACATGCTGATTCATAATACTTCCTCACCGACAAGTAGAAGTATGTCAAATCAGCATCTGTAAGACGAAGGGGAGAATCATCTTCTGGGCTTGTTGTACTCTCCAGGTATTCCTTGGCATCTTTTCCAATCATTAGATCTTTATCTGACTTCTGGCAATCTCTCTTACCATACTGCACTTTCTTGACATCAGAACATTCAACAATCACTGTTGGCTGCACGAATCTAACAAGCATATCTTGGAAGGTTTTATTAAGCTGCTTATTAAGAAGATTTCCCAACACAAGGCCATTCCAAGTGGTAGTCATCTTTATATTTCTGATAATATTTCGACTTCGACATTGTCCTGGATGATATTTTAATACTCAAACAGAGAGCAAAATACAGCCTTGTTTTGGACAAAGTTGACTTACGCCTTCGGAAGATGCAAGTTATATCGATGCGTTCCCAACGGCAAAGGAGATCAGAAAAAAAAAGTCGGCTTCAAAATCCACTCTGCAGTAACACTGCCATGTTGGTATCAAATGATAATCCACTTAAAAATCACATCGCAAAAGTCCCCAAATCAATCCAAAAACTGATGTTGAAATGTGCAGTTTTTTGGGCCGATCGCAGCAGACAAAGTCTGCTTGTTGTATCAGTGCAACTTCTGGCTGCTCTGACGCGACCGATCGGAAACCGGCACCAACGTACCGGGACGCTACGGGGGCCGGCGAGGAAGCCGCCCGGCAGAGCAAGCAGGCGAATTGCTATCACACAAACACCACTCACATTATCACATGTTCCCAATGGTTTGTTAGATTAGCCCGCCAGTCGTTCGGCGTAACTCTCATTTATTACGCTGTTAAATAAAGTACGATATCACGGTAAATTTATATTCGACGACTGGATAACAGGAAAATTCATATTACAGAATTGCCGTGTGTTTGTATACGTACGTACGAACTCAACATGCTAGTCTTGTGAAACAGTCGTTTATGAAAATAATACAACTTAAAATCTGGAAATCCGGGAGATTTTTGCATGGGGTCGGGAAAACGGGATATTGGGTCAAAATCCGGGAGTCTCCCGCAGGATCCGGGAGACTTGGCAGCTCTGCCATTATCTAGTTCATAAATGTAATTAAATTCAAATATCAGAAATGTGGATCACTCAACCCAGGTGATGTAAATGGGTACCTTGCAGGAATTAATTCCTTGAAATGATAGAGCGTTGTAACATATGTGGAGGAAGGGTTACTGTAAGGCACCTTTGTATTTTACACTAGACACATTTTCAATTGCTATTATGCTGTACTAGCAGCAAAAAAACAAACTTAAAGATCCTCCATAATCTAATACTGAATCTGTCTTGCTGCTCATGTTTGAGCCCAGAGAAACTTGTTTTAGAATGTCTCACAAATGACATCATCATAATAGATACAGGTAATCTATACATGTAATGATAATCACATAGAATTACTCTAGCATGGCTTGCTGGCCCCACAGGCCACAGTACAGTCAGGTGGGGAATTCCGATTACCATGCACAAACAATTTTAAATGTTTGAAAGTAGGATATTTTAACCACAGACAATAACTTGACTGAATTTATACCAGCCAGCTGATGACTTGCGATATTCAAAGAACAATTAAACAAATCACACATTTAATCTTTCTACTGGGTATTTTAAGTTTGACAAGCTCTGAATGTAAGAAATGGGACTTGAAGCAAGTTCATGGGAGCAATAAAATTGTGATATCAGTGTTCAAATGAAGAATCAAGAAACATTTAGTGGACAAAGCTCACATCAGAAGAAAAATTTCCATTATGACCAAAGCTATGTGATTGCTACATATCTATCTTGGATAATATTAACTACCCCCCCCCCCCAAAAAAAAAAATGCTCTTCTTCAAACAAAAAGGGCCAAATTTTCTACATCAAATCTGCTTGTTTACAAGCATGAAAAAAAATAGATGGATGTTGGACGGTACACTGTCGATTTTACAAACCAGAACATAAACAATTTTTTTAATTCAAGTTTGATTGTAATACATTAGCAGGATCTCAGAATATCATGATAACAAGCAATTTTTCATATACATGTATGACCCTTTGAACTTTGACCTCATGACCCTAAAATCAATCAGTTCATTGGCTCTGCAAGATACATACATGTCCTGAGTTTGAAAGTAATCCATCCGTCAGTATTGACAATGCGATCATAATCTATTTTTGCAGACATAATGAGCCCCATGACCTCATGACATCAAAATCTAATCAGTTCATTGGCTCTGCAAGATACGTATATGAGTATGACCCAAGTTTGGCGGTAATCCATCAATCGGTTCTTGATATAACGTGATCACAAGCTATTTTTGCATGCATAATAAACCCCATGACCTTAAAATCTAATCAGTTCATTGGCTCTGAAAGATACAAACATGACCCAAGTTTGGTGGTAATCCATCAATCGGTTCTTGAGATAACACGATCACGAGAACGGGACGTACAGCCGGACAACCAGAAAACATAATGCCTCCGGCTATTTTGTAGCAGAGGCATAAAAAATGGTCTCATAAAAAAAATTCAGAATGAAATATGCTTGAATATGACACAAACAGTTGCCCAATATGGTAGGTTTAATAGGCACCAACTTTCTAATATAGCAATGATATACAATCGAAGATGCGACTTACTCTGTTGTTCCTTTCCTGTTCCCTTGTCCCTGGCGGATACATTCACAATACCGTTAGCATCAATGTCAAAGGTCACTTCGATCTGGGGGACTCCACGTGGTGCTGGAGGGATACCAATCTGAACAAAAGAAGAGTATACAATGCATGGGTCAATCAATAGGTCACTTCAGAGATGATAGCTGCGCAGGGCAGATACAGGCCATCTGTACAAAACTGTACTGCCCATTGAGACAATTGCTAGATACCCTTTCATGAAAAATTATAGGCAGGTGGTCTTTACGTACAGGTTCATTTAGTACATGTTTCAATTAGAAACCATATTTAAGGGAAACAAAAAATGTGGTCTTTCGATACAGGTGGTCACTAAAGCAGGTTTGACTGCACCACTGAATGGTTACAAGTAATCAAGGTAGAATATGCTGCATGATATGAAGTTTAATGCCTCATACCTCAATGACATGGGTCAACCACCTAAAAAGACGAGTACAATAAAATGAAACAAGCATTGTGTGCTTCACATTTCTGAATAGATCTCAAAACACAAAGTTAAGTGACCATGCATATGGGCCTTTACTGCACTGAATTACCCTTTTCCGCACCCTCCTGCTATTCAGTTGCTCATTAGTTGCTCATAAAAGGGTTGTATTCAGTAGAGGGCAGTTTTTTTGTCAAAGCTGACCAAGGCTTTAAAGCCCGACTGCACGGCTTATAGCTACCTGCGCCCTCTATATAGCAAACAATGCCTAATTGGTGACCATTGGTCCCCCATGATCCCCTCTTTCTTATGTTAATTGAGAGCCGATTTGATGAGATAACCACCCGTTGGTGACTTTGCAGGGAGGTCTAAACCGTCCTGGCCAAACTAGTGCAGACGGGCTGTAAATGATGCATCCACTTACCAGTTGGAACTGTCCAAGTGTCTTGTTATCTCCAGCCATCTCTCTCTCTCCCTGACATACTTTGATCTCGACCTGGGTCTGACCGTCGGCTGCTGTGGAGAACACCTACAAATAGAGAATACAACATGAACGATGAAGTCATCAAGACAGTGGCCCGATGTATGCTAATAATAATAATAACGATAATAGTATGTCTTGTTTACCCAGGGTAGCCTCATTCGGCTTTAGCCAAGCTACCATGAAAAGGGGCTCAAGCATTCAAGAAACTTCTTCCTACCGGGTACCCATTAACCTCACCTGGGTGGAGTGTGGTTAAGGTAGATTAATATTATCTTGCCAAAAGACATTAGTGCTCTGATGATATTTGCTCTGGGCCTTATTTCGTTAAAAACTATATGATGTCAGGGTCGCATCGGGTTTGGGGTTAGGTTTGAGGTATAAGGGTAAGGTAGGGCCTTTGGTCTGTAGTTGAAGATAGTAATTGGTTTAGCTTCGGGAAATGGCTGAATAGCAATTGCCAGCGGAGCATGTGTTGAAGACATGAGAAAGACTTCAAAGAAGTTGTCGTCAAATTTTCATCTCCAGTCTACTGTGGCCAAAATTGACCATCATGGAATTAAATTGTGATCTAATTGTACCGTCCATCATGCTCAGAAAATGATTTCTCCACATACCTCAAGTGGTAATGCGGTTGACGAAAAATTTGTACATATACCATCATCGCATGACTGCACAATATGAAAGATCATAAGTTAGCATTGTAAAATTTATTTCGACCTGTATGTCATTTAATGATTAAGTGGAGGTTCCTTGTTTGGAATGGTTATTTTACAAGATAGGGATATGTGAAGAAACCTTTTTCAAGAAACATTTCTTTTATATTGTTGAAAACTAACATTAAACAATGGAGGGAGCTTACACACTCTTTTTCACGTTTACCAGAACTGGGGGGTGTTTCACAAAGATTCTAAGTCAAACTTAACTCTAAGTTGGACTTACAAATTATGAAGAGCCATTTGTAGCCTCAGAATACAATACATTCAAAAGCAAATATTCAAGTATTTCAGACTTTTCATAAATTCCACATCAAGAACATGAAATCTCCCATGAAAATAGAAAATAAGAATGATTTGAATCAACATTTTATGCCTTTAAAAATGACTTTTACATACTATTTTCGAAGACGCTAATGGCTTTCCATAATTGTTAAGTCCAACTGAGAGATAAGTACAACTTAAGATCTTTGTGAAACACCACCCAGGACCTTCTCTTACATGACTCTACTTCACTCACCTGTGCTTTCTTGGTGGGGATGGTGGTGTTCCTGTTGATAAGCTTGGTGAAGACTCCTCCAAGGGTCTCGATACCGAGGGAAAGGGGCGAGACGTCCAGGAGGAGAACATCGGTGACATCACCAGCGAGGACTCCGCCTTGGATAGCAGCTCCTACAGCGACAGCTTCATCAGGGTTGACAGACTTACTGGGCTGACGTCCAAACAACTCCTGGACTAGCGTTTGAACCTGGTATGACCAAAACATGATTTCGGTTGGTTAGGTCAAAGACGGTAGTGGCCAGTATAAGGCCAAGATGCAATTGAATTAAAAATCAGAAATTACATGAAATTGGTAGCGCCACTCTGACTTTCGCTTTTTCAAATAACACAAAAGCAGAGATGCCAACCCTATAGGATGGCTGTCAGTAACATTTACCATATTTGTCCGTAACAAATGGGGGTCCTTCCGTAACGCAAGACACCCAGCATAATTTTCGCGCAAAACGTACACAAACACCCAATCAGTCTTACTGCATTTCGAACCTACCAGTTTAAGTCCAAAATAAAGATGTGCATAAAAATGTTTTTAAAAATCTGTTTCCAGTCAAAGGATCTCCTCCTCGGGTACTCGCTCTTTTTAATGAATCCATGATAATATTCAGGAAGAAAACACCTCGTTCAAGCGTCGAATGGCAAATTTGAATCGACAGCCAAATACACTCACCGGTACCACAGACACACCAGCCCAGGCCGAACAACAACACACCGTATACCGCACTTGCAATGCGCCCGCTGAATCACCAAAGTCTTCGCTACTATACTTTGAATGGGTGGCTTAACTGCAGCAGGTGCTGTGCGCACGATCATCTACCACTATGCTCCCCCAAAAGACACGACCGCACGTAGCATACCAGTATCAAAACGGTAATAACGGCGGCCGTGTTGTTTCAGAATTAAACAAGATGGCGGCGGACGGACCATGTGCGCGAAAGTGCCTATCCAGTGTAGTCAAATTCAGTGAACTTATAGGTAAATGCGTGCGACATGCAGCGCTGTGTACGGAGGCTATGTGATAAGGCGGCATTCGCTATATACTTTTATTTATAGTTTCCCCGTAACCTTTTGATTGTTTACCGTAACGCCGTAACAAGAGCATTAAAACCGTAACAAATACGGCGAAACCGTAACGGTCGGCATCTCTGCAAAAGATTACCAAAATATGCCTTTCGGTTTATAATTGGATTTGTTAGTATCTAAAATCATCTGAAATGCGGTATACCATCCACTGCATTTGACATATTTCAGTGGTCAAGTCTTGATCTCAATTACTGTATTGAATAGTGCAGTAAACATATGTTTTGAAGGGGTAAAGAACAGATAATCTAAAATCTAAACGATTATTCGCTTGTAAAGTAAGTTGTAACAGAAAATCCAATTAAAAAGACATTGCTTTAAATAGTTTCTGCCTCAATGAAACGCAATCTAACAAAATAATCAAATATATTGGGTCCTGTCGATTATGAATCTTGTCACCCAAATCTGCAATGGTGTAAAAAGTCGCTGCAATCAGGAAGAATGGTCATTCGCTCAATCCCTGCACCCATGGAAGAGAGGACAAGAGGAAACCACAACATCTATAGTTTGTGTATCAGCAAAGGATGGAGAGTACATATTGTAAAGAATAAAAAGGTATGTTTCAGAAGTGAAAGGTAGGGTGGTAATTGAAGAATTTTTAGCGACGAGGTCAGATTCATACCTTTGGCATCCTGGACATACCACCGACGAGCAGAACCTCCTTGATATCCGACTTGTTGATCTCAGCATCCTGAATGGCCTTCTTACATGGCTCCACGGTCCTCTTGATCAAGTGCTCTGTCAGGGATTCAAACTTGGCTCTGGACAGCTTCAGGTTCATGTGCTTAGGTCCAGACTGGTCCATGGTCAGGTAGGGGAGATTGATGTCCGTCTAAGAAGCAACAAGAAAAGATACATGGCTTAAAGATAAAGTTGATTTCTGGTAATGCGATTGCATTTTGAAAGAAACAGTGTGGAAGTATTATTGTGTACTGCAAGGTTCTGGAATCATCAAAATAATAAGAAACTTGGCCCAGTCTTAGTAAAGTTACCAGCACTGTACACAGAAAGATGTATATGGGACTACATTTCTGTCACATGCCATATTTAGAATAATAAGGCATTTGAAGAGCCATGCTTTCCAGGGAACATTTTTAATCTGATGTTGCATAATAACAATAATGCTCATAAATTATTTGTCACCTCTTCCCAGAACTCAACTTTCTCTTTAAGATAGTTAAACTTGTTTGTTTTTTCTTTTTTTATGACCAAATACATGTACCTTAGACATGCCTATATACATGCATATAATTGAAACAAATCAGCAAGTACCAAACAAAAAGCTTGAAAAAAGATACTATGAACCTGAATGTCTCATTCAGCTTCAAAGTATCTTTTTTACACACGCTTGAGGACAGAAAATGGTCATTATAACAAACAAAATATGCTTGTTTTTACATATCTTTTTAATATATTTTACACATGCCAAACTATGTTGGTGCTACAGATTCTTGTGCTGCAGTTTTACGTTGAAGATTGATCTGTTATTGTGTCTTCATTCAGCTCCTTCTTAAAAACACAAAAACAACTTACCTGAAGAGCGCTTGAGAGTTCGATCTTGGCTTTCTCTGCTGCTTCTCTCACCCTCTGTAATGCCATGGTGTCTTTGGTCACGTCAATGCCAGACTAATCAAACAAACAAAAATTATTGTAAATTATCCATACATACTGATTTCAAAATTTAATAATGATCTCATAACTTTTCCAAATGATGAATCATTACTGCTAAAATGCCAACATGCTTTTATACTTACTTGGGTATACTTGCCAACATGCTTTTATCAGTTTCAGAAGGATTTATCGCTATTATTAAGTTGTCTAATTGTTCATGCAAAGTAAGACAATTTCAAGATGGATGGGACAATGTCCTAATAACTAAAGAATGTTATGATTACAGCAATAAGTTGGATGTTGTCGAATGGAACGAAGTGCAACCACATGCATTTCAGATGCTAAGAATCTTTTTTTTTTCTGAAGAAAAAAATGGAGAAAGGATGATAGACAAAGATTAACATACACAAATATTGAAACATATGACAAGGGCAAGTGCATCATCAAAAATTGTTTCATGAAGTACCAATACACAAATGAAGAGTTTGATTCCAAAATGAGCTAAATCCATTTTTGTAACTTCAAAAAAGAAAAAAAATTGTTTACCAGATTTTGTACAGGCATCTAGAAAAGTGATATTTGAAGGTGCATTTTTTCATAATTGCTCCACAAATTTAGGTAAATGTTTTTTTGGTTTAAAGACAGGTACTTCAGTGAACAATGTTCTGATATATCAATAACTCAATTTTCATCAAAAGTGGATTTAGCTCCTTTTGGAATTGAGCTCTTCAAATACTGAAAACAAATACAGTAGAGTAGACTCACATCTTTCTTGAACTCTCCGACAAGGAAGTTGACAAGTGTATTGTCAAAGTCCTCTCCTCCAAGGAATGTATCTCCGTTGGTTGATTTCACTTCAAATACTCCCTTCTGGATCTCAAGAACCGACACATCAAAGGTTCCGCCGCCAAGATCGTACACAACGATGCTGCATTGAAAAGAGAATGAAAGTTGGCATTGACGTTAAATTCTTGCCCATTCTTACAATGAATCACTTCCTAGACATATTCCAAGTCAAGCTCATTACAGTCGAGTTGGCAACAATTATTAGTTTAAAATAACACTTGGCACATTGAAATTTGAAGTGGAAGTAACTGAAATATCTGAAACCGTTGAAGAAAAGAAATACATCACAATCTGCATGTCATTTCCCTGGATCCTCAGCTTCCTGGATTACATAGAATGTACTGTAATATTTTTGTTTATCCACTCAACAAAATTTTTGCAACTAACATTGCATTCTTAAATTACTTTAGGTGAAATTTAGTTCCTTTGAAGAGTATTCATGCTTTATTAATCATGCATGATATATGCAAATTCAAGAAGGCATCTCTCGTAACAAACAAGAATAAATTTATTTTTTGTTGTTGTTGAAGATTTAGTCATATCTCAGTCATGCTGACATCAGACATTACACTATCCCAAATGGCCAAAATTCAGGCTAGTATAGAATCGTTTCGGAGTCAGTTTGGCAGTGTGACTGTGATATTAAATCCCACAACGTTTGCCTCTTCAATCAAGTGTTTAAACCACTCAACTACAACATGATTCCCAGGGAATGGTAAACTGGTACTTACACACTGTCTCCTGATTTGTCCATACCATAGGCAAGGGCTGCAGCAGTGGGTTCATTGATAACTCTCAATACATTCAATCCAGAAATCTGACCTGCATCTTTAGTTGCCTGAAATATATACATACAAACATAAACAATTTGTTTTATTAAAAAACATTTCATCACATGTTTTTAAAAATGAAAGTATACAATTCCCATGTCAAGAACCCCTCTATACAAGTAGAGTTTGGAACCAAAAGTACTTTTAAAACTTTTTGGAAAACACATAAATCATTGGTAATAGTACCAAAAATGAACTTGTTTTTATTGTTTTCCTCCAGACTTTTTTTGGCAAACCCAAACTGACAGAAATGGTAGCATTTACACTCAGTGCGAAAAGATGGATTGGTCTCACTTGGCCTTTATTTCTTTGTTGCCTTGATGTCTACACATAAGGATTGAACACCCAATCTCATGTCAAAAACAATAACTCATCCAAGACCCATCTACAACCAACCATGTTTCAAACATAAATGCATGGGGCGTTAAATCTCCATCAGGCAAAGTTCAATTCAAGTTAGCCATGACTTTGTGAGATTGCCGATACTGACCTGTCTTTGTGAGTCATTGAAATAAGCTGGTACTGTGACGACTGCATTCTTGGCTGGTGTCCCCAGGTAGTTCTCTGCCGTTTCCTTCATCTTGGTAAGGACAAACGCACCCACTTGACTGGGAGAGTAGACCTTTTCATTGGCCTTCACCCAAGCATCGCCATTTGAAGCCTTGACGATTTTATATGATACCGTTCCACTAAACAGAGAGAGAGAAGGGGGGGGGGGGAGAAGGAAAATGGTTTTATTTGGTGGAAACTTCTCTAAATTTCGGTCACACTGCCAAACCAATTCCCAGTCGACTCTAAACCCAACTGATTCTCGACCATTTAGGTAATGTTATGTTCAGTCTGGTGTTGGTCTGGTGTTGGCCATGGTCTGGCCAGTGTTACGGAGGTGTGGAAGAAGAAGTTCATATCTTATCTTAACGTGCATGCAAAAATAGGATGATCTGTTATTTTGGAGAAAAAATTACTCTAGACTTGTGAGGAATCTAAAAGTGGTCAGTGTAATAAGAGTACAATGGTGAGCTGAGAAAAGTAGTTCACTTAGTTTCTTTGATTCTGTACAAAACATTAAATTTCAATAATTAGTTTTTAGGAGCTAAAGAACTGTAATCCTTTTTTATAAGCATGAGCCCCTCTCAAACATCTTTTTAAAACAACTTTTAAGTAATCATTTACAATGAGCTACCACCGTACAAGTACATCTAACATCTATATTGTGAGTAAGAAAACTAACAACAGCTGTTTTTACTATTACAGTATAAGCTTATCTTTCTGCCATATCTTGTCCAATTTTGTTTGTATCTCATGACAAAGATACATATTTGTATTGATTGATCATCTTCATTATGATTTGTCTCATTACCTATAACATTTCCCCCCCTCTCTTTTTTGGTGATTATTATTACATTAAGTTAACATGTTCTGCACTTGACTTGCTCTGTTAATAACACGTTTGATCTAATGCTCTCTCACTGTAATTATCTGTTTCCTCACTTTCCTGCCTAACAAAGACAGGTCCATGAGCCCCATTTCCCCAACTTACATGTCTTTCTGTGTTTCAGGATCGTCGAATCTCCTTCCAATTAGACGTTTTGTGGCATAAAGAGTGTTCTCTGCATTCGTGACAGCCTGCCTCTTGGCTGGCATGCCAACTAGTCTCTCATTATCCTTTGTAAATGCCACCACAGAGGGCGTCGTTCGGGCTCCTTCTGCATTCTCCAGTACCTTTGGCGTTTTGCCCTCCATGATTGCAACGCAGGAGTTTGTGGTTCCCAGATCTATACCAATGACGGCTCCCCGGACTGTTTCTGATGCGTAACATCTTGATGGGTGCCTCTGATGATGTCTGGCGTCTGAGTTTAATACACTGCATGTGCTCTAAAGTTAAGATAAAGTATAGATTGTGATTAAAATTGAGTCTCATATTTTCTTCTCTGACTAAAGCAATTCTACAGATAAGCCAAGATTTTATTTTTGAAAACATTTATTTTCATTATGCAGATTGTAGTTACCACTTACATTTTGATCATGATTAAAAAGATGACACAACCATGAAGATGCCGCCTACAAAGTACAAGGATGGACACAAATATATGTGGGGTGCATGGCCCTCGCGTACACAGATAACGCGTGGCGCGCGCGCCACGCGTTCCTGATCGGCCCGACCTAGCGCCACGCGTTCTTGAAAAAAAAGAAAAAAAAATGATTTTTTTTTTTTTTTTTTTTTTTTTTTTTGAAAAATCAGAAAATTCCGGATTTTCTGGTCCTAGAAACCCCCCAAAACAGAATATTCTGAATTATTCGTAAGGGTTGGCAGGTATGGTATTAAAAATTCATCAAATTACTTGTAATACTTGTAAAAAATAAATTAGATCTAAAATTTAAAAAAAAAAAAAAAAAAAAAAAAAAAAAAAAAAAAAAAATCAAATTTTTACTCTTTTTTTTGGGGGGGGGGGGGGGGGGGCCAAATTTTCCCTCGGGTCGCGCCACGCGTTTTTAATTTCTTGGCGAGAGGCCTGGTGGGGTGCTCCATACAATTAAAAATTTGACGAAATTTGCATCATAATGATTATACATCTTTAAATTTACCTCAATCTATTACAGCACCAACATGAACAATGTACGAGCTATATATAGATTGATTATTACATGGAAATATGTAAATATAAATGCATGTACATGTACATGCACTGACCTGAGAATAAACTACTGAAAAGAATGTATAAAAAAGATAAGAAAAATGAAATAAGAGATGCAAGGTTTGATGAGTAGGGGCGCTGGTCCGAGAATGAGGATCGTCCGCATAAACGAAGAGATTGTCATAAACGTGGACAAAGTGCGTCCTAAAAAATAAGGATCATCTTTCGGCGCTATGCGGGTGTTGGGTTCCCAAAACATTCTGGCATTGCGAAAAACGTATTCCGCGTAATAAAATACCCCTAAATTCACGTCTACTTTTATGGGTTGTCCATCTTCCCGAGGATTTGTTGCTGATAACGTGAAAGTCTCTGTACAAAGTGAAAGTCAATGTGGAATGTATCAAGGAGCATCATCGCGGAATCTGTTTTTCGCATCGCCAGTGCGCAGATCAGAAATCAGAATCGTCCGCAAAAATGCGGCAAGCCTCATTTTTCAGGGCGCATAGAGTCTAGACCTGTCCGCATTTACGAAGATCCTCGTTTATGTGGACGATCTTTATTATTCTCTAACCTAGTGCCCCTACCATGCCTACTGCCGATGCTGTCGATGATTATGATGATCATGTTTTTCATTTCATGTAACTTAGTACATGTAAGTTAGAGTAAGACAAACAAGTTTTCCACTTCATTTCTTCAAATTTCATTGGTGATTGAGAACACTACTACTAGTCAGATATCTTGAATTCAGAAGAGAATTACAAAACAACATGTGATCATAATTTACTAGTAGTAACAGTAGTAGCAGGAGTAACAGGGTAACAAGTAAAACTCTCCTGACAAATTTTAAGACACAAACCATAGCCTTTCACACTCACACTCACACAGTTAAGTAAGATCCCAAACCAGCTGATTTGGCTCACGCGCACAATACATTACCAGTCACGCTTCCCAATCCCATTTCTCCAAATCTCAAACTTGGCTTACCGATCTCAAAATGCTGGAAAAATGTCTTTGCTGAGAAATCTGCTTCACACAGCTAGATGTACCTCGAAGGCAATTCGTTGCTATTTTTGCTGCCGTCAACATATTGAACTTGTTCACCTTGTTTCAGCTCGAAAGAATGAAAATGTTCGAGCTCTGTGAGTTTACCGTGGACACAAACGTGGGTAGGTGTTGCGCATACGAATTTTACATTGGGCTTGCATACAAAAGGTACAGTATACACGTGTTTCGCAACGCAATATCCATGCATTGGCATTTAACCGGAGCGTCGCGTCGCTGCATGCATGATATGATGTAATGGAGGCCAATTATTACTACAGCGCATGCGCAATTGATTCGTCTACCAGGAATATTCTGGACAAAATAATCTCAGCTTTATAATTATACCGGTATAGGCCCAACTCACAAATGGAGTAGTAAAATGGAGCCCAAAGTTTGAAGTGGAAGAAAGAAAGAAAGAAAAAATCATGAAGTACAGCTATTCGTTCTTATCATTTGATTTTGGTGCAGATCGAGACACTCTACATTTCTGGTGACACAAATAAAACTATTTTTGCTTCATCCAGTATATAAAATGAGGTAAATTTCTCCGTAAACGTACAGTAAAAATAAAAAGAAGTATTTAAGGAATCAGTTTTTCATGTTTTTCAAGAGAAATGATAAAGAAAGGCACAAATTCTTCATTTCTTTCTTCTCTCTCTCTCTCTCTCTCTCTCTCTCTTCCGCCCCCTCTTTCCATTTCTATATTCCATGTTTGTATTGATCGCCTCCTTTTGTATAGTCTCTTCTCCCCACCCTTTTTTATGATTCAGTTAAACCATGTTTATAGTTATTTGCTGGTTAATTGTTTTAGTACTCAAGCGCTTTTGACGAATATTTCTTGTATTAATTATCTGCAGGCCGGTTGATTTTGTATATGATATTGATTTCACTTCAACTAACTGTGCAGGATGAAGGGTGGTTCCCCAGTATGATGCAAAAAAAAAGTGCAATTCCACTCCTACTTATTTTGAGAGTAGGAGGCAGAGATGGTGAGCACTGCCTTCAGGCCTGAAAGCTAAATATCACCAAATAATACCAAGTTACAAAATTTAGTCAATGATCAAATGAAAATACATGTACTTTCAATTTCCTGTAACCCGACCAACAATAGCTACCCAGAATATGACATGGACAAATCACAACTCAAAACATTTGAACATGTATTACATTAATCATACCAAAGTAGATCTTTGAAAAGTTTATTGAGGCAAAAAAGTATATTCATATATATATATAACAGGGAGGATCAATTGAATAATTTCATCCCTTGTATCAAGTTGCGGTAGATGGTCCAATGAAAGATTGTTAATTATAAGCATATCTATAAATGATTTCATGAAAAAAAATAAGCAATAACATTTACAACAAAAAATTGCACATAATATTATACAGTATATATTAGATCATATATTAATTTTAACTTTGATGGAGAAATACTTGATTAAATATCAACATGCTGATATCTTGAAGCTCATCCATGAGGAAATATCATTTCACACGAGGGAAAAATCAAAAGCGTTCAAATTAGGTACAAAAGCTTACTAAATGAATATCAATGTAAATGAGAAAAGAAAGAGCTGAAGTAAAGGTAAAATTTGATTAAAGACATTACTTGTTATGATGCAATTCTCTCACTTGATAATTATCCCAGTGATGGATTGAATGATGTGATTTATAGGTAACTTTATTACACTATGGCTGTGTACTACATCAAGAATTACAATCTTATTGTATCTCACTAAAAGTAATTAAATCTCCTTTAATCCATTGTAACTTTACAGTGAAATTGAATAGTAACTTACCTTATAAAGATATGGTACATTGTAAGATGCAACCGACCAATTGTAGCAAGAATGGAAATATATTATGCACAACAGAGTTTCCCCATTGAGCAAAATGATCATAATTTAACTTACAAGTCACAAGGCATTAATTACCTATGTCATATGTTGAGTATCATATCGTCGCTGTTTTCACGAAGTGACGGTAGTGAAAAAATTGCATTCACTTTGTGTGACGATTTTCCTCACGGCCGTCACTTCGTGAAAACAAGGACGATATTTTGTGTGCACTGAAGGAATTTGTAAATTTGACATTTTAGATGCTGCATCATTCTAACCTAATTAAACGCTATCACTGAGATTGGAAAAGAGGATAAGATATGTTACTCGCACTCTGATTTTTATGATCAAATTTTCTCTGGAATTTCTTTCCATCATTTCACAACCACGTTAGCTTTTTAGATGTGACACACAGTTGTGCAGAGTGTTAAAATGTAGACATAACTTGCAGAAGCACAAAGTGCTCCAAAAAGAGTACATGGCAAATAAGAAAAGACAGTTATTTGTGAAGGCATAGATTGCCCCACAACATGAATATTTCCAGTTTCTTCAAATAAAGAATACATGTAATTGTTCAGGGACAGTTTCACAGATCTATTAGCATAAAATCTTCATATGCCCAACTTTGGATTAGTCAGAGCATCAAACTTTGTATAGGTATGTCCTGAAACCCTTGTGTTGTATAGAACTGACAGATAATTTGGATCCCCCTTCTACTACTCTTCTCCTTCTTCTCATTCTTCTCCCCCCCCCCCCCCTCTTCTCCTTTCTTCTTCTTCTCCTTCTCCTCCTCCCCCTCCTTCTTTCCTTTCCCCCCTGGTCATCCACAAATGTACATATATGAATAAGACACATGTGCAAGCATTTCAAAGTACAAATGGCAGAGATAAAGTCTCTTTTCTACTACAGCAAAATAAAAAGTAATTCTTACACTGATTTAAATTTCTTTCTTTTTCATTAAATATCTTTAGATCAGTTGGGATATTTTCAGAAATATTTGTACATGCACAGGAAGACTCTGAACAGTATACAATGAATATTGATTCCAGTTCCATTTTTTATTTTATGTACCACAAAATTTATACTTCATAACACCATCATAAATCCCCACTGCACTACTTATAGCTACTTGCACCCTCTATACAGCAGAGAATGCCTAATCGTGACCATTGGTTCCCCCATGGTCCCCTTTTCCTATGTTAATTGAGAGCTGATTTGATGAGAGAACCACCAGACAGTGACCATGCAGGGAGGTCTAATCCCACCTGGCCAAACTAGTGCAGAGGGGATTTCAATACAAGCTTTACGTTATCTCAATTAAAATACAAACATAAATATGTTGGATCAATTAAAGTCCACCATGGTGAGCTCATGTAATATGAAATATAAGTCTTTAAAAAGGTTGTCTAATGAAATACATTTGAATGATTAATGTCCTAATATCTTAAATTTTTTAGCTCATACTTCAAAACAACATACCGGTACTGCAAAATTAGAGACACTCATCAATGGGAGAAAAGCCATAATTTTAGACTCAATGTCAAAATAAAAACCCAAGTAAAAATAAATTAAAATAAACAAAAAAGTTTGGAGGGAAAGAATAATATCATTGTTATTTAAGTAAGTAAATGCATGAAATCAGTAGACCAAAGGCGACCAAAATGACTCGTTGTATTGTCTCCTCTCCAAGCTACTTTATATCATATTTTCCTTTTTACAACCCAGAATAATAACACATTTCACCAAGGCAAGATTAGTGAAGATAATCATCTTCTTTTCTGGTAATAAAAATCACTGATTAATGGTTACTTCTAAACTATAATTCTTACAAAGTTACGTTAATACGGGACAGAATACTGCAAAATCTGAAATTTCTTGACATGAATCTTTAGCGGTTTGTAAATGAGAGTGATTTCACGGCAAGAAACTTTCTTGAACTTTAGAAAAAAATCAATGCCGAGTCAGTTGAGATTCACTCATTTCGTGGCATGATATTTCGGTGAAACTGAGCCACTCATTAAATTTGGTAAAAGTTCAATGGAACAAACCCTACACAGTCAGAGTGCATATAGGTTAATACATAGGTTCTGAACTCTGAACTACCTACACTGCAGACTTCTCGTTAATAGCCAATATGCTGTACCTGATAACTTAGCTCAGTATATTTGACACAATCCCTCAATATTCAAAACGAATATAAGTCATAGGTCTGGATTTCCCCGGCTGTAGACTACACTCACATAAGCCATTACAGTACCTGCTCCTGTCAAATACTGTTGAGCTGATTTGGTCTTGGCTCAAGCCACCTTTGATTTTTATCAAGAAGTCAAAATATCAGTAGAATCTGTCTTTTCAGGCTTTACATGAATAATCACAGTCATTTTTCATCTGATATTGCTCTCCAACTGAATCAAGATGCAAAGAAATCTGGATGCTCCACTTTCTCGCTTGGCAAATGTCTGAATAAAGATCGATGATTGAATCAAGATTGTAGAAAGGCCTTGAATTATCGTGATGTCAACAGGGACAGGATTTCTTGTGACTGTTTTCTGATAGCTTCAATGTATTTGGGGTCTCTTCTCCTGTTGAAGAAAAAAAAATATAGAAATACCATATTGATAATAAAAATAATAATAGTGTAAACTTATAGAGAGCCCACACACCATCCAGGGATGCTCATGGCGCTGGCAGTACATGTCTGCTATATTGTATAATGTCTGTGGTCAGTATTCATAAAGGTATAATAACTATAGTCTAGGTTTAAAGATGAAGTTAAGTTCTGGTCATGCGATTGCATTGTGAAAGAAACGTTGTGGAAACGATCAGAAAAGGTTGATCATCTACCATATAAGTATTGGTGTGTACTACAAGGTTCTGGAATCATCAAAATGATAAGAAATTTGGCCCAGTCTTGGTAAAGTTACAAGCACTGTACACAGAAAAATGTATATTGGACTATACATGAACATGTGGCGTCCCAATTTTTATGATGTTACATGCCATATTTAGAATGTTAAGGCATTTGAGGAGCCATGTTTTTCAGGGAACATTATTTATATGATGTTCTTCCACACTTGCATAATACAATGATAATTAAATCCAATGAAGTATCGGGCTCCACATGTCAATCTCCTCAACTCTAATTCCTTAACTCTAATTCAGTAACTAAATGAACAACAAAAACCATGTCAACATGAAATAAATTCCTAATCTTCAGTTCATAACTGAAATCATGTGTGTACTTGTTGTGGAGTTGTTGTAATTTGTAATTTCCTTGTAATTTGGTACTTACATTTATCTTTTAATTATATAATACTTTCTTTAGGTTAGCCACTTATAAAGGTCACTTCCTTTCTGTCTGCTACCTACCAAGCAACTTTTATACTGTTGTACCAATGTATATACGTGTATTCTATTTTTGATGGTAACAAAGTATAAGTTCTATGTACAGGTATGTATGTTATTTTTTTAATCATTTTGGTGAAATAAAATCATGTTATGAAACTAATAATACACATCATTTTATTCGGGCATAAGTAAAATTACTCACACTCGGAGTGAGAAACAGCCTCTGGCGTGTTAGGTAATTCTTACTAATGCCCTCACTGCTGAGTATTATTTGTATATAAACATATTTACTATTATATTACTAAACCAGAAACCAAAACATGCCTGAGAATTTCACATTTTAAGATGAGATGAGACAGGTAAGGAAGAAGTACAGCATTGAAGAAAGATTATGGAAAGGAGAGGGAGGAAAGTATTTATCATGCAACTGAAGGGTTGATAATTATTCAGGTGACTTACCATTTTCATTGTTCTTTGGATCATCAACAAAATCTTTGGCTATCTTAAAGAAAAGATCCTCTGATGAAACACAAGATTGTTGTAGGTGAAAGAAGAAAAACAATATCTTTTACAATTCCAATAATCAAGATTCTGTATTACAGAAAATACAATCCAATGATTAAACCAAAGCATCATGATCATAGTTGCACATTGTTTGATAATCACTTGAGATAATGAAATACCAAAATATATTCAGTTATTTCAGGATCTATTTTCAATTTTGAAAAGGGCAATACAATGTTTTTAAATAAGTTAATTCAATGAATTAAGCAGAGATATAAGAGAAAAAGAATGGTAAAAGTTTGAAATACATCGGACCAATAATAAAGGAGTTATGAATGTTTGAAATATGTGGTCACTAATTTTATTTGAAACTCAAATTGGCAATTTGGTCAGTAAATTGTGATGAAGTCATGGACAACTCTCCTGTTAGTTGTGTACAAAACAATCTCATTAATTTCTGTTTTACTCTTTTGAGTAATGCCCAAAATGAGAAGCCTTCTCCCTTTGGGCATACTCAAAATACATTATGGATATCATATAAATAAATGTCTTCTACAAGGAAAAAAACCTTCTGAGTCATACTTTTTTTTTAAATTGACATTTTAGTCATTTTGTGTGTTGAAATAAATTGAAAAGTTGAAAAGTTCTCCAGCACTTCGTCAAAGTGACAGTATCAATTTAGACAATTTGAAGTGCTCATACATGTACATAAAGTGATTACAGCTTTCAAAAATTCATTTTTGTTGTTGTCTGATTTCATTCAGACTTTCACCATTCTGCTTCTTATATCTGTCTGCTTTCTTTTAGAGTAGTTGTAGAAGTCTATTAAGGTTGAATTTTCCTAATAACATACATGTAGCATGGAATTTAGCTGAATTTCAAGATCTTTATATTTCAATGTCTTTTCTCATGCATGTAATAATATTGATAATAATAATAATCTTTTACAGTCCACTCCAAATTTTATTAAGTTAAACCGAAAATGGAAATTCTTTTTGCCCAATTGATCGTGAGCCTGGCAGCCACTGAGCAGCGCCAGATCGACGTTGCTCTATCCCTTATTGTTGAACGCCAAACAAGGTAGCAGCAACTCCCGTCTTTTAACGTCTTTTGGTATGACGCGGCCGGGGTTCGAACCCACGACCTCCCGGTTGTGAGGCTGACGCTCTACTGACTGAGCCAACACACCGGTGTACATGTATTAAGTTGTAATAATATTACCATTCTGCTGAGGTTTTCAGAAATGTTCACATTTCACAATTGACCATTCAAAGACAAAATACCAGACTAAGAGGCATTTATAAGAAAACTTACTGATATTGTGTCCTGTTTTACTCGACGTTTCAAAGACCTGGGCACGTATTTCTGTGGTTTAAAAAGCAAATTATCAGGACAATGTAGAATAAAGTCAATCTTTATTTCAGTATCTTTTGCAAACATTTGTCCCAGTGTAAAACAAAACAAATAACCTATTCACGGGAGAACTTCTGGGTTTGGTGCTGTATAAGTGAGGTTTTCTCACAGTGATATTAAAGCCCCCGTATAAAGTGTTGGGAGCCCCAAAATTTGATGGCAAAATTTCACTTACCGGTAAATTGTATTAAAATGTGAAAGAGGATGTCATTTCAGACACATTTCTGAAAGGATTTTCAAAACAAATGAGTTTGAAGTCGAATATTGAAGAAAGAGTAACAAATTTAGGTTTTCTGCGTACAACAGAAATCCTAAATTTAAGGAAATGATGAGGTGAAGGTGAGATACAGAGGAGAATACACAATGCCATTACCTTGCCTTTGATCAAAAGGCCTTATCAAGTGGTTGGATTGGCATGTATGCACTTGTAAAGTGGCGCCCGTCCGGAATACTCCCCAGGAAGCAGAGCATGCTCACTATCATGAGCAGATTAGTAATTAAATCCAATGAACAAGGTAAGAATAATTACAATGTAAAGCGCTTAGAATCATATTACTTAGCACTATACAAATGTGACTATTGTTATTGTTATTATCATGATGTATTTCTCGGAACCACAGAAATAATATGTTCATAAAGAAAATTTGCTACAAAATTGATCTTTGCTAGTTCCATTGTACAATGTATTTGAGATCCAATTTAAAGATTTAGAAATAATTTGGACTTACCATCAGCATAATCTGTTGTTACATGATAATCAACTTTCCGACACCTCTTGTCGTCTTGTACAAGATCAACTTTGGTCCCACATAAATAGATTTTGCAGTGCTGAAACAATAAAAATAAACAGGTAATTGGTCATTATTTGAAAATGAAATGTTATAAATTATAGATGAATTTTAGGATATCTAGACAATAATGGAACAAAAATTGTTCATATAGAGCCATTTAATCTCTTCTTCCTCCTCCTCCTCCTCACCTACACCTCCTGTTTCCCCCCCCCCCCTCCTCCTCCTCCTCCTCTGTTTTTTTCTTCTTCTTCTTTTTCTCATTATCGTATTATCATTACTGTTATTTTGGCTCTATATTGCATCAGGGAGGTGGAAAACAACACATCAATTAACATTAAGTGAATTTGTATAAGATTTGAACCAAAATTGTATACCCGGTACATGAAAACAAAGGCTACATGAACATGTATATCAAATAACATGAAAACCCCTCCTCCTCGTTGAAAAAAAAAATAGGTAGGCCATTATAAATAATGCTTCCGACCACAACATTATCCCACTGATTGTATTAAACCACAAATGCACTTGCACATAAGGCCTGTCCTCACTAGCTCGAGATTGCAAAATATCCAGCTATTTGAACTATCCTGATCGCAAACTATCCAGCTAATTTGCGTCTTCATCAGCCCGAAGTTGCAATTAGCGAGATATTTGGTCGGGATTGTCATCCCAAGATATCTTGGGATAGTTTGCAAATATCCAGCTATTTGTCCAGTGCGTCTTCACCAGACCGAAGACTTGCACTATGCGCGAATGCTGAGCAAAATATCTCGAGCTAATTTCTCAAAGTCAAGTTTCAAGTTTCAAGGTCGAATCTCGAGCTGATGAAGACACGATTTGTAACTTCGGGATAATTTCCCAAATCAGAAATAGCAGGCTATTTGGCAATCTCGAGATGATGAAGACGCGCTATTGTAGATGTTTATAGAATTTCATCCCCAACCAAAAAAATAATAATAATAATAGATGGATGTTTAGTCTTTTGAATGATATTGTGGCTTGCATGTAGTTTGGCGATTCATGCTCTAGTAATGAAACACGATACATGTTCATATACCAAATGTTAACCCTAAACTTAAATGATTACCCAATTGTAACCCTAGCCCTAACCTTTGATGAAGTGAAATAAAGCCCAGAGCGATTGTCGCCAAAGCAGATATCAGATCACTGGTTTAACATGTACCTCTTTATTTTTTAACAAATTCTCTAATTTCTACCAAGAATCTTGCAAACTGCAACCCCAACCCTACACCTATAAAGCCTGGAACTACATGTACATCATTATCATCAGAGTAAATGACAGGTCACCAGCTTGGCATTTACCTCTTCATTTTTTAATAATTCTTCTACCCAGAATCTTGCTTTTCCAAAGCTCAGCTCATCTGTTAGATCTGTAGAAAAGCAAATCAGAACCACATAATAAATATGAAACCAACTATATTTGATAACAAACAACCTTAATTGTCTGAAAACAAATTAAGAATACATTACAAAGAAGTGAAAGGTGAAACACGATTTGGTTTCACAAGACCTCATTCATAAAAGTCACCATGGAAAAACATTATGACTATGAATCATCATGACAATGTATTAAAAATTGAAGAGAAAATCATACTTCGGAGATGAGAGTACTTTACAACATAGCTTTGAAAAAGAGGAAGTAATGAAATATGAAACAAATTTTCACGACTAAAACAGAAGATCCAAAAAAAACGAGTTCCAGTAAGAAACAACAAAATTATGTCCACATTGACTTTAGAGGAGGCCAAATTATGGCATTTATAAACAAGAAGCAGTAATACAAAATCCATCACCATTCTCTATGCTTCAATAACTCGCAACAGTTAATTTAAAAATTGTCAACATACAATGTACATGCCCACTCTACTTGCAATCTTTCATAGTGGTATTTACATTACATGTATAATCAGGTGTAATATGTTTCTTAATTGCCAACTGTAGTTAATTTCAATTCCAATTAATTACCCACAGTTATCTGTTTATGAGTCATACACTGTATCTATTCAATTAATATTTCCTACATGTACAGTACATGTGTACACACACTAAAATTTATCAAACAGATTTACCAAAATCAAATTGCTCCTGTTCCTTGAACAGAATCGAAAAAATTCATCAAATAAATTCTGATATGCAATGACCTTGTTTCTATTTTTAGTCCATTACATAAAAACAAACAAATGTAATCTTTGTACTTTTGACCTGAACCAACGGGCCTCATAGATTCTAGATTGTCTGTGCATGTGACTTCATTTTGTCAGAGTAAGTTAAATGTCTACATGAATTCAGTATAACACTAAAATCAGCCAGGCCAACAGCAATAGAGATTTCATGTTGTTTCAGTCTTAGGAACGATAGGAACAATGGAAACCATGGGAATTTATGACATGTGGCATTCTGTGGCTTATTACATTGTTGCTCTATTTTCTCTGTTGCTTTCAAAACTGGGCACTATTCACAGAACTCTCTCACCATGATACCATCTTCAATGTAGTAACCAATGTGCTTGTACTCATGCATGTTTTCCATTATTTTTTGTGTTGAAGTGGCTATAATTTTCTTCTCAATCTTCACCAATGCAAAAAAGAAAGACATATGAATAACAATTACAGTCCACATACATGTACTGTAGTTCAGAGCATTAATGAACCATTATTCAAGTATACAATAAAGGTGTCTCAAAATGCTAATGAACGATGTTCGAAAAAAGTAAATGAAAACTTAAATGATAACTGGCTATCTGTTACAACCAGTTAACCTGTTTCTCACAATTCTAATACATAGACAAAGATTTATTGAAAACTTGTATGTATCAACTATAGACTGTATGCATATCAGCCTATACATTTTCTGACTGTCTGCAGCAACTTATAGTCAGTCAGGAGCTTTAATCAAAAGAAATGGGCAAGTACATAGAATTGCAATCAATAACTCTCACCATAACAAACGATGGCAGCCTTCGCCCCTCTGTAGTATATCCTGCTCATGGCCTCATACCTCTCGGATCCAGCCGTATCCTGATTACATGAAATTAATTAATTCAATTAATTAACAGCTGTCAAATCAGTGTATTATATGCATTGAATGCATGCTAAAATGGATGGTGTATACTTTCCCTGTCTTATTTTTCACAGTAACTCACATATTGTCTGCTTTACATGTAATAGGTTTATATTTCATGCATTTAAAATCTTCTGAACTTGGATTGTACATTTCTATTCTTTTCTTTTTGGAAAAAAACACAGTAAAAAATGACACAATAAATAGGAAAAAAAGAAGCTAATTTATACCTAAATACATTTAGGATTCAAATTCTTCCATGCCAAGGTTTACATCATGAAGTAAAGCAGTATTTCATTACATTACAAGGAAATTCACTTTCTCTGCCAAGGTGTGGTGTAATTTTCAGAATTTCTTTTCTTGCCAAAATCCATGTGACAAGCATTCTACACCAATTACACCTTTAAATATAAGTCCAACTACAAACAAGCAGTATTATAAGCCTTTAACTGCATGTAAATCAGTTTATACTGCACTGTGTTCACAATTTGGGGAATGGTGAATTACTTGCAGCCCTAATCTTTTTACTTTCCAGTTTTTCATACGTCTTTATTTATTGAGGGAATCTCAAACTTTCTATTACTCTATACATGTTATGTATGTGGGGGAGCAAATTTGCCACAGACATGTAGATATATGTCTCCTCCATTCTAAAATTAAAAATTAAAAAAATTAAAAATGCTCCTGTAAAACATAAATAAATATAAAGTCCATGTGAGCTACATGTATTTCAACTTTGTCTCAATGGGGAGGAGGGGAGGAGAGGGGGAGGATGGGGAGGAGAGGGAGGGAAGGGGGAGGAGGGGGAGGAGAGGGAGGGGAGGGGGAGGAGAGGGAGGGAAGGGAGAGGGAGGGGAGGAGAGGGAGGGAAGGGGGAGGAGGGGGAGGAGAGGGAGGGGAGGGGGAGGAGAGGGAGGGAATGAGGAGGTGTTGCCTTACCCATACACCCATTGTGACTGTCCTATCGTATACATCAACCTTCTTGGCTCCAAAGGCAGCTCCTATAGTCTGGAATGCAAAGAGAATGTAGACGTACATAAATACATCATAAATTAGAATATTCTAAGTTACATAGTGTCCACTTGATGGTTTGAATCTATAAAGACATTTCTCAACTTTGAGAAAGCTTGCTACAGTATGTACGTGTACAGTAGGGTTATTTTTATATTTTTTGATACAAAAAGAGGTATCAATTTTTTCAATTGTTGTGTCTGAAATACAAAATTGAAAAGGCTGTTAAATTCATGAGTGGTGGGAACAGGAAGTATCTAACAGCGTGTCCACACACAAAACAATTTATCCCGAAACTCTATAACGATACGTCGTATAAAGAATCATCGTATAAATTCCAGAATGTCCACACACAAGAAACGTCGTCACTAAACAATCATCGTATAAATTCCAGAGTGTCCACACACAAAAAAAAGTTATCCCGAAACTCTATAACGAAACGTCGTATAGGTGCGCAGTTTGCTACTGCGCAGTCGAAACAGAAACAGAAACACATGTGCAGCACCACTAGTACTAGTATTTGCATTGACTGTGCCACTGGAACAATGCATGCAGTATATTTATGTATAAACATCTGGCTGCGCAGCGGTCATGAAATGAAATGTCCGTGATTAGGCGTGATTCTTTATCGAGTTCAGTTCGAAACGATGCCCAAACCTGCGTTTCGTTAGACTAGTTTCGTTATACGACGTATCGTTAGTGAGCGTCCACACCTACAATTTTCATCGTAAAACTATCGCGAAACAGTATCACTATCGCGAAACAGTATCACTATCGCGAAACGGTATAGCTAATCACGGAAAAGGTTGTGTGTGGACAGGGGCCTATGTTTTGTTCTCTTTTTTTCCTAAAGAAGAGGATGGTTGACACAATATTATTCCAGGATTTTAAAGGTAGTGTATCCCTTTTGCAGCCATCATCAAATTCTGTAGAACTTTGCAGGAAATTATGAATATGTCACATATGTCCTATCTGTGAAATATAAATGTTAGCAGTGTCCTAGTATTCAAATTAGGCAAGCTAGAAACCTGTTTACTTTCTAGACTTCACTGTCAGATAAGTTATTGAATGACTGACTGACTTTTTTTTTCTTTGGTAATAACCTACATAAAATGAGCTGTAAAGGGTCACATGAGCATGTGTCTACATTGATAACCCACTTCTTGTAATGGTCAAAATTAAACTGATTGAATCTTTGTGCAGCACAAAACATATGACCATTTGGTACAAGGATCTGAAAATTAGACTACCGGTACAAGTATTTAATTAAACAAGCATGCTCGCTCAATTTGATTCAGCAACAGGCGTTATTTTTCCACAAAAAGACATTTTCAAGACATTTTCAAGCCCTTTTGTTTTAAGGGAAGTTCTATAATAGTATTATCTTTCAAATGCTGTTGGAACTTAACCTTGGGCCTGCAAATGGTACATACTGTAGTACCTTTAAGTGGGCAGTATTTAAACCTACATGTACATACAATTACTGCTACATGTATAGTTTAGGAACTTAAACATATTCCTTTTTGTGTACTTGTGTGGGGGGAGGGGGGGGGGGTAAACATTTCAGTGAACAAAAAAGAGAGGATTTTCTAAAACTGCAAGTCATTATGTCGAAAAAATATCCTAAAAACGAATTTAAATCGATGGCAAAACTCATTTATTCTTAACATCTTTATCGACCAGAAGTTCTTCCCTTTTGTTTTCCAACGTACGTTTCAAAACCATATTTACACTGCCTAAAAAATAGAGGCATTATATCGTCTGAGATGTCATTTCCCACTATAACAAATATGTTATTCACACCAATAAGCTGCAAACAATCGGATGATTAATGAATTTAATGCAAGTGTTGTTCAAATACCACTCCACTGCATCTGAAGTAATTTGCAACAACAAAAAAGAAAACTTAACAGGAAGGAAACAAAGTCAGGGAAATAACTTGGAAAACCATGGGCATCAGAATTACTTCCTGAAGATCATAATTCAGGGTGAATAGTAATCATTTCCTGAGCTGAGAAGAAATGCTGGGTATTTTATTACAGGATTTTCATTAATATGTTTGTCTCCTACCAATCCTCAACATGTACATGCATGCATTCTAAGTAAAACATTTAATGTTCTTGAAATCATATAAGTCTTTTTCTGTGGATAAAGTGTGCATGATCAGAGCCAATTTAACAAAGATGAAGAATATCTACAAGGGAAAATGTTTTTTGACAACAATTTTCTTTTAATCAACTACACATTTAAAAGTTCATGACTGTTATATTCTCTTTTTTATTTTTCTCAAACTTGATGATTCTTTCACGATTCTCTTTTTACATGTACCGTACATATACAGCCAACTTGATAATATCAAGGTAGATTTGTTAAAGGCCATACAGTGTATAATGGTTCTTTAATGTACAATACTAGAACTTTAAAGAAAGGAATAAAAATGCGCAGATTTTAGGTGATTGATTGATCGGATCTTTTGATCCCTTTAAAAAAATCATATCGGACACTTGTTGCAGATCCACATCTATTCCATGTAGCACATCAAAAGAGATTGTTGCTGTTTTTGTAATGCATCTACAATGTTAATTTTGTTCGCAAGATACATGTATGTTTTGGTAAACCTATTGGAAAATGTACAGTACAGTATGTAGGAAATCTTGCCAACTGCATTTTTTAAGGATGAGTTTTCAATCATCTAATTTCTCTATTCTTCTCATCCTCCTTTTTCTATTTCTTCCTCTCATCCTCCTTTTTCTTTTTCTTGTACTCTTCCTCACTCCCCTTGTCCTCTTGATTTAAATACAAGAAATTAAACTGAAGTGTCTTGGCATACTGCATGAGATGAATATTCTCGATTAGATGCAGGTCTGTTGGAACAACACTCTTTTTAGTCAAAACTCAAAAGACAAAAGCACAACAAAAATAACTTTTGTAGAACAATGGCATGGCATTGTTTCAAGTTCACCAACATCCCATTGAAACGTGTGTTAAACTTAATACACATATTTCAAGGGATGTTGATGAACTTGTACTTATGACAATTTCATGAAACGATGACCAGTGTACAAAAAATAAGGTAAACCTACACATCTATTACTCACACTCACGTTTTGGTACGGCACATCCCCATGAAATCTGTCATGGAGATAACGTTCCACAAGACTAGTCTTTCCACCATACTCCTTCCCCAGGAGCACAACTTTTAGGTCCACTCTACTTCCACTCATCGTCAGTTCTAATGTGGTCTGCTTAGAAGTTTGTTCACATCAGTTTATATTATAGCTCTCGAGTAGTACTGTTAGTCCACCACACATTTTACTCATCAGATCTCGCAGTGTCAGTGTTCGGTGGCAGTCCATAGATATCAACCATCATTCTTCTTACATGTATAGAGGCTTATCATTCATGAACGTGAACTTTTCTTCCTAATTCCAAGTCAACGTCAGCTGAGTGATGCTGGGTTTCCCGAAGGGAATGGCAAGCCAATATAGTGATCAGATCTCTATCATGTCTATGTTTCAATAAACAATTTCACAATTCACTAACACACGTGTTGTTGTGTTAAACTCGTTAAAATTCTACAAAGTCACAGAGTAAGAAAAAAAATTAGGTCTAAATCAAAAAAATTGTAGAAATTTAATTTTTAATTCCTTTCATAGATTCTACAATTTTCAACAACAATTAGAATTAACATCAATTGATCATGGTGACTATCTATACAACAGACAGCAAAGAAATAATCCTAGGTCTAGGATCCTTTTGTTAGTAAATCTCAATTTTGATCCACTGATTTGACGCTCTAAACTTTGTCAGCAGACAATATGGAGTCGCACTCTCTCTGACATCCCGAAGTGCTGTATGTACGTAGGCCGCGCTCTTCGCCCATATCAGCACAACGTTCCTCCCCTACTGTAGCCCCATTCACTTGGCTGCCGTTCCGCTGATGAGAGCTACAGAGTACAGGCAGAGCAGCAGAGATGAAGATTGTGCACTGCTCAATACTTCAATAAGATATTCAGGAAAATGTTCACGTTCAGCATGAGCTTTTGTCAGTCTCGAGTGCAAAATTTGACAAGAAACGATTTAAACAGGCAATCTAAACTGTATTAATGAAGATGAGGAACCTCCCTCTCGATCTCGTACAAGTATGTGTACAGGTACAGTACAACGCAACAGGCTAGGCCGAGGTCAAAGGTCAAACAATAGTTTGCTGCGATTCCTGTAAAACGTGCATCAATAACCCTTGAGGGCAGGGGCGTACGCAGGGGGGGTGTTTTGGGGGTTCAAACCCCCCCCCCCCCCTTTGGTATTTTAATGTATGTAAACCCCCCTAAAAAAACCTAAACCCCCCCCCCCCCCCCCTTTGGCTTTTTTTTTTTTTTTTTTTTTTAATTTAAAAAAAAAAAAAAAAAAAAAAAAATTATACCCACGGCTAACCTAAATAAGGTGACCTTACCCCCCCCCCCCCATACGTAAAAAAATGTCAAATTTTGAAATTTTGAGACCAAAAAAAAAAAAAAAGTGTCCGCTTACCCCCCCCCCCCCCCCCCCCCCCCCCCCCCCCCCCATCACGTGTGTTTAAAAAGATTTACAATATCTTATTAATAAATTCATTGAAGAAAGAAACAAAAATCGTATAACATAATATATCAGACAGTGATCCAGATCCAGTGCTCACTAATTTTTTTTTAATAATAATTGTTTTAAATGAAATTGTCCTCGGGGTGGTTTTCCTTGGTTGTCCTTGGGGTGGGGGTAATTTTCCTATGATATAGGCTGTAATGTTTAGGGATGGGGTAATTATCCTCGGGGAGGTTGTCCTTGGTTAATGTTTTTAGGGGGGGGGGGTAATTGTCCTCGGCGAGTATTAATAGAGTCCGACCCGGGGGGCGTATCGTCTTTGGGAGTATTTTTTCCAAGGGGTAATTGTCCTGATATATGCAGAATATATATATGCCTACGTATATATAAATTCATCCGCCTTTATGTTAGGCACACACCTTTTTGTTAGGGGTTGCATGGGGTGACAAGATTAGCATTTAATGCTATTTTCCTTACATTGTTAAACATTCACATTTGATTGTTTGGATAATTAACTTCAAACTTCAAACTATAATTAAACAGTATGAAAGCTGTTCTCCCTGATGGCCCTTCGTTACCATATCATTAACCCGGCTTTTTAAGCATCTTCTGATCGAGCGAGCGGCCAAAGATGTTTATAGTGAGCTTAATTTTTTAAAGTTCATGATAGAAAAATCGCAATGTTACCATGAAAATATATACATAGCCTAATTAAATATGAAATTAAAAATAGACCACGATAGGTATATTTACCCTTCCCTTTAACCCCCCCCCCCCCCCAAGAAAAAGTAACTAACTTGTGAGTCCACCTAATAGTATAGGTTCGTTTAGCATTTCCCTGTAATTATTCGCATTAAAAAAACAATGTCAAAGATATTTCTCTGCTAATTTTTCGTTATATAACTGCATGCGCGTCTTATTACCGTATCTTGTATTCGTGTATATATGTGGGGAATGAAATAGATTTTAGAAAATACAGAGCGACTATTACAACTATTTATATTACTATTATGAAGTTGTCTTTATTTCAAAGTAAATTCTAATAAATAAATAATTCTAAGAAATATGATTCAAGGTCACATAAGTTATATATTTTTTTTATTAGAAGCTACAAAAGTTTGGAACACTTTTTTATACGCACTGTACTGCAGTCTCTCATTATCATCCTCAAGCAGTTCTTCCCATTCCTACCTCTTATTCCCTCCATCATCTACTCTTCCTTTCATCTTCCTTCTTCAATTATTCTATCAACCTACCTCAGATACAGAGTTGTTCATGCAAGCATCATTCTTAGAGGACCAATGTCTGTCTCTCGTTCCCTCCATCATCTACTCTTCCTTTCATCTTCCTTCTTCAATCATCCCATCAACCTACCTCAGATACTGAGTTGTTCATGCAGGCATCATTCTTAGAGGACCAATGTCTATCATATTGAAGTCTCTCATTAGCATCCATCTTAGCAAGCAGTTCATCCTCTTCCTACCTCATATTCCCTCCATCATCTCCTCTTCCCTCCATCATCTACTCTTCCTTTCATCTTCCTTCTTTAATCATTCTATCAAACTACCTCAGATACTGAGTTGTTCATGCAGGCATCATTCTTAGAGGACCAATGTCATATTGAAGTCTCTCATTAGCATCCATCATAGCAAGCAGTTCATCCCTCTCCCTCTTCAGAGCTGTAAAAGAATATCATCTTAACTTAATGATATCTCCGTAAATTTTACATAATTATAGATAATTTCTCAATATACGATAATTTTGAAGTTATAGACCCTAGGGGCGCACATCAAGCCTAACAAAACAAATTGAAGAAACGGCAATAAAATCAAACGGCCTGAACAAATTTATGAACTATAAACTGATAAAATAGTCGAGTAATAAAAAGAAAAGAAAACAAAGAACGAAATTAGACTAGACCTTTTTTCTTTGCTCACTTAAAAATAGTGTTGATGATAATGACACAACGATAAAAAGAATGTGAAAACTTGCATGCCATAAAAAATCTGGAAAATATGAAAAGAAACTGAATGTCAGTAAGAGTAAGGAAATACGCGCCCCCTGGCTGTCACGTCCCCCCCCCCCCCCCCCCACGCAAATAAAGGTCTCTTTTATTGTTATTATTATGTTTTGTTATTCATTTATGTCTTTCAATATTAGCTCGAATGTCCTCCCCCCGTTACCACCTCAAATTAAAATCTGTCTTCATCACTTATACCGTCATGCCATCGAAAATCAATTATACGCGTCACATTCATTTTGCAGCTCATATCTCATCAGTTGCTATATAGTATAATGACCAAAGCAATAGATGGCGCCATAGCAAATAGCACATCAGCTCGGAACCGGCTCCTAGCAGACCGCGGAACTCTAGATCCGCCATATGGAAAACTTTTAGCCCTAAACGCGCATAAAAGAATACAGCACTAAACAACCGCTTAACGAAGAGAGCGCGCTCAAGTGCACTCTTGCGTGAAAGTACACTGATCGGACTAGTTCAATGCGACAAAGCAGGGGTGCGAGCGCTTGCTCTCGTTGACTTCTTACTAACACTAACAAACTAGAATTAGAAATGAAACTCACCTATAGTTAAATAAATGCAAAATTACGGTAGACTACACCAGCAGAGGCTTGCCATTACACCGTAGACGAAATCGAACTCATTCCCTTTGCCAATGATTATACTGACTTCCCTCTAGTTGGAGTGCAATGACCCATTCGGGTGCGCATGTATAGACATGATGCGCGTAATGCGGTCTCCGAGATTTTGAGCGCAACGCACACACTCTGTACGCACTGCGTTAAATACACACACTGATGACCTCTACAGCGATTGCACGGAAGCTATAACAGTGCATTGTTTGTACGGTACGGGCGCACTCGTTGTGAGTAGCTATAGCGCTACACTATCCCAGTCACCTTGGTTTACTATGAAAAGCTACCTTTTATTTGTTGGAAAAGTGCCACCGTTTCCCCTCCACAAATGAAAACAATCGTTATACCAACGTAAAGGTGGGATGTCAAGGTTTCTGAATCCGTCCGAAGATTTTTTATACGTCACTCGTGTAAGATTTGCCGACTGGTTGACTGAGCGAAACCCGACAAAAAAGGGGAAAAACAGTGCAATCTCCATAGGCAGGCTGAAAAAGTCAAAACTTTTAGGGAAAAGTGCAACCGTTTCCCCTGAAAGAATAATCCCAAATTTAGTATCATTTTTAAGACGACATTTCAAATTATAAGAAACCGTCCGAAGATTTTTTTAAAAAAATTCCATTTTCCCGTAATACCAGCAATTATATCAAAACATGGCTTTTTTGGTGTACGTTCCCCGTGCTTAACAGGATAAGCGACGAGGCGCAGAGCAGATGCGCGTAAGTTTTCGTTTAAAGCTCTTTAAACTAAACTTGAGAGGATTTTCCCCCTGTGTGAAAAGGGAGGTATACGTAAAGTGTGCGTGAGTGGTTCGGACTCTCTTACTCCACCCAAATGGTGGATCTATAGTGGGGAGGGGCGGGCCTGGGCCCCCTCTCCTACCCCCCAAAGGTAAATAATTATTACCTTTTTAAACGCTAAATATTTTCTCACGAATTGGGTCCCTATTTGGCTCCCTCCCTTGCCGCCGGCTGGAACCAGTGGCGGATCCAGGGGGGGGGGGGGATCCATGAAAAAAAAAGTGTATTTGTACATTTTTAAACGTTAATTTTACCTTTTTTTGGAGATGACCCCCCCCCCCCCCCTGGCGCTCAAGGGGGGAGTGCAATTGTTCAAATTTTCGAGGACAAAAAAAAAAAAAATAGTGCTCACTATACCCCCCCCCCCCTCCGGACTGGACTTATCCTTTAATAATACTCACTCAAACAGTTTGCTATGTAGCCCTACCAGTGGCGGACCATGAGGTAGTATTCTCAAAATGATGTTATGTTTTCGACCCCATGCTCATTTTTCGAGGGGGGAGGGTTCCAAAAAGCTGTGGGGTCAATTTTTTGTTTAGGTATACCAGCCAGAGAATGTGTTGTTATCAAAGACATGCATGGGATATAGAGCCTACGGGTGCACTTCATGCGCATCCCCCCCCCCCCCCCGAGGCAAATGGGTCTTTTTAATATTATTTTCAAATTTCCAAACTGAAATAGGCTGCATCTAGCTAGTCCAAAGTGGACTTTTGTTGGATGCTTTACATTTTTCACACGCCTTTCCGTAAAAAAAATGTATATCATGTTATAGTTGAGAAAAAGGAATAGGCCTAATTGGACCAATCAGCATTAATCCAACAATGTTAAGGGGCAACATATTTTTAATATTAAGTCTCCTTTTCTTCTTCTTCTTCTTCTTCTCCTTCTTCTTCTTCTTCTTCTTCTTCTTCTTCTTCTTCTCCTTACATCTTCCTTCAGACATTAAAATGCTAACTTTATTGGAGGAGCCACTCGCACCTTTGAATTTTTTTAAAAAACAGATACAGTATATGGCGCCATACAAAATGCTGTGAATCATCATCATCATCATCTTCTTCTTCTTCTTCTTCCCCCGTTCTCCTTCTTCTCTAAATTGATAACGAAAGCGGGTTTCAAATATAAAAAGTTATTATCGTCAACCGTAATATCATTGTTCTTTATGAGCTAATAGCTTATCGAAATCTAAACTAAAGGGCGTTGGCAAATTCGCAGTTGCTTTGGTAACAACAATGGGCTCTAGCTTTCCCATTTCCCCCACAATGCAATATCGGATTGTTATTGTGATCAGTCCGGGTCAAAGGGCAATGTCTTTGTGTCGCTTATATCTCGGCTTAGCAATGCACCCGCGAATTTGTCATGGACGATACGTGGAGGTCAAATGTCCGCTCTATAACGCGCTCGTAGGTGTGATTTGCGTTACGTACGATTTCAAGAGAAGAATTATCCGCTCATTATTTTGGACGTAGAAAGTCTGTTGTTTTGGGGATTTATCTGGAAATCTGTGCAAAGGAATGCGTCCCGATTCAGAGGAAATGACTTTGATAAGTTAGAAATGGAATGTACTGTTAATCCGCTATGAAATCGGATGAATTAGTGTCAAATTTGTACTTTTCATTTCAATATTCCTGTAGATAGTTAATCATTTCTTAGCCGTGTTTAGCATTTGTACAGAAACATGTCGGCTGCGCCTTCAGCTGCGGGCATGCATTCAGCATGTCAATCTGGGAGGAGTGGAGAATTCATTGTTGGCAGTGATAAATATAAATACCGTTTGGTGAGAAAGATAGGCAGTGGATCATTCGGAGATATTTATCTTGGAATCAACATTCACAATGGGGAGGCAAGTATAAATATTTAATTTTGATCATTTGAAGAGGAATTTAGCATTTTTTTTTTTGGACTTTTTTAATTTCACAATCACATGATTCAATTCAATTTCAATTGTTTTTCTTTTCCAAATCATTAACAATTTTACATCAAATAGACCTACAATTAGTCTACAAATACAATTTATGTACTGTATAGACTAACTAAGTCTGTAACTAACATTTTAGTGTGTAGATCTAGACTAGTCTATAGCCATAGGCCCCTACTAGATCTACCGCCTTTTTTTTACAGGGAATAATTTTCCTCAAATTTTTTGATTAGCAATTTCAGCCGATGGATAAATATTTCAAATGAAATTCTGTACATTTCTATGGAAGAAAACTGCTACACAAAAGATATTTTGTATAGCAGTCATCAGGCCTCTCGCCAAGAAATTAAAAACGCGTGGCGCGACCTGAGGGAAATTTGACCCCCCCCCCCCCCCCAAAAAAAAAAAAAAAAAAAAGTAAAAATTTGATTTTTTTTTTTTTTTTTTTTTTTTTTTTTTAAATTTAAATTTATTTTTACAAGTATTACAAGTAATTTGATTAATTTTTAATACCATACCTGCCAACCCTTACGAATAATTCAAAATATTCTGTTTTTGGGGGATTTCTAGGACCAGAAAATCCGGAATTTTCTGATTTTTCAAAAAAAAAAAAAAAAAAAAAAAAAAAATGATTTTTTTTTTTTTTTTTTTTTTTAAGAACGCGTGGCGCTAGGTCGGGCCCATCAAGAACGCGTGGCGCGCGCGCCACGCGTTATCTGTGTACGCGAGGGCCATGGCAGTCATGCAAAAATGCATAGCAAATTGCGATGCGATACCAGGAAAATTATTCCCTGGTATATGTATTAGATCTAGGCCTATTGTAATTGTATGACTAGATAGTAGAGGTCTACCGTCTACGGACTAGACTAAGTTCTAGATCTAGTAAGATTTTGTAGTAGGCCTATTTGAAGTATGATCAGATCGAATTTGATTGAATGGGTGACCGTGACGTGACCAGACTTTTCCTAAAATCGCAGAAAGTTTGGAACTCATAGTAGATCTAGACCTAAACGTGATATTCGATTGATGTCTCATATTCTACACACATTTATTTAGACGGTCTATTTCAATTAACATTACCAAGTGGACTGCCAAGTTTTTGTTTACTACAATTTGTACAAATTGGTTTGACTTAGAAAATTGTTATTTATCGTCAAAGGATTCCAGAGATATAGATCTATAGCGGAGGAAGGATACAAGAGAGAGATGTCGGAGTGGCATGCGCGCTGCAATTAAAAATGTCATGAAAACACTAGGCCTTACTTCTTAAATGCAATCCATAAAAAAATAAGATAATTTCATAATTTGCAAGGGCAAGGCGAGGCTAGACAGAAATAACCATCTGATATGGGTCATTTCTTTAATAAAACTGACATTTGTTGACATTCCCCATATACAGACGGCAACCCAGAGATCTCGTACCGTGGTGGTAATCTGGCCAATCCAGCTGCCACTTATGGTGATAGAGCTTTCTCCCCCGATTTTCACTATTTAGATCTAATTTTCTGATTTATAAATCAGATTTAAATTAAGTATATGTATTGTACTCCTGTTCACACTAAATAATAATAATTGACCTATCATACAAATGCGAAATTTTTGGACTTACTTAGACCCTATATGATTTATCCAATTTTTTTCTCCGAACCGTGAAACGTACCGTTCATCCATTCAAATTAGTAATCTATGACTTCACCCGGCCGATATATTTCCGGGTCAACCTACCAAAACATAGCGAATGGCCAATCAGAGCACTCCTTTCGTATTGGGTTTATGAATATTCATATATCACTGGGTTGACTCGTACGTAGCTATTGGACGTTCGAAAAGAAAAAATGAATATTCATTAATTAAAACCAAGATGGATGACAATGAATCATGTCGACTACGAGACTTTCTCGGATTAATCATTAATTTAGGATATAAATGAGCAAGCTATCATAAGTCAAAGCCATCTTTTTTTTTTTTTTTAAATATTTTTATTAGCCTAATGTAATATTGCAGCAAAAGTGCATTTATTAGGATGTAAAGAGTGAAAATCTCGTTGCATATCTCATTCATCACGGTCCTGCCGAACCGAACCATTTGATCCACTAGTACGGCATAGGCCGTACTTCAGTCTATGTAAAGAGGCGGTCAGTGGAGCCAGATGCAATCTCAGCGGAACCACCATCGATATCAGAGACTGAAGCTTTCGGTCTAGGCGAGGCAAGATAACATAAACAAAATCAGTTGGTAACTTGGTACCACTTCTTAATAACTCTTACTTGTCTTACTCTTACTAGTCTTAGTCATTAGCACCATGTTAAACACTGTAAGTTTATTTTGAAGTGAAAGTTAGTTTCAATCACTGTACATGTACACGTTGATGTACTGTATGAATCCCATAAAGTTACCGGGTATCAGGTTATAAAATGGTGAGTTTCCATGGGACAGATTTTAATTCTTACCATCTACCGTTTGCATTATATAATTCCACTTTTATGTTACAGCTAAGTTCTGGTTCAAAATTTTTGTACAAAGAAACTACTGTATGGTTGCTATGAATGAAGTACCCGTTCTCTAGTTTGAATGATTTTGAGACGTGCAGAAAGCATTTTGGTGTGTTTGTAATATGCAAAAAAAAAAAAAAAAAAAAAAAAAATCAAATTAAAAAAAAAAAAAAAAAAAAAAAAAATCAAATTTAAAAAAAACAAAAAACATGGCGTCCGAATACTCGAGTATTCGCTTGTAAGCATGGGAGTGTACTCGGGTACCTCATTACACTGTTGTGCACAGCCTTACATCTAATATATTTTATGTTACAGCAGTCTATGTGGAGGAAGTATAAAATCATAATACAATACGTACAAATTATAATGGAGTCACTTTGTTCTTCTTTATCAACTTTTTTTTCAAGGAATCTCATTGTCTGATTGCCATGAGGCTAAATCACATACAAATCAGGATTTGAATTTTGCAATCCTTTACGGTGCCCTCAAGAACATGTACCGGTGCATGTAGGAATGTAGGATTCCCACATGACTGATTATGTACAGGAGGAAAGATTTGTTTTGTTTTTTGTTATGTCATGTTTTTTCTAAGTCAATTACACGTACATGTAGGAGCTGTTTAATGTGCTTTGCTTGATCTGTGTACCTGCCCTTTTACACATACCGTAATCTCCTGACACCAGTTACATGTAACCCAGTAAGTTGGGGCTTTGATCGGATCGGAAGATCGGAGCGACACCCTCGCACCTGTGATCGGTATCGGCAAAAATAATTGGCAAAAAAAAAATCGGCTGAGTTTTTTTTTTTTTTTTTTTTTTTTTTAAATGACAAAATTTTTCAAGTTTTTGGCTATCAAATGCTCAAAAAAAATTCATGGCTGGGATTATTTTGTCATTTGGAGTTGTTGAAGACCATGTTTGTTGATTTTAGTGCCTTTTCATGACTTTGAAATTAATAATATTGGTCTAAGAGAAGAGGCAAAATATGCGGGCCGCCATCTTGGATTATAATGTAGGCATGATCGGCTCAGGATCGGCCCCCGATCATCAGATCGGTTACAGGCCTAGTTACATGAAGGAGTATGAATCTCAAGAGAATTATAACCTTAAATTCTTTCATCCAAATTCTTTTGCCATCGATTATGGTCTAGTAGTTCATACATGTACGTACATGTGGTCTAAAATAAATAGATGTATGCTATTGAATAAGGCTGCGACGAGTACAGTGTATTTGAATACTCGCACTGTTGACAACTACTCGGCAGCTTTTTTTTGTATTTTTTTTGTGCCTGTTCACCTGGCATTGGCAGGCAGTAATAGAATTGATTTGAATGACTGAGTTATTTAAAAAAACTATGTGTGCAACTGTGCATTCAATTCTCGCTACCCCAAATAGCGATTCTGCCGAGATCCGGGGAAAATCCTGAAAACGCGCATTGCATTATGGGATAGCTTTTCGACATTACAGCTTCCTGTGCAGGCGTTCGTGATCACAAGCCTCTCTTTCACGGTAGAGTTTAACGGCCTTTTGTGCTAAAGTCACTAATTCTGCCCGAAGCTTTCCATTGCATATTATAATCTGTACAAATTACACTGATTGGCATCGATTTTAGCGTGCGTGAAAACTCTGCACAGCGAACACAGGCGCTAGCGCCAGCGGGATGGGACTCTATACCGGAAGTTGTAGTGACGACCCGAGAGAGTGAAAATTACCTCATCTCGCGAATTTCGAGATTTTCGTACCTATTTAGGGTAGCAAGAATTGATTTAATAACACTTTTATGGAATTTAATGTACAGTAAAGTGAAAGACAAAACCATCTTTCTAATAATTGGTTCTGTTTGTATTGGTGATTTGAGATTCTCTTACCGGTATTCTTTGTAAGCTACATAATATGAAAGGGTACAGTGTACATGTACATGTAGATCTGTCCAATTTTCAATTAACTTTTCATATTAACTGCTTTTGAACCACATGTTTACTTTTTGTGTGGCAATTAGTGGCAATGTAGGTTCTAATGCAGGCTTTATTATAGGCCATTTGCATTTGAACATGTACTGTACATACATGTACATGTACATGTACCATGAACATTATACAGTTCACATGGAGTGGAGAAGACATGTACATGTACATTTTGTTTGCTACATAAATGCTACATAATTGCACTTCACAGTATGTGGTCATTACAATCTCTATTCATGTTGTGTCATCTTTACTACAGGAGGTTGCTGTCAAATTAGAATCAGAGAAGGCCCGACATCCACAGCTTCTCTACGAGAGCAAGCTCTATAAGATCCTCCATGGAGGGCCAGGAATTCCAACCATGAAGTAAGTCCATTCAAACACTTCAGATTCATTTTTGTCTCGCCTGCGTAGCAAAAAGCGAGAGCGTTTCCCTTGTTTGTTGTTGTTTTTGCATAAAATTATCAAAACTTTAGCAAATACATGTACCTTAGAGTAAAATTTAACTGATCCACCAACCTTTAAAGAGTGCCTGAAGCACAAATGTAAATACATTTTAAGAAAAGATGCTTCATTGTACAGGATCATGTGAAGTTTTATAAAAAAAAAAGCATGAAAAGATAATACAAAATAACACAACTGTAGCAAAATTGCATCTACATGTATACATGTAGCATATTTCATGAAGGTCCCTGCAGTTCTTGGTGTAAGATAAGTTCACATTGAATATTGAATAATGCATGAGATTACAATCAATATCAGCCAATAATCTGTCAGTACTGGGTACCAGGAAATATTTGTCTGGAAGGGCAATGCCTAATATCATTTGTCTATGAAATACATGTAAATGCATCCCATTGTGTGGCCTTTTGTGTACAATATGAATGAATATTAATGTGATACAGAAAACCTGAATTGGTTAGGGTAATCATAACATGTAGTTTAAGCTTCTACCATCCTTAGAATTTAGTAGTCAAGCTTTGGTTCAATCCTGTAGACTTTCTCAATATGTGAATAATTACGTGGCTTGAAAAAGTCCGCAGGAGTGGTCGAAAGCTTGCCTACATGTTGACTAAATGTTATGGATCATGGTACAATGTAGAAGCTTAACATTCATAAACATTAATATGAATGGTTATTTTTGATACACATTATTTTTAGAATTAGATCAGATTTAAGAAAAAAGCAGAAATTCTTATTTTAATGTGTTGAATGATGATAATCCAGCAAGTGCGGAAAGCTTTCAGACCTGAGCGTGTTTCTAATTGACCCAGGCAGTGCAATTCCGGCATTGCTGAGGTTTTTTTGTAGCCGGTACCACAACTCAAGATGACTCATGACTATCGCACTGAAGTCTGAAGACTCATAACTTGTCATGCCATGGTATTGGCATGCAAGCGAGATGATGCATTTTTCTACTCTTTGCTCCCAGTAGAATTGTTATAATGTAGATGACTCAAAGCGTTCATCCCCCAACCAGCTGATTTTGTTGACACTTATTTGATTGCCCTGAGAAGAATTAACTGTATTAATATTTAATTTTGAATCTTTTTTTCTTCCCTTTACGATGGAATAAAATATTAATACCGGTAATACATATATACGCTGTGTACAGTGTACATGAAGATCAATGTACATGTACTAAAAGGTTGTGTCTTGTTGATATTGCATGTACAATATGATTCTGAATAGATATTATTCAACATTAAACTCCACTTACTCGACATGTACATACAGTAGTACATAATGTACATGTACCCATGTATTGAGTATGATCTGTCTTGAAAATATAAGTATCTTTCATTCATACACTTACTGTACATGTACATACTAGGCTAGGGATGAATACAGATTGTACTAATTGAATATTCATGCAACATGTATTCTGACAATTTTAATGTTAGTCCCAAGCCTAGTAGTACATGTACTGTACATACACAGCAAATATATCTGCAGAAAATTTATCAAATTTCCATCTTTATCTTTATTTTCTTTTTGCCATTGTCTCTCTGTCTCTCTCCCTTCCTGTCCACCTGCCTCTCTTTCTCCCCCTCTCTTTCTCCCTCTCTCTCTCCCTCCCTCTTTACCTTCCTCACTACCTCCCTCCATCCCTCCCCTCCTACCCCAACTCCACCCCCTTCCTGCTCTATCTTCTCCATCCTTTCCTTTCCTCTCTCTCTCTTCCTCCTTTCCTCCCTCTCCACCCTTCCCTTCCCACTCCTTTCATGCTCTCTTCATGTATCTCCTGTGCATTTTAGATGGTTTGGGCAAGGCCATGATTACAATATCATGGTCATGGAGCTGCTTGGGCCCAGTTTAGAAGATCTTTTCAACTTCTGCAGTAGGAAGTTCACCATGAAGACAGTTCTTATGCTGGCAGATCAGGTTTGTTTTTTCACATTCAATTCTTAAAATGATACATGCACATTTAACTGTACATGTTTATGATCTTTTGTTTTGACCCCTTTGAAGAGAACATTTATTCATTTATACCATTTACCTATTGACTGTTTTAGAAAATTTGAAATCACAACTAGATCAGATTACAGACTTCACTCCTACATGTACAGTGTACACACATGTACAGACTTGTAAAGTGAAAGTCAGAATGCTTATGTGTAATTATGCTGTAATATATATACATGTATTCACAACTCAAAAAATAACTTGCAATGTTATCAATTAATAATTAGTTGGTGAAATGAACTTGTCAGCTTGAAATAGCAAGTGTAATGTTTTTAGCAGTGGCTATACCGCGCCAGTAGTACCAGTGTGCACACTGCCGCGCCATATCTGCTAGAGCTGGAGGCTAGCGTAATGGGTGGTATGAAAGCACATTGATAAGAAGAGGAAGACCAAAGATATTGTGGAAGGATATAAAGACTAAAGAAAGAATGTAATAAGGATGCTGTGAATGATGAGGAGGAATGTGCAGAAAAGGAAGAAATGGAGAGAATGTTATCACGGGATGAAAGTCAGTAACCCTGTGTAACTTGTAAAGTTGTGAGAGGGAAAATGCTGACTTAAATAAATGAATAATGATGAAATAGCGAAGAATTAAGGAGTATCATGGGTACCAATTTAAAGGAAATTTGTATTTAAAAAAGAGCCCCCATCATTACTAAAAGAGCCCCCATGAGAAGGCTCACAAGGGCTCTTTAAAACAAAAAAAAAGAGCCCTTGTGAGTCTTCTCATGGTGGTCCCCGTGAAAAATAATTAAATCGAGGGACTATAAATGCACCATGCAGGTCTTATTTCACACTCTGACAAGTTCCATGTTTCCTGGAAGACAAGCACAGTATTGAAAGTGATCGTTGGAAATGAGTCATTTATCAACGATCATATATTACTGTTGGCCACTCTGTTTACACAGCTTTAGAAACCTGTGTAGGTCTTTTGTTTGAATAATCCCTTCAATGTGGCAATCGCCACCGACAACAATGCCCCTGAGCCTAAGGCCCTTCCCCCCCCCCCCCCCCCTCCCTTTCAACCTTTGGGGAAAAAGGGAAAAAAAAATACTTACATGTATGTTCATGTGAATGTGCAGATATTCATGATACACATATTATATAGCACCGTGTAGTTTTGATAATTTAAGAACATTAATCAATATATTTTGGGAAGATATTTTGTAAGACTTTCGATAAATTGTGATAGTCTCATAGGGATATTGTTCAAATATTACCTTAAAAATTAAAATTATATATAATATTTAGTTTGCCAATCTGTACATGTACAGTGTACATATTGAAGTCATAAGACGTGTGATGGTGAATTTCTGTGGCTGACGAATGTGTGTTAACAGTTATTTAACATTTTAAGAATAAAACTGCTAAAAACACATCTTCTGTCTGGCAGCAATCTACAGCAACATGGAAAGGTTGATTCATAGATGTATGCCAGTTTTATAATTAGCTCTTTGGTTGCCAATAAAATAAAATTTATCCTAATGTACAAAATGTGGTACTACTTTGTACTTGCAGCTCACAACTCTTAAATAATTAATTACGCTAACAAACGACCGTGAGAAAGAATGAAGTGTAGTTGTGAAACCAGTATTTCATACAAACAAGTGCTGTACTCTGCGGTGAAATCATACATTTCCTGTAAGTGTCATGTGCCTAACTGTGTAGCCCCACACTCGGGAGAACAGGAAGCCAAATCAGGAACAGTTATCCACACATTGACGAACAGGAGCTCACCTTTAAATGATCCCAAATTAGTCTCTACTTTCAAACGCATGCCGCAGGATTTGATTTTAATGGCATTGAAAAGTTAATCTACATTTACCTGTCAGTAAACAATATAAATTAAAGGAGGAACTGTATGTTGTGGCATTGAAAATTAGATCTTCATGCAATTAAGCAATATGAGTAATACAGTCAAACCTGCTTTAGTGACCACCTGTCTACAAAGGCCACCTTTGTTGTTTCCCTTGAACATGGTTTCTCATTGAATCATGTACTAAAGGAAACTGTCTACAAAGGCCACTTTTTGTGTTTCCCTTGGGTGGTCGCTATAGACAGGTTTGACTGTATACATATATAAATATGTGAAAACAGAAACTGGATTTAATGACAAATCAATTTTTTAGAAAACTTTCTGTACACATACCAAATACTACACGTGAAGATGGTCAGTTTTGTATTTACATTTGCAACAAACATTTTAAATGCATTGATTGTAATTTGATATTGCCAACTTAGAATTGAAGTGGCCAAGTGGGCAATATAGTTGTGCATATAATGGTTAAACATGTTCTAACAAAGAACATTGTTCTTTCTTTATACTTATATTGTATGTAGATTGCAATGTGGACAGTGTTCAAACTTTAAAGCATGTCTGTTTAATGGTATCGAATTTACAGCATCACAAATCTTAGGCTGTTCTGATGAGTCACTTTAAAAAAGGTTTGCAATGTCAGTAAATATTTGTTTTTCGTCTTTTTCTTTTTTTTTCTCCACTGTAGATGATAGCAAGGATTGAATATGTCCATGTTAAGAACTTCATCCACAGAGACATCAAACCAGACAATTTCCTTATGGGTATCGGAAGGCACTGCAATCAGGTATGTTGTACAAGGTTCAAGCCTAATGGATTTTATTATTTGAACATTTTGTGAGACAAATGATAAGTCCTGCAATTTGTAGCTATTAAAGGTGGCAACCCAAATTTCATAAAATGGATATCTTATTCTGTTCATGTGAATTTCCACAAACCTACATGTACATGTTATATATGTATGAAGAAAAAAGACATCAAAAGTTGAATTTCAGTCACGTTTGTCCAGTTTGAAATTTATTGCCTTTTGCATCTTCATGTACTTAATCATCAGGAATTACCTTCTCTAATGCGGAAACAACAGTAAAAGTTTTGATGAGTTTATGAACACCCAGGCATGTTTTTCTTCACACAGCCATACAAAGATTGTTTTGTTATGAAGTCGAGTCTATCGAAACTGATGTAAATGCCACTGATTCATTCGTCAATACCTGGCTGAATTGTGTCAAAATAGTGGTTGACACATACATGTACAGTATGTAGCTGTTTTCATGGATACGTGCAATAAGTATGTGCTTTTTGTAAAATGAGGTCCAAAGGTTTTATTTTGTATTTTAAAGATACCTGCGGTTAGGGATGTTTCTTATTAATCGCTGAGATAATGAGATTACTGTTTTAAAAATCGTTTTTTTGAGTGTTACAAATTCGCAATGATCTTCACCTTTTAATTGCTTATTTTGATTTTTTTTTTATTGAATTAAAAACTGTATGAAAGGTTAATATAAGGAACTACTTCTAGTGCTCAGGCTTAACTGATTGTTATTTTCTCTCTCTTCAAACACCATTTAGCTTTTCCTCATAGACTTTGGTCTCGCAAAGAAATTCAAGGATTCAAGAAGCAAGCAACATATACAGTACAGAGAAGACAAGAACTTGACTGGCACAGCAAGATATGCCAGTATCAACGCACATCTTGGCATTGAACAGAGGTGAGTTCTTCTCATTTGTATAGCTTCATGTCTGTGGTTTAAGGCATCGTTTAACAATGTTAAATCTGAGATGCATGGCCCTACGTGTTTTCAGTGTCTGTGATGTGGTGTAATATTGAAGCCCTAAACAAAATTGCGCTTCAAAACGATCATGAAGTGCGTCAAAATAGTAAAAATCTTTGAGTAACCGGATTTACCATACTCATTTTCCCCAATAGACTGCAGTGTTATCAGAACTGTTAGGAAAACGCAAAATTTGATTTAGATTTTCAATCATAAATATCTTGATAATCAGACAGGCGATCGGGTTGTAAAAGTCATGGGATTCCTGACTAACCTTAACGTTTATACATGTAATTATGATTGCAGCATGAGCTAAATCCAGGATTTTGTTTCAGAATCTGAGGCAATGTTACAGAGTCACTTTTAAGGGATAGTTGAGTTATACGAAAAGTGAACATTAAAAATGCGAGCCTTGTCATTGTTTTTTATGTTAGTATGGAAAAGTATCAAAGAAAAAAATGTCGTCTGAAAGGGGTGGCTTTTAAAATGCCCTCGTATTCAAAATATGACAAGTAACAGCAAAAGATTGTGGACCACACTTTCATGCTACATCATATTGGAGTATGAGGGCAGTTTAAGGTCTACAAAGTTAATGAAGAGCCTTTCACATACATGTATATGACATCCTGTGAAGATAATAAGCACATTTGTAAAAGGAATAATATCTCAAGAGTAGATAATATTTGTGACAAGTTGTTTGCTTTCCTTTTTATCCTTTATAAATTGTGTAAAATGTTACGCCACATGCACTTGGTCGAGGACCAAAGCTTGACTGCCCCTTTAACTCATCTTGTTCCATCTTTAGTGTATGAGTGACTGGTAATGAAATGTGTGGTATTGAATTGATGTTGTTCATTTGTTTACATCAATGAAAGAGGTGTTTGGTGTTGAAGACAGGTCTGTAAACAACATGCATTCTCTGTATGAATAAGACCTGTGGGTAGTTAACAGATCCCCTATTGATTACATGTTGAAGACAAGAACCAGACAATGAAAGTGCATTCTTGGCATACCAAGAAATCCAGCGCTCAGGCCCTCGTACAAGGTCAGTTATGTAACCCCGTCCCCCCAAGATACGAATGAACTTGAAGGTCAAAGGTGACGTCCTAATGTAATAGAGAGATTACAATAGATTCCATAACAAAAGAACTTCATTTGGACCTTCAGTGTGTATTGTGGCATATTGTACTTGCCTTTTGTTGAGATTAACCCTTAGGGTCATGTGCTACATGTACATCACATGATTTTATGACGTGTGTGAGTGTATATGTAGGTCATTGTTTTTTATATTGATAAGGTTTTGAATTTGTGTTGCCAGCCTTATTCAATATGATCTAGAGATGAGAACTGCTACATTTAGTTTTACATACGTGTGTGTGTGTGCTATGAATTTGTAAAAAAAAAAAAAAAAAAAATTGGTAATCATCATACTTAAATGATTAAAGATAAGGGTCCTGTTGCATAAAACTTACCATTGATGGTAACTTTGGCATCAATGGCAACTACCATGGTAACAGGGCTCAACAGCCAATTAAAATCAAGGTTTCCATGGTAGTTACTATTGATGGCAAAGTTACCATCAATGGTAAGTTTTGTGCAACGGGCCAAGAAGTGTTCAATGAAAAGAGATTTTCTGTAATTAATTTGTTTAAAGAACAAAGATTATTAGTCATCTAGCATTTTTTGTTTTTAGTGTTTGAAATTCTACTTCAAGATAACCCTGTAAGTTAGGGCTCTGATCGGATCGGAAGATCGGAGTGACACCCTCGCAGGCTCGCACCTTTGATCAGTATTGGATCGGAAGATCGACCAAAAAAATTGGCTGATTTTTTTTTTTTTTTTTTTTTAATGATGAAAATTTTCAATTTTTTAGCTATCAAATGCTCAAAAAAAAATTCATGGCTGGGATTATTTTGTCATTTGGAGTTGTAGACCATGTTTCTTGATATTTAGTGATTTTTCATGACTTTGAAATTAATAATATTAGTCTAAGAGCAGAGGCAAAACATGCGGGCCGCCATCTTGGATTATAATGCATATTCCAAATGACAATATAATCCCAGCCATGAATTTTTTTTGAGCATTTGAAAGCCAAAAACTTGAAAATTTTTGGCATTCAAAAAAAAAAAAAAAAAAAAATTCTGCTGATTTTTTCTGATCATTTTAATTGATCGGCGATCGGAAATTATTATCTGATCACCCCCGATCGGATCGGTATCGGCGTCCGATCCGATGATCGTTTACAGGGTTGCTTCAAGATCACAATTGCTAGATCATAATACATGTACATGTAGGCCTACATTTTAGTCAGATATACATACTGTAGTTGAACTTTTTAAAGGAAACTGCTGATGAAATATGTGATCATGTTATAAAGAGATGCATGTTCATATTCACAAACAAAATATGGTGGTTAAGGCAAGGAGTTACCAACTGCCTGGTTAAGGAAACTAACAACCCGAGGGGTCAACAATGCCATTATTGTGTTGGGATTGTTTGCATTGGCAAGCGCATGCAGGTACACTGTAGAGGCAGGATTATTTCCCCTGATTGCTTTCCCCGTTCAGGATGACTTATCTTTTTCCAGGATGACCTATCCTTTCCTGGAATGACCATTATGTAGAGGACATTGATTCCATTTAAAAATGTATTGTATTGTATCAGTGCCTACATGCATGTAAAGTCTAGTCTATAGTGTACATGACTACATGTACATTTTACATGCAAACATCAAGGTCCTTCGTGGTATTGAATGGATAAAATATTTATGATTGTATGTATGTCATACTGTATCAAGCTTCAAGTGTGCATAAATTATATGTATTACATAAATTTGTGCTGGTACAGGATTGTAATAAAATAGTTTGCTTATGAATGTACATGTACAATACACAGCTCCAATGCTCCATAGATGTACATTTACATGTACATGTAGATCAGCATTACATAAAGTGTGTGTGTTTGTTTGTTTGATTTTTCTTTCATTTGGGAAAACATAGGATGGGTAGTAAGATTTTTTTATAAAACTTTATTTTTGTTCTGACGAAGCAGCAGAAGATACAGTATGCCCTGAAACTGAAAGTGCAATAACTTGTAGCTCCTGGGAGCTCAGATTTGGCTCATTTTCAGAATCGAATCATGTATTAGATAGTTGACTACACTTATGTCATTTGTAAGTTGTTACAAATCAAAATAGAAAATCATAGAATTATGCCATGGTTCAGTCTAACATAATTTACATTGGTTGAAATTTCAATATGAGTGAACAGCAGATGTCGTACTTAATTACCGGTATGTTGTGAGGCCCTTTTTTTAATTGAACAAATTTAATGGGAGTGTAGTGTGTACATGTACAATTTTGTTTGCATAAGATGTTCAGCAACTTCAGCTCAGTTCAGTTTATTTCCAAGTATGTGTACAATTCATGTACCCTACATGTACATACAGTACAGTATGTAATTGTGTACATGTAGGGGTAAACCGCATACATGTACTATAAATGTTCATGCTTACCTACACATTCATGTTGTTGATCAAAATGGAACAGGAAAGCAACTACTGCTGAATGATGCATTACACTGGTTTCTATCCCACTCCCAGCTGAATAATAGGATGGGTTAGATGGTTAGATTTCCTAATCTTCCCTGCTGGTAATTCGTGGAACACTTGGCCTGATATCAAACCAGTGTCGTCCATTGGGTTCTTGGTAGCCGCGACACATTCCGCCAGCCTTCCTATCGTAGTCAAACTTTCAAAGCATTTCACCAATTTAAAGAGGTCTGCCAAGTCAAATGACATGAAACAACAAACTGACTACAATCATCACCAGTTGTTATTGTTTGAAAGCCATATTCATTACAAGTGTTTTTATTGCATAAAGCTACTTATTTTTTTATTCTAAAATCTAAATCAATCAACTAAATATGTTTCCCATCTCCTAGTAACTAGAGAGTGATAAGAAATTACTTGTACCATTACTTGCAATTTCTGTCAGTTACAGCTGTGTTGATAATAATATTCAAATTTCACAATGTTTCTTTCTTTTCACCCTAAATGTACCTTGTAGGAATGACGAATTCTATGTGGAAGTTATTTGAATGCTCTATTTCTTTCTATTCAAAACAAGATATTGTATTGATGTAGACAACTTGTTTATTGATGCGGTAATCCTAACATGTACATGTACATGATAAAATCTTGTATTGATACTTCACTATTAAGGAGACACCAATAAGTATGGTACCTTTTTGCATACAACTTCATACAAATGTGTTTGCACTTTGCAGTGTAGGCGGGAATAAATTTATGGTTGAAGTACTCAGTACACATTTCATTCAGTTGAATAAAACAATCGTCTTTGTATTCAAAATATGAGTTCAACTTGACATCTTTTATGGTAACAGTTCAGTTCATTCATTTTCAATTCACCAGATAACAAATCCATAAAATAGTATAAAATACCCAAAAGTGTACATAGTAGTCAGAATGCAAACTGTAGATAGACCTACTCAATGTGTTGTTTTTTGGGAGAAGCCATAAAAATGTACGCAGTTTGCATTCTTACTGAAATGCAAGCACTCTAATACCTGTACTCAAATACAAGCACTCATAATAGGTTACATTTACATGTACTGTACATAGTTTATCATGAGAGAATTGTTGTAAGGAAGTCTAAATGCAAAATGGCCTATTATTGCATACCTTGGAATCTTGGATTTCACTCTTTACACATGACTTTCAGGCCCAGCTTATTCTATACATGCAGACTTTACTGAAAGATTTAGTTACATGCCAATGCATTTCTTTTCAAGTATTCCCCTTTTTCCCATTTTCATGCTTGATCTGTAGCAAAAAAAAAACGGTTTCAAAAGTTTACAGACAAATAACCTAGATATTGTAGTATTGTTGCATATGTAGGGCTACGAGAGTACCAGTAGTCTCGACTTACATTGCGATACACATTTTCATGCTTGATGATTTTTGAAGTACGGTAGGGTGTTGGCAACTTGGCATATATATACATGTATACAAAGTGGTATTCTACAAGCTCAGACTCAACATGTGTATCTAATTTTTGAATTTTTATAGGATAACCAAATTCTATGATGACTTGAGCCAAAACTAATATGTACATGTATTTCTTATGTTCATGAGCTGTGTATGGCCTGTGTAAATATAGTCTACGGCTCTGAATGTTCAGACCCTGCACCATTAAAAACAAGTGCTTGTGCCATGCCAGCAAACTATTAATGTATGTATGTAGCTTGAGACTTGGAAATTGATTTTTGAAACACGATCAGAATCTATAACAATATTTTTTATTTGTGTATGAACAAAAATTTGCAGATTTTATCAGATTCTCAGAAAATTATCCTTTTCGTGCCACGATCAGAATCTATAACAATATTTTTTATTTGTGTATGAACAAAAATTTGCAGATTTTTTCGTGCCATGCCAGCAAACTATTAATGTACATGTATGTATGTAGCTTGTTCCCTGGCCTCTCCCATGTTATCATTTGTGAATGTATCGATAAAGTTGTTCCCACACTGAACAATTAGTGAGACTTGGAAATTAACTTTTGAAACACGATCAGAATCTATAACAATATTTTTTATTTGTGTATGAACAAAAATTTGCAGATTTTATCAGATTCTCAGAAAATTTTCCTTTTCGTCAAACATTACATGTATTGCAGGGGCCTACATATGACATGTACATGTAGCTGTAACTCGATATAATCTTATAAGTTAATTACAGTACATGTAAGTTCCTATGGGATTACATTGTAAAAGAAACTGTTTGGTAGCAATTGGAAAAAGTTGATTTTTGTCTCGCCTGCATAGCAAAAAGCGAGACATAAGCGCCGCTTTTCCGGTGACGGCGACGGCGACGGTGGCGTCAACATCAAAAACTTAACCTAAGGTTAAGTTTTTGAATTTTTGATATAATTTTTAAAGTATAAGTTCTTAGTCAATGAAACTTTGACTATAGGGTAATCAAGTATCCCCAATCATGTGAGTAGAATTTCAGATCACTAAGTTAAGGTCAAAGGTCATTTAAGGTCAACAAACTTGGACTATGTTGTAGTATCATCATCGAAAACTAACGTAAGGTTAATTTTTGAATTTTTGATATAATTTTGAAAGTATAAGTTCTTAGTCAATAAAAATTGGACTATAGGGTTATCAAGTCTCTCCATTCATGTGAGTAGAATTTCAGGTCACTAAGTTAAGGTCAACAAACTTAGACTTTGTTGTGGCATCAACATCAAGATTTTCAAAATGCTTCTTCTTCGTTCTTTTTCAACCGATTTTGATTCTGATTGTTTCATATGATAGGGCTAGGAGGGGGATTTAAAATTTCTACACAGAATCGTGAAATTCAGTATCTATGCTAATTTATGCAAATATATTCGAAATCACAAAAAAGGCTTCTTCCCCTACAATTCTCGACCGATTTTGATTTGGTTTGCTTTATATCGTAAAGCTAACTTTGGTACACTAAACTTGTACACAGAATTTCGAAATTGTTCTCCATTAATTAATTATGGTAATTTATGCAAATTTATTCCAAAAATAACAAAAATTGCTTCTTTTCCCCTCATTTCTAGACCGATTTTGATTTGGTTTGCCTTATCTGGTAGAGCTAAATTTGGAACACTAAACTTCTACACAGAATTGTGAGATTTTGCTTAACACATGGGAATAGGTTTATGAGACAATAAAGTATTTGAAATATGAAGGCATTTGAAGAGCAGTCCTTTTCAGGAGACATTTATAACTACGATATTCTTTCAAACTGAATACAAAGAATGAGCAAGCTCACAGTCACAACTTTATATATGTTTCTTTACCAGAACTCAACCTTCTCCTTTAAATGTTTGGCCAATATTGTACATGTTCCCTGTCTGTCATCATCATGTCCATCATGTTGGCTATTCTTAGCTGAACAGTCATGAGACAAACAGAGAGAGAGAGAGAGAGAGAGAGAGATCAGAGCGAGGCAGAAAGAAAGAGAGAGAAAGAAGGAGTTAAAGGAGAGGTAGAAGTAGATTTAGACAAAAGACAGACACTGAGAAAAAGGGGATAGAGAGAGAGAGAGAGAAGAGAAAAAAGAAGAGGGAGAAGGAGAGAGAGAGAGAAAGTGGGAGGTACGTTTAGAGATAGAGAAGGAGGGAGGGCGGGGCAGGGGGTAAGAACAAGAGTGAGCCAAATAGAGGAATAAAGAGAGATAGAGAGAAAGAAAGATATAACCCTGTTTAATCACCTCTCTTGAGCTACATCAGCCCTCGCTGAGTCACGCTAGATCATACCCACTCACGCTGACAACAAAGCAACTGAAAATCTATCACTAATGTATCGTGACACCGCACAGGGTATTGTAATAGCACTTGGTGCAAATTGTGTATACACCCTAAGTATACATGTAGGCTTCTCAATTATGTACAAGAAACACAGTGCTCAGCTGAAGAGGTGCATACATATGTACATGTACATGTGGCATAGGGAAATGTACATGGTTCTTGCTCAAGAAATATGCAATATCGACGTATCCATCTACCGGGTAATTAAAAATGGAAACCCTCAAAGAAATACACACATTTGTACTAATACTAAAACTGTTGTTGCATTTAAACCTAGATGTACATCTGTACATACGTGTATGGATTTTCTTTGTGCTTTTAATTGTAAAGGTAAAGTGAACATATGATAAAGATTTAAAAAAAAAATCTACTTCCAATGATGACATGGTCCTTAATACAGTATGTTTGTGTTTAATACCTACAGTACTAAATCTTTAGAATTGCACAGTGTTCTTGAAATTATCTTTCTCTATAGAATTAAGTACATGTGCATGTAGGTGTAATGTTCCTGATTAAAAAGTTGGCTCGGTAAATTAACATTGTAAGGCCTACCATAGTGTTTACATGTAGGCCTAGAGATACAAAGTACATAATTGCTGACTGTACATGTAAAAGGCTACTGATAAGTCTTAAAGGTAAAGACCAGTTATGGTCATGCGATTGCATTGTGAAAGAAACGTTGTGGAATCGATCATAAAAGGTTGATCGTCTAGCATCTAGCATCTGTAAGGTTCTGGAATCATCAAAATGATAAGAAATTTGGCCCATTCTTTGTAAAGTTACAAGCACTATACACAGAAAGATGTATATGGGACTACCTTATATCTCTCAAAGACCATGATAGAAACAAATTTACCAAATATATCAATTAGTAGGCGGTTTCCCGGCAAATTTTTTATCATCATGTATTAGTCAAAACATATTCTTTCACATGATTGGTAATGAGAGCTTCCATTTCATTTTTTGAAATTTGGGCGTTTCCAATACTGGTCTTTACCTTTAATAGGTCTCCTGCTTTAGCTACATGTACCATGGACCTACTACAAATGCATGTAGTAGGTCCGTGGTATACATGTATGTATGCCATTGAGTATTTGTGGGCGTGTCACTAGGTTGATAAAAGAAATTTTTAATTTAACTTGGTATTGGTATCCACACAAAGGAACTTTGCTACATGCATACATGTATGTTCAACATGACGATATCAAAATTAAAACGGCCTCGTGTTTGTTTTATTTATTAGATCCTCTAGCTCTTTCTGACCATACACTGCACATGTAATGCATTTATAAGAAAATCTAGAGCAAGATGTGACAGTACTTGGTAACCACGCAGGCTATCATTATGCACTAACTTTTGATGGTTTGGGTGTAGTGTTGATCCTTTTAGGGAGACTTGTACAGCAGTATGTTGACCATACATACAGTGCTAGCTGTAGGATTACAGATACATGTACACTATTTAGTAGTATTACATGTAGGCATGCTCTTAGCCTCTTAGGCATACCTGGGGAGCGTTTCACAAAGACTAAGATCAACTTCAGGTGGGACTTAACTACGGCAGGCCGTTCATGCCACTGTTTGCTCTCACCATTATGTTAAAGGTAAAGACCAGTATTGGAAACGCCCCAATTTCAAAAAATGAAATGGAAGCTCTCATTACCAATCATGTGAAAGAATATGTTTTGACTAATACATGATGATAAAAAATTTGCCGGGAAACCGCCTACTAATTCATATATTTGGTAAATTTGTTTCTCTCATGGTCTGTGAGAGATATAGGGTAGTCCCATATACATCTTTCTGTGTATAGTGCTTGTAACTTTACGAAGAATGGGCCAAATTTCTTATCATTTTGATTATTCCAGAACCTTGCAGATGCTAGATGCTAGATGATCAACCTTTTTTGATCGATTCCACAACGTTTCTTTCACAATGCAATCGCACGACCATAACTGGTCTTTACCTTTAAGATAATATTATTTCATATAATGATTTCTCAAAAAATGTAGATTTGTAACCATAGTTTCTAAGTCCCTTGGGAGCCCAATGCCAGTAAATGCATGGTGAGAGCAAACAGTGGCATGAAGGGCCTGCCATAGTTAAGTACCGGTATAACTTAAAGTCGATCTTGGTCTTTGTGGAACACCCCCTCGTATCTATACACTGTTTATTGATATTGATAAGATTCGACCCGTAAAGTACACATGTACTACTTGGTCTTGGAGAATTTAATGTAGTGCTGCATCATCTTGCATGACTGCATACTGTATGCACCAGTGTTTATCAACATTCCCTGGTACTGTACTTGCTGATTGTTTAATCTCTACTATCTCAGAGTACTAATACAAATGCCACTCCCATAGTCAGTTGGTCATTGTCAGTTGTTGCATAGGTCATTACAGAAAACAGCTGGACTCAAGTCCAGACACGCATTTATGCTATATATAATAATGATCAAGGCCATGTTAACTCATCATAAAGGATGTGTACAGTGATTCAGAACATGAATGACTTGTCTTTTATACCATGGTGTGGTGGTGGTGGTGGTAGTGGTGGTGTTGATCAATAGCTCTTTGTTCCTAACTTCCTACATATATCTCCATTCATACATAACGCCATAAATACCTACAAACAATGTATATGGACAATTAAATTGGTATTCAATGTGTTTTGCTACATTTAATTATCTTATATAAACACAGCGAAATTGAAATTATTTCCTTCACACAAAGCCAGTGGTAGTACATGTAGAAGTATGAATGAGTATGATGTGCATGTGCCGGTTCATGAATTTTGAGTAAGAGTACTTTCCTGAAATGACTCCTTACATGTAAATATGGTTTATAATCTCTTTTTACCCAACCGGTAACAACAATATGAACTTCTTTTTGTAGACAGAAAAGACTTGTTTTGTTTGGATATTTTGAAATATATAACTTTGTGTCCCATTAAAGTGTACGCTGTATTATTGAACATGATATTCATTTTAAGTTATACAGGTAGGCTAAATCAAACTACACTAAGGAGTAAATGCAAGTATTCCTTGATATGGAGTCGGGCTAACTCGGACCCAGGGACAAATCGGCCCGCTGAAAAAACAGTCATTTTTTGCAGGTTAAGGGTTAGAGTTATGGTAAGGGTTAGGATCAAATGACAAAAAATGATGGTTTTTGCAGCGGGCCGAGTTGTCCCCGGGTCTGAGTTAGCCCGGATCCCTTGATATATATTCATTCTGTTGTTGTTGCAATACTCAGTGTATTATGGATTTGTTACCATCATTTTTGTAGTCTTTCAGTCATTGACAAGTAAGCAAAAAAATTCACTGAAGGTGTAACTCAATGTATAACCGCTTTCCTTTGCTTGTTCTTTTCAGTCGGAGAGATGACTTGGAATCACTAGGGTATGTGTTGATGTACTTCAACAGAACGAGTCTGCCATGGCAAGGCATGAAGGCCATGACCAAGAAGCAGAAGTATGAGAAGATCAGCGAGAAGAAGATGTCAACACCAGTTGAAGTCCTCTGCAAGGTAAGAAAATGTTTGAGGACATCCAAGTGTTCAACTTTCTTCAATTCAGCATTTATTAAATTTTCCATAATAAAAACAGTAACATCGACATACAGTAAATATAAAAGAAATATTACCGGTACTTTTACATAATTATTATTAAATATAGTAAAATATTGACGATAAAAAAAAGAAGAAGAATTTGGTTGCTGTATAAAAACCCTAGTGGATTTGTCTGGACAGCCACCGTAAACAGTAACATTAGTGAAAGAATCATACAAAATGATAGATGAATAAACAATAACAAACAAAAAAAACAAAAAAAAAACAGAGTAGAACATAAGCAAAAACAATAATATAGGCTGCACAACCATAAACAAAATTTCACTGTGGAGTAATTTGAATCATTTTTGGGAGTGGAGAGGGTACAACTCTAACTTAAGAATGATAACAACAGGGCTCGACATATGGGCACCCAAAATAATAAGTCTGGATCTCAACAGTTTCAACATTTGCACATGTATATGTAGGTCATGTGCCCACAAACCCTGAAATTTTAGTCTGGACCTCCCTATGAAAAAGTTAGTGCAGAGCTTTGGTTGGATGAACATGTATGAAGTGTCTTTCCGTAGGACACAAAGTAGATGTACTCAATAAATACAATTATTATCAGAATTTAGCTGAGCTAACTTTGATATGATTTTTGTTTGTTTTTTGTTTATCATCATCTCCTGCAGGGATTCCCAGCAGAGTTTGCCATGTACCTCAACTACGCCCGTGGCCTGCGCTTCGATGAGAACCCTGACTATGTGTACCTAAGGCAACTCTTCCGCATCCTGTTCCGCACCCTCAATCACCAGTACGATTTCACCTTCGACTGGACGCTACTCAAGCAGAAGGTCACCCAGCAATCTGCACAGACCAGCGTCTCCAACGGCGTCAACCCGGCACGGCCAAGCATTCGGAGAGCAGGAGTAAAAGCAAGCGCTGAGGAGCAATACATCAATCAACCTTGCAACTCTGGCTAACTATAACACGAGCGCATCCCCTGCCCGGCAGTATTGGTCATGTCTTTTCGTCATACAGTAATAGGACGTTAATCGCAGTTCGTATCGAAGCATGAACAAGCTGTGTTCCTAATGAACAGCAACCGTAAAGCTTTACAGAAAACAATGACATGCCGTTAACCAATGCACAATGCTTCGAATCACCTACTGAACAAACCAATGATGCGGTTTGGACTAAGAGAAATGGACTTTGTACAATGCGTTTCAAATCAGGATGAAGACGAGGACTGGTGATGTAAGAAGGAGATGGGTTGCTCAAACACTCTGCTATATGAATTAATGCATGATATATTACAGAACATTGTGAATTATATTTATGTGGGTAAAAACAATGTAGGGGACATTACTATCATTATTATCATTACATGAAATAAACAGCAAGTTACAGTTTTGTTGTATGCAGTCACATTTTCTGGAGTTATTCTTTGCATCCTTGGTGTTACCTGTCAATTAATCATACATATCTTGTCCGATCTTGACGTTTCAAATTGTATAGCAGTCGAAATGTAATTTGTTTAATCAGTTATTTTATGACACTATAATTGTGATGTTTATGATTATACTTTGATGTACCTGACACTGAATTAGTTTCATATAAACAGTGTTTGCAAACTCCTGTGAATGACTACAAAATGGTCTCTGCTATATTGTTTCATTTTCATATCAAAGCAGGGACCTTTTTGTAGTCATCCCAAAACTTTGACATATTTTCACGTTTTGAAGGGTTTTTACAAATCTTTGTTATTTCACACAGAATCGTCAGGTTCATTCTATCTATAGCACGTTTGTATAAATCTAATCTTATTTGTAAATTGAAGAAAAAAAATCCTTTTCTTTGGTGACCAAATTTGGCTTTGTCCAGAAATAGAATCACATGAAGGATTTTGCCCATTTGTGAGATCATATGTAGAATTTCTCATGTTGTCAGGATTTGTATGGTAAGACACAGTTGTGTATTGTAAATAGCAGTGGATTCATGTAAACTATCCTGGCAAAACATGAGAATTAAGTGATATTATAATTTTTTCTTTTTAAAAATATTTCCCCTCTGTTTAATGTATTGCATGTCACTGTGTTCTTTTGTGATATCAAAATTGTACATACTGTAATTGTAGATTATATGTGGACAAAATAAAGAAAATACACATGCAAAATGTATGCACTGACATGCAATACATATTCATCTAAGCTTTTTAATATAATGAATGTACATGTCTGAATTTAATGTTTACTTTTGCATCTGTTATCCAACCTGAACTAAAGGCTTTGTACGAGTTTGAGTACCTGTAAGTGAGTTAGCATGAAATGATTCGTTTGGGCAGTTTCACTGATGATGTATTAATCACTATGGGATGAACTGATCATTTCAGGAATGTAGCCAAGACACGCCATGTTGAAACGCGACATGATGAGCTTGACACGTCATAACTCGTGCCCAGCTATTCTCTCCTCGACACCCTCATTTATCCTCGGTAGTTCTTATCTTCTCTTCTGCTCTTGCTGATTCTTAAGTTTCGTAAGAAACATCTTGATCACAGGTTTCATAAAATACCAAACTTCAGTTGCGAGAGATATGGCTGAATAATACCACAGCCACATTAGCGAGATCAACGCAAGACTGACAACACATGGAACAGGAATTTACATTACAATAAATAGACAAGACACAGTCTGTCTGGAGTTTGTTTTGTGGTTTAACCGAGGTGTGAAGAGTAGATGGGACCAAGCAAGCATCTGCATTCTTATATTCTGTACGCCAATCTATGCCATCCTCTGCAGAATAGCCACAGTTCTTACTCGACGGTTGATTTGCAACGGAACAACGTGAAGACCACGAGCTTACGCGAATCGTTGTCTTCTTTTGTTTACTTGACAAATTGCTCCTGCATTTGCCAAATAAAGAAGACATTTTATGCATAACTTCTTGGTTACCTGAAAGTCTGCCACATAAACAAAGAAGACACTTTAGGGAATTTCAAAATATTGGGATTGCGATCTGTTTATTCTGGGGACGTGAGCATTTTCCAAGATGGCACCTATAGTAAGACTGTCGACTTATTGCTGATGTTTCTCGTCCAGAGGAGAAAGAGAACTAGGATAATGTCATCACAGTGTCCTTTGATTTAATCACTATTTTCTTTGAGCTGTGTTTCCTGTATTATGTCCATTGGTTTAATATACACACAACTCTTGAGTGAGTGAAGACGTGTTTGTATGAAATTATCATCAGATGAAGAATACTCTTGTGAAATAGTTGTGAGATCAGAAATTGATTTTAGTTTATAAACAAATTTGTCAGACTAGATATCTTTAGTCTTTATTTTATAGTCAAACTTCTTTTGTTTTGCATTATTTTTAATCTTCATCATTATCGTTTCCTTCTCCTTCACGTATTTCACCTATGCCTTCCTCTGTGTATGTGCTTACTTGTTTTAATCTTACATGAATATTTCATTTGTTATATTTCTTATGGTATTGTACAAGTCATTTTTATTTGGATACGGTAGTCGGTGTAAGTCGGCACAGTTCCTCTGCCTTCATTGATGAATATATGTTAGGATACAATGTCATCCACATAGGACATTGCATCCTACCATTCGTTACCCTCATTCTCAAGCATGTAATTTAAATATTTATTTGTACTTTTGTGTATATTTTTTTCAATCTGTCTAATTCTGGAGGGGTATGAGCCTTCAATTGCAAAGTAAATCGGCTCGACCTCTGGTGGAAACGATGTATGACTCAAATTTGATACTGTATTTGTCCAAAATGTCATTCATATTATGTACATTATGTTTGTTCTCTCTTGCTTACTCCTTACACAGAGGGAAAATGAAATGAAGTCGGGTATTGATTTTACCGACCTCTGTGTAGGCTTGATTTATTACCCCCAAGTCAACTGTAATCGTTGGAGTAATGAGAAGAGGGAAGAGCGCACTGTATGGTGCATTCATTGTACAGCAAACTGTGACTTTTGTTGGTACAGTAAATAAAGAAAATTAGGCATAAACTGCTGTGATGTACATTGAAAACTTACCAGGATATGGTGTCTCTATTTGTTGTGTGTTTGTTTTTGTTACTTTAAAGATGGAGTAGATTTGCTGGGTGTGCTTATTGGGAAAATTAAGTTTTTAGTCCATCATTGGGTATGAACCATAAAACAAAACATTTTCACAATTTACTGAGTGTGGTTTGACTTTCAAAGGGTTAATTTTATTTTTCATATTTCAGTTTCACTGCATTATTTGACATGGGGAGCAATCAGCATACATGTACTTCAACACATTTTGTTATTTCAGACAAATCAGGATTTACGGGGGGGGGGGGGGGGGGGGGGGGAGTGTGCACTCCTTTTCCCCTTTAAAAAAACTTCTTTTTTGTTGCCAGGGGCGGGGGGGGGGGGGGGGGGGACATAGATAAAACACAGATAAAGGGTGTCTTTAAAATTCTAAAACACCCCCTTTTTGCCAAGGGGGGGGGGGGATTTTGATATTTTTTACTAACTTTATATCAGGGTAGACTTCCCCTTCATTCTTTACAGCCTTTGGTTAACAGATGGCACAAACGGGGGATTGCCACAGTCGACATGTGTAACACACTCCCAACAGTTTAGCATTCTTGATTTTTATTATCCATAGTGAGTAAAGAAAGAAGGGGACACAGCTAGAAAATTTGCACAGGTTTCATCTGGTTTCTAATCAAGGCAACGTGAAGAGTGACTTGGTCCACTAAGCTACTTGTATAACATGTAATGTATTAAACTAATCTATACTAAAAGGTGAACTGAATGAAATCAGAACCCCAAGGTTTTTATTAAGAGTCATTACCTTGATGGTACGTAACTCTTTCTTTACATGCAATTGTTTGTCCTAACAAATAATACAGTTCAAGGAAATATATCAAAACCATTTCTAGAGAGCTAGGAGACCATCAGCTTGTATCATTAAACATACCGAATGATTAGTTCACATATGACGTTGGAAACCACATTATTTTTATTTATTTATTTATTTTTTTTTTTTTTTGGGGGGGGGGGGATCTTTGGTTGTTGTTTCTTCAGTTTAAATGAATGGAAAGTGGGGATGTAAAGTAACTTGACACAACAAAGGCACTGCTTGCACTCGATGTCATTGTGTTACAAGATAGATATACAAAGCATATTACGCTCATAGTACACCATGAAAATAAATACGCATCCATTAAACTGCAACATATGTGAACGAACCTTTCAAGACATGCCCTGGTAAATCGGTGGTTTGATGTGACATGTGATGTGGAGGACCCTCAAGGTAGCCAATTGTATTTTACAAAGGACATATGTCAAGAGGTAACATATACACCAATGAAACTCTCACGAAAGCGTGAAGTCGGTCAATATCTGCTATATTACACGCTATCTTACATATAACTACAAAGCTGACATTTTGTGAAGGAGTACTTTACACGTACATCTCTGTGAATAGTAAACTGACATTTGCTCCAGCAACGTTTAATTGGGCTTTACTTTTGCCAAAGAGATAATAGGGTTAGGTTTAGGGTTGCAAATAGGTTTTAGGTTAGGATTAAGGCTGGGTAATGCGCTACTGTAGGTCCAGGGATAAAGTTAAAAATTCTGTTACTTAGGAGCAATCGTTTCTGGAGCATGTGTCCATACAACCCTGTAAATAAGACCAGAAATAACTTGACTCGCTTGCATTCCTTTATTCCCTCCCTTTTCTGTAAAGAAAGGAGCACAACTGCTTCATCCTTTACCCCCTTTATAACATAGTGGAAATGTGTCATATTTCTGATGCTAAATATACACCTTGGCTTCCAAAAATAGGACACTTTTGACATGATGCTTTGTAAAAGAGGATCATTGAGGCCAGTTTGAAGATGGTTTACTCTATTTAAAGCCTGGCATTTTCAAAGGCAGGCAATTGGATTATCCTAGAGTACCAAATATACATTCTAAACAATTTATAGTTACTGTAACCTTAAAGGGTGCCAAACACCAAAAATATCCTGTTCTGTTTGTAGCATACTCGACAAGGGGGTGAATGAAACCTGTATAAATGGTCAACAAATCACAGACTGGAATCCGAAACGGAAGTAGGGCGCTTAACATATACATTCTCTTGTTTGCTTTACGCACCATTTCTTGAACATGTTCTCCCCATTTCAAATCTGATTGTACCGTGACTCCAAGTATTTTCACTAATTTAACCTGGTTCAGAGAGTGATCTGCAAGTGTTGCGCTTAAGGGGAGTAGGTCAGTCTTACCAAAGTACACCCTCATGGTGTGACATTTCTTCACATTCCGACACATGTTATTTTCATCACACCACTGCACCAGATTATCGAGTGTAGGTTGTACCTTACTGATCGCGCCCTGTGTATATATGTCAGGGGGTTCCATGTCGCTTTCTATATTTCAAATAAAAGCTTGATATTACTTCTCATTTTTAAAGTTTTAAAGCCATACTGTAGTAAAAGCACAACTGCAAAATCCCTCATGTGTGTCTCAGGTCAGCTGTAGCATTATGGTCCCGTAACTCGCCGTTTCCCTGTCTGCGCCGTTGGTTCTTGCATCGAGTCCTCCGTCTACTAAGTGGGAATTTGGTATTTGGTTTTGCAATGTTGGCAGGGTTGGCCATGAGATGTTGTTAAGCAGTAAACTAGGGCTAAGTTTCATCAGTTAAGTATCGCTTTAAGTACGCTCCCAGTCAACATAACTTATGAGTAGACTTGTTAACACATTAGTACACACTCACACATAATGGGGCACAATGAGCACATTTCCTACCTCAGTAACACACAAAGTGTTTCCTGTTATCATTTACTCTTTTAATACCAGACTTTTATTCTAATGAAAACCAGGTACATTAAAAAAAAACGTATTTCATACATTCTCGTTATACACAAATTATATTTAAATGTACCCTTTAAAAGCCTTTTTCGAAATTGCCCTTGTCATTAAGTGTGTACAGTTAAAATCAAACACATATAAGCACTGTAATACAGTAATCTCTATGAAACTCCCCTCTAAAATTTGTAGCATGGCCTCATCCAATATCTATGGCAAGGATTGAGAGGGTTACGCTTAAAATGCATCCTTCAAGAAGGAAATTATCAAAAGGCTCTTTAAAAACACAACAGGGACTTATCCCTGTGTGTAGTCGATTCAAAAGAGAATTTTCAGAGGAAAATCAAACCTAAATTACCTTGAAAGAAAGCAGATTGGATAAAGTTTGAACAAAATCAGAAACAATAAATGAAAAAGTTATGAATTTTTTAAAGTTGTAGTCACTATACAAGTGGGCACTCCCAATTGGCTTAATTCAGCAGTGTCACTGTGAAAAGTGCCAGACAACTTTCTCAACACAAAATAATTAAAATGTCAATTTTCCAAAATGTATGACTTAGGAGGGTCTTTTGTTTTCAGAGAACCTTTGAATATATACGTTACCCACAATATATTTTGAGACGTGCCCCAAGGGAGAAGTCACTCAGGAGAAAAACAGAAATTTATGATATTTTCGTACATGACAAACCAGGAATTAGCCATGAATACGTCACAATCCCGTGACCTAATTGTCAATTTGAGTTTCACATAGATTTAGTGATTTCATATTTTAGACACTCAGAACTTTCTTATCATTGGCCCGATTTATTTCTAATTTGCGCAATTTTAAATCTTTTTTCCCACTTCTATACAAAAGAACTTATTACAAGGATTGGATTGCCCTTTTAAGGACATTTGGAAGGAGAAAAAACTATTTTGAGACCCTTAAAGTAGATATATCGGCAAAGACCCTGTAAATAATATTACTGGCCTAGTACTGTTCCGATTTATAAAAAAAATAATTGAACACAAATCAAGAATGACATGCAAAAATACAAGGTAATCAGTTGCATGATTTATTAATTTGCTGAACAGCATAATTCATAAAATTAAAGGAATACGGTACATTTTTTTTCTCAAGAAGTGAATATTTGAGTTACCTTCCGCATCAAAATTTGTAGTCATCAGTAATACTGAACACGTGTATAAAATAGCGCTATAAAAATCTTTTTTTTGAAGTATGGTGGGCTGGTGCATAATATAGATATAGCCTCTACTAAAAAATGAAAATAATAAACAATTATAACCCTTACTTCAGTGAGTTTCATCAAATTCCATTGGTCATTACATGTACCTATTTAAACATGATGTGTACTCCTTTACATTTATATTCAGTTTTGGAGGGTTCAATTTTAAAATTGGGCTGTATTCTGGTCAAAATGAGAGGTACTTGGCACTGTCTGGATCTCACCTTTAAAGTTATTTCCTAGCACTTACTTAGTACCACAAATTCTACAGGTTGGATTTTCTAAATAATAAGAACTCAGTTACCAGATGGACAGCTACTGCAGTATAATCTTTCAGAGATCAAGATTTGGTCGTTCAAGCATGCAAATACATATACCTTACTCGCTGAGTTGGTGCATTTCAAACCCAATGATTTTGTGCATACAGGGTAAATAATTTGTCCATAATTAAAGTCCAATAACACAGATCAAGAATGGCACTATGGTTGTCTTCCTTATTTCTTCTGTTTAGTCTGTTTCCTCTTTGTGCTACTACCGGTCCTTCCAGTGCCTTCACTCCTCCTCCCGTCATTGAAACCATCCCTATCAAAGTCCAACCTACTCTTCAGACTGGCCTCCTTCCACTCGACCTGAAGCTTCTCCAGCATGTCTTTGGACAGTAGACCTTGCTTGACCAGTTCCTCGCTCAAACGTCCAGAGAGTCCACCAAGCTTCTGAGATAGGTCATCTCTAGATGGTCCTTCTCCTTCCAACGGTTGGTGTCTTTGGTGAGGTAAATATTCCTTCTTGGTGTCTCTTGTTTTCCTGCGGTTGGTGCCGTCTTCTGTCCCTTCTTCAGACTTGTCCTTTGAGGCAGTCACATCTTGAGATAAATACAAAAGGAGAGATATATATTAAGATTGATTTCCTCTACCAGCTGCATGGTTCTAGAATGATTACATGTATGGCAGGCAAAGAAGTCCATCAAACAGACCTTTGTTACAGCTGCCTTCAAATAATTGTTAAGCCTGTCTGCACTAGTTTGGCCAGGAGGGATTAAACCACCCAGCTTGGTCACTGACGGGTGGTTATCTTATCAACTCAGCTCTCAATTAACATAAGAAAAAGAGGATCATGGGGCGCCAACGGGCACCACTTAGGCATTGTTTTCTATATAGAGGGAGCAAGTAGCTACAAGTAGTACAGTGGAGCTTAAAAGAGTGAACTAACAAATCAAAATAAAATCATGAAGTAATTCTGATGACTGGTTGATGTTAAGCTCAAATTTCCTCTTTAAATCCCTATTCTCTTTTGCACGATAGCACAATATACACTTAAACCTGCCTTACTGACCACTTGTGTACCAAGGTCACACTTTTTTGTCCCTTGAACTCACCGGAATATAGATTGAAAGGAAATGTGTAGGATGACCAACAGCAATAATGGTCACTTTCCTGCATACCTAAACACTTTTTTATGATGCAGCTTCAATTGTAGAAATATTCCACACAAACAAAATATATCAAATTTTTTTCCTAAGGCAACCAGATGGTGTTACCTCAATTTGTGAATACTCACTCACGATCATAAGCTATAGGGAACATCTAACATATAATATCTGCTAATGTGAATGTTAGAAGAACAGAGTGTTTCATAAAGCTGTTCGTAAAGTTACACATGACTTTACAAACGACTTATAGATAGGATGCCCAAAGTTTTTTCTGATATTTCCAATAACCTCAATTAAGTTATGGCAAAAAATATACTTTGCATTAAAAATGTTTATCATAATAAGAATGTTAATCTACATATGCACAGTTCATCTTTAGTTGATGCAGTTAATGATGATTGATCATCCCATTTGGCTTTTCATATACAAGTCGTTTGTAAAGTCATGTGTAACTTTACGAACAGCTTTATGAAACACCCCCTAGAACCACCTTAAATCACTAACTGATTATTTATAAACATGGTACGGTCAAACCTGTTTTAGCAACTACCTGAATAGAAAGACCACCTGTCTACAAAGACCACATTTTCAATTTCCTCTCAATTAGGTTTCTCAATGAAACCTGTAAAGAACAAGTACATGGAGTCCGCCTACTTATACAGATCAATTTTCATGTTTTCCTTGATTAGTCTCTATATACAGGTTTCACTGTACTCGGAAACACTCACCTCCTATCTTTCCATGGCTCTTCTTCTGTTCTATATCAGGATCCGGGATGGCTGTCATTCCGTTAGACCTGGTCTCACTGGCCCTGATCAGCTTGGTGATGTTGATGACCCCCATCTGAATGATATGATCCAGCTCTGCTTGTACGTCCTGTATCAGGGCCGTGTCGGGAAACATGTCCATGAATCGATAGCTGAGACATTGAAAAGAAAAGCATTAAGAGAATAACTGGACATTGAATCGTTTAGCAACATTTGTGAATATTTAATCCTATATTTTACATACATGTATTAAACAATGTTTTTAGACAATTGTGGAAAAGCTACCCTTCATAAAATCTCTGAAGAATCTTTTTCAAGAAAGACCTATTGTACTTTAGACAACAACAACAATTTTTTTTTCCCCCCTACAGGACTATGTTATTTGTAATTCTGAATGGGTTTAGAGGCATTTGAGGATGCAAGCTTGATTTAAATAGCATGATTAACATTGATTCAATCGAACCAGTCCATAAAGGCCAGTCTCAAATGGTTTTACGATACATTTGCCTCTTCAGGAAAGGGTTCTACAACACACACAAAGACAATGAATGTGACAACTGCAGACAGACATGTGACGTGACATGAGTATGCATGTAGGTGGCCTCTTTGTCAGGGTTTCGTCTGTAGACTTACCTTAGCCATAGGTAGAGATCCATGACATCATGCACTGCTTCTAGATGCATCAGATCACGGATGTTCTTAGGGACTGCAAGAGGCCATCCAACAGAACGACAGAACCAGTCAAATGTGATGGGTTGATTCCTACTATACTGCCTGGCAAACTGAAATAAAATGGACAAACGAGAGAGAGAGAGAGAGAGAGAGAAAGAGAGAGAGTTCCAAGATAGATAAATAGCCTTCAATATATTTCCAAATACCCTATCAAGTATTACAGTACATAATTTGAAAGGGAGACAACAAGTAACTAACGGTTTGCCCATGGCATGTCAGTGATGTGAGCAAGAGACAAAAATGTCCATTTACACACCCATAGAGAGGAAAACGGCTAATCCAAGATCAGAACTAAGCTTTCCTACTGGTGCAATTCATACATTTCCATTTTGGTTTTATTCAGTAATCCTTTCCTTGGTCTTGCTTGTGATAAAGAGGATTAACTTTTCATAAGATTGGTGAATATTTCAATTGTATCTATGCACACAATATGTACAAAGTTTATGACATGTTTGAAATAATAATAGGGTAATAAGAGTATCCTCATCAGTACGAGGGCACTGCAATCACATTATTACCCCGACTTTAGCTGAGCTTCCATGAAAAGGCGCTCAAGCATTCAAGGAATTTTCTCCTACCATGCCATGCTATCTTACATAACTTCTGTTGCCAGAGCGTTACCAGAGGCAAAATCAAAATACTTATACTTCTTGACAAACAATCATCTGTTCAAAGCCAGAAGGACATTAACTCAATGTTTAATTATATGAGTTAAAGGCCCACTGCACTACTTGTAGCTACTTGCGCCCTCTATATAACAAACAATGCCTAATCGGTGACCATTGGTCCCCCATGATCCTCTTTTTCTTATGTTAACTGAGAGCTGAGTTGATGAGATAACCACCTGTCCAGTGACCTTGCAGGGCAGTCTAATCCCTCCTGTAAACTATGGCAGATAAGCTTTAATACCTTCTGGCTCCAAACAGACAATATTAAAGTAAGCGTCCATTCAAACCCTTTTGTATTCATCACTACTACTTAACATTATACAAATTGGTATGTTACAAATGATACAAATTGGCTCTCGCATGGTGCACCCGCAAGCCTATTGTATATTATACAAATTGATATCTAAACTAATTTCCAATCTTGAAAATACAAATGTATACAGTGAAAAAAACATAAACTTCAGTTCCAATTAATATAAAGTCTTTAGAATAAGCACTAATTGGCAAAAGTAAGGGTACCTTGAGGAACATAGTACAAATGAAAGGTAGTTTCCTGTTGATGGGGGCACAGCAGAAGACGTATCTGGCACGTAGATGAAGGGGAACGTGTTGAATCATATCAGCTAAGAACTTGAAGTCATCCACATTACATACAAAGTAATTCTTCTCTACTATGGACAAATTGATGAAGATTTCCTGTTTAAAACAAAATAAATCCAGGAAATTATAAATTGGAGTTTCAGATAATAACAAATATTGTCAAAATGTACATTATATGTAATAACGAAATTATGAATGATGGATGCAATGACTGGTTTAAAAATCCAAATTTTTCTTCTTCTTCTTTTCTTGATATAATCACATGATTTTTGTAAGTTAGTGCCAGGGGAACGTCCAGTGAAAAATAACCCCTGGTACTTTGGTGGTGGAGGCACAATAAACTTTACAATTTGAAAATGGTGAATATCACTTTCATCAAGTAGTTATGATCAATATGGTAACACCAAAGATGCATTGGATTATTATCAATACTATCAGTACTTTGTTAAAATGAAATGTCAATCATGAATATGTGAAAATGAAGATGGTGCACTCCATTATTCAGCAAAATTGGCACAAACTGAATAGTGATAACAACTGACTTACAATGAGATTTGATAGGGTTGCATCAGGCAGATGATAGGCAAACAGTTCAATCTGTTCAGCTGTCGGGTGGAGACCTCCAGCTTCTATCTTCTCCACAGGATTGGCTAGAATCTCTTTGAGGAGGGGTAAATCATCACCATGGAAGGTGGTAGCTTCCCCCTCCTCAAACTGAGTCCGAAACCTCCCTGCTCTACCCGCTATCTGGAGTGCCTGGAGGAAAAAAATAAGAAATCAGATTTGTCAGTTCCTCAATAATAATTGTCAAAATAAAATGCATTGATTAATGTTTTTCCTAGCTGCGTGAATATTCATGCATACTGCATAGCTTTCCATTTGCCCTCTGAACCCTCTAATTCTTATTCAGATGCGAAGTCTGGATGCACGCATTCCTTTTCCTTTGTTCCGTCATAGGAATGTAGATATGCAAATTTAACACTAGCGCTCATGTGACTGGGTTTGGGAGAGTGTGAATGTGTACGAGTTATACGTTAGCGAGAGTGGTGGGCAGAAGCCATTTTGTTGCGAGTAGAGAAGGACCTGCTGTGTCGCCCTGGGGAGGGAGTACATATGACAGTGAAGGGAGGATTTTTGGGCTTGCTGTTCAGAACGAGTGTGGTCCCCTTTTTTATTGCTGCTTTCTCATTCTGCTGTTGAGAGCGGAAAGAGCAGACGACCGTCCTTCGGACACGATCCCTCCGGGAGGCAGGCAACGGGGTCTTCAATCTACAGAATAACTGTAAGTCTTACCTTTAAGCTCACCTCTCATTTTATTCACATTTATGACCCTGTTTTATGCCCTATAGTGTAAACGGATGCCTGGAGAAATGTTTCTAGATGTTGCATATGAATATTTATCTTTAAGTAATTTAATTGGGATTTGTGTCATGTGGAACGACACAATACATGTTTGAAATATTTATTGTTTTTGTAAGTGCCTTTTTTCCGGCAGACACGGAAAGTCAGCCATGCTGGAAGTCAGCCATTTTGAATGTCAGCCATTTTGAAAGTCAGCCATTTTGAATATATTAAATGGCATGTAGCCATCTTGAATTCTGATGCAAACAGAATGCATTAACTGTTTCTGTTATAAACATTTCTAAAGTCAGAAATAAGTTGAAATGTTATTAGCATTGTTTACAAAGGCTGGTATGAGATACTGGAAAGGAAGTTTCTGTCTTTAGATATGTTAAAGCTATCTGATTTTGTGCATTTCTATTAATGATGTTTAAGTCAACATTGTATGTTTATATTGTGAGAAAGTCCTTACATTTTGAGAACATTTGTTGATGTGTTTTTGTATCAAACTAATATGATAGGATACCATGTTTATTATTGTTTATTAATTGTATTACAGCCGTTTAGGGTGGTGTTCAACCACATTCCATTGATCGACTCTACGAAGTACAACAGACCGATTTAGACTGTTTTCTACCCTGCGATATGGTGAACTCATCGAGCCATCGAGCCATTCGACCCAGTTCTCGTTCTACATGATTCCACGGTCATCTAACGCAGTGGACATTTTCGCGCACACAATTTTCTGACGCGGTGGACTTTGTCACGCACTCCAACGTTTGTAACGCGTTATCCTTTGAACGAATAGTATAATGGCAGCCTTAATTTAATTGACCCTCTTAGGAAATTATAAGCTGATATATTTTGGATTTGTCAACGCTCAATATTTTGAATTTATGTTGCATCTCGTTGTGTTGTGTAATTAAAATCCACACTATCATATTACAACCATCGCCACTGAGCCGACCACAATCCTTGTGACAATAATAATAATAATAATAATAATAATAATAATAATAATAATAATACAAAAAATGTATATTGCGCTTGTGACATAAAATTTTCCAAGCGCTGTAAACAAATCAAGATTACTTCAAGAAAAATCAATATTACTAATGGATGTAACATTACTTAAATTACCAAGAAAATAAAATATTACTAAGTTAACTGATCAAATTAACATTACTATAATTACCAAGAAGATCAAACATTACTTAAGAAATACTTAGGTACTGTCCTTCCTTTTTTTTGGAGTATTTACAGGTAATTTATAAAAAAATTAATTAAACAAGAGTATAGTTTCATCCCTTCATGATTTAAGTCCAAAGAAGCATGCAAATACTGTACAATGAACAAATATTACAGGCAGATTATATAGGACCTGACTAAATATTGGGATTTAAAAAAATAATAAGCAACAATGTCACAATGAATAGGGCTGGTGCAATTTACAAATCAAGAGGTCATTACTCTCAAAATTGATTTGAAAACTGGTGTGCAGTGTGATGGTTGACGCTTTTACTTTGAGGGTGCCTATTACAGTTGGTTCTTGAGTCTCCTGTTTGTCGTCTCAAGGCTAGAAAAAGACAAATTTTGACTGGCGGAGATGTCCACAGGCTAGGCAAGCAAAATTTTGGGTTTGTGCTGCTGTTGAGCCTCTATTCTTTCTTATTGCTCATTTAACATCTCAAGCTCGGTGCATCTTGGATTCAAAGCTTGCTACACCCTTTATTAAGGCTTGCCTCCACTTAGATCTGTCTGCAACAGTCACATTCCAAGTCTTGGAATTGATGCTGTAGTGTTATCTTACCTGTGAAGTAGTAAGTCTATGCATCTCTTTCTCTCCTTTCTCGTTGATGTATGGTCTGATGAGACTCTTAAAGATTACTCTCTTGATACTCCTACCATATGAAAAAACAAAGAAAGAAAAGCCATTAAACAAAGTTCTGTTGAATGAAGATTAATTTTTGTTGATGCTTTTTTTACTGTTTCTCAAGTGCCCCTTGAGCATTTGATTTCAGGTGGATTCGGCGCCATACAAATCTCATATATTATTCTTTTTTATTATCATTTTTTGAATGAAATAAATAAAGTGCTACATGAACCTGAATATCTTAAGAAGTTATTCACTAACTGACTAAATAAGATAACTACTGGTACACTACTACCGGTATTCAAAATGTGGGGCTTTGATGCCATATCCAGTGTGTGTGAACATCAAGATAACTAACAACACCCAACACATGAAGCATCACTTCAGTCTCAAAAACTGACTTTGCAGGGAATTTATCACTAGATATGCCTTTACGAAACACTTTCAGAAAAGAAAGCAATAGTATGATCAGCGAGTCTACTCACAGATTGAGCCCCATACCAATAGCATCAGTAGCAACCAGGATCTTACAAGGATCATCAGGGTCATTGAACTTTGCTGCTTGACTCAGTTTGGCACCTTGTGATGAAAAATAATATGTGCATTACATCATCATTTTTCTTCTGGATATTATCACTGCACTATTAAAACGTTGGGATTGTGTCTTAAAAACGGGAATATATCAGAGGAGGCTTAGGGTGCATTCAAATTATAATAAAAATATATGAAGAATTTATGTTTTCTCAAGGAACCTTTTAAGAAAATAAAAAATATCTGTCCACAAAAAGAAAAACAAACCATGCAGGGGCCATTTAGAGGATTAAACAGGGCTAATAAGCCAGTTAAGAGTTGCACTCTGAGCATGAGCAGATAAAGGTAATTGTAGACAGAATTGTGAAATACACAGAGACAAAATACTGGATACGAGCTCATGAGAGTTATGTAATCATTATTCATTTATGCATAAGCAAAGCTCTCCATGATACACAAGTGAAAGTATTTTTTTGAAAAGGGGAAACAAAGGCTATTTATGTAGCTCCTCCATCGCTGTAGGAGTGATTATTTCAAAATGTACAAAGTGGGACCTCTCCATGTTTTGAAGATCTGCGGATATTCAGGGTCATTTGGGACATGTGCCAATTGTGAACTAGTCTATTCAGAAGCTTTATGTATGGTTGGGGGGGGGGATTTCCCCCAAGCCCCTTTGTATTTTGAGTGCACTTCCAATGCTGTGACGGACTCACCTGGGGGTAGAGATCCATAGATGACCGCACATTCCTTCCCCATAGCTTCTAGCTGTCTGCTTATAGAATACAAGTCATTCTTACTGAACGCAACGATGCAATCACCTGGTTTCACATTCTCAAGGTTGTCTGTAATGAGAAATTTACAAGACCTTTGAATATTTACGTTCAAGTTCAAGTTCAAATTTATTGATCATGCACAAATACATGGCATAAAAATTATTTTCATCTGCTGTTTCTTCAATTTATATAACATCAATTAACATGCACCCAATTACTGCACACCCGGATTACAATACAGAATTATTTCATTCAATATGTCTGATTTTGTTAGTGTTGCTGAAGTGCGGAGGGGGGGGGGGGGGGGGGGGGGAGGGGACTGCATCTGTATAGGGTATTTAATGTACGTATTTGATTTATATCCCTTTTGTTATTATGTTCATATGATATGTTTAGTTGCCTTCTGTTTTACAAGCCTTCAGCTTTTTGGGGAACTGATCCTTTCATCTATTATTTTGCAACTTTATGTATTTATGACTGCTACATGTGTTCTTACATTGTTAGATGATAAATAAATAATTGAAATTGATAATTGAACGTTATTTGAGAACATTTCAATCATGTGCTCAAGATAATCAACACTTCCCTTGATATTCAAACATCCACACAAAGTTCTTCACTGATCCGTGAGATCTTGAGTTCTGGAAATGCCAGAAAATGCATTGTCACCAAAGACAAACAACATTTCCAATGAATGTTCAAGAGTAAAAATAAAAGATACATGTTACTGCTTCATGGTTTTGGTAGAAAATGTAGAGAAGATGAGTAATGAGCAAAGAGAGATAAAGAAATCAAGGTAAAAAGTTCTGACATATGCAGAGCACATGGTCCCATATGTGTGAATGTATTTTCATAGAGCTGTGTTTTTTTCTCCTGATTTTTCGCTTAACATTTGGTGGTTAAACAAACCATCAAAGGAACGTTGAATACTTTTTTGGCTAATTTCTTTGGTAATTTGATTCTGATACCCAAACCCAAGATCAGCTGTCCTATCAAGCAAATCTCAAGCTCAGCATTTAGAGGGTTAATACCTAATGGTTGATCCAGGATTTGGAGTGGTGTCAGTCGCTTGTATTCTCGTATCTCAAGCTCATCCCCCGTCGATAGAGTGAGTTGTTTGACAAGATCGATGGCAGCTTGCTCTCCGCACAGATGAATCTCTTTGGCATTCACTCCTGTTCAGAAAATGAAAAGGGGATCAATCCTTGTAAAGAAACAAAAAATACGATTCACATATAGCTAAAAACTATGAAATCAATTCCCAAAATCTTTACCTGTCATTCTGCAGGTGGCTTCTGTGCGTGTCATTGCCTGTGGTAACATAATGTTAATGTTAATTGAAATATAAACTTGCAATATTGATATATTACAGTAGCACTATCTGAAGATGATCCCAAGCCCAACCTACAAGTCTATATTATCTGTAATGATGTACAGGTAGAAAGAAGCGGTGGATTGCCGTTTGGTATACAACCAACCCGTCTACAATCCACTTGGTCTAATAATCACTTTGTCTAATGACCATTTAGGCTAACAGTCATTTGGTCTAATTTACATATAGTCTAATCTCTAGTTAGTCTACTACCTAATTTACGCTATTGCTCAATTAGTCTAATAACCAGTTAGTATAATTCCCAGTTTGTCTAGTGCCCATTATGTCTACCATCCATAAGGGCTAATAATCATTTGATGATTAAATTGTTATTAGACCATATGGATAGTAACCAAAATGGACATTGGACAAACTGGAACTTGAACGACTGGAAATTAGAATAAATGAGTAATAGACGAAATACGTAGTAGACTCATAAAAGATTAGACCAAATAAATGTAAATGATAAGTAGACGAAATGATTATTAGACCAAGTGGATATTAGACGGGCTGGGTGTAGTCTGTATATGATAATGATTACACCCATTGGGTAGTACACAGACTGGTTGTAGACCAAACAACGATAGACCGAGAGAAGCTACTCACCTAGTAAAGCTCTTGTCCAGGCCCAACCCCTGGATGGATCTCTCAGCATCTGTATCTCATCAATTACTGCTACCTCATCTGTGGGGAATGACAGCAGATAACAAATTGATTAATAAGTGTCTAGAGTACAGACTAATTAATAAACACTTCACTTCATTTGAGGAATTGCTGTGCCTGAGTATTCTTTTTTCTTTTTTTTAATTTCAATTTATTTTCCATCTTTAAAAAAGAACACCAACTCGTAATCTTCGTTCAGCAACCGACACATGTAAACTTATCATTCCCAAATCTAGACTCTCAGCAGCTAAAACACGTTTTGCAGTAGCTGCATCAAAGACTTGGAACAGCATCCCTCTTTCCATAAGGGAAATTACCTGTCTTGCCACCTTCAAAAGATCCCTCAAAACTCACCTTTTCCCCCAATGATCTATGTGATATACTTCCTGTACAGTACATTTTTGTCCTCTTTTTCATATATTTGTATTGTAAGCGCTATGGTACTTATTGTTTTTAGCGCTCCTAAATATTTGAAATCATTATTATTATTAACAAATATAACATCGTATTGACACATTGTATTAAAATAATAATATAAAAACATAAACATGGAGGGATACCCTTAATAAGCAGGTTGCTTGTAAGCAGGGCCCCGGTACACAATATAAAATTTACAACTTTGTAAGAGAAATATCTTAATATTTGAGAGAATTATAAAACAGCAAAATTGCAATCACCTTAACAGCTACTTTAAATAGACAGATACAGGTAGGTAGAAATTTAAAACAATTATTTTAAAAACAAATTCAGGAAGGTCGGACTAGCTTTAGGATCCACTGAGGCTCAACTAAGTCGGTTTGGGAAAGACAAGCTTCTAGCCAGCTGGAGACACTGCTGCATCAGAGGCCTTTGGGCAACCAGCTGAAGCATGCGCATGCTTGTTAGTCTGCAACCAGGGAACCGATGGCTTTAAGTCTTCTCCGAGGGACTTAGTAACAAGGATTAATACCTTACCAAAGGGCTCTAGCACAGAATTGGTTATTAACCCGGGACCTCCTGGTTAATACCAGAACACTGGTCTTTCACTGAGCCATTGCACATCACTCATATGACAGAAAGTTTTTCTTGTCTTCTAAAGGTTGTACGCTGTTGGGTTACTCTGCAGTTGACACACTAGAGCATTACATCTGATTAGCAACCAAAAGTGGAGAATAAATAATTTAACAGCAGACCATTAGGAAATTTCAAACATGGACAAAAGCCAATGAACACCAACCTTCCGTCTACCATTTACAGACCATTTAAACAAGACAGTATAATTTGCAAATAACAATCAACAATAATTGCTATTCAAAAGCTTTTCAACAAGCAAGAAAGATAATGCTCCTGTAGAAGACACTGAAGCCATGCCATGATGATTTTGCTGGAAGGTCAAGGACAAGGGCAAGAGGTTCTCCAGATACTCTATTATGGTTTACCTGCCTGGAATCCCTACATACCAGTCTCTCAGATAGGTTAGAAAACATCCAACGCCGCGCAACCCGTCTCAATCTAATACAACAACGGCAACAAGTGTCTTACCAAAATCGACTGTTAAACTGGCAAAGTTTGAAGTCTCGCCGTACCTTCCTTATCATTACCTTTGTAGCTAAATCCCTTCTCCGTCTCACTTCTTGTGAAGATGTTTAAGCTAACATACACGTGGTTGCAAGGCGTCTTGATGATCTTCGTTTTAGACATCTTCATGCTCGCACTCGGGGATTAGCTATTTAATACGGCACTATTTCTTTTTCCCATTCTACGGGACAGTTTGCCTATTAGCTTACAAACGACCTTAGACTTTGTCGATTGGAAACAAAGCCTTACAACCCACCTCTTATCCCTATACCTCAATGTATAAATCTGATGAAGGCATTTTTAATTCAATAATTTCAATTTCAGTTATATACATTTGAACAATATGTGACATAAGCCCAGAGAATAATTTCATCTTATTTCAAAGTTATATGTATGAAAAGCAAGCTCCTTGGCAAGGGGAATTCCCTGGCTTTTGATATTGAGAGTATTCTGACATCAAAACTTACATGGTTGAGAGACGCTTGTCATCTCGACTGTACACGCTACATGGGATGAGGGTATTGAGTCTGGATGAGCGTACTTCCTCTCCTCCCCTGTCACTAAGTCACACATGATACCCTGAAATGAAATGGGGTATGAAGGAAGGATGGAGCAAGAGAAGGGGAGAAAGAGAGTGATATAGAGAGAGAAGAGAGCGTGGAAAGGGGAGTGAAAGGAGGAAAGAGTGGGATAGAATGGAATTTTTTTTAAAGGAAAAAAAATGCAAAGTGACAAGCAATCCCATTTTGTCACTATGAAAATACTGAAAGCTCTAAATTAATTCTGATTAACTGGCACTCCTCTATGCCCAAAAAACAGACATCAAATACATTTTTATCAAGTAACAATTTAATAGTGGGTAAGAATTAATTACTACTGTATATAGGGAAAATCCTCATTAGCCATTACATAGCCAATTAACTTCAGCATTGATTAATCTCTTGGAAAATGTTTTTTAGTGACTTTCTATTTCCTTTACGACCCACTCAAATAGTTGTGATCTTGAACACTTAAAGGCATCGTTTAACAATGTTAAATCTGAGATGCAAGGCCCTACGTGTTATCAGTGTCTGTGATATGGTGTAATATTGAAGCCCTATAAAAATAGCGCTTAAAAATGATCATGAAGTGCCTCAAAAATGTAAAAATCTTTGAGTGACCGGTTTTACCATACTCATTTTCCTCAATAGACTGTAGTGTTTTAAAAACTGTTAGGAAAACAATACATGAAATTTCAATTTCCAATCATAAATATCTTGATAATCAGACAGGCAATCAGCTTTGAAAAGTCATGGGATTCCTGACTGATCTAAAGGTTTATAATGATGATTGCAGCATGAGCTAAATCCAGGATTTTCTTTCAGAATCTGAGGCATGTTATCAAGTCACTTTAAAGCTCTTGAGTCTCCAACACCTTGCTTGTCATTAATCCATCCACTCACCCTTTCATTTGTCTTTTTGTGCACCTCACTGGCTAGCAGCTTGAGCGGGCCACAGTAGACCCCAGACTTAGCTTGGCTGTAGCTCTCTAAGGCATGGTATGTCTTACCACTGTTGGTAGGTCCTGCATGGAATATGATCTTCCTATCAATGGCTCTTGCTTCTGGATACCTATTTACGGGTTTTTTTTAAAAAGAAATGAAAATATGAATTAATACGGCACTAATAAACATATCATTAGTTCTTAGAATTCAGTATAGCAAGAGATTACAATAGATTTTAGTTCGACTTGAATGAATGAAAATCCAATCCCCGAACCATAGCCTACTATAAATTAATGAAGGTGAATTTTGGGACAGAGAATATGTGAAACATCAGTGTCTGTCTTTCAGCTTTATGATACAGGGATCAACATTGATGAATTCTTTCCTTGAGTTAGAATTTGTAATAAGTTCCTTTCTTCATTTTGTATGTTTGTTCTTGAGACTCCATACCTTATACAACAAAGTCCCATGCAGAGAAGGAAAGTAAACAACAGTCTTATCAAGAGTTTGTAAACCTACTCTTACTCTAGCTGTTGATATCTTGTGCTGTAATATCACAACAATTGACCCTAAAGCAGGGTTGGCATATTTCCCGCTTCGGAGGCTTATTTCCCGGACGCCGGGAAATAAGCGGTATTTACCGCTTTTTACCGGTATTTACCACATTTTACCGGGAAATACCGGGAAATATATATTTTTCCACTCACTTGTTCATAGGGATTGTCCAATTTTGAACATAATAACAATGGTGGTGAGTATGGTTGCTCTTGTGTGTAATATTTATGTGTGTGTGTTTGTGTGTGTGTTTGTTCGTGTGTTTGTCTATGTCTGTAATTATGTAATGCTGGAAAAAAATACAGGAAAAAGATACCAAATATACACCTAATCTAGATATGATGTTCTTCCTTAAAGGGAACCAAAACCTTCATACTAAGTTACTTTTATTGTAAAGTTTAAGATATTTGAATAAAATCAGTGGAAAATTAAACAAAATCAGGCAAGGAATAAGGAAGTTAAAGCTTTTTAAAATGACTAGTCACTAGAGGGCGATATTCAATTTGTCTTTCGTTTTTTTCCTATTTATTTGTGTTCTTGATCGGATTTCATAACATGTGAAGTAGAATATCATTTTGCATTCTATTATCTCAATCACAAGAAAGAAGGAAAAACATGAAATTTGATGTACAAAAGGCATGGAGAGTTGTCCACAAATGATGTCATCAAATTGAATATCGCCCTCTAGTGACTAGTCATTTCAAAAAGCTTTAACTTTCTTATTACTTGCCCGATTTTGTTCAAATTTTCCCTGATTTTATTCAAATATCTTAAACTTTACAATAAAAGTAACTTGTATGAAGGTCTTGGTTCCCAGTTGCTAATTACCATATTCATGAATACCTATTAATTAGCATATGCACAAAATGCCATTTGTTTGGGTGTGTACAATTTTGTATGCAGTGAGGATTTTATAAATCTGTTTGTGTGTTCCTACTATGAGTATTGTGCTGCTAATTATTTCAGAACAATATTTTCAGTTATGAGGCTAAAAACAGGTAAAATTATTAATAAATAGAGAATTAAAATCATATTTCCCGTTTTTTACATATTTACCGGACGCGCATCTTATTTACCGGACGGTATTTACCGCCGGTAATTACCGCCACCGGTATTTACCGCCCAACCCTGCCCTAAAGCAAAAACCATGTTCAACAGTAGATGACGACTATTCTCCCACACTGCGCTGGTCAGCACATGGGCAGATACAATATTGGGGAAGACGATAAGACAAGGTTTCTTACAGGTTCTTTAGAGAATGTACAGCAGCAATAACAAATTTCTTATTCAACTAAACTATTGTTAAGGTTTCATGAATTCCCCTGATGATTTGAAGAGATCTATGGAGGCACCATCTTAACCTCTTACTCTTACTCTGACTTCCCAGTTCTCGACCCATTGTATTTGTATGGGAACCGGAAGTGCCTTTGCCAAATATACCCATAGCTTGTGCTGCCCTCTATGGCCAAATACCGTAGTTGCGATAGCAAGAATGAAAACCTTGCAGTAGTTTGCTTCCCGACATATGTCTACACACACTCACCACTGGGCTGGGTCAGTAAGGTCACTAATCTTCTTCAGGTCTTCCATACAGTCCAGAGCGGGGAAGATCTGACGGGCGTGGCGTATGAAGTACGGGAAGATGTCATCTATATGACCCGCCCCCACTAGAATATCACTCAGAACTATATGCAAATCAGGCTCCAGAGACTCTACCTCCATGATGTATTTCCTGAAGCTTGTAAAGCTTTGATGAAAAAGATTATCTGTGTGAGGACAAAAGACAGAATGGCTATAGATATTGTGGATTTTCTTCAAAATTAGAATTCCAAATGCACTTTTTTAAAAAATACTCAGAAAGTACAAGTGCATTTTAGCTGCAAGAGACATGCTGGATTGCTAATATGTTTTTTTTATTTAAAGATTTCATTCAAATGCAGACTTATTTGCCAAAAAGTACATTTTGAAAGTCTATAAAACTTCAGTCTGCCATGAAAATGTCAATTTCTAAAATCTGCATTTATGACTTTATGCTGAGCCTTGGATATTTGTTTGAATTATGAAGTTTTTGAAGAGAAAATAAAAATGATAACAGTTTATTCAAGAAAACGCATGAAAATCAAAGAAATAGGTTGGTTAAAGTTCCCCCAAAATTAGTCATGATTTGGAGATCCCTACATAAAATAGAAAATCTATAACATTCATTGCAAACTGTTCCCATATTAAAGTTTTGTAAGGAAATTTCTCAAATATTAAAATCATAGAGTTTTATTTAAATACATTTTATTTCACAGAGGATGACTGATAAAAAACATACTTACCATTTATATTTATGGGAAAGATTAATAAAAGAATCTGCAAATTGAAAGTTATAGACTATGAGGAATATTTATCATGTCTCTGCAATTTCTTCTTTCTTACCATCCAATCCTTCCTCTTCTGCAAGCTTCTGAATGGCAGGCCTTTTGGAAAACTTGATGAGAATCTTCATTAAATCATCTGCAAACAAGTCAAACAATGAAACACAGAAGACATTATTAAATATTAAAAGTACATGTCGTTTAAGAAGGTAGATGGAAATTGTAGGATAAAGCTGGAAACTGGAAAGGCTGCAAATCTCTGCATTTTCGAGTCATCTGGTAATAAGGTAATCTCTATTAGAAAATACTTCATATTCATTGCTAGTTCAATTGTTAAGTCACTAGCTGCCAATTAAAGAGTTTCATAATATTTATAATTTTATATTTATATTCATATTTATTTCATTTCCAACAGAAAAGTAAACAAAGATATTACATTTTTTTTCCATTCATAGTCTAATTCATTTTTTCTGGAAACTATACAAATACACTTTGCACATAATACAATTAGACTATTACAAGACATTCTTAATTTCTGAGGAAATGGGGGAGGGGGATCCACTAAAAAGCAGTGCTTGTAGTTTGTGGATCCCCCAGAAAAAAAAATATAAGAGTAAATAATTTGGCAGTCAAAAATCCTTGCTAAATAAAATAGATCTATGGGAAATTATTATTTTCTACCACATTCATGATAGTTGATAATCAAATATTTGTGTATTCTAACTTCCAATATCAATGAAAATTAGTCTCATTATAATCAATTAAAAACAAAAACAAGACTATCAAGTATAAACATTCAATTCATACTCTGCTCATTATTCATAATTATCTACCTTTCTTGTTCTTCAAGTTTGCCCCAAGTTCTTCGCCAATATTTATGTCATCAGGGTTATTTGAAGTTTTTACAGGAACAGGGATGAACAGTGCTCTAACATTCTTGTCATCCTTATCTGAAAAGCTACGACGAATCCCAGATAAAGGTGATAAAGTTAATGATTGTCGACGTTGTTGTTGGCAAGCTCCCAAATTGGCAGCGAATGAAAATGTTCGACACCGGACAGGGTGAATAACGGCCGCTGAAGCTAGGGCATGGGGAGAGTCCGACGTTCCGCTAGAAGCAGTGTGTGCTCCAGCTGGAAGTGTTCGTTGAGCACAAGACAAACAACGAAATGTCCTGACAAGGGAATACGGCCGACCGTATTTAACAGACATCTTGCAACAAATATGCACCACCAGACATTTATAAATTAATGAAGAACAAGCTCAAATCACAATAACTTCCAGTTAGCTTACGCTTGACCTAGACCTCCACACTCCAAAAATGCACAGGCACACATGTGTACTGAAACGTTCTCGTGCAAAACGTAGAGGGCACCAAAACAATTTGTGGAGGGGTTTGGAAATTTCAAAAAGATAAATGCACAAAATTATCTAAATTCCCAGACTAAATTCTAGTTCAAGGGATCTCCTAATATAAATCCTCACCAAACTTCAAGTACCGAAAATAAAATTAATTTTTGAAGGAAAAAAAATAACTCGTCTTCAATCTCCCAAGTGCCATTTCCTCACTTGGTTAGCACTTAAGTTTTCAAATAATGTGAGATTTAGAAATACCCTTATCAGCTCTCCATTAAAGATTTCAAGTCATGACGAACTGACATGAATTATCAAATGATTGATGAATTCAGAAATTCTAGAAAAAATTATCCATTCAAATGAATCAGGTCATACACCTGGTACAGTAAAATAACAGCCCCATCCCTAACCTTTGCCTTTTTTCCAACCCCTCCCCCTCTCATATTACATTATTGCACATAAATAAATAATAAATAAATGATATAAATTTAAATAAATATTTTAAAAAGAATCATTGAAGGATTTGAAATTAGAATACACTCGTAAAAACATGCTTTACTGAGAAAGTTCACTTTTAATGGGAATATAGTTTGTATTACTTAATAATAATCATTGATGTATTGTGAATGTTTCTCACTGAATTGACACACTTGCAAAACAAAAATAAACACTTGAGACATTAAAAGTAATCTGTATGAGTATTTAATATCATTATGTACATCACATCACTATTCTCTCTCAGAAGAGAATAACAGATAAATAAATAAGCTACATTACTAGCTTGTATCTAACATACAACCATATTCTTATCTTACAGTTTAATACTATATATTTTTATTCTTCGAAATGACTCAGCAAAAGTAACCACTGAAAATATGTTAAAGCAGAATCCCTAAAGCATCAAAGCCAGTATGCCACTAATGAACGTTAACAAATAAAATTAAATCTTGAAGAGTATTTATGGTTTGTTACATTAAATTAATGCTATCTTTTGATTTCATGGACCTCAATTATATATGATTATGGATAATGAAAGATAAAACTTCTTAGACAATATGAATTTTGTCTTCCTTAAAATTTAAAACCCCTAGCCAGCAAAAGACTGAATTTATGATATTTGGAAGAATACATGTAACATGTCACGCTTGCTTAATAATCAAATCTTGTAAATACACGTACTGTTCAAAATCGTTCACAAGGCAGGAAAAACACATCACAATAAGAACAAAAGTTGAATAAATTCATTACATTAAATCGTTTTTAAAATAAAAAATTACAATTCACCTCAACAAATTTAACAACATTCATCAACCAAGTTATCAAGGTTGAATAAATGTGTTTTATCAAGCCATGGGTACTTTTGTTTCTATATTGATTATGAAAATGATTATACTGTACTACAAATATAAGGCCATGTTATTTCTTTCACATAACTCATCTAGATAATATAAAATCCTAATGGAATATCTACATTTGAGTGACAGATTTAACCAAATTTTGAAATCATTTAAATAAGTTGTGTAAAATGGGCAGTTCAATTTTGTTTATATATATATATATATATATATTATAATGTAGGACAGAACCCTTCTTTTTTCAATCTTGTTTTGAGGTGATATTGATATTGTTTAACCAAACAGAGGCATCACGTTATTAAAATTAACATTAATTTTCTACAGAGCAGCTGTTGACAGCAGATTATAATCTATAGAATATAATCCATCATTATTTCTCCTCTTTCAAATAAAGCAACAAGATTAACAGAAGTGACAAGTCTTTGTGACTCAAGGTGATCTTGAGTGACATGATTACACTATGACCTTTATACGCACATCCACATATAAATGTACTACGGTACATCACCTGCTGAGAACTCAAAGGGCTTTAATTGAGTGTCCAGGGTTATGACTGAACACTCTTCTGGGCAGCGTTTCATGAAACCATCATAAGTACAAGTTCACCGACATCCCATTGAAATGCGTGTTAAACTTACCATAATACAGGCATTTCAATGGGATGTCAGTGAACTTGTACGTATGACGGTTTAGTGAGACGCTGCCCTGGCTCTCAGTAGACAATCAAGACACAACATCATATACTCTCTACAGTCTCTTATGTCAGCCTCCTAGATTCTAAACCTTGCTTGTCAACTCACTTTCTTGAGTCTAAATTGTGTACACTAGTTGAACAGAATACAAATATTATCTCTTCATGACAGAGAAGGATGTTAAATCTAATCAAAGTGAGTACCCGAAAGTTAATACCCTCCTGGCTATCAGCATGCAACAGACAATATCCTACCATGAAACCATATATTTCATGCAGGAAAGTGAAGAATTCCTTTTATAGGCATTACATCTGACACAAAATATTTCAAATCTTTAAGTGACAGACCTTGTGACCAATTTCTGAATTTATCACTATATTCTGCGACAACTTTACTGAAGCGCTGCATCAAATCTAATTTGGTTATTTTGATTTAAGATGATCGGTTACAGATGATTAAGCTTTTGGATTGAGCAAAACAAAACACCCATGTCTCTGATCGTTGCATGATTGACAAGCAGTATCAGGCAGTTAAAAACTCTACTTCACACTCTCAGCTCATTATGAGCTCTTAATGAGTTCAGAAACAACCACTGAGGTAACAGCCTTGACTTCAGAAGCCACCGATTCCTTGAGACTGCTGAAGCCTCTCTGCCATCTCCTGCTCCTGGACCTTGTCCTGGGCGTCCTTCTGCATCTTCTCCATCTTCTCCAACGTCACGGACTTGAGTGGGAGGAGTTTCGGTTTGCAAAGGACCATGGTGGGTTGTTCCTCCTGATAGACCAGGCCCTGTTTCGGGAGCACTTCCTTGAACTGGTTCTTATTGTCTGGCATGCCTGCTGTGGACCGGGAACCCTGCAGTTCTAGAAATCACAGCACAGCCGCAGTCAAGATGGGAGGTTTGATGGAGAGATAAGAGCAGGGATTGATGGGTCCAATGCAGTTTGTTATACTGCTTCTAATGGCGTTCCTGAATAAAGGAAAATAAAAATTATTAGTTAAGTACAATATGGTAGATTGATGTCTTGAAATGAAACAATGAGATTGGGAAAATAATTTTCTGAAATGGATGATGATCTAAATACTGCAACACTAATTTTTATCTACAAGATTCATGTAAACCGTACCTCATCTCTTTCCTCTCAATAATTATGAATTGACCTGCCTATAGACACATCTACTTGCAACATCCTGTTGCTGATCTCCGACAAAAGCGGAGGGAGAACAAGAAGAAGAAGAAGATGTTATTTTTAAAGTGATTGTCTCAAGAGGAAGATCAATTGTAGCCCTATAACTAGATGATCTAGAAGTTTGAATTTGAAAAGAATATTACTAACGTCAGCTATATATCAATTTATAATGTAAGAAGAGTGAATAAACATTTTTTGGTTATTTTGCCAGGAAGACGAGTTAACTTTATTTAGAAAGCAGCCAACCTATCAAAATGCAGCCTTAGTACACCTTAAACTTTAAAGAAGGATAACAAATTTGTTAAACAACTCAATTTGATGCAAATGCCGAGTGGATGGGTGGAAGGTATTATTACCTTGGCCATGGCGTTGGCTTTGGTTACCCTCCACTGCCAACTCGTTTGTCAATTACAAGGGCGACCCAACACAAATAATAGTTAATGGGACAATACAATATATCAAAGAGAAAAGTTATACATAATATGCACTTTCATTATCGGTATTGATTGCTGGATTCACAATTAATTCGCTTAGAAATGAGCAAACCTATCGAGAGTATGCAATAATTACCAATTTCTTCCTGAAAATGATGCACGAACGGTCCAACCTCAATTTTGTATGAATATTTTCGTCGTCATGAAAACAATTTTGTTAACTATGGAAAGCCATGCGTGCGCGCATATTGATCATCCATCCATACTCGACCTCAGACCTTATTCTTCTTCAAAAAGCTGGTACCTAGCCGATAGTGTCTATGTCCATTTATTTGAGAAATTTGTTTATACCCTTTTTTAATCTTTTTACGAAAAATAAATAAAAAAAGTAAACAAATAGGCAAAAGAAAACAAAATTAATTATCACAAATAATAAAAACACAAACACGAAACAAAACAAGAGAATAATCTCATATAAAACTACCCCCTCCCCCCCCCCCCCCCTCTCTCTCTCTCTCTTTAACTCTGTATTCATTATCATAATTTTTCATTATTATCATTATCATTACTTCTACTTGTAACATTATTATTATTGGTATTATTATTGGTATTATTATTGTTATTATTGTTATTATTATTATCAATTATCATTAGCCTACTTATTTATGATAAAATACCAATACTACTATTACTACTACTACTACTAATAATGATAAAAACTATATTCACAATAATAATAACAATATTAAAAGTAGTAGCAGAATTAGAAGTAGAATTAGTAGTAGAATTAGTAGTAGTAGTAGTAGTAGTAGTAGTAGTAGTAGTAGTAGTAGTAGTAGTAGTAGAAGTAGTAATAGTAGTATGAGTGGTAGTAGGCCTAGTAGTAGTAGTAGTAGTAGTAGTAGTAGTAGTAGTAGTAGTAGTAGTAGTAGTAGTATCAATATTATTATCATCATTATTATCACTGCTGTTATCATCATCATCATCATTGTATCTTGTTTCTGTAATCTATTTTTCTTCATGTACATAGTACAATATGAAGAAAATGGAATACTTAATTAAAATTAATAAAAATAATATAATACTATTAATATAAAATAATATGACATATTAATAAACATTGCTACATCCTATTCTGCAGAATATTATAATTATGTCTGCATCAAGATACGTACATATTTTCAGTTTATAATTATTAAAAAAATGTTTAATTGACTTCATTCAAATGCAATATAACGCGGCATGATCATGCAATCGATTGTAGAATTAAGGTGAAAGTGAAAGGAGACATCAGAAAGAGAACCAGACCATTATAGATCTATCGGTGCTTGATAAGTCTCACAAAACATCAAGAGAGTCAAGAACATGATACGATAGAGGGGAGGGGTAATCATATAAAGACATATTGTAGGCTGAGAAAAAGAGATAGTAAATAGAGAGATGGGGAGAAATAAAGACAGGAAAAAGAAGGGATAACAGCTAGAGAGAGAGAGAGAAAGAAAGAGAGAGAGAGAGAGAGAGACTGATAGAGAAAGACAGACATAGAGGTATATAGGGACGTCTGAGAGAATGAGAGGGAGTGTATTACATTTGAAAACAAAAGACTGTCTTGATAGTATGATTGTTTTAACTGTATCTATAAGATATAAAATATAATCTCACCTAATCATAAACGTGTATTCGTGCATTTTCTAGCATTGCCAGAAATATATCTAATATATATATATATATATATATATATATATATATATATCAGTTGGCTAGAAAATTTCGGGGGTGGGGGGGGGGGGAGGAATTCACCCTTGCCCATCCACGATATCTGCCTTTAATTTCATTAATAGCTGTGCCGCCCATATCCTCGTCATCTTGATTTATTGATCGCAGACTAACGAATGGTTTCGAATACATAAGCATATACGAACGTACAAATCTGAAGTCACGTTTGGAAGCTTTCAGTAATTTCCGCCTTGTGATTAGTACTGCTTGTATAATACTGTTCATATTTCGACTCTTGGAGTGTTTGTGTTCAATTTGGCATTTGATATCACTGAGTGCGGTCATATACAGTTCGTAGGCTCAATGTATATTTGTGGTTTTAATTGTTCCGTTTTCCGTGCAGCTTTAGAAATCCCAAAAACCTGGACTTTGACTTCAGTGTCAGTAAGAAAATGCTTGCAGTTTCTGGTCCGATCGCCTACGGAATTGTCGCCGAGAATATGCCACAGAAGGACGTTAAAGTGTGCTTTCTTGGCGTAAGTATACCACACAGAGAATCTTTTCAAGAGTGTTTGAGTTATTATAGTATTTTGTCAATGAGCCCGTTGATCAATATAAATTTGAAGTGCGCTTAACCATCATTTCTTTTGCATTTTCTGACCTTGATATTGATTACAATTGAAAAAGTGTAATAAAATGAAATGTATTGAATAACTTAACAAAAATACAACCTGGATTTCCTACGTATAACAATTACGCCAAACACACGCATAATTTTTTGCTTAATCATTGATTACAAAGCACAACATGTTTTTACTCTCATTAATATGGCGTCATATGCATAGTGTTGGTTTGTAAACACAACTGGTATATATATATATATAAAGACATTTCATGGTCAACCGTATTTATTGCATTGTAAACATGATTCATTTTACAGTATAACGCGTGCATTCAAGTGAGGGATACGGTGACTTCGCCGGAATCGGGAAAGTCCCCTTTTGTTACCCAAAACCTCGTACATATTGGCCCGAATTCACAAAGCAAGGTTTGAGCTCAGACCAAGGTTTGAGCTCAAACCTCCTTTTGTTATTTACAAACCTGGTTTGTAAAGAACAAAAGGAGGTTTGGCGGAATAAAAGGAGGTTTGAGCTCAAACCTTGGTCTGAGCTCAAACCTTGCTTTGTGAATTCGGGCCATTCTGTTCTGAACATGTGAATAGCTATAGGTCGAATAGATCTGACTATACACGTACTACATTTCCTTATTATCATAATCCTTCGGAATAATGTATTCGTGTGACTTCCCTATCATTAGTGTAACAATGAATCATATTAACATAATTTCCTACGACAGGACCTTGTTCAAATGTCTTTTTGACCGGAATTTTGTGGTCTTATATACCAAGTGGCGTCGTATATAAAGGGCTAATATTTTCATTTCAGCTTGTTCTGTACTGTGGGCCTATGATGTCGCCCCTCCCCCCCCCCCCATGCACCCCCATGCACCCCCTCTCCTCTCTCTCTCTCTCTCTCTCTCTCTCTCTCTCGCTCTCTCTCTCTCTCTCTCCCTCTCTCTCTCTTTAAGACGCCTCAGTATTCCTTCGTTTCGCGCCACATTTCCCTTTCTCAAGATTTCTTGGAGCCCTGTCCTTCCTTACCACAATCATCATGATGATATATTTACTTTCATTTCATTTATTATAGACTTACTGTGTAGGGAAAACCAGTATGACCAAGCGATTCGTCAAAGGGAGGTTTGATGAGGAATACACCAGCACTATCGGGTAAGCTTCTATACCCTCCCGACCACTTTATCACCCCCCCCCCTCCCCCTCTCTCCCTCTCATCTTTCTCTCGTTCTCCCTCTCTCTGCCTATCCCAGGATCCTTATCTCATTTTCTATTTTTTTCCCCCTTGATCTCTTCTCCGTCTCTCTCCTCTCACCTCCGCTCCTAAACCTTATGCCACAATATCACTATATTGTCGTTACAACAATATTTCATATTACAGTGATTCCCTACGGCAGGACCTTGGTCAAACAAATAGATGTAAATGTCTTTTGAACCGAAATTTTGTGGTCGTATACCGAGCCCTTACTCTTTAAACACTGGCTGGAACGGCCGATAAGTTTAAATTCATAACCTGTTTTCTCAGTAAAGATCTTCTTGGCTTTATTTCAATTATAGTTATGTCTCTATATAAAAGTAGAAGGAAGTAAGTCTAGAACGGAAATATGAATAGCAAAGTCAGATTCGTACCATTCCGGATATAAAAAGATGCTAGTTGTTTCTCTTGAGTCTGAGTCTAACATATTTAAACGAATACCATAAGGGTGTTTACATATTCACATTTGCAAAAGCTATTGTAAACAATAAGTTTTCATTTCATTACTGTCAGAACAGTGTATCTATTAATACATCTGTAGACTGTTTCTTGCTTTTGTTTTTATGGATGTGAAAATATTCCTTATTGAAACTAAAACTAAAATTCGCGATGGAGTCATTAGCTATTTTTTGGTAGCTCGCATGTATAGTTTTAGTCATGAAACTTATCACATCTAACCTACTTCCCCCTCGCTCTCTCTCTCTCTCTCTCTCTCTCTCACTTTGATCTCTCCCTCTTTGTCTCACTCTCCCCCCTCCCCCTCTCCCTCCTCTCCTCTCCTCCTTCCCCCCTCTCTCTCTCTCAATATCTCTCTATATCTCCCCCTCTCTCTCTCTCTCTCTCCCCCTCTCTCTCTCTCTATCTCTCTATATCCCCCCTCTCTCTCTCCCATCATAGCGCCGCCTTCTTGTCAAGATCACTCTACTCCCAGAACATCGAATATCGTTTTGCATTATGGGATACGGCGGGACAAGAAAGGGTAACTATGATTTTATCTACAAGATTTATTGAGGAGAAGAGGGATTTTGTTTGTTGGCGATATCTGGAATTTTTAGTATAACATCATTCATCTAATACTTTATTACAATCATTTACAAAATTTGTTTAATTGACCCCTGAAACTATTTATAATTATTTTTTCCACCTAATAAATGACATTCTGTTCCATAATAGTATATAATAAAGAAATCATCCCTCTTTCATAATTCGGTGACCATTATTCACTAAAGATATAAAATAATTTCTACAGTATTTATCTTTGGAATGACTAAGAATTAGAAAATGTTGTCAATAGGCAGCCATTTTGATGACAAAATAGTATATATATGTGTACCTAAATGTCATAAGATATCTAAATAGCATAACTATTATTGATCCACGGATAGCGATAATGATGAATTATTACAGCTGTATATCCTGCTTTAAATACTATAGGCAATTTGCCATTACCGATCAACGTATTATTTTATGTTTGCTTGATAATACCAGGAAAGAAGAAAACTGGGAATAAATTAACACTTGTAAGTCGAGTATTTGGTGTCATGTTCGTTACACATCAAAATTTAATACATAATTATATTTCAAGTTTTGTCTCATCTAAGTTTTAGTATAGGCTATCAGCATATTAGCTGAATTTAATGTTTAACTTCACTTAAAGGTAATACAAAGTTTTGGTATGGGGTCATGAATTTGGTTGAAATGAACATATTGGAAGCATATGCGATCCAACAATATTCAGTGATCGTTGTCGCAGTTGAAATCGAGTCTAAAGTTATGAAATTGTAAATAATAAACTCTTCATGTCGTATAGCTCCCTCTCAAGGTCAAGATTATTAATTAAGCTATAAAGCAATGTTTCATGACTAAAATCAACCGATTAGCTATTCCCGTTTGGAAACTATATATCACAACTACATATTCTGAGATTTTCATGGATGCAGCTACCATTGAACAGCCGTAGGCGCTATTTGATTTTTTTTAATTTACCGGGAGCACCGGTAAATTATAATAAGCTTATAATAGTAAGCTTATAATACATACACAGGGGCATCCAAATATATCAAATTTGTAAAGAATCACTATCCACCCAATTTTCGAAATTTTACAAAACTTTGTATTACCTTTAAATGAATTCAACCTAACTTACCTTATCTTAACTTTATTACCATTATCATGATTATTATCCCCTGTTTATTTGTCTCGTAAAGTTTCGTTCACTAGCCCCTCTGACGTACAGGTCTGCAGCCGCCGCACTCATCGTTTATGACATCACAAATCAGGTAAAAGAATATAGATTTTTTTCTTACGATGAGGCTAAGGGGTATCCCACCGGGGAGGGGAAATATTGCCCCGCCGTTGCAAATAAATGTTTCGATCCTTTCACTTTTTTCAATCTTCTTCTCCTTCTCCTCCATCACCTCCTCCTCCTCCTCCTCCTTCTTCTTCTTCTTCTTCTTCTTCTTCTTCTTCTTCTTCTTCTTCTTCTTCTTCTTCTTCTTCTTCTTCTTCTTCTTCTTCTTCTTCTTCTTCTTCTTCTTCTTCTTCTTCTTCTTCTTCTTATTATTATTATTTTTCGTTTTCTTTTGATCCAATTAAAAAAAAAAAAAAATCGACATTCTTGTGCGATGTGAGGGGTAAGACAAGAGGCGGCCTCATGAGGGGTGGGGCGAGGGATCACAGTGCCCCCATTTTCCAGGTACCCCAAAGTGACCCGTTTTACATAGGACAACTGCCCCTTTTCCTTTGTAAGGACTGCTCCTCCCTTTCTAAGAAGTGCTCCTTTTCCTTTTGGCCTAAAATATAAACTTGTTGTATTGCCCTTTGCGACCGACCCAAAAATCTGAAAATCTACGGTTGGCATTTTAAAAAAGTCTCTTTTATTTTTAAACCGTTTTTTTTTATTATTTTTTTTATTAATGAATACAAAAAATATGTATTTTGTTTGTTTAAATGGAATATAAATGCATAAAATCAAATTATTCAAAAATTCTCACTCGTGCAAACCATGGATGATTATGAGGTTAAAAAGATATCAATTGAATGATGACGTTGAAACACATGTATTAAAACATTAACAACTGAGAAATATCAGCCAAAAGAGGGCAGGAAATAAAAGAAGAAGATAAAAAAAAAAAACATTCAAATCTGAAAAATATCGACCCAAAGAGGGCGACAAAAAAAAGTTTTTATTTTAGGCCTAAGTGCACTCCCACCCCATTTTTTTCCTGATAAGATCACCTTCACTTTCTCATGAATGTCCCTTTTCACCTCTGACAAATGCCCCTTTCGAAATCTGATCAGTGCCCTTTTCCCTTCAACAACTGCCCTTTGTCATCTCTGGTAAGTACCCCTTTTCAGGAACGAGAAGTACCCCATTACCACCTTTGACAAGTGCCCCTTTTCCTTTTGTAATAATTACCCCTTTCACCTTCTGATAAGTGCTCCTTTACTCTGTGATGATTGCCCCTGTTCAATTTCTGATAATTGCCCCTTTTATATTGATACGTGCCCCTTTTCTTTCTAATAAGTTGCCCTTTACCTTTTCATAAATGCCCCCTTTTCACCCCCAATAATTGCCACTATCTAAATCTGGCAGGTGCTTCTTTTCCTTTATAATAAGCACCCTTTTCCATTCTCATAATTGCCCCTTTTCATTTCTGGTTAGTGTCCCTTTTCAGGTGCGAGAAATACACCTTTTCACCTCTGATATTTTTGCCCTTAAAAAAAATCTTTGACTCGTGCCCCTTCTCCTTCTTAATAAATACCATATTTCCTTCGGATAAGTGCCCCTTTACCTTTTTTTTTTTTTTTTTATATGAGCCCCTTCCTCTTTTCAAAATGCCTCTTTTTACATCTGATACATGCTCCTATTAAAACATGATAGGTGCCCTTTTCCTCCAACAGATGCCCCATTTCCATTCTCACAATTACCTTTTATTATCTCTGTTAAGTGTCCCTTTTCAGGTGCAAGAAGTGCCCCATTTTCACCTCTGATAATTGCCCTTTTTACTTCGACACGTGCATCTTTTCTTTTCTTATAACTGTCCTTTTACCTTCTAATAGATACCTTCTTTTCCTTTCTACATAACATGCATCCCTAATTCAAAGCGACTTAGATCTACCTTTAATTTTCCCTAGAACTGGCTCGCTACGCTTGCTTGCATTTATAGTTGTTATAATTATGTTACTTATTTAAGCACTTTTCAGTCTTTCTTCATTAGGGTTCGTTTTTGTCCTATTTATAAGATGTAATTGTTTCGCACTGCGCCCTAGCAAATCTTAAACTGTTTGCTCGCTCGCTTTGCTCACTCGAAATGTAATATTCAGACCAACACACCCAACTGCAAGTATGTTACATAAGCAGTATCTTGTGTCACGTAAAGCGAGAAACAAATATTTATGTCATCCTTCGTAGTGTAATCGCAATCATGACCATTTTCTAAAAATGGTGTAGCGCCCTTTTTTGTTGCCCCCCCCCCTCATTTTGGAAGACGCTCCGCCGCCTCTGGGTAAGACTGTTATGTGCAAACACTGCATAAAATACCAAAGCAATATTGTATTGAAGGGGGGGGGGGGGTTGCCCAACCAAAAATTGGTGTGAGTAGCAAAAGTCACGGTCGTTTTTTTTCTTCCTAAAAAAAAATATTTAGCAATCGTTCGATGAGGTTAATTTCTGGATCTCAGAGCTGAGGAGGGATGGTCCTGAGGAAATCTTGATTTATGTGATTGGGAACAAAGTAGATCTCGAATCGTACCGTGTTGTCGACCGGGAAGTGGCAGAGAGTTACGCCCAAACCAAAGGGGTGTTTCACTTTCATTCCAGCGCCAAGACTGGCCAGGGTGTCGAAGAAATCTTCTATCATATCTGTAAGTATTTCGAGAAACGTCATCTGCCATTTCTTTATCGCCTATCATTATGTTTTTTCAGACGTAGACCCAGAGATATAATAACGGGTTGAAATTTATTTGAATCAGGGGAGTTAGCTTGAGATTGCCATATTTTGTTCACAACTCTTGAAATGACGGGGCTCAGGTGATCAACAATTTACATAATTTTACATCATTTTAATCAGTATGATCTACTGTTGTGTCGTTTTTCTACATGAAGAGAAAGGCAAAGGCGGAGTTTCAGAAAACAGGGTAGTCGGAGGAAGGATAAAATAAAGATGTGGTCCATAATCCCAAGGTAGCGTCCCTGAGAGCGACTGCCTTATTCTTCTTTTTTTTTGGTTGGGGGTGTCCTTTTCTTGATCCGTTAGAGCAAAAGGAAAAATTACCTTCTTGACAACTTTCCAATTGATTAAGGATCCTAAAAATCTAGATCCTAACGAAATTTTCATTAAAGGGAAAGTCCACCCCAAAAAAAAGTTTGTTTCGATAGAGGCAGAATAATAAGAAAATCATGTGAGTGAATGTTTGAGCAAATTCTGAATGAAAATAAGAAAGTTATGAATTATTGAAGTTGTGATCAATCAAATACAAATTGGCAACTCTGTGACTTATTATACGAGCTCTCCTTCATTTGCTTTGTGCATAATATTCCATAAAATCATGTTTTCTTCGTTATTGATGACGGAATATATATTTGTTCCTTGCAGGGGGAGTATAGAAACATATTTGCAATTATTATATTTAGGGTGCATGTATGGTTGAAATTTTTCTTGAGGGAAAATGACAATTTTAGATTTTTTTAGTACTGAGCAAATGAAAGCTGAGCTCGCATGATACGTCATAGAGTTGCCAATTTGTGTTTGATCACAACTTCAAAAATCCTAACTTCCTTATTTTTAATCGGAATTTGCTCAAACTTTCACTGACTTGTTTCTCTCATTTTTCTACTCCTATTAAAACTAACTTAATTTCAGGGTGGACTTCCCCTTTAAGTTAGTTTTGAAAAATAATTGTACTTCTATTATAACAAAAAAATTGGCTCTCAAGAGCTCAATGCTATTTGCCCCTCGTCATTTTCTTCTTTTTAAATGAGTTTTGTTTGCTTTGTTAATCTTTTTTCTTCTCCTTTACTCCTTATAGGTCAAATGGATTCCACGAAGAGCTCAATAAAAGAAAATGGATGCAGGCATCATCAGAATACGGTCGATGTCTCCGATTCCGATGGAAACAAAGACCATCATCGATGTCGATGTCGGAGCACGTGATCACATCATCAAACATGATCACAAAGACTTTCGAAATATTATCATGAAGCGATTTCAGTATAGCCTTGCACATCGCCTTTTTAAATGCGCGAAGCTATTACTCCAACCGAGCATGATTTATATATTAACAACTGTATTATTTATTCCCCTTGTAAATTTGATGTGTTTTTGTGTTGTCTGTAACTCAAGAATGAAATGAGAACTGGTTGAATGAGAGCCTTCGTTGAATGCTCAATGTAAGCTTTAATATATGTTATTCTCATGAAACATAAATCGGGGCAAATCAATTTTTCACATGCTTAAAAATAAAATACAAACTTTGGAAAGGGATGACTAATTTAGCTGAAGGTAATACGATAGGATATGGAAATTTCCCTTGACTTGACTACTCTCTTTGCGAACAGCTATTATCAGACTTTAAAAGTTCTGTGCGTGCGTCAAAAACGAAATCTGATGTTATGGCTTGAGCTGATTTGAATATACTTTTTTTCACATGCTTGAATGTATTTTTTTTTTTTAAACAATAAAACAACAAAGAAAATATATAACATATGGAAATGATACTATAAACATTGCAATAGTGTAGTTACATTATTTGACAGTTTGAACATTATTGAAGGTAAGACTATTTCTAGTGTGACATGTAAAAATGAGAGGCTTATTGAAAAGCGTGTCTCCTTTTGGAAGCCCCTCTTAAAGCTGAAATACGTCTTAATATAAGTGTATTGAGTAATTATTTATAATCATCAACAAAGTATGAAACTGTGTTTTTTCAAGTATTTAATCAAAACGAGGACATGGAAAAGGGCAAAATGGCTGAAGAATTACATGGAATTAAAACGAGAAAACATTGGTATTATCCATATTTTCATATAAGACTTCTTAAACTGACGTTCTACGAAATAATGCTCAGACGACAATGAATATTGTTCCGCGCTAAATATTCTTCACTAACAGATTTCTTAATTTCAAACCAGCCTAACCCTAATCCTTTACGCCAAAGAATACCCAGATCAATTGCTCCGGGAACATATTACTATCTGTCAATACTTCTTGCCACTGAACAGTGCGATATTTACTATTCATTTAAAAAAATGCACCGAATATTAACAAAACGGAGAGGAAGAAAAAAATAAGATGGCGAAGGAATACGGGAAATATAAGTAAGAAGGAGAGAGAGAATGAAATAGGCAACCTTACTTTGTTCGATCTTATTTTGAGATGGATTATGGAAGCGTTTGTTTCTTATTTTTTTCAATTCAATGAGATAATTATCATAAATATAAGTTGTCAGCACTGTGGTGCTGAAATAAAAGTTGCAGTGTATTCAAATTAGTTGACCCTGAAAGAGGTTGAAATTTAGTTTAAATTATTTTGACTTAAGTTAGAACAAGACGCCATTTAATATTAATGGGTGACTTTAAGTCTGTGAGTTATGAGTTATGACATTTGGTATCCAGTTTAATATTTATACGTCTGAGGAGAAGATGTATGGACCGGCCTCCGCTATTTTCAAGGCTCTAGAAATGTCAATAAATTGGATGTTTTGAACATTTTACCACGGTCCCCAACATAAAATTATCCTCTGTACGGCCATGCATTATGGCTCAAGGCATGGGCACACTGAAGATTTTTTTTCTTCTGTTGGGGACCGGGGGGAAATTCAATGAATTATTGATAATATATTGGGTTTTTTTTAATTTGTGGGAACTGCCCCCTACCCTAGCCCCCGCTGTATACAGTCATGGTTCAGTGGCAAAGCAATGACCTCGTAACTGTGAGGCCTCAGGATCAAGACCGTGTCGATGTGCTATATAAGTGCCCTTTTGTGGGGCATTAATCCGCATTACTGTCATGTATGACTTAAGGGCGTAGGTCTCCTAGTTGATAGTAGCATACACATGCTTTAGCAGTCACGCAAAACAAACACTGGCAAATTATTATTCAATACAATCTGAGAATGTATACTATTATCTAGATCTATTAGGAATAAATCATTGTCAAAATAATTCAATAAATTGGGGTAAAATAAAATATTCCAACTTTATGAGCAACAGTGTACATCCATTAATAATTTCAATGTAGATGGCATGCTTAACCGAACTCTTTGTAAATACCTGTCTTTATCAATGATGTATCTTTGTTAACGAATATTTTTGACAATGGAGACGTGTACATCCAATAAAAATGTATTTATGATATTACCAATGATGACATCTTAGGTCATGTTTTAGAAGGCAATATGGTAACGGTTCTTAATTGGTCCGCGGTTCGAGTCCCGCCGCCGCACTAATGTCCTTTGGCAAGACAATGATCTACAGTAATTGCCACACTCCACCCAGGTGAAGTAAATGGGTACCTGGTAGGAATTTATTCCTTGAAATGCTAGAGCGCCGTATGGCAGCCGTGCTAAAGCCAGGGTAATAATCGGAGCGCCAGGAGGGTCAAATCTGACTGACATGGGCGCTATACAAGAACCCACTATTATTATTATTAGTATTGATAAGAATGAATCCAAAGATGGACTGTGATGTAGATATCAGGCACGATCGAGGGGGGGGGGGGGGGTCCTCGAAAAGTAAAAAAAAATGAAAAAGACTCACAGAGAGAGAGAGAGAGAGAGAAGACGGAGGAGGAGAAGCGAAAGAGAAGCGAGAGGGAATGTGAAGTGGCAAGAAGATGAAAGACCCTTCCACATTGAGCCTTCCCATTTCATCCACCTAATTGTTCATCCTGTGGTTCAGTAGACTTGTTCTTTCCGGTTTGATATTGGTTAAGCCCTTATTCAATGTTAATATCAGCTCCTTTACATGCACATAAATATATGTATATATATATATATATATATATATATATATATATATATATCGAGGGGTCAGTGACACAAGGACGTAAATCCATTTTGGCCATTTTGAGAAAAAGTGTTAATGTGTCACTGAGCACTTGGGCCTTAAGGAGTTAAGTCTATGTTTCACTAGCCATTGACTTTAATGGGGTGTTGGGTGGATTTTAGTCTTTGAGTTTCTTGGAAAGCCCACATTTATCTGAAAATTGTGATATCAAATACTCATTTTGGCAAAATATGGAGTTACGTCTTTGTGTCACTGAACCCTAGATATGTACTTTCTTTCATAAGCTCTAAAGGTCCGTGGTTCGAGTCTCGCCGCGGCACTAATCCTTTGGCAAGACATTGATCTACATTTTCCACTCTCCATCCAGGTGTAAATGGGTACCTGATCTGCTTGAGCTCTAATTACTTTGGCAGCTCGGCTACAACCAGGGTAATATGTGTAAAGCTCCATGAGCATCAGAGCCTGGCGGATACCGGCGCTATATAAATATCCATATTATTTATTATTAATATGTATTTATTGTTTACAGTTGAGATGCAAATGAACATGTAGCTATAGATATGCAAAAAGAAACCCGAGGTTGCAAGCCAGCATGCATAATCCCAGGCAGTTCCCCCATAGTCAAGCATGGAGTAAAGATGTATGCTTCTCGCTCTCTGCAGGTTAGAGTGGCGCCTTGCCTTAGCCGCACAGGCTACCCGACAATGTAAATAATCTTATCTCATCATCAATTTTGATTATGGCGAAAACTATCCAATGACGAGGGAAACGCCATCAATCTCAACAACAACAATCAACGTGTATTCGTGCATTTTTTTTAGCACTGCCAGAAATAAACTAAAAAGATGGGTACGCGTTCATTCACAGATGGCTAGAACCATCCATAGTACCAGCCATATCCTCAACATCTTGCTGGATAGAGTACCGAAGTGCTAACGTCGTATTCGCTCCTCGTCTCGGCTATTGGCTCAGGGACTTCGCATGAATTTCACCGCGATATCATTCAAGCAACAGGCTGGAGCAGGAAAAATTCAATATTTGGCGCTGGTGTGATCACCAGGCACGGAGCCTCGGGGGGGGGGGGGGGCACATGCCCCCAAAAGAATTTCCAGGATCGGTTGAACTTTTTAGACCCCTCCCCAGGACGTCGATCAATTACATGTATATGCCCCCCAAACATCAAACTCTGGCTACGTGCCTGGTGATCACCACGTCATTGTTTAGCACTAAATTGTTTGGAACCAGCTACCTTGACAACTTAGCTAATATGACGTCATACTTCGGTACTCTATTGATCGCAGAGTAAAGGTTGGTTTTGAGTACATAAACAGGTTTACAAATCTGAAGATACATTTGGAACCTTTCAGTAATTTTCGCCTTGTAATTTATACTGCTTAGAAAATAATGTTCATATTTCGACCCATCACTGAGTGCGATCATAAACAGTTCGCAGGATCAATATTTATTTGAGGTTTGTTCCGTTTTCTGAGCAGCTTTAGAAATCCCCCAATTTAATTGGACTTTGACTTCAGCGTCTGAAAGAAAATGCTGTCAGTCTCTGGTCCGATCGTCTACGGAATATTATTGTCGCTGAGAATATGTCACAGAAGTCGATTAAAGTGTGCCTTCTTGGCGTAAGTATATCACACAGACAATCTTTTCGAGAGTGTTTTAGTTGTTCTAATTTGTCAATGAGCCCTTTGGTCAATAGGAATTCGAAGCGCGCTTAATCATTTTCTTTTGCATTTCCTTTATATTGATTGTAATTGAAAGAGTGTAATATAATGAGGTATCTATCTAGGTATTATCTCAGTCAGGCTTATAGGTTAACTTATCAACCTCACAACGTGAATTTCCTACGAATAATAATTATGCCCCACTGACATACGCATGGTACATGTTTGCTTAATCATTGAAAAGCACAAAATGTTATTATACTCGTTTACACCATGACGTTGGTTTGTAAAAACACAACGGTATATAAGACATTTCATGGTCCAACGTATTATCTGCGTTGAAAATATAAATCACATAACATCTTTACGTGCGCATGACTGTGCGAGGTTTGGGTAACAAAAGGGGACTTCCCCATTCCTGCGGGGTAACCCGCAGTCCTGTCCTGAAATGTTACTTATCTATGGCAGGATGTTCATGCCACTAGTTTCTCTAACCGGGGTAATATGATTGCAGGGCCCTCAGGGAGAACAGTATAAAAACTGATGAGGCTACCCTGGGTAAACAAGACATATTATTATTATTATTATTAACCATACCTGGCATTGGTCTCTCGAGGGACGTACAAACCATGGTCACAAATCTACACAATTTTCATTTGTTGGACAAAATATTATCTCAAGATCATAATTGAGAGACCAATGGTGAGAGCAACCAGTGGCATGAATGGCCTGTCATAGTTAAGGCCAACTTAAAGTCGATCTTAGTCTTTGAGGCTGTTCACACCGGCAGAGATAGCGTGGTCTTGCGCGCGCTAGACTCTGCGGTGTGGAAGGTACAACGTCGTTTCGGTCCGCCCAACAGCGAGCCACGGCGAGCCAAAACGGCGTGCCACTGGAGCACCTCTGTGAACACGCCCTTTGTGAAACATCCCCCCCCCCCCTGATCAAGCATGCGTGATTTCTAAAGCGTAACAATGGGATGCGTAACGTTCTACTTGGCTTTGAAGTTCCTTGCTCCGAGGCGCTATTTAACTGCGGGGATTTCGGAGGCCAGGCACAATGTCACATTTAAAAAATTAACGGAAAAATTTCAGTGCAAATTATAAACTTTATATGGGGAAAAGTGCATCGAACAATTTTTCAAATTTTGTACTCCGACTTTTTTATAATTTGTGTGCCAGAATTGGTAAAAATAAATTAGATCATGACAAAAATTCAATATTTTAGGAATTATTTTCGCATGTTTTAATGTCCCGTTATTTTAATCCACGATTTACAATCTTCACAACTTTAAGCTTGCTAATGCGTGCATTTTGGGTGATTTTATTTTTTTAGCAGTTGAACAAATGTATGAAATAACAAAACTTTGTGTTCGCTAGATCAACTCATTACACATTCAATATTGATGAGAAATCATTGAAAGGAACAGCGAACATTTGCTGAGATACCATTTTCTGATGTAGGATTTCTAAATCCTGAAATTTCATGCGCTCTTTTATCTCACCATCTGGTCAACAGTTGCAGATTATAACTTTTCGGCGGCTTCGAGCATTGGGTCAAAGGAGAGCGGCTTGATTCCACTCCTTCTCTATCACCTCCCTGATCTGATATAGTTGGCTACACCTGTCGGGAGCAGCTAAGATTCCACTACGTATTCGTGTGACTTCGTGATGAAATTGTTTGAACATTTCGAAAAATAAGGGCTAATCTTTTCATTACAGCTTGCTCTGTAAAAGCAAATCTAATTGTTAATGAATACCATGTAATGTAGACATTATGATCGATCTCTGCACCCCTCCCTCTCTCACTCTCTCTCTTAAAGACGCCTATAATGCCGTTTCGCTCCACAATTCCCTTTCTCAAGATTCTTGGAGCCCTACACTTCCTTACCACAATCATGATGATGATGTGTGTTTACTTTCATGTCATTTATTATAGACTACCTGGGTAGGGAAAACCAGTATAACCACACGATTCGTCAAAGGAAACTTTGATGAGAAATACGTCAGCACTATCGGGTAAGCTTCTACCCTCTTGACCACTTTCTCAATACAATACACAATGTCACTAATTTATTATTATACAATGAATCGTATTACAATAATTACCTACGGCATGAGCCTGGTCAAACATAGTCTGTTCAACGAGAATTTCGTTGTTGTACATGTCTGTACCAAATGCCGCTTTAAACATTGGCTGAATGGCCAATACGTTTTAAAGCATAACCTTTATTCTCAATAAGGTTTTTTCTTGGCTAATTTATTGAAATTATAGTAATGTCTTTATGAAACTAGTTAGAAGGAAGTAAGTCTAGAACAAAAATATGAATAGCAAAGTCCGACTCGTACCATTCGGGATATAAAAAAATGTGAGACGTTTCTCTTGAGTCTGAGGCTAACGAATATCATAGGGGTTTCACAAGCTTGTTATAATGTATACAGTAATTTTTAGTTTCACAACTATCAGAACAATGTACCTGTTACATCTTTCTTTTCAAGGACAAGACTATAATTTTTTTGCAAAAATCTTTAATTATGAATACAATACGCTGTATTTTCTTCCTATGCATATGAATTAGTCTAGTCCTTACTGAAACTGACATTCGCTAATTAGCTATTTTTTGGTAGTTCGCATGTTGTTTTGGTCATAAAACTTTTCTGACTTACTCTCCCTTCCCCTCTCTCTCCTTCTGTCTCTTTTACTCTCTATTTCATATTTTCTCGATATATATATTTCTTCTCTCTCTCTCTTACTCTGATCTCTCTCTCTCTCTCTCTCTCTCTGCGTCTCACTCTCATCCCTCTTTCTCTCTCTCCCCTCTTTTCAACTTCCTCTTCCTCCCATCTCGTCATCTCTCTCTCCCTCTCTCTCTCTCTCTCTCTCTCCCTCTCCCATCATAGCGGCGCCTTCTCGTCAAGATCACTCTTCTTTCAGGACATCGAATATAGTTTTGCATTATGGGATACGGCGGGGACAGAAAGGGTAACTATGATTTTCTCTTGAAGATTTATTGTGGAGAAGAAGGATTTTGTTTGTCAGCGTTATCGGAAATCATAGGTGTAAAATCATCTGATTTTCATATCATGTTTTTCGTTGTTCACTAAATAAATGACATTCTTTTCCATAACAGCAAACAATAAAGAAATCGTCCCTCTTTCATAATGGGGCGACCATTATTCTCTAAATATCTGGCATCATTTCTATTTAACTTTGTAATTATTAAGAAGTAGAATTAATATATGTGTTGGTGGCTATTTAACCTGACTGCTGAGAAAGCATACACGCCTGTTGGTAAGCTACAGTTCCACTCCGAGGGACCTGGTAATGAGGATAAATGCCTGTTGCTATAGTCACATTACCCAAAAGTAGCCTGCTCAGCGGCCGAGCGGCGAGTTTTTAACTAATTCTGCCCGGCGGCTGGCTGCCCCAGGCACCGCTCGTTTTTAGGGCATCGCTCGGTCGCCGCTGAAGTTTAAGCGCGGGAGTTAAAATTTGGGCGGCGCCTGCTCACTTTTCACTTGCCGCCCAAAATACGCTCGGTGCCTCGGTGCCCGGGCGGTCGCCGCCCGGGCACCGACCTAATCGCTGGGCGATGCCTAATTCCAGCAGCGACCGAGCAGGCTACTGATCGGTCGGTCGCTGCTTTGATTTGTGACCATAGCTTCACCAAAGGGCACTGTCGCAACGACTTTGTTTCGAACCCGGTTCACCGGATTACGGGACCACTGCTCTATACCAACTGAGTATCGCGCTTTCGTATCAATAGGCAGCCATTTTGATGACAAACGAGTATAACGTGTATATAAATGTCATATCTACATGACATAATTCTTATTGATTCACGAATAGCAGGAAATATAATAGTGAGCTAAAATGAAGACTATTGGCAATTTGCCAATACCAACAACGTGTTATTTTATGTTAACTTGATAAAAGAAGAAAACAATTGTAAGTCGAGTATTTGGTCATTTGGTGTCATGTTCATTACACATCAAAATTTCATACAAATTTTACTTCATGTTTTGTCTCATCTAACTTAAAGTATAGGCTATTAGCGTAACTGAATTGAATTTAACTTACCATAACTTAAAATGATTCAACCTAACTTAACTTATCTTCACTTAATTTCAATTCAATTATTTCCACAATAACAGCAAATGAAAATTACAAAGCTTACAAAGTCATTCCAATTGAAATATCAACAAACGAAAAATATACATAATATGGTACTTGCAATGCAGTAAAAGTATACAATTGAGACTAATTGCTTGCTGTATTGCGGAGGAAACCTAGGAAAGCATGGCTTGTAATTTAGGTTCCCTGACATAAAATATCATAGTAACATAAAGTAGAAAATGCAAGGAAAAGAAAAGACGGGGGAAACTGGACAATACAAAACAAGAAAAATTGCATTCTGCAGCTATATCATGCACTATAAGCATCATGATTATCATCACCTGTTTATTTGTCTCGTACAGTTTCGTTCAATGGCCCCTCTGACGTACAGGTCTGCAGCCGCCGCACTCATCGTTTATGACATCACAAAGCAGGTAAAGGTATATAGATTTTTCTCTTAGGGTGACTGAAGCTAAGTGGTATCCCACCGGGAAGGGAATATGTTGCTGATAAATACAAAAATGTTTCGATCCTTTTACTCTTTTTTTCCCTCTTCACCTTCTTCTTCGTGAATTTTTTCTTCAATTTCTTGTGATGAAAAATCGGCATTCTTGTGCGGTTAGGGTACGACTTTTTAATGCAAACACTGCATAAATACCAACGCAATATCGCATTCGGGGAGGGGCAACTGCCCAAATAAAAATAGCAGCAAATGTAAACAGATGTTTTTTTTTCCTCTTAAAAATAGGATTCCTTCGAAGATGTTGATTTCTGGATCTCAGAGCTGAGGAGCATGGGTCCTGAGGAAATCTTGATTTATGTGATTGGGAACAAAGTAGACCTCGAATCACGCCGTGTTGTCGACCGGGAAGTAGCAGAGAGATACGCCCAAACCAAAGGGGTGTTTCACTTTCATTCCAGCGCCAAGACTGGTCAGGGTATCGAAGAAATCTTCTATCATATCTGTAAGTATTTCGAGAACATTTATATGCCATTTCTGTATCGCCTATTCTTTGTATTTCTAGACTAATGCTACCAGGGGCGTAAATCCCGGGGGGATGGGGGGGGGGGGGGGCTGCATCCCCCCCTGGCTTGAAGTAGGGGGGGGGATGGCCTGTACAATCATCCCCCCTGATATTACCAAAAAAAAGAGAGAAAAAAAGGAAGAAGAAGAAAAAAATGTGATTGTTTCAATTTTTGCATAATTCATGAGAAATGAGTTATTTTTTTATGTATGTAAAACTGTAAAGCCTACACGTATACAGTATGTCACGATCATAAAGAGTAGTTGCGCGACGTGCGCGAACAAGCACTTTATAAACTTCAGAACAATTTTTCGTTATTTTGCAAGGTATTATTATAGCCCAGACGTAAAGCGCGCTAGGGCGCGAGCGCTTAAAAAGTGCCTTCATGTACAGTAGATGCCCGGCTCCCCCCACTTAGTGTTATTTAGGGTACGCGTACGCTCGTTCCCTCCCTTTGGAAGCACCCCACCCCCACCCTATCTCAGGACTGCCAACATTTCTGAATCCCCCTTTTGCCGGCTTTTCCCTGGCTTTTCCTACCTTGGAAACCCCCCGCCCCCCCCCCCCCCCAAAAAAAAAAAATCCGGAACACTGCTAAATGTACCACACCCCCCCCCCCCCAATTTCAGGTGAGCTCTAGTCGATCAAGGGGGACTGGGGGCCAATGCTTTTACTTTTCAAAAACAATCCTGAATGAGCTTTCAAAGCTAGCAGGAATTTCAGGAATTTGATCCCGGGATTTGATCAATTTTTCTATGATATTCAAGATATTTTATTACCTCCTTTTTACATTTCTCAGGAGTGCAAAGAGGGAGAGAAAAAAAACCAACCCCCTTTTTAAAGAAATTGAGAGTCGAGAATGGTACAACGAATCGTCTTCTTTCTCTAATGATTTAATGAAACGTAAAAGCTTCCGCGCTTCGCGCGGGAGGGAGGGGGGGGGGGAAGGAAAAAACTGAATTCAGATGAGGATGAAAAGTCGAAAACGGTACAACGAATCGTCTTCTTTCTCTAATGATTTAATGAAACGTAATAGCTTCCGCGCTTCGCGCGGGAGGAAGAGGGGGGGGAGGGAAAAACTGAATTCAGATGAGAATTAAAAGTCGAGAACGGTACAACGAATCGTCTTCTTTCTCTAATGATTTAATGAAACGTAAAAGCTTCCGCGCTTCGCGCGGGAGGGGAGGGGGAACTGAATTCAGACGAGGATTAAGAGTCGAGAACGGAACAACGAATCGTCTTCTTTCTCTAATGATTTCATGAAACGTAAAAGCTTCCGCGCTTCGCGCGGGAGGGGAGGGGGAACTGAATTCAGACGAGGATTAAGAGTCGAGAACGGTACAACGAATCGTTTTCTTTCTCTAATGATTTAATGAAAGGTAAAAGCTTCCGCGCTTCGCGCGGGAGGGGAGGGGGAACTGAATTCAGACGAGGATTAAGAGTCGAGAACGGAACAACGAATCGTCTTCTTTCTCTAATGATTTAATGAAACGTAAAAGCTTCCGCGCTTCGCGCGGGAGGGGAGGGGGAACTGAGTTCAGACGAGGATTAAGAGTCGAGAACGGAACAACGAATCGTCTTATTTCTCTAATGATTTCATGAAACGTAAAAGCTTCCGCGCTTCGCGCGGGAGGAAGAGGGGGAACTGAATTCAGACGAGGATTAAGAGTCGAGAACGGTACAACGCATCGTCTTCTTTCTCTAATGATTTAATGAAACGTAAAAGCTTCCGCGCTTCGCGCGGGAAGGGAGGGGGAACTGAATTCAGACGAGGATTAAGAGTCGAGAACGGAACAACGAATCGTCTTCTTTCTCTAATGATTTCATGAAACGTAAAAGCTTCCGCGCTCCGCGCGGGAGGGGGGGGGGGGGGACTACATTCAGACGAGGATTAAGAGTCGAGAACGGTACAACGAATCGTCTTCTTTCTCTAATATTGTTTGTTGTTTGTTCGTTTGTGTGTGTGTGCGTGTGTGTGTGTGTGTGTGTGTGTGTGTGTGTGTGTTGTGTGTTTGTGCGTGCGCGATCGCGCGCGCTTGCGTAAATTAGTGTGGGCGTGTGCTCGTGCTAGTATGTGATGGCTATCGCCGATCATCCCCCCCCCCCACTCCTCGGTACGGATTTACGCCCCTGAATGCTACGTTTACACTATGTTCCCGGCGGCGTTATTTTTTCTGCGGCACAGATTGGGGTTAGGTGCGTGCAGTGGCGGATCCAGCCGGCGGGAAGAGGGGGGGGGGGGGGCCCAATCCATGAGAAAATACTAGTTGCGACTCAGCCACCGGTGAAAAAGCGTGGGGGGGGGTAGGAGGCACTTTTTTTTTTGGTCCAATTTTTCAGGAAATATTTTGCGCCGACTCAGTCAGCCGGTGAATAAGCGGGGGGGGGGGGGGGGGGTGAGATCACTTTTTTTTATATTGACCCGTCAGCCCCCCCCCCCCCGTGGATCCGCGCCTGCAGAGGATCCAGGCGGCGTCAAAGAGGGGGGGGGGGGTAGCCAAATCTTAATACAAAATTTAGTGCCGACTTAGCCGGCCGGCGATTAAGCGGGGGGGGGGGGGCACTTTTGTTTTTTGTTTTATAAAGGTTAACTTTACGTTATCATCCTATTTTTTAAAAATCGTTTTAGGGGGCTGGGGGGGGGGGCGGGCCGGAATAATCGCTACGTGGATCCGCCCCTGGGTGCGTGTTAGGGTTAGGGTTAGTGTAAGGGTTAAATCAAGACCTCTTTAAAACAAAAAAGCCCCAATCTGTGCCGCAGAAAAAAATGACGCTTCCCGGCGGCCACGGCAATCACGTTTCAGGCCACCGTGGACATAACGGGATGGACGTGAGATAACGCGGGGGACGAAATGAGCAAACGTGCATGACAGGCCGTGATCGCCGTGGATGCCGGGCCAGATTTTTAAACTGTCAAAAGAATTGCCACGGCAGTAACGGTGTGGATTAGAAACCTGGTAGGCCGTTGTAAAACGGGATGAACGCAATGAAACGTGACAGTAAGTAATAGGCCGTAACAAAACTTTTCACGGTCCTAACAAGTTTTGTCACGCTCTGCATCGCTAGGTGCGCGTTTAGTCACGGTTGCTTCACGGTTGCTGCGCAGTTTGTCCCGTTTTGCCACGTTTTGCCACGGTTCTCACGGCAAGCTAGGATGTATGGTAGCCGTTTCGTCGCGTTCAATCACGGCGCGTTCCGGCGTGTGACGGTTTACGCTACATAGCGTTGCGTTCTATTATGTTCTGACATGGCGAGCGCGGTCTGGAGATTTAGAGATTTGGGTATCGGACATGTTACCCACTCCACAAACTTCATGATCCATATGCAACGATACTAGGCATCCACCAAGGCGAGGAGAGGGATACTGAAAAAAGAACCTTGTAGTTGTTGTACAAGGAACCTGTGTTGGGTGGCTTGCAGATGGCAATAATGCTTCCCGTCAAGAGCTCCCACCGCATGAGGCACATTCCAATTGTTTTCAAACTCATGGGCAAGGGCTCTCCACTCATCGGGCATCATAAGAACGGCTAACACTTCGTCCGTGTAGGCTTCCTCGATGGCATTGCACACTTCTGGCACCATATGGCAGATGTAGCGGAACGCATAGGAGAGTGACGAGGAATTGTACCCACTGCCCAGATGTCTCAGAGTCACTGACACCTTTAGTCCAGGTGGTAGTGCTGAGCGGAATTTCGTGTCTTGTCTCTCGATGGCTGGTGTTACTCTTTCCAGGATCTTATCGAAGAGCTCTGGAGGCATCCTCAGATAGTTCTGGAAGGCGTTGACATCTTCGGTGCGGAGCTCTCTGGTAAGAAATGTTGAGTAGTGGCCCAGCTGCTGCCTTCTGTCTTTCGATAGCCATTTGAGCACTCACGTGGATCTTGGCCTTCTCATCCGCCTTCTTCGCCTTCTTACTGCCTGCTGAACTCTGGCCCTCCCTCTTTGCAATTGCTGCCGGCCTTCTTCTTGCTGACGCAAAGACTAGATGTTTGCACCCAGCAAACATGCAAACACAAAATCTTCTTCATCTAGGGCTTTCATGATGTTGTCGCGTACAATGATTGCTATTGATTGGTAGGCCTTTTTACACCGTGGGCACAAACGTGCTCCAAAACTGTCCGGCGTCCACGTTTCATTCGTAGAAAGCCTGTCAGAACGTGAACCACTCGGCAGAACTTGATCAGAACGTGTTAAACGAGAGGGACCCCATCAGAACTTGACGGGCCGGGAGGGAACGTACTGGCATCCGTGGATACTGTCACAGATACTGTGATAGACCGTGAAAAAACTTGACAAGACCTAACAAAACTTGTCTACAAATTAAAAAAATGGCCAAAATCCCACGGCGCACTACGTTTCGGGCAAACGGGGCTGCCGTGGCCGCCGGGAACATAGTGTAAACGTACATGTAGCATTATACCCCGAGCGATTACACGTTGAAACTTATCCGAATCGACGGCAAGCTAGCAAACGATTGCATGTTATTTTCACAACAGTACTCTTGATAACATGGGGCCATGTTGATCAATAAATTACAATATTTTACATAATTTTAATCACTATGATTTCGTCTCGTATTGCTCTTTCACATGAAGCAAATTTGGGAAACGACAAGGCAGAGGTGGATTTCCCAAAAATAGGGGAATCGGAGGAAAGATTAGATCTAGTCCATAACCCCAAGGAAGCGTCCCTGAGAGTGACTACCATTTTTCTTTGGAGTGGTAGGGTTATGTCCTTTCCTGTATCCGCTTATTTAAGCAAAAGGCAAAACATTGCCTTCTTCTCACCTTTAGATTTGATTAAGGTTCCTAAAAATATTAGTTCTTAAGCAATTTTCAGTAAGTTAGTTTCAAAGAAAAAATATACGTCTATAATAACGAAACATTTGCAAATAAGAGCTCAATGGTATTTTCCCCTTGACATTTTCTTCTTTTAAAATCAGTTATGTTCTTAACTATCTCATTTCATCTCCTGTACTCCTAACAGGTCAAGAAGAGCTCAAGAAGAGTTCAATAAAAGAAACTGGATGCAAGAATCGTCAGAGTACGGTCGATGTCTCTAACTCTACCAATTCCGATGGAAACAGAGAAGGTCATCGCGGTCGATGTCGATGTCAGAACAAGTGATCACATAATCAAACTAGATCGCAAAGGCTTTCTAAAATCAACGTGAAAACAAATTCAGTAGCCTTTTACATCGCCTTTGAAACTATACGAACCTTTTATTTCAACCATACATGATTTCTACAGTGTATACAGGCAATACAACAGGATATTGAAATTTCCCTTGAGCTGATTAATCTCTTTGCGAAAGCTATTATCAGAGTTATCAAAGCTCTTTGCATGCGTCAAGAAATAATCTGATGTCATGGCTTAAGATTTACATGGAATTAAAACGAACAAAACATTGCTATTATCCATATTTTCTTAAGACTTCTTAAACTGCATTCTGCGAAATTATGCTCTGGCGACAATGATTATTGTTCCGCGCTTAATATTCTTCACTAACCGAATTCTTAATTTCAAACCAGCCTAACCATAACATTATCTATCTATCTATCTAAGTATCTACTCCCGGTTCGGAGGTTGATTGCAACATCTCTCGATTTTACTCTATCTTCTGCCATTCTGGTCCACTCCAGTTCTTGACATTCTCTTCCCAGTTGATTCTGGGTCTCCCTCTAGGTCTACTTCCTTCAACTCTTCCTTCCAATACATCCCTTAAGAGGCTTTGGTGCCTTTTAACATGACCAAAGTATTTTATTTGTCTCTCCTTAACTAATCCTACTAGTGCAATTTGTTTACGTCCTGCCATGCAGGCGCGGATCCATGATTTCTTAGGGGTGGGGGCCCAAATTTGAAATCAATTTGAAAATTAGTGTGCTGAAATTTGAAAATCGTGCCGGCCAATATTTCGCTTAGGGGGGGGGGGGGGGTAGTTAGCACTATTTTGTTTGCTTGGCTCTCGAAAATTTGAAAATCGCACCAATCACCCCCCCCCCCAAAAAAAAGGTAAAATTAACGTGTTTTTACACGTTTTTCCCCAGGGCGGAGCCCTCAAAAGCTCAGGGTTTTTTTTACATTAAATTATCGTCAGATGAGCATATTTTTATTCCTTATTTGTGACACTGGCAAGACACAAATTGGTGTGGGGTCCAGGGGCGGAGCCCTCGGAAGCTCAGGTGTTTTTGGCAATAAATAACGATCAGATGAGCATATTTTTATTCCTTATTTGTGACACTGGCAAGACACAAATTGGTGTTGGGTCCAGGGGGCGGAGCCCCAAGAAGCTCAGGGGTTTTATACATTAAATTATCGTCAGATGAGCATATTTTGATACCTTATTTGTGACACTGGCAGGAAACAAATTGGTGTTGGGTCCAGTGGGCGGAGCCCTTAGAAGCTCAAAGGTTTATACATCAATTTATCCTCAGATAAGCATAATTTCATACCTTATTTGTGACACTGGCAGGTAACTAATTGGCGTGGGGTCCAGGGGGCGGAGGCCCCAGAAGCTCAGGTTTTTAAAGGAATTTTATAACGATCAGACAAGCATGCAGGGGCCAGCCTTAGGGCCCCTGGTGGGGTCGAGGGGGTGGAGCCCCGGTAACTAAGGGGTGTTAGGCATTAAATTATCTTCAGATGAGCATATTTTGATACCTTATTTGTGACACCGGCAAGACACTAATTGGCGTTAGGTCCAGGGGCCAAAACCCCAGAAGCTCAGGGGTTTTAAGCATTAAAGCATTAAATTACCATCAGATTAGCATCCAGCCGTCCGCCTTAGTGCCCTAGGTGGGGTCCAGGGGGTAGAGCCACCAGAAGTCAAGGGGTTTTAGGCATTTAATTACGGTCAGATTAGCATATTTTAATACCTTTGATATCTTTCCCCTTTTATTTCCTTTTTTTTTCCTTCTTTTTTTCCCCTTCTTCTCCCCCCCCTTTTTGTCACTTCCTTTTCCCCCTCCTTTTTTTTTGGCCTTTTTTTGGCCAGGGGGGGGGGGGGCGGGTCCCCCGGGCCCCCTGGATCCGCCATTGCTGCCATGTGCAATATCTCTTAGTTGGTTTTCATTCGTTTCCAGGATATTTTCATCATTCTTCTGTAAATCCACATTTCAAAAGATGTTATTCTATTTTCCATGGCTTGCTTATTGTCCATGTTTCTGCTCCATACAATAAGACGGACCATGCATAACAGTTTACTAGTCCCATCCTCAGCGCAAATTTCACCTTTCTATTTGTGAATAATCCTTTCATTGCCAGAAATGTATCCCGAGCAATTTCTATTCTTCTTTTTATTTCTGCTTCGCATCTGGCATCATCTGTGATATTTTGTCCTAAGTAGATGTAATTACTGACCTGTTCAATGATATGTCCATCGAGTTTCAAACATATTCTAGGCTTATCCTCTTTCCTAACATTATACGCCAAAGAATACCCGCATCCATTGCTCACGGAACATAATATCTTCAAGATTTATTGCCAATGAACAGTGCGATGCAAACTTACTTGAAATGGGAAAAATGTCCTGAAGTAAATATAAATTGGGGGAGGGATAGGAGGAGAAAGGTGGAAGAGAGAAGGGGAGAGAGAGAGGGGGGGCAACTTTGTTTTGTTTTTTGTTTTTTTTCATTATCATTTATGAGATGGATCGAGGAAGCAGTCAGTCTTCTATATTTAAGGAGATATTTATCATAATATACATAATCAGGACTGGGGTACTGAAATAAAAATTGCAGTGTATTCAATTCATTGGGTCCTGAAAGGGGTCGAAATTTCGTTAAAATTTTATTAATTTCATTTGACTTAAGCTAGAACATGACGTCATTCAGTTAATGACTGACATTAAGTCTGTGAATAATGAGTTATGACATTAGGTATCCAGCAAATAAGGTATTGCCCAACGAATTACAGGGCCTATCCCTTTTCAAGGCCCTAGAAATGTCAATATCGCAGAGGATACGGGGCTACACGCCTTTCCCACGGCTAGGGAGAATCCCGCACCTTTTTTTATGAAAACACAGAGATAAGCAGGTGAAAGAGGGCGATGTTCTGTATTATATACCTCACTTAAGAAATCCAGCCATCTGATTGGTCGAAATTGCAGTCATGGTTCTAACTATTCCTGTAAAATTCCCGGTAAAATTCCAGTTACCGGGCAAAATAGTTCAGTCTTGGTGAAATATCCATAGGTTCACATGTTAAAAACTGGTTTGAGCGATCGAGGATACAGTACGTGTGCGAAGAATTGGTCGGTATTTTTTATACGGCAATCTCGATCGTACTGAATTCCAAACAAGGCAAAAATGGCTGAAGAAACTCTCCCAAGATTTCAACTTCTTGATGATGATCAAATGCAAGACTTGCTGACAGCAAGAACACCAAAAAGAGTACCCGAAATTCTCCATAATTTTTTTTCAAAATAGATCTAGTAGGCCTAGATTCTAGTGGTGGCCTAGTGCTAAAATCCTTCCCGTAGAGATTGCACACATCCCTATGCATTGGCCATTGCGCAGTCATGCTAAATTGGTCGATGTTTTAATTACCAGAGATTCAAAGTAAAATTGCTCGTGATCACAGGGCCGGCTCACCCCCAACATTGTAAAAATATCTTGCTTAGACTAGAATCTAGATCTAGTCTACTCTCAAAGATACACTCATAAAAATTAACCGTGCAGATAAACTAGAGAAAGGCCAAGGTGGTGTCATAAGTTGACTCTTTATTTTTCGGCACACTCTTATTTCCACGGAGTCAAATTTCACTCTAAATGGCGTCAGCTGGGAGTCAACTCTATTCCGAGTTAAAGTGACACGGAAAAGGAGTCATCTTGACTCTGAATTGAGTCAATTCTCAGCTGATGCCACACAATCCGAGTCAAATTGATTCGGAATCCGTGTCACTTTAACTCGGAATAGAGTTGACTCCCAGCTGACGCCATTTTTGACTCCGTGGAAATAAGAGTGCATATAAAAGTATTTGTCGGGGGTGGGGAGGGGTGAGCTCCACCGGGATGAGTAGGATTAGTAACTCGGGTTACTCAAATGAAGGAGTCGTGACAGATATCTGAAGTTCAATTACTTTTATTGCGAAGCAATAAAGCAAAGAAATAAGAAACCCTGCAAAGAACAAACAGAAACAAAATGAACATATCATTGCAAATGATATGATATATACATCATCATCAGACACTAGATAAACATGTATAACATTGTTTCAGCAAAACATTGTCCCTTGCAACTAATGCAAATTTAACCCACAGAAATCAGAAGTATTAAAGAGCTCAATACTTTCACTATCAAATGCATCCAAGCTTCAATAATTACCAGTATCCTAATTGTATCAGTCTTCAATCTTAACAAAGGATGCCTAGCAATATGACCTACCTAGGTCATTATAATAACCATTAAACATATTTCCAATATCCATAGAAATCCTTTTGTGTTTATAGAACTTTCCATTAAAAGCCACATTTACAGATGATGCCATCATCGAATCAATACTATCAAACCATTGCTATCAAATATTAATAACACATAGCAACTGCTAACTACTAGAAAAAACACTCATCCCAGAAATGTATCTTGAATAATAACCTCCCTAAACAGTAACAGATTCTCAAGGCATAAGGAGAATATTTACATTACCAATAGATTCACTATCATTCATCACCCTATCAGTATCATATCAGCAATATCAGTATTAAACCGAACCACGTTAACTTTGTCGGTATTCAAATACAAACCATACAATCATTCCTAAGTGTTTTCATTTACCCTTAATTAAATATCATATTACATAATAAATTGACTCGTTCCCAAGGTCACTTGAAGAACTAGCAAAAACCAGTCGGCTTTCAGCTACAGATATTCGTTCAATGTAGACTCACTGAGGATAAAACAACAATTACATTTTGTAAGTAAATCACTCCAAAAGCTCCACTATGCCTGCATTTACAAGACCATCAACTAAATAATCATCTCACTTAATATATCGATTAAGCTTACAATCAATTTATATTATTATACTAACTTCAATCAGTGTTAAAGCTTCCTTTTTAACAACCCTTGATTACACCTAACAAAGTACGGCTAGTGGGCGCCGCCATCTTTTATGCTTACATTCAGAGAGCCCTCTACGATACCAAATAAACATGGTCGCACTGAAAACATGAATGAACCAACATTATTTTGTCACTAAAATATATATCAAACTGTGCATATAAATCTTCTCAAAACTTCACCCACATGCAACATGATGTATAATTCATATTACCAATGTAATTTCAACCTATGATACAAAGTAATGCAACTTACAATTAAACTTTCTCAGCCGACTGGTGACTGCACACCGTTCCCTCAGCATAGCTTTAGATGGCAATGAGCACGTATTAGAAAACCCACGCTCGAGAGTAGCTTACACTCAAGGCGTAACATAAAATCCTTCCGCTAAGATTTTTTGAAGCGTTAATTCCACATGTATCTCCGTTCATATCAATTAACTAATTTAACATCGAGTAAGGACATTACTACTAAAGACTCCTTCAGTGATACGGTCCTAACAGGTGATTAACCACTCCCCATACGTTAGCATTCCTTCAGTACCTCGCATTCCTAACTTTAGTCTCTCTTTAAAGACCTTGATCTAAAACTTTCACATCCCGACATATTAAAGGTAATACAAAGTTTTGGTATGGGGTCATGAATTTGGTTCAAATGAACATATTGGAAGCATATACGATCCTACAATATTCAGTGATCGTTGTCGCGGTCGAAATCGACTCTAAAGTTATGAAATTGTAAATAATAAACACTTCATGTTGAATAGCTCCCTCTCAAGGTCAAGATATTAATTAAGCTATAAAACAATGTCTATTGACTAAAATCGACCGATTAGCTATTCTCGTTCCGAAATTATATACCACAACTACATACTCTGTGATTTGCATGGTCGCAGCTACCATTGTACGGCCGTAGGACCCATTTGAAATTCATCAAAATTTACCGGGAGCACCGGGGAATCTTTATATTCAATTTTTCACGAAAGCAGAAATGTTTTAGGGGCTTAAATTTCTGGTGTCTTAATACATCCACAGGGGCATCCAAATATATCAAAATTGTAAAGAATCACTATCCACCCATTTTTCAATATTTCCCAAAACTTTGTAATACCTTTAATGACTGCTTATTCGAGAAATGCCGAGGGCAATAGCCCAATTGTAACCTTCCCGAGAGCGTATAAAAACAACTATTTCTCTCAAAACAGTCATTAATACTATACTATTATGGAACGCTCTCTCTCTCTCTCTCTCTCTTTCTCTGTTCATGTTGTTGAAAACATTTCAGATAATGGGCTTCAAGCCTTTAAAAGTAGAAGATATGGATACTCGTCTCCTTCTTTTTTTTTGTTGCTTTTATTGCTTGTTGGTATGCTTGTTCTTTGTATCGCCTGTTTTGTAATCATTCATTGATTCTGAGATGCAGTGGACCATATTGGCCCCCACCATAGTTTTCGGAGAGAGTCCGCTGTTTCAGCACATTTTGTAAAATATTTGGTGAAGCTATTGTTCATATTTTGCAAGTTTTAAAAGGTAAACATTACTTGGGTGTTCCAGGGAAAAATCCACCACTTTACAACCCTTTTCTTCCCTTTCTAAGTAACCAAATATAGAATGCATGTGGAGCCAGAGGCAAGTTTGGTTGCCCCTCCCTCATCCATCACGTGATTTTTATCAAGCATGCTTCTGATTAGTACGTTGCTCATAAGGCCTGTGGTACAGCATATGTCTATTCATCTAAATAAGTTGCATATGTTTTTTTTAAAACTAATAATCAAGACCTATACGTATAGTGTGATGTTTGTGGAAGTAACACTATCTGGTGGTAAATATATAGGCCTATATACATCCATTAATGATTTCAATGTAATTGATCGCATGCTTAACCGAACTCTTTGTACCTTTCTGTATCAATGATGTATCTCTGTCAAAGAATATTTTTGACAATGGAGACTTGTAAATCCAATAAAAAACGTATTCATGATAATTAAAAATGATGACATTTTTATTTCGTATTTCATTTTTTAGAATGCAATATGGTATGGGTTCATAATTGACAAGAATAAATCCAAAGATGGACTGTGATGTAGATACCGGGCACGATCGGGGGGGGGGGGGTCTTCGAAAAGTAAAACAATGAAAAAGACTCACAGAGAGAGAGAGAGGGAGAGAGAGAAAGAGAGAAGACGGAGGAGGAGAAGTGAAAGAGAAGCGAGAGGGAATGTGAAATGGCAAGAAGATAAAAGACCCTTTTACATTAAGCTTTCCCATTTCATCCACCTAACTGTGGTTCAGTAGACTTGTTCTTTCCAGTTTGATATTGGTTAAACCCTTATTAAATGTTTAAATCACCTCCTTTACATGACAGAAATATATGTATATATATATATATATATATATATATATATATATATATATATATCGAGGGGTCAGTGACACAAAGACGTAAATCCATTTTGGCCATTTTGAGAAAAAGTGGTAATGTGTCACTGAGCACTTGGGCCTCAAGGAGTTAAGTCTATGTTTCACTAGCCATTGACTTCAACGGGGTGTTGGGTGGAGTTAAGTCTTTGTGTTTCTTGGAAAGCCCACATTTTTCTAAACATTTTGATATCAAATACTCATTTTGGCAAAATATGGAGTTACGTCTTTGTGTCACTGAACCCTAGATATGTACTTTCTTTCATTATACAAGCTCTAAAGGTCCGCGGTTCGAGTCTCGCCGCGGCACTAATCCTTTGGCAAGACATCGATCTCCATTTTCCACTCTCCATCCAGGTGTAAATGGGTACCAGATATGCTTGAGCTCTAATTACTTTGGCAGCTCGGCTACAACCAGGGTAATATGTGTAAAGCTCCATGAGCATCAGAGCCTGGCGGATACCGGCGCTATATAAATATCCATATTATTTATTATTAATATGTATTTATTGTTTACAGTTGAGATGCAAATGAACATGTAGCTATAGATATGCAAAAAGAAACCTGAGGTTGCAAGCTAGCATGCATAATCCCAGGCAGTTCCCCCACAGTCAAGCATGTAGTAAAGATGTATGTTTCTCGCTCTCTGCAGGTTAGAGTGGCGCCTTGCCTTAGCCACACAGGCTACCCGACAATATAAATAATCTCTACTCATCATCAATTTTTATTATGGCGAAAACCATCCAATGACGAGGGAAACGCCATCAATCTCAACAACAACAATCAACGTGTATTCGTGCATTTTTTTTTAAAACTGCCAGAAATAACCTAAAAAGATGGGTACGCGTTCATTCACAGATGGCTAGAACATTTCGTGGGGGGGGGGGGGTAATTCGCCCTTTCCCATCCATGATATCTACCTTGAACTTACAGCTGTACCAGCCATATCCTCAACATCTTGCTGGATAGAGTACCGAAGTGCTAACGTCGTATTCGCTCCTCGTCTCGGCTATTGGCTCAGGGACTTCGCATGAATTTCACCGCGATATCATTCAAGCAACAGGCTGGAGCAGGAAAAATTCAATGTTTGGCGCTGGTGTGATCACCAGGCACGGAGCCACGGGGGGGGGGGGGGGGCACATGCCCCCAAAAGAATTTCCAGGATCGGTTGAACTTTTTAGACCCTCCCCAGGACGTCGATCAATTACATGTATATGCCCCCAAACATCAAACTCTGGCTACGTGCCTGGTGATCACCACGTCATTGTTTAGCACTAAATTGTTTGGAACCAGCTACCTTGACAACTTAGCTAATATGACGTCATACTTCGGTACTCTATTGATCGGAGAGTAAAGGTTGGTTTTAAGTACATAAACAGGTTTACAAATCTGAAGAATTTGGAACCTTTTAGTAATTTTCGCCTTGTAATTTATACTGCTTGGAAAATAATGTTCATATTTCGACCCATCACTGAGTGCGATCATACACAGTTCGCAGGATCAATATTTATTTGAGGTTTTGTTCCGTTTTCGGTGCAGCTTTAAAAATCCCCCAATTTAATTGGACTTTGACTTCAGCGTCTGAAAGAAAACGCTGTCAGTCTCTGGTCCGATCGCCCACGGAATATTATTGTCGCTGAGAATATGCCACAGAAGTCGATTAAAGTGTGCCTTCTTGGCGTAAGTATATCACACAGACAATCTTTTCGAGAGTGTTTTAGTTGCTATATTTGGTCAACAGGAATTCGAAGCGTGCTTTATCATTTTTCTTTTGCATTTCCTTGATATTGATTGTAATTGAAAGAGTGTAATCAAATGAGGTATTTAGGTATTATCTCAGTCAGGCATATAGATTATCTTATCAACCTCATAACGTGAATTTCCTACGAATAATAGTTATGCCTCACTGACATACGCATGGTACATGCTTGCTTAATCATTAAAAAGCACAAAATGTTATTGCTCTCATTTCCTGCCATGACGTTGGTTTGTAAAACACAACGGTATATAAGACATTTCACGGTCCTACGTATCATCTGCGTTGAAAATATAATTCACTTGACATCATTACGTGCGCATGTCTGTGCGAGGTTTGGGTAACAAAAGGGGACTTCCTCATTCCTGCCGGGTAGTGTGTGTGTGTGTGTGGGGGGGGGGGGGGGGGGAGGTGTTTCACTAAGATCGAATTTAAGTCGGAATTAACTAAGGCAGGCTGTTCATGCCACTACATGATTAGTTCCTCTTACCTTTCCTGGCATTGGTTTCTCAAGGGACGTACAAATCATTGTCACAAATCTACAACATTTGCATTGTTGATAGTTCATTATAATTGAAGGACAAAATATTATCTAAAGATCATAATTGAGAGACCAATGGTAAGAGCAACAAGTGGCATGAATGGCCTGTCATAGTTAAGTCCAACTTAAAGTCGATCTTAGTCTTTTTGAAACACCCCCCCCCCCCCTGATCAGGCATGCGTGAGTTCTAAACTGTAACAATGGGATGCGTAACACTCCACTTGGCTTTCAAGTTCCTTGCTCCGAGGCGCTCTTCATCTGCGGGGAATCTTGGAGGCCAGGCACAGTTTCACATTCAAAATACCGGCAAAATGTCAGTGTAAATTATAAAATTTGTTTGGGGATTGTATTGGGAATAGTGCATCGAACAATTTGTAATGAATACCATGTACTGTAGACATTATGATCGATCTCTGTACCCCCCCCCCTCTCTCTCTCTCTCTCTCTCTCTCTCTCTCTCTTCAAGACGCCTATATACTGCCGTGTCGCTCCACATTTCCCTTTCTCAAAGATTCTTGGAGCCCTACCCTTCCTTCCCACAATCATGATGATGATGTGTGTTTACTTTCATGTCATTTATTATAGAGTCTCTGTGTAGGGAAAACCTGTATAACCACGCGATTCGTCAAAGGAAAGTTTAATGAGGAATACTTCAGCACTATCGGGTAAGCTTCTACCCTCCTGACCACTTTCACAATACAGAATACACAATACCGCTAATTTATTATTATACAATGTATCATATTACAACAATTTCCTACGGCAGGAGTCTAGTCAAAATATATATGTTTTTTTCTTTTCAACGAGAATTTCGTTGTTGTACATGTCTGTACCAAATACCGCCTTAAACATTGGTTGAATGGCCAATATGTTTTAAAGCGTAATCTTTAATCTCAATAAGGTTTTTCTTGGCTTTATTGAAATTATAGTAATGTCTTTATGAAACTAATTAGAAGGAAGTAAGTCTAGAACAGTAATATGAATAGCAAAGTCCGACTCGTACCATTCTGGATACACTGTTAGAACGGTGTTTAAAATATCACTGTTTAAAAGAATGTTGTTTAAAAAAGTAAACAACGTTGTTCAAAATCGAAAAATCAGTGCTCGATTGGCTTAAACAACTATGTATTAAAAAACAAAATAATTTAATTAAACAGAGTTGTTTAAAAAGTCCCGGGGCGTCGTTGATATTTTCTCGATACGCGATTGCAATTTGCGCACACACATGCGATATGCACAAAGAACGTACATAATACATGCATGCAAGCATGCAGTGCTACTGCTAGTGTGCAGTGCAAGTGCTAGTGCAGTGCAGTGCAGACGAAAATGGCGGAACACGGGGCAAGGCGACGACTTGGTTCTTCTCGGCTTCGCCGATGGGGTTTAGGTGAAGTTATAGAGACAAATAATAATGTTGTCTGTCACTGCCATGAATATGATGAACAAATGTTGAAGTAAATTGGCAACAAGCTCTGCATGTTACAGTGTATAAATCGTTGTGATTATTGCAGGAGTGGTTGCAGTAGGTCATTTCACAAATTCAAACAACCAGATAATAACCATTAAACAGTTCTGTTTAAAATTTAAGCAACTCCTTTTAAACAACCCAGTTGTGCAGTAATACTGAATAAACAACAGTTGCTTTAAAATTTAAACAACTTGCGTTAAACAACCGAGTTGTGCAATTTTATTACTAAACAACTGTTGTTTAAAAGGTTTCCTAATTTTTAAACAACTAAGTGTTCAAAATGTAAACAACCTTAATTTGTTTAATTTTTAAACAACGTTGAGCGATTCACCGGTTAACTCGGGGTTGTTTAAAATTTTAAACAACTTGTTTAATTTTTTTCTAACAGTGTATAAATAGATGTGAGACGTTTCTCTTGAGTCTGGGGCTAACAAATATCATAGGGGTTGCACACAATCAAATTTTCATAAACTTGTTATAATGTCTATACCGTAATTTTTGGTTTCATAACTATCAGAACAATGTACCTTTTACATCCTTCTTTTCAAGGACACGACTGTCATTTCATGCATTAGTCTTTTAATTATGAATACAATACTCTGTATTTTCTTCCTATGCATATGAAATTAGTCTAGTCCTTACTGAAACTGACATTCGCTAATTAGCTATTTTTTGGTAGTTCGCATGTTGTTTTGGTCATAAAACTTTTCTGACTTACTCTCCCTCTCCCTCCCGCTCTCTTTATGTCTCTCTCATCTTCTATTTCTTCTTCTCTCTATATATTATATTTCTTCTCTCTCCCTCTTACTCTGATCTCTCTCTCTTTCTCTGCGTCTCACTCTCACCCCTCTTTCTCTCTCTCTCTCTCTCTCTCCTCTTTTCAACTTCGTTCCTCTTCCTCCCCTCTCATCATCTCTCTCTCTCTCCTCTCCCATGATAGCGCCGCCTTCTTGTCAAGATCACTCTTCTTTCAGAACATCGAATATAGTTTTGCATTATGGGATACGGCGGGACAAGAAAGGGTAACTATGATTTTCTCTTGAAGATTTATTGAGGAAAAGAAAAAAATTGTCCGCTTTATCGGAAATCATAGGTGTAAAATCATTTGATTTTCATATCATGTTTTGTCGTTGTTCACTAAATGAAATTCTGTTCCATAACAGCAAACAATAAAAGAAATGATCCCTCTTTCATAATGGGGCGACTATTATTCTCTAAATATATGGCATCATTTGTATATAACTTTGTAATTATTAAGAATTAGAATTAATATATATGTTGGCGGTTATTTAACCTGACTGCTAGGGAAGCATAAACGCTTGTTAGCAGGGCTCAAATTAATTTTTTGTCCACGGGGGCTCTTCCCCCGAAAAAAGAGCCCCCGTGAGCCTTCTCACGGGGGCTCTTTTATTACTGACGGGGGCTCTTTTTTTTACAAATATCCATTGAATTGGTACCTATGATGCTCCTCAATTATTTGCTATTTCAGCATTATCATTTCAATCAGCATTTTCCCTCTTACAAATTTACAAGCTACATAGCTGTTACTGGCCTGTGTATATAATATATACGCATACAACATTGATCTTTATGATGTCTTTAACGTGACATATCTTCTTCTCCCCTTGCAAACGTAAAAGAAAACATGGTCATTAAAAGGGATTAAGCGACAAATAATGATTGTGATTCAAATTGATGCGAATATTTGTTTGAATAAGCACTGCTATTCACCCGAATCTTCTTTGTAAAAACAACTTTTACAAATCTCAGCCATGCTTATTGAGTTGAGACGTTTCATTCAATTTAAAATACCCATTACATAATACACTTTTCCTAATCTCAAAGTGATCTTACAGCACAGTGGCAGAATTGCATGGCTGAGATTTGTAAAAGTCGTTTTTTTACAAAGAAGATTCTGGTGAAAAGCATTGCTTATTCAAAAAAAATCCTTGCATCAATTTGAATCACAATGATTATTTGTCGCATGGTCCTTTTATTAAATAACCTTGTTTTCTGTTTTGTTTGCAGAGGGAGAAGAAGCTATGTCACGTTAAGAAATCATAAAGATCAGTTGTATTATGCGTATATACATATGATACCAGAACAAATGTTGATTATCAGAATGTCATTTTGGAATACCTCTATACAAATACCACATTGTCTTTAGCCCGTGTCAGTATTAGTATGATCCAATATAAAGCTATTATTCTTTATTTAATTTAGTATAATGCTTTTCCTCAAAAATAGTTTTGCTATTTTTTAGGGTTGAGACGCTAAGAAATGGTTTCAAATGTACATTACACGAACCCTGAACCATTGCAAAATGATGGTGGTTCTCTCTCTCTCTCTCTCTCTCTTTATTTATTTTAGTCATGCATTATCAACTACATATAAAGCAGCAACCAAAAACTTAGGGTTATCTGAGATAGGTGAAAGTAAGAGTTAAAAAGAAAGTCATGCTCAAACGGCGCTTCACTTCCCCCCGCCCCCTGAAAAAAATAAAATAGATTAGTAGTCCTCCTCTCCAGAATCCCCCTCCCCCCCCCGCTTTAATATCACATTTTCACTTGGCAGCCCAAGGGGGCCGGGGGTGGGGGGGGGGGTGGGAGGAGGGGGTTAAACCCCTACCCCCCCCCCGCCCGCCGTAGATCTGCCCATGATACCATATCATTCCACGCAGGGGCGGCGATCCCGGGGGGGGGGGGGGGGGGGGGGGACACGTCCTCCCCTCAATTTTTTTTAGGGGACGTGGACGTGTTACGTCCTTTTAAGGCACTGGCAATCACATGTGACGTCCTTTTAAGCACTGGCAGTGCCTTAAAAAGGAGGTCACACGTTGCAGTCCACGTTCTCATCGTGCAAATCTAAAAGTCCCTAATATTGATTTACTTGTCGAGGTTCATTATTTGCTGACAACGAAAAACATCTCCAGGCCATGACCATGTTTCTGCCCTTGCCCGATCGCCTCCAGCTCCAGCAGACATGGCGCGGCAGCGTGCACACGCACCGCTACTAACGGCGCAGTAGGCCTATAACCACTGCTGACGGCGGCACTGCACTGCGAGCTGAATCGGTAATAATAGGCCTACTCATAAAACGAGAAATCTTGCACGCTAATCTTAGTTCCATTTCTTTGGTTTAAGGTTTGAAAATTGAAACTCAATATTGTGTTAAAATTATAACAGAAAAGATTATCTTTATTTTATAATTCCACCGGGGCGATTTTTAATTTTGCAATCGCCCCCGTGAGCAACCTGACGGGGGCGATTTTGTAGCTCACGGGGGCGAATCGCCCACCGCCCCCGTGTATTTGAGCGCTGCTTGTTAGTAAGCTACACTCTAAAAACTGAAATGTTAAATCACCATTTAAAAGGGCCGAGGAGTGACCACTCTTTAAAAATGGTAGATTAACACTTTGAACATGCTGGATCCAACACTATGAAGGTTGAATCTAGCATGTTAAAAGAAACAATCTGACATTTTGAAAGAGTGGTCACTCCTCGGCCCTTTTAAATTGACATTTTACATTTCAGTTTTTAGAGTGTACAGGTCCACTCCGAGGGACCTGGTAATGAGGATTAATGCCTTACCAAAGGGCACTAGCGCATAGACATGGTATCGAACCAGGCCACCAGATTACGAGACCACTGCTCTAACAACTAAGCTATGGCGCCTCCTTATCAATAGACAGCCAGTTTGATGACAAACGAGTATAATGTGTATCTAAATGTCATAAGATATCTACATGGCATAATTCTTATTGATTCACGAATAGCAGGAAATATAATTCCATACAGTTTTTGTTATTAGCACCTGTTTATTTGTCTCACACAGTTTCGTTCAATGGCCCCTCTGACGTACAGGTCTGCAGCCGCCGCACTCATCGTTTATGACATCACAAATCAGGTAAAAGAAAAATATAGATTTTTCTCTTAGGGTGACTGAAGCTAAGTGGTATCCCACCGGGGAGGGAATATGTTGCCCCGCCGATCCATACAAACAATTTTCAACCGATTTACTCTTTTTTCTTCTTCTTCTTCTTCTTCGTGTTTTTTTTAAATTTCTTTTAATGAAAAATCGACATTCTTGTGTGGTGTGAGGGGTAAGACTTTTGTATGCAAACACTGCATAAATACAAACGCAATATCGCATCGGGGAGGAGGGGCAACTGCCCAAATAAAAATAGCAGCAAAGGTCAAGGACGTTTCATTTTTCTTCATAACAAACAATATTTAGAAATCGTTCGAAGATGTCGATTTCTGGATCTCAGAGCTGAGGAGGGATGGTCCTGAGGAAATCTTGATTTATGTGATTGGGAACAAAGTAGACCTCGAATCGTCCCGTGTTGTCGACCGGGAAGTGGCAGAGAGTTACGCCCAAACCAAAGGAGTGTTTCACTTTCATTCCAGCGCCAAGACTGGCCAGGGTGTCGACGAAATCTTCTACGATATCTGTAAGTATTTCCATTTTTTTTAACGCCTATTCTATGTATTTCCAGACTTAATCACGAGCGATAAAGGGATGCCATTTATCCGAATCGACGGCAAGTAGCTAAAGTTTGAATGCTATTTTCACAACAGTACTCTTGAAAATATGGGGCGCAGTTGATCAATAATTTACATAATTTTATATAAGTGTAATCATTATGATCTCGTCTCGTCTTGTTCTTTCACGTGAAGCAAATTTGGGAAACGACAAGGCAGAGGCGGATTCCAGAAAACAGGGGAGTCGAAGGAAAGATTAAATGTAGTCCATAATATAAACCCAAGGGAGGGTCCCTGAGTGTAACCCTTTTTTAGGGGGGGGGGGGGGTCTGTCCTTTTCTTGGATCCGCTAGAGCAAAAGGCAATCATTGCCTTCTTCTCATCTTTAGATTTAATTAAGAATCCTAAAAATCTTAATTCTAAAGAACTTAGTTAGTTTTGAAGAAGAAAAAAATTACGTCTATAATAACAAAACATTTGCGAATACTAAAAGTAATTACTGCCAGGCGCGGATCCAGGGGGGGGGGGGGGGGGCCGAGCGGGCCTTGGCCCCCCCCCCCCCCCGCAAAAAAAAAAAAAAAAAAAAAAAAAAAAGAGAGAGAAGAAAGGAAAAGAAGGGAATGAGAAAGAGGAGAGAAAGGGAAAGAAAGAAGAAGAAGAAGAAGAATAAAAGAAAAGGGGGAAGAAGGAGATCGGGGGGACCGAAAGGGCCTTTCCTCCCAGGCTGTTGACCCCCCCCCCCCTCCAATCAAAAAAATAAGAGAGAAGGAAGGAAAGGGAAAGAAAAAGGAAAAGAGGAGATACTGGCGTACTAATGGGGGGGGGGGGGGGGGCTTTGGGGAAATCAAATTCAAACGTGGTTTATTTATAATTCCACAACGGTGGATTACAAATAATGCTGAAATGACATAATTTCCGAGATTTGTCCTCACTTTTTAGTAAATTATACGTTTGTATATTTTGTTTGTTGGAAAATGACAAATTCCTAAATTTACAGCCAGGCACGAAATATGATTCTTGAGATTCCTACATGTCAGGGCCCGAGGTACGGCAGGGATCGGGAGCCTCGAGCTCCCTCCCCCCCCCCCACTTTATTTGAAAAAGTATATTAAAGAGAAAAAAAATAGAATGAGCGCAAGAAAGAACGAATAGTTAACTGCCAGTGTTAAAAAATGAGTCATCAAAATATGCTCATCTGACCGTGATTAAATGCCTAAAACCCTTAAGCTTCCGGGGCTCTGCCCCCTGGATTCCACCTAGGGCGCTACGGCAGGCCCTTAGATGCTCATCTGACGGTAATTTAATGCCTAAAACCCCGCTTATGGGGGGATCCGCCCCCTGGACCCCATGCCAAATAGTGACCTGCCAGTGTCACAAAATAATAGGTATTAAAAAAAAATGATCATCTGACCTTAATTAAACGCCTAAAACCCCTGAGCTTCCGGAGCCGGACAAGTTATCAAAAAATTATCTGACCGCAGGCGCGTAGCCAGCCAGGGGGGGGGGGGGGTCCCCCAAATCGGAAGAGGACGTAGAAAGTAAAAGGAGCAGGCAAAGAAAATCTTTGAAATTCAGACAAGGATTAAGAGTATAGAGAACGGTACAACGTATCGTCTTCTTTCTCTAATAATTTAATGAAACGTCAAAGCTTCGCGCAGGAGGGGAGGGGGGGGGGGGGACTGAATTCAGACAAGGATTAAGAATCGAGAACGGTACAGTGAATCGTCTTCTTTCTCTTATAATCTTATGAAACGTCAAAGCTTTTGCGCGGGAGGGGGGAACCTGAATTCAGACGAGGATTCAGAGGCGAGAACGGTAATAATAATCTTTAATGAAACGTAAAAGCTTCCGCGTTTTGCGCGAAGTTGGAGGGGGAACTAAATTCCGACGAGGATTATTTTCGAGAACGGTACAACGAATCTTCTTTTTTCTCTATTGATTAATGAAAATTAAAAGCTTCCGCGCGGGGGGGGAACCTGAATTCAGACGAGGATTAAGATTCGAGAACTGTACAGCCAATCGTCTTCTTTCTCTCATAATCTTATGAAACTTAAAAGCTTCCGCGCTTCGCGCGGGAGGGGCGGGGGGGGGGGGGACCTGAATTCAGAGGAGGATTAAGAGTCGAGAACGGTACAACGAATCGTCTTCTTTCTCTAATGATTAAATGAAAAGCTTCCACGCTTCGCGCGGGAGGGGGGGGGGGACCTGAATTCTGACGAGGATTAAGAGTCGAGAACCCTACAACGAATCGTATTCTTTCTTTAATAGTTTAATGAAACGTCAAAGCTTCCGCGCTTCGCGCGGGAGGGGAAAAAACTAAATTCAGATGAAGATTTTGAGTCGAGAACGGTACAACGAATCGTCTTCTTTCTCTCATAATCTTATGAAACTTAAAAGCTTCCGCGCTTCGCGCGGGAGGAGGGGGGGAACCTGAATTCAGACGAGGATTAAGAGTCGAGAAAGGTACAACGAATCGTCTTCTTTCTCTAGTGATTTAATGAAACGTAAAAGCTTCCGCGCTTTGCGCGGGAGGGGGGGGGGAACCTGAATTCAGACGAGGATTAAGAGTCGAGAACTCTACAACGAATCGTCTTCTTTCTATAATGATTAAATGAAAAGCTTCCACGCTTCGCGCGGGAGGGGGGAACCTGAATTCTGACGAGGATTAAGAGTCGAGAACCCTACAACGAATCGTATTCTTTCTTTAATAGTTTAATGAAACGTCAAAGCTTCCGCGCTTCGCGCGGGAGGGGAAAAACTAAATTCAGATGAAGATTTTGAGTCGAGAACGGTACAACGAATCGTCTTCTTTCTCTCATAATCTTATGAAACTTAAAAGCTTCCGCGCTTCGCGCGGGAGGAGGGGGGGGGGGAACCTGAATTCAGACGAGGATTAAGAGTCGAGAAAGGTACAACGAATCGTCTTCTTTCTCTAATGATTTAATGAAACGTAAAAGCTTCCGCGCTTTGCGCGGGAGGGGGGGGGGGGAACCTGAATTCAGACGAGGATTAAGAGTCGAGAACTCTACAACGAATCGTCTTCTTTCTCTCATAATCTTATAAAACTTAAAAGCTTGGGGGGGGGGGACCTGAATTCAGATGAGGATTAAGAGTCGAGAACTCTACAACGAATCGTATTATTTCTTTAATAGTTTTAATGAAACTTCAAAGCTTCCGCGCCTCGCGCAGGAGGGGGAGGGGGGGGGACTGAATTTAGACGAGGATTAAGAGTCGAGAACTCTACAACGAATCGTCTTCTTTCTCTCATAATCTTATAAAACTTAAAAGCTTGGGGGGGGGGGACCTGAATTCAGATGAGGATTAAGAGTCGAGAACGGTACAACGAGTCGTCTTCTTTCTCTAATTCTTCTTTCTCGTGAGGGGGAATCTGAATTCAGACGAGGATTAAGAGTCGAGAACTCTACAACGAATCGTCTTCTTTCTCTAATAATTTAATAAAACGTAAAATTTTCCGCGCTTTGCGCGGGATGGGGAAAAACTAAATTCAGACGCGGATTAAGAGTCGAGAACGGTACAACGAATCGTCTTCTTTCTTTAATAGTTTAATGAAGCGTCAAAGCTTCCGCGCTTCGCGCAGGAGGGGGAGGGGGGCTGAATTTAGACAAGGATTAAGAGTCGAGAACTCTACAATGAATCGTCTTCTTTCGCTAATAATTTAATAAAACGTAAAAGCTTCCGCGCTTCGCGCAGGACGGGGGGGGGGGCTGAATTACGACAAGGATTAAGAGTCGAGAACTCTACAACGAATCGTCTTCTTTCTCTAATAATTTAATAAATCGTAAAATTTTTCGCGCTTCGCGCGGGAGCGGAAAAACTAAATTCAGACGAAGATTTTGAGTCGAGACCGGTACAACGAATCGTCTTCTTTAATTTTAATAATCTTAATCTTAATAATTTAATGAAACGTCAAAGCTTCCGCGTTTCGTGGAGGAGGGTGGGGGAAAACTCGCCCCTCTCTGCACCGACCCCCCCCCCCTCCGCATTACGTCACTGTTGGTCATCGTTACGTACCAATATTTGGCTCGCATAATTTCAAATTTGGGCCCCCCCCCCCCTAAGAAATCCTGGATCCGCGCCTGATTACTGCACCATGCTCGAAAGGGATTTAACAAAATTACAATCGACTTAGTGATAAGCCTGTTAACAATTAAAGAGAAACTTTAAACCACAATGAGGGCATTCTCTAAAAAGTCATTGGTTTTAACCATTCATTATAATAAAATTGTGCATGTTATGCTTTGTTAAAATCATGATTAAATAGAGAGATCATCAACAAGTATTTAAAAATATTCGTTTGAAAACTGTAAGCATTGTTTTGTCTTTCAACAGCTGGTTAAAAATTATCTTTTTGAGAAGCCCCACAAAATATTAGCAATGGTTATATTTGTGGATATTTCAGCCGTCTGTGAACTGATTTTGATCAAACAAAGATGATTTTGTCATTTAAATTGTATATGTACTCAATTTTTCGTTATCTCACAAAGAAATTGAATCAGTTATGTTCTTGAATATTCCTTTTCATTTCATTTACTCCAAACAGGTCAAATGACAAGATCAATACAAGAAAATAGATGCAAGAATCGTCAGAGTACGGTCGATGTCTCCAACTCTACCAATTCCGATGAAAACAGAGAAGGTGATCGCGGTCGATGTCGATGTCAGAGCAAGTGATCACATCATCAAACATGATCGCAAAGGCTTTCTAAAATCAACGTAAAAGCAATTTCAGTAGCCTTTTACATCGCCTTTTGAAATGGACGAACCTATTACTTCAACCGAATATGATTTCTATACAGGCAATACAACAGGATATTGAAATTTCCCTTGAACTGATTAATCTCTTTGCAAACAGCTATTATCAGACTTTATCAAACTCTTTGCATGCATCAAGAAAAATCTGATGTCATAGCTTAAGATTTACATGGAATTAAAACGAAAAAATCATTGCTATTATCCGTATATTCATATTAGACTTCCTAAACTGACGTTCTGCGAAATTCTACTCTGGCGACAGTGATGATTGATTAATCAGAACTGTGGTACTGAAATAAAAGTTGCAGTGTATTCACATCATTTTGGCCTGAAAGGGGTCGAAATTTAGTTAAAATTCGATTAATTTCATTTGACTTTATAAGCTAGAACATGACGCCGTTTAATATTAATGGGTGACTTTAAGTCTGGTATTTGGTATTTGGTATCCAGTATAATATTTATAGCCGACGTATGGGCCGGCCTCCGTCTTGTCAATGCCCTAGAAATGTCAACAAATGGATGTTCTGAACGGAGGAGGTGGGGGGGGGGGGGGCTACTTTCATATCCCACGTCTAGGGAAAATTCCCCACCTTTTATAAATATCTGAATACGCCACTTTTAAGATCACTCATAAGGGGGTGAAGGAGGGCGATATTCCGCACTCGATGGAATGCTCTCCCTGCACATGTTGTCGGAAACATTTGAACTTCAAGTTTGTACGAATAGAATATAATGGATACCTCCTGACTAGAGGCTGTCTTATTTTCAAGTAATTTGCTGACAAATTGTATAATGTTTGACGAAATTTAGAATTTTTGACAGTTAGTTTATCATTTCGTTTTTGAAAAAAATAAATTATTATATATATTGCTTATTTATGATTCATTGTCAGAAAAATACTTATTATATTTTATATACTACTCGAAAAACATTGTATTTATATGAATGCAGAGGAAAATCAAATCAAATCAAATCAAATACATGACTTTTGTGTGTGCGTGTGTGTGTGTGTGTGTGTGTGTGCATGTAGGCGCGTTTAATGATTGAGCATCATCCCAATACATACAGAGAGAGAGAGAGAGAAAGAGGAAGGAAAAATACTGCAACATTAACCAGTTTAGGCCATCTAATGTATTTCAGTTCATTGGAACTTAACGGCAGAACCCCTATCAATTATTTCACTTTAAAGTTCATTGCAATCTATATAGACGGCATCTACCGTTTAATGCAAGGGTTATTAAGCCTTGTAAACCTCGGGGAAGTCTTTAAGTCATTTTTAATGTATGCACGCATAATAACAATGAATATGTTTTAACATGATTGCTGATGAACTGCCAAATGTATAAATAGCAAAGTTTTGCTATTATGATTAAGACAAATAGAGTCAATAGGACAAGAAATGAATACCTTTAGTAGTCATATACGAATTACTTAATTAATTCAATGATGGAATCACATTAACCTGTAGTGGGTATTTTTCGGGTAGGTGGTATGGTATGTGGTATAATACTCTTTCATTTTATTTTCAAGTCTAGGGTTGGTTGGCTCCAGTTCATTTAAAGGGATAGTTGAGTTCTGTTTTCAGACCGCAAATGCCTTCAAAGTGCATGGTTATTGCTCTTATTCTTATCTATGACATTTCTAGTGCCCTTTTAGGACCTAAAAATTGCTATGAAGGTAATTTTAGACCCCAAAATGTGTGAAATTTAGCCAATACGATCATAACAATTCAACTCTATTTTCAAAAAATACGGTGACCGATAATTAATTGATTAATTAATAATAACAATACATGGGCCGACTGGTTGTGTGTAATATAACCAAAAAGCCAACAAACAAAAACCAACATCGGCATTGGCTGAAATACAACGTAAAAGGCGCTATTTCGTTTTTTCAACGGCTTTTTCATATTATCGAATATTTGTGGTGGTACACATATATTATAAATTGTTACATTTATGGATATTCCAGCCGTCTCTGAACTGATTTTGATGAAGCAAAGATGATTTTGTCATTTAACAGAAGTGCTAACGTCGTATTCGCTCCTTGTCTCGGTTATTGGTTCCTATATCAACAGGGCCTTCGCATTAATTTCACCGTGATATCATTCAAGCAACGGGCTGGAGCAGGGCAAGTTGTTTGGAGCTGGTGTGATCACCACGCCATTGTTTAGCACAAAATTGTTTTGAACAACTACCTTGACAACTTGGCTAATATGATGTCATACTTTGGTACTCTATTGATCGTAGAGTAAAGGTTGGTGTTGAATACATAAACAGGTTTACAAATCTGAAGATACATTTGGAACCTTCCGCCTTGTAATTTATACCGCTTAGAAAATAATGTTCATATTTCGACTCATCACTGAGTGCGATCATAAACAGTTCGCAGGGTCAATACATGGCCCTGGGAAGCGGGGGTGCTGGGGGTGCTGCAGCACCCCCGGAATTTTTCCAGGGGGGGGGGCATAGCACCCCCTGCAAATTTTTTTCGGTATGATATATTTACTGTATATATACGAAATTATAACGTTTCTTTCACAAAATCATATAAAATTACCTCTTCGAAACGTTTTTTTTTTAAATTTTTTTATATAAAAATAAAGAAATTGTGATAATTGGTGACCAAAAATGACAGATCTTACCCCACCCCAATACCGATCGACCAAATTTTCAAATTATGGAGATGTTTTGCGAAAAAAAAAAAAATTCCTCTTACCCCCCCCCCCCCCCCCCCCGCTTATTCAACGGCTGCTGAGTCGTTGCGATTTTTCTTTGCCCCCCCCCCCCCCCCCAAAAAAAGTGTACGCTTACACCCCCCCCCCCCCCCCCCACTGAGCGAATTTCGGCTGGCTGAGTCGTTGCGATTTTTTTGGCGTAAAAAAAAAAAAAAAAAAAGTGTACGCTTAACCCCCCCCCCCCCCCCCCCCCCCCCCCCCCCCCCCCCCCCCCCCCACCCCCCCCCCCCCCCCCCCCCCCCCCCCCCCCCCCCCCCCCCCCCCCCCCCCCCCCCCCCCCCCCCCCCCCCACCCCCCCCCCCCCCCCCCCCTCCCCCCGCTTATTACACGGCTGGCTGAGTCGTTGCGTAAATTTCGCAATATATAATATCTCAGCGGCTCCGGTGAAAAAATCGTTCCCAGGACCCTGAGCACCCCCGGTGAAAAAATCGTTCCCAGGGGCCTGGGTCAATATTTATTTGAGGTTTTGTTCCGTTTTCGGAGCAGCTTTAGAAATCCCCCAATTTAATTGGACTTTGACTTCAGCGTCTAAAAGAAAATGCTGTCAGTCTCTGGCCCGATCGTCTACGGAATATTATTGTCGCTGAGAATATGCCACAGAAGTCGATCAAAGTGTGCCTTCTTGGCGTAAGTATATCACACTGAAAATCTTTTCGAGAGTTTTTTAGTTGTTCTAATTTGTCAATGAGCCCTTTGGTCAATAGGAATTCGAAGCGCGCTTAATCATTTTCTTTTGCATTTCCTTTATATTGATTGTAATTGAAAGAGTGTAATATAATGAGGTATCTATCTAGGTATTATCTCAGTCAGGCCTATAGGTTAACTTATCAACCTCACAACGTGAATTTCCTACGAATAATAGTTATGCCACACTGACATACGCACGGTAAATGTTTGCTTAATCATTGAAAAGCACAAAATGTTATTATTCTCGTTAACTCCCATGACGTTGGCCTGTACAACACAACGGAATAACGCCTTTTCATGGTCCAACGTATAATCTGCGTTGAAAATATATTACGTGCGCATGTCTGTGCGAGGTTTGGGTAACAAAAGGGGACTTCCCCATGCCGGCGGAGTAACCGCTGCCCTGTCCTGAATTGTTATATCGAATAGACAGTGTGTGTGTGTGAGGGGGGGGGGGGGAGGGGGGATGTTTCACAAATACTAAGACTTCAAGTTGGACTTAACTTTGGCAGGCCGTTCATGCCACTAGTTCCTTTTACCATTCCTGGCATAGGTTTTTCAAGGGACGTACAAATCATTGTCACAAATCTACAAAATTTGCATTGTTGATAGTTCATTATAATTGAAGGACAAAATATTATCTAAAGATCATAATTGAGAGACCAATGGTAAGAGCAAAAAGTGGCATGAATGTCCTGTCATAGTTAAGTCCAACTTAAAGTCGATCTTAGTCTTTTTGAAACACCCCCCCCCCCCCCCCTGATCAGGCATGCGTGGGTTCTAAACTATAACAATGGGGTGCGTAACACTCCACTTGGCTTTCAAGTTCCTTGCTCCGAGGCGCTCTTCATCTGCGGGGAATCTCGGAGGCCAGGCACAGTTTCACATATAAAATACCGGCAAAATGTCAGTGTAAATTATAAAATTTGTTTGGGGATTGTATTGGGAATAGTGCATCGAACAATTTGTAATGAATACCATGTACTGTAGACATTATGATCGATCTCTGCACCCCTCCCTCTCTCTCTCTCTCTCTCTCTTTATCTCTCTTAAAGACGCCTATACTGCCGTTTCGCTCCACAATTCCCTTTCTCAAGATTCTTGGAGCCCTACCCTTCCTTACCACAATCATGATGATGATGTGTGTATACTTTCATGTCATTTATTATAGACTACCTGTGTAGGGAAAACCTGTATAACCACACGATTCGTCAAAGGAAAGTTTGATGAGAACTGCGTCAGCACTATCGGGTAAGCTTCTACCCTCTTGACCACTTTCTCAATACAATACACAATACCGCTAATTTATCATTATACAATGTATCATATTACAACAATATTTCTTACGACAGGAGCCTGGTCAAAATATAAATGTAAACGTCTGTTCAACGAGAATTTCGTTGATGTACATGTTTGCACCTAATGGTGCTTTAAACATTGGTTGAATGGCCAATATGATTTAAAGCATAACCTTCATTCTCAATAAGGTCTTCCTTGGCTTTATTGAAATTATAGGAATGTCTTTATGAAACTAGTTAGAAGGAAGCAATTCTAGAACAGTAATATGAATAACAAAATCCGACTCGTACCATTCTGGATATAAATAGATATGAGACGTTTCTCTTGAGTCTGGGGCTACAAATATCATAGGGGTTGCACACAATCAAATTTTCATAAACTTGTTATAATGTATACAGTAATTTTTCGTTTCATAACTATCAAAAGAATGTGTCTTATACATCTTTGTTTTCAAGGATAAGACTATCATTTCATGCATAAATCTTTTAATTATGAATACAATACGCTCTATTTTCTTCTTATGCATATGAAATTAGTCTAGTTCTTACTGAAACTAGCATTCGCTATTGAGCTATTGTTGGGTAGTTGGCATGTTGTTTTGGTCATAAAACTTTTCTGACTTACTCTCCCTCTCCCTCTCTCTTTTTCTGTCTCTCTCACTCCCTGTCTCTATTTCTTCTTCTCTCTATATATTTATTTTCTCTCCCCCTCTCTCTCTCCCTCTTACTCTGATCTCTCCCACTGCGTCTCACTCTCATCTCTCTTTCTCTCTCTCTCTCTCTCTCTCTCTCTCTCTCTCCTCTTTTCAACTTCCTCTTCCTCCCCTCTCGTATTCTCTCTCTCTTTCCCTCTCCCATCATAGCGCCGCCTTCTTGTCAAGATTACTCTACTTTCAGAACATCGAATATAGTTTTGCATTATGGGATACGGCGGGGCAAGAGCAGGTAACTATGATTTTCTCTTGAAGATTTATTGAGGAGAAGGAGGATTTTGTGTGTCAGCGTTATTGAAACTTATATAGGTGTAAAATCGTTTATCTAATTTATCAAATTGTGTTGTTCACTAAATAAATGACATTCTGTTCCATAACAGCAAACATTAAAGAAATCATCCCTATTTCTTAATGCGGTGTCCATTATTCCCTAAATATATGGCATAATTCCTATTTAACTTTGGAATTACTAAGAATTAGAGTTATTATATGTGGTGGTGGTTATTTCACCTAACTGCTAAGAAAGCATAAATGCTTGTAAGTAAGCAACCAGTGGACCGACGGATTTAGGTTCTCTCCGAGGGATCTGGTAATGAGGATTAATGCCTTACCCAAAGGGCACTGGCGCAACGACTTTGTTACGAACCCGGTTCACCGGATTACGAGACCACTGCTCTATACTTCTACTTCTACTTCTACGACGATACTCAGCAGGATCCATAAGTCAGGATGTATAATGCTGAGGAATAAACTATCTAGTTCTTGGTCTAGATGCTGGGTGGAAGCGCTCCCTTTAAGCCCTCCAGTGAAGTAGCGTCAAGGGTGATCTTTGAAAGTGCATTCCACGCAGTTACTGTCCGAGGGGAAAATGAGTTCTGGTAGAGCTGGGTGCGGGATGGCATAGCCAGCAACTTCTTTGAGTGATACTGTCGTGTGTTGCTGGCAATCATGGGTGCTGTGTAATGGTGTGCATTGATGGCTACTGTGTTGTTTTGGATCTTGTACATGAGGTGGAGGCTTGCAGCATTTCTTCTCCTCTCCAGGCTCTCCCATTTCAGATGTTGAATCATGGCCGAGACACTGGCCATGCGACGATATCTCTGGAGGGTGAATCTTGCTGCTCGCCTTTGTACTGCCTCGATTTTGGATATATGCTTGTTTGTGTGAGGGTTCAGACCGAGCAACAGTATTCCAGATGAGGTCTAACAAGAGAGAAGTAGGCTTGTTGGCGGATCTTTTGTGAGGTTTTGCGGAGATTTCTGCTGACTAGTCCCAGCATCCGATTGGCTCGGGATGTGATGTTGTTCATGTGGCCTTGCCAGGACAAGTTGGATGAGAAAGTCAGTCCTAGATACCGGAGATCTGTTACCAACGCAAGAGGGGTGTCTCCTAGCGGGTATGTCGTGGTGATGGCTTTCCGACGTAGGGAGAATGTGATGTGGTAGCATTTCTCGGTGTTGAATTTCATCTGCCATGTGTAAGCCCATGAATGCAGCCTGTTGAGATCTTGTTGTAGGGCTTGGCTATCAGTGACATCAGTGATCGGACGGTATAAAAGACAATCATCAGCAAAGAGTCGGATTTTGGAAGAGATCCCATCTCCTATGTCATTGATGAAGGATATAAACAGAAGTGGGTCGAGAACTGTGCCCTGCGGTACCCCAGAGGTGACTGGAACCCATTCAGATGACTCTCCATCTACAACAACACGTTGTACCAACTGAGCTATCGCGCTTTCGTATCAATAGGCAGCCATTTTGATGACAAACGAGTATAACGTGTATCTAAATGTTATATCTACATGACATAATTCTTATTGATTCACGAATAGCAGGAAATATAATAGTGAGCTAAAATGAAGACTATTGGCAATTTGCCAATACCAACAACGTGTTATTTTATGTTAACTTGATAAAACACAGGAAAGAAGAAAACAATTGTAAGTCGAGTATTTGGTCATTTGGTGTCATGTTCATTACACATCAAAATTTCATACAAATTTTACTTCATGTTTTGTCTCATCTAACTTAAAGTATAGGCTATTAGCGTAATTGAATTGAATTTAACTTACCATAACTTAAAATGAGTCAACCTAACCTAACTTATCTTCACTTAATTTCACTTAGGCTAACCATTATTATTTCATTTCAATTCAATTATTTCCACAATAACAGCAAATGAAAGTTACAAAGCTTACAAAGTCATTCCAATTGAAATATTAACAAACGAAAAATATACATAATATGGTACTTGCAATGCAGTAAAAGTATACAAATGAGACTAATTGCTTGCTGTATTGCGGAGGAAACCTAGGAAAGCATGGCTTGTAATTTAGCTTCCCTAACATAAAATATCATAGTAACATAAAGTAGAAAATGCAAGGAAAAGAAAAGACGGGGAAAACGGGACAATACAAAATAAGAAATTTTGCATTCTGCAGCTATATCATGAACTAAAGGCATCATGATTAGCATCACCTGTTTATTTGTCTCATACAGTTTCGTTCACTAGCCCCTCTGACGTACAGGTCTGCAGCCGCCGCACTCATCGTTTATGACATCACAAATCAGGTAAAGGAATATAAATTTTTGTCTTAGGGTGACTGACGCTAAGTGGTATCCCACCGGGGAGGAAAAATGTTGCCCCGCCGATCCATACAAAAATGTTTCGATCGTTTTACTCTTTTTTCTTCTTCTTCTTCGTGTTTTTAAAAATGTATTTTGATGAAAAATCGACATTCTTGTGCGGTGTGAGGGGTAAGACTTTTTTATGCAAACACTGCATAAATATAAACGCAATATCGCATTGGGAGGAGGGGCAACTGCCCAAATAAAATTGGGGCAAATGTAAACAGATTATTTCTTTCTTCCTCTTAAAAAATAGGATTCCTTTGATGAGGTGGATTTCTGGATCTCAGAGCTGAGAAAAATGGGTCCTGAGGAAATCTTGATTTATGTGATTGGGAACAAAGTAGACCTTGAATCATACCGTGTTGTCGACCGTAAAGTGGCAGAGAGTTACGCCCAAACCAAAGGAGTGTTTCACTTTCATTCCAGCGCCAAGACTGGCCAGGGTGTCGACGACATCTTCTATCATATCTGTAAGTATTTCCATTTTTTTATCGCCTATTCTATGTATTTCCAGACTTAATCACGAGCGATAAAGGGTTGCCATTTATCCGAATCGACGGCAAGTAGCTAAAGTTTGCATGCTATTTTCACAACAGTACTCTTGAAAACATGGGGCGCAGTTGATCAATAATTCACATAATATAAGTGTAATCATTATGATCTCGTCTCGTCTCGTTCTTTCACGTGAAGCAAATTTGGGAAACGACAAGGCAGAAGCGGAATTCCAAAAAACAGGGGAGTCGAAGGAAAAATTAAACGTAGTCAGGGAGGGTCACTGAGAGACCCCTTTTAGGGGGGGGGGTCTGTCCTTTCCTGAATCCGCTAAAGCAAAAGGCAATAATAAGAATCCTAAAAATCTAAATTCTAAAGAACTTAGTTAGTTTTGAAGAAGAACAAAATTGCGTCTATAATTAAAAAAAAAACATTTGCAAACACTAAAAGTTATTACTGCACCATGCTCGAAAGGGATTTAACAAAATTACAACGACTTAGTGATAAGCCTGTTATCAATTAAAGAGAAACTTTAAACCATATGAGGGCATTCTCTAAAAAGTCATTGGTTTTAACCATTCATTATAATAAAATTGTGCATGTTATGCTCTGTTAAAATAATGATTAAATAGAGAGATCATCAACAAGTATTTAAAAATATTCGTTTGAAAACTGTAAGCATTTTTTTTGTCTTTCAACAGCCGGTTCAAAATTATCGAATATTTGTGGGGCCCACAAATATTAGCAATGGTTATATTTATGGATATTTCAGCCGTCTGTGAACTGATTTTGATCAAACAAAGATGATTTTGTCATTTAAATTGTATATGTTCTTTCGAACTCGCCACTCAGTTTTTCATTATCTCACAAAGAAATTGAATAAGTTATGTTCTTGAATATCCCTTTTCATTTCCTTTACTCCTAACAGGTCAAATGACAAGATCAATACAAGAAAATAGATGCAAGAATCGTCAGAGTACGGTCGATGTCTCCAACTCTACCAATTCCGATGGAAACAGAGAAGGTGATCGCGGTCGATGTCGATGTCAGAGCAAGTGATCACATCATCAAACATGATCGCAAAGGCTTTCTAAAATCAACGTAAAAGCAATTTCAGTAGCCTTTAACATCGCCTTTTGAAATGCACGAACCTATTACTTCAACCAAACATGATTTCTATACAGGCAATACAACAGGATATTGAAATTTCCTTGAGCTAATTAATCTCTTTGCTAACAGCTATTATCAGGCTTTATAAACTCTTTGCATGCATCAAGAAAAATCTGATGTCATAGCTTAAGATTTACATGGAATTAAAACGAAAAAACATTGCTATTATCCGTATATTCATATTAGACTTCCTAAACTGACGTTCTGCGTAATTCTACTCAGGCGACAGTGATGATTGTTCCGCGCTAAATATTCTCCACTAACCTAATTCTTTATCCCCAAGCCAGCCTAACCCCAACATTACACGCCAAAGAATACCCGCATCAATTGCTCCGCAAACATTATCTTTCAACATTTCTTGCCAATGAACAATGCGAGATAAACTTATTTATAGTGACACAAAATGCCCTGAAGTTAAAAGAAATCTGGGTGGGGGTAGGAGGAGGAGGGTGGAAGAGAGAGAGAGAGAGAGAGAGAGAGAGAGAGAGAGAAAGAGAGAGATCGAGAGAGAGAGAGAGGGGGAGGGGGCAACACTGTTTTTTGTTTTTCATTATCATTAATGAGATGGATCATGTAAGCAATCTGTCTTTTATGTTTAAAGAGATGTTTATCATAATATACATAATCAGGACTGTAGTACTGAAATAAAAGTTGCAGTTTATTAAAATCATTTGAACCTGAAAGGGGTCGAAATTTAGTTAAAATTCTATTAATTTCATTTGACTTTATAAGCTAGAACATGACGCCATTCAATATTAATGGGTGACTTTAAGTCTGTGAATGTTATTATAAGTTATGACATTTGGTATCCAGTATAATATTTAAAGTCGATGTATGGCGCGGCCTGGCCGCCGCCATTTCTAGGCCCTAGAAATGACAATAAATTGGATGTTCTGAACGGAGGGGATGGGGTGGGGGGGGGGGCTACTCTCATATCCCACGTCTAGGGATAATCCCCCACCTTTTATTAATATCTGAATACGCCACTTTTTATACTCATTAGGGGGTGAAGGAGGGCGATGTTCCGCACTCTATGGAATGCTCTCCCTGCACATTCGAACTTCAAGTCTGTACAAGTAGAATATAATGGATACCTCCTGACTGGGGCTGTCTTATTTTTAAGTAATTTGCTGGAAAATTGTATAATGTTTGATGTTTGATGAAATTTAGTTTTTTTGACAGTTAGTTAATCATTTCGTTTTTGAAAAAAAAAATTATATATATTTGCTTATTTATGATTCATTGTCAGAAAAATACTTATTGTATTTTATATTACTACTCGAAAAACATTGTATTTATATGAATGCAGAAGAAAATAAAATAAAATCAAATAAAATCAAATAAAATATGTGACTTTTGTGTGTGCGTGTGCACTTGTAATGACCGTCAATCGGGGAGGTTCATATGAATACACAACTTCCAACTGTGGAGACACAGCAAACCGTGGAGCTCCACAGTTGCAGAATCATTAAAACGAGATTTAAATCAGCTTTGGGACATCTCAGTAGTACCCCATCAACGTTCGGCTGCGATTTAACTCCATCCCCGGTTTCCCACTTTGGAGTCATAGCTTGCAGCCTGAATATGTGTATTATTTTCCGATCTCAAGAATAATATCAAGTGAAGAGCGCCAGCATGAGGATACACACTGCACAGTCTGTATCTTTTAGATGCAGCGCATGCGCAGTGCTGGTGCAGTGCACCTTGCGACGTGCCTGTTAACGTATATGGACATGTCATGGCGGGATTAGTACAGCCACAACTGGCAAAAGTAAGTAGAACTTGTCTAGATCTAGAAAGTTTACTTTCATTTTTAATCCAGTCTAGGCCCATTAATATTCTATCAACTTTTTAAAGAATTCCTTAGGCCTATAGATCTAGTTCTATTCATGATATTGGGTACAAAAAACTCATACATAGATCTAGACTCTAGATCTAATCTAGATCTAAGTAAGATGTAGATCTAGATTCTAGGCCTAACGTTAGGCCTAGACCTAGACTAGTACTACTAGTCTAGGCTACTAGTAGTAGATCTAGGTCTAGTATAAGTTCTTCTTAGGCCTAACTTTAGAGTTAAACTAAAGGAATATCTAGTAACGTTAGATTTGAAGGTCTATTTCACATCAGCCAGATTTAGCCTAAATGTGTGCATGGGAAATGTGGAGCCATAGGTCTAGGCCTATCTGTAAATAACTCACATGGGTCAGATGTGTATAAATGTGTGCATGGGAAATGTGGAGCCATAATAATCTGGGTCAGATGTGTATAAATGTGTGCACGGGAAATGTGGAGCCATAACTAGATATAGATCTACATGGGCAATATGTGTTTAAATGTGTGCATGGGAAATGTGGAGCCATATATATATATATATATTACACATGGGCCAGATGTGTATAAATGTGTGCATGGGAAATGTGGAGCCATATATATATATATATATTACACATGGGCCAGATATGTATAAATGTGTGCATGGAAAATGTGGAGCCATGTTTAACTGAACTATTTAAGGTGGATTGAAGATTTATAAATGTGTGCATGGGAACTGTGGAGCCATTATACATGGGCCAGATTTGTATAAATGTGTGCATTGGAAATGTGGAGCCATATCTATATATTTTATACATAGGCCAGATGTGTATAAATGTGTGCATGGGAAATGTGGAGCCATATATATATAGATCGACATGGGCAATATGTGTTTAAATGTGTGCATGGGAAATGTGGAGCCATATATATATATATTACACATGGGCCAGATGTGTATAAATGTGTGCATGGGAAATGTGGAGCCATATATATATAAATATATATATATTACACATGGGCCAGATGTGTATAAATGTGTGCATGGGAAATGTGGAGCCATATATATATATAATGGGCCAGACGTGTATAAATGTGTGCATGGGAAATGTGGAGCCATATCTATATATATATATATATATATTACACATGACCCAGATATGTATAAATGTGTGCATGGAAAATGTGGAGCCATGTTTAACTGAACTATTTAAGGTGGATTGAAGACTTATAAATGTGTGCATGGGAACTGTGGAGCCATTATACATGGGCCAGATTTTTATAACTGTGTGCATGGGAAATGTGGAGCCATATATATATATATATATATAATGGGCCAGACGTGTATAAATGTGTGCATGGGAAATGTGGAGCCATATCTATATATATATTACACATGACCCAGATATGTATAAATGTGTGCATGGAAAATGTGGAACCATGTTTATCTGAACTATTTAAGGTGGATTGAAGATGTATAAATGTGTGCATGGGAAATGTGGAGCCATATATATATATTACACATGGGCCAGATGTGTATAAATGTGTGCATGGAAAATGTGGAGCCATATATATATATTACAAATGGGCCAGATGTGTATAAATGTGTGCATGGGAAATGTGGAGCCATATATATATATTACACATGGGCCAGATGTGTATAAATGTGTGCATGGGAAATGTGGAGCCATATATATATTACACATGGACCAGATGTATAAATGTGTGCATGGGAAATGTGGAGCCACATAAATATATTACACATGGGCCAGATGTGTATAAATGTGTGCATGGGAAATGTGGAGCCATGTATATATAACTATTTAAGGTGGATTGAAGATGTATAAATGTGTGCATGGGAAATGTGGAGCCATATATATATATTACACATGGGCCAGATGTGTATAAATGTGTGCATGGAAAATGTGGAGCCATATATATATATTACAAATGGGCCAGATGTGTATAAATGTGTGCATGGGAAATGTGGAACCATATATATATATTACACATGGGCCAGATGTGTATAAATGTGTGCATGGGAAATGTGGAGCCATATATATATTACACATGGACCAGATGTATAAATGTGTGCATGGGAAATGTGGAGCCATATATATATTACACATGGGCCAGATGTGTATAAATGTGTGCATGGGAAATGTGGAGCCATATATATATATTACACATGGGCCAGATGTGTATAAATGTGTGCATGGGAAATGTGGAGCCATATATATATATATTACACATAGGCCAGATGTGTATAAATGTGTGCATTTGAAATGTGGAGCCATATATATATATATATATATATTATACATGGGCCAGATTTGTATAAATGTGTGCATGGGAAATGTGGAGCCATATCTATATATATTATACATGGGCCAGATGTGTATAAATGTGTGCATGGAAAATGTGGAGCCATATATATATATTACAAATGGGCCAGATGTGTATAAATGTGTGCATGGGAAATGTGGAGCCATATCTATATATATATTACACATGACCCAGATATGTATAAATTTATGCATGGGAAATGTGGAGCCATATATATATATATATATATTACACATGGGCCAGATGTCTATACATTTGTGCATGGGAAATGTGGAGCCATTTATATATTACATATGGGCCAGATGTGTATAAATGGGTGCATGGGAAATGTGGAGCCATGTTTATCTCAACTATTTAAGGTGGATTGAAGATGTATAAATGTGTGCATGGGAAATGTGGAGCCATATCTATATATATTACACATCAGCCAGATATGTATAAATGTGTGCATGGGAAATGTGGAGCCACATTTATTATTGCATATGGGCTAGATATGTATAAATGTGTGCATAGGAAATGTGGAGCAATCTATATCTATTGCAAATGAGTCAAATATGATAAGATGTGTGCATGGGAAATGTGGAGCCATGTATTTACATGACCCCCTTGATGTACATCATAATGGATGTGTTTCATAATACCTCATGATTTTAACAAATAATATAATAAAATTGAGCATGGATATGAGTAGCAATATTTTGGCAAATTCCAGTATGATAAGGGGGAGGATGTGGGGGGGGGGGGTGTAATATTTAGATATTTTCTTCCAGCTTGCTCACAGCTGTGTTTCTGCATAATATTACTAATATTTACTTGACCTGTTTCAGAATCGGATTCTCAGAAGTCAAACCAGACAGACAGTTCCAGATATTTTTAGTGAAGTTGATCCTGAAGGATTTACAGTGAAACAGCTGCCTGACAAAGGTGAGTGAGGTTACATACATGTACATGTAGATTGTATTAATAGTGAAAATTCACTGTAGCATAGATATCTAACATTAATATGCTCAATAAAATATTGATTCAGAGCTAGACTATGCAAGGAACGCCTGGTATGGTTCTTTGATCACACCTCATCGCCTATTGTCTGAAAATCACCAGCTCTTTTCAGAGTAACTTTGATACCCTTCGCAGTTAAACAGGTCAACTTCTTTAGTAAAATCTATACCCTTTCTGTATATTTCATTCATGCAGTAGAATATTTGATATGCTTTCCCTCATATTTTTCTGTTTTTATAATCTTAATTCAACACTTAATTGCGTGAAGCAGTCTTCAATGGCAAAGTGTTGAAAATAGAATCAATTACCACTACTGCATTTTCGTCTACAAAATACTCAATAATCTAGCCCCTTATTTAGAATCTTTTGGTCATAATCGTCCAGTTTACTTTGTTACTTGTCATTCTACCTTAAATCCCTTATTTATCCTGAAACCAAAGACTGAATTTAAAAAACGTTCTTTTTCTTTCACTGCTCCAAGCATCTATAACAATCTACCGACTCATATTCGCACGGCAACTTCACTCCAAATGTTAAAAAACCAAATTAAGTCACTCCCTCTATCACTTTAATGCATGCACTGGTACCTAATGTTATATCATGACTTTTACCATAAGTTAGTTTTGTTTGTTTGTCTGTTTGCAGTTGTGTAGTCTATTTTTACGGCATGTGTATTTTTTAAAATATTTTTTTGGTCATTTTTCTTTGTATCAATAATATCTTAAATATTTAATATTTAAGGCCTTTTGTTCATTTTGATCTAGTTTTTATTTTTTTAAAGCTTTTTTTTTAAATGTTTTCTACAATGTATTCTATTTTTTTGTAAATATTTGTATGTACAGGGCTCTTTTGTAAAGCAGGAGGTATTAAACTTGATTTGGTTAAGTGTTTAAAGGTTAGACCTTGAAATGAATTTTAATGCCTCCTCATGGGGTTGAATGTCAAAAAGTTTTTAGAAAATCTAGAGAAAACGTCATGTTCATCATGACATGCATGACACTGTAATTTAATATCTGCAGCATACTAATATTAAATACAGTGTGTTGCTTAAAGTCTGCTTGATGGCAATGTGACCAAAAAGACACACAAATGTTATTTAAAACTCAACCAATTTTGAAAATAAGTGCCTTCTTACAAGTACGAGTCCGAGTTACTTATCACACCTGAGCATTATCTTAAATGACAGACAAATATACTTGTAACATCATATTCACAATGTTTAAACTCGCATGATTGATCTCATGAAGATTATGTATTTCTTCAATCACAGGTAGAGCAGTCTTTACCACCAAAACGTTTGAAGAGGGAGAATTCCTTTTGTGGTACAGAGGAGATCTGGTAACCAGAGATGTGGGGGAAAGAAGAGATGCAGACTGTGAAACTTGCTTCAGATACTTTTTCACATGGAAAGGGACGAAATGGTGGTAAGTCTACATACTATGACGACTTGATTTATTGAAAAGTATATTTTGTAATGATAGGTGTTGAAAACAAACCTAAGGCTATATGCTTATGACGTAGTCGTAAACATGTGGGTTGACAGGGCAACATATTTTCTACCAGTGGTTTTTGTTTTTTCCCTAGAGAAAGATCGAAAGCTAGTCATATCTGTCAAATTCTATTCCGTGCTTTTGAATAAACCCGTGGACTGACCACATACAGTACACATACATTTTTCTGCAGAAAGTATCAATACGGCAAGGACAGCATAGAACAAATATGCAACTTATATTCTTCTCTATCTATTCAAACCTGTTTTAGCTATCATACAAAAAACACAATCTTACCAATGACAATTATTCAACCTTGTCAGTCCAACAGATCATATTCCATTTTGGAGAGCATAAAATGAGAATATAAAACAATATTTGGTACAAATATTGGATATAAAAGAAAGGTGCATTACACTGAAAAGTCCATGTTTTTTTTTTGTACACTCCACATTTCATCTTACAGATGAAACAGATTCGGAAATTTCTATGCAACTTGCACCACCTCCCTCTCCCTCCAGTGAAGTTTTAAATGATGAAACAGATTCGGAAATTTCTACGCAGCTTGCACCACCTCCCTCTCCCTCCAGTGAAGTTTTAAATGATGCTGGTTCATCAGTTCCCTGCAATATGTCATCGGAAGACTCTTTTTCTACTCCCCCTTTCTTCTACACCTCATCTTCACTTCAGTCTGATATTACTTCATCTGTTCATTCATTACTTCCCCTAACACCTCCCCGCACCCCCCAATCAACCCCTCACACAACCCCTCCCTCAACCCCTCTCCTAACCCCTCTCCCAACCCCTCTCCCAACCCCTCCCTCAACCCCTCTCCTAACCCCTCGCTCATCAACTCCTCATTCAACTTCTTCATCTGCTTTGTCTCCTCCTCTCCCTTCCCATCCTCCTAATTCATTTCTTTCAATGTCTGTTGTCCAGCGTCATCCTCGCATTGTAGCTGGATTTCTCATTTCGCTACTCCTGCTTGTTGTCTTTATACATCTTCTGCTTTTAATTTCTGTTATCCTTCTTTGTTAAATGTTCATCATTCATTTTGTAATTTCCCAAATTTCCTCTTCTTTATAATCTGGGAAGATGATCTGAGATGGGCCAACATATGTCAAATGGTAAGATTTATTGAAAAATCATTTGAAAACTTGAGAACAAAAATCATACAGTTGGTAAACATAATCTTCATTGAGGATGTAGTTTTCAATGCACAATTCAAACCCTGCATTGGATTTCCTGCTTTCTTTGCTCATTCTAAAATAATATAACACTGCATACATGTTTGGTCCGTTTGATATGAATTCAGGTTTGTGCTAGTAGCCACTTTTTATATTGTATTCTTTATTTGCTTTTTGGAGCTACGTTCCACTTTTAAAGATTAGATAGATTATTTTCTTCTTTCCCCCCTCATTCTACACGTCTGTTCTTGTTTATCATAATGCTTTTTTTCCTTTTTCCCATGCTATTTTTTAATCTTTCCTCATCTCTCCCTCCCTTCTTCTCCTTGGACTCATCTTTCTTCTCCGCATGTTCCTTCTCCCCTGCCGAAGCCTTCTTCCATCTCTCCCACCCGGTGTAAACATCTTGTGGATAGATATGTCCGAAATTGTACATTTTCCCTTTAGTCTGTTGCCTCTCCTTGCCCTTTCCCCAATTTGGTCGCTTCTCTCTCTTTTTTGTTATTTTTGTTATACCATGTAATGTCTTTGGCTCTCGTATTTCAGAGGGTCTTGAGAGGATATATTTTGTTCGCAATGCTGTTGCCCGTGGCTTGTAGGGCGTGTCGTTATTCGACCTTTGTGTTTTTTTTTTTTTTGTTTTTTTTTGTTATTTGTATTTATATTGAAAAAATCTTCCACGGTTAGTTCGTCGTCTTTTTTCGCCTCGGTACTCTTGTCTGATGCACGGTGACATTTTGTAGCATTACAATTTTAAGGCAAATGAAAAGTAAACATATGCATGTTTAATGTTCATGATATTGGTTATGATTTCCAATGCCTACATGTAATGTTACCTATTTGTTTCCTATGTTACTTGTATTTCAAATTTCCTCCTAAAATTAACCATGCGTTAACAAAAATCATGACTGTAACGATTCTTCTTTGAGTGATACCCTACTTGAAAAGTAACAGTTAATCAAATAATATCTGACAACAGAGAAAACCTAAAGTGAAATCACAAATTGTAACCCACATATACTTGTATGTTTCAGTGATTCATTGTAATTTTAAACATTGATGAATCTAATGTTTTCATTTTTTTTCAATTTCATTTCCAGTAGGGATGCATCAGTCGAACCAACTAAACAACAACTGGGACGACTCGTCAACCATGGTTGGAGGGGTGAAGTCAACAGCAGAATGAAGATTAGAGAGAACCCTCACAATGAACCAGAACTGGTTCTCTTCTCATTGAAGAAAATCAAAGAAGGTGAAGAAGTGTTATATGATTATGGGGTGGGAGATAATTTTGTATTCCCAAGTCCTACTCAATTACACAGTGGAGTCCAAGATGAAAAACCTGAAATTCTGCAAAATTCTGCAAACCTCCCACCAGACCCAGAAAAAGTTTGTTCACCATTCTCCGAGCCTGCCACACAAGAACTACTGGAACCAGATGGAAACTTTTCACAGTCCAATGTTCGAGCTGATGATGATGAAACATCTGAAGATCGATGCAGAAACCCCCCTAATAACGAAACAAATTGGGAACCATCCCCTAAGCCTGCCACACAAGCTTTAATGGAATCAGATGGTAAGATTTCACAGTTCAGTGTTTCAGCTGATAATGATGACACATGTGATGATCCATGCCGGAACCCCTCTAATAACCAAGAACATTGGGAACCATCCCCTGAGCCTGCCACACAAGCGTTAATGGAATCAGATGGAAAGCTCTCCCAGTTTGATGTTCCAGTTGATAATGATGACACATGTGATGATCCATGCATAAACCCCCCTAATAACCAAGTGCATTGGGAATCATTTACTGAGCTTGCCACACAACCTTTAATAGAACCAGATGGAAACCTTCCACTCTCCAATGTTCTAACTGATGATGCTGAAACATCTGATGATCTATGCAGAAACCCCCCTAATAACGAAACAAATTGGGAACCATCCCCTGAGCCTGCCACACAAGCTTTAATGGAATCAGATGGAAAGATTTCACAGTTTAATGTTTCAGCTGATAATGATGACACATGTGATGATCCATGCATAAACCCACCTAATAACCAAGTGCATTGGGAACCATTTACTGAGCTTGCCACACAACCTTTAATGGAACCAGATGGAAACCTTTCACTGTCCAATTTTCTTGCTGATAATGATGACACATCTGATGATCTATGCAGAAACCCCCCTAATAACCGAGAGCACTGGGAACCATTCCCTGAGCCTGCCACACAAGCATTGATGGTACCAGATGGAACCCTTTCACAAAATATTTTTTCAAGTGATAATGAGGACATATTATCTGACCATAATGATGATAGTGATGATGATCCAGACTATGTCTGTGATTCTCAAGGAGATTCTGACTCTTCAGGGAAGACTTCATTAAATAATTCTCAAGCATCATTGCCTAAGGCTAAATGTACATCAATAAATGGCATCACTCGATCACTGAAATCTCTGTCATCAGATCAGTCATTGGAGGCATCATCAAGATATGGAGGCATTGATGCTGACCATGAGGGGATAACTGTGATGAAGACCAACAATCAAGGAGGGCGAAAATATGACAAGGTAGCTTATTGCATGATGTGTGAGAAGCCCCACAAAAAACTTCCTGATCACCTGCGGTCACAACATTCCAATGAAATAAAGGTGGCTCAATACATGGCAGCAACGAATCGAAAAGAAAAGGATAAGCTATTGACATTGATAAGAAATAAAGGAAATCACATGCACAACTACAGGGTCTTCGAAAAGGGTCATGGAGAGCTTGTGGTCGTATATAGACCTTCTTGTGAAGCAAAGCCCCGTGATTATCAGCCTTGCAAAGATTGTTTGGGATGGTTTGCGAAAGCCGAATTGTGGAAACACCGCTGCATTTTGAAGCAAGAAGAGCCGGCTAAGGAGCAAAAGAAAAAACGAAGAAGACTATTAGCACAAGGTCGACTCTTGCTTCCACCAGTGCCCTGCACATCAAGAGATTCTATAACACACAAAGTACTGAGTGGTCTCAGCGATGATGAAATCAAGGCCTGCATTCTAAATGATCAGTTGATTCTAGAATTGGCCAAGGTGTACTCTAAGAAATTGGGCCATGACGAAGAACAGCACAACCACATCAGATGCAAGTTACGAGAACTAGGAAGACTTGTACTTCAGTTCAGACGTTGCAGCTGCAATGGCAAGGCAAGTCTGACTTCCCTGATATCACCAAATGGTTTTATGACTGTCTTGAGTGCTGTCAAGAAAGTGGCAGGCTTTGATGAGGAGAACCACTTGTTCAATACACCAAGTCTAGCACTTAAGCTGGGACATACCTTAAGAAAGGCTGCCTTTGTGCTCCTGAGTAAGGCTTTGATGGACAGAGATGGGGATGACATGCAGAAACTTGTAGAAAAGTTCATCAAGCTGCTGGACACTTGTTGGGGATCTGAAATCTCTACTCATGCTCTACGAACTTTGTACCAGAGGAAACGAAACCAGCCCAAACTCCTACCCCTAACGAGTGATGTTGTGGCTTTGTCAAGACACCTAGAGGTACAGGCTGAACTTTGTGTAGACAAACTGTCATCTGGGACCGCAATCGAAAACCATAGCACATGGAGAGAACTCAACAAGACCATGCTGGCTCATCTCATTGTGTTTAATAGGAGGAGACAAGGGGAAATCAGCAAGATGACTCTTGATGACTACAATAAAATCAAGAAAGGTGAATCTCATATGGTGGAAGGACAACTAGAGATGCTGAAAGACTGGGAAAAAAATCTTGTAAAGTTTCTCTGGAGAGTTGAGGTAGTAGGAAAACGTGGCAGGACAGTGCCGATCCTTGTGACAGACTCCATGAAATCATGTGTAGACACCCTTGTATCCCACAGGGAGGAAGCAGGTGTAAACCCAAGCAACAAATACCTGTTCGCTGTAGCCAATAGTGACACTACATCTCATGTTCGAGGGTCAGATGCTCTCCGTGAGCTGTCAGAAGCATGTGGAGCACAAAATCCTTCAACACTTCGATCCACAAAATTACGGAAGCATGTAGCTACCATGTCACAACTAATGAGCTTGAGGGACCATGAGATGGACGCCTTAGCAAACTTCATGGGCCACGATATTAGGATACATAGGGAGTATTATAGACTGCCAGATGCTGCTATGCAGGTGGCCAAAATATCAAAGATCCTGTTCGCCATGGAGGGAAAAGCTGGGAACCCGGTCCAGCTGATTGGCACTGCAAAAAGTCTGGATGAGCTTCAAATCAAGTTAGATGAAGGTAAATTTGTGATGAGGGTAGAATTATACAGTGGGGATCTCAATCCAAACCCTAATGAGATGAGAAACATCATGGCGAGGGATGAGTGGGATGAATAACAAACCATGTAGCATGTACTAATTTTAAGAATCAAGTATTTCTGATTTCCACTCAACTTGACAATTATCAAATACAAAATATGTAAATTGATAAACATGCTGCAACATTATTGAATTAATGAAAAGTGTTGTTTTCAAATGAACCATGCAGTTAAATATTCCTCACTATATTGTTCACTTGTTTGTTTCAATTTATTTAGATTAGGGGTAATTAAGGCATTTGTTTGACTCGATCCACACATGTAGCATATACCTGGTGCCAATTCTACCATGTTGTATTTAGAAATAATTGATTATATTCTTTTGTTTTAAATTACAAGTATGTTTTCTTTGCAGTTGACCCAGATTTTCTTTTTGGTGAATATTATTGATTATTATTTTATGTACAGAGATCGACACTGGAGAACAGGGACCTGAATCATGTGATGACAATTGTGACAGCGATGTTGATTCTGGTGATCATGATGTCGAACGTCAGCTACCTGGATGCTCCCAAAAAGGTATGACTTTAAGTCCAATGAGAGCATCTAAAAAAATTCTTTTTGCAAACCTAAATGTTAATTTTGCCTATTGTACCGCACTCTCAATCATCCTCAAAAGCCAAAGTGAAACCAAACTTTTTCCTGTTGAAATCACCACGTACCAATATTTGTGCATTTTGAATTGTTAAAAATTATAGCACAATTATAATTGTAATGTAGCCTCACAAAAAGGCTGTTGCCAATGACGGAGAAAATCTATTAGTGAATTTAATTGGTCTCTATATCTAAACTTCTCTAAACTAAAAAAAAATTGTGTACATACAATAATATAGACTCAGAAAGTATTATGTGATCGTGGCCCTTTTGTTCTAGACTGGGAGTCAGGGGTTGTCAAGGTAATACAAAATGTACTTTTTTTCATGCACACAGCAATCACTACAATATACTAGGAAATGGATGAAAATGGAGGCAGCCAGGAGCCCCTCCCAAATAAACCCAAAACTGAGCTAGATTAGCAAAATAAATGACCAATAGAAACCGGGTAGAATATGTGAAACATAACCCCATCTGTCATGACACTGTCAGATAATTTAAAGACTTGTTTGTGCCCGACTCCCCTAAACGGTAGATGCCCATAATTTCACGAAATATGAGCTTTACAAAATTATATGATGGCTTTCTTCCCGCAAAAAAAAAATCGTTTAAGTGTATTCCTCCCAGGATCACACTCTATTCTGCATCACTGCAAAAGAGGATTTAAATATTCTTCCTCTCCTTCCATCCTCATAACAGTAATGCACTCTTCAAGTTCATGGGTCAGAGACTCAGAGAAACAGTATGTGATACTGCATTTATTATTCTGCATAGTATAATTGCAACATTTTTTTGTTATTGTCTTTCATTAGGTACCAAAAGGCAAAGGCAAACGCAACATGTACTGGAAGAGGTTGATGAACAGCCAATAAGGAAGAAACGAAAGACAGCATGGAGCGATGCGGAAAAGTCGGCTGTCCAGAGACGTTTAGGAGCCTTTATGACTGTTCATTCTAAGCTACCTGGCAAGAGAGCGATAGACGAATGCTTGAAAGCTGAAGCTGTGCTGAAACACAGAACGTGGGTCAACATCAAAGACTACGTAAGAAACTCGAAGGTTACCAAAAGCAGAAAAACACAGCCTTGGTAAAAACATTCCCTTTAATATCAAATCACCATTTTTATATTGAATACACACATGCTTTTGTTTTGAGTCACCAAACTGCTGAAAATGCTCATAAATTACAAGGCATGTTCTTGTTATTACAGTCTAAAATGTGTATTCTTTTATATTTGGTTTCTCCATGTATTCATAAAATGTTTACCCACTCTACTGGCAAAGGATTTGTTATTTTGAGGTTTTATTATCATTTTTGTAGGCATCCGGCAATTTGTAATTGTGTTAGGGTCTTAGTGGACCTATGCTTGGCCACTCCCAGATATCAATGACAGGGAGCATATCGTTTAGGCAACATGTACTGATTACAATGAGAATTTTGCAGCATGAGTTGGAAATATCCTATTTGAACAAGAAAAAAAACCCATAGATTTTTTAACGAAATAAATCAGTGGAAGTTGTAATCAAACAGTCAAGTATTTGCATTTACATACCATAATGGCAGCATAAGAAGGCAGTAGGGGAATTGACTAGTGTAATGCTTGTACATTTGTGACACAATTAAAACTTAAACAACATTTATTATGAGAACACGTTCAGTATAGTGTATTAATATCATCATCAAGGGAGAGTGCCCTTACTATGTGTAAAGGGTGCCCCTTTTCATTTTGGACAGAACTTGTGTTGTTTCTGATATTATTATGGGGTTGTACTAAACACTCGGGTCGCGGCGCGCTGAAAAACACTCGGGTCACGGCTCGTTTGGCCATCTTTTTTTAAGTGTCTTCAAATCGGCTTTTTAATATAAGGGGGAAATCTTATTTCAAATTAGCGACTGTTTTTACACTCGGGTCGCGGCTCGCTGGGCCATTTTTTCAATGATGTCTTCAAAGGGGATGCGTGGGGAAATTTACTTTAAAAACGAAGTTGTAAGTTGTGATTGTTTTTTGTTCAATGATAGACAAATAAGAAGATTATAATTAAGGCTGACATCGGGAAAGACAAATATACTAGGTGGGTAAAGTGGATTTTAGATAAAGTGTAATAGTACATAGGTATATGATCTATTAATATGATAGAAACAAGGAAGAATGGATACAGTGAGAAGATGAATTGTGGGAAATTAAGAACTACCAAGAGAGGAATACAAAAACAAAGAATGAAAGAATGAAATGAATATTTCCATCATTCCTTGTAATATCCTATCAAGTTTTATTCCTCGCTTTATTTTCATATTTGTCAGTCTTTAAAAAATATTCTTTCTAAATTTTATTCTACCCCTTTATTTCTCATCTTTTTTCTATCATGTAAATCTTTATTTCCTCCACTCTTTTCTTTATATCTTTATCACTGTTAAATTTGACCAATGAATTCTTTCAATTCCCTTTTTATTAAATATTTGTTTTCTTTCATTCTTTGTTTATGTAATCCTCTCTTGTTAGTTCTTAATTTCCCACAATTCATCTTCTCACTCTATCCATTATTCCTTGTTTCTATCAAATATACAGTTCATTTCCCTTGTAGTATTACACTTTCTCTAAAATCCACTTTAATCACCTAGTATTTTGTCTTTCCCAATGCCAGCCTTAATTCTAATCTTCTTATTTGTCTATCATTAAAAAAATAATAATCACAACTTCCAACTTCTTTTTTAAGAAAATTTCCCTACGCATCCCCTTTGAAGACATCATTGAATAAATGGCCCAGCGAGCCGCGACCTGAGTGTAAAAACAGTCACTAATTTGAAATAATATTTTCCCCCTTAAAAACCGATTTGAAGACACCATTTTGTTTAAATGGCCAAACGAGCCGCGACCTGAGTGTTTAGTACAAGCCATTAATATGGGATAGTGTAGAGATAGAATTTGTACACTTTTGTTTAATTAGCAATGCAGTAGTTTCTGCAGATTTAGTATAATTGTGGCAAAAAATAGAGGGGGAGTCAATGATCAGTGCCCCCTTTAAAAAGTAAACCGAATGTATGTTTGTTGTGAATTAATAAGAACAGATCTGAATATTATTCTCAGATTTCCCACATACATAAAATATGTCAATTTAGTGTTTAAGCACTAGACTATAGATGATGGTTGTAATGTGAATAATTAGTTGTGATGGGGGTCGGGGACCCAAAACCTTTTTTTTTTTGTAATACCTTTGCAACAAAACAAATAAAAAGGGCTATAATAAAGGGTTGGTTCCAGTATAATCATATAAACCTACAATATTAATATGATTCACCTTACTTCTTGCTGATTCAATTTCATCCCTGGTCCCTTTTTTTTGGGGGGGGGGGGATTTGTGATGTCAGTGAGTTCTCCTTCATTCTTCATCATTGTTCAAAAGTTGGCTTCTCCAACAAATTTGTATTGCGTCAGATTTGTGTTAAATGTATAGCACACAACTAATGATGATGCTATGATAGGAATGTAAAAAACAGATATGCTGTGTAGCTTTTTTAACCTTAGGTACTGTTAAACTCTACGTAATTATGTTCATCAAACTAATATCTGGAATCTTTTACATCCATTTTGCCCCCAAATCAAACTCCATCATGTTAAATGGTATCTTTGGAATGTACTATTGTTACCACTGACAAATATTCATATATAATATTTGAGAAACTTGGAAAATGGATATTATTAATTTTGTCAGACTGAAAAGGGAATTATCCCTCAAATACTAACGCATTCATATTTATATGTATCACATGATTTTACAACAAAAGAAAATAAAATGGTATATAAATCAGGACTTTCTAGCAAACTGTGTGGTGTGCTAGTACTCTACCTAGGGGCTGCTATTTTCTTAGAGAGCAGTAGTGACTCTTGACCTTCAGTTTCAGTTTAGTTTCATTTATTTCACACTAAATAATTTCGAAATTACATGTGAAAAAAGGAACTTAATCAAAAGCATATAGCTTGTAGAATTTAAGTTCCTCAAAATAATGTTGACACAGTGTCATTCATTATAAGGTAGAAGTATGATGATACAAAATCAGAGTATACAGATAAAACAATGAAATGATATGGATGATGGATGTAAGAAAGAAGAGAACTAGGAAGGGAAGGTAAAGCATGGGGGTCAGGAGAAGAATGAGGAGAGAGAAAAGGAAGTTTTTAGAATAGAATATTCAAGGTCGGGATTCACAGTCCAGAAAAAAATAGTATACTTGTGCATTACATGTACAAATTTAATACTAACAATTTGATATGTTTTTTAAAGCTGCAACAGTTCTTAAGCTATTTGAGATTCGGATCAATGGTGCTTCAGTAGTTTGGTCCTGTGTATGAAATAGTTTTTATGGCGAAAACTGCCCTGGTTAGGGAGGATGATAGTTTGTACGTGTTGCATGTCGTGTTTGGTATGTGTGTAAAGCATCATTTTTTGTAAAGCGTTCAATTATGGCTGATGGGAGTATTGCTAAATAACATTTAATTATTTTGTTTGTTTAATATTCAAGGAGACTTTGTTTGCCTGGATCCAAGAGAGGGCTTTTGGCTTTCTTGCTGTGTGTTTACAGCAGTGGGCTCTTTTTTTCTTCATTTCTAGTTATGAGTTATGTTGTTCAAAGTTGTTACAGATGTTATCTTTTGTTTTCATTAATTGGTTGCTTAATTTCTTGTTATGGTTTGAGGTGGGTTTTGTTTTTAGGTTTTAGAATTCTAGATTTTTTTTTTAAATCCCTGGGGATTTTGCGGTAGTAAACCCCATTTATTTAAGTGGCAGAATTCATTTTATGCCTCAACCTTTCATATCATTCCAAACACACAAATATACTATACATGTGTATAAATTAAGGATGGCCGGCCAAGAATGAACAGTAATATGATCTGTTATTTTAACAAGACCTCAAAGAAATCATGAAATATGCGTAGGCTGAGTTGATCAATTCTCCAAGTAAATGATATCAATATCATCTATTTTGCCTTCGTTTGTATTCTAACCTCATTTTCTGTGGCAATGTCAACTTCACAATATTGCACCATTCTTTTACCCAGGTGATGTTAGAAATAATTGTTTATTCGTAATCACAATTATAAGACATTTTTCTACTACATGCATGTTTAATCTGTAGATTTTTGCAAATGTGGTGCAATGCCTGTGGTTCAATTGTATTGATTGGTACTAATGCCCTTTTTATGTACACGTTCGGACTTAACTCCTAATTGCATATCATCGCTGGACGTGTTTAACTTGTCTCTTGTAAATTTCATGATTTGCATGTGCCTTTGAAGACTGTCAAATAATTGTATCGAAATAAAGTATATTTTACAGAAATTCAAAGAAGATAAACTATTGTTTATTACAATTGGCATTTATTTGATTCTATCTCGTCTTTTTCCTCTGTAGTACAATACACCTGCTGGTGTATGAGATATTTATAGAAATAACATGATAATTCTGTGATTTTTGTTTTCCCTCTTTAACATAAGTCATATTTTAAAATTAAGAAAGAAAATGATTTGCTAGATAATACTGCATAGTTTTAAAACTGTAATTATATCCAATTTTATAGTGGCAAGTATGTATATGTTTGCAGGAGGTGTGTTAAAGAATTTAATAGAATTCGAGGATGAAAGGAAAGAAAATATTCAGGGAAAGTGGTTTGATACCACATTGATCGAGGAATTGTTAAAACATGTTGAAAAAGATGACAGTTTCGTCCTTAAATTGAATGAAGATATAGTTAGAGAGAGAGAAAGAGAGGAGCACAGGAGAAAGTTTTGCAAACTTTTTGTGTGGTGGTGTCATTAAGTTCCGTTGGTACGTACAGTGGATGAATTATTAAAGTTAATTTCCTTCATTATATCTTTCCCAGCTTATCTATTAATAATTTCAACGTGTGCAAGCACTGTAACATCATTTGCGATATAGTGATTCCTTACAGTTAAAATAATGAAGACATATCAGTACGCAATATAGTACAAACAAGCTCAATCTTTATTTTGTATATGTGTCTTCTTTCTTCAAAAGACATAAACGTTATTCACAAAACATAACATTTTCACAAGTCGATACGTCAAAATGCAAACATGTATAAGAAAAGAATAAATGTTACAAACATATTTTGATGATAGTAAGAGAACAAAAGGAATCTCATACAAAGAAGCAATGATATTAATCCAAACTCTATACCACTAGTGATAACGATTAATTTAAAAACATTTACAAATATGAATTGTATTCTTTCCTTGAATTGCCGAAATCTTCCCCCTCCCCCCGAAAACAAAAATAAAGAAATATAAATATCCTTATGATAGAATAATGGTTTTTATATACATGGGGGGGGGGGGGGGGCTAGAAAGAACGGAACACCTGCGATCTACAATTACAACTTCATCATTGACCTAATTCTTACTTCATTAAGAAGATCATTCTTTTTCGAAATGATAAAAAATGATGTCAAGATCATCAACTTTGAGTCATTATGTCATTGTAATTGGAAATATCCGGTTTTCTTTCTTTCTGAGCCACACAATATAGTGTGACAGTTCATGGGCAATCCCTTTAAATTACCTTGATCTCTTGACACTGATAAAAGCTAAGCCAACATTTTTATTGAACCTGAGTAAGTGGAACTGATGTTGGGATTCCTAGGATTACATTTGTAATGGCTTCCATCAGGGGCGGATCCACGTAGCGATTTTTCCGGCCCGCCCCCCCCCCCCCAGCCCCCCAAAACGATAAAAAAAAATAGGATAATAACGTAAAGTTAACCTTTATAAAACAAAAAACAAAAGCGCCCCATCCCCCCCCCCCCCCCCGCTTATTCGCCGGCCGGCTGAGACGGCACTAAATTTTGTATTAAGATTTGGCTACCCCCCCCCCCCCATTGGCGCCGGCTGGATCCTCTGCAGGCGTGGATCCACGGGGGGGGGGGGGGGGTGACGGGTCAACAACAACAAAATCTCACGAATTAGGTCACACAAAAAAAAAAATAGTGGTCTCATATTCACCGGCTGACTAAGTCGGCGCAAAATATTTCCTGAAAAATTGCACCCCAAAAAAATGCTTCCTACCCCCCCCCCCCCCGCTTATTCACCGACGGCTGAGTCGCAACTAATATTTTCTCACAGATTGGCCCCCCCCCCCCTCTTCCCGCCGGCTGGATCCGCCACTGGCTTCCATACAGTAAATCAAGATCATATTTATCAAGACTTTTTACATGATACACAACGGTCAACTGTTGACCATAACTCTTGTTTCTAAGATTGATATTATATTGTGGAAATTAAGATTTGAAAGACAGTATTGCCTTCATTGTTTTAAATACAAGCAAACATAATAATATCCTTTTTTGCATGAGTTAGTTCGAAGTTTACAAGGAAAAGATAAAAATCGACAAACTCCACGTTTGCTAGGTCTTATGCCTACTTCCCCGATTGACAATGACTAGATGCAGACACCGCACTTTCATAGCTCAAATTCAGACGAATCATGTGTAAGAAGAAGTAAACGTTTTTTAGTATCTTTTGACATTGGAATGGGCTTATTGTGATTTTCTTTCCTCAAATTTGATAAAATATTGCTTATAAAGCCTATATTTATTACCTCCACAGTTTCATGGTGTTTTGCCTACCTCCCCGATTGAAGGCGTTTACATGTACGCGTGCGTGTGTGTGTGCATAACGGCGCGTTTAATGTTTAAGTATCATCCCATACAGAGAGAGAGAGAGAGTGAGAGAGAGAAAGGGAGAGAGAGAGAGAGAGCTAAACAGATAGAGGAAGATAGAAAAAGAGAGAGAGATATACTGCAACAATAAACTAGTTTAGGCCATCTAATGTATTTCAGTTCCTTGGAACTTAACGGCAGAGGGCGCCCCTATTAATCTGTTTGCTTTACAGTTCATTGCCATCTATATAGACAGCATCTACCGTTTAATGTAGGCTACGTGTTATTAGGCCTTGTAAACCTCGGGGGAAGTCTTTAAGTCATTTTTTAATGTATGCACGCATGATATCAGTGAATATGTTTTAACGTGATTGCTGATGAACTGCCAAATGTATAGAGAGCAAAGTTTCGTTATTATAATAAGAGACAAATAGAATCAATGGGACAAGAAATTAATACATTTAAGAGTCATATAAGCATTACTTAATTAATTCAATTATGGATTCATATTTACCTGTAGTGGGTATTTTTCGGGTAGGTGTTATGTCGGTGAGAAGTAAAAAAAACTGAAGTATGATAGTATAATACTCTTTTATTTCATTTTCAAGTCTAAGGTTGGTTGGTTCCAGTTCATTTAAATCTTTTAGGACAAGGTTTTATGAGGATTATATTGAAGATAAATAGTTCTTCAAATTGACAAGACTATCAGTTTCTTTTATTTCTACAATGCAATCTCTGAAATCAATTAATAGACAAACGCAAAAAGACTTTGTCGAAAATTTGAAACAACGGCTTACTTTGATTGAAAAACAATGTCAGACAAGCTTCAATTAAAATTTCCCTCTTCAGAATGTATTTTACAAAGGCATGTTTTTCACCCGCGTTCCAAAGATCTCTTACATTGACCATAATAATTTACTTTTAATGATAACATAGCTGCGTAAAGAACGTAACAATATCATTTCAAGGTGTTATTTGAGATCCAGCCTTCATAATCATGGGAAAATGATACTTGAGGTTGTGGTGGTGGTGTGTGTGTGGGCCAGGGGCGTATGCAGGGAGGGGGGGGTGGTTGGGGGGGGGTTGAACCCCCCTTTTGGTATTTTAATATGTGTTAACCCCCCTAAAACCCCCCTTAAACCCCCCCCCTTTGTTTTTTTTTAATTTTTTTAATTTTTATAATTATTATTTTTAAAAAAAATTATGCCCATGGCTGACCTAAAAAAGGTAACCTTACCCCCCCCCCCCCCCCCCCCCCCCCCCCAATGGGACAGAACTCTTTGGCAATAATAAGTCTTAATAGTCATGGTTGTGGATCTAGTCAAAACAAGGAGTTATTTAATATTGGTTCAGCATTAAAGATCCTTGGTTATGTAGAAATATTCCCCCTTAAAGGTACTATGTCCCTTTTGCAGGCCAAAAAATGAAAAGGTTAAATTCCAACGGCATTTGAAAGATAATACTAATTTAGAATTTCCTTCAAAACGAAAGGGCTTGAAAATGTCTTTTTGTGGAAAAATAACGACCGTTAGTTGTCAAATCTACTTTAGGATTGCAATCCTTTGGGTAAATAGTCTAATTCTTAGACCCGAATAGTCGTACGTTTTGTGCTGCTCAAAAATTAAATCCGTTTAATTTCGGCCATTACAAGAAGTGGGTTATTGATGTAAACAAAACAATGCTCAGTAACCTTTACAGCTCATTTTATGGATGTTATTACCAAAGAAGAAAACAAATTCAGTCACTCACTCAATAGTGTTTGACAGTAAAGTCTAGAAAGTATATAAACGGGTTTCCTTGTATAATTTGAATACTAGGTTAATACTAACGTTTAAATTTCACAGATAGGACATACGTGACATATTCAAAATTCCTGCAAAGTTCTACAGAATTGGATGTTGGCTGCAAAGTGGACATAGTACCTTTACAAATTATTTTTAGGTACCCCCTCCAACCTAAAGAAGAAAAAACATGATGAAGAAGAGAGGAGAGAAGGCACCATTGAAAACTACAATGGCATAAAGTTAAAGGTAATACAAAGTTTTGGGAAATTTTGAAAATTGGGTGGATAGTGAATCTTTACAATTTTGATATATTTGGATGCCCATGTGGATGTATTATAATCACTGAAAAAATTAACCCCTAAAACATTTCTGTTTTCGAGAAAAATTGAATATAAAAATTTACCGGTGCTCCCGGTAAATTTTGATAAATTTCAAATAGCGCCTACGGCCGTAAAATGGTAGCTGCGACCATGAAAATCTCAGAATATGTAGTTGTGATATATAATTTCCAAACGGGAATAGCTATCGGTCGATTTTAGTCAAGAAACATTGTTTCCTATCTAATTTAATATCTTGACCTTGAGAGGGAGCTATACAACATACAGAGTTTATTATTTATAATTTCATAACTTTAGACTCCATTTCAACCGGGACAACGATCAATGAGTATTGTAGTGTAACACGCCGATCACACGCGGAAACTGGTAGAAAATACTCGATCACACCATTCGTTGTGTTGCGGTTCTTTTTATTTCAGGTGCAAAGTGAACAAAGCTAAAGTAAGCTAAAGCCAAAGCTAAAGCCTGGACAAATAAACAAAGTTAAAACAATTAAATAAAAATGTAAACATGTTTGAAAAACACACATAATAGCGATAAACAATATTTGTTAATGACTCTAAGATACGCATTCCAACAATATGACGTCAAGCCGACTCGTAATAATAAATGATAAACATGTTGTCTATATTACATTCATTAAAACTTAATCAATATCGCATGAAAATAACAAGTATCTAATCACAAATAAAGTTCTTCCATCGTAATGGATAACTTTCCCAACAAATAAATGAATACAACAATCAAGTGATCTTTAATTGTCAAACAGTCAAACGTAATTCCCAATTAAAACTACATTGAATTAGTGGTTTATACATTGAATATGATAACCACTCACCCTGGCAATCTGGCCTAGAGGACTGTTTCCTCTCGTTCCTGCTTCTTACATGTTGATTGTAATTTGTCAACACCTGAAGGAATAATAATTAATACAAATCATTGTGAATTATACTCTACAACAGAAAACTAAAGAAGATTCAAACTATATCCGAAACCTGTTAACTCTTAAAACATTACTTTTAATTACAACTGTCTTGCAAAATACGATTATCCAGAGTTAAACTCAACAACACATTATATAACTAAAACTCCTAAAGATAACATAGTAATATTCAAATCATCTCAAATTACTATTACCAAATCCTAATCTAGTGCTTAACTCACTAACGAAATCAACCTATACTAATGATCAAACAAATAATATGCCACACCTTACATAATGCATATTAATTCAACACAAACTATATCGTTGAGAACGATACCAAGGTTATTAACTAACATCAGAATACATCTACAAAAGTACTAATTATCTCAATAATTATCCAACTTAACAAAAGAATAATCTTCTTACCTAATGACATGTAACACCAAAAGCTTGCAGAGTCGACCTCCCTGCCTGCCCCATGGATGGGGTGCAGTACAGGAGTGAATCTCACAAATACCTCTGCCTTCTTTTATAACAGCTATACTCTCACGGTGGTATAGCTACCACACATAACCTGTTCTGGTAAAGGGTCTTGTTATTGGGAGGGAGACAGGAAGTCTTTTGTTTTGGGAGTTTGGGGTTCTTATCCGATGTTTACAATTTGGGGTTTGTTTGGCTAAGTTGTTACAAGTGTTCTGGAAGGGGGGGGGGGTCGAGTTACCAACCTTTGACCAAGTGACCGTACATCATTAACTCTCTCATAGCTGTGGAATGTCATGTTTTGGCCAAATTGATAGCTTCTACTCGGAATATGTGTGAGTCATACTTCTTTGAAGTACAAAGTTTGTTAACATATAAACTTCTTACTTTCCTCCTGAGGAGATATTGATTAGAAATGGATGTATATGTTTCACTATAAAACAGTTCAATTCTGACCTGTTACACACTCCCCTGCTTAATTGAGTGTCGTCCCGACACTCAGACTACAACAAAAATTATATTTAATTCCCTCTATACCTTCTGCCCATCATGGCTGTTTCCTGATCCTAATACCGATGCCTACCAATATGCAAATCAAAATTAACCATGTGATTAAAAATATTTTTGCATAATACAGAATATAAAAATTGAAATCATAACACATTATTGGCCAACGCGCACCCAAGATGATTTTCACGGTATATACCCAATTATTCTACCCTGTGTCATTTTAAACACACAAAAACAATAATCGTCCTTATAGTACATGTACACACTCTAGCAAATACAGCAGTAAAACTGTCAACTATATTTCGTAACGACCTTGCATGCCCTACAGATATTCCTTTCGCATATCTTAATAAACTCCTAAGATACAAAAATTCGACAATGCAATATACAAAGAAATCTTATAACTTTTGGCTAATCCTCTCCGCTACCAATGTGCCCTTTCCGGCCTCTCTATGAGGTTAACAGAAAAACAAAGATAGAGAGATAAACCCTACTGTTCCTAAAAAGTCGCCCCAGTATTTCTACCATGAATGATTCCGGTCTCATGTCGAGGTTTTCGGAATAAACATTAAATACTCTATCCCGACTAAGTCCAACAGTAATTCCAGCCAAATCCCAGTTACATACCAGAAATCTCAGCATAAAACAATACAATATCCGTTACACACGCATAGTTACTCCGAATTGCTGACCCAAAATTAAACAACATGTCACGTTCATGGGCTCCCCTGCTTTTCCAAAAGCAGTCCTTAAACTAACAAATATATCCACCATTCATATCAATTCAATGAATGTAATATACATGCTACAACCTAACTTACCTAAGTTACCAAAACTTTAACAAATGTCTTGCCGAACTTTAAATATCAACAATTTACAAGTTCAAATAAAGGAATATTCCAACTATTCATAAGTGATAAAGCTAGAGCTATACCTGCTCTACACCTACATGTACTGCTATCCCTCCTATCAATATTATAAAATACCGGTGTCTTTGTAAGCCATCCCTTAATTTGAGGCTCCATCCAACCAGCCGAAATTAAATACGAAAGGGGGTATGGATTGTTCCAAACACAGTATTATCATGACGGTCTGAACAACATATGAATAGTTTTATTCCTTAATTTTCCCAAAACAATTTAAACTGAATACACTCAAAGTATTCCATTACAAGATAATTTCAAGAAAATTACCCTAAACAAACACAATGTAGCCCCTTAAAATTAAGCATCACACTGGCTAAGTAGCTACAACACTCATACAATACACACAATCGCTACAACTTAAATCTACATCCATATTTACACGTTTCCAGACGTCCATGTCCGATCAAGTTGTCCCAAAACTAGAAGCTCCACAGAAAGCCAGGGCTTGCACTTGCAGCGATGAAATCCCTGCCGATTACGCCATTTGTAACACGCCGATCACACGCGGAAACTGGTAGAAAATACTCGATCACACCATTCGTTGTGTTGCGGTTCTTTTTATTTCAGGTGCAAAGTGAACAAAGCTAAAGTAAGCTAAAGCCAAAGCTAAAGCCTGGACAAATAAACAAAGTTAAAACAATTAAATAAAAATGTAAACATGTTTGAAAAACACACATAATAGCGATAAACAATATTTGTTAATGACTCTAAGATACGCATTCCAACAATATGACGTCAAGCCGACTCGTAATAATAAATGATAAACATGTTGTCTATATTACATTCATTAAAACTTAATCAATATCGCATGAAAATAACAAGTATCTAATCACAAATAAAGTTCTTCCATCGTAATGGATAACTTTCCCAACAAATAAATGAATACAACAATCAAGTGATCTTTAATTGTCAAACAGTCAAACGTAATTCCCAATTAAAACTACATTGAATTAGTGGTTTATACATTGAATATGATAACCACTCACCCTGGCAATCTGGCCTAGAGGACTGTTTCCTCTCGTTCCTGCTTCTTACATGTTGATTGTAATTTGTCAACACCTGAAGGAATAATAATTAATACAAATCATTGTGAATTATACTCTACAACAGAAAACTAAAGAAGATTCAAACTATATCCGAAACCTGTTAACTCTTAAAACATTACTTTTAATTACAACTGTCTTGCAAAATACGATTATCCAGAGTTAAACTCAACAACACATTATATAACTAAAACTCCTAAAGATAACATAGTAATATTCAAATCATCTCAAATTACTATTACCAAATCCTAATCTAGTGCTTAACTCACTAACGAAATCAACCTATACTAATGATCAAACAAATAATATGCCACACCTTACATAATGCATATTAATTCAACACAAACTATATCGTTGAGAACGATACCAAGGTTATTAACTAACATCAGAATACATCTACAAAAGTACTAATTATCTCAATAATTATCCAACTTAACAAAAGAATAATCTTCTTACCTAATGACATGTAACACCAAAAGCTTGCAGAGTCGACCTCCCTGCCTGCCCCATGGATGGGGTGCAGTACAGGAGTGAATCTCACAAATACCTCTGCCTTCTTTTATAACAGCTATACTCTCACGGTGGTATAGCTACCACACATAACCTGTTCTGGTAAAGGGTCTTGTTATTGGGAGGGAGACAGGAAGTCTTTTGTTTTGGGAGTTTGGGGTTCTTATCCGATGTTTACAATTTGGGGTTTGTTTGGCTAAGTTGTTACAAGTGTTCTGGAAGGGGGGGGTCGAGTTACCAACCTTTGACCAAGTGACCGTACATCATTAACTCTCTCATAGCTGTGGAATGTCATGTTTTGGCCAAATTGATAGCTTCTACTCGGAATATGTGTGAGTCATACTTCTTTGAAGTACAAAGTTTGTTAACATATAAACTTCTTACTTTCCTCCTGAGGAGATATTGATTAGAAATGGATGTATATGTTTCACTATAAAACAGTTCAATTCTGACCTGTTACAGTAGGAACGCATATGCTTCCAATATGTTAATTTGAACCAAATTCATGATCCCATACCAAAACTTTGTAATACCTTTAAGACATACCTTTAAGACAGAGTATCACTAACCCGAACATTCTCATACTTCTATCAAAGTTGTTCGGCAGAAATTATTAGGTTGTTACTTACAAACAGTCCGTCTCAATCGGTTGGAGTCAGTAATATTTGGTAGTTGTTTATATCAAATTCACATCTCTATTAAACAAAAATTTACTGTTGATCTGTAAATCAGAGTAGCTCTTAATCCATCAGTAAATCAAAGTGAACCATATGAAAAGCTTATACCAACAGCTCTACGATGCGACGGGTTGGGGTGTGGTGGTCGCAGCTCCCCCTCCCCGCCCTAAAAATTTGAAATATGCCTATCAACATTATTAATATTTATTGTCTATATTTAGACAGCGAGATCCAAGCACGAGTTATACCTTCTGATTTTTACAGATGATTAAATAACAGTTTTACCACACTAAAGTGTTTTTTCCCGGCTCAATCGCAAAGTTCATGAGCTGGAACATTTCAAATTCAGGCAAAAGGTGTTAGCACCCTTGCGAAACACCTGTTTGATTCTGGGGAAGTCTAACGAATCTTATTATGTAGGTTACCTAGTTTGCAGGCACAAACTCTTGTCATCGAGCAAAGAGTGTCTGCAAAATGAGACTATATTAGGCACTGTGCTTTAGCTTCTGTTTGACACAGCCAGAGCCCAACATATCTAGGCTCGGCTCAAGGCTTTAAGAATTGTGGTAACGTATCCAATTGGGGTCTGTAATTTCAGACTATGTAATGTATGTGCTACCGACCTCACCACAGACTTTTGCATTTCGGTGGTTTTATCATGTTGACAGCCCTGCGAGAGCTTGGATAAGAACAAAGAACATTGTCATTCACGATGCCGGCCAGTTTTTAGTTATCCTCTGATTGTTATGTTCGGAACGGCAAATTATTAGTAATTGGGATCAGATTCCCACATGCCTGAATTGCCTTCCCCCTTTTTTGTGTCCCCTCCCTCTCTCTCTCTCTCTCTCTCTCTCTCTCTCTTTATCTCTCTCTCTATCGTTTTTTATTTAGATTGCGCGCTCTCATTCCCTTTCTCTCTCCTGCTCTCTTTTTTCAATTGCGCTCTCTCTCTCTCTCTGTCGCTGTCAGACTCCCGAATATATATACCGTGTGAGTCAAAAAAAAAAATTGCTAATCTTTTAAAAAAAACTTATCTATGAGCAGTAAATTATTATACATCTAATGGAAGAGCGTTTTATCCCAAATCATTTGGTATCATTTTTGTGTGGTATGTGTTCACGCTTGGATGAACAGGAGGCATCGTTTGCGAGAGTCCAAAAATCGACTTGAGCCAAAGTAATGCCTACAGTATGTGATATGTTGGGATTAAAGTGAGAGAATGAATTGAATGTATCACATGAGATGCGTTGCATATGCTTTTTGCAGAAGCAAAGTCACACACACACACACGCGCGCACAAACTTTCGTTGATTATGTGTGTCATGATTAATTTTGTTAGGGATGTTATTTGGATGTGCAATGACCGAATTAATGCCCAAATCCCAATTGTTTTATTTGAGATCACATTAGCAACTTTGGCGCAAGTCGATGTTTGCACTATAGCAAACAATCTTTGTTTGGGCATTATGCCTCCTAGAGTCCTGTTTATCCAAGCGTGAACACATACCACACAAAAATGATACTTAATGATTCGGGATAAAACACTCTTTCATGAGATGTATAATAATTTACTGCGTATAGATGATTTATAAAATAATTAGCAATTTAGATGTAAACATTTTTTTGACTCACACTGTAGTACTCTTTTAGACAGCTAGCTCGGGCCAAGTATATGATTTGCATAACAAATAGTTTTTCCGACTGACTGTGCGATAAATATGTATTGAAATGTATGCTATGGCTATGGGGATGACCTTGCAGAGCATTGCATATGAAACGTTTCGTGTTGGGGTACGCCCAGATAATTAATACACATACACTCTCGCTACACCACCTTTATGTACAAAGTAGATTTACGCGCAGATGTGCCTTTCATCACCTAAGTCATGGTATCTTGTTCGTTGATTCTACATTGGTCTCGGATTATAATTATGGATAAACATATTTCTGCAAACGGAATCTGTATTAAGAATAATTTCTGGGGCTAGTGCACTGCGTGTTTCAACATAGTGCTAATACCGTATTCGCTGTTTTATGAACGCTGGGAAACATTTAGTTAATATAGTCAACACTGTTGATGAGAGGAAAAATTGAAGGCCTCTTTTCATCTATTTTTGGACATAGCAGAGATTTAAGCAAACGGTAAGCTTCCACGTTAAAATTATCATGTGAATATAAAACATAACTGTATCTCTTTACACAAATTTCTGAGTGTAAATTGTAATTTCCATTATTTCGGATTTGAAATTTAATTTTCGATATTTAAAGAAATTATTAACAGAAAATAAGGTCAATCACTTTAACTGGAAATAGACTACAGATTATAAAATCCGTTTAAGGCCATATACAACAAAACATGTTTAGCGTCCTGCCTTTTTGAAAAATGGGAAGGAGGAGGTCCTCTTTTTTTCTTCTTCAAAATGGCCACTCAAAATGGCCGCTCGGTACATTTTCCCTGACAGTCGGGCTATTTTTCAAGATGGCTGCCGGCATTTTTTTATTAATTTTTTTAAAATCAAAAATAGATCATTTTCGCAGTGTTTGTCATGTTTGTTTTGTTTTGTTTTTGTTTTTTAAATTCAAAATAAAAATATTTAAAAAAGGAGGCGGCCCCCGAAAAAGGAAGCGGGCGGGGACGCTAAACATGAAAAATTTGTTTACTTGGCCTAAACCTATCTACACTGATTGAGCGTGATGTTATTTGAGATACCATGATTAATATTTACAGGGAGCAATGCACTATTTATACGCAGAAATATACCTAAAGGTATTGATCCTTGCGCGGTCCCCCGTTATAATGCGCACAGCTAGCAAACAAATTCTGAGGACCAATCTGAATTTTATTTGTTGAGTGTAGGACCCATGATGTCTATCCTTTGGGCAATTCCATGGAACATGATCAGTTTTTTTAGACAAAAATCTTTAAAAATGGCGATATCTCCAAAAATATACGGGCTACCATGACAAATTTTAAATCGAACAATATATCGCTTTCCGATTGTAGCGGTATGTCAAATGGATGAGAATAACTTAAAACATGACTTAAAATAACAAACGTTTGGGGCAAAATGTGGCAACCTTTTTTGCCGAAACATACGTATATACCATTTTTACACTAAAGCCCTTGTCCATGTTGTATTCGTGTTAACAATGCCTGTGCAATACTTGTGCCCAATTCGTTGATTCCCCTCTTCATAATATGTCTGTTTTTTTTAAAATCATGTTAACATGTTAACATAATACGACACAGGACTGCATTTAAGATGCTTGTATTTGTTTACAAAGCTTTTAAAGGTCACACCCCAAACTATATTTAAAAATCAATATCTTTATAATTCCATCTAATAGTATATACACTTTACTGCTTCGAAAATAAAATCAAAAGAACTCTTGAAGACTTTTGCCGCTCCAAAGCCTTTGAACGACCTTCAACTTGATATAACAAAAATACTAATCTGTTGTCATCTTTAAACCTTCGATGAACCAGTTGTTTTTGATAGTAGATGTATAGAGTAGCTAGATGATATAAAAACATCTTAACATTATTATATATAATTTCCAAGATACACATGTGTGTGAAATACCCCCCATGCTCTGGTAAAACACACACAGTCGATGGTAATTGGAAGAATGATATATATATAATATTATATCGTATACTGGTTAGTCATCGATAAGAATTAGTGGAAGGGATTAGCACTTACAAGTAAACCTCATTTTGGACCCATAATTAACTTGACCCATATTTTACCCATAATGCGAAGCACACTTCTTAGCCCGGATTGGTCCTAGATGATGTTACGAATATGCAAATGATATGATTCGGAATATGCTAATTCCAAGGGGTTGATTGAGTTGAGTATAATAAACCACGAATGATCGGATCAAAGGTAACAAATCTTCTTGATTTTTTTTTATATTGTATTAATTTAATTCTAAGTTGTGGAAGGGGACAAAGTGAGTTAATTGCCCCGGCCCTTTTTTACCATAGCGCCCTTATTTAAGGTCGGAGGTATGACAAACTATACATTTTTGTAATCCTTATGACCAGACGAGTAATTTAATATGCATATCGATACGATTGGAATATATTTTAATTTCTACCCCTTTATGACCTTTGTTGAACCCTCACGAAAATGCCTGGGATTTTCAAGGGGGCAGCCCAAATCAAAATTGTTCGGTATTCATCAGAGAACACAAAAACACTTTCAAACCTTTGTTCCCAGAGATTGGTCACGGGACCTACAGGCTGGTCTCCTACTACTAGACAATACGAATGATGCCAATGATAAATGAACCTTCCTGTATGGCTTGACCTATATTGTTCTTGGAAGCGAGACCAACTGAGACCAGACGGGACCTAGACAATGCCAATGGAGCAAATGGTAAATGGATCGTGGTATGCCTTGACATCCATATTTTGCCCATGGTTTTTTCAATCATAATTTTTATACAGTACAACAATCATACACATCGTTTTGTAAAATTCCAAAACACAGGAAAAGCTTACGTGAACAAAAACAATTCTTGTATCGTATTTTGTTATATAAATTTGGCCAGAGGGAGAGAGCCTGTTTTCAGCATTCGGCTAAAGAAAATTGTTCTTACGACAGTCAGTATACCAGGAAATTAAACTCGAATTATGTAAGTTTTGTTTGTTAAACTTTTATCATATTATTAGGCTATATACATAATACTCTACTGAATCTATTATACAAACTTGTTTTTCACTCATGCTATCCGGGTGCCAGTCATTAACAATAATAATTGACAACATTGTCCAAGTGGTACAATATATATTATCCCCGCATGGTAATGAACATTAACGTGTATGCAGGTCTAAACCATAGGCCAATAAAGAAACATTTAATGATTTCTGACCTTCCTACCATGCAAAATTAGTCTTCCTGATCTTAATGAAAACAATGGCATTTTTGAAGCCTGTTTTGAAGCCTGTTTCAAATCGGGCAAAGCTAGTTTCCATGCAATCGAAACCGGGCTGACCAGATTAAACTTTAAAAAAGCAGAAACACGAAGTTGCAAACCATCCAGAGACTCTGAATAAATTGCGTTACTTATTAATTAATTACTTCATTACAAATCTTTATTCTCAGTTTTCTTATGAAGACTATAACTGATTTTCTTATAAAATTGAAGATATTTATGGCGTATATATTCATTACTGAATGAACGCCATAAAGCATTTACCAACAACAACAACAACAATGGCATTTCATTCGTTTTCCAAATAGCCTTAGTTTTTAACTTTTATGCAATTTCAGGTTTAAACATAGATCTACTTGTACTTGAAATTTACTTTACAGAATCTGCGGCACAAACTTTTTCTTTCAGTATCATCCAAGCTCCCCAGGTTTCGGATATTAGGGACTTTTAGATTGAGTGGACGAGAACACGACGAACGCCGACTGATCATGCGTGTCAACGTACTCAACTGCCCATGTTGACTACAATTAGAAATCTTTTAGATTGCACTCGACGATATACATGCATGCATGAAGTAACACTATGAATATGATGGACAAAGACAGAGAACAAAACATACAGTTCCTCATTCTACCCTCAAAAATTGCTGTGAATATGCATGTGACACCTGTTCTACACATTTTTACATGATAGCAGGGAAGGAGTGTTCCTTTGTCTACCTGAGGAACTGTATGCGCACGCGGCATACTAGTACAAAACAACATCCCTTCACTGCTATTATGTAAAAATGTGTGGAACAGGTGAATATGCATGTGACACCTGTCCTACAATTTTTCACATAATAGCAGGGAAGGGATGTTCCTTTGTCTACCTGAGGAACTGTGTACGCACGCGGCATAATAAAACCGTACTAGATTTAGGAAAATCAAGGTTCACGCATTCTCGATCGCCGACTGAGACGACGTGACGCATGCGCAGTGCCTTAAAATGACGTCACACGTTGCAGTCAAAGCTGTCGACGTGGAAATCTAAAAGTCCCTACTAACAATAATCTTTGTACGCAGTACCCATCCGCGTGAACAATACAATAACAGTTTTCAGTGAAGGTTACTTTCCATTCTGTGTAAGTCATTCCTTTCAGAATATAGACGCTATGATGCCACTCTCCCATGTTATAGAATCTCTTATTCGTGAATGGCAATAAACATGATTAAAGGGCACAAAAGTCTACATCATGGACTTTGTTGAAGTACTGGTATTAAAAACCGTGAGTATGGCAAAGGGGTGAATTAAGTAGTCATTTGTGTTAAAAACATTTCATTGGTGAATAAAATACGATCTTTTTCGATAAGATAGGTCTCAAACTCCACAAGTTGAGATATTTCAGAGATGGTATGATGTATCTCAAATATTGTTTCCTAAATTTATTTGTTGCACTCATTTTGTCAAACAATGGTTGGCAGTAATTCGGCAGCAGGGCGTATCTTGACAAACCACATACAAGCCCCTTTTCCAAATTACGGCCGAGTATTATTTTGACAAAATGAAACGCCCTTTACCCTGACTGACAAATGCTTTTGGTTTTGTGAGGGAAAAATTTGTTGTTTTCAGAAGTTCTTTTTGTTCATATAAAATTGTTGTTTAAACTATTGAATAGATCTTTAAATATTGTTAGGATATATTACAGGACAATTTGAGCGGGAAACGAATTGTGAATAAATTTTAAGATCCATTTCGACAGGAAAAAAAAGAAAGTAACTTACCCAGATGCGCTCTCCCGCTAAAGCGTTGTTACTTTGACAAGAGGGCGTTTTTGTGTGTGTAAAGTTACAACCAGAAATAAGCACCTTTAATAATGAATTTATGATTACAAATTTATTTTCGAGTAATACAATCACGATATAATTTCACACAATTTTAATGTCGAGTTTACAATTTGCAGCAAGGGCTAAAATATTTTAGATTATGACCAAATATTGCTGATGAAAATTTGAAATAAATTAACATGTAATTTACATGTTGCCTGCATATCTAAGAAAATGTTTACAATTTGCAGCAAGGGTTAAAATAGTTTAGATTATGACCGAATATTGCTGATGAAAATCTGAAATAAATTGACATGTAATTTACATGTAGCCTGCATATCTAAGAAAATGATATGTGAGGATGTGAGTGTGTGTGTGTGTGTTTGGATGTGTGGATGTGTGGATTGTATAAGAAAAGTGGAGAAATTATTAGGGATAGAAATTAAATTTTAAAGAGGTAAAGATACTTTATGAATACTTATATACTTTGAGGAATCATAAAGGTCAAAATAATGGTTTATTTTTCAATGACTTTTCAAGTTAAGTGATCAGAACAGAGAATTATGTGAAGGTAAAATGACAAGATGGATGTTTAAGGTTTTGAAAGAAATGAAATAGTATAAAGCCCCTAGAAATGAATGTTTCACAGTGGAATTTTATAATACATTTTGGCCAATGTTAGGGGATTAATTCTTCAGTCGAATTTAAATTAAAAGATGATTTGAATTATAAAGAAATAATAGGTCAAAAAAAAAAAAAAAAAGCTTCTGGGTTAGTAGAAACAACGGGTTTTTACTATCCTGGGCAAAATACGTTTATTGAAAACTTATGCATTAACAAAGTCAAATTAGGTTTCATCCCTCCTTGTTGTCCCTTTATGGGTATATAAAGAAGTGGATAAAATATTATTTGAATTTATATGGGGAGGGAAAAATCGTATAAAAAAGAAAATTTATGTATCAGAATGATAATTATGGTGGAGTTAAAATGATTTATTTTCAAATATTTGTTAGAACGCGGCGTATAATGTGGATAAAACGGAAATTATTTTGGGGTTACTATATGTACTTTAATTTCAGTGGGAGAAAGAGTAATTAGGTTGTTTTTTATAAAGATTTATTAGAACGAGGGATCATTATGTTGAAATATGTTATTGAAAATGGATATTTGAAACCCGTTGCATACTTTTTTAACCTTGGTATGAGAAGTGAGGATTTGTTACAATAATTGATATAAATCATTCAATTCCGAGGGGTTGGAAGAATGGGTTAGGTTTGTACGATTTTGTGAGGTAGACTTTAATGATAAATTATAATACAAACTAACGTCTTTTGGAGAAAATATTAAGCTTTAAGGACGTACCATCAAGAAAAGTGTCTATTAGTTTATTAAAGAATTGCAAAAGTCATATCATTACAGATAAGGGATTGGTAAAATAATTATAATTATACAGATAAAGAAATGAGTGAATGTTTTTTTTAGACCAAGAATAACATTAATGATAGGGAGGCCGGCCGAGAGAGAGAGTTTCAATTTAAAGGTATAGACCAGTTTTGGAAACCCCCCCCCCCCTTTCAAAAATATGAAATGAAAGCTCTTATTACCACTCAAGTGAAAGAATATGTTTTGACTAATACGTCGTCCCTATTTTCACGAAGTGACGGTAGTGAATAAAAATCGCATTCACTCTGCGTTACGCTTTTCCGTGAAAATAGGGACGACGTGATGATACAAATTTTGCCGGGAAACCGCCTACTAATTGATATATTTGGTAAATTATCATATTTATCCGGCCTGGATAGATATCCTGTAGTCCCATATTAACTTTCTGTGTACAGTGCCTGTAGCTTTACCAAGACTGGGCCAAATTTCTTATCATTTTGATGATTCCAGAACATTGCAGTACACACCAATACTTATATGCTAGATGATCAACCTTTTCTGATCGATTCCACAACGTTTCTTTCACAATGCAATCGCATAACCAGAACTGGTCTATACCTTTAAGTTAGGCCTACTACATGGGGCAAGATTTGTTGAAGTTAAATCATCATCATACTGTAAACAGGAAAGGGAAAAATATTCACATATATTTTTGTCTTTTTAAATGTGAAATTGATATGGAAAGCTATAGTACATTGTTTTGACTTAGATAAAAACAAACAACTTAAATTGGCGAGATATATATTTGTTGGCTTGTGAGGTACTCAAATAAAATAAAAAAAATTGTAACACTATCAATTTTATGGTAAAATATATTCTATTTGTATTAACGAAAGAGGGTGTATTACCAACCATTAATAACATAAAGAAACTCTTATTGGATTATAAGGATCAAGAAAAAAATAGCAATTAAAATTGGGAAAAAAGGGCTACACTTACAAAAATTGGAAACAGTAAAATTAGAATAACATTTAAATTGTAAGGCAGTATAGAAAAAACCCTATATCCGCTATGTTTCTCCCGTGAGCTGGTAACATTTTAGAATATTGATAATTATGTATTTGTAAAAATTATTTCTAAAGGAATTTGAGCAGATTTCCTGGACAGGTAACAGCAAGTGCAGAGTATGCAGGGGTTAATGTTGTTGTTGATTTTATTTAGACACGGTAAAAACACACTTTTAGCCAAAAAGGCTGTTTTTAGTCTGTCCGTGTGTATAGTACTACACAAATAAAATTGAGAACAAAATTACCAACAAACGTATTTCAAAACATAAAGCATTACATATAAATGAATGATTAATTATATAGGGTTTTACATTATAGGTCCTTGGGGTGGGGTGGATGGGGTGTCGGGGGTAAAGGGTGTTTCTCTCTTCTTCTTTTTTAGTAGGATGGGGGGGTTGAGGGTTTTTTCCGTTTTTTTTTTCTTGCCAGATATTCGTTATTTTGTTTATGTATGTTATTTCCTTTCTGTAAATGAAGCATCCATGTATATAATGCAAAATTATGTTCACGAAATTGTTATTGACGTTTTTTGATCTGCTGATTTGCAGGAATAATACATTAACAAAAGAAAAGTGTGTGTGTGTGTGTATGTTAGTGCATGTTGGAGACCACCAAGCTTGAACCCATCACTGTCTGTCCGCGTTGGCTCCAATATTGCTATAGCGCCATTTGTTGCCTTTAACAACACTACTGCATATATCCAATTCATTTCGAAGACTACGATGCGTTCTTTCTCCGAGAAAATTGGCAAAATTGACGAAGATAACCAATTTTGATCGTAAAATTTTGCTCTAATGAATTAAAGAGTGTGATCGCCTAACAGGCTGACCCTCTTCAAGCTCTGCCTTATTTTGCTTACTATTTCCTCACTTTTGATAGAGACATCATCAATTTATTACTAGTTTGTTTGTTTTAACACCAGGATTAATCTGGGTAATTTTGATTTTGTAATGTAACATAGCATACTGTATAATGGTGTACTGAATAATATTGTGTACTTGTGGTGCTGTCGTCCCGGCTTTATTTCGTGTAAGGATATTGCTTCACTTAATGGCTGCTGGGACAACAGCACCACTGCGCCTAGAAAAAATGTATTAGGCGCGTTATAAATGTGATTTATTATTATTATTATTAATATAAAAACACAATTTTCACTGAATGTTGTGGTGTATGCAGATATTAAGGGGTGGCTCTTAAAAAGTAGTTTTAAAAGGAAGTTTATGAAGTGTGCCGACCGTCACAGAAAGCTTATGGCCATTGTGTGTTGTATCTGGGTATTGCAATGCACATTATGAATGGTGTCTGATCATAAATATGTGTAGGCAATGGGGGATATCAAGTCCAAGATGGGGGTCGTTTGTTGTGAATGTCGAGTATGCAGAGGACAGTCAATGACCCGATGCTGGTTGGTTAATTGAAGTTTATTTATTTTACATTTTATATTAAAAAACATTTTTTTTTTTATTTTTTTTTATTTTTTTTTTTTTACAGGCGTATAAGAGTAGATTTCACACCCCCCCCCCCAAAAAAAGGGGGGGGGGGGAATTCAAATCAAGTATAATGTACGGAAAATAAGTACGAAATTTCGAAATATATAGATAATACAGGCAAAGCAAAAAAAGCAATGTAAAATGTGGGGAGCCTAAAAAAAAAGCATAGATTGTATGTGAATAGGCTCCCGAACTGAGTAACACAATATAGTAGGTCGGAATTTAAAAGGTATTATAGGAGGCGAAAACGGAGGAGTATAGTATGAGATTCTAGAGGCGTACAAGGAGAGTGAATTTGAGAAAAATAGAATAAAGAGTAAAGAAAACCATATAATAATGATAAATAGGAGAAGGTGAATAAGGGAAGAAAGAAGAAGAAGAGGAAGACGACAAAGAAGTGGAAGAAGAAGAGACAGAAGAAGAAAAGAAAGCAAATTGATGAAATCAATGGCATTGTAAAATAACATGTACAGATATATTTGGGGCCACATTGTTTTAAAATTAAAAGTTCATTGACTGCATGTATCTCTTTTTTGTTGTTGAACTAACTATTACAATCCCATTTTCATTCAAATTGTATTTAAAATTCTTGATTTGTAACTGTCCCTTATTACATACACATGTAGGTAATGAGAGACCTTTGGTGATGACGTCATTAATCATTGTTATCTTATTAATCAGTTACATCATGACCACAATTTTGTTACCAAATAAAGAGAAGTAGGCGGCTTACTTCGGTCTGCCAATGCGCGTCTGAGGAAGATGTCTGAACTTTAAACATTGAAACTGTTACAGGTAAATTTTCATTTTGTTTGTGATAAAATAACTTTAAAATCAGTTCTACTATTAGTAATTGTTTTCTTTATTTAATTTGTCACACAGCATCTGGATGTCACCATGCCTGTGTCTCTCGGTGAGTGGCGTGTCAGGATTGGCACGTTTATACGTCGGCGGAAGAAAGAATATGACTACAACTACTTTTCGAGCAAACTTTTCAACTTGATCAAAAGAGCCAAGAATGTACAGTCACCCGAAGAAAACAACTCAGAATGTAACACTCCTCAGAGTCGGTCACAATTTGACGGTCCAGAGTGTGATGTTGTCAAGGAGAGTGGGTCCTCATGTGATGTTAAAAGCCCCGGACCTAACGAGGTCTCTCACTCTGAGTCTTCGTGCGCTGAAAACAGTAGTTATCCAACAGCAAATGAGACCAACCCTCTCCATGATACCACTGACGTTCAGAACCCAGATCCCCGACCATGTACGGAAGACACAGTGGACGATAAAAACATAGCCATTAATCTCATGTCACCTGAATACCCCACCAAATCTTCTCAAATAAGTAAAACAGACCAACCCGAAGTTGGCACATCAGAGTCGTACTCACATGTACCTGCAGTCGTTCCTGGTGAGCCAGCTCGTATCAAACTACACAAGGAGGAGACATCAAACTCTGCACCGTCGAGGATAGAGGACCAATCATTGGGCTTATCGCCTACACCCAGGCAAGATCAAACGAGAAATACAAAGCAAAAAAGACCATCTATCAAGGTATGATTGCTATTTTTTACGTATTTCCGAGAACCACCCCTCTCACATAGAACAACAAACAAACAGAAAACTTTACAGTGCGTCTCTGAAAATAAAGAAAAACGATAAAGAATTCAATTGGTTATATTCAACAAACTGTGAGCTGTATAATTATACTTCTTTGCTTTCCATAAAGTAATAGGTTTTCAAATAATACAATGATCGCATTAATCTTCACTGGAACATTGTTTTGAATCCATTTTTGCCGGATTTTTGTAAGCCGTGGAAACGTTAATATCGCATGCGAACATGTCGTGAAGTGTGAAAAGAGGATTAGGGTAATGTAATGTAAAAGAAACAAAGACAGGGCCGCATACCCCAAGATATTCCCCCAAAACAAAACAAAATAGCCCTTGAGAAATGAATAGTTAGTCTTTTGTGGTTGAAAAGGGTGCACTTCCTGAGAGAAAAATGACACATTATGACCCATTTTAGTACAATAAATATATACCCTATTTACCCTCAACATCGACATTATCTCCACTGTCCATTTTTGTTGTTATAATAGCATAACTCTTGTCCTCATTACCAAAGAAACATGTTAAATCAATCTTCGTATTAGATTTTAAAAGTTTTTGTTTCTCTCAGGTCATGTGATCCTAACATTTTTAAGGCTTTAGCCAAATCTTGCACTATTGGATTTTGACACGAAACTGTCAAAAACTTTTGCTCAGTGGAGCGTGTATGGATTAATATAATCATTGTATCTTTTGAAAGCATACAGCTCATAGTTTGTTCACAATAATCATTTTTTGGAGGGTTTCATGCTTTTTTTGTGTGAGACGCACTGTATATGATATTTCTTTTTGTCATGTTTGTAAGAAGGACTCTTTTTTTAAAAGAGTTATAAATGAGAACGATCTAGATTGCTGTGGAGATTATAGTTTTGACGTCCATTACACTGTAATCAATAGTAAAAATGCCCTTTACTCTTAGATAAAAAAATTATTCATTCGTGATTCTATATACTGGTATTCTTAACATAGAATGTCTGATCATACTTTTCAAAACTTTCTTCCGTCCGTAATTGTCCTCCAGAAAGTAACGGAATATCATGGATCACCGACCTGTCCTCTCCTCGGATCAGGGATAAACAGCGGTGAAGCAGATGCAATCAAAGGGAATGGCTGTCCAGACATGAGCAACATACTCCTATTGAGGTCCGGTGACGTAGAAAGAAACCCTGGTCCGAATGATAAGTAAGCAGCATGAAGAGTGACTAATGACGATTGAAATCCATCATTCTATATTCTTCTAAACCTGACTCTGGATCTAAAATCACGTTTACCGAACGATAATTCAATTATAACTCAGAATGATTTCATTTGTTAATCCCGTTTCTGAACAAAGTTTAAGCCCAGCTTCAGGTTTGCATTTACGTAAAATAACAGAAATTGAATTTGCTGGTAAACATTAATCGTTGCCATCGATGAATAAAATCATAATGTGTAGACATTTTGCATATTCTCATAATTTTTAACAGGACCAAATATATTTTAATATTTTGTAGTGTTGTTGGAGTGGCAGCATTATAGGTAATGTGAATAATTATCATAAAACAGAAAACCGTGAATTCGCTATATGAATTTAATCATTTTTCTTTTGCCTATAATTTAGCCCTGGAATTCTTACCGAGCTCGAGCTCTATCTCCTTGCCGACGGTATGGATCCCTCAGATTTCAGGAAGGTCGGACTAGCTTTAGGATCCACTGAGGCTCAACTAAGTCGGTTTGAGAAAGACAAGCCTGGCAACTCCATGGGAGCTACCTATCAGATGCTTTACGAATGGCGGAAGACAGTACAAGAAAGTGAGGCGAGGGATATACTAGTCAACAAGTTAGAGAGCATTGAGCTGGTTCAACTTGCTGATAGTGTACGGAGAGGTAAAGTATTACACACATACATATCACACACACACACACACACACACACACACACACATCCCCATCGAACATGTCAGGCCTATATATGCAGTATCCAACAAAAGTGAGCACACCCTATCAATAAAGTTGAATATTTAACTGTAACTTTCAACAAAGTTCTATTTTTAAAAGGCGGTGCATACTTAATAATGACTTTGGCATTATGTGATAAATTTATAGGTAAACTTACGTATTCCATTAAAACAATGCAGCAAACTAATGAGTAGCCTTAAATCACGGCGGCTTGGGTGCTCTGGCACGTCGATCCCATGGTCTATTCTCGTAACGCGCGGTATATTCCTCTGATTGCACGGGAAGTCGACACACATCCAAAGTCTTTACTTGACTTTTTTTAAAATCTTTTTCCCGATCGCGATCGCTCCCGTCCTATCCACGAATCCGTATAGGATCGATGGTTCGCAAGGCATAGCAATTTGGGGATCATAACATCTTGGGCGTATAGTACTAGGGGAGATCGTGGTTCAGTAGTTTAGATTATTGAAAAATCTGTTACATAGCATTTTTTGTAAAGTCTACAGATGGTTAGTAGATTTCCAGGTGCTAGGCAGTGAGACCGCACAAATAAAATTCAAAGGAATTTAATATTCAAATGAAGTATAAAAGGCCAGTGTGCGGAAGTAGTCATCTTTCTATTTAAGTGTCACGGCAGGGAGCAGCACTAAGACAGCAGAGCAGATCAGAGTCTACTACTACAGTTGCAATGCAGCAACCACCACTCCACCAGCAGCCAGGAGAACCGGGGTTCCGAAGACTGGTCTATATTATATAGCAGCTCAGCTGAGCCAGCCTTGGTGGTTAGTTTGTGGACATGTCGTCCAACAAACGCTTATCGCCTGACATGCGAAGAATGCGGGCAACTCCGCCATTTGGTTAAGCAGGTGGAAACTGCAGATCTTCTGATGCGATGGATTTATTGCATTGCCTCTGTCACGGAAACCTGGGATTACATTACAAGTATTAAAATGTAACAAAGCACACTGTTCAATCAGGTAATATAGATGAATAACTTTTTATTCTGTGTTTCTATAGAAGCTTGTATCACTGAACACACAATAATATAAAGAAAATACACATCCGATTCATTCCATCTGTATCTGAACCGCCGTGGTCCTCGTCAACAACAGTCAAGGGTGGGTGTTCACTCACGCCGAACTCTGATCATGAAATCACCGGGTGGTCCCTCAGCTGTGGCCGAGCATTAATTAGCAGCAGCTAATCCTCCATCAAACCGAACTAGTTCTCACTACGTTCCGGAATCGTCCTAGAAAATATTTTTAAAAGGGTAATGGTCGGGGTAGATTGTGTAAATAATGTCTATGATACGATCCTAGATCGTTCATAAACTGTCCTCAATATGTCCATCTCGTCTGTACCCCGTCCATAGTCAGTTCATATCAAGTTCAGATCGGGTAAATTTGCCATTTCCAAGTAGTCTAAGTCCTTCTTTAATCAGTTTAAACTACTTCTTAACTAGTTCTACCTCGTTCCCAATACGTCCAAACCAAGCTAACTAGTTCGTTACACTTTCGTAACACGTTCATAATGGGACCGAAGAACGGCAATTCCGTTCGTAGTACGTCAATCTCGTTTAAAGTACGTTGTCAATCCGTCTAATTGCAGGACGGGGACAATTTTGAACAGACTCAAAGTTTGAGAGCACCCTTCCGGTCCAAGCCAGTCCGAGCCCGTCCATACCCATAGGAAAGTGAAAAGTATGCCGCAGACCTGCCGCAGATCTGCTGCAGACTTTTAGTCTGCGGCAAAGAGTATGCCGAAGTATGCGGCAGAAGGAAATTTTGCTGCAGACTTGCCGCATACCAGTATGCCACAGGAACAGTCTGCGGCAGATCTGCGGCAGGATGAAATTTTGCTGCAGACTTGCCGCATACCAGTACGCCACAGGAACAGTCTGCGGCAGATCTGCGGCAGGATGAAACTTTGCTCCAGACTTGCCGCATACTAGTATGCCACAGGAACAGTCTGCGGCAGATCTGCGGTAGGATGAAACTTTGCTCCAGACTTGCTGCATACTAGTATGCCACAGGAACGGTCTGCGGCAGGGCGAAACTTTGCTCCAGACTTGCCGCATACCAGTACGCCACAAGAACCGTCTGCGGCAGGTCTGCCACAGAAATGTGGGAAATTATACAGTCTGAAGCAAGGCTATAGGCGGCCATTTTGTAGGACATGCAGTCCCATATGAGGTTGAAGGCTGAGCCCATGATCTTGTAAATTCCTGTGTTAATTAGCACTGTTAATTGTCTTTTTAGCTTCTGTCAAACCAAACAATTTGCTTCAAGTTCAACTTTTACCATAAGAGGAATTTATTACATAAGAGGAGACTGAGGAATTAACGGACTGTTTCAAACTTTTTTGTTGTGCCATATGTGATCTTATCTTCAGCCCCACTAACTCACTTTTTTGTTGTAACTACCCAAGACGAAAATCCAATTGAAACTAATTGAACACCAATTGAATTTTCAATTGGTTTCAATTGGTCTCAATAGGTTTTAACAGGTTTCAATGGGACTTTAATAGGACTTCATGGTTTCAATTGGTCCAGATTGTCCCTATTGGACCAATTGGGCCCATTGGCCCCATTGGCCTATGCCCCATTAGACTTTAATGGGACCCCATTGGCCTGACGATGGACTTCAATTGAAAACCTTTTAAAGTCTAATGGGGCAGATTGGTCCAATTGAAATCCCATTAAAGTCTAATAGGGCCAATTGAAACCAATTGAAACCAATCATCTCATGCATATTCATTATTACTTTACACGTGTGACAGAAAAATACATTTATCATGATTTGTTAAGCAAATTAAGACAATGCACATCATTTTTGTGATTTATTTTTTCCTTTTGCCATTATTAACCAATAGATTATTTTGTCTGATCATGTTACAATTACATTCACGTTTTAGCAATAGATTGATAGATTGATATTGATTATATGATTACTAACCAAGAAACAATATACATATTTAGTATATAGATGAGTGTACGAGCCTGTGTTACTTTAAATGTTAGTCTTGAATACACTTCAAATGATCTATGTGATGGAGTTAATACAATTGAGAATAGAATATACCTAATTGGTAATATCAATAATATACCTAATTGGTAATATCGATATGTATTGGGGAACTCTCACTATTCATTTTTCTAAATAGGAAAACCTGAGTATTAGACAAACAATTGGAACCCAGAGCCAGTCGTCCACCGGTTAAGAGGGGGGGGGGGGAGGGGGATAAGGGAGAGGTCGGGTAGGGTAGGGTTAACAAAAAGAGAAAACTTTTCTCTCAGGACAACAGTATAAAAAGAAGTATAAGTTGCTACATTGTTAAAACAAAATTTTTGGATTATACAACTGCATATGTTTTCTTTGAAAATGTGAATTTTTGTTTCAAATATGATGTATAGGAACTAACTATGAAGCCGTTTGTAAGACAAAAATTTATACTGATTTATAATGTCATCACATTTGCAGTGAGAGTTACATATGATGATTGTAATTTGTACTATGATTATAATTTGTTTCAAGAGAGAAAAGAATAAAAACTGACCATAAAAAAATTACCTAATTGGTAATATCGATATTGCCGCATACTCTTTCAGTATGATGAAGAGTCTGCGGCAAGTCTGCGGCAGACCTGCCACAGACTCTTCATCATACTGAAAGAGTATGCGGCAAGTCTGCGGCAAGTCTGCGGCAAAACTAATTTGCATGTGAAAAAGATGACTGTCTGCGGCAGGTCTGCTGCAGATCTGCGGCAAGTCTGCCGCAGGAGTATGCGGCAGGCTCATTTCTTTCCTATGGGTAGAGTTCTATAACAGACCGTAAACAGTTGCTTCTACGATCACTCCGTTCGCACACATGCAGTTTGAGCAAGTTTGGGAACATTTTAGAGAACGTAGTGAAAACTAGTGGTGTGATGGGGGCTTCACTTGAATGTCTTGATTTGCACAGCCTGAATCGTTGAAGTTGAACGGGAATAAGGAATGGCAAGAACGCGCTGGGGTTTTATAACCCTTGAGCCAGGACGTGATTCCACACGCTCTAGGAGCGCGTTCGATCGCACTAAGAACGGGATGAGGACGAGCTGAACTCCCTCTTAACTTGTTAGAATGGGTTTGGTCGTATTGGGAACCAGATAGAACTAGTTTTTGACGGGTATAGACTGACTACGGACTGGCTTGAACTGCCTGGAAATGACAAACTTCTACTCCGAGTTCTCCAACCACAACCCGTTTTACGATTTTCTAGGACGGTTCCCATACGTAGTGAGAACTAGTTTGGTGTGGCTTAACCTGGCGTAGTAACATAACTATTAAAGTTTCTATTAAGAAACAAGAATTTGGTTGGTGATAATAATACAAAACTGACTGATTGCCAAATAACACTGAACGACTACAACAACATTATGCAATGGGTAAAGGCGGCGTGCAGCAAGCTGTGTCGCCTTCCCGTGCAATCAGAGAACTATAATTCCGCGCTTTTCGAGGATCGATCTTGGGAATGACAGAGAAACAAAATCGCTGTGATTGAAGGCAAGGAGTTACATTGTAATATTTAAAGTTTATTATTAAATAGGGGCCATAAATAATGGTAGATACTGCATTGAAAGGGAGAGAGGGGGAGATGGAGAGGGAGAGAGAGAGAGAGGGAGAGAATAAGATAGATGGAAAGAGAGAGAAGGGAAGGGGTGGCAATTACAAGGGGATTTCTTCCACGCGCCAGTGGCCCAAATATAATTTTACTGCAAGCATTCATGTAATTTAATAGCCTTACAAGAAATTGGATCAGACCACAAATGTATTGAAATTGCACATTCGTTCTCAACTCCGATAAGCGGTAACATATAAGACCAAATGCCTTGGTTTTGCCTATATGGATTAACAGGTATTAAGGAGGAATCTTCGTCTACAAAACACGGAAATAGAACATAATTATACGCATAAGTCAGTTTTAACATTGTTTAGATATGAAATGGACGATCATGTACGTTCTATATAACATTTACGTAATTTGGTTAATACAATATGACCCCGAACCCCAATTTTTGACCGAATAGGTTGACATTCGAGCATCGACCCGAGTAACCCTTCCCTAGGGCAGTGACATCGGGGTACAATGTCAATCCATTACTCAATGTGGGAGCCCATTTCAAGGAAATCATTGATTTCTCAGCCCCTGGTCACGATCCGCTTGCAAATTCAAATTGAGATTTGGAAAGTAAGTTGAACGTCAATTGATATGCATTTCTGTGATTCATGTGTTTTGTTCTTGTTGCTGTTGTTGCTGTTGTTTTACTTTTAAATACCAGTATCAATTAAGAGTCAACATTCTTCCCCCATTTCATCACAGGTCAGGTTGGTGATCACATACCGTCAATGACAGAGGAGGAAATCGATCGGGTTGCTGAAGATGTCAAACGCTATTTGGCACTTCTTCTATGTCAAATTCAAGCCGATCCACTGAACAGCGAACTCTTACTTGCATTTGAACGCATCTACACCAATCTAACGTTAATGGAAGAAGACAAAGGTACCAAGCGCAAGACAGCGCTACTATACGACGACCTCCTCGGGACCAAAGTCAACGGAATCTATCCTAAACGTTTGTTGGTGGAAGGTGAAGGTGGTGTGGGGAAGACCACTTTTTGCGCCAAGATCGCTTGGGATTGGATCCACGGAAAAGGCTACAAAGATTTCAAACTTGTCCTTGTCGTCCTCCTTCGCGAGGCAAAGGACAAGACTGTTGGAGAGGTAGTGAAGTCATATCTTTCTGACAACAATCCGGTCACAGCCAAGCAGCTAGACAAGTACATCCTCTCAAATCCAGATCACGTCTTTCTTGTCCTGGACGGCCTAGATGAGTTTGCTGTCGATCTTAACAGCACTCAGCAAATTGCCCTAATCACTCACAATCGGCTGTTCAAATCAGGCACAGTACTTATCACATCACGGCAATGGAGATCAGATGAGATTAGGAAGAATGCCTATCTCAGGAAGGTGTTTGCTTTCATTGCCATAGAAGGTTTCTCTCCTGAAAACCTCTCTTCTTACATCACCAAGTTCTTTCATCCAGACAAAGCTTCCTCTGAAGATCTGAGCCGATTCATATCAAATAACGCTGTGATAAGAGAGAACATGGCTCCCTACCCCATATACACAGCCATGCTGTGTATCATGTGGAAAGAGTTTGATGGAGAGCGCCGAGAGGCAATGTCCAAGCTGCAAACATTCTCCCAGCTATTTGATGAGATGGTTCGATTTTTGGTTGATCATTACCTCTCCAAGCTCACTGTGCCCTCAGCAGATGCTGATGAAAAATTGGATGAAAACCGCTCGGAAATTCTTAATCATGAGATTTACATTGGTTGTGTTGCCTTCCAGGGTCTTCTCAAGAGACGGTTGGTGTTCAGTGAAGAAGAGTTTCAGAGCTGCCCGGGATCTGTGGATACAGGTTGTAAAGTTGGAGTACTTACTAAAGAAAAGCATATTCCTTCGAGGAGAGACAGAAGACATCATTCCCACTCTGCAGGCTTAGCTGTGCAGTTTCCCCATAAACTATTCCAGGAGTATCTATCTGGAATGTATCTTGCATCTTTCTACAACTCGAACCGTAATGAGTATGACAAGTTGATAGCGAATATCATACCGAAAGCAGAGGAATACCGGTACCTACTGTATTTCACCGCGGCCCAGCAGAAGGAGATCGGCTTGGATATTGTATCTCTTCTCATAAGGTCGAAGAGCGAGCATCGCCCTACTGAAAACTTCATCGTTGATGTAGCATTTGAGAGCCAAGACCAATCAGTAGCCAAATCAGTGGCGGATCATCTCTACCGTTATCCCGGTAAGACACTGGAGATCACTGGAAAGATGCAGGTACACACAGTATCAGGGCATATTTTCGTGATGAATCACCGTGAACCGGTAAGGATGTAACGCCGAATTGTAGCAACGTATAAATTGCATAGTTGTATGCTCTCTTTGAGTGATAAAGTTTCTATTTGATTTAAATTTTATTATATAAGACTTAGGATGACATCGTTTGATTTTAACACTAATTGACTGTCTACATAAACCTTGTATACAAACGATGCTTTGAATCCCGACATGCGCTAATAACGTAATGCATCCTGATTCCTGTACCAACTTCTCTTCACCCAAATGTTAAAAAGAAGCTTGATATAATCCATTTTGTTTAATCATGAAGCATGTTTAAAACCACTTCTTTGGATCTTGCATGGGTAAAACTCTGATCATCATTTATAATCTGAAAACTGCAATGTACACGAACAACATTTACTATTAATATTTACAATAGTTAATGAGTATTAGGACTTTTATTTGGTAATTGTAATGTATTGTCATTGCAGCACAACCCGTGTTGCATGTACATGTACAATGCACATGTATTTGAAATGAATCCTTGTGTAATAATGCAACATTTTTAATCTCACGAATCCCAATAGGATTTGTGCGTTCATACTGTTCAAACCAGTATAATAAAGACACACACGGAAAAATGGAAACAAAATCCGTATCCATTACGCCAAATAACAGAAATAACGAGTTTTTCGTCTGGACTTTTTCATAAAAGGAGGGGCAGGGCATTACTATTTACTATTTTTCATTTTTGTTTGCTTTATTTTCGAAGACGGCCGCCATGCTAAATATAGCTGGTCAAGGTATATTTATTCACATAATTATATTGCGCTATTTGAGTATACTAATGCAATGTATGACTTAACAAATCATTTTAGTCCACTTGCTGAGCAAGTTTCAAAATTCACAAACCACCTGTGGAAATGTACATGTGTTCAGCTTGAATAGCTTTAGAAGCTTTTTATAAAAAATGTACGGCCTTTTTTTCTTCTTCTTTTCCCGAATAGTATACAAAAAAGAAGGCGGCGATGTGTGCAACTTAACTGTGTGTATATGCAGCTATAGACGCAAGACCCAGTCGTTTTGAATACTTTAAGCTTCACATCATTATAAAGATAAGATATACACAAGATAGCCGACATAGGGGGATTTGGGGTGTACATATTTAGCTTAGACATTCATATTTCAATTATTTCCATGCTTTTATGTTTCTTGCCTTAAAATATTGTTTGTGTACATGTACCTTGTAGGATGACCTGATTATTAGGGGTTCACGTGGACGGACGGTTTCAGAGGATCTGGCTGAATTCATATGCTCATCACGATCACTGAGATTTGTGGCGATCGTTCATGTTATACATGACGTCTTCTACTCGGTGCTTGCGAATAAAGCTGTCGATTCCAAGGTCAGAATAATTTCTGATTTCTAATTTCTGATTTCTGATGTTTTAAGCCTTACTATCATGAAGGACCATCACGAGGCAACTGCTTCACTCATATATACACACTTTCCCCCACAGGCAACCGGTCATATGATTATTTGTATCGCTTATCCTCTTCACCCCCCCCCCCCCCCTCCCACTATAAAAGGTCTAGCGACGCCCCTGCGCAAAGCGTGCGAGTGGACGGGCGAATAAGCATTGGAGACGTTCATTTGACCTATGACATTTTGACATCATACGACTCCATGCAGTGGCTAATTACGAACTCGCTTATTAGGGGTATATTAACAATCAGAATCAGAGTAGCATCTTTCGTAGGAATTCAAATTGATGAAACCTTGATGTGGAAGGAGGAAATTCAGTGTATACGGAGGAAAATTGGACTGCTGTGTAAGTTGAGACACTATGTGCCTAATAAGCACATTATCATGCTCTTGTATAAATCCTTTATTCAGCCACACATACTTTATGGTATTGAAGTTTGGGAAATTTGCTATAAAAATAATTTAAATTGCATACTATTGGCACAGAAAATGGCCATGTGTATGACAACATGTCCCTATTTGTATTAGATGTGCACAATCTGTTCGAGCATTCAGTATCAACATTTGTATATGACCTGCAGAAAGGACATTTATCACAAAAGTGAGAGAACATCTAATGCTACGATTACCTAAATGTAGTACGACACCTGGGACTCTTTCAATTTCTTTCATTGGAGCAAAGCTGTGGAATAATTTGCCCATCAATATAAGAGAATAAACAAGATCATCATTTCGTAAGAATCTCAGAATTTAACTCTTAGGATCATTAATATAATATTAAGAAATGATATCGTACGAAGGGCGATATATATGGTTTACATTCTTTAGTGACAGCACGCGGGTATAGGGGGTGGCGACACTTTTGTGGTGTCCTTTGGAGGCATCTTGAAAGAAAATAATAACTTGCCGGCGCTCTTTCTTTAAGTGGCTAATTCACAGGTTTGATATGACATGGAATTATGATTAATTTTGTACATTATGGTTCAACTATTGATATTTTCTTTTTCTTTGTAACTCATGTAGGGATATGTATGCGACATTGTTTAATTGTTGTTATTTTGTTACCCACTTGAATACATTTGTAACATTTTGTTATGTTGTTAATAAATTATAATTCAACTCAAATCAATCATTCAATAAAATTTTTACTATCATAACAGATGGAGACTCTTCACACCCAGCTTGATGATCTCAAAGAACGTCCCGCTGCATCACGTGATCTCGCTCAGTTCATCTGCAAGATGCCTCATCTGAAGAAACTGACACTCCGTTATATAGGCCGCATGCACGATGCCTTCTACTCAACATTATCGTCAGAAGCGTCATCTGCAAAGGTAGTGATTAGAGAATATATTTTATAATATAAGTAAATCCCTACGCGTTTTGTTATAATGATGTCTACTCATTTCTAAAGTACACGAAACGGGATGATGTTACTGTCAAAATTAGTACACTGTTAACATGAAGCAGTGAGGAAAAGCTAGAGATTTATAAAGTAGGGGGCAAATGAGCGTAAGTCGGAATGCGCTACCTACCGAAAAAAAAATCTTATAACAGTTGACAGTAGATAATATATTCCATATTGTTCATTCATAGGTGGCATTCAAAGCTACTTTTTAAAATGAATGATGATGGCAACTGTAAAATTAAGACACCTGACATCCAGTATGTGAATACCTCCACCCCTCCCCTTCCTCACTCAGTCTGTCGTGTCCTAAAAACCCTTCCATTCTGACAATCTTTGAGCCGCCACTATCAAGTGTCGTCACAAACAATAATCAAAGCAATCAAGTTGTCCCCGGAACAAAATCAATGTTTTCTCTTAAAGAAAAACGACTGTTTTGCAATCTTGTTTTATTATATTTTTTCTGTAAGACTTTAGATCATGATTTAACTCCTTCATGCAGGTCAATTGTGAACTAGAGAATATTCACGATGTCTCATTTCATCCGTACTGTCACATTATACTTCTGAACATATTCTAATTGGATCATTCTATACAAAGAAATCTTCACCTTGACATAGCAGTAATGTATGAACACCATTTTCAATCTCAAAATAATACACGAACTATCAAAATTGGTGCAAATTTCAGGTGATAAGACTTGTACATTGTTACAAAATAAAGGATGGATGTGTTGATGTTTTCATCGTGACAACGATATTAATATAATTTTTAAGCAAATAGTTTCTTCTTAAATATACTTTGACTTGGTTATTGTTAAGTAATCATTCAACACATGCTACTATCCTAAAAGATTGAGACTCTTGACATCCAGCTTGATGATCTCAGTGAACGTCCCGCTGCATCACGTGATCTCGCTCAGTTCTTCTGCAAGATGCCTTATCTGAAGAAACTGACATTCCGTTGTGGAGGCCGCATGCACGATGACTTCTACTCAACATCTTCGTCAATGGCGGCATCTGCAAAGGTATTGATTAGAGCATGTATATTATTTTATCATCCAAGCAAATCACCAGGCGTTTTGTTATACTGACGTGTACTAATGTCTATAGTACACGAAATGGGATGATGTTACTCTCCAAATTAGACCACCCTTGAGAGAAAGCAGCTAGGAAAAGTTAAAGTTTAATGAAATAGGGGCAAATGAGCGTAAGTGGATATGAGCTCCCTACAGAAAAATATTAGCAAAATTGATGGTAAGTAAAATATACAATATTTGTCATTCCTACGTGGCAATACAAAGCAACGTACCGGCAATTATATATACAAAGTACTATTTAAATTAAATGTAAGAATATTAAATTGTTTTTTGTTTTAATTGAATTACGATGACAACTGCAAAAATTGATACCCTTGACATCTAGTATTTGAATATCCCCCCCCCCCCCCTCTCACTTGGTGTGTCGTGCAAATGCAGAAGAGATAGCGAGATCACCAAATCATATGTCCGGTAAATCCCCTCCTTTCTGAAAACCTTTGAGCCGCCACTTTACAATATCGTCGACATAATCAGGGTGTTAAAGCTGTCTCTGGTTTATAGAAAGCGACCTTTCTGCCACCTTCTAGTTTTATTATATATTTTTTCTGTAAGATATTAGATCATGATGTAACTCCTTCACCATGTCGAATGTGATTTAGAGAATATTTATGATGTCCCATTTTCCCGTAATGTCACATTATACTTCTGAACATATTCTGATGTCCCCTATTTGATGTTAGTTATGCCACAGTCCTAATTCGAACACCTGAACAAAGCAGCAATGTATGAACACCATGTTCAATCTCAAATAAATACAGAAACTAACGAAATTAGAGCTTATTTCAGGTGTCGAGACTTGTAGACCTTTATCATTACAAAATAAAGGTGGATAGGTTAAGACGTTTTCATTGTGGCAACGATATCAATACAATTTTTAAGCAAATTGTTTCATCTTGAATATACTTTTAGTTGTTATTAATTATTCAGTCAACATGACATTACTACCATAACAGATTGAGACTCTTGCCATCCAGCTCGATGATCTCAGTGAACGTCCCTTTGCATCTCGCGGTCTTGCTGAGTTCATCTGCAAGATGCCTCATCTGAAGAACCTTACACTATGTGGGCAACAGAGCTGGGATAATTACAAACTTCACGATGCCTTCTACTCAACATTTTCGTCGATGGCGTCATCTGCAAAGGTTTGATAACTTTGATTAGTCCATATATTTTACAATCTAAACAAATCACTACGCGTTCTATACTGACGTGTACTCATTTCTCAGTACTCAGTACACGAAATGGGATGATGATACTGTCCAAATTAGTACACCGTTAATGGGAAAAGCTAACGTTCTATGAAGTAGGGGAAAAGGAGCGTAAGTGGAAATGCGCTTCCTACAGAAAAAAGGTATAAAAAATGACAGTGCATAATATATACTATATTCTTCATTCCTATGTGGCAATATAAAGCTACGTAAAATCAGATTTACACATTACTATTTCAATTAAATGTAAGAATAATCCTTTTTTATTTGTTTAAATGATTGATGATGGCAACTGTAAAATTGGGACCCTTCACATCGAGGATTTGACCCCCCCCCCCCTCACTCAGTCTGTCGTGCAAATGCGAGAGAGATAGCGAGATTACCAAATCATATGTCCGATATTTCCTCCTTTCTGAGAATCTTCGAACCGCCACTACACATAATCAGGGTGTTCAAGTTGTCACCAAAAAAAAAATCATTGTTTTCTCTTGAAAAAAAAACGTTTTGCCATCTTGTTTTATTATATTTTTTCTGTAAGACTTTAGATCATGATAGGCGGTGTCAGATAGGGGCCAATTATCTAGAAAATAGCTATCTAGATAAAAGCTATCTAGATAATTTGCTGTCTGTCATCAATTAGCCCGCGAAAAATCTAACAACTTCGTACTATAAAGAAAATTGTCCCTTATCGGGAAATTTCATGGGAATTTTCGCGGGAAATTACAGTTTTTTACCTATCTGTGACCTACGTAGGTGATTTGTCTAGATAGCTATTAGGTTATTCAAAATGAATCAGGAAATTGTGTCTGACAACCGCTGATCTAACTCCTTTATTCAGGTCACCTCTGATCAGAGAATATTTATGATGTTTTATTTCATTCGTAATTTCACATTAACTTCTGAACAAATTCTACTGTCTCCTATTTGCTATCAGTCATGCCACAGTCCTAATTCGATCACTCACAACATGTTGTTCACCTTAACATAGAAGTAATGTATAAACACCATTTTCAATCTCAAAATAATGCAGAAGCTATCGAAATTAGTGCTTATTTCAGGTGTCGAGATTTGTACATCATTACAAAATAAAGGTAAATGGGTTAAGACGATTTCATCGTGATAACGATATTAATATAATTTTAAGCAAATAGTTTCTTCTTGAATATACTTTGACTTGGCTATTGTTAATTAATCATTCAACATATTGTTACTGTCATAACAGATTGAGACTCTTAACATCCATCTTGATAATCTCAGTGAACGTCCCTCTGCATCATGTGATCTCGCTCAGGTCATCTGTAAGATGCCTCATCTGAAGAACCTGACACTCTATGGGCAAAAGCGCTGGCAGAATTTCTCACTTCACAATGACTTCTTCTCAACATCTTCGTCGATAGCGTCATCTGCAAAGGTATTTATTAGAGCATATATTTTTATGATGTAATCAAATCACTACGCGTTTTGTTATACTGGCGAGTACTCATTTCTATAGAAGACGAAACGGGATGACGTTACTGTCCAAATTGGTACACCGTTAAAGAGGTAGCGGGAAGGAAAGGCTAACGTTTTATGATAGTTTTAAGTGGGAATGCACTACCTACAGAACAATATAACAATTTACAGTAAATAATATCTACCATGTTTTCATTTACACGTGTCAATACTTATCTAAGAATAATTGAGTTTTCAAAGTACTATTTTAATAACATGTAGAAAATAACATTGTCTATTAAAATTATCTATGATTGTAACTTTGGAGTTGAGACCTTTGACATCAAGTTTTTTTTAATACTACCCCCCCCCCCCCTCCTCCTCACCCGGTTTATCGTGCAAGAGCGGGGAAGATATGGCGAGATTTCCAAATCATATATCCGGTAAATAAATCCCCTCCTTTTTGACAATCTTTGAGCCGAAAATGCACAATGTCGTCGATAACATAATCAGGGTGTTCGAGTTGTCCCCGTAACAAAATCATTGTTTTCTCTTAAAGAAAAGCGACCGTTCTGCCATCTTGTTTTATTATATTTTTTAATGTAAAAATAGAATCTTAAAGAAAATTTAAATTTAGATCAAACTCCTTCATTCAGGTCAATTATAATCTAGAGAATACTAACGATGTCTCATTTTATCCATTATTTCGCATTATACTTCTGGACATATTCTTCTGTCTCTCATTTGCTTTAAGTCATGCCACGGGCCTAATTGGATCAGTCAAAACATATTGTTCACTTTAAATGCCGACTCACACTATGACAAATAGGGGGTAACACATGCTACGTTAAGCTGCGAAATGAAATATTGAATTTCCCGCTAATCATCGTGTGTTGTCTTCAATTGTCGCTGACGAATCCGCTAGCGACCGCAGACGGCCGAAATTACCAATCACGTCCGTGGGCAAATTGTCAGCATGTTGACAATTTTGTGCCGGCAAAAAAATTCGTTGTGACTCCGTTCAGATTTGGTTGGAGACCGCAACCCTTATTTCCTTGACGTATCCATGCCGTGCGGTTCTGTCTCTATTCGTTTTGCAGTCGTCACAATTCCGTTGGTAGTCGTTGTCGTTGTCGTTGTCAACGACCATTGACGGAACAACCACGGCAAGTGACGTCACATCTTGAACCCTGACGACACATTGCGCGGCAAGTAACGAAATTGTAACGACATTGGTGCGACGATGGATTGCGAATTTTGGCGGTCGTTTGCGAGTACCTGCGGCATTGCAACGGTGGTCTGCGACGGGTTACGATTTTGCACCGGTGGTCTGCGATTTTAAACTTTTAGTGCGATTTTTCACGTTTTGTGACGTCAGTGACCCGCACAAACACAGACTTTGATGTCGACCGCCGAGTCACGTCATCGTCGCCGAAACCCAACGTCAGCCGCCTTTCCTTGCCCCCAGCCAATCCGCTGCCAGGCGTCTGACCTCGTTCCTTGGTGCCGGGCTCCGTCGAGACATCGTCACTCGCCGCACAGACAACGTCTGATTTTAGTCGCTAGACTCCGTTCGCTGCCGCAGCCATTCGTCCCTTACCGCCGTGGGGTCGCTGAAGGTCATTCCACCCGACAGCGAATCTTGGTTTTCCCCTTTTGCCGTCGCTTTACCGCCAAAATGTAATGATTTCACATCCGTCTCCTTTCGCGGGGTCTTTGCCGCTACAATGTAGCCGGCCTTAACCTGGCATTAATGTATGAACACCATTTTAAATCAACAAAATAATACAGGAACTTTCGAGAATAATGCTTATTTCAGGTGTCAAGACTTTTCATTGTGGCAACGATATCAATACAATTTTAAACAAATTGTTTAATCTTGAATATACGTTTAAATGGTTGTTAAGCCAATAATTACCGTTGGTGAAGGTGATGGGACAAACTATCAGTTCCGAGGCGATCTGGATGTTATCTTTCCGAAGAGAAGCTGAGGAAAGATAGCGTATACATTCTGATCGACGAGGAAGTGATAGTTTGCCATCGCCTGAAACCAAAAGGTGATTATTTGCTTTATATTCCACATCTAAAACGATTTAACTACAGAAAGAAAAGGACATGTATGCATCTACATAAAAGACTCCTAGGCCCAAATTCACACCAAAAAAGTTTAAGCTTAACCCCAACCCCTTGAGGGTACGGTGCGCGCATGTGTTTTCTTTAATTGCGCTCATTGGTAATGTGCGCTTAATTACGCCTGTTTTAGTGCGCTTTTGGATAATCTTCAGTGAAAGTGCGATGCACTGTGTAGATAGTACCGCTATCTTCAGTGAAAGTGCGTTGCACTGTGTAGATAGTAGTACTATCTACACAGTGTAAATAATTTTTTGCTCCTCCCATCAATAATGGATCTTCGATCTTGGATTCTTTTCCTCCTAAATACTCCGAAGAAGAGTTTTGACTGGAGGTGGTGGGGGGTGGACAATTACATTTTGTAAAAAAGTTCTTTAGTATTAAACTGCATTTTTAAATGGGAGCGGGGAGGTTTGGTCGATGGTTGCTTGTTGTAGGTTGTTCCATGTCTTTACAGTCCTTGGGAACTATGAGTTGGCATAGACGTCCGAGTTGGTGGGCGAACTATCTTTCATCACGTGATTTACTTTTGACCAATCGTAGAGCAAGATTCTTAGTATGTGGAATATTATATTAAATAATCATTCAACACATGCTACTATCCTAAAAGATTGAGACTCTTGACATCCAGCTTGATGATCTCAGTGAACGTCCCGCTGCATCACGTGATCTCGCTCAGGTCATCTGTAAGATGCCTCATCTGAAGAACCTGACAGTCAGTTGTGGACGCCGCATGCACGATGCCTTCTACTCAACATTATCGTCGGAAGCGTCATCTGCAAAGGTAATTGATTAGATTATATATTTTATAATCTAAGCAAGACATTACACGTTTTGTTATACTGACGTGTAATCATTTCTATAGTACACGAAACGGAATGTTGTTACAGTCCAAATTAGAACACCGTTAAGAGGAAGCAGTTGAAGCTAGAGTTTAATGAAGTAGGGGTTAAATGAGCGAAAGTGGTTATGAGCTCCCTATAGAAAAATATTAGACAAATTGATAGTAAGTAATATAAACCATTTTTTTCATTTCTACCCAATAAACAAAATCACGTGAAAATCACGTTAATATCAAGGTATCGACTTGAGGAGAGTTACGTTCTTTAAACACCGGACATTTACGTAAATGTGTTAATACGTTTATTGCATTAGGTAACTTAAAACACACGTACACTAAATCACGCAATTGTCACTGCAATATCACCATTATAATAACGTGATTATCCCTACCATGGAGACCATGGTTTGTAAACCTAATACTCCCGTGTTTGTTTGGTTATGAAATTACATCTTCATACACGAAATTATCGCTTCACAGAAACACGTGAAGCGTTAGTGATAGTTTTAGTCAAAATATCTGCGTGAAATTCACGTGAATATTACGAGGCTGACTTGAGATGAATCATGTTCTACATTCACGTGAAATTTACGTCGAAGAGGAAGTATGTTACTGTAACCCGCGGTCAAACCCAATAATTACGCAAATGTTACACAATAAATGAACCAAAATAATGACGTTCTCATCCCGTTTCTGAACATCGTGTCTTGGATCTTCCATAATTACGTCCAGGCGCGCCGGAATCGGTTTGGGATTAGAGGGGGTTGGGTGGGGGTGGGGGGGGGGGGGGCTGCAAACATCCCAGAAGAGAAAGCTAGTTGCAACTGGTCCAGTTGATGATCCCTTTAATGCCAACTGGTAACCCTGGAAATTGAAATGGGCTAAATGATCCAGTTGATCCAGGCCAGTTATAATTCAACTGGTCTAGCTGAGCCATTAGAACCATTTGGTAAAACTTCCAACCAGTTGAACAGCAACAATACTTCAATACTGGTACGTCTGTATTTCCAATGTAAGGGCATTGGTAATAAGTAGACTTACATAGTTGAATTAATCGAGAAAAAAATCGTATACTTGTACTTTATTGAAATTATTTTAGTTCACAGTTAATGTTTCCCTTATTCATGTTTAACTATTTATACGAAGTAGCGAAATGTCCTAATAACTGGTAATTTATATTTGTAGTATTTTCGAAATAAATTGCATATAACTGAATCATCAGTAATTAAGAAATATGCTGTAAATTCAGATAAATTGTTAAAAAAACATAGATCTGCACGCACCCCATATTCAATATGCAAATGAATTGGTGTCAGCTGGGTCAACTCGAAATATGCCAACGCTCAGTCATCAACTGGTGCAACTGGAAATATGCACACTCCAGTTATCAACTGGTGCAATGAAAATATGCCAACAGTCAGTTATCAACTGGTGAACATAGAAATATGCCAACAGTCACGGGATTATCACCACGGAACTTAAATGGTAACTGTGAAACCATCAAGACACCCAAGAATAACTCATTTTCACACATGGAAAACACGGAATACCCAGCTTATATTAATAATCCGTTTGAGTCACGCGATCATCACCGCGGAACTGCTGGCAACTTTGACTACGATTTAAAGAGGTGTTTTAAGACACCTAATCATGACTAATTTTTCACACCTAAAAGTCACGTATGCCCAGCTTAGATTAATAATCCGTTTGAGTCACGAGATCATCACCGCGGAACTTATGGCAACTTAGACTTCCATTTAAATAGGTGTTTTAAGACACCTAATAATGACTAATTTTTCACACCTAAAAGTCACGTATGCCCTGCTTAGATTAATATTCCGTTTGAGTCACGAGATCATCACCGCGGAACTGCTGGCAACTTTGACTACCATTTAAATAGGTGTTTTAAGACACCTAATAATTACTTATTTTTTACACCTAAATATCACGGATTCACAGCTTAGATTAGTAATCAGTTTTAACTACGTGATCATCACCAAGAAAGTTATGGTAACTTTGAAACCATTTAAATAAGGGTTTTAAGACACCTAATAATGACTAATTTTTCACACCTAAAAGTCATGTATGACCAGCTTAGATCAATAATCCGTTTGAGTCACGAGATCATCACCGCGGAACTTATGGCAACTTTGACTACCATTTAAAAAGGTGTTTTAAAACACTTAATAATTACTAATTTTCACACCTACATATCACGTTTTCACAGCTTAGATTAGTAATCAGCTTGAGCCACGTGATCATAACCAAGATATTTATGGTAACTTTGAAACCTTTTGAAGAGGTGTGTAAGACACCTCAGAATTACTAGTTGAATATAACCAGAGATTCACGGACAGAACAATAAGACGATTAGCCGGTGTAAGTAACGTGATTATTACCATAAACCTTGGATAACCTGTGAAACCAATCAATAACGGTGCTTACAAGACCAAATAATTACGTATTTATCGCCACCATCGGTTAACTGACAAAACACTCGTTGCTTGGTCAAGTGGTTATTTGGTCATAAACACTTGATTTACAGAGGTAAGTGGAATCACGTTACTCCAGTCGCGTGATAAACTGGTGGTTTTTAGGTTAGATGAAAACATGAACAGGAGTACCTTTTTTGTTTAAATGAAGGCACGTGTCGATAACGTTTAAATCTAGTTCAAAAGGCCCTATACTTTAAAATCACTTAAAATACACTCCCAAAAGAGGTTACTTTTTGGTGTTCTGTTTATTGGGATACCATGCAAAAACCAGGGTGTTAAATCTCTAACACCAGCACGGAACAGAAAAAAACCAACACCCTTGGTGTTAATTTCACGTCCGTCCACATCCGTTCAACACCAACAGTGTCGACATATTTAATTACAGATTGGTGTTCCGAGTTTTGGTGTTATACATGGTGTTGAACTTGCGCATGTGCATACGTTAGTGGATTCGAGCAAAATCATTGGAAGACAGTTGTTACTTGTAGAGATAATCCCGATGGCAGCTATCATACAGCTAAACTGGGATGAAATATGATATGACGATGTATCGTGCTTGCGCATGCGCGAGCTAGCTGTCAAGAATATCTTCGGGATATCGTGGTCATGGAAAAAAAATTCAAGGTGTGAATATCCTATTTCATCAGCGCAATCATGCCGTTAAGTGTGAAAATTTGTCCTGCAGACAGAAACGTTAGAAAATTGTTACCACTAAATCCAACAGACATCGCAGGATTCTTTGAATTGAGTGTTAAATCACTGATTGGTATTGTTTTTAACGAAAAAAATCAGGGTTAAATTCTACACACCACTGATGTTGAAAGAAATGGTGTTGGATTTTTTTAACACCAAAACTAGAATTGAACTTTAACACCAAGCTGAAATAATGGAGTTAGATTTTAACACCAAAGACGGAATTACTTCAACACCAAGAGTGGAATTGAATTGTTTAATTCCAAACCCTGGTGTTAAATAACACCAGCTGGTGTTTTCCAAGATAGAAACCGGGAAAGTGTTAAAATTAACACCCTTGATTTTGCAGTGTATGTGGCAATACAAACCTACGTACAATTCAATTTACAAAGTACTATTTAAATTAAATGTAAGAATAATCTTGTGTTTTAAATTGAATGATGATAGCAACTTCAAAATTGAGACCCTTGACATCCAGCCCTTGACATCACGTATTTTAAACCCACCCCTCCCCCTCACTCTGTTTTCCGTACAAATGCGAGAGAGATAGCGAGATTACCAAATCATATGTTCGGTAAAGCCCCTCCTTTCTGAAAATCTTTGAGCCGCCCGTCAAAAACATAATCAGGGTGTTCAAGTTGTCCCCGAAAATAAACCCTTAAAGAAAAGCGACCATTCTGTTACCTTCTAGTTTTATTTTATCTTTTTCGTGAGACTTAAGATCAATTATAATCTAGAGAATATTTATGATGTCTCATTTTATCCGTAATGTCACGTTATACTTCTGGACATATGTTACTGTCTCCCATTATTTTGATGTTAGCCATGCAGCAGTCCTGATTGGATCAGTCAAAACATATTGTTCACCTTAACATAGCGGTATTGTATGAACTCCATTTTCAATCTCAAAATAATACAGGAACTATCGAAATTAGTGCCTATTTCAGGTGTCAAGACTTGTACATCATTACAAAATAAAGGTGGATATGTTAAACGTTATCATCGTGACTACGATATTAATACCATTTCAAACAAATTGTTTAATCTTGAATATACATTGAGTTGGTTGACATTAATTGATCATTCGACATAATGTTACTATCATAACAGATTGAGACTCTTGAAATCCGGCTTAGTGATCTCAGTGAACGTCCCTCTGCATCATGTGATCTCGCCCAGTTCATCTGCAAGATGCCTCATCTGAAGAGTCTGACACTCCGTTGTGATGGCTGCATGAACGATGACTTCTACTCAACATTATCGTCGGAAGCGTCATCTGCAAAGGTATTGATTAGAGTATATTATATTTTATAGTCTAAGCAAATCACGACGCGTTTTGTTTTACTGACGTGTACCCATTTCCATAGAACCCGAAACGGGATGATGTTATTATTCAAATGAGTACACCTTTATGAGGAAGTAGATAGGAAAAGTTAACATTTCATGAAGAAGGGGGGGGGGGCAAATGAGCGAAAGTGGTAACGACTCCCTATAGAAAATATTTTAAAAATTGTTGGTAAGTAATATATACCATATTTTTCATTCATACGTGGCAATACAAAGCTACGTAAAATTAGATTTACAAAGTATCATTTCAATTTTAATGTAAGAATAATCTTGTTTTCTTGTTTTTCAAATTGAGACCCTTGACATCCAGTATTTATTTCCCATCACTCGGTGTGTCTTGCAAATGCAGGAGATTACCAAATCATGTGTCCAGTAAATCTCCTCCTTTCTGACGACCTTCGAGCCGCCACGACACAATGTCGTCGACACCATAGTTGTCCTTGAAACGAAATCATTGTTTTCTTTAAAAGATAAAGCGACCGTTGTGCCTCGTTCTATTTTTATTATATTTTTTCAACAGATCATGATCAAACTCCTTCATTCAGGTCAATTATGATATAGAGAATATTTACGTACATTTCATCCGTAATGTCACATGATCGCATTATCGTATCCGAACAAATACCCCCTGGACAACTACCTAGCCCCCGGATAACACCCTCTTGGACATCTACCCCCTAGGGTGACTATACCCCCGAGACAACTATCACCTAGGAGAACACCATCCAGGAAAACTACCCCCGGACAACTACCCTCCAGACAACTACCCCCAGGACATCCACCCTCTTGGACTACTACCCCCGGACCACCACCCCCATATTGCTCCGGTTGTCTCCGACTCATTTTCGCTCGCTGGAACATTGCCTGCACAAACCACTGACTTCTACCTCCTGGACGGATCCTCGCCCATTCCCATTCACTATACGTTACGTACTAAAAGGCTGTATTGTCTGACCGTTCATGAATATTCATGTTTTTGCTTACCTCGGCAAAATGCTTGCCTCTACTAAATGGAAAAATTACGGTGGGGGGTTGGATGAAATGGACATAATGAACAAATCAGAACTGATCTATAATAATTCATGCTTCTTATCCTTCGTGTGCTTGACTTATAACCTTACAATCGCGTGGTAAATTGAGTCCAAAGTTCGACTTGTTGTACATGTGTTATATAGGCAATGGCGAGCTTGCGACCCATTTTGATGAAATTACGGTGGGTGAACTTTCAAAAGTCAATGAGACATGAGGGTTCCTATGAAAGAGCTAGTGATAAACGTACGTCGGGGTGGATGTACTTTTCGTTTAAACAAAAAATGAATTTTTAACGATTTTTTTGTGTGTAAATGTCCATGAGCTAACGAGTTAGGCTGCTGACTCTGACGATAGGGGGCATTGTCAAATGAGACTAAACGGAGCTATATGCAGACAACTATCCCCTAGGATAATTTTCCTAGACAATGGTTGTCGTAGGGGGTGGTTGTCCGGGGATAGTTGTCCGGGGGTAGTTGTCCGAGGGGTTGTCCTAAAGGGTGGCTGCCCTAAGGGGTTAGTTGTCCTAGAGAGTAGGTGTCCTAGATGGTGGTTATCCTAGGGGTGGTTATCCTGAGGGTGGTTGTCCAGGGGGTAGGTGTCCTAGAACCCACATTATACTTCTGAACTTTTTTTGCTGTCCCCTATTTGCTGTAAGTCATGCCACAGTCCTAATTCGATCAGTCAGAACATATTGTTCACCTTAACATAGCAGCAATGTATGAACATCATTTTCAATCTCAAAATAATACAGGAACTATCGAAATTAGTGTTTCGTTCAAATGTCAAGACTTGTATATCATTAATAAAAAAAAGGTGAAGTGTTAAGACATATTTATCGTGGTAAGGATATAAATATAATTTTAAACAAATTGTTTGATCTTCAATATACTTTTATTTGGTTATTATCAATTAATCATTCGACATAATGTTACTATCATAACAGATTGAGACTCTTGTCATCAGGCTCCCTGATTTCAGTGAACGTCCCTCTGCATCTCGCGGTCTTGCTGAGTTCATCTGCAAGATGCCTCATCTGAAGAACCTGACACTCAGTAGTCGAGGCAACCTAAACGATGACTTCTACTCAAAATCTTCGTCACTAGCGTCATCTGCAAAGGTATTGATTAGTGTGCTCATTTCTATAGTACACGAAACGGAATGATGTTACTCCCCAAATTAGTACACCGTTAGGCCAAAAAATATCATCATTTGGTTGTCCTCGACCGCCCGCTCGTCATTTTCGGGCCGCTCGTATTTTTATTTTTGTTAATTCATTTTTTGTCTCTTTTTAATTCATTTTTTTTTTTTTTTTTTTTTTTCGGGGAGCAATCTTAAATTCCAAACATATCATTTAATGCATTTGCAAGGATCAAAATGCGTTCCTTTGCCAGTTTGGTCTTTTCAGTTCTTCAGCAATTAGGTATTTATTAAACTTGCCATTTTTATTTTTCTATGTCAAAATGCCGTTCATTCATATCAGGTTCTGAGCATTCATAAACTCATTTTAAATCCCATCTGTACTATTGTACAGGAGGGATTAGACCACCCTGCAAGGTCACTGGACAGATGGTTATCTCATCAAATCAACTCTCAGTTGACATGAGATAAAGAGGATTATGGGGGACCAATTAATGGTCACCGATTAGGCATTGTTTGCTACATAGAGGACGCAAGTAGCTATAAGTAGTACAATGGAGATTTAAAAGGTGCTGTATTTCTAAGCCAAAAATTCTTTCTGTGTTGGTCTTGATATTCATCTTACATTAAACAAGTCTTTTTTCTTTTCTTTTTAAATGGGGAAAAAAAATCAAAAAAGACACACAAAAAACGAAGTTAAAAAAAAAAAAAAAATTAAAATCCGCCCGCCCGCCCCTACTCCAGAAAAGCAATCGAGGACAACCAAATGATTTTGTTTTTGGCCTTAAGATGAAGCAGGTATAATAGAAAAAGCTAAAGTTTCATGAAGTAAGGGGCAAATGAGCGTAAGTGGATGGGAATGCGCTCTATGTACAGAAAGATATTATAAAGATTGACAGTAAAAAATATCTACCAACACTTTTTATTCACACGTGGCAATACAATTACAAAGCTTCGTGAAATTAGTTTTACAAAGTACTATTTCAATAAAAAGAATGATATTGCTTTTTAAAATGAATGATGATGGCAACTGTAAAATTGAAACCCTTGACATCCGCTATTTGAAACCTCCCCCCCCCCCCCCCCCTCCCCCCACTCTGTGTGTCGTGAAAATGCGGGAGAGATGGCGAGATAACCGAATCATATGTCCGGAAAAACATCATCTTTCTAGCAATCTTTGAGCCGCCACTATTCGATTTCGTCGGTAACATGATCAGGGTGTTCAAGTTGTCCCGGGAACAAAATCACCGTTTTCTCTTAAAGAAAAGCAACTGTTCTGCCATCTTGTTTTATTATATTTTTGTCTGTAAAACTTTAGATCATGATCTGACTCCTTCATTCAGGTAAATTATGATCTGGAGAATATTCACGATGTCTCATATTACCCGTAATGTCACATTTCTAACTAAAACATATTCTACTGTCCCCTATTTGCTGTTAGTCATACCACAGTCAGGGGCGTCGCCAAAGGGGGGGGGGGGGGTGTGGGGGGTGCGACACCCCCCCCCCCCACCTGTCAGGATATTGTCGGTAAAATCGCGCTGCCGTCGGGAAAAAAGATTAAAGGGGGAGGGAAAAAAAGAGAGGGAAAGGGAAAGAAAAGAAAAAAAGAAAAGGAAAAGAAAAGAAAGAAAGGAGAAGAAAGGAAAGAAAGGAAAAAAAAGAGAAGAAAAAAAGAGAAAAAAGAAAAAAAGAGGGAGGAGAGGAAAGAAAGGAAAAGAAAGAAAAGGACAAAAAAAATGAGAAAAGGGAAACAAAAGAAACGGGGATGAAAGAGAGGAGGAATGGGAGTAAAAGATAGAGGGGATAGTTGGGTGGAGTCGTCTCGTCAAGGGAGCAAGAAAGACACGGTTAAATATGTTGCTATGGTCAGCTGTGTCGGTATTCTTGCTCGATCCTCTTGTACCCTATCAATGCAGAAATTTGAAGTCGGTGAGATGGATATTGTCGGTCGGCCGACAAGATTTTTCCCTACGAACTGTGACTTTTTATCCGCTGTGACGACTTCGAGAGTGATTACAACTTGTATGTTCTCGAAGTTTCGCTTTCCTATAATATCAGCTAAAGAAATCAGAGGTTTAACATTTTCGGGGAAACTAAATTCAAACAAGGATTAAGAGTCAACAACGGTACGACGGAATCGTCTTCATTTCTCCATATTTTGATGAAACGCCAAAAATTCCGCGCTTCGCGCGGGAGGGGAAAATTTCATTTAGACGAGTCGAAAACGGTACAACGAATCGTCTTCTTTCTCTAGTAATTCAATGAAACGTCAAAACTTCCGCGCTTCGCGCGGGAGGGGGAGAACTGAATTCCGATAAGGATTAAGAGTCGAGAACAGTACACCGAATCGTCAGCTTTTTCTCATAATTTAATGAAACGCCAAAGCTTCCGCGCTTCGCGCGTGAGGGGGAAATTTCATATAGACGAGTCGAGAACGTGAGAACGAATCGTTTTCTTTCTCTAATAATTTAAGGAAACGTCAAAGTTTCCGCGCTTCGCGCTAAAGGGGGCAACTGAATAAGGGATTATTAAGAGTCGAAAACGGTACAACGAATCGTCTTCTTTCTCTAATAATTTAATGAAACGTCAAAACTTCCGCGCTTCGCGCGGGAGAGGGAGACTGAATTCCGATAAGGATTAAGAGTCGAGAACAGTACACCGAATCGTCAGTTTTTTCTCATAATTTAATGAAACGCCAAAGCTTCCGCGCTTCGCGCGTGAGGGGGAAATTTCATGTAGACGAGTCGAGTACGTTAGAACGAATCGTCGTCTTTCTCTAATAATTTAAGGAAACGTCAAAGTTTCCGCGCTTCGCGCTAAAGGGGGCAACTGAATTAGGGGTTATTAAGAGTCGAAAACGGTATAACGAATCGTCTTCTTTCTCTAATAATCTAATGAAACGTCAAAGCTTCCGCGCTTCGCGCGGGAGGGAAGAAACTCAATCAGACAAGGAATAAGAGTCGAGCACGGTTCAACGAATCGTCTACTTTATCTAATAATTTAATGAAACGCCAAAGCTTCCGCGCTTCGCGCGTGAGGGGGAAATTTCATTTAGACGAGTCGAAAACGGTACAACGAATCGTCTTCTTTCTCTAGTAATTCAATGAAACGTCAAAATTTCCGCGCTTCGCGCGGGAGGGGGAGAACTGAATTCAGATAAGGATTAAGAGTCGAGAACAGTACACCGAATCGTCTGCTTTTTCTCATAATTAAATGAAACGTCAATCAGACAAGGAATAAGAGTCGAGCACGGTTCAACGAATCGTCTACTTTATCTAATAATTTAATGAAACGCCAAAGCTTCTGCGCTTCGCGCGTGAGGGAAAAAAATTCGTTCAGACAAGGATTAACAGTCGAGAACGGTACAATAAATCGTCTTCTTTTCCTAATAATTTAACGAAACGTCAAAACTTCCGCGCTTCACGTGGGAGGGGGAGAACTGAATTCAGATAAGGATTAAGAGTCGAGAACAGTACACCGAATCGTCTGCTTTTTCTCATAATTTAATGAAACGTCAAACTTCCGCGCTTCGCGCGGGAGGGGGAGAAACTGAATTCAGACAAGGATTAAGAGTCGAGCACGGTTCAACGAATCGTCTACTTTCTCTAATAATTTAATGAAACGCCAAAGCTTTCGCGCTTCGCGCGGGAGGGGGGAAAAATTCGTTCAGACAAGGATTTATAGTCGAGAACGGTACAATAAATCGTCTTCTTTTCCTAAGAATTTAACTGAATTCAGATAAGGATTAAGAGTCGTAAACAGTACACCGAATCGTCTGCTTTTTCACATAATTTAATGAAACGTCAAAGATTTCGCGCTTTGCGCGGGAGCCCTATCATCGACGCGCGCTCTTTAAGTGATTCGCCTGCTCACTACCGCCCCTCCCTAAAAACAGATCCTAGCTCCGCGCCTGCATTAAAATATATAGCTATGATGCTGACTTAGTTGACGAAATAATTCGTATATTTAAGTCGTCGAGGAAAATGACCATTTGCGCATACGCAAGTACTATAGATAGGGTTAAATTTGTAGATATTGGGACATTTCATTTTGTCGGTAATTGGTGGCTAGTTTTGTGGGTAATCGTTGGCCTCTACACCCCCCCCCCCCCCCCCACTGAAAAAGGTCTAGCGACGCCCCTGACCACAGTCCTAATTCGATCAGTCAAAACATATTGTTCACCTTAACATAGCAGTAATGTATCAACACCATTTTCAATCTCAAAATGATACAGGAATTACTATCGAAATTAGTGCTCATTTTCAGTGTCAAGACTTGTTCATCATTACAAAATAAAGGCGGATGTGTTGAGATGTTTTCATCGTGGCAAAGATGTTAGTACAATTTTAAACAAATTTGTTAATATTGAAAATACTTTAAGTTGGTTTGTATTAATTTATCATTCAATATAATGTTATTATCATAACAGATTGAGACTCTTGACTTCCAGCTTGATGATTTCAGTGAACGTCCCGCTGCATCACGTGATCTCGCTCAGTTCTTCTGCAAGATGCCTTATCTGAAAAACCTTACACTCAGTTGTGGAGACTGCATGAACGATACCTTCTACTCAACATCACCGCCGATGGCATTATCTGCAAAGGTACTGATATTATAGTATTAATGACTGCTTTGAGAGAAATAGTTGTTTTATTACGCTCAAGGGAAGGTTAGAATTGTGCTATTCCCCGAGGCTTGCCGAGGGGAATAGCCCAATTGTAACCTTCCCGAGAGCGTATAAAAACAACTATTTCTCGAATATTAAAGCAGTCATTAATACTTTTATATGCCGAAAAAAAAAAAAACTAAAAAATGAAAAATTAAAAATATTTATCAATTTGTCGAAGACGGGATTCGAACCCTTGCGTACAACAAGAGGTGTACCGAAAACCAACGCTTAGACCACTCGGCTATGGCCCGCCGTTAACATGCTTGGCAGTTTTCTCCAATATATACATTAAAATGGATTGAAACCGGCTTCGCGTGTGATGAATGCTTCGCAAAAGCTCCATATACGGACTCTTCTTTTACTTTTGCAATGCATATTGGCACGAACTTAGATCAAGATCTATCGGCAGATGTTGTTTTTTTGTTTTTGGAAGTTTATTTTCGTCTTCATGTCAACAATGCAAGATAAAATTTTCGGTAAGATCGATCGAGATTCAATTGTATTGAAATTACCGACCAATCCTTCGCACACATACGGCATCCTCCATCGCTCAAACCATTTTTTAACATGTAAACCTATGGGGTAACCATGGAGGCTGACCAACTTTTTTTAATAACCATGGTTATTAAAAATATTAAAAAGTTTTATGCATGGTTACCGAGAATTTTACAGGAACAGTTGAAGTTTATGAATGCAATTCGACCAATCAGATGGCTGGATTTCTTAAGTGAGGTATATAAAGTCATTTATACTTTTCCAGTACTATTGAACTCGTTTTCCGAGCACGCAGTAGTGCGCGTAGAGGTTAGAGCGCTTAATACTGCGTGTGCATGGGCCCATTCTTGCGCAGCACTATGCGTAAATGGGTGTAGAGGTAAGTGCGCTTGCTATATCTATACTTATATGTGTGCGCACTAAATCGAGACTTATTAAAACTTGAGATTTATTTGACGGCCATATACTCCCGCCCCCCCCCCCCCCCCCCCCCCCCACTCCGAGAACAGACGGACCCCATGCGTGTTACCAAAATATCCGGTAAAAGGGGTACTTTTCGTGCGACAAAGTCCGGCCCGAGAATTGTAAAAAAAAAAGGTGTGTATTAACTTTTCACCCGGAGATTTCTTTAAAAAGGGGATGTTTTTTCTTTTTTTCTCTCATCTCTTTGGAAATTATTCCGAATTTAGGGGGTACATTGAGCATTTTTCATGATTTAGGGGGTCTCCAAGGCAGGAAAAGCCCGCCGCGAAAAGCCCGCGAAAATGGGGTTCGGAAATGTTGGCAGTCCTCAGATAAGGGGTGCTTTCAAAAAGAGGGAACAAGCATATGCGTACCCTAAATAACACTGAGTGGGGGGGGGGGCTGGCATATACTGTCATTAAACAATCCTGAATTCATTGTTTTTACATCAAATAACAAGGATCTATCAAATAACAAGGATCTAGGAGTTTCGTTGTATAAAACAAATGATGCATGTTTGCATTCGTTTATTATACGATCTATCCGCCCTCGTTGATGCTGTGTGTATCTATCGCACTCAGCCTAACGGCTTCGTGCGATAGATACACACAGCCCCAACTCGAGTGCGGATAGATCGTATAATGAACTCATGCGCATGCATCCTATAAGTAAATCAAACAATGATTTATTGTACCTGAGTTGCACTGATGGCTTTTTTTAATTCAAAGTAAATTAATGAGTTTACTTTTCAAACTTGGAAGGGACAAATGGGCTCTTTTCATGAAACGAAAACAGACAAAATCTATAAGATGGATAGTAAAAAATACTATATTTTTCATTCCATAGGGTAGCACGGAGGGCTATGGACATGCTGATAGAAGGATTGCTATTTGAATTGTGACTAAAGTAAGATAAAATGCAATCTTTCCCTTCCCATTGCCATCTTAGTTACTGGTTGGGGAATTTTGGAGTATGTCATCTGAGAAATTTAATGACATTTTTATGTTTTTTTTAATACTGCTTGACACAGATTTTCCAGCTAGATTATCTTTAATCCGCCACTGGATAACCAAGTCTTGATTGATTCGAATTTATCCCATTTCATAAATCAATTGTCTTCCAAACAATCATCTTTATTAATTAGTTATCCCCTCGCCGACGAAGTCGGAGGGGATATAAAAACGCTACCGTCCGTCCTTCCGTCCGTGTGTGCGTCCGTAACAAATTTGGTTTCCGATTGATAACTTCAGTAATGATATCAAAATACAGGCTAATTTCGATTGTGGAGTACTAGGTCAAAGGTCGTAGCTAATTAAATATGTGAAAAATACACCTGGTTTCCGATCGATAACATTAGTAATGTTTGACGGATTTTAATGAAATTTGATATGAAGGTTCATGGTATAAAAACACAGCCTAAGTTCGATTTCGGAGTATGTAGGTCAAAAGTCATAGCTCATTAAATATGCGAATCTGGTTTCCATTCGCTAACTTGAGTAATATTTGACGAATTTTAATGAAATTTGATACGAAGGTACATGGTATCAAAACCAATTTCTGAGTATGTAGGTCAAAGGTCATAGCTCATTAAATATGCGAATCTGGTTTCGGATCCATAACTTAAGTAAAGTTTGACGGATTTTAATGAAATTTGATAAGCAGGTTCACGGTATCAAAACACAGCCTAAGTTTGATTTCGGAGTATGTAGGTCAAAGGTCATAGCTCATTAAATATGCGAATCTGGCTTCGGATCCATAACTTAAGTAATGTTTGACGAATTTTAATGAAATTTGATATGAAGGTACATGGTATCAAAACACAGCCTAAGTTCAATTTCTGAGTATGTAGGTCAAAGGTCATAGCTCATTTAATATGCGAATCTGGCTTTGGATCCATAACTTAAGTAATGTTTGACGGATTTTAATGAAATTTGATATGAAGGTTCATGGTATCAAAACACAGCCTAAGTTCGATTTCGGAGTATGTAGGTTATTTAAATACGTTAAGGGGCATGATTTTGATTTAAACATTTATTTTGTATTTTGTTTTTATTTTTATAACGACAGAATGTCTTACTTTATGCCGTGCTCTATCTCAACCTAATAGTTATCAGCTATGTTATCTTAGAGACGTTGCGCTTCAAAAAAAATTGTTCATGCACTGTTCCTACTATGTATTTAAACGTATGTACAAGGACACATTTTTTAAACGTGTGTGATACAATGCCGATTCATTTACTGCTCTTGACATGGCTTATTTCTCTCTCTCTGTCTCTTTCTCTCTCTCCATTTCCTTCTGCCCTCTTTCTTTCTTTCCCTCTTTCCTCCTTAGGTTACTCTTTACGAGTTTCCTTATTTTTTTTCTCCTCTTCTATTTTTTTGGTTATATTTTAATGCCTTTTATTAAAGTGATTTGATGTTTTTTCCGCTGTTAATTTCAAATATTACATTGTCGTTTTTGTTTTTTGTTTCGTGCTTTTTACTACTTTCAAATGCGTATTATTCTTATATGTTAGTTTTATACTGTTCTTACCTTTGCTTGTGAGCTTTGGTGATATTCATTATTTATATTTTCGTGTACTACATTTTTATCCTGTTCAGGACCATGATGTAAAACAGATTTTGTATCTAACTAACAAACATGGCCACTTTGCCCGTCTTCCTCACGATAGGCCTATTCATTATAACACCTAATATTACTTCATACGATCAATTTCATGGTGGTATATTAGTACCGGTAGACATGTTTATTATGAAATATGTGTTAATCCTGCAGTATGATGTCATGGTGCATACTTAAACGACCCACTGTACGTCGCATTTCAAGTAATATTAGTAATTCGTATTATATAAATCGCCAAATGTTTGAAATGTACTAATCTTAATACTGATTTTTTTTTCTTTAAACAAAAATCATTTTTAATGTTACTATTTTAGATTCTAATACATTAAGTCAGCTACATTATATTTGATTATTGCATATCAAAGGCATTAAACAAACATGAAGTTCTGATCAAGGCATTTGACTGACTTGAAATGATTTAGTAGGCGTTTAGTCTAAACCATTGCTAAATTAGCCTGGTCTTCGTTCATTGAAGCTACATGCTTCACTTTTTATCATATTTATGTTGCAAAATAATGAATGATGTACAATTACAATGTATAAGAGCAAAGAAATTAAGGCTTACTATGTATTATTTTATCATGCAATTTATACTTGCAGTTACATAAGCCTTTAAAATTCTCGCATTTTCTCGGATCATGCCATATTTAAAACCCTTGTTTATGTTTTACAATACCCCTGAGGCTAGCATAATCTATTTTCATGATTTTGTCGCTTTTTTCATGAAACTTAAAGACGCAATCATATATCTACTAACAATCGTACCTAATATATTTGTCATTGCACTTGCTCTTTCTTCACTGGAGGGTGAGAGTGGTAGTACGGGCTTGGCCACCCTGACTGAGCTGACAGTGGATAATATGACACTACGAGGATGGCGGGATTATGGTTCGATGTTTGACAATGTGAAGAAGGTCACTATACAGGTACGGAGCACGATCACATATGACGTCATCCGGAGGATCCATCTCCCAGGAGCAACAGAACTCACCATTCTAAAAGAGGTGTATGGAGATCAACATTCTGGTTTCATAAAGGAGCCCCCTTTAATACCCAATGCCCTTCTGAATATCTCCCCTCAGCTAGTCAAGGTGACATTTAGCGATCTTGCCATTGGTAACATTTACATGGAACGAATCTTACTAGCTTTCAGAATACCTCACAACCTCAAACATCTGAAGACTATCAGGTTAGACAAAGTGTTTTTTTTTTAAAAGAGCACTTTGACATTTTTTCTTTTTAATTCTCCCCTTCCCATCTAGAAATGGAAGAAAATGTTTATGTTTCTTTGAATTGAATATATTGTGTTTCTCCCTTTCTCTATCTCTCTCTCTCTCTCTCTCTCTCTCAGTGTTTGACTTGATATGATTAGAATCGATTTGAACTTAAAACAGATAACAAAACATAAATAACAACATGAGTAGGCCTAAATACTAAGTATGAATAGCTCTGCTCATCTGTACCATATGCATGACAGCTGCACGTTCTATTAATTGAGGGGTCTACATGATAAAATAAATAAGAGAAAAAGTTACATCATTATTACCAGTTATATACCAAACATTATTGTTAACTCCGATGACATGCCCCCATCCCCAATCACTTAAAGTCGTTAATACCGTGTACCGTCGATCTTGATACTGGTAGATTCATAAGATGCCGGACAGATGAGAGAGTGGATGATGTCATCATTGCTTGTAATGAAGATCAGGTCATTAAGGTGGAGGTGCAGCATGGCGAACCACGTGGCCTTGGGTAAGTCCTTAAAACGTTTACTTCAAGACATTGCATCGCTGCATGACGTTTAAGGATGGTTGCATAATCAGTGCTCGTGTATCGTACGTACGATCACATGTACTTTTTCCTTCAGGGAGGGCCGGGATGCAATAAAAAAAGCCGCCTTTCTCTTTTTCGATTAAACAGATAAGCTTGAGTTTTGGTAATGATAGAAAATATACTCTCACAGAATCCAACAAAACTTAAACTGAATGTTCAAGATTCCAAATAAATGACATCTGCCAAACGATTTTGGGTAGACAAAATGTACAGGGGCTTGATAATGAGCAAAACAAGATAAGGAAATCAAGTTAGGTATAGGTAGGCCCGAAACCATGTGCTTAACACATGTCACTACCGGTATGTGCAATGGAGGGTTGTGGTTTTTATTGAAGATGATTTTCAGCAAGTTTTTTTAGGTTATTTTTATGTTACTGGTTCAAACAATCAAGCTAAACTGCAGAATTAACAATCCAGAATGAATTATAGCAATGTTCTCTCGACATATATGCCCATACCAGAGCGCTTAGAAACATTGTAATAATTAAGCGCTCTAGAAATATAATGTATTATTATTATTATTATATAGCTCCGTTTAGTCTCATTTGACAACGCCCTCTATCGGCAGAGTCTAGCAGTCTAGCATGTAAGTTAGCCTATGGACTTTTACAAAAACAAATCGTTACAAATTCATTTTTTTGTTTAAACGAAAAGCACATCCACCCTGACGTACGTTATCACTAGCTCTTCCTTTGGAACCCTCATGTCCCATTGACTTTTGAAAGTTCACCCACCGTAATTTGATCAAAATAGGTCGCAAGCTCGCCATTGCCTATATAACACATGTACAACAAGTCGAACTTTGGACTCAATTTACCACGCGATTAAAGGTTATAAGTCAAGCACATGAAGGATAAGAAGCATGAACTATCATAGATCGGTTCTGATTTGTTCATTATGTCCATTTCATCCAATCCCTCACCGTAATTTTTCCATTTAATATAGGCAAGCATTTGGCCGAGGTAAGCAAAAACATGAATATTCATGAACACCGTGAACTATTCGATTATTAACAGAGGGGTGGAATTGTGCACCTTATCAAACTCTCCAACTTTCAGTCATGTATTTGATTGTATTATGTAGTTTGGTATGTTTATTTTACTAACTGTTTAATTATCAGATATCAATGATAGTGTAAAGATATGGAAAAGATTCTTGTACTTTATATTTAGCAAAGCAATCTCACATACAAAATCACTATCAAGTGTCGTCTGATCCGACGATTTCCGTCTGCTATATACTCGAACTAGCTACGTTTGTGCTGGCGAAAATGAGACAACCGGAGCAATATGTTAGCTTTAATGACTTACTGGCTGACTATGCAACATCAATGAAGTCTAGTGTTAGAATTAGCTGGAGACTAGCACGCGTGCCTGTCTTCTCATGCCAGTCGTTTTTTATATTCATTCAACCGCGAGGTCTGCTCGAAAAGCCATGAATGGGTTATGAATGTTCCACGGTGCCCATTGGAAAATGTAGAATGTTTTTTTACTGGATAAACGAAGTGATATTAAAGATAAAGGCCAGTTCTGGTAAAAAAAAAGAACATTAATTCTCACAGAATCTAACGAAACTTACACTGAATGTTCAAGATTACAAATAAATGACATGTGCCAAACAATTTTGAAAGAAAATGTATACTGGCTGAGTAATGAGCATAGAAAGACAAGGAAATCAAGGTAGTACTAGCCCCGACACCATGTGTGTTGTCCCATATATAGCTTTCTGTGTACAGTGCTTGTTACTTTACCAAGACTCGGTCAAATTTATTATGATTTTGATGACTCCAGAACCTTGCAATGCACACCAATACTTTCATGCTACTGATCAACTGTTTCTGATCCTTTCCACACCTTTTCTTTCACAATGCAATCGCATTACCAGTACTAAAGTTTATCTTTAAATTTAAGTTGTTTTTTACCAAATTATATGTAGGCCTATTTTATTTAAATTATTAGCATTTTTTTGTATTATGACATTTTCTACAAATAGTTACCATATTGGTAAAGATGGTTTTGACGGAAAGCTGTAAGGTATTCAAGCTCTCTCTTTATGCAGCGCTGCTTTTTTATTGATGCACGCATTTATACTTCTCTCTCTCTCTTTCTCTCTATATCTCTTTCTTTCTCTATCTATCTATCTATCTATATATATATATATATCTCTCTCTCTCTCTCTCTATATATATATATATATCTATCTCTCTCTATATATATCTATATATATATATTTTTCTCTCTCTCTTTTTTTTCTCGCTCTCTCTCTCTATCTCTCTTTTTTTTCTCTCTCTCTCTCTCTCTCTCGCTCTCTCTCTCTCTCTCTTCTCTCACGTCAGTGAATGGGCTTAACTTATCTGGCAGATGACATCCTACTCGATCTGATCACTGAGACGGATGACGAAATACCGGCTCAAGTGACAACTACATAAAACACCATTGTATACGTATCAGATAATTGCTAAACGATTGAATGAATTCATGACCCATTTTTGCTATTACAAAGACAATTGTTATGCAATGGAGTTATTCATCCAATGAATCACGTAGATCTTCGTGAAATATTACAAGGATGTGTATTCTTGACCTCGGTTTTGGGGGCTCTTTTTTCTTTCATTGAAGAAAGTGTGATCTTGAATTCTCTTAAAAGGTGTTCAGGGATTTCCATGATGAAAATATCAAGACCTTCGAAAGGGTCAAAATGTTGTAAAATATCACAATTTAAAATGTTCCCATAAGTAAGACGGCAAAATATTCATTGTCAGCAAAATCTCATTCTTTTTTAATTTGTATTTTGCCACTGGCAGTGTTTTATTTACCACGCTTGTTGTGTACAAAATTAGGGCTTCGACTTTCTTTTCTGGGCCAAGCAATCATGAAGTTTTAAGTATCATATTTCCCTAATACACAGTATTGGACATGGTAACGCGTTTGCTTACTCGCAGGCCTAAATTTTGTATGTGCATGATAATGTAAGACAAAAAGACAAATCGATTTCCATAAGATCGAGTCCATCATCCTTGAAAATACATGCTGAATGAAGAGTATTCTCCTTGATATTAATGAACGTGGATACAACTCAATATTTGGATTGTAAACTCCGAAACAATTTTATCATTCAGATTTGCAGATGGACGATAATTTCAGCAATAGTTCTAATGTGATTTTTTTTTTTAAAGAGTGTTTACGGTAAGCTTTTCTTACATGTATCTACAAATAGAAAATAAAGGAAATGTTTCTAGGCATGTATCCTTTCATGGCCCTTGTAAAAAGGAAATAATAATGATGTCAGCATTTCTTTCACAAATATAACACTGAATACTTGTTTTACCCAATATATTTTGTGTATAAACTGTTGAATTTGTTAGTAAAAGGTTTGTTTGTATTTGTTAACAGGTTTAATTTGAAAAGGGAAACTGTTTTGTGTGATAAATATATATAAGTTGTTGATTTTGACTGTAGATAATGTTTAAATAACGTAGCCAATAGATCGGTGCCCAGGAGTGTATTTACAACGCAAGAAAATACTACCGACTAAGTATACATGTATAGGAATGTTAAATATCCAAGTAAACATTTTCTTTTATACAATATCAACTGGTGATTGTATATTATATGCTAAAGAACATTATGAAGTTAATTCACATAGCATGAAACATGATATTAGGATTTGTCTGCACTTTCTGTAATCATAGTATTAATGTCTGCATTATGCGAACAACCCAATTTATCACCAGTAATAGTAGTAGTATAGTTGTCAATATTAGTAGTAGTGTAATACATGTGTATAGTTGTTTATGGTGTAGTTATATTGTCTCGTTGATGGTGTTGTTGTGGCAGTACATTTGCATTAGTATAAGTAGTTGCATTGATTAATTTCAGACATGATCTATTAATATCAATTATTCCGTTCAGTGTGAGTGGTAAATTGTTCAAACGCCAAATTTCGTTTATTGAAACCATGGACCTACTACGACATGGCTACATGCTGAAACTGATTATTTTGTATACATTGATTAGATTATACAAAAATGACGTAGTCGTTAATTTACATGTAGGTATAATTTGTTTGACACATGACTAACTTTATATAGTGGAATCCATTATGTTGACTTTAAGTTAAATTCATGTACCGTAATGTAAATTCATGAAAATGTTTTAACGCGGTTATACGTTAAATACGTTATTTAGGCCATATGAATTAAATGTAAATAATTTAATCTGCCTTAATTCTATCTACTTATGCTTTTCGTATATTGTGTATGTTCCTGATTATCTGTAGTTTGATGTATTTCAATATACATGGTTTTATTTGTAATCTGTCTTTTTTTAAATACAATTATTCTGCATTTCCAGGTTAAGCTCATATGGAATAAACCGGCAGTATTTTGCGCTATATAAATATTAAATTATTGTTATTAGTAATAAACAACTTAGGCATTAATATTTATTCTCGCCATGAATCCATGTACGGTATCTTGAAGCCATACTGATCTGATAATTCTATTTTTTTGAAATATTTTCCAGTAGCCATAAGTTTTTCACATTATTGAGGTCATTTAGTTTTATTCTATAAATGTTTCATTAATTTTAAATCAAGTCTTTTATCCAGATGCTTAGGGGTTATCACCCCACACCGCAACCTGCGTGTTTGTATTATTAGTAGTCTGTTCCTGTGTATTGCCTGTTTTGTAATCACTGCATTCATCTTTTTATGATATGCAGTGGACCATATTGGCCTGCTTCTCAGTGAGATTCTAGGGCTGGTTCAACACATTTGTTAAATGTTTGGTACTTTAGCGATTTTTCACATTTTTGCAACTTATATAAACATTTAAGACAATTTCTTCTTTATTTTCTTTTTAAGTAACCAAATTTAGAATTCATTAGGAGCCAGATGCATGTCTTGGGACCCCTCCCTCATCCAACACGTGAATTTTATCAAGCATGCTTTCGATAAGTACGTTGCTCCTCGGGCCTATTATAGGATACCATAATCTATTCATCTAAATAAGTTGCATATGCTTTTATACTTTAACTAATAATTTATCACAACCTTCAGGTATATGCTGATGTTTGTTATAGTAACACTATCTGATGGTATATATATATAGGCCTACATCAATTAATGATTTCATTGTAAGATGAACTCATTGTAAACATTGTAACTACCTTTCTGTATCAATGATGTATCTCTGTCAAAGAATATTTTTGAAAATGGAGACGTGTAAATCCAATAAAATCGTATTCATGATATTACAAATGAAGAAACACTGTATTTTATATTCGATGTTTCAGAAGGCAATGGGGTATAAGTTCTTGATTGACAAGAATTAATTGAAAGATTCACTGTGATGAAGCTTTCGGGCACAATCGAGGGGGAGGGGGCTTCTTTGAAAAGAGAGAAAAAAAGAAGAAAGACTCGGAGAGAGTGAGAGAGAGAGAGAGAGAGAGAGAGAAGCGAGATGGAATGTGAAGTGGCAAGACGATGAAAGACCCTCCCACAATGTGCTCTTCCATTTCCTCCACCTTACCTGAAGAAAACAAATAATTTGCATTATCATTGTTATCATCATAATTATCATTATTATTCTTAATATCATCATCGTCGTCATCATTATCATCACCATAATTTGTCTGTAATCTACTTTTCTTCATTGCTATACATGCAGCACAAGTGTACAACATAAACAAAACGAAATAATTAACTGAATTTAGTAAACTTTAATGTAATACAATTACTATAAAATGGTATTATACAGATATTGACCACGATCTCCAACATAAACAAATCCTCTGTGTGGCCATACCTTGAACCATAATGCGTGGTCGTACAGAAGAATTTTTCCTGTTTGGGACCGGGGAGGGGGGAATGCAATAAATTATTGATAATTGATTACATTTTCTTTGCTTTTGTTTATTTGTGGGGGCTGCCCCCTACGCTAACCCCCGTCGCGTACAGTCATGATTCAGTGGCAAAGCAATGGCTTCATAACTGTGAGACCCCAGGATCAAAACCGTGTCGCTGTGCTATAATAGTGCCCCTTTGTGAGGCATTAATCATCATTACTATCAGTTATGACTTAAAGTCGTAGGTCCCCTAGTTGATAACCATAGTAGCACACACATGCATTATCAGTTACGTAAAACAAACACTCGCAAAGTATTATTCAATAAAATCTGAGAATGTATAATTTCATTTAGATCTATTAGGAATGAATCATTGTTAAAACTATTCCATAAACTGGGGTGAAAAACATGTATTCTACCTTTTTGTCCAACAGTGTACTTTAACTCAATTACACGCGCATTTCTCCAAATGTGTAATACAAACAAAAACATACAACTGAATAATAAACGTTTTCAATATTGATTGCTTATACGTAAACATAATTAAACAAAAACTCATTTGCAGGATATATATAACTTAGCAACAAAGTAAACTTATAAGTACCTAAATATAATATACAGTGCGTCCCAGAAAAAACGTAACCGAGAAGTATCGATGTTCTATCATAACTTAATCACAACTATAATTAATGAATGATACATATTTGGAAAGCTTAGGGTCTCCTCTTTCATGTGATGCTACTCAGATAATGCATATTTTAGGCATGAGTGATTAGGAGCAATTTGAAGGAAGGAAACCAAAAATACATTTGGCGGGCGGTATCTGAATTTCGAAGAAAAATTCACATTTCTAGAAAGTTGAGTTTCTGCCCTTTCATATGAAACCTCAATCAGGAAAAATGAGCGAGGAATGACAAAGTTCTGTTTGTTTAAAGTAGTGCTTGCATTTCCAACTAGATTTACTAGATTTATTTTCCTTACGTGAACAGGAACAAACATAAAGGCAATATCTGCAACATCATCTCACTCATCATCTAGTCCATGAAGCTGCATTTCACTTCTTGAACATTGATTCAGAATATCATCCATTTAAGATTCTATACAGGATTGCAGGCTGCAATCTTATTTTCCTGTTGCAGCTTCATTTCAGGAAAGATTCCTTTGCCGATAGCTTCGTATTCCTCAGTATTATATGATTAATCTAATGCGCTGTGTTTGGTTTACTGTCTGCATTCATCCACAAAATGTAGCTACAGGAGTTTCATTTTAAGATCATAATGAAGAACAACATTGCCTTGCCCCCTTCATTCTCTCTCCTATATGTTCCTCCTCTACTCTTGACCATTTTTTTCTGCAGTACTGCAATCTTGAGTATAGCTTGACAAACAATCCTAAAGTATGATACTAACAGTGGATGACGCATATGACAAAGAATGATCAAAACACCAATTCTCCCATAAGGGTCTGATTTTTTAGACTAGCAGCTCAATTTCCCAGTGATTGCGTTGTTCAAAATGTACAGTCACCAATAAGATGTGTGTCAACGTATGGTGCAAGAATTGTCGGCTGCTGATGTGGCCCAGGCCGAGAGTATTACATGTATAAAAGAGCTTCTGCCAGTTTTGGAAAACATCATTATAATCAGAACTGGTGGATAATTGAAGGTGAAGGACTTGTGCAATGAAGCTGATAGGTAAGTCTGTTACTTTGACTTTCATAAATGATAAGCATTAAAGTTAAAGACCAGTTTTGGTCATGCAATTGCATTGTGAAAGAAAAGGTGTGGAACGGATCAGAAAAGGTTGATCATCTAGTATATAAGTATTGGTGTGTACATTTCATTTTTTGAGAGGGGGGTTCCAAAACTGGTCTTTACCTTTAAGCTGCACGGGAAGATTCGCTTCTCGATGGCGACCGCGCCCCTCGCCTCGATCTGTCCCTGCTCGTAGAGTCAATTACGTCCGCTGTGGCGATCGGGAGGGTGGTAGGGAAAAGAAAGAGGATTAAAGGAAGGGAGTTGAATATTACGACCACGGTATTATTATTGTGTTTTGTTGTTATGATTATGATAATGATTATCATGATATCATTGAATATTACGACCATGGTATTATTATTGTTTTTGTTGTAATGATTATGATTATCACGATATCATTGAATATTACGACCATGGTATTATTATTGTTTTTGTTGTAATGATTATGATTATCATGATATCATTGAATATTACGACCATGGTATTATTATTTTTTGTTTGTTATGATTATGATTATGATTAATTTCATTGCCGTTATATAAATGGCGAAGCTGCCGCTGCAGAAAATTATCTTCGTAGGAAAGGTGGAACATGAGTCCTTTTCTTTCTTGTGTGAGGTTGTGAGATCATGATGGTAATAAATGGCGAAACTGCCACTGCAGAAAGAGAGTAAAACATAAGCCAGGCATTATGAAATATGATCTTAATTAACATCAATTTTTATATTTCCTATATCTTCCTCTTTTGAATTTAACCAATCACCCAAGTTTTGACGATCTGCACGGGGAGATTTAGTAATATATCTATAACCATCCAAATATATATATTTATAGAATTACAGGATATAAATGATTCTGTGAAACATCTGAAATTTCAAATTTGTGTCTATACTGGCTATAGGGTTTCATCAGGTGAATATTCAATTAACTAGAAATCGTCAAACATAGCTACGGAATGCAGTGATAAAGAAGTTGTGTAAAAAAAATTTGTCTGTATGGTTTATAAATAAATGCGTTGCTACGAAAGACAGTTCTATAGTTTTCAAAATAATTGATTTTTCTTACAGGTAATTGACACTCGGGAATCTCCTGAGCCACACACAAGATACAGCAAATATCACTTGATAAAAGTCTAGCCTTCCAAATTCAACACCCAACTCACATATATATATAATTAAAAAAATGCCTGGACGAGGTCGAGGTCGTGGTCGTGGTCGTGGACGTGGTAGTGGTCGTGGTCGAGGTGGTGACCGAGGGACTGGAAGGAATCAGGGCGGTCAAGCTAGACAGCAGCTTGATCAGGATACAGATGAATGGAATCTCACTGAAACAGCTACTTCTGATCAGGACTTTGTAAGTCTTTGGTATTTTTTCGAAACAAAAGGGTAGTCTGATTTGGAACTATTCCACATACCATTTTTATTTTGTGATACTTATTTTGTGATATGATTCCACCATCAGAGTGGTAAGTATGTGTCAAAATTTAGCCAGGAAAGAAGATGGACATTATGAAAATTAATCAAATAACTATTAAGTTTGCAGGAATATAGGGCAGTTATCGACTTATTTTGTTAGAAATATTTATGTAGAGTTCTTAAGAAATAATCTGTCTATTTTTGTCTGCGCAATTTGAAATAGATTCATATACACTCCAAAAACGGTTAAATACCACCTTCAAATGTTTGCTTATTGTTTTCTATATGAATATCCCCAGTTCGTATCCGGACACCTACCCCCTGGAAATCCACCCCCGGATAACCACCCCCAGTCAACTACCCCTAGGACAACTACCCCCTAGGGCAACCACCCTTTAGGACAACTCCCCCCCCCCCCGGGACAACTACTCTCCGGACAACTACCCCCAGACAACTACCCTCAAGGACAACTACCCCTAGGACAATTACCCCCAGACAACTACTCCTAGGATAGTTGCCCAGGGGGTAGTTGTCCTTAAGGATGGTTGTCGTAGGGGGTAGTTGTCCGGGAGTAGTTGTTCTAAGGGGTAGTTGTCCGGGGGTAATTGTCCTAGGGGGTAATTGTCTGGGGTTAGTTGTCCGGGGGTAGTTGTACCGAGGGGTAGTCGTCCTAGAGGGTGGTTGCCCTGGGCTGTAGTTGTCCTAGGGGGTAGTTGTCCTAGGGGGTAATTGACTGGGGTGGTTATCCGGGGGTGGATGTCCAGGGGGTAGGTGTCCTAGAACCTCCCCACTTGTGTATTGTGTGTACAAGTGAATCTTTGAATATAGGATTATGAATATTAAATATTATCACTTATTCTAATCACTTTTATCTTCTAGTGTTTTGAGAAAATGCAGCAATTGACAAAGTTAAGAAAGACATATTGATACGATCTGATTTGAAAAGTACCAAAATGTCTTCATGTTTACATCCAATTAATATAATTTATGTGCAATATTTCATTTTTTTGGTGACAGGAGAAACGACCCGAGTTGCTCTTCACATCATCCAAAGTGACCTTTGACCAGCACTTGGCTGCTCAGAAAAGCTACAGGAATGTTTATCTGGCTACTGTGAAGGTCCTGCTTGCCAATGGCGTCAGTATTTCACAAGGTAAAGGATTCTCACAAAATGTGATCCGATGCGGTAATTAACAACCCCCCCCCCCCCAAAAAAAAGCGTATTTTAACGTGTAAATGAAAGACAACTAGCTGCAGGCAAAAAGGGTCGTATGTGTATACATGTAGCTCTGTTTTATGAGACACATAAATGTGAGTTGTATTACACTTGAAGTCATCACAAAAACACTGTCCTAACTATAAAGTTAGCTGTCATTCTTAACCAGGGTTTTATCAAAATATGTTGGTTTTTATTATTGTGTATATTATGTTTTCCTTATTAAGCTTGTAAGTTAAGTATGTAAAGTGCTTTTGTTTTATGAACCACATGTGGAAAAAAAACTTTGGACTTGAAACAGGGATTAAAGTTCGTGCATTGGCTGTAGCATGGGTTCGTACGGACCATGCCCTGGCTGAGACCTTGCTTCAGGACACTGAAACCTTCACCATGGTAGAGATATTGAAGGCTCTTAACCTCCTGGATGCAGGGCGTAGGATGCGAGAGAAAGAGCGCCGCCTCAGGCAGCTTCAGGTTCAGATACAGGAGAAGGTCAAGGTCAACCCTAAGAAGGTGTCAAAGGTCAAATCGGATATATTCAACCTCAATGCCACCAAGCTTAAGGTAAATTATCTGTTTTTAAAAATAAAATATGTAGTTTTTTAAACAAATTATGGTTATTCCACTTTACATTCAGTGAGAGTTATATTGCCTCAGGATTTTATAATGATTTTAAAATTAAGGTAGTTTACTGTGTTATGGACATGTGAGTGAGCTAGGGTTAAGAATATATTTACAATTGTGACTTAATGTATGTGGAATCACACTCATAAAGAAAATGTCTGCAATAGAATGTTATGACATACATCTACGAGCTACAAACACAGGACAAATTAACCATTTAGCAAGGACAAAGTATTGAATTGCTATGTTTTGATTGGCTACTGTGTGTGTGTGTTTGCATGACAGGTTGGTTCAGTGAGCGGAGCGCTGAGTCGTCATATCCGCCGTTGGGTACGCAGTCTGACCAGTGCTCAGCTAGAATTCTATGCTCTGCACTATCCCAAGGAACCATGGAAAACTCTGGCTAATATTTGCCATCTTAATCCAAAGAAGGTAACATAAATTCCCCTCATTTTCCTATATGCTTTAAATTAACAATAGCATTTACATGAATGTAACAAAGCAACTTTTATTCTTAAATGGGTGTAAAATTGTAAAGTTTTGAGCTTTTAGCAAGACTTTCTTTATTTAATGTGATTTCAGTCTTTAAGAGGAAAATGGGGGTAAACAATTTGTTTTGAAAACTCTATTAGTTTGCCAACTTCTGAACTCAAAGAGTTTTCATGAGTTGTTCTAGATCAGGGCGTTTTTGTATTTTATACTTTATGTGCTCAGTATGCTGTGGTTTCTATTGTGCTGGCATTTTATTTTACATTAACATGTGCTCCTTCCACTTCACATGTTACCATCACCCCCTCCATCTCACATATGTCACACCTCCCTTCCCTCTTTCTCTGTCTCACTCAGCCATGCACTTCCATGTTATTCTCTTATTCTCCCTCCTTTTTTATCTCCATCTCCTTCTGAATCTCTATCCCTATCCCCATATCTATGTATATATTGTGCCTGTCTGTCATGTGTCACCCTTCTTCCTTTTCACTGTCCCTTTCTCACCAATGTCTTAGTTTCTGTATGCCATGTTTCCTCTCCATTTCTATTTCTATTAAGCGATGCTCTGATCTATAGAATGCATGCCGCTCATGATTCCTTCACCACAACTCCTTTTGTGGTGGTTGCTGAAATGAATGGCTCAATGAATTTTAATTCAGAGCCATAAACATGTACTAGATGCATGATAAGAAAGAGTGACAAATTGTGCACACATTGTTGCCTCTTTTGTTGCATGACCATATTTTGTTTGACACCAAGAATGAAAAATGAAAAACGGGCCTTAAAATTCTTAAATTTGCACTTGTTCAAGTTTCAAAATCAATTTTCTTTCTGATAATATTTGCAGCTTCATACTTTTTTTATAACATTCTATTCCATATAATACTACCATGTACATTGTTTTCTGAAACAGGACTTTTTATTAGAGCAATGTAGCAATGAAAGAAAATGTTGTTTCCAATTGAAGAAGAAAAGTTAATTAATCTATCCCCTCAATATTCGCTTAAATTATCCCTGTACCTAAAATATGTTTATACTGTAGGACTTTCCTGAGAAGCCATGGTTCCTGGCATACTGCTTTGGTGAGCCAGCACCAAGTGGGAGCTTGGTTGCCAAGTGTGCTGGGATGAATGCTGAAAACATCAATGAATTGGTAAAGGGAGTGGATGTTCCGTACAGTCACATTAAGCAGTTCACCCTCAATCTCACAGAGGAGAGCAAGGAACGTATAGCATCCTACGAGGAGAAAGTCGACACCCTCCTGTGGTGAGTGCCATGAAGCTTTTGTCAGTGACTCATTCGTCGAACGTAGCTCGTGTCACTTTACTGGGATGGTTTTATATCCCACCGCTGCCACCGTCATAGAAGACGACGACACTTCAATCTCAATATGTGCCAGACAGACATTCATGGAGTTTTGGACAAACACTACAGAACAAGTTTTAATGACACTTCTCTGAAAATATAGTCATTTCTAGAACTAATGATTACATTTAGGCGATCTAGCTATACTTCTTGAGCTCTAAAATATCATTTCATCATTAGAATCCAAGATTATCTACTCTAATGATCCCTATCTCTCTGTCAAGGTACTATGAGGATCTGCATTGCCCTAAGGTAGATGAGGTGATTTGCCGTCGTATCAGCGATGGGGAGGCAGTGACTCTACCCTCAGGCAAGCTGATTGAGAGGTTGCTTTTGATGAAGACCCAAGGAATTGGAGCCTGCGTCATGGAGTCTCTCATCCCCGAGGCAGCAAAGAGGCTCAAAACCATGAAGTGAGTTTACAGCTCAGTAACTGATATACAAAACGATAATGTAGGTGATTTGAGTGATTTCATCACTTGACTGGAGATTTAAAGGTCACAATTTTGAGCCTGAGTGAATCACCAATGTCCTTAAATTGGCAAGACATTAATCCGCATTTACCACTCTAAACCGATGGAATAACAATGAACAATCCAAACCTGTAACAAAGCATCTGTCTCTGGTTGGTCAAGTGAAAGATGTGTTACTTTTAAGCCATATATGATTAAACTGGAAACTATAATTTTGTTCTTGATCAGGGTTTCCTTGGAGGCTCCTGTAGCTATACTAGGTGATCGTTCACCTTCCATGGAGGTTGCCATCAAGACCAGTACTATCATAGCAGGTCTTCTGACTGCCATCACAGATGCAAAACTCTCTTTCTTCTCGCATGAGGACTATGTGCCTGAAAAGATCCCGAAAACCATAACTGAGGTAGGTGATCGAACCCTCAAACTCCTTTTGTCTGATGACTTAAAAAGGGCTTAGCTCTACCGCTGCTCAAACTTTAATGTGAAAGGAATTTCCATGACAATTTAAATAATATACTAGCTAGTTTCACTGAGAAAGGTTATCTACTATCAAAATGCTATAATTTGATCCAAACCTCTTTGATGTCCAATTGCCATTAGAGTGGATCAAAGCTCTTCTAGTAAGTCTAGAATAATTACACAATTTTGGGGAAGAATTGAGCAATTATTTGAAAATAAAGGAATTGTTATCACGATATGCTATGATTGACAGATTCTTGAGATGGCCTCTATGCTGAGGACAGATGGAATGACGGCCCCTGCAGCCAGTCTTTTGCCATATTATGAACGCAAGGAGGTTATCAAGACATTCGTAGTTGTGACGGATGAAGAGGAAAACTGTAGAGAGGAAAATAATGACTACCTGTAAGTTCAAGATTCAGATTTGAATCTGATAGGATGAGCAACGTCATTATGCAAAAGTTTACAAAATCATGATGTAAAGCTAATTGATGACTTTTTCATTGGTTCGTACCTGTTTTACCCAAGGGAATATGGAAGTTGTGAATAAAATATTTTAAAATCTAGTGAATGAATTTAGTTATGTAAGTTTTATCTCATCAAGAACGCACCAAATGCGTATCATGTAGACAGTCTATATATTCATATATGGTCTGCTTTCTTTGGCGTTATGTTACTAGTGTCATCTTGTCCATCCTTCAGCAGTTTCAACTCAATTTTCTCGCAACACTGGCTAGGTGTGCCAGAAATATTTTTCAGACAATTCTAAACAAATTATCTAAATGCATACATGTTGGCTTACATAGCTGTTCCCTCTATCTCTATTTCACTGAGTATACATAATACATTATACATCATTACAGTGTATGCAGCGAATACCGAGATAAACTCTGTTTCTTTCTCTACCTTCAGCTTCAAAGCACTATTCAAGAAATACCAGGAGGAGGTGTACGCCGATGCCAAACTGGTCTTCATCTCCTTCCTTGACAACCAGCACGCTGTTGGTCAGATGGTTAAGCGGCTGACCGCAGATGGTATCCACCCGATGCAGTTCAAGTTCAGTCGTGACCGGCCTGATCTGACCAAGCTTGACAGTGTCCTGGGTCTACTGTCCACTTCGACCGGTGATTTCAAGAAGGGGGTGAATTGCATCGCCCAAGAAATGACTGATGCTCAGACCAACGCTCGGAAACGGGCTGAACCATGAATGAAGAAATTATGTGAAGACTTAGTCCATCATTTCAAAATAATTGCAATCTAATTAATCAATTAAGCACCCCTTACCAATATTACCCAACAAAAGCATACATTATGATTCAAATGATTTTATTTCTCATGCAATGAAACGACAAATATAATGGGAAAAAAGCACGAGAAAAAAGGAACTAACTTGAAGCAGAGCTTGATGAAGTGTTAGTTCCTCATATGCAGTTTTACAATAAAACATGAACAAAGTATGCTTATAAATCAAGAAATAGACAAATATGTAGCTAAGAAATTCTATAACTTTTTTTTTTGGGGGGGGGATTTAAAAAATGAGGAAAAAAATGAAGGAAATTAGTAAAAGGCAAAAAGAAAGAAAGATACAAAAAAGGGAAAATGAATGATTGCAAAAGCTCTAGAAAAGGGAAATTAGATCAGTCGAATGAGGGAGAAAGAGAATGAGAAAGAGATTGAGTCGAGAGTCAAATAAACCGAGATTCGATCATGTATATGTGTTCAAAAGTTTAATCTTTAACTTTTTTTTAAATGTGTATAGTCTGGAACTTTGTTTAATTGTAGTCTCCAAAATGGGAATGTTGAAGTACTACGAGCAAATTCTTTGTCATACCAACTGTTCTTTTCGACCTTTCTGACTAGCAATTATCTGATAATCTGGGATCTGTATTGTTACTACCTGTTCTGCAGAGGCCTTATCATGGTCATCTTGATTATTGTTTCCTGTCAGTCATTTTCCATGGCAACACTAAGAACAGGAAGATGATTAAATTTGAACCCTGTTCTAGTCTACATTCCAGACAGATTGTGTCCTTCCAAAGCCTCCTACAGATATGCAGTGGTAAATCGCAGCGTTTTTTAAACGAAATTATATATTTTTTACTCAATGAATACACGTATGACATTTATTACACTCAGTACCGTGTCATATCTGACCGTGCCTTAAAGGTAATACAAAGTTTTGGTATTGGGTCAGGAATTTGGTTCAAATGAACATGTTGGAAGCATATGCGATCCTATAATATTAAGTGATCGTTGTCGCGGTTGAAATCGAGTCTAAAGTTTTTTTGTAAATAATATACTCTTTAAGTTGTATAGCTCCCTCTCAAAGTCAAGATATTAATTAAGCCATATAACAATGTTTCTTGACTAAAATCGACCGATTGACTATTCCCGTTTGGAAATTATATATCACAACTACATATTCTGAGATTTTCATGGTTGCAGCTTCCATAGTATGGCTGTAAGTGCTATTTGAAATTTGTCAAAATTTACTGGGGAGCACCGGTAAATTTTGATATTCAATTTGTCTCGAAAGCAGAAGTGTTTTAGGGGCTAAATTTTCTAGTGCTTATAATACATCCACAGGGGCATCCAAATATATCAAAATTGTAAAGAATCACTATCCAGTCAATTTTCAAAATTTCCCAAAACTTTGTATTGCCTTTAAGAGTACAAATCAAACCTGGGAAATATGAACTAAATCACTTTCAATTCTATCTTATACAAATATAACCATGTATATTGAAATACATCAAACTACAGATAATTAGGAACATACACAATATACGAAAAGCATAAGTAGATAGATTTAAGGCTCATTGCATTATTTACATTTAATTAATATGACCTACATTATAAAATGACTGTGTTACAACATTGTCATGCATTCTTATGAAATTATATTACAATCGTGAACTTAACTTAAATTCAACATAATGGATTCCACTATATATATATATATATATATAGTTAGTCATGTGTCAAACAAATTATACCTACATGTAAATTAACGACATACGTCATTCTTTATAATCTGACTAATCAATGTTTACAAAATAATCAGTTCCAGCAAGGGCCCATGTCGTAGTAGGTCCAAGGTTTAAGTAACCAAAATTTGGCGTTTTAACAATATACCACTCTCACTGAACGGAATAATTGATATTGATAGATCATGTCTTAAATTAATCAATGCAACTTGTTATAGTACTGCCACAACAACAACATCATAAACGAGACAATAACTACACCAAAACAACTATACACATGTATTACTATTACTACAACTACTGCTACTATTCACAACTACATGTTTAGTATTACTGGTGATAAAATGGGCTGATCGCATAAGGCAGAAATTTAACATGAATACAAAAAGTGCAGAAAAACATTCCTAATATCAAGCTTTAAGCTACGTGAATTAGCTTAATAATGTTCTTCAGTATAAACAGTATAAAATCACCATTTGAACTTGTAGAAAAAAAACATGTACTTTGATATTTGACATTCCTATACATGTATACTTAGTCGGTAGTTAATAACTTGCGTTGCAAAGACACTCCTTTGTATGGGCACCAATCATTTAGGTTCGTTATTTACAAATTATTTACAGACAAAATTAACAACTCATAAATATCACACAAAACAGTTTCCCTTTCCAAATTAAACTGTTAAGTTAACAAATACAAACAAACCTTTACGTAACAAATTCAACAGTTCATGCAAAACATATATTCGATAAAACAAGTATTCAGTGTTATATTATTGAAAGAAATGTGGACTTCATTATTTCGTCCTTTTTTACAAGAGCCATGGATGTTACATGCCAAGTAACAGTTCCTTTATTTTCTATTTGTAGATACTTCTAAGAAAAGAATACCGTAACACTCTTTTTTGTGAAATCACATTATAACTGGTGCCGAAATTATCGTCAATTTGCACATCTGAATGGTAAAATCGTTTTTGAGATTCCAATCCAAATATTGAGTTTTGTATCCACGTTCATGAAAATCATAGTGAAGAATTATTGAGAATTTCGGAAGGAAAACACTTTCATTCGGCATGGATTTTCAAGGATGTTGGACTCGATCTTATGGAAATCGATCCATCTTTTTGTCTTCAATTTTCATGCACAAAAACAATACAGGCCTGCGAATTAGTAAGTGCATTAGCCTGTCCAATGCTGTGTATTACAGAAATTGGGTACTAATAACTTTATGATTACTTGGCTCAGAAGAGACTTAGACTTATATTTTCAAATTGTTTATTGTATACTTAGTCTTTAGCTCATGTTTATTGTGTTTTAGAAATATAAAAATGTATATATCATGTCTATGTATTTCATGATTATTATATCTTACTTTGTTTTATATATCTTTCTGTATTGTAATGTAAATATTTTGTGCTCTCATATTCCTGAAGAGGGTCGATAGAGTCAAATAAATTTAAATCTCATATCATTTAAAGCAGGCCTTTTGGTTCTGAATTTTTAAAAAATAAGTCCTAGAGGACGATTAATTTTAATGGCACAGAAATCATTTGGTTGCACACGAGGCGATGTTAACACACTGCATTAATACATGCCCTAACCGAGTATGGTGATTTAGTTAGGACTATAACGAAGAAAGGTTTGCACAGTTAAATTTGCACTCACTTTGTGTAACAATATTCCTCTCGCATTGTGCGTCAATACCTACGCCAGTCACTGACGCAATTATACCCTAAGCATTTTTCGCATTGTGTACAACGAGCTTCTGAATGCAATTATCTATAACCACACAAACAATTATAAACAAAAATATATTATCCTTTCCAAAAGTGGCAATCTAAATACATCTTAGGAAGACGCTAGAGTATATTCATAGCTAAGCAAAAAGGCAAGCGACATTGCTGCAGTAAAGAAGAACTAGTATTGTAAAAAGTCATGTGTCTATAGCATGAATGCATCTCTAATCCTGTTATTTAGTGTCGGTATTTCGTCCGCCCACGACATTAAACATTTGGTGGATTCTAATTTTGGTAAGTAACTATAACAATCTATCAAATTTCAACTCCCTATCCGATACTCTTTACAATGACAGCTCACATCGATTTATTACCTTCTGTACAGGTCTCCTAACTCTGAAGATTTTTCAAATGTCCATGATTAACTGAGCAGGCTCTTCTTCCATGAGAACCCATTACATTTTTTGTAATATACACGTATATATTTGAGGCACCTATCAGGGATTTGCAAGCCCTCGGAAACTTATCTCAACATTTATATGTAGCAGCAAGATGATAGTCTGAAAGTATCCACAAAATTTCAGATCAAATGACTCCATGATTTTCTGTCTATAAGTGAAAATTGAAGCCCTAATCTTGTACACAACAAGTGTGGTCAATAAAACACTTCCAGTTGCAAAATTCAAATTTGGAATGACTGTGATTTTGCTTACTATGAATATTTTGCCGTCTTACTTATGGGAGCATTTTCAATTATGATATTTTACAACATTTTGACCCTGTCACAGGTCTTGAGATTTTCACCATGGAAATCCCTGAACACTTTTTAAAGTATTTCGAAGTGAATTCAAGATCACACTTTCTTCAATGAAAGGAAAAGAGCAAAAAAAAACCGATGTCAAGAATACACATCCTAGTAATATCTTATGAATATCCACGTGATTTATTGGATGAATAACTCCATTGCATGGCAATTGTATTTATAATAGCAAAATGGATTATGACTTCAAATTAATCATCGGGAAATTATCTGATACGTATGCAGTGGTGTATTTATGTAGTTGTCACTTCAGCCGGTATTTCGTCTTCGCGAGAAATGATCGTCTGATCCGTCTGAGTGATCGAGTAGGGTGTCATCTACCAGTATAAACTGACGTGAGAGAAGAGAGAGAGAGAGAGAGTTAGAGAGAGAAAGACAGAGAGAGCTATATGAATGTGTGCATAAAAAATGAAGCAGCGCTGCATCAAAATTATCACATATTGCAGTAAATGGGGGACTAAGAAAAGAGCTTGAATATCATACGGCTTTACGTAAAAAAAACCCATCTATACTAATATGTTAACTATTACGTAGAAAACGTCATAATACAAACAAAAAATGCGAATAATGTAAATAAATAGGCCTACATATAATTTCAAAAAAAGAATACAAAACTTCAGTTCATCACTTCGCTCATGTAATCCATAACACAGCCTGTATTTTCCAATGGGCACCGTGAAACATTCATAATTACAAATTTCCAAAGGAATATTATTTTACGTATGCCTTTTGTCAACTGTTGCATTTTGCACAGATTGATTTAATAATGTGAGATCATGAGTGGTACATAATGTCAGTTCCTCATCATTTTCGATGAAAATGGAAATAAACAAATAATCACATATTTCTGTACGTCTTTTGAATTTTGTTAACGTGAAACATTACTTCATCCCAACCCTCCCGAGACGGGAAATAACTACATGCTTGTAAGATATTAAAGACACTTTTGTCCCCTTCTATTTCTGTACACTTAAACACATGCATGTCTATTCGAGCATCCCCTATACATTTTGTCTACCCAAAATCGTTTGGCATATGTCATTTATTTGCAATCTTGAACATTCAGTGTAAGTTTTGTTTTCTATCATTACCAAAACTTGAGGAGAAAAGTACATATTGTGATCGTGCGTACGATACACAAGCACTGCGTATCGCAGAGGGTTTAAAAGAAATGCAACCATCCATAAATGTTATGCAGCAATGCAAGTCTTGAAGTAAACGTTCTAAGGGCTTACCCACGTGGTTTGCCATGCACCACCTCCACCTGGTGGACCACCTCCATGATATGACCTTCATTACAAGCAACGGTGACATCATCCACTCTCTCATCTGTCCCGCATCTTATGAATCTGCCAGTATCAAGATCGACGGTACACGGTATTAAGTGATTAGGGATGGGGGCATGTCAACGGAGTTAACAATAATGTTTGGTATATAACTGTTAATAATGATGTAACTTTTTCCCATATTTGTTGTATCATGTAGACCATGATAGAACAGCAGTAATGCATGGTACAGATGAGCAAAGCTAGATATTCATTCTTAGGCCTACCCATGTTGTTATTTATGTGTTTTTTTATTTTTAAGTTCCAATCGATTCTAATCATATAAAAAACAAACACTGAGATAGAGAGTGTGACAGAAAGAGAGAGAGAGAGAGAAAAGGGGGAGACATACTCTATTCTAGATGAGGAGGGGAGAATTGAAAGGGGAAAAATGTCAAAGAGCTCCTTGAAAAAATCCCAATATGTCATACCTGATAGTCTTCAGATTTTTGAGGTTGTGAGGTGATCTGAAAGCTTGTAAGATTAGTTCCATCTTACTGTTACCAATGTTAAGATCGCTAAATGTCACCTTGACAAGCCGAGGGAAGCTATTCAGGAGGACGTCGGGTAGTGAAGTGGGCTTCTCGTGGAAATTAGCCGGTCGATCTCTAAACTCATCTGATTGAATGGTGAGTTCTGTTGCTTCTGGGAGATGGATCCTCCTGATGACGTCATATGTGATCGTGCTCCGTACCTGTATAGTGACCCTCTTCACATTATCAAACATCGAACCATAATCCTGCCATCTTCGTAGTGTCTCATCATCCACTGTCAGCTCAGTCAGGGTGGCTGAGCCCTTGTTACCACTCTGGTTGTCCTCCAGTATAGAAAGAGCAAGTGCAATGACAAATGTATTAGGTATGAGTGTTGGTAGATATATAATTGCGTCCTTAGGTTTCATGAAAAAAGCGACAAAATCATAAAAATAGAAGGCTTATGTTAAGTATAAATTGCATGATAAAATAGTACATAGTAAACGTTAATTTCTTTGCTTTTATACGATGAAACTAAGCATTTGTATGGGTAAAACACTCTTCTTTTTTTTTGCATCTTGCCTTCATGGTCATGTCGAATATTTGAGGCATATTTTACAAATTTTGTTTATGAGCGAAAAAAATCATTATAACACCAACGTGCATTATAACACCTGAGAATAAGACTTATTCATTTTTCGAATATAGTTAGAGTAACAATCGAAAAATGAATGAACTATTATACATTCAATAAATATTCATAAAGTAGATAAAGCTAATTAATAAAGATGATTATTTGGAAGACTTGGTTATCCAGTGGTGGATTAAAATAGTATATTTGTAAAGCGCTTAGAGACATTTGTATTAAGCGCTGTATAAAAATTAAATATTATTATTATTATTATTAAAGATAATCTGGCGGGTGGCACCAGCACGAGAATCTGTGTCAAGCAGTAATAACAAAATAGAATAACGTCATTAAATTCCTCAGATGACAGTATACTCCAAAATTCTCCGACCAGCAACTAACATGGCAATGGGAAGGGAAAGATTGCATTTTTGTGGGTTTTTATTCAATTATTTTGTCTCAATGTATCTTAATTTAGTCACAATTCAAATATTTGTCCAACATCATGTCTATAGCCCTCCGTGCTACCATATGGAATAAAAAAATATTGTATATTTATCCATCTTATAGATTTTGTCTTTTTTCGTTTCATGAAAAGAGACCATTTTCCCCTTCCAATTCCTCAAACGCCTAACTTTCCTACGTGTTTGGAAAGTAAACTCATCATTTTCCTTTGACTTAAACAAACAAGGCATAAGTGTAACTCAGATCAAAGAAAAAATTACTTGATTTACTTATATACTACAAATATATGACTTTATCGGTACCTTTGCAGACAATGCCATCAACGTTGATGATGTGTCGAAGTCCTCGAAAAGCGACATGGGGGCATGGAGTGTCAGGTTCTTCAGATGAGGCATCTTGCAGATGAACTGAGCGAGATCACGTGATGCAGAGGGACGTTCACTGAGATCATCAAGCCGGATGTCAAGAGTCTCAATCTGGTATGATAGTAATAATAATAGTGAACATTTATAATGCGCCATGTCTGTCAAAAATGACACTCCTGGCGCAGTTGTGTGGAAATTGTATAATTGTGGGCAAACGACCATCAAGTGATTCAAGATTCAAGTTCAGGGCCAGAACTTGAAAACGATCGCCATCCCAGGAGTGCCGTGAACGTGGGATGCAGAGAAGTTGGGTGTGAGCAGAGCGGAGTAGTCGTTTTTGTTGTATATATGTCCTTTTTTTTTGCACGTAGTAGGCTGCCCTTCTATGTCAATCATTATCAATCATATTGCACTCCATACATGGAAGAATCTTTACATTATGAATACAAATGATGTCATGATGATGATAGACGTAACTATCTTGAATCCAGCGCAGACTCGTTAGTGTATGATCTTGGTGAGGGCAATGACGCTGTCACGAGTCATTGTAATTTTTGTACAGAAAGCCAATTCTCTCAAAAGATGGGTAATTCTGGAAATAACGAGCTCCCTTTTCTTCATTTTAATGTTCGTATTATGCAAGCAAACTTTGATAAATTAAAAGAATTTTTTCGGAACGTGTGCAACAGTTCTATGATTAGAGGAATCTTTGAAACTTGGTTATCGAGTGAAACTGAAGGAAATGTATTTTCTCTTCCGGGAAGTGATTTAATTCTGAATAATCGACAGGTTAGGAGGGGAGGAGGTGTCGCGTTGTATGTCCCCACTCAGTTCAATTACCGAGTTTTGAATGAAGTCAATGTAATGAATGATTTAATGGAAAGTGTCTTTGTGGATTTGTTTTTTGCTGACAAACGGAATGTTATAATCGGGGTCGTTTATAGACCGCCACAAGGTAATGAGAACTTGTTTATAAATAAAATGCAAGCTGTGTTGTTATGGGTGAATATAATGTTAATCTTTTTCAGCACGATGAGAATGCATGCGTTTGTCACTTTTTGAACATGTGTATATCTTTCTCTTTATCGCCCTTAATTACTAAACCTACCAGAGTTACAGACACTTCTTCTACTCTCATTGATGACATTTTTAGTAATTTATTGGTGAGGTGATGGCTACAGGGAGCAGACATGGTCTGGTTTTGTGATATAAAATCCACTTAATCTTGCACTTTTAACTGCAGATCGTGTATTTTATTTACCTGATTTTGCTTCTTGAACATATCTTCAAGCTTTTGATATGATTATTTTGTTCTTTGATACCTTCTGGAGGTAGAATATTGTGATAGTTTTACAGCCATTTTCTGCCAAGGAATTTGAACACACACCTGTAGTCCCATATGGAGGATCCTGAGTTTGCTTATTTTGCCCAGCCTTCTTCATACCTACACTACAGGCAACAATAACTGTAATGTATATTTTCTGACTGAATTATGCTTATATTATTCTTATGATATAGAAGCAATTACTCACTGGGATTTAAATCATTTACCAGATGATTTAGCTAACCGTCTACTACTACTAATAGTAATAGCTAACCTACATAAAATGGGTGTAGCTGAGTGAGTGAGACTGCTGTGAGCTTTTCTGACTTCCCTTTGTTTGTTCTGAATACGTATTGAATATTGAATAATGTCCTGCCAAATTTAATCACCGGTATTCATCACCGTTCGACTTGCAAACGCCATCATGAAGAATTACTTCTTACCACCCTCTTCTTCTAGATCACATCCACTCCTTCTAGCAATACTCTCAATAGTGTGTGCACTTAAACTATTGAAGAGTGGAAACCTGTACACGCAGATTGCAGACCATAGATCAGCTTCTTTACCCTTCTTCGATCTACACGCAACGCTTTGTGAACCAAGATCACTACACCAGCCTACTAGAAGGCGTACTTACACTGCAGATATTGATAACTGCAAACTGTTACTTTTTATATCATCCTGTAATAAGTGGAATCGAAATACAAAGCTTTGTCCACTTGACTTCAGGTCGACTTCTTTGAGCCACCTAACCATCCTACTTCTCCTCAGCGGACAAGTTGAAACCAACCCTGGTCCATCAACTAGTGCTCCTGAGACATTTCCATGTGCCATCTGTGGGGATGAAGTGAGAGACAACGACCCTGCTCTCTTATGCGATCACTGCTACTGCTGGTGCCACATCTCATGTGTCGGTATCTCCCCAGACTCCTATGATATCTTGACGAAGAAGTCCAGGAGCTTCGCTTGGGTGTGCTGCCAGTGTTCCTCTACCAACATAGGGTCAAGCAGCTCGCTGCAAGGTCTTAACCTCTCACAGACCAATCGTTTCTCACCCCTTCACCACGACTCCAGTAATGAAGAAATCCTTCCCTCCATCAACCCTCTAACCTCTACGCCTACATCGAGCCCTGGGGGACGTCGTCAACCACGATTTCACCCTCCATCAAGAAATCGCAAAAAGGCATTTAAAGTGATGGTTGTAAACTGCAATGGTCTTAAGGGGAATGCTAAAAAATCAAGCTTCCATGCAGCCATTGCTCACCACACTCCTGATTTTGTTTTTGGTTGTGAATCAAAACTGGATGACAGCTTATCATCATACTCAATCTTCCCAATCAATTACTCAATCTACCGTAAGGACAGAAACATCCATGGAGGTGGTGTCTTCATAGCAATCATCGACACGCTAATTGTCACTGAATGTCCAGAGTTTGACTCAGACTGTGAGATACAGTGGTGCAACGTGCAACTTGCAAATGCCAAGCCACTGTATATTGGTAGCTACTACTGCCCCCCCAACAACAGACAACAAGGTCTTGAAGGCTTGCACCAGTCATTGTCCAAGATTATGACAAGGCACCGGCGCAGCCACCCTAACATCTTGATAGCCGGCGACTTTAATCACCCAGACATCAACTGGGATGACCAGTCGACTACAAATCCAGCCACTTCTACTTGTCACCAGAAGCTGTTGGATATCCTTTTGCACAACTCCTTGTCTCAAACAGTCAGGGAAGTCACCCGACCTTCATCCAACAACATCCTGGATCTAGTTGTGACGTCGAATCCCACCCTGGTTGAGAATGTGTGCGTAAAGTCTGGGATATCAGACCACAACATCGTCACTTTTACTCTTGCTGCAAATCCAAAGATCTCTGTCAAGCCCCTGAGGAAGATCTACCAGTTCCACAAAGCTGACGAACAGCAACTGAGAGATGCAGCAGCCGAATTTGCGACGGAATTCCTCCAATCAGATCCAGAAAGAAGATCAGTGGAGACAAACTGGTCCATCATTGTCAACTTCTTGAACAGGTGTTTGTCTGAGCTTATTCCTTCCAAAATGAGCAAAGGAAGGAAACATCTTCCTTGGATTACTCCTCCTTTGAAACGCCAGATGAGGAAGAGAGATAGCCTATTCAAGAAGGCACACAGCCAGTCTTGCTCCACAGCTTGGACAGCCTACCGACAATTCAGGAACCAAGTTGCCAAGAATGTGCACAGAGCACGTTGTGAGTACGTCAACAACATCATCGGGGCAAGCCTTAAGGACAACCCAAAGTCTTTCTGGTCTTACATCAAGACATGTCGTTCTGAAAACATTGGTATTCCTACCTTGCGTACTCCATCTAAACTATGCGCCTCAGCATTAGACAAGGCAGAGACACTGAACGACTACTTCCAGTCTGTCTTTACTCCTCACCAGCTCCAACCTCTTGTACAGAAAGGACCTTCTCCTTTTCCAACTATTGGTCACCTGCATGTTCACAGGACTGGTGTCGAGAAACGCCTCCAACAACTGGACCCTTCAAAGGCCAGCGGACCTGATGAACTCCCACCCAAGCTCCTAAAGTTGGTAGCTTCTCCACTGTCCTTCCTGTTTCAACAAAGCTACAACAGTGGCATTGTTCCAGCCCAATGGAAACAGGCACTGGTTACCCCTATTCACAAGTCGGGAGAAAAGTGTGACCCCTCCAACTACAGACCGATCTCACTTACCTGCGTTTGCTGCAAAGTCATGGAACATATCATCCTGAGCCATGTGTCGAAGCATGTTGCAGTGAATAATATCCTCACTGATGCACAGCATGGCTTCCGACGAGGGTTGTCAACAACCACTCAATTGACAACAGCCGTCCACGACTGGTCCTCCATCCTACAGCAGCGTAGCCAAGCTGATATAATCTTCTTGGACTTCAAGAAGGCATTTGATCGAGTACCACACCTTCTCCTGTCAACCAAACTTCAGTACTATGGAATAAGTGGTGACTCACTCCAGTGGATAATGTCTCTCCTCACTGATAGACAACAGGCAGTCGTAGTTGATGGATCCAAATCAACATGGAGGGATGTAACATCTGGAGTCCCCCAGGGATCCGTCATCGGCCCTACCCTCTTCCTGTTGTATATCAACGATATCCAAGACAACATCCAGTCCACAATGCGTCTCTTCGCAGATGACAGCACCCTCTATCGTGAGATTCGATGCCCTGAGGACCATCAAATCCTAAAGGACGATCTCCAACAGCTGTCCAGGTGGTCTTCAAACTGGATGATGGACTTCAACGTGAAAAAGTGCGCTATCCTCACCATCACACGGAAGCGTACTCCCAGCATCCGAGAATACCACCTGTCAAATGGACTGATTCCGAGAGTGAAAGAGTACAAGTACCTTGGAGTAACGGTTGCTGCTGATCTCCGTTGGAACAAGCACTGCCAAACCATTCGGCATAAAGCAAGCCGTACTCTAGGTCTTCTTCGCAGGACTCTCTCACCCTGTACCAGGGATGTAAAGTCCAGGGCCTACACAGCCTTAGTGCGCCCCCAATTGGAGTATGCCTCGGAGGCTTGGAACCCACACAGCGTCACGGTCACAAAAATGCTAGAGCAAGTACAAAGAACAGCGGCTCGCTTTGTGTACCGTGACTACAGATACACCACATCACCATCAGCTCTTGTGGCAGCTCTAGGGTGGGACACGCTTCACACACGTCGAATCCTCGACCAATGCACCCTTCTCTACAAGATCCATCACCGACTTGTCCCCATACCTGCACCAACTATTGTTATCCCTGCTACATACTTCGGAAGACATGACCACAACCTGAAGTATGTAATTCCTGTTGCAACTATCGACTCCTTCAAGTTCTCATACTACCCAAGAGCAATAAGGATCTGGAACCATCTGCCAGGCTCAGCAGTCAATGCAACAGGAATAACCAACTTCAAGGAGGCTGCTCTACCCTCCATCAGAATGATGCAGCCCCCCGTTGGTTCTCACATCATATAAGCTTACTAGCTTGGTTTTTACTTGCACTGGACTTAGCATATTTTACTGTAAATTGACAAGTGCTTTGTCCACACACCATTCCAGCAATTCATGACACTCCTTGTAGTCACTTGCCTCACCTACCATCCCAGTATAGCTTCCTGAGTGAGCTGCCAAAGGGATTACCCAACCAAGTACCAAGTACCTTTACCAGATGCGGGTATTATAATTTCAGATTTGTCTGAACACTTTCCAGTATATATGAGGATGTCTGTTGGTAGGAATATCCGTAATATTTCTACTAATAGATTCTCATAGAGTCTCATAAACAGTTTATAATAGTTTATTTCTTTTGCCAACGACTGTAGAAGAACTATTAATATTGTACATTCTTTAAAGAATAAGAAAAGTCCAGGTTGTGACTATAAAACAAATGTGTTGATAAAAATGTAATTGTCGGTATTGTACAACCCCTCGTACATTGAATCTATCAATGACCACTGGTGATGTACCCATGAAAATGAAAATTGCAAAGGTTGTGCCCACTTTTTTAAAAGAGTGATGCCCTTATCTTGAATAATTATCGTCCTATTTCTTTGAGAAGCCAATGTACTCGGATGATAAGATTTCTGATGAATGCTAACATTTTGTCAATTTTTCAGTTTGATTTCCGTGAAAACACACTACCACTCATGCTATTCTACATTTGGTGGATAAGATTTTCAGTGCCTTAGATGCACGCATGAATACAGTTGGTGTCTCTTAGACTACTATAAAGTGTTTGATATTGTAAATCATTATATTCTAATAGATAAACTGTGGCATTGTGGTGTAAGGGCAATAGCATTAGATTGGTTTAGAAGCTACTTAACAAATAGGAAACAGTTTGTTACTTTAAATGGAATTGATTCAGATTTGCGGGACGTCACTTGCGGGGTCCCACAGGGATCCCTTCTAGACCCACTTTTGTTTATTGTGTATATTAACGATTTTCAACTTCCCGCAAAGATGTTATCAGTCATTTTATTTGCAGATGACTCGAGTGTCTTTTTCTCTCACAGAAATCCACAAACTTTTTTGCAGACTGTAAACTCTGAGTTCACTAATGTGACTTAGTGGATTCATGCAAACAAGTTGTCTTTAAATCGTTAAAACAAAAATGATATGCCCTGAGTATATTGCCTGGAAATGTAATGTTCAACAAATTTAAAAGTGTTAAATGGAAAGTACCATATTAGTAAACTTTGCATTATTGTCAAGAAATACTGGTGTAAATTTATAAATTAAAATCTGTGTTCCCACTGAATATTTTACGTATGTTGTACGCAACTTTAATTTTGCCATATTTGCACTATGGTGCGTTAGCTTGTGATAAGTCGTTCCATCTCAAATGGATAAATTACTACTGGTACAGAAAAGAGTAATACGACTTGTTTGTAATACTCACTATCTCTTGCATACAAATGTTCTTTTTTAAATTAAAAAAGAACATTTGTATGCAAGAGATAGTGAGTGTTTTAAAAGTTGAAGATATTTATCATTTACAACTAGGAGCTCTAATGTATGAATTGAATGCAGGTCTACTGCCAGTAGCCTTGACTAGAATATTTAAGAAAAATAACCAAGTTATTCCACACGACATGCTTAAGCGTATCACTTACCTCTTGTTAGAACGCAATTTGCTCTGACTACATTGGGGTCCACTGGACATATGTTTTGGAATTCCCTTGAACCAAGAATAGACCAATCGGTCAGTATTTATGTATTTATTTAATAAGCGCAAACTGAAGTTACTTTTTTTGAGTCGATATTGTCTAGATTTACAGTTTTGATAATTATTTAAGGAAATCATTTGCTATTATATAGGTCAGCATATTTCTACTCCTGTTTATCAAATCTGTTCATCTGTCTGTCTTGTTAAGTTTTTGTCTGTGTTTCAGTCCTGTTGCTCGTAGTATTTTCCTGCTTCTCTTGTGTATAGCCGTTATTCAGTAGTCAATTGAATTTACTGTACTTATTTATGGTTATGTTTTCTCAGTTGTTTAGTTCGTTTGGTTCGTAAGCACTCTAATGTATGCAGTATTCCTATCCGACGAGTTTCTTCATTTAGGACATACTCATAAGCTACTCATGAGGGAACTTAATTCCACAAGCCATGTTTTCAACCAAGGTCGCCTCATCTTTCTATTGTAATGCCACATTCTGTCAACTTGTTATATTCATGTCATATTTGTAATGTGAATATGAATTTAAGAAAGATAAATAAGACTTGAACTTGAACTTGATCTAAAGTCTTACAGAAAAATAGAATAAAACTACAAGGTGGCAGAACGATCGATTTTCTTTCACAGAAAAAAATGCTTTTGTTCCGGTAACAACTTGGAGACCCTGATTAAGTTATCGACGACACTGTATAGTGGCGGCTCAACGATTGTGAGAAAGGAGGGGTTTTCCCGGACATATGATTCAATAATCTCGCCATCTCTCCTGCATTTTTTTTTTTTTTTTGGGGGGGGGGGTCAAATATTGAATTTTAAGGGTCTCACATTCACAGTTGCAGTCATCATTCATTTAAAAAAAAAAGATTATTCTTACGCTTAATTGAAATAATACTTTGTAAATCTAATATTACTTAGCTTTGTATTGCCGCCCAGTAATGAAAAATATGGTATATATTATCTACTATCAATTTGATATCTTGTTATGGGAAGCTTATTCTCACTTTCGCTCATTTGCCCCCTACAGTGGATAAAGGATTATTTAAAGGAAAGAAAACAATATGTTGTTTATGATAATGCAACTTCATTTGAAAAAGAACTTGTATGCGGAGTGCCCCAAGGGTCAATACTTGGGCCACTGTTGTTTATTATATATATATATATATATATATATATATATATATATATATATAAACGATTTGCCAAATGTTTCCTCAACTTTGTCATACATTATTTTTGCAGACGATACCAATGTCTCTTTAAGCGAGAAGAAACTAGATACTCTTGTCCATAATATGAATAAAGAAATACAAAAGGTAAATATTTGGTACAAAGTGAATGGGTTAAGGATAAACATTGAGAAAACAAATTTTATGCATTTTGCACCATTAAATAAACAATATGATAAGAACTTACTTATTCTTAAGTTTGTTGATTCACTAGAGCCCTTAAAGCAAGTGCATAGTGCCCGCTTCTTGGGAGTTAATATTGATGACAAGTTATCATGGTCTTTACATATTAATGATATTGCATTGAAGATCTCGAGAATTACTGGAGTTATGTCAAAACTGAAATTTGTATTACCGTCAAAGGTACTGCTTTTACTATACAATTCATTAATTCTACCCCATTTACAATATGGGAATATGCTATGGGTAAATGCATCAAATACCTTGTTAAATCGTTTAAATTTGTTGTAAAAACGTGTAATACGCATAGTGCCAAGTCTCATTATTTGGCCCATACCAACAATATCTTTAAACAATTAAGGGTTTCGACTGTATAAGAGTTAGGTAGGTTACAACTGGGAGAATTTATGTACAGGTCTGAAAAGGGACTATAACCAAACTCACTTCAAAACTGGTTTAGATGCAACAGTGATGTACATTGTTATAACACCCGAAACTTCAAGAATTTGCATAGCATTTATTACAGAACTGCTACTGGCCAAAGAAGTGTTAAGTACCAAACAATCTGCATCATTACGACAATTTAAGTTGAAATATAAAAATTACCTTTGCAATTCTAAATAGTCAGATCAATTTAAAAAATAATAATTATTATGTTTCAAATCGCAATTATATTTTCAATTATATTTTTAATCTAATTATAAAACCAGACATTTGAAGGGAAAGTCCACCCTGAGGATGGGTTTACTCCGCCTTTACTTGGCCACACACATTCTCAGGGTGGACTTCCCCTTCATTGCTACCGGGGCTAGACTCGATAAGCTTCGATTTTTCTAGCCCCATCTACATTACTTACCTTTTTATGTTTTAATGTTGATGTTTGTTAACTGATGTAGATTTTCATTGTTCTTTTATGTTTATGTATCTGTTTTTCATTTGCTCTATGTGTCAAATGTATAAAATGTATTTTCTTACCTTGTTTATTCTTCTGGTTTTTAATGTGGAAAATAAATGAAATGAAATGAAACATCATCAAACGTTAGCTCTTCCTACCTGCTTCCTCTTAACGGTGTACTAATTTGGACAGTAACATCACCCCGTTTAGTGTCCTCCAGAAATGAGTACACGTCAGTATAACAAAACTCGTAGTGATTTGTTTAGATTATACAATATCATGATGCTTTAATCAATACCTTTGTAGATGACGCTAGCGACGAAGATGTTGAGTAGAATTCACTGTTCATCATGCATCTTCCTTGACGAAGTGTGAGTGTCAGGTTTTTCAGCTGAGGCATCTTGCAGATAAACAGAGCGAGATCACGTGATGCAGAGGGACGTTCACTGAGATCACCAAGCCGGATTTTAAGAGTCTCAATCTGTTATGATAGTAACATTATGCTGAATGATCAATTAATAACAACCAACTAAAAGTATATTCAAGATTAAACAATTTGTTTATTTATATAATTAGATTAAAATTGTATTAATACCGTTGCCACGATAACAAAAAACGTCTTAACACTGGTCTGAACACATCCACCTTTATTTGGTAATGATGCAAAGTCTTGTAACCTGAAATAAGCATTCATTTCGAAAGTTCCTATATTCTTTTAAGATTGAAAATGGTGGTCATACATTATTGCTCTGTTAAGGTGAACAAAGTGTTTTGACTGATCTATTTAGGACTGTGGCATGACTAACCCTCGCAAATAGGGGACAGAAGAATATGTTCAGAAGTATAATGTGACATTACGGATAAAGTAAGACATCGTGAATATTCTCTAGAACATAGTTGACCTAAATGAAGGAGTTAGATAATGATCTAAAGTCTTACAGAACATATAAAATAAAACTAGAAGGTGGCAGAACGGTCGCTTTTCTTTCACAGAAAAAAATGTTTTTGTTCTGGTCACCACTTGAAGACCCTGATTAAGTTATCGACGACACTGTATATTGGCGACTCAAAGATTGTCAGAAAGGAGGTGTTTTCCTGGACATATGATTCAATAATCTCGCCATCTCTCCTGCATTTGCAAGACAGACTGAATGAGGCGGGGGGGTCAAATACTGGATTTCAAGGGTTTCCATTTTACAGTTGCCATCATCATTCATTTGAATTAACAAGATTATTCTTACATTTAATTAAAATAGACGAAAGACTTCATGCATGGCTGATTGTCAACGAAACTGAGTTAAGTCTTTTGTCAATTCTACTTGTTGTTAAGGCAGGCAGCCAGTGAAAACAAATTCGTTTGATAAAATTATGGAAATGCATGCACTAATTTAAACAAACAGAACTTTGTCATTCCTTGCTCATTTTTCGTGATTGAGGTGTCATATGAAAGGGCAGAAACTCAACTTTTTAGAAATGTGATTTTCCCTCTAAAATCCAGATACTGTCCGCTAAATGACTTTGTGACTTCCTCTCTTCAAATTAATTTTATTCACTCATGCGTGAAAATATGCATCGTGTGAGTTGCATCAAATGAAAGGAGAGGATCTAAGCTTTCCAAATATGTGTTGTTTATTAATTATAAATGTGACTAAGTTATGATAAAACATCGATAATTCTCGGTTTCGTTTTTTCTGGGACGCACTGTATAACTAGTAGTTTGACTTTTTAGAGCTTTTTAGAGCTAGAAGTAGGGTTATTCGAGAGAATTTTGGGAGGCTGCAAATTAGTCGTGCACATGTATTTTGGACCCGCTGTAACTTGGAAATCTGTGACTCTGGCAATCCATACAATCAACTATTATAGTAATCTAGTTTACTAGTGATACATGCATGCACGATAGTTTTCATACTATCCTGATCAAAGTATTTACGAATACATCCCAAATTATAAATCATGAAATAGGCTGATTTGCATATTTTACTAATATGTGAATCCATGTTCAGGTGGGTATCAAAGAACACACCCAAGTTTCTATCAGTATCAGATGGGGTTATGGTAAAGTCGCCAACTGATACACTACGCAACCTGAATTTAAACCTGGCGAGGAGTGCCAATGACCAAACGCTCCGTTTTTTATCATTTAACATCAACTTCACGGTGTTTTGCAACATCCACATTGAACATTCTAATATAAACAACACATGTTCCTAATTCAGAAATACAATAATCTTCAGCTGGTGTGTTAGGACAGAAAGAAAAGTATAAGTTGTGTGTCGTCTGCGTAGCAGTAACAACTAATACTAGGAAACTGCTTATGGATATTTGTAATAAGCCTGCTTGTATATAATGTAAACAACAGAGGGCTTAAACGTGACCCTTTGAACATTTCCTTCATCGTGTGTCCATCCAGTGTCAACTTCGGGACATTGTGGCGCGGGCATTTAGGGAGTGCATTACCACTTTCGCTCATTTGCCCCTACTGCATAAACCGTTTGCTTTTTGTTCCTGCTCCTCTTAACGGTGTACTAATTTGGACAGTAACATCACCCCGTTTTGTGTACTATAGAAATGAGTACACGTCAGTATAACAAAACGTGTATTGATTTGCTTAGCTTATAATATATAATTATGCTTTAATCAATACCTTTGCAGATGACGCTATCAATGAAGATGTTGAGTAGAAGTCATCGTGTACCGACATGGGGGCATCGAGTGTCAGGTTCTTCAGATGAGACATCTTGCAGATGAACTGAGCGAAATTACGGGATGCAGAGGGACGTTCACTGAGATCATCTAGCCGGATGTCAAGAGTCTCAATCTGTTATAATAGTAATATTATGTTGAATGATTAATTAATAATCAACTTAAAGTATATACAAGATTAACCAATTTGTTTAAAATTGTATTTAATATCGTTACCACGATGGAAACGTCTTAACCCATCCACCTTTATTTGGAAAGGACGTACGAGTCTTGACAACCGTAATAAGAACTAATTTCGATAGTTCCTGTATTCTATTGAGATTGAAAAAATGGAATTCATACATTACTGCTATGTTAAGGTGAACAATATGTTTTGACTGATCCAATTAGGACTGTGGCATGAGTAGCAACAAATGGGAGACAGTAGAATATGTCCAGAAGTATAATGTGACATTACGGATAAAGTGAGACATCGTGAACATTCTATAGATCATAATTGACCTGAATAAATTAAGGAGTTAGATCATGAACCAAAGTCTTACTGAACAAAATAAAATAAAACAAGATGGCAGAACGGCCGCTTTTCTTAAAGAAAAAACAATGATTTTGTTCCTGGGACAACTTGAACAACCTGATTATGCTATCGACGATATTGTGAAGTGGCGACTCAAAGATTGTCAGAAAGGAGGGGATTTACCGGACATATTATTTGGTATCTTGCCATCTCTCCTGCATTTGCACGACAGACCGAGTGAGGGGTGGGGATTCGAATACTCGATGTCAATGATCTCAATTTTTTACAGTTGCCATCATCATTCATTCAAAAACAAATATTATTCTAACATTTGATTGAAATGGTACTGTGTTAATCTAATTTTAGGAAGCTTTGTTTTGCCACGTGTGATTGAAAAATATGAGAGGTATTATTTGTTGTCAATTTTTGTAATATTATTCTGTACGTAGCGCTTTCACACTTACGCTCATTCGCCCCCTGCTTCATGAAATATAAGCTTTTCCTACCTGCTACCTCTTAACGGAGTACTTATTTGGACAGTAACATCAACCCGTTTCTTATACAATAAGAATAAGTACACGTCAGTATAACAAAACGCGAATGATTTGCTAAAGCAGGGCTCCCACTTAGCCGAGTTGGAGCCTCGAGTTGTGGCGAGCTGGCGCGATCTTATGGCAAGCAGTTTTATCATTAAAACATATTTCTTGATATCAAGAATTCAATTCTTGATATCACGAAATCGAATTCCTGATATCACGAAATCGAATTCTTGATATCAAGAATTACCATTGCTTTACAACGTAGAATTATTTCTTGATATCAAGAATTTATTTCTTGATATCAATTAATAACAAAACGGCTTGCCATAAGATCGTGCCAGCTCGCCACAACTCGAGGTTCCAACTCGGCTAAGTGGGAGCCCTGCTTTAGATTATAAAATATATGCTCTAATCAATACCTTTGCAGATGACGCTATCAACGAAGATGTTGAGTAGAAGTCATCGTGAAGTGAGGAATTATCATAGCCCTTTTGCTCACAGAGTATCAGATTCTTCAGATGAGGTAACTTACAGATAAATTGAGCGAGATCACGTGATGCAGAGGGACGTCTACTGAGATCATCAAGCCGGATGTCAAGAGTCTCAATCTGTTATGATAGTAATATTATACTTGAATGATTAATTAACAAAAACCAACCAAAAGTATTTTCAAGATTAACAAATTTGTTGAAAATTATATGATATCGTTGCCACTTTAAAAAACGTCTTAACACATCCACCTTTGTTATGTAATGATGTACAAGTCTTGATATCTGAAATAACCACTAATTTCGATAATTCCTGTACTATTTCGTGTTTGAAAATAGAGTTCATACATTAGTGCTATGTTAAGGTGAACAATATGTTTTGACTGATTCAATTAAGACCACGGCATTACTAACAGCAAATGAGAATAACATGAGACATCGTAACTATTCTCTAGATCGTAATTGACCTAAATAAATTAAGGAATAAATCATCATCTTAAGTCTTTTAGAAAAAATATAATAAAACTAGAAGGTGTCAGAACGGTCGCTTTTCTTTAAGAGAAAACAATGATTTTGTTCCTGGGATAACTTTAACACCCTGATTGTGTTATCGTCGACATATAGTGCCATGTCGGCTTAAAGGTTGTCAGAAAGGAGGGGATTTACCGGACAAATGATTTGGTAATCTCGCTACCACTCCCGAATTTGCACGACAGACCGAGTGAGGGGGGATACAAATACTCGATGTCAAGGATCTCAATTTTACAGTTGCCATCATCATTCATCTTAAACACATGATTATTCTTACATTTAATTGAAATAGTTTTAAGTAAATCTAATTTTAGGAAACTTTGTATTCAATAAGTTGCCACGTAGGAATTTAAAAAATACGGTATATATTATTCACTATCAATTTTGATAAGATTTTTCTAAAGGAAGCACATTCCCACTTTCGCTCATCTAGCCCTTCTTCATGAAACGTTAGCTTTTCCTACCTGTTACCCCTTAAAGGTGTACTAAATTGTGGACTTAAACATCATCCCGTTTCGTGTACTATAGACATGAATACACTTCAGTTTAACGAAACACGTAGTGATTTGCTTAGATTATAAAATACATGCTCTAATCAATACCTTTGCAGATGACGCTATCAACGAAGATGTTGAGTAGAAATCATCGTGAAGCGACATGGCGGTATGGAGTGTCAGGTTCTTCAGATGAGGCATCTTGCAGATTAACTGAGCGAGATCACGTGATGCAGAGGGACGTTCACTGAGATTATCAAGCCGGATGTCAAGAGTTTCAATCTGTTATGATAGTATTAGTAACATTATTTATTGAGTTATTAATTAATAACAACCAACTAAAACTAGATTTTTACTTGCACAACCTTTTAAATGCACCAACAGACATGCACTGCAAATGAGCAACTTAGTCTTTGGACTTTTTAATCAGTACTTGAATAAAACCAAATATCTATCTATCTATCTAGTCGATTCCTCAGCGCTACATCCTAACTTACGGATCCTGCGGAGTATCATCATAGAAGTAGAAGTATAGAAGTATTCAAGATTTAAAAAATTGTTTAAAATTGCATTAATATCGTTGCGAGAATGACAACGTATTAACCAATCAACCTTTATTTTGTAATGATGTACAAGTCTTGACACCTTAAATAAGCACTAATTTAGATAGTTCCAGTATTGTTTTTAGATTGTAAAGGGTGTTCATACATTTCTGCTATGTTAAGGTGAACAAAAAGATTTGACTGATCCGATTAAGAACGTGGCATGACTAACATAAAAAAGTGGACGGTGGAATATTTTGAGAAGTATCACGAGAGATTACAGATAAAATGAGACATCGTCAATATTCTCTAGATCATAACTGACCTGAATTAACGAGCTAGATCATGATCTTAGATCATGATCTAAAGTCTTACGAAATATAATAAAACTAGGAGGCGGTAGAACGGTCATTTTTCTTCAAGATAAAACAATGTTTTGGTTTCGGGGACAACTTTAACACCCTGATTTTGTTATCGACGACATTATAGTGTCGTGTCGGCTCAAAGGTTTTCAGAAAGAAGGGGATTTACCGGATATATGATATGGTAATCTCGCTATCTCTCCCGCATTCGCACGACAGACCGAGTGAGGGGATGTAAATACTCGATATCAAGGATCTCAATTTTACAGTTACAATCATCATTAATCTCAAAAACATGATTATTCTCACATTAAATTGAAATATACAGTAGGCTTGCGGGTGCACCATGTGAGAGCTGGAAAAACACCATCCCTGAAATGAACCAACCCGCAGCTACACCACCGGAGCAAACTGTTGTTCTTCCCTATATCGGTTAAGCCTCTCACAAGATTCAACTTATCCTTCAAGCAGCAGACATCCAAGTTTGACACAGTTCCTCCATCAAACCCCATTCGATACTCCACTCCCACAAAGACAAGCATCCAAACCACAAGAAAGCGGGAGTCTACAAAATACCATGCGAATGTGGAAAAGTCTACATTGGTGAAACGGGGAGAATTCTGGAAACAAGACTCAAGGAGCACAGAACCAGCTTCAGACTCAGCGATTGGGATAAGTCCGCCATTGTCAAACACGCCCAGCAACACGATCACACCATCGAATGGGATAACAGTCATCTCGTCTCCATAATGAAGCACTGGCATACACACCGAATCCGAGAAGCTATCGAAATTCACCGCCACAACACCGTGCCCCAAGACTCAGGAGTATACATCAACTACATCTGGAAACCCCTCATCAACAAGTACCCGGTCACTCCTCCTCCACCACCGCCTCCACCACCGCCTTCACCACCCCCACAGGCACCCGTACATCAACAACCGCCACCCGCCGAACTTTCAAAGCAGCCGCCAGCCTCACAGCTACAATGTACAGCAGACGACAGCAGACTACAACGCAGCCTACGTCGGGGACACACACAGCGTCTCGCCGACAGCACACCCCACTCATGGATTCGAAACTCCCCTACGTCCGCAACCCGGAGACTCCAGCCCAGACGGACAGTCAGACGGACGAGCAGACCATCCATGTTCACTCCCTGATGACTCAAGCCGACACGGTCATGTATTTTTCCCCACGTCCGCACCCCAGTGACTTAAGCTCACGCACGCCAGCTATTCTCCACTCCTGACGACGGATAGTCAACCTGTTCGAAACGTTGGGCCACTCCCGCCACTCATCCTTTCCAAGCGCTATAGTTCTCCTTTGAACTATAAGCTAAGAAAGATAACCAACAGTCTTTTTCAAGACTACACAAACAGGCCTTTTCAGGACTACACACCCTCAAGAAAGATTACCGAGAGTCCTTTTCAGGACTTCTCAGTCCTCTTTCTCTCTCACACACATGGTGCACCCGCAAGCCTACTGTATATCTGCATCACCATGCAAGCCGATACTTACAAGCAGCATATAAACTGAAATAGTACTTTGTAAATCTAATTTAAGAAAGCTTTGCCTTGCCTCATAGGAATGCAAATTATGGTATATGTTATTCACTATCAATTCCTTTAATATTTTTCTAAAGGGAGTACATTCCCACTTTCGCTCATTTGCCCCCCACTTCATGAAACGTTAGCTTTTTCTACCTGCTTCCTTTTAACGGTGTACTTATTTGGACAATAACTTCATCCCGTTTCGCGTACTATAGACATGAGTACACGTCAGTATAACAAAACGCTTAGTGATTTGCTTAGATTATACAATATCGTTATGCTCTTATCAATACCTTTGTAGATGACGCTATCGACGAAGATGTTGAGTAGAAATCATTGTTCATGCAGCTTCCTTGACGAAGTGTGAGTGTCAGGTTTTTCAGATGAGGCATCTTGCAGATGAACTGAGCGAGATCACGTGATGCAGAGGGACGTTCACTGAGATCATCATGCCGAATGTCAAGAGTCTCAATCTTTTATGAACATTATGTTGAATTTGTAATGAATAACAACCAACTAAAAATGTATTCAAGATTTAATAATTTGTTTAGAATGTTATTGTATTAATATCATTGTCACGATGAAAACGTCTTAACTTATCCATCTTTATTTTGTAATGATGAACATGCCTTGACACCTGTAATTAGCACTAATTTCGATATTTCCTGTATTCTTTTGAGATTTAAAAATGATGTTCATACATTAGTGCTATGTGAACGTGAAAATATTTTTTGACTGATCCAATTAGGACTATGGCATGACTAAAAGCAAATAGGGGCCATTAGAATATGTTCAGAAGTATAACGTGACACTAAGGATAAAATGAAACATCGTAAATAGATCTCTAGATCATAATTTACCTGAATGAACGAGTTAGATCATGATCTAAAGTCTTTCAGAAACAAATTATAATAAAGCTATAGAAGGTGGCAGAACGGTAGCGTTTCTTTAAGAGAAAAAAAATTATTTCGTTTCGGGGACAACTTGAACACCCTGATTTTGTTAATGACCATATTGTGAAGTGGCAGCTCAAATATTATCAGAAAGAAGGGGATTTACCGGACATACATGTAGGATTTGGTAATCTCGCTATCTCTCCCGCATTCGCACGACAGACCGAGTCTGGGGGGGGGGGGGATTCAAATACTCGATATCAAGTGTCTCAATTTCACAGTTGCCACCATCATTCATTCATTAAACAAAACAAAATTATTCTGTATATATTTCATTGAAATAGTACATTTTAAATCTAATTTTAAGTAGGTTTTTATTGCCACGTAGGAATGAAAAATATGGTACTTGTTTATATTATGTACCATCAATTTGTATAATATTTTTCAGTATAAATATAGCACATTACAACTTCCTTCACACGAAAATAAAAAGTGAATTAATTTTGTTCAAGTACAGTTCTTTAATATGTTATATGTCTGATTAGTGCCCACACATGCCCATTCGAAAAATGTTGATTAATATTTCAGGACGTTTTGCTCCATTTCCTTTCGTTTGCCTCCTATAAAGGTGCTGCTCGTATCATCAGATGAGTGGTAGCGAAAAGTAATTATTCATTACAAAAGCATATTTCTCTTGAAAAGTGGCCCGTTAGTTTGCAGCTAGGCAGGAATCTTTTGTCTACGTATCTGCAACGAAGATCCAGTTAAGCACATGCCTGACATATTTTATCCTGGCGGCATCAAAGATGGTACGAAGGGAATGAGATAGATATGACTCCAGCTCTTGATTATAAATTATACGCTCTAATCATTACCTTTGCAGATGACGCCATTGACGAAGATGTTGAGTAGAAGTCATCGTGTATGCCGCCCCCACAATGGAGTATCATGTTCTTCAGATGAGGCATCTTGCAGAAGAACTGAGCGAGATCACGGGATGCAGAGGGACGTTCACTGAAATCATCAAGCCGGATTTCAAGTATTTCAATCTGTTATGATAGTAACATCATGTTAAATGATTGATTAATAACAACCAACTGAAAGTATATTTAAATGTTAACGATTTGTTTAAAATAAGATTAATATCATTGCAATGATGCCCACATCCCAACACGTCCGCCATTAGTTTGTAATGATCTACAAATCTTAACACCTGAAATATGCTTTTGCTCGGGAAGTACCTAAACACTATGTGACATTAGTTGCGGATCCCCGTATTTGCATCCCGGCCCCCCCCCCCCCCCCCCCCCACTCAGAGGTCGGAATGACCGCATGCGTGTTGCCAAAATGTCCGGTAAAGGGGTACTTTTCGTGCGACAAAGTCCGGCCCGAGAATTGTAAAAAAAGGGGTGTATTTGACTTTTCACCCGGAGATTTCTTTAAAAAGGGGGTGTTTTTCTTTTTTTTCTCTCATCTCTTTGGACTCCTGAGAAATTATTCCGAATTTAGGGGGGTACATTGAGCATTTTTCCTGATTTAGGGGGGTCTCCAAGGCAGGAAAAGCACGCGAAAAGCCCGCGAAAGGGGGGTTCGGAAATGTTGGCAGTCCTCAGATAGGGGGTGCTTTCAAAAAAAGGGTACGAGCATATGCGTACCCTAAATAACACTAAGTGGGGGGGCCGGGATTTGCATGAAGGGCTGATGGGAGGGAGGTCCAAACACTGGGGCCCGAATTCATAAAGGAGGTTTGTCGACAAACCTTGGTTTTCGTACGTCATATGACGCGTTTTTACGCGTTTTTTACAAACCTGGTTTGTAAAAAACAAAATGATGTCCAGAGTCTCAATTTCTTATTTTAGTACTCAAACATAGTACTAAACAGTCGCTGACATTTATATCATGAACGCAATACGTTATTTTCATTTTTGATTAAGATATTACTTTGGACATCTTTTTTCATAATAACGCAACACAAATGTGTGAACAAAATAGACAAGGGACAAACGGGAACGAAGAGATTCGATTTTTCCATTTATCAGTTCTGAATTGATCAATACACTATTCAAATAGCCGTCACTTCATCAACACTTTCAATGGGTTAGCATATTTGCCGCTTCGGATTCTTATTTCTCGGACGCCGGGAAATATGCAGTATTTACCGGTATTTACCGCTTTTTACCGGGAAATACCGGGAAATATATTTCCCACTCACTTGTTCACTTGGATTGTCCAATTTTGAACATAATAACAATGGTGGTGAGTATGGTTGCTCTGGTGTGTACTATTTGTGTGGGTGGGTGTATGTGTGTGTGTTACTATGAAATGCTGGAAAAAATTCAGGAAAAAGATCCCACATAATTATACACCTAATCTAGATATGATGTTCTTCATTAAGTCAGTTGCTAATTACCATATTCATGAATACCTATTAATTAGCATATCAACAAAATGCCATGTGTTTGGGTGTGTACATTTATGCAGTGTGGATTTTATAAATCTGTTTGTGTATTTTTACTATGAGTGTTGTGCTGCTAATTATTTCAGTACAATGTCCCTGTAATCTCTCGATGTCGACGATGCTGTCGATGAGTCATCCGTTACCGTCTCGACAAGAAGAGTGCTGCCTTCGATTCTGAGATACAACCCGTCGAAGATGTCCATGCCAAGCAATGCTGAATCTTTGCGTACGACGAATATGCTAGCATTCATCGACTTCGCTCCAACCTTGACACGTGTCTGAAATATACCCACTACTGGAATACGTCCTCTAGAGTAGTCTGAAATCTTGACGTTCGAAGGCTGCAGAGCTTCGACTAAGAATGCTGAGCGGAACTATCGACACACTAGAGCAGTGGCGTACCTGGGGTACTCCGTCAGGGGGGGCAAGCGACCGAAACAAACAAAAAAGGCGATGCTAATTTTCACTTCTGGCGAGCGAGCGAGCAAAAAAAAATCTTTAAGTAACGTTTGGTATATAAACTAGTATTGTTGCAAGTAGGGGGTGGGAACATTCACTTGTTAGCGACGTTAATTTCATTTTTTTGCAAACGAGTGTAGCGAGCAAGAAAAAAATCACTTCTTTTTTAAGAATTGTCACTTAAACTTGGTTCAATTGTCCCATGCAGGGCGCGGGAACAATATTGTGTTTAGGGTGATTTTATACCCATTTTAGCTAGCGAGCGAAAATACATCTTTCTCTCAATGAATTGCTATATAAAATTTGTTTCATTGTTGCAGGTAGGGGGCGGGCACAATCGTGTTTAAGGCAATGTCAATCCCATTTTGGCGGGCAGGCAACCCCCTACATTTCTCTTTTTAATGATGTTGTAGCAGGTTAGTGGTGGGCACATAATTCCACAAGCTAGCGAGCGTAGCGAGCGAAAAAAAATCACTTCTCTTTTATAGGGAAAATATGGTACATAAAACTTGGGTTCATTGTTCCATGTCAGGGACGTGATTATTAAAAGCGGTGTTATTTCTATTTTGGCGAGCGAGCGTAGCGAGCGAGCAAAAAAAAAATCACTTCTCTTTTATTAAAAGCTGTGTTATTTCTATTTTGGCGAGCGAGCGTAGCGAGCGAGCAAAATTTTTGTAATAATATTGGTTCATAAATTTCAGATTTTTTTGTTGCAGGGCAGGGCTTTACACAATCATGTCTAAGGTGATGTTAATTCCGTTTTGGCGAGCACGAGCACACCAAAACTTCTTTGAATAACGTTTGGTACATAATTATTAACTGGTTGTTGCAGGTTGGGGCGGGCACGTTAGCGGTGTCAATTCCATTTTGGCGAGCGAGCATAGCGAGCAAGCAAAAACAATAAATAATCTTTTAATAGAAATTAATAAATAAACTTGTTTTTATTGGTGCAGGTCAGGATGGACGCAATCGCGTATAACGCGATTCAATTCCTTTTTGGCGAGAGGGCGAAAAAACTTTTCCATTTTTAATGATATTGTTGCAGGTAGGGGGCGGGCACAATCGTGTTTAAGGCAATGTCAATCCCATTTTGGCGGGCAGGCAACCCCCTACATTTCTCTTTTTAATGATGTTGTAGCAGGTTAGTGGTGGGCACATAATTCCACAAGCTAGCGAGCGTAGCGAGCGAAAAAAAATCACTTCTCTTTTATAGGGAAAATATGGTACATAAAACTTGGGTTCATTGTTCCATGTCAGGGACGTGATTATTAAAAGCGGTGTTATTTCTATTTTGGCGAGCGAGCGTAGCGAGCGAGCAAAAAAAAATCACTTCTCTTTTATTAAAAGCTGTGTTATTTCTATTTTGGCGAGCGAGCGTAGCGAGCGAGCAAAATTTTTGTAATAATATTGGTTCATAAATTTCAGATTTTTTTGTTGCAGGGCAGGGCTTTACACAATCATGTCTAAGGTGATGTTAATTCCGTTTTGGCGAGCACGAGCACACCAAAACTTCTTTGAATAACGTTTGGTACATAATTATTAACTGGTTGTTGCAGGTTGGGGCGGGCACGTTAGCGGTGTCAATTCCATTTTGGCGAGCAAGCATAGCGAGCAAGCAAAAACAATAAATAATCTTTTAATAGAAATTAATAAATAAACTTGTTTTTATTGGTGCAGGTCAGGATGGACGCAATCGCGTATAACGCGATTCAATTCCTTTTTGGCGAGAGGGCGAAAAAACTTTTCCATTTTTAATGATATTGTTGCGGGTCAAGGGTGGGCACAATTGTTTCCAAATCAATGTCTATTCATTTTATTCGCGAGCGAGTGTAGCGAGCGAGAAAAATGAATTAGTCTTTTTTAGTAACATTTGGTACATATATTGTGTGTTATTGTTGCCATGGTTGCAGGTCGGGGCCCGTCGGGGCAGGCACAATTGTATTCTAGGCAATACTAATCCTTTTCTTTTTTCAGGGGGATGAGCAAGTGAAAACATTTAATACGAAATAGGCTAGCAAGCAGTTCGCGCCAGCGAAGAGTTTCGAATTTGTTATATCACTTATATTTTCCTATTTTAATTTTTCAGGGCCGTATGCGGAATATTTTTCTGGTGGGGGAGGGGGAAAGATGCGTTAAAAGTTTTCGAAGAATCTCAAAAGCAAAAGAAGTGAAGGGAGTTCGAGCGACCGAACTGGTCATGAGGGTACTTTTGCATTTTCAAAAGTAGAATTGAAGGATTTGGTATAGGCCTACACTACATTTTCAGGAAAAAACTGTACGTTTTCAAAATATCTGGGGTCAACTGCCCCTCCCCCCCTGGTGCGTACGGCCATGGTCTTTTTTTTTAAAAATTCCCCATTTTTATTCCTCTCCTTTTCTTTTCCCTTTTTCTTCCTTTTCTCTTCTTCTTCCTTTTTTCTTTCCTTTTTTTCCTTTTTTCTCTTTCTTTCCTTTTTTCTTCCCTTTTCTTTTTTTCTTCCCTTTTCCTTTTTTCTTTTTCTTTCCTTTCTTTCCTTTCTTTTCTTTTCTTTCCCCTTTTTCTTTTTTTCCCCTGGAGCCCGTCAGGGGGGCACTCTGCCCCCCCCTGCCCCCCCCCCCCATAGGTACGCCAGTGCACTAGAGCCAGTGTCAACAGTCATCTGAACCCTTGGCTTTCCCAGCAAGTTCAACCTCACATCTAATTAACTTTGTCGGGTGTGTGTTAACGTATACATGTAACACTTGTGGCAAGTCAAGTTCATCCTCAGCATGCACGGCTCGAACTTCTCTGCTTTGGCGGCAAAACTTGGCCCAGTGTCCAATTTTTCCGCACAAATCCGCAGCTGTGACAAAATAGTCCCTTTCGCCTTACATTTCTTGTCGAATGAGGCATGATAAGTACTCCCACAATTCCTGCAACTCTGTTTCTTTCCTTTGCTGTCTCTATTGTATTTCTGCTCCTTTCCTTGTCTTTTCCCTTCCTGTCTCTGTAGCTGGTAAACACTTTCGCGAGCAACTCCACTACCTTGAGCTATTGCTTGGGATTCTCTCTCAGCATCCTCTATGCAACTACTGCAGTCAAGAACCTTCTTTAGCGTTAAATCAGGCTCAAGCAACAGTCTCTCGCGAATCCTTGTGTTGTAACAACTTTCTACCACCTGCTCACGAATCATTTCTTCCTTCAAGTTCTCAAACGCACAATGCGGCACAAGTTCTTGCAAGGCTGTAACAAATTGCAAAACTGTCTCGTCAGACCTCTGCCTTCGTCTTCTGAACCGATATCGCTCAGCAACAACGTTGATTCGTGGCACGAAATACGCTTCGATAGCTCCTAACGCCTTTTTGTATGCGTCCTGGGTTGAGCTAGTCACTGAAGCCGTATTCAATGAGTAAAAAATCCTCTGACCTTCAGCTTCCAAACAATGTAGAAGAAGCGCCTTTTTCCTCTCCGGCAGAAAAGCATCGCTGCCTGAAGCTAACATGTAGTTCTCGAATTGCCGCCTCCACGATGTCCATGGCATGAATAGAGAACCAGACGATGACAAAAAACATGAAGGTGGGGGAATCGACATTTTGGAATAGAATGGTGAAATCAGGAACAAAATCAGTTAATTATTTCCAAATCCGTAAGCATCCCCGTCGCCAGAATTATGTTGTGTTGTGGGTTGGAAAGTAATAACTATTAAGCTATAAATAAATGTAAGTAGAGACAAACAAAATGGAACCTGCAGAAACACGTGTGGTTGCTTTGGTAGTTTAATCCAGACTCAATATCCATGTGCTTTAATGTGTATCAATCTGTGTAGTGAACAGGAGACCCTTGCATACACTTGCAATTGTGTGTATGCATCTACTATGCATAACAATGAGCTATGCCTTAACAGCTGCACTGCATTTCTAAATGGCATGTTAATTTCAATTGCATGTTAGTTTCACTGAACCTGTATCTAAACATAACGATTGCCCAGGGGGTAATTGTCCTAGAACCCTGAAAACCTTTTTTGTGGCATCGTACATTAAACATCATTTAATTTGATTACCCACAACGACAAAAAGAGAGTGACAGATGTTTTAGGGTTGTCTAAGAGCAAGGAGATCTTTTTTCCAGGGAATAAGTTTCGGTAAGCCCGCTGCCCATCCCATATTTGCTGATCGAGGAGGAAAAATAACATTCCGAATATTGATATCTTGTTTTCTTCTTTCTTTTCCATTCACTTAAGTTAGTTTTCTATTAAACTAAGGAAGAATCGGATAATTACGATTAGAGCGATTAAGGATGAAGAAAATTAATCATTCGGAAACCCTCAGGCTTAAATCATGAAACTTAACATCATACATAACATCATAAGTATTATATAGATAGTTAATGAAATATTTCTTCTTTTTGGTATAAAAGAAAATAACAAAACGTTTGATCTCTTTTCCCCAGTATGACATCGGTAAAACTATTATCTGACTGAATATAGCAGCCATTTCTTTTAAAAGAACGAATTACAAAAAATACGATAACCTGATTTATCCTTACCTTTGAGTTGACTGCTTTATTCGCAAGCACCGAGTAGAAGACGTCAGGCATTGTACGAGCGATATTCACAGATCTCAGTGATCGTGATGAGCATATGAATTCAGCCAGGTCCTCTGAAGCCGTCCGTCCACATGATTTCTTAATTATCAGGTAATCCTACAAGGCACATGTACACAAATCATATTGTAAGGCTTGAAATATAAATGCATGAAAATGATACCGGATCATCCTGATTAATCAACTTAATGGATACAGATGTTTAATGTGTATTTTCCATTTTCCATGTGTGTCTTTATCATACTAGTTGGAACAGTGTGAACGCACACATCCTATTGGGATTCGTGATATTAAAAGAGTTATATTATTAAACAAAGTTTCATTACAAATTCATGTACATGCAAGACGGGTTGTGCTGTAATGACAATACATCACAACTTCTAATACTCATTTACTAATGTAAATAATAATAGTAAATGTTTTTCGTGTACATTGCAGTTTTCAGATCAAAAGTGATGATCAGAGTTGTTCCCATGCTAGATCCAATGAAGTGGTTTAAAACATACTCCATGATTAAAGAAATTTGATTTTATCAAGCTTCTTTTTAACATTTGGGTGAAGAGAAGTTAGTATAGGATGCATTGCCTTATTAGCGCATGTTGGGATTCACTTCATCGTTCGTATATAGGCTTTATGTGTACAGTCAAGTGTTCAAATCAAACGTCGTCATCGTAAGTCTGAGATAATGAAATTTAAATCAAATAGAAACTTTATCACTCAAAGAGGCCATACAAAGATGAAATGTATACGTTGCTACTATTCGACGTTACTTTCCTTACCACTTCACGATGATTCATGATGAAAATTTGCCCTGATACTGTGTGTGCGTGCATCTCTCTGGTGATCTTCAGTGTCTTGCTGGACTTAGAGGAGAGATGATCCGCCACTAATTTGGCCACTGATTGGTCTTGGCTCTCAAATGCTACATCTACGATGAAGTCATCATCAATATAAAGAGGTGTAGGATCTCTCTTCGACGCTATGAGACGAGATACAATATCCAAGCCGATCTCCTTCTGCTGGGCCGAGGTGAAGTACAGTAGGTACCGGTATTCCTCTGCTTTCGGTATGATATTCGCTATCAACCTGTCATACTCATTACGGTTCGAGTTGTAAAGAGATGCAAGATACATTCCAGATAGATACTCCTGGAAGAGCTTATGGGGAAACTGAACAGCTAAGACTGCAGAGTGGGAATGATGTCTTCTGTCTCTCCTCGAAGGAATATGCTTTTCTTTAGTAAGTACCCCAACTTTACAACCTGTATCTACAGACCCCGGACATCTCTGAAACTCTTCTTCTCTGAACACCAACCGTCTCTCGAGAAGACCCTGGAAGGCAGCACAACCAATGTAGATTACATGATCAAGAATTTTCGAGCGGTTTTCATCCAATTCTCCATCAGCATCTGCTGAGGGCACAGTGAGCTTGGAGAGGTAATGATCAACCAAAAATTGAACCATCTCGTCAAATAGCTGGGAGAATGTTTGCAGCTTGGACATTGCCTCTCGGCGCTCTCCATCAAACTCTTTCCACATGATACACAGCATGGCTGTGTAGATGGGGTAGGGGGCCATGTTCTCTCTTATCACATCGTTATTTGATATGAATCGGATCAGATCTTCAGAGGAAGCTGTGTCTAGATGGAAGAACTTGGTGATGTAAGAAGAGAGGTTTTCAGGAGAGAAACCTTCTACAGCAATGAAAGCAAACACCTTTCTGAGATAGGCATTCTTCCTAATCTCATCTGATCTCCATTGCCGTGATGTGATTAGTACTGTGCCTGATTTGAACAGCCGATTGAGAGTGATCAGGGCGATTTGCTGAGTGCTGTTAAGATCTACATCAAACTCATCTAGGCCGTCCAGGACAAGAAAGACGTAATCCGGATTTGAGAGGATATACTTGTCTAGCTGTTTGGCTGTGACCGGATTGTTGTCAGAAAGATACGACTTCACTACCTCTCCAACAGTCTTGTCCTTTGCCTCGCGAAGGAGGACGACAAGGACAAGTTTGAAATGTTGGTAGCCTTTTCCGTTGATCCAATCCCAAGCGATCTTGGCGCAAAAGGTGGTCTTCCCCACACCACCTTCACCTTCCACCAGCAAGCGTTTAGGATAGATTCCGTTGACTTTGGTCTTGAGGAGGTCGTCGTATAGTAGCGGTGTCTTGTGCTTGGTACCTTTGTTTTCTTCCATTAACGTTAGATTAGTGAAGATACGTTCAAATTCGAATACGAGTTCGCTTTTCAGGGGATCGGCTTGAATCTGACATAGAAGAATTGCCAAATAGCGTTTGACATCTTCAGCAACCCGATCGATTTCCTCCTCTGTCATTGACGGTATGTGATCACCAACCTGACCTGTGATGAAATGGGGGGAGAACGTTGTCTCTAAATTGACACTGGTATTTAAACGTAAAACAACAGCATTAACAACGACAAGAACAAAACACATAAAACACAGAAATGTAATATCAATGGACGTTCAATTTACTTGCCAAATCTCAATTTGAATTTGCATGCGGATCATGACCAGGGGCTGAGAAATCATTTATTTCCTTGTAATGGGCTCTCACATTGAGGAATGGATTGACATTGTGCCCCGATGTCACTGCCCTAAGGAAGGGTTACTCTGGTCGATGCTAGAATGTCAACCTATTTGGTCAAAAATTGGGGTTCGGGCCATATTCTATTAAGCAAATTACTTAAATGTCATATAGAACGTACATGACCTTGTCCATTTCATATCTAAACAAGGTAAAAACGACGTATAATTCATGCACTAAAGTCTTACGTAATTGTGTTCTACTTCCGTGTTTTGTAGATCCAAGCCATTTGGTCCCATATGTTACCACGTATAGTCGAGTTGAGAATAAATGTGCAATTACACTACATTTGTGGTCAGGCTACTAACTTCATAAATGTTTGCAGTGAAATTATATTGTAGTCAGTGGCGCGTGGAAGAAATCCCCTTGTAATTGCCACCCCCTTTTTGAGAATCGACCATGGGATCAACGTGCCAGAGCACCAAAGCCGCCGTGATTTAAGGCTACTCATTAGTTTGCTGCATTGTTTTATTGGACTACGTAAATTTACCATTTTATTAAATTTATCACATAATGCTAAATCTATTATTGCTTTTAAAAAAGTATGCCTCGCCTTTTTAAAATAGTACTTTGTTAAATGTTACAGTTGAATATTCAACTTTATTGTTGGGGTGTGCTAACTTTTGTTGGACACTGCGTATATAGCTAGCCTTACGTGTGTTTAATGGGGATGCGTGTATTTGTGTGTGTGCGTAATTATGTGTGTAATACTGTACCTCTTCGTACACTATCAGCAAGTTGAACCAGCTCAATACTTTCTAACTTGTTGACTAGTATATCCCTCGCCTCACTTTCTTCTACTGTCTTCCGCCATTCGTAAAGCATCTGATAGGTAGCTTGCATGGAGTTGCCAAGCTTGTCTTTCTCAAACCGACTTAGTTGAGCCTCAGTAGCTCCTAAAGTTAGTCCGACTTTCCTGAAATCTGAGAGATCCATACCGTCAGCAAGGAGATAGAGCTCGAGCTCGGTCAGATTTCCAGGCCTAAATTATAAACAGAAGAAGAATGATGAAGTTCATATAGCGCATATACTATTTTACTGTTTTATGATTTTTATCCACATTGCTTATAATAAAGCCACTCGAACAACACTGCAAATATTTGAAGATATGTTGTCCTGTTAAACATGAGAATATGCAAAACCTCTACACATTTTGATTTCTTTTAACAAAGGCAACGAATAATGTTTACCAGCAAAGTCTATTGCTGTTAGTCTATGTAAATTTAAACCTGACGCTGAGCTGTAGATTTGTTCAGAAACAGGATTAACAAAGGAAATTATTCTGAGGTAAATTCAATTATCAGTCGGTAAAGGTGATCTTAGATCTAGAGTCGGGTTTAGTAAAATACGGACTGATGGATTTAAATTTGTATAAGTTACTCTTTCATGTTGCTTACTTATCATTCGGACCAGGGTTTCGTTCTACGTCACCGGATCTCAATAGGAGTATGTTAGCCATGTCTTGACAGCCATCCTCTTTGATTGCATCTGCTTCACCGCTGGTTATCCCTGATCCGAGGAGAGGACAGGTCGGTGATCCATGATATTCCGTTACTTTCTGGAGGGCAATTATGGACAAAAGAAACTTTTGAAAAGAATGTTCAGACATTATTTGTCACAATACAATTAGAATTACGAATGAATAAAAATTCTATCTAAGAGCAAAGGGCACTTCACTATTGATTACAGTGTAACGGACTTCAGAACTATAACCTCCACAGCAATTTTGAATAATCAAATCGTTCTCTAGAACTTGTCCTCATTTTAAATAGCTCATTTTTTCTTTTTTTTTAAAAACAATGTTCCACAGTGAAGATTAATGCGATCAGTGTATTTTTTGAAAGCCTATTACTTTATGAAAAGCAAGGAGGTATACTTAGACAGCTCACAGTTTGTTTAACATAACCAATTGAATTCGGTTTCGTTTCCTTTTTTTCAGTGACGCCTCGTAAAGTTTTTCTGTTTGTTTGTTGTTTAATGTGAGATGGGTGGTTCTAGGAAAAAACATAAAAATAGCAATCATACCTTGATAGATGGTGTTGTTTGCTCGGTATTTCTCGTTGTATCTTGGCTGGGTTTAGGCGATAAGCCCAATGATTGGTCCTCTATCCTCGAAGGTGCAGAGTTTGATGTTTCCTCCTTGTGTAGTTTGATACGATCTGGCTCACCAGGAACGGCTGCAGGTACATGTGAGTGCGACTCTGATGTGCCAACTTCAGGTTGGTCTGTTTTACTTATTTGATAGGATTTGGTGGGGTATTCAGGTGACATGAGCGTGATGGCTATGTTTCTATCGTCCACTGTCTCTTCCGTACATGGCCGGGGATCTGGGTTCTGAACATCAGTGAAATCAAAGACAGGGTTGGTCTCATTTGCCGTTGGACTTGGAGAACTACTGCTTTCAGCACGCGAAGACTCAGAGTGAGAGAACTCGTTATGTCCGGGGCTTTTTATATCACTTGATGATCCACTCTCCTTGACAGCATCACACTCTGGACCGTCAAATTGTGACCGAGTCTGAGAAGTGTTACATTCTGAGTTGTTTTCTTTGGTTGACTGAACATTATTGGCTCTTTTGATCAAGTTGAAAAGTTTCCTCGAAAAGTAGTTGTAGTCATATTCTTTCTTCCGCCGACGTATAAACGTGCCAATCCTGACACGCCACTCACCGAGAGACACAGGCATGGTGACATCTATAAGCTGTGTGAAAGATTTAAAGAAAATACATACTATCAGTAGGCCTGATTTTAAAGTTATTTTATCACATCCAAAAGGAAAATTTACCTGTAACAGTTATGATGTCTAGAGTTCAGACGTCTTCCTCATTGGCAGACTGAAGTAAGCCGCCAATTATTGTCCGATCGCCAGTGGATGTCGTGTTGGCGATTACTGCGTCATAACAGACAGCTGGTATGCGCTCCCGTCCCAGTTCGTGTTGTGGGGCGAGCTTGATCCAGATAGCTTCCTGGATCCTCCTGGCTCAATATTGGTTCTCTCTCGCTACAAGCCGTGTGCCCTCCAAGTATTACCTGATTTTCTCTGGCCGCATGATCTGTAATTATTTGTTTTTCATTTGTTTGGCCTCTGCTTTTTGTCAGCGGGTGAATTTATGTTGGTTTATTTGTTTCACTCTCCTTCTTGTTCTTGTTTTGGGGGTCTCCTATGTAGACTGCAGGACAGGATAGACAGGGGACCTTATATATTGACTTCTGTCTAGGTGGGCGCATATAGAAGAGTACTAATATGGTATTAGAGTATGTAAGAGACAAGATGCATGTATGTATGTGTGTGTGTGTTTGTGCAGGTGTGCGTGGGAGAGAGAGAGGGGGGTTACCTCGACACGCTTCAATTCCGATAGGTCTCTGGTATAGTTCATTTAATTATGCATTCTTTAAAATTAAAAACAATCACAGTATTCATCTGTCTATTAGTATTAACACTGTATGTTATGTCAACGTATAACATAAGTGATAGGGAGGAAGAAGATTAGTATGCTATATCGAAATATTTTTATTATTCAATTTTGTCCTTGATCTTATGCAAAGACTTTTTTTATTTTGAAGAAACATACTTTACCTGAGACTGGAAGTGAAGTGTGTTTAATTAGCTGGTGTCTCTTTGGTTTAATGGTGCTTTTAACGTTTTGAGCCCCGTCACACAAATATAAATTAGCAATTGATAGCTATTTTGGAATTGACTATGATTTACAATCGTTTGATTATACGATAAATCATTGAACAGTCACTTGCTAAGTTTTGTGTTACAGGTTCCTAGAGTTTGTAAACAAATCGGAAACTGGATCGTCTAACAATTTTTACTAATTACATCACATGTTCAGCGAAAGGTTGAATTTTGAAAAATCAAATTCGGATAAAAAATTAGTTTGAATGTTTCTTGTTTTATTTATTTCGTTTGTTCATGAAAGATAATGGTTGAATTGTTTAGTGTCTGGTTCTTTGAGGACAATTAGGGTTTATTTCAAGTAATTTTGAGCCGGAAAGGAGTTGTGAACCAATTCGTTCTACGGCTGAAGCGGTAGAACGAATAGCATTTTTGCATGAAAAAGTGAGGGGAAAAATAAAAGTGCGTTTTTTTTCCAGCATTGGGGTGCCCGGGAGTCACTTGATTAACTTTTCAAAAAGTATAATACAAACAAATAATATGCACTTTCTCTGTACTTTTGTCGCAAAAACTTAGTAATCCAGCACAATGTCGTCTCTTTTTACGTTGGAGATGAGCAAAATAGCTAGTTTCAATTTACTTCGGGGCAATTCCACGGTAACGGAAGGACACTCAGACAAGATTTTTGAACTTCAGGTTCATACTAAAAGAACTGTTTTATTAGTATAAGATGTGAAACAGTACAGATATAATACCTATATAAGTGCCTTTAATTCTCCCCAAAAAAATTGTCATTATAGTTAAGTAGTTTAAGAATGTGCATATTAATTATCTCGGTAACGGAAGGACATAAAAATGGACATGGTTTTTCCAGTTAATTAGTGTTTATCCAAACTTTGTGAAGTTGATGAAGCTTTCCACTTGACTGAAACACATTTTGTTCCCCATAGTTTAATACATACTAATAAAACATTTCTTTTAGTATGAACCTGAAGTTCAAAAATCTTGTCTGAGTGTCCTTCCGTTACCGTGGAATTGCCCTTCGATCACTCTCGCAAGTCCTCACTCGTTCTATTGTGGTCAGGCGGCTTTGGGGTGAGCGGCTAATAAATACACCAATCGTTAGCTTTCTTCTGGAAATATGTGAAATACGTCATACTACCTCAATAATAGTAAAGATTTGGGATTTGAGACATATCTTATCAAAAGGATCGTATTTTATTCACCTATTAAAATGTTCCTAACACAAATTATCCCTTACTCCCCTTGTTATGGTTGTTAATACCAGTACTTTTAAAAAGTCCATGTTGTAGACTTTAATGCCCTTTAAATTTGTTCATTGCCATTCATGAATAAGATATTTAATACCACTGGGAGAATGGTATCACAAGCGTTTATATTCTGAAAGGAATGACTTATTTACACAGAATGAAAATGTACCAAAGCTGTTTGGAAAACGAATGAATTACCACTGTCTTCATTAAGAGAGAGGAAGACTAATTTTGCCTGGTAGGAAGGTCAGAAATAATTAAATTTTTCTTCATTGGTCCATGGTATAGACCTGCACACACTTTAATGTTCATTACCATTCGGGTATTATACTGTACCACTTGAACAATGGTGTCGACGAGTATTGCTAACGACTGGCACCCGGGTAGCCTGGCTTCAAAACAAGTTTGTATAATGGATTCAGTAGAGTGTTATGTCTATACCTAATAATATGATAAAGTTTAACAAACAAAACTCAAATAATTCGAGTTAAATAATGTAATAATCATGCCTTTGCTTGTATACTGACTGCCGTAAGAACAATTTCCTACAGCCAAATGCTGAAACGGGTTCTCTCCCTCTCGCCATTGTTATGAAACAACATACGGTATATGAATTGTTTTTGTTAATGTAAGCTTTTCCTGTGTTTTAGAATTTTACAAAACTATGTATATATTGTTGTAACTAATGAAAAATGTTGATGAAAAAAAACCTGGGGAAAATATGGATCAAGGCAGATCACGGTCCATTTACCACTTGCCCCATTGGCACTGTCTAGGCACTGTCTAGTCCAAGTTGGTCACGCTTCCAAGAAAAATGGGCAGATTATAGGTCAAGTAATATAGGAAGTTTCATTTATCATTCGCATCATTAGTATTGGCTAGGCCTTAAAAGTGCTTAGACATGGGTCTCGCATCCAGGAACGCCGGTATGCATAAATCTTGGTTTGTTTGATTTTCGACTCAATCCCTTTCTCCCTCTCACCACTTATCTTACCTTCTTTTTCTGGAGCATTCATTTTACTTTTCTATCTTTTTTTATTTTTTGCTTCTTCTTTTTTAAATCTCTTTCCCCAATTTCAAAATTTCATTATTGTTACATTTTTGTTACCTTATTGATTTTCTATGTCTATGTCTATTTTCTCTGCTTATATTTAGTTCCTCTTTTCTCGTGCCATTACTGATATATTTGTCTTGTTTCATTGCATATTTTTTCGTAATATACTGATATTAAATTGCAAATAAAATTGCAATTTCACTGTATTATGTTTTGCATGAGAAATAATATCATTTAAATTGAATTGAATTGAAAAACAGTGGGCAAAATATGTACCGTACTATATACCTGTAGTACGGTCCATTTATCTATAGCACCATTGGCATTATCAAGGACCAATCCGGGCTAAGAAGTGTGCTTCGCATTGTGGGCAAAATATGGGTCAAGTTATAATATGGGTCCAAAATGAGGTTTACTTGTAAGTGCTAATCCCTTCCACTAATCCTTATTTACTACTAGATATTATACGATATACTAGCATACATATCATTCTTACAATTACCGTCATGGCCATAGACTGTTTTAGGGCACAATTGATGCCCTATATTTTACCAGAGCATGGGGGATATTTCACACACATTAACATAATTTGTGTATGTGGGAAATCGTATATAGCAATGATACGACATTTTAAGATAATTTAGCTGCTCTACATTTACTATCCAAAATAACTGGTTCATTAAAGATTTGAAGATGACAACAGATTAGTATTTTCTTATTTCAATTCGAAGGTTGTTCGCAAGCTTTGGATAGGCAAAAACGAAAGAGCAATCTTCAAGAGTTACTTTTGATTTAACTTTCAAAGCAGTTTTGAAATAGTTAAGTGTATATAGTTTGGGATGTGACCATTAAAAGCTTAGTAAATAAATGAGAGCATGTTAAATGCAGTTCTGTGTCGTAATATGTTATCATGTTAAAAATGTTAAAACAGACATAATATGGAGGGGAAGACAAATCGGGAAAGTCTTGCACAGGCACGAATACAAACATTAACAAAGGTTTCAGTGTAAAATGGTATATACGGATGTTTCGGCAGAAAAGGTTGCCACATTTTGCCCCTATTTTTGTTTAAAGTAAGTCATGTTTTAATCCTGTTGACATACCAATCGGAGAGCACGTTGGGATATATTGTTCGATATGAAATTTGTCATGGTAGCCGTTATATTTTTGGAGATATCGCAATTTGTTATGACATTTTGGCAAATGACCATTTTCCATGGAATTGCCCTAAGGATTGACTTGGGTTCTTAACTGAAAAATAAAACGCAGATTGGTCCTCTGATGTTTTGCAAGCCGTGCACATATAATGAAGGACCGTGCAAGGATCAATAAATTTAGGTATAACTTTCTGTATCACTTCCATTAATGATGTATGCGTATAAATAGTGCATTGCTGCCTGCGAATATGAATCATGGTATCTTAACATCACGCTTATTCAGTGTAGATAGGTTTAAACAGACTTTAAAATCGTTATTCTATTTTCAGTTATACATAGATTCACCTCATTATCTTCTTTAATTTGTATATCGAATCATCTACTCTAAAGAGTCGAACATCTTTAATATCGAACAAAATACATTTCATATCCAAAATAATGGAAATTACAATTTACATTTAAAATCTTTTTAAAGAGTTATCGTTATGTTTAATATTCATATGATAATTTTAACATGGAATCTTACCGCTTGCTTAATTCTCTGGTATGTCCCCACAAACCGATGAAACGGGGCTTTCAATCTTTCCCCTCATCAGTAGTGTTGACTTTTTAAACTAAATACACCCAAGCGACCAAGGTTCACATTTATCTTGTTCAAATTTTAGTCTATGTAACAGGTCACAACTCACTTGAAAGGGTTGTTCTTCAACGTGTGAAGAAGAAAAATGAAGTTGAAATACTTTTATTTCATACGATCAGAAACAGGAGGGGTGATGTTCATATAACAGCGAATCCGGTATTGGCACTATGTCGAAACACGCATTGTACTTGCCCCAGAAATTATTCTCAGTACAGATTCCGTTTGCAGAAATATGTATAATCCATAATCCATAATCCGAGTCCCATGTAGAATCAACGAACAAGATACCATGGCTTAGATAATGAAAGGCACAGCGGTGCATAAATCTACTCTATTCAGATTATTTAATACAGAGAGGTGGTACAGTGTGGGTGTATTATCTCTTGGCGTACACCAAAACGAAACCTTTCACATGAAATGCTTTGCAAGGTCATCATCGTAGCCATGTCAGCATACATTTCAATACATATTTATTGCTTAGTCAGTCGGAAAAACTATTTGTGATGCAAATCATAAACTTGGCTCTAGCTAGCTGTTTAGAATAGTACTACAGTGTGAGTCAAAAAAAGGTTACACCTAGAAAATTGCTAATTATTTTATAAATCATCTACACGCAGTTAATTATTATACATCTTATGAAAGAGTATTTTATCCCGAATCATTAAGTATCATTTTGTGTGGTATGTGTTCACGCTTGGATGAAGAGGAGGCATTGTTTGCTATACAGTGTGAGTCAAAAAAAAAGTTTACACCTAAAAATTTGCTAATTATTTTAAAAATCATCTATGAACAGTAAATTATTATACATCCTATGAAAGAGTGTTTTATCCCAAATCATGTCAAAGCTTTTCATATGGTTCGCATTGATTTACTGATGGATTAAGAACTACACTGATATACAGATCACTTAGTCTAGTATATTCTTGTTTAATAGGGATGTGAATTAATAACTGTCAAATCTTACTGGCTCCAGCCGATTTAGACGGACTGTTTATAAGTTACAGCCTACTAATGTCTTTCGAACAACTTTGATAGATGTGTGAGGATGTCCGGGTTGATGTTACTCCGTCTTAACTTTATCCCATTATCGTTTTCAATGGTGCCTTCTCTCCTCCTTTTCATTTTTTTCTTTAGTTTAGAGGGGGTACCTAAAAATGAATTTTAGGGGGGGGATTTCTTCATAACCAAGGATTTGTTATGCTGAACCCATAATAAACAACTGCTTGTCATGACTAGTTCCATAAACATGACTATTAAACTTCTTGTGACGGTCATTGTCAAAAGGTTTGGTCCTGAGACACAATTGATCAATTGTGAGTGGTATACGTTTCTAAAACTCAATTACACGCACCTACATTTATTTTTAAAGCTACTTTGTTTTATTTCTCCAAATGTGTAATACAAACAATAACATACAATCGAATAAAATAAACGTTTTCAATATTGATTGCTTAATTATATACACATAATTAAACCAAAAAAAATATTTGCAGTATATATAACTTAGCAACAAAGTATACGTATATATGTCAATTGTAAATGTTATTCACTTATATTAAAAAAAAACTTATAACAAATCTGGAGGCAATTTTACTGGAACAATGCATGCTCTTCCCTGCCCCCCTCCCTCACACAAACACCTCCACCCACTCACACACATACTCACCCAAAAAACAAAGGTCACATAGTCAGGAGGTATCCATGTATTCTACTTGTAAAAACTTGAAGTTGAAATGTTTCCGACAACATTTGCAGGGAGGAACATCGCCCTCCTTCACCTGCTTGTAATAATACAGACTTAAAGTCATTCAATAATGTTGAGTGGCGTCATGTTCTAGCTAGTAGTTCGTAGCCCCTGTATTTGCATAGACTATATCACGATAATCAAAATGAGATGGTATCATGGATTTATAAAAAAAATGTGCTTGGCGCTGTGTAATAATTGAACGAATTCTCCTTAGTATATATATATATAATTTAAACAAAACTTTTCTTCTTATTTCGTTGATATGTAGGTTCCATCTTTAGATTTTCGTCTAGAGTTACGCCGAGATACTTACACGATGAAACTCTCGGAATGGGTTTCACTCTCTACTAGTAAATGTATATTAGGTCAAGTCTGTTTGACTTACTTCTGGTACCTACAACAAGAAACTCACATTTCTTAACATTTAATCTTAGTTTGTTGCATTAGATATTCACATACGGATTCTAGGTCTTTGTTCAGAGTTGTTGTAAAATTTTGAACATGGTTACTACTGACATATAAACACGTATCGTCATCATACCTTAGAATGATTCACTGCAGTTGGTAGGTCATGCACGTATATTAAAAACAGCATAGGTCCTACGATAGAACCTTGCGGTATTCCGCGTGTAAGTTCTTTAGTATTCGAGCTTATACCATTCATTGTAATAAACTGCTTTCTCCCTATAAGATAACATTCAAACCATTTGGTAACCTTTTTAGACATACCGATGAAACGTTATTTTGCAGAAAGATGTGATGATCAATGCAGTCAAATGTTTTTGTAAATCGAGCATAACAATTCCTGTTGTGCACCCTTTGTCTATATTATCAAATAAATCTTCTGTGATATTTAAAAGTGTAGTAGTCATCGAGTGTGTAGGCCGAAAACCTCACTGATTATCACATGGTAAGTTGTTGTCATTGACAAAAGTCATATATCTCCTTGAAAACAATTTTTTTTATATCCCTTTTGCTAGTACAAGAATAACCGATATTGGTCTGTAATTGCTTTTTTTTTTCTTGTTTATCTACCTTTTTATAAATTGGAGTTACACGTGACATTTTTCATCGAAGCTGTACAATTCCTTGAGTCAAGGACATATTATACGACACATTAGTCCGGTATAAGTTTTCAGACCCGGAAAAGTTAATAAGTACAATAATTAGCATAATCATCAAATTAGCATTTGTGCAATACATAATATGTTGCTTATCTTAATCCGGGAATCCTAAAAACATGGATAATACTACTTTTAAAGGGTTTTCTATGACGGGGAATTCATGTATGACACTTGTGGTTATTATTTTTAAGTAATGCAATTGTCTTAAATAGCATAATTAGCATAATTAATGAGCTAATTGATTAATTCATTTGTACAATATATGGACTTAATTCTCATTGTTAATATAGAAAGCCTAAAAATGGTGCAATGCAACATTGTAAATCGCTTTTTAAAGACAACACATTAATTCAGTAGATTATATTCCATTTAGATGTAGTACAATTAGCCTAATTAAGATAATTAGTAAATTTGCATTTATTGATTTTGGTCTACTTTTATCCAGAAAAATCTGGAATGACAATTTCAATGTGCATTTTTTTAATGACATCCAATATTTATCTCAGAGGTAAATCATGTAAGATGAAAAATAATTAGTCTTGCTAGCTTAATTAACCTATTTAGCATATTTATCAGGCAACTGCCTAATGACCTTGTGGATTTCTGTCCACCAAGACAGAATACATAGGTATTGATTTTTAATGTCCCACTGTACCAGTGATGAGAGCAGAATTAACAGTCATTACAGAGACCAGTCAGTTATTAAAGATAAAAAATAAATGGTTTGGGTCGACTGAAATATCAGAATATGAAGAGAGAGGTTTGCATGTGTTAGTGGCAAAGGCATGACTTTGAGGGGCTTTCCACGTGTCCGTGTGTACAGCTGGTAAAATGCCTCTGCCACGGATGTATCTATACAGGAAGGCCATACAATGCTCAGACGAAAGCTCCCCTGCCGCTATCAGATCAGAGTGATTGGCCCCAAGCTAGCCTATAAGGCAGTGTCGAGTCTCTCAAAATCCCCATTCAACAGAGGTTTTAGGGCTGAAAGCTTGCCCTAAATATAGAAATATGAAGTAATGTCAGATCCTGTCAGAAAAGGCATGCCAAGTAGTTGGAAACTCATTGGATAAAGCTTCTCACATGTAGCATTAACTATGAAAAACCATACCCATGCCAATTCTTCATCAGAACTGCCGAGGTAACCGGAGTGTTGGCTGTAACCGGAGCGTTGGCTCAGTCAGTAGAGCGTCCGCCTCACAACCGGGAGGTCGTGGGTTCGAACCCCGGCCGCGTCATACCAAAAGACGTTAAAAGATGGGAGTTGTTGCTACCTTGTTTGGCGTTCAACAATAAGGGATAGAGCAACGTCGATCTGGCGTTGCTCAGTGGCTGCCGGGCTCACGATCAAAATGGGCAAAAAGAATTTCCGTTTCGGTTTAATAAAATTTGGAGTGGACTATTAGGCTATTATTATTATTATTATGTATAATATACGAGCCTTCTACACCCAATAATGTGATCATATATATCAGATTATGACTTTGTGGCAATCGCTTGCGGTTTGAAGTACATATGATACAACTGTGACAGGCCAACTCCTCGACCTCACTCAATTCATTGAGGATGGCTATGATGGTAAGCTAATCACTGGAGCTGCTTTCGTTGACCTCTCTGCTGCCGACGACACCGTGAACAACAGAATCCTTACCAGGAAGATCTTTGAGCTGACAAAGGATGCGAGACAACCAGCGTTTTTGTGGTTCTTTAACGGCAATCGCAGGAGATGGTCCAGACCAACAAAAAAAGCCTCCCACAAGGAAGAGTGCTTGCACGGTTGCACCACTGCGCTTTAACTTGTACAAGAACGACCAACCAATCCATCCAAACACCAGGAGCTTCCTCTACGCTGATGATCTCTGCATCGCCACCCAGAACCAGTCTTTTGTGAAGCTAGAGGAGTCCCTCAGCGATGCCCTGGCCGGACTCGTTCCATACCACGCGACAAACCACCTGAGAGCTAACCCTGACAGAATTCAGATAAATGAATTCCACCTCAAGAACAGGTATGCCAACCATCAACTAAGGATCAGCTGGTATTTTTTTCTCTCTAAAGGAAATTTAAGTGGAGAAAAAAAATATTGTGGAAGAAAAGAAATAATTTGAAATTTATACGCAAACTGGTCGATGAAATAGTACAAACTTTATTTGCGATTTGTTTAAAATGTGAAAAATTTAATTTTGTTTATGTGAATATTTTTCATCTGTAAATGTGTAACTTTATTTGTAACCTTGTATGGAAATGTAAAAGTTCACTAGCTTGCAAATATATTTAGACCTATGTGAAGATTATTTTGGTCATGTATGTAACTTGCAGAGCTAATGATTTAATTAGATTTTGGGGTCACGAGGTCAAAGGTCAAAGGTCACAGGGCTCATTATGTATGCAAAAATAGCTTGTGATCACATTTTCTTTAGAACAGATGGACAGACATGTATGTATCTTGCTGAGCCAATGAACTGATTAGATTTTGGGGTCATGAAGTCAAAGTCAAAGGTCATGGGGCTTATTATGTATGCAAAAATAGCTTTTGATCCCATTATCTTTAGAACCGATTGATGGATTACCATCAAACTCAAGACATGTATGTATCATGTAGTATTTCCATGGTATCATGCAGAGCCAATGAACTGAGTATATTTTGGGGTCATGAGGTCGAAGGTCAAAGATCATAGGTCATGAGGCTCATTATGCATGCAAAAATAGCTTGTGAACGCATTTTCATTAGAACTGACGGATGGATTACAATCAAACTTAGGACATGTATATCTTGCAAAGCCTATGAACTAATTAGATTGTAGGGTCATAAGGTCAAAGATTAAAGGATGATACATTTATATGAGAAAAAACTTGTAATCACAATATTATGAGAACCTGTTAATGGATAACAATCGAACTTGAATGTGAAAAATTGCTTCTGTTTTGGTTTGTAAAATTGCTTTATGACGGAGGCATCATTTTCGACTGCGCGCATTCGAAGTTCCATCTAATTTCGTTTTGATTCCATGAAGATCCAAGCCATTAAATCAGTTTTCTATCTTGAAGCATGCAAAGAGCTTTGATCAAGGGAAATTTCAATAGCCTGTTCTATTTCCTGTATAGAAATTATGTTCGGTCGAAGTAATAGGCTATGTAAAAGACTACTGAATTTGCTTTCACGTTGATTTTAGAAAGTCTTTGCGATCATGTTTGATGACGTGATCACGTGCTCTGACATCGACATCGACCGCGATGACGGCCTTTCTTTCCTTCGAGTTGGGTGAAGTTGGAGAAGTCGATCGTACTTTGAGGACGCATGAATCCATTTTCTTTACCTGATCTCATCTCGTACTCCATTTGACCTGTTAGGAGTATAGGAAATGAAAAGGGATATTTAAGAATAAAACCGATTTAAAGGGATCGTTGAGTTTTGGTATAGAGGGCGATGCACGAAATAATTTTTTTGTGAGACAATGAAAAAATGAGTATCAAATTTGAAAGAGCATGCAATTTAAATGACAAGTATGGTGCAGTTATAACTATTAGGTTGTTATCTAATGATGCAGGTTTTGGTTACTAAAATTGAGTTTGAACAAAACTGTACTCTCTATTCCAAAAAACAACTTTCCTTTTAAATAGAAGAAAATGTCAAGGGGCAAATACCATTGAGCTTTTATTAGTTTTGTTATTATAAACATAATTTTTTTTCTTCAGAACTAACTAAGTTCTTTAGAATTTAGATTTGTAGGATCCTTAGTCATTGTAAAGGTGAGCGGATCAAGAAAGGACAGAACACCCCCCCCCCCCCCCCCCCCCCCCAAAAAGGATTGGCATCCTCAGGGACGCGTCCATGGGATTATGGACATTTAATCTCAGTTCTTGAGATTACGCGATCACCAGCTATTTTTGCATACACAATTAGCACTGTGATCTTTGACCTTTGACCTCATGACCCCAAAATCTAATCAGCTCATTAGCTCTGTAAGATACATACATGACCCAAGGCAGGAATCCACACATTGGCTCTTGAGACAACGTGATCACGAGAACGAAAACCCGAAAACATAATGCCTCCGGCTACTTCGTGACGGAGGCATAAATAAAAACGGTAAGAGACGAGATCATAATGATTACGATGATCTAAATTTACGTAAATTATCGATCAACTGAGCCCCATGTTTTTAAGAGTTGTGAAAATAGCATGCAATCCTTATCTAACTTGCTGTCGATTCGGATAAATGTCAACCTGTTATCGCTCGGGGTATTATTCTGGGAATACATAGAATAGGCGATAAAGAAATGGCATATGAAATTCTTTTCTCGAAATACTTACAGATATGATAGAAGATTTCTTCAACATCCTGACCAGTCTTGGCGCTGGAATGAAAGTGATACACTCCTTTGGTTTGGGCGTAACTCTCTGCCACTTCCCGGTCGGACAACACGGAGCGGTTCAAGGTCTACTTTGTTCCCAATCACATAAATCAAGATCTCCTCAGGACCATCCCTCCTTAGCTCTGAGATCCAGAAATCAACATCTTCGAACGATTTCTAAATATTTTTTGTTATGAAAAAAATGAAACGTCCTTGACCTTTGCTGCTAATTTTCATTTGGGCAGACCGTAGTCAGTTTAAACCCATTATAAACTAGTTCTACCGCGTTCCCAATACGTCCAAACCCATTCTAAGGCTAGTTCGCAACTTGGGCTAACTAGTTTGTAACCCTACCACTTCGTTCAGAGACAGTTCAAAGGCTATAAAACTCCAGCGCATTCTTGCCATACCTCATTCGCGTTTAACTTCAACGCTTTAAGCTGTGCAGATCAAGACATTCAAGTAAAGCCCCCATCACACCAAACTAGTTCTCACTATGTTCTGTAAAATGCTGTCAAACGGGCTCAAATTGTGTGCGAACGGGTTGTATTAGCAACTGTTTACGATCTGTTTAAGAACTTCATAGGCGGGCTCGGTCTGGCTTCGACGAGAAGGGTGCTCTAGAATTTTGAAACTGTCCATAATTGTCCCCGTCATGCCATTAGACGGAGTGACAACGTACTTAAAACGAGATGGATGTACTACGAACGGAATTGCCGTATTCGGTTCTGCTAAGAACGAGTTACAACGCGACATGGTCGAGCAGCAATGAGCAGTAGTAAATTGGAACGGAAATTATGAATGGTGTGTGTGTGTAATTGATTTTTCGTTTACTGACGTGTATCAATCAGATATAATTATTTACGTCTGGGGACCGACTTTAAACGTCACCATCCGAAAGACGTGACTCAGTTTCGAACCTGCGTCCTTGGCTGAATCAGTTTGTAACTTCCTTTGTAAGCTGGATCTCAGGCGCACGCCACAACGCCCCGTTAATGGCAAGAACACGCTGACTTTTTATAGCCCTCGAGCCAGGATGGCACACTATATGGGCGCGTTCGAACGCACTAAGAACGAGATGCGGACGAGTTGAGCTGTCCCTGAACGTGGTGGTCGTGTTACAAACTAGTTTAATAGAACACGTTGCACACTAGTTAGAATTGGTTTAAACTGATTAATGATGGGCTTGCACTGCTTGGAAATGGCAAAATTACCCAATCTGACCTTGATAATTATGAACTGACTGTGGACGGGTATTAAGGACTGTTTATGAACGATCTAGGATCGTATTATGGACAAATTTACACATTTTACCCCGACCACACCCCGTTTTTACGATTTTCTAGGACGGTTCCAGAACGTAGTGAGAACTAGTTCGGTTTGATGGGGGGGGGTTGCTTATTGGTGCTCGACCACGGTACTTTGCAACACGTTCCTAGTATGATCAAATTACGGCAATTCCGTTCATGATACGGCAATCAGTCCGTTCGTAATCCGTCCTCCTCGTTTTAAGTACGATGTCACTCCGTCTAATTGCAGGACGGGTAAAATTTTGAACAGGCTCAAAGTTCTAGAGCACTCTCCCGTACTAGCCAGTCCGAGCCCGTCCATGAAGTTCTTAAACAGATCGTAAACAGTTGCTACTACTTATTACTCCGTTCGCACACAGTTTGAGCCCGTTTGGCAACATTTTTCAGAACGTAATGAGAACTAGTTCGGTGTGATGGGGCATTAGCGTCACCCTAAAGCCCCCATCACACCAAAGTAGTTCTCACTGCGTTCTCTTAAATGTTGCCAAACGGGCTCAAACTGTGTGCCAACGGAGTTGAACGTAATAGCAAATGTTTTCGACATGTTTAAGGACTTTATGGACGGGCTCGGACTGGACTAATGTCTCTAATACGATCCTAGTTCATTCATTAACAGTCCACAATACGTCCAACTCGTCTGTACCCGTCTACAGTCAGTTCATATCAAGTCAGATCAGATCGGATAAATTTGATATTTCCAAGCAGTCCAAACCATTTTTACTAGTTCGGAACTTGTTCTAACTAGTTTATAACCCAACCACCCCGTTCAGAGACAGTTCAACTCGTCCTCTTCTTGTTCTTAGTGCGTTCGAACGCGCTTCTATCGTGCTGAATTTGCAATCCCGTCCTGGTTTGAGGGCTATACAAACCCAGCGCGTTCTTCCTCGTTGATGCTCGACCACATCACGTGGTAACACGTTCCTAGTAGGATCGAAGTACGGCAATTCCGTTCGTAGTACGTCCATCTCGTTTTAAGTACTTGTCACTCCGTCCAATTGAACAGGCTCAAAGTTCTAGACCACCCTTTCCGTCCAAGCCAGTCCGAGCCCGTCCACGAAGTCCTTAAAAAGATCGTAAATAGTTGCTAATACGTTCACTCCGTTCACACACAGTTTGAGCCCGTTTGGCAACATTTTCCAGAACGTAGTGAGAACTAGTTTGGTGTGATAGGTGCTGACTTGAACGTCTTAAACTGCAAAGCCTAAAGCGTTGAAGTTGAACGGGAATGAGGAATGACGAGAACGCTCTGGGGTTTTATAAGTCCCGAGTCAGGACGGGATTGCACACGCTCTAGAAGCGTTCGAACGCACTCAGAACGAGATGAGGAAGAGTTGAACTGCCTCTGAACGGGGTGGTCGGGTTAAAATTTAGTTAGAACAAGTGGCGAACTAGTTAGAATGGGTTTGGATGTATTGGGAACGAGGTCGAACTAGTTAATAATGGGTTTAAACTGACTACGGACTGGCTTGGACTGCCTAATCTACCCGATTTGAACCTATTATGAACTTGGCTGTGGACGGGGAACAAACGAGATGGACGTATGGAGGACTGTTTACGAACGAACTAGGATCGTATTATAGACATTTTTACACATTCTGCCCTGACCGCAACCTGTTTTACGATTTTCTAGGACGGTTCCAAAACGTAGTGAGAACTAGTTTGGTGTGATGGGGGCTTAAGCGAAAATATATATTCCCTCACCTGATTTGTGATGTCATAAACGATGAGTGCGGCGGCTGCAGACCTGTACGTCAGAGGGGCCAGTGCACGAAACTGTATGAGACAAATAAACAGATTATAATAATCATGACAATGGTTAGGTTAAATTAAGTGAATATACATTAAGTTAAGTTAAGATAAGTTCAATAAGTTAGGTTGAATTAAGTCAAGTTAGGCTAAATTAAATTCAGTTACGCCTTCAGCCCAGTGGGGGATCCAGCCGGCGGCAGGAGGGGGGCCCATTTCGTGTGAATTTTTTTAGCGCCGACTCAGCCGGCCGGTGAATAAGCGGGGGGGGGGGGGGGGGGGGGGGTAAGAGCACTTTTTTTTTCTCTCCAGTTTTTGAGGGAAAATTTAGGGCCGATTCAGCTGGCCGGTGAATAATTTGGGGGGGAGGGGGGGGAGAACTCATTTTGTTTCCCAATTCGTGAGAAAATATTTAGCAGCGATTCATCAAGCCGGTAAATAAGCGGGGGGGGGGGGGGGGTCATGGAGAGAAGAACCACTATATTTTTGTTGATGTTTTTTTGTTTAAAAAAAAGGTTAAGTAAAGTATAAAGTATTAGATGAATGATAAATGATTTTACACCTAAAATTCCCGATATCGCTGACAACAAAATCCTTCTTCTCCTCAATAAATTATGAAAAAAAAAATCATAGTTACCCTTTCTTGCCCCGCCGTATCCCATAATGCAAAACAATATTCGATGAGCTGATAATAGAGTGACCTTGATGAGAAGGCACCGCTATGATGGGAGAGAGAGAGAGAGAGAAAGAGAGAGAGAAAGAGAGAGAGAGAGAAAAAAAAAAGAGGGGGGAAGTAGGTCAGATGTGAACAGTTTCATGACCAAAACTACATGCGAACTACCGTAAAATAGCCAATAACTCCATAGCGAGTTCAGTTTCAGTAAGGACTAATTTCATAAGCATATAAAGAAAATGCAGGATATTCTTATATAGATACATGCACATTTAAAAAGGATTTTGAAGGTCCAAGAGGGCACATGTCTGAAATGATAGTATTGTCCTTGAAACGAAAGATGTTAAAGGTGCATTGGTCCGATAGCTATGAAATGAAAAGTTATTGTATACATTATTACAAGCTAATTATGACAATTTGAATGTGTGAACACTCCTATGATATTCGTTTAAAAATGTTTGCCTCAGCCTCAGAAGAAACTACTCGCAACTGTTTATAGCGAGATTGGTACGAGTATGACTTTGCTATTCATAATTCTGTTCTAGACTTACTTCCTTCCACTTTCATAAAGACATAACTATAAATGAAATCAAGCCAAGAAGTTCCGTATTGAGAATACGGGCTATGAATTAGAACTTATTCGCAGTTCCAGCCAATGTTTAAAGAATATAATGTACGACGGCATTAAAACATGTACGACCACAAGATCCTGGTTTAAAAGACCTTTACATATATATTTCGACCAAAATCCTGCCATAGGAAATCGTTGTTATATGATACATTCTTGTGACGACAAATTAGCGATATTTTGGTATAAAGTTTAGGAGACAAAAGTTGAGAGGAGAGAGACAGAGAAGGAGATCATGGGGGAAGATAAGAGATTAGGAAAAAAAGAGAAAATGAGAAGAGGACCCTGGGAGAGGCAGAGTGGGGGAAGGGAGAGAGAGAGAGGGGGAGAGAGAGAGAGAGAGAGAGAGGGGAGAGAAAGAGAGAGAGAGAAAGAGAGAGGGAGAGGAGGGAGGGGGTTGAGAAAGTGGTCGGGAGGGTATAGAAGCTTACCCGATAGTGGCTTTGTATGCCTCAGTAAACGTTCCTTCGATGAACCGAGTGGTTATACTGGTTTTCCCCACATTGGAAGCCTATATTAATACATGACATAAAGGTAAGCACATATCATCATGATGATTGTGGTGAGGAAGGGTAGGGCTCCAAGAATCTTGGAGCGAAACGGCAGTATAAAGGCGTCGTAAAGATATAGAGAGAGAGAGAGAGAGAGAGAGAGAGAGAAAGAGAGAGAGAGATATGTCTACAGTAAATGGTATTCTTTTAAAAGTATATTTGCTTTTACCGTGCAAGCTGTAATGAAAACATTTGCTCTTTTTTTTTCTCGAAATGTTCAAACAAATTTATCGTGAAGTCACCGGAATACATTAAAGGTAAAGACCAGTATTGGAAACGCCCCAATTTCAAAAAATGAAATGGAAGCTCTCATTACCAATCATGTGAAAGAATATGTTTTGACTAATACATGATAATAACAAATTTGCCGGGAAACCGCCTACTAATTCATATATTTGGTAAATTTGTTTCTCTCATGGTCTGTGAGAGATATAGGGTAGTCCCATATACATCTTTCTGTGTAAACTGCTTGTAACTTTACGGAAAATGGGCCAAATTTCTTATCATTTTGATGATTCCAGAACCTTGCAGATGCTAGATGCTAGATGATCAACCTTTTCTGATCGATTCCACAACGTTTCTTTCACAATGCAATCGCATGACCATAACTGGTCTTTACCTTTAATCCGAAGGGTCATAATATTAGGGAGATTTAGTATAATTTAGCCGACTCCCCCGGATCAGATCTATTCGATGTAACAATTTAGGACAGGACTGTGGTGGCTCAACGGCGAAATCATTAAAAACTCAATAATCCACACACTAAATACAGGTAGGCTATGAACCATTAATAAATGACAATCTATCTAATCATGATGTAAATGTAGTACCAAATAATATAAACGACCAAGGCAATTTGACTAAAACCCCAAAACTCGCACAGACATGCTCAAGTATTTCGCAGTCTTTCGTCTATGGCTGATCGTCAACGAAACGGAGTTAAGTCTTTTGTCAATTCTGTTTGTTTTTACGGCAGGCAGCCAGTGAAAACGAATTCTTTCAATTAAATTTGGAAATGCAAACATTACTTTAAACAAACAGAAGTTTGTTATTTATAGCTCATTTTTTGCCGAATGAGGTGTCATAATTATGAAAGGGCAGAAAATTATCTCTCTAAAAATGTGATTTTCTCTTTGACATTCAGATACTGCCCGCCAAATGACTTGTTGGTTTGCTCTCTTCGAATTGTTTTGAATCACTCATGCGTGAAATGTGCATCATATGAGTTGCATCAAATGAAATAAGAGGAATAAGCTTTACTAATATGTGTTATTTATTAATTATTATCGTGATTAAGTTATGATAAAACATCGATAATTCTCGGTTTTGTTTTTTCTGGGACGCGTTTTATACCGGTCGTGTTTTACAAACCAACATCATGAGAGTAAATCGGAATAAAATCATTTTGGGCATTTCAATGATGAAGCGAACGATATCATGCGTATATGATGCATAATTATTAATCGTAGGAAACTCACGTTGTGATTTGATAAATTAATTTATATGGCTGACTAAGGAAAATACCTCATTTATTACACTCTTCCAATTATAATCAATACCAAGAAAATGCAAAAGAAATGATCAAGCGCGGTTCAAATCCCTATTGACCAAACGGGGCTCATTGACAAAATAAAATAGCAACTAAAACTCTATCGAAAAAAAACGGTCCGTGTGATATACTTACGCCAAGCAAGCACACTTTAATCCTCTTCTGTGCCATATTCTCGGCGATAATTCCGTAGGCGATCGGACCAGAGACTGACAATATTTTCTTTCTGACGCTGAAGTCAAAGACTAGATTGTGGGATTTCTAAAGCTGCATTGAAAACGGATCAAAACCACAAATAAATATTGATCCTGCGAACTGTATTATGATCACTCTCAGTGGTACTAATTCAAGGTTTGAAGTATAGACAGTATTATACAATCAGTACTGAAAGCTTCCGACTGTGACTTCAGATTAGTAAGTTTCATGATTTCGAAATGAGTTCTGGTAATGAAAATTGCATTGTGAATTAAACGGTGTGGAAATCGATCAGAAAAAGTGATAAGAAATTCGGCCAAGTCTTGGTCAAGTAACAAGCATAGTACACAGAAAGATGTATATGGGACTACACAAATGGTGTCGGGGCTACTAACCTTGATTTTATAATCTTTTATGCTCATTACTCAGCCAGTATACATTTTCTACCAAAATTGTTTGGCAAATTACATTTATTTGTAATCTTGAACATTCAGTGTAAGTTTCGTTTGATTCTGTGAGAATTCATTTTCTTCTTTTTTACCAGAACTCACCTTTATCTTTAATTGTTAAAGGTACTATGTCCCATTTGCAGGCCAAAAATGAAAAGGTTAAATTCCAACGACATTTGAAAGACAATACTAATTTAGAACTTCCCCGAAAAAGGGGGCTTGAAAATGTATTCAAGTGGAAAAATCAAGACTTTTAGTTGTGGAATCGACTTAGGAGCTATAGAGCCAGTAAGTAATAGTCTGATTTTTCAGACCATTGTACCGAGTGGTCGTACATTTTATGCTGCGCAAAGATTCAATCAGTTTAATTTTGGCCATCACAAGAAGTGAGTTATTGATGTAGACAAATGCTCATGTACCCTTTACAGCTCATTTTATGTATGTTATTACCAAAGATGAAAAAAGCCAGTCACTCACTCAATAGTGTCTGACAGTGAAGTCTAGCAAGTAAACGGCTTTCCTTGCATAATTTGAATAATAGGACACTGCTAACGTTTAAATTTCACAGATAGGACATACATGACATATTCATAATTCCAGCAAAGTTCTACAGAATTTGATGTTTTTTAGGGGAAATATATTTTATAATCAAGGAGTTTTACGCTGAATAATAACTTGGTATGACCAATTCCATAAACATGATTATTCCGACTTAAAAATCATTTTTGTTAGAAACTCCAACTATACCAATTGGTAAAACAGAAGGAAATTTAAAATTTGTGCATATTCTAGCAAGGAATGAAATAGGAGATGAAATTCCATCATACGGATAAAACTTAATTGATTATCATATGAACTGGAAAAAGATCTTGCAAAGAAAAATGACTGTAAAGGAAAACAAATTGAAACAATTTAATTTTAAGACAATTTATAATTTGATTCCTGTAAAAAATAATGTTGTTTTATGGGGACTTAGTAATTCCGATATAATTATGTGAAACATGTAAATGTAAAGTAAATTTATTTAATGATTTTTTTGAAATCTGAAATGAACTAATGGAAATGATCAAACATTTCTATTATGTAGATATTGATTTTAACATTTGTATTTTGTTAAAACCCATTTGGAAAAAAAATAAAAAATTTAGGTTTAGGCTGCATTAACACTTCAATCAAAAAACGATTCAAAATCCAGAATATTTATGACATTTAAATATTGCTTTTGTAGCTTATATAAAATGTTAATTTTGAGAAACGAAAAAGGGAAAGATTAAAGGAAAAGAAAAGTTGTGGTTATTTTTTTTGAAAGAAGTTAAGATAATTTTGAACATCAAGGCAGCTCTGTTAAAAAAAAAAAAAATTAAAAATGTATAATTTACCTAAAATTTATGTTATGTTAAGTTTGATGTGAGTTTGATTATTTTGTTTTAATCAATACATCTGTTAAGGGTGAAAGAAAGACAAAAAAGAAAGACTTTTTGTGACGGTTATTGTCAAAGAGTTCGGTCCCGAGACACAATTGATCATGTCTGATTGGTACACATTTAAACACAATTACATGCTCCTACATTTACCCCTCATAGAGATCTTGTCCTTAAAAAATTACATAAACTGGAAACAACCAACCTTAACTCGAAAATCAAATAAGAAGAATATTATAATTTCATACTTAAGTTTTTTAAATTTCACAAAATTACACCTACTACAGGTTTGCATGAATCCAAATGGATGACAATAAACTTTAAAATGAAATAGTTGATAGGGGTTCTGCCGCTAATTTTCAATGAACTGAAATAAATTAGATGACCTGAACTGGTTTCTTGTTGCAGTATTCGTCTCTCTCTCTCTCTCTCTCTCTCTCTCCCTCTTTCTCTCTTTCTCTCTTTCTCTCTTTCTCTCTTTCTCTCTTCCCCTCTCTTTTTAGCTCTCCTTTTCCCTTAAACATTATAAGCGGAAATTAGCCTCAGTGAGCTGGAAAAAACGAAAAAGAAAGAGAAAACGGGGAACTCGGGGGAAAACCGAGAAAATGCAGACAAAGAATATGGAATTTGCATATCCATAAACGTATCGATTGATATGGAGCTACTTCTATTGATGAGTCGGTCACGGTACGTGGTGTTATTTTGGCACAACCTTTTCGATTCATTTGTAACACATTTTTAAGATATTTTTTTATCGGAAAGGGGGCATTTTAGTTTTAACTTCTAATACGCAATAGATGTAAAGAGGAAAAAACATATATATTTATACAAAGAGAGAGAGAGAGAGAGAGAGAGAGAGAGAGAGAGATACTATGACATTATTAACGAGATAGTATATAGTAGGACTATCTCTGTATCATTACTGATTTCAACTGTTTCCTTGCTCTCAAATTTCCTTTTCCGTGTTTTCTTCCACAACTTAAAACAAGGAATATTAGGTACGCCTCCCAAACTTGAACTGGTACACTATATTTTTTCTAGGCGACACTATCTTCTTATTCGTTTTGTTGTTAGTCTTATATAGGCCTCATGAAATGCGAAGCTGCTCAGTCTGATATTCTTATTAAACAATGATATTCTGCCACCGTTTAATTAAAACATCTAAATGTAAAATCTCGCACCCAAAGACTCCATAGCTCTGCCATCCACACATCTTTCCGTTGTTGTGATACTCTCCCATCGATCTGAAGACTGATGTTGTGTCTTTACCTTTTAGTACCTGGCTCACAAAACTTCAAGTCCAAGATATTAATGTATGTTATAAACAGTCTAATCATTTCTGCCGAACAACTTTAGATAGATATATGAGGATGTCCGGGTTAATTTTACTTTTTCTTAACGTTATACCTTCATCATATGTCGCTGGTACTTTCTCTCTTTTTCTTCTTCTTTGTAAATTCTCATCAACATATTCCCCCTGCCCGAAAAGTACATACTACAAGTAAATATGAATCCATCGTTGAATGAATTAAGTAATGCGAATATGACTATTATAATTGTATTCATTTATTGTCCTTTAGACTCTATTTTGCCTTAATCTGATATCTCAAACAACTCAACATTCCGTTATTTGTCTGCTTTTGAATACTTATTACAAGGGTTGGATTGCCCTTTGAATTTGCTGAGCTAGATTTTGCCAACATGTTTAGCATGTCAATGTTGTTGGCCTGCTATCCATTTTTCATACGGCCACAACATCACACAACCTGTTGATTATGGAAAGGGAAAACATGGAAATCATTCTCTTGGTGCATGTATGCTCATTATGTTCGTTTATTTACTAGGTAGAACTCTGTATTATCAGGGTTGTTCAATGTTCAGTCTATGTCCTAATCCCGTTATGTACCCCATGCAGTGTGAGTTATACAAACAAAAGGAATGCGTTTATGCGTGTACGTGGGCATGCCTCCTGCGTCATTATGGGTATCCTATTTCATACCAAAATATTTTTTTTTTTAATTTCAACGTTCATTCAATCTTATGTGAATAAGAAAAGAAAGAATCGTTGATGTTGCTGATCAATATAAAATTCCTAGCTATTATGGCATGATTTTTCCGGTTACTAACATACTGCATTGTCTTAATTTCCTAGTGTTGAGAATTCAGAAAACAAAGTTTTCTAGTTTTCGTCTTTTAGAATAACGCAACCAGGAAAGGTAGGCAAAACATGGACCAAGCTATATTGGATCATTAGCACCATTGACAAAACCGGGCATTGACATAGGACCCATCCGGGCTCAGAAATGCGCTTCGCCTTGTGGGCAAAATATGGGTCAAGTTATAATTATGAGTCCAAAATATGGTTTACTTGTATTGCTAATCCCTTCCACTAATTCTTATTGACTACTTAACAGTGTACGATGTAATATTATGCATATCATTCTTCCAATTAACCATCATAGCCATAGACTGTGTAAAGGCACAATTATTAATACCCTATATTTTATGTTAGAAATCGTACATAATAATTATAATATTTATTTATATAATTGAGCTACAACCCTAACTGTACATTTACTATCCAAAACAACTGGATCATCGAAGGTTTAAAGATGACAACAGATAAGTATTTTCTTATTTAAAGTTGAAGGTTGTTTAAAGGCTTTGGAGCGGAAAAACGAAAGCGCAATTTTCAAGAGTTACTTTGGATTTAATTTTCGAAGCAGTTTTGAAGTACTTAAATGTATATAGATGAAATGTTAAAGATAATGATTTGGATATATAGTTTGGGGTCATGGGATCTCTCCTTTGGTTTGTAAACAAATAAAAGCATCTTGTCATGCAGTTCTGTTCCGTATTATATTATCATGTTAAAATGTTAAAAACAGATATAATATGAAGGGAATATTCGGAAAATTGGCCACAAGTCTTGCACAAGCATTCTGAACACGAATACAAGCATGGACAAGGGCTTTAGTGTAAAGGTGGTATCTACGGACGTTTCTACAAAAAAGGTTGCCAAATTTTGGCCAAAACGTTTTTTCGTTGAAGTAAGTCATGTTTTAAGTCTTTTTAATCCTTTTGACATGCCACTAGAATCGGAGAGCTCGTTGGAATATATTGTATCATAATGTGCAAGAGGATGTCATTTAAGACACATTTCTGCAAGGATTTTCAAAACAAATGTGTTTGAAGTCTATTGTTGATGAAAGAATACAAAATTTAGGTTTAGGCTGCATTTATACTTCAATAAAAAACCGATTCTTCAAACCTATTCTTTTCTTGGGGGGCGGGGAACTTTGCAGAAGTGTGTCTTAACTGACATCCTCTCTCACATTATGATACAATTTAAGTGGAATTTTGCCATCAAATCTTTGGAGAATTTTGGGCTCCAAACACTTTAGAAGTTGCTTTGATATCGAAAAAAAAAATCAAATTCAAATAGTAGACATTACAATTGACACTTTATTACAGTTTTTTAAAGAGTTATCGTTGTGTTTAATATTCTCATGATAATTCTAACGTGGAAGCTTACCTTTGCTAAATATCAGCAGTGTTGACTATAAATGCATCCCAGCTACCAAGTTTCATATGTATCTTGTTCAAATTTCAGTCAAAATAACAGTTAGCAACTCACTTGACAAGTTTGTTCTTGAACGTTTGATGAAGGAACAAAGTGAGGTTGAAATGCTTTTATTACGCACGAGAAGAAACATAAAGGCTGGCGTTCATAGTAAATAGCGAACCCGATATTGGCACTATGTTATAAAACGCAGTGCACTAGCCCCAGACATTATTCCCAATACACATTCCGTTTGCAGAAATATGTTTTATCCATAATCCGAGTCCCACTTAGAATCAACAAACAAGATACCATGACTAATATTAGTACAGAAAGGTGGTGTAGAATGTGTTCGTATTATCTCTGGGCCGCCACTGGCGTACTGATAGGGGGAGGTGGGAGGGGGGCTTGCCACCCCCATAATTACAATAATAAGTCTATTCGATACCGGTGATTTACAAATGTTGCTGAAAAGACATAATTTTCCGGCTTTTTTCTTTACTTCTGCCCCCCCTCCCCTAAAACTGTAGTGTTCATTACGCCGCTGTCTGTGCGTACACCAAAACGAAACCTTTCACATGAAATGCACATTTCAATACATATTTATTGTAAGTCAGTCGGAAAAACTATTTGTGATGCAAATCATGACCTTGGCACGAGAGAGAGAGAGAGAGAGAGAGAGAGGAGAGAGAGAGAGAGAGAGAGAGAGGGAGAGAGAGAGAGAGAGAGAGAGGAGAGAGAGAGAGAGAGAGAGAGGGGGAGGGGCAAAGGAAGGGGCAACTCAGGCATGTGGGCATCTGATCCCAGTTATTGGTAATTTGCTGTCCAAAACATTACAAATAAATAATAACTAAAAACGGACATCGTGAATGCTAATGTTCTTTGGTTTTATCCAAGCTCTCGCAGGGCTGTCAACATGATAGAACAACCGGCAAAAGTCTGTGGTGAGGTCGGTAGCACAATACATAGTTATTATATTTATCTAGATTGTGCTCGCTCTGAAAGCACATACCCCAAATTGACACCCTTGAGTAAAGCCTAGATATATATGTCGGTCTCTGGTTGTGTCAAACAGCAGCTAAAGTGAAGTGCCTAACGTAGTCTAATTTTGCAGACAATCTTTGCAGGTATACAGGCATATTTTTCGCAAGGGGGCCAACACTTTTTGCCTGAATATGAAATGTTCCAGTTTATGAACCTTGCGATCGAGCGTGAAAAAAACACTTTTATGTGGTTAACTTTGATTTAATCATTAGTAAAATCAGATGGTATATCTATGTATTATATATACTTGCAAACTCGTGCATCGATCTTGTTGCCTAAATATAGTGTGATGATTGCCCCAAATATTGATAATGTTGATTTTAGGGCGGGGAGGGGAAGCTGCAACCACCACACCCCACCCCCGTCGCATCGTAGAGCTCTTGGTATTTACTGATGGATTAAGAGTGAATTCTTGTGTAATAGATATGTGAATTCGATGTTAACAACTACCAAATCTTACTGACTCCAACCGATTTAGACGGACTGTTTTTTTTCATTTTGAAACGTTTCTTTTCAATACATTATTAAAGGGGAAGTCCACCCTGAAATTAAGTTAGTTTTAATAGGAGTAGAAAAATGAGAGAAACAAGTCAGTGAAAGTTTGAGCAAATTCCGATTAAAAATAAGGAAGTTAGGATTTTTGAAGTTGTGATCAATCAAACACAAATTGGCAACTCTATGACGTATCATGCGAGCTCAACTTCCATTTGCTCAGTACTAAAAAAATCTAAAATTTTCATTTTCCCTCAAGAAAAATTTCAACCATACATGCACCCTAAATATAATAATTGCAAATATGTTTCTATACTCCCCCTGCAAGGAACAAATATATATTCCGTCATCAATAACGAAGAAAACATGATTTTATGGAATATTATGCACAAAGCAAATGAAGGAGAGCTCGTATAATAAGTCACAGAGTTGCCAATTTGTATTTGATTGATCACAACTTCAATAATTCATAACTTTCTTATTTTCATTCAGAATTTGCTCAAACTTTCACTCACCTGATTTTCTTATTATTCTGCCCCTATCGAAACAAACTTATTTTGGGGGTGGACTTTCCCTTTAATTTGTTTTCAGTGACTATTACTATTAACATATAACAACAATTGGAAGAGGATCTGATATTTCTGAATAAAGTAAGCCACTAGTAGGCCTAATAATTTTATCACAAAATGTTTAAAAATATGATATCGATCAAAGTCGAAGAATGGTGATCACTTCTTGTGGGTTTGACGTTTGTTAATATGGGGTAAACAGGCGTTTGAATATATCGCATTAAGACATTTTTCAGAATTACTATTATTCGATAAAAGAATGATATTAAAATTATTCATACTTATTTTCTCGCGAGAAGAGAGTAGCAAAGCATATCTCCAAGTTCTCATTAAAAAAATCAGCATGACATTGGGTATCCAGCAAATAAGGAATAGCCGATCGACGCATGACCGCCCCCTTTTTTCAAGGCCCCCATAGAAATGTCAATAAATTGGGTTTCCAAACCGGGGGACATGGGCTAAACCCTTTTCCCATCTCCAATGAGAATCCCCCTCCTTATATCAATATCTAAATACGCCACTTTATGACTTCACTGAGATAAGCACGTGAATGAGAGCAACGTTTCGGAATTCATGGGATATGCTCTCCCTGCCCTTCTAAAAAGTATAATTTCAACTATGCATTATATGACGGTGTTTTTTCCCCTTTTATTGCGTGTTGATATTGTTTGATTAGGCCTATTCGGAGAGGAAGTGGACCACATAGCCCCACCCAGACGCGAATCTAGCCGGCGGCAGGGGAGGGGCCAAAGAGGGGGCCCAATTCGTGAGAAAATATTGAGCGGTGAAACAGCCAGCCGGTGAATAAGCGGATGGGGGGGGGGGAGGCACTTTTTGTTTAGGTCCATTTTTTTCTGGAAATATTTAGCGCCGACTCAGCCAGCCGGTGAATAAGCACTATGTTTTGTTTGCCCTCGAAAATTTAAAAATTGTCTAACCCCCCCCCCCCCCCTCTCTCTCTCTCTCTCTCTCTTGTGCACCAAGGGAGGGGGCCCGTTTCCAAATAAAGGTAAAATTAACGTGTTTTTACCTGTTTTTCCCCAGGGGAGGGACCCTTTCCCCCTGGATCCTCCACTTGTCCCACCAGTGAGAGTCAGTGAAAGTCGATCTGCTCTATCAGGAGATTTCGTAAATTGTTTGGTGAAGCTTTTGTTCACATTTTGCAAGTTATAAAAATCAAAAAATAACTGAACTGTTCTGGGGCAAATCCACCACCGTAAAATCCTTTTGTTGTCCTTTTCAAGTAACCAAATAAAATTCATGTGGAGCCAGAGGCATGTCTGCTTGCCCCTCCTTCATCCATCATGTGAATTTTATCAAGCATACTTCCGATTTATTTAATAGTACGTTGTTCCTCGGGCCCATTTATTTATTATTCATGTCTTCTTTATAAAAAGCAGGGTGGTCCCATTCAAGCCGCAAGGCCTGCTTTACAAGGGAGCCCTGCTGTTACAAACAAATTACATTTCAAATATCTTACAATACACATACAAATACACAAAATATACAATAAATAAAAAAAAACATAATAAATAATAATAATTATATTTGCTTATATAGCGCCTAACACTTACTTTATCAGAAGTCTCTAAGCGCTCTACAATAATGCAGCATAATTACCCTGGCTTTAGCAGTGCAGCTGTTAAGCGCGCTGCGTTTCAAGGAATAAATTCATACCAGGTACCCATTTACTTCACCTGGGTGGAGTGTGGCAAATGTAGATCAATGTCTTGTCAAAGGACATTAATATAAACAAACTATAAAACATTTCGTACAAATAGGAAATTAGATGCTAATGGAAGAGGAGAGAGAGTAAACGAAAGAGAGAGAGAGAGGGAGAGAGAGAGAGAGAGAGAGAGAGAGAGGGTAGTATAAAAACTTCATGTGAGCGTTCGCAAAATAATCTCATCTAAATAAGTTGCATATGCTTTTATACTTGAACTAATAATTAATCACAACTAGGTTGATGTTAGTTATAGTAACACTAGTATCTGATGGTATATATAGGCCTATACATCTATTAATGATTTCAATGTGAGATGGCATACTTACCGAACTCTTTGTAAATACCTTCCTCTATCAATAATTTATCTCTCTATATACGGTCAAAAAATATTTTTGACAATGGAGACATGTGCATCCAAATAAAAAGTTTTCATGTATTGTATTGTATATTTCATGTTTTAGAAGGCAATGGGCCGGGTATGAGTTCTTCATTGCATGACAAGAATGAATCGAAAGATGCACGGTGATGTAGCTATATCGGGCACGATCGAGGGGGGGGGGTGAGCTTGGCCGGGTGTCCTCGAAAAACGAAGAAAAACGAGATCGAGAGAAATAAGAAGAAGCGAGAGAGATGCGAGAGGGAATGTGAAGTGGCAAGAAGATGAAAGACCCTTCCACATAATTGAGCTCACCTATTTCATTAACCTTACTGTTTGTTACCCCCGTCCCCCCCCCCCCCCCCCCCCCCCCCCATGAAGCCCGAAACCTTCTTTTTTGTATCCTATTTATTTGCCAGTCACTGCACCGTACGAGATAACGGTACGCAGATAATAGTATACGATATATCTCCTTTTTTTTTCCTGACGTAAATACATTGCATTGTAATTGTGTACGTTAGATACCAGTAATTCGCATATCAATCGCATAGTGTAGTGAAACGTATGTAAACGTCGAAAAGACGACAACTATCTACAATTTTGAGAAGTTGCAGTGAACAAGTGGTATCTTGGTCAATTCTGATAGAAATTTTAGAACTTGTGGACCATGTCTGATTCAGAAGATGAAGCTAGGGATAGGGGAAAACAACTGAAAATCGTCGTTGTTGGTGATGGTGCGTCGGGAAAGGTAAGCAGATATAGCCTAGGCCCTATACCTAGGCCTAGCTCCTAGGCAGAGAAATATGGCGAGCCAGCGCCAGCGCGGACGGCACAGGACATGCTGGCTAGCTGGTACTGGTAGCTTTGAGGAGGTAGACCAGGCCAAGGCCCAAGCCAAGGGCAAGACCAGGGCAAGACCAGGACCCGAATCCTCATGCAGGGTCATTAATCAAATCATGGCAATAGACACGAAAATCAGTTTATTTACTAGTTTGGACATCAGCGATAGTGTAGTCTACTGTCTAGGTCTAGAGTCTACTTTCGTATAATTTTTTTTTACCCGTAACGAAAGGCGTAATTACGCGTAATTAACTCCGATCTGACTTGGAGATTACTAGAATCTAGACATCTCTACTAAGAAAATGGAGTCGGGCTAACTCAGACCCGGGGACAACTTGGCCCCGCTGCAAAAACAGTCAGTTTTTGCAGGTTTAGGGTTAGGGTTATTAGATCTAGATCTATATTTTCTTCATAATAAGATATTTTTTCTGGCGAACAGAGCAACAAGACCAAGCTCTGTAATTATTAGGATCTATCTGTCCAGTAGTGCCGTGTTTGTGCCATCGAACTGGATCGACCAAATCAATTGATTCATAATATATTTATGCAATATTTTTTCCCGTAACATGAGAGTAATTTTCATAGTTTCATAGGTCTACTATTAATTAAATGTAATGTTAACTGTTATTGTATAATTGTTTTAAATGGGGGCACGCTACAAGAGTCCTATCTCGCACCCCGGGGCAACGTGTCTGACACGGCCGGTTGTAGCAACTACTCCCAAGATCAAGATTACATCAATCTTGATCTAAGGAGACACGACAATAAGATAAGATATTTTGAGTAGTGTCCCAAGAGCGAAGGTACTCCGTACTTGGTCAAATTTTTGTACACAACAAACGGGAGAGTTACTGTGTTTTTTAAGTTGTGTAGATGCAATCTGTCATTGAGGTTGAAAAAAATCTCCTGAAGACTTTGATGCATGTTTGTCTGAATTTGACTTTCAGCACTGTTTTGCAACTTTACATTTCAACATGTATCCATATTTTTTAATTTAAACATGATTTTCCTTCTACAGACATCTCTAGCGACACGTTACTCCCAGGAACAGTTTGGCAAGCAATACCAACAGACTGTGGGTCTTGACTTCTTTCTCAAGAGAATATGCATTGCTGGTATGTATTATGTAGACATAATATTACTGCTATTTATGCAGGGGGACAGTTTTAGGTATACAGATACTACATGCTTTATTAGGAATTTATTGTTTTGTACGTCACTCGTATTTTTTTTAACAATATAAGGACTGTTGTGAATCAATATAAGATCTAAACATGTTTTATTTCTACATCTGAGTAATGTTTAGTGTGAGCAATTTCCTAAAGCCATTATTATCTGTTAAGGATTTACCAGTATCTTATTAAAGTTATCTTACCTAATTTTTCCCCCAATTAATAGCATTGACTTCAAAGTCAGTAAGAGACTGAAAAAAGTATATGATATTCAATTCTACGACAATATGAAAAAGTATTTGTCATTTTGGGTATTTCAATATTAGTTTTGCTTTTGTATCACAATTGCAATAATTGATGTAAGTTGACTTTGATTGTGGTATGTAGTTTTAAAAAATAATTATGTATCAATTTCTTCTGAAGTTTGAACAAGCTATGAATGTTTTCTTCTTGCCTGTCCTTCCAGACAACACTCATGTTTCTTTACAAGTTTGGGACATTGGTGGACAGACGCTCGGAGGAAAAATGCTGGAAAACTATTTATATGGAGCTCATGTAAGTGAAAGCTTAGACACTGCTTGAAGATGCTTTTAGTTTTTTTTTTTTTTTTAGTTTCTCATTCATTGAATTTTGTTGTTGCTGCATAGTAAAGAAAATGCTCTGCAGTTATACAAGTTATAACGATAATCAGCAGCAATTTGAGATCAGGTAAAATAGTACTACACATGTATTACATGATGCATATATATGATATAGAAAATGCTCTGCATTTTTGCAAATTGTGATAATCATCACAAATATTAGACTGGTATTTAATGATCTATTTAAAATTATATTTATTGCATCATTGCAATCTGAGTAAAACTTAAAACTTATATTTGGAGTGGAATATGTATATTAACGTTTTTTTTAACTCTTTGTCTGCGTCTCTGCGAAGGATTGAAATGCTAGACTGCCGCATGTACACATTATATTGCATTGGTTCACCGTTTGTTCTGTTGTCAACTGAATCAGATGAAGAGTCAATGCTTTCAATGATAAATGACATTTCCTATCTTGTTGTTGCTTTCATACAGGGAGTGTTATTGGTGTATGATATCACTAATTACAGCAGCTTTGAGAACGTCGAGGACTGGTATCAGAAGCTAAGGGATGTCTGCAAAGATGCAGATAAGTTCCCTCATGTTGCACTCGTGGGTAATAAAGGTATGTTGGTAATCATGAATTATTCTAACTGTCAAATATGTTTACTTGGCAGGTGAAAGCTTAGAGTCATTGGCCCGAATTCAAAAAGGAGGTTTGAATTTAACCCATGGTTTAAATCTTCATTTACATAACCCATGGTCTAAAATTAGCACGAAATAAGCATGACACAGTCAGAGGTCCAATATTAGACTCGCGCAAGGCAAGGTACGTTTATTTTGCGCTAATTTTTAAACTATGGGTTATGTAAATGAGGGTTTAAACCATGGGTTAAGTTAAACCTCCTTTGTGCATTTGGGCCATTGTGCTATCACGGCTAAGAAGTCTTATTTGTTAATTTTATACTCTTTTTATTCTCAAAACATATTTTTTTTAAGTACCAATCACCTGTTAAAGAAAACAATGTGTTTTCACCTTGAATGTGTACGATCAACCTCAATGAACAGGAGTCATGCCGGACCAAATATTGTCGGTTTAAACAAAGGGCAGCCCGTTTTTAGTTCTGTTATGATTGCAGTTCCTTATTACAGATTTTAGAGTTTCAAATGAACAGTTAGTTGCCGGACCATTACTTATTGTTATTTGTTAATCTCTTTGTTTCTTGAAAGCCGACTTGGAGCATATGAGGACAGTGAAAGATGAGAAACATCAAAAGTTATGTCAAGAGCACAACATGTCCAGCCATTTTGTCTCTGCGAAGACAGGTGATTCGGTAAGTCAAGTGGACAGTGTCTTCTTTGCCTCTCAACTTTAACACACACATTATCATTTGGATATCAATTTGAGTATAACATGAATATACAGTATACCCCAGACCGAGTTACTGTATCTACAGGTTAGTACTTATGACAGGTTAGCTTTTCAGCTGACCAGAAAAATTGGTATAACTGGTATAATAGAGTACATGAATTACCTTCTACATGTATCAATTAAACATCTCACAGTTTGCTTGCTTAAACATGTGAAAAGTGATTATGTATGTTTATATGCAAATATGTGTTTATGATTTGCAAAATGCTTACTGGTATTGCTTCGTCTTTATATTGCATCATGGAATAAATACGAAAGTTAATACAAAAGATATAATAGTATAATGTTGAAAATATAGGGAAGAATCAAAAGTTTAAAACAATAGCAATATCTGCTTGTAATTGATATTCTTTTGTAAAACACAAGGGTATTGAAAATATTTCAATAATTTTGCCTACCCATGAAATATGTTTTGAAGCATTTGCTACGTGTATATGTCCCTGTATCACACACAAGGCCTTTCATCATTATACATTTAATACTTTAATGAAGGATTTGGCAGCAGAAGTGAAATTCTCTATTATATTAGTGACTCAATTTTAATCTATTGCTTTTGATGGTACATCTCTGCCATAAAGGAACTAAATAATTGAAAGATTGATCTAAATGTAAACTGATTTAATGGTCTTTAAGTCTAATACTGATGTGTTAATGTGATATATAAGAAGTTGTGGCATATACATGTACATATACATCATTATGATGGAAATGAAATATTAAATTATTGATATGATAAATAATTCCTAATTCAATTGTCAGTCTTATATATGATACCTGAAGGTGATTCAGTTGGCTATGAGTAAAGGCAAGTACACTTGCAATAATTGTCCTTTTTTAAAATTCTTTCATGCTTCTTGGTAGTTAACAATCAATTTTTGTGTTTTCTTTCCTCATCTGCCATCATAACTAATGATAATAAACTTTTTTTCTTTCTTGGCATGCAGGTTAATTTATGTTTCCAGAAAATAGCTGCAGATATCCTGGGTATCAAACTGACAAAAGCTGAAATCCAAAACAACACTGTATCCTTTGTACTGTCATTTTATTGTGGTGATAGTTTATACGCGCTAACTTTGTAACATATTAAATCAAAGAAATCTGAAAAAGAGAGGGAGGGAGCATACATAAAGGAAATAGTAATGGAATTCAATACACAAGGCCTCTTGATATTCTGTAAAACATTGATGAATTAGTGTAATGATAACATTATGACAGTATCGGGACAACTGCCCCTGGAGTCTGGACAATAATCGTTGGACAACATCCCCCCCTCCTCTTGTGTAGTTGTGTGGGGATAGTAGTCCTGGGCAGTATGGGGTAGGTCTTTTTCAGATTGGAGTTGTCCATTGAAGATTGTCCAGGGAGTACTGTAACTGTCCTAATATTCCAGTGCTTCAATCTATTTCAAAATGGAGATGAAAGTAAGTCTCTAAAAGTTGTCATGAAAAAATTATACATATATATTGTGTGGAAATTCTTATGCTCTTCTTAAAGACCTCTTTTTAAGAAACAGAAATAGATGACCCTCTACAGAAACTCTCTCCAGGCATACACTTATTATTTCCTTGACTCTAGTCTTCCCAATCCAGCGAGTGGTAAAAGCTGAAGTACTGAAAGCCCGGGAGGACCCTGTACCGAGACCGATGTCATCTCACACACGGAGTTCAATGTGCTCTGTCATGTGACGCTCATCGATGTGTTGGTAGACTTTTGAAAGCTAAGAAAATCCAACTGTGGCTAACCATCGTGTTATTTGATCCTTCTTTGGATGAGGCAACTTCACAAGAGGAGAATGATTGGCAATGGCTTGCTGTTGTGTTGCTTGATGAAATGAAGCATCCAGCCTTCACTATTGGATGTCCTTTTGCTAGACTGCAACCAAGGTCATCATGGATATCGTCATTGTTATCTTCTTGTCATCATCATCGTCAACACCATCATCATGATCATCATCAACATCATCATTATCACCACCACCACCATCATCAACATCATCATCAACATCATCATCATCATCATCATCATCATCATCACCCTTATCAGGGATTCCAGCTTTCATACTCTTGCCTAATTTCAGGCTCTGTCACCTCTCTGTTTCATGATTTATATTGTACACAACATGTTAGGTTCATCGTGTAAAGCTATATGGTTTCCCTGCCCCTTCAGTCATCATCATCATCATCATTATCATCATCGTCTCCATTTTAATTATGATTACCCACTACCACCAGCACTTCTACTGCCACTAAAATAAATCATCATCATCATCATCATCCTAATCATCATCATCGTCATCTTAGCCAGGCCCATTAGAGGATGCTGGGAGCTATCTGATCATTTTCACCTTGAAACCCTAGCAGCTCACAGTGATTGGATAACAGGAGTACTCTTAGGGGAGTGGAGATGGTGCACACTTTACAAGATTTGTTTTCCTTTACAGTAAGGGGATAGATCAGATGATTTATGTTGTAATTAATAACGTCTTTATTCTTTTGTCTATATTAAGCAGTTAATGAATGTCAAAAGAACTAAGTTGCATTCCAGTTTTCATGTGCCATATGGAAGAGATGATGTTCATTTTGTTCAATTTATTTTTTAATTACAAGAAATTTATTTTATAAATTTTAGATGTTGAGAATATTTTCCATGCGCAAAAAGATATGGAATGATTGAAGAGCTGATTTGTAGTAGCATAACTTATTGTATTCTGGAAGAATATCAGAATTGTTATTATAATGACCGTTTTGGTTGTAATAAAGTATAAAAGGATCTCTGGTCATAATACACTGCGTACTGTACAACATGCATGTCCCCTTTTATCCCCACCATAAAACCAAAGCCAATACTCTTTCTTTTTTTCTGTCATTAATGTTTCATTGTTGTGTGTATTCGATCTTATTCTGTAACGTATTCTAGTATGTGTACCTTTGATTTTTATTCTGTGTGCAATTTCACTCTTCTTGGTTCATGATAAAGTATCACACTTTGTGTTTGAAACTTTGAATCGATTTCAAAGTACTGTTGATGATTTGAGCCTCAATTGTACTATAAGTTACGGCATCATGTATTAGCGTTGAGCTTAAAAGAGCAAACTGCGTAAGTACTTCAATTGACTGCATACCTTGCACATACATGTACTTGAATATGATCTGAGGACAGAGCCATATTCTGACTTGAGATGTACATGTATCATTGTAGTACTATTCACTAAATTATCTTTGTGTGTGAAAAGTTGATAAACAACAAATGCATGGACCATTTATCAATATTGGATTGAAATTTAAATTCAGAGGGTTTTCTTTGAATATATGTAAATTGAATGAAAAATTTCAAATTGTTCATAGCATTATTTTACTAGTATTTGACTAATGTTCAAGCTTTATGGGTATTCAGACTAGATACTGCTCTCCAGCACTCTTTAATGAAATAGCATTGGATAACATAGTAGGAGCTGCTATCAGAGCCCTGTTTTATAAAGTGTTACAGTTGATTTGAATCAATCACAACCCTTTTCAAGATTTCAAGATCATTGTAGATCGGTGGTTCAAGACCCAGGCCGAGGGTTGTCATTATCTTTGGTTTAAATTCCTTTTTCTTGTAAGTTTTATTACTTTTCATGTGAATTGTACTTGAAATCACTGCACTCGAAGAGACAGGATACATGCATGTGTTGATCTCTGAGAATCTGAAGTGTTCACTTGGTAAAATTCCAAACTATCACAGTGTGCAGAAGCCTGCAGATTGACTGGAAATATACCCCCCTCTTCTGTTTATTTAGAACAATGATGCAATCACATGCCGATGTTGAGTTACCCATACGTGTACTATTCTCCCCATCTATTGAAATGGGCATAAATTGATTTGGTTTAAGATTGCACTGAGTTATGTCTTTACTTTCTAGGAAAAGCTTTACCATTCTCCAGTTTGGGTGATTCTTAACTTGTCATAAAAGTACATTTTTAAAGATCCCCCCCCCCCTTTTTAAATATGTTTAGGTATCAATGTACAAATATGGGGAGAGGAGATAATATTTTTCACTTCAGGTACACTTGGTGTGTATATGAAGAAGAAAAAACTATTAACAAGTTCTGACTTGTATAAATAGAGACACTTGTAAATATATGAAAATATGTTATTATTATGTGTACATACTAGAAATCTTTATGAAGTCTTACAAATTACAAAAATGTGTAAAATTATGAGAAATAATTTTATTGGTGTGATGATTATTGTATATGAGTTCATGTAGTAGTGTATGTTTTTTGTTTGCAACAATGTAATGAAAGTTCCTTACAAGTTTGGTGTGTTCATCTTGAATGCCATGATTGTGTGGTGCAGGGGTTTTCTTCTCAAAATACAACTTCTTGTGGGCATTTTTTGAGCAAGGGCGCTCAACATGCTTAGCTCAGCTCACCATATAATAGCATACTCATTCTTTTGTTATATTTTTAAACATGCTTCATTGGCCATTGCTAATGATTTTAGATTTTCTTGAGTCTGACTTCCATACGCTTCTGATGAATGTATCAAAATAGCTAATTGAGATCTAAGTGCATGAATTGAAAAAGAATATTGTATGAGTATGCTCAATAAATGGTGAATTGATCAGATTTTTTTTGAATGGGTGGTCAAGGCCCATTATTAGGGAATAAAATTTGAAGTTTGGTACATGCCAATCTTGTATCAGACTTATACATACAAGTGCAACATCAAGTTCAAATACAAAACCAAATAATGTGAAGAGGACATACCTGGACAATGTGAAGATAAATCCTAATACATGATGTCTTGTGATGGTTTGGGGAAATGAAAGTGCAGAGAAGTTTATATTTTAGAGTTTTTTTTATCGTCATGATAGACTTGTTTGTGAATTAGAATGCAAAGTTTGATACTGTGAGGGTTGTGCAAGTCACTCTGACTTTGGTCTCGTCTCATTTTGAAGACTCTTATTCTTGTACTGTTATTTTTCCACATGTCACTTGTGTATTTGTAATAAAAACAACCGATAAATCATCACTATTTTGTCTCCTCTATTTTGTATTGAAAATTCTCTTCAGTTTGTATTGAAAGATATAGAAGTTCCACTCTCAAACTTTATTTCAATACACCTCTCAAACTCATCACCGATATCTCTTAATATCATTGTGTAATACTGAATATAAATGTATGCCTTTGTTCCTAACCACATTGCATCAAAATCACACCTGATGTTAACACAAGTTATCTTACAAGGCTACATTCTTCATCATCTGCTCACCTTCAACTAGCCCCTCGTCCCTGCTTTCACAACCCTCTATGGCGATCATGCCTTCTCTGTTGGTGCTTCCAAACTCTGACTGGACCAATCTTCCACTCCATGTCCGTGAATCCCCTACTCTTGAGACTTTTAAACACCGACTACACACCTACCTTTTGAACACACAGTAAATAACCAAATTCTTCGCACATGTTCTTAAAATTTGCATAATTCATGTAATTTTGTCCTTGTTATATAATTTGCTATTTTGTTACTCGATTTTTGCACTCTTGCAAACAATGCCTCCTGTTCATCCGCATGAACACATACCACACAAAAATGATACCAAATGATTTGGGATAAAACACTCTTTCATAAGATGTATAATAATTAACTATTCATAGATGATTTTTAAGATAATTAGCAATTTCCTAGGTGTTAACTTTTTTTTTTGACTCGCACTGTATAGCACATTTTCATGTCATGTTATCATGTATATTGTTTGAGATTCTCATTAACAGTTGTATTTTTCAAGTAAAGTGCTTAGAAAAAAGTATGTTAAGCGCTATATAAATGTTAACTATTATTAGTATTATTGTTATTATTACAAAAGAGTTTAAGTATCGTACAATGGGTGAATAGGAGCAAAGTTGGTCAATTTCTTTTAAATATCTAGGAATAATACTTTCTCTTTTCAATTCAATTTTCATGATAAGGAATAAAAAATAAAAAAGGGTCTACTTCATTACTTAAGATAAACGACTCGAAATTTGGTTCCTATCTATCCCGTTCAATCTTACAGGGAGCAAAATTATGTGACCAATTCTACAGAGTACTGTTAAATAGTATAAAGATGGTTATCAATCTTCAAACTCAAATATACTTAATAAAATCAAATGAATTACAAATGAAGTACAAATAAACAAAACAAACTGTATATATGAAGTTTATTATTCCATAATCTAATTTTGACAAGCAAGAGTTAGTGCTCTAAATATATACACAGTACAAGCATTAAAGCTCTCTTATTTAATATTCTTGTACAAAATTTCTAGATAATTTTTTTTTAAAGACATGAAATCACTCTGAATGTTCATGATTTGGAATGGTATGGAATCAGTTAAATCCCTGAGTGTTTTCTGGTGGTTACAGTACCAATTATCCTTTGCGATAGGTGCTCCATAAATCCAATTCTTCTTCTTACTAAACATTATAGCCTCCACTCCCACATAAGTTGCAAATAAAACATAAAATCCACTATATTTATAAATTTTTTGAAATGGCATGAGGCAATTTCATGAATGTAAAAGCAGAGCCCATTAAACATTCTCACTAATCAGAGTGTTGCATTACCGAGGTACACAAATAATGTGATGTGCACAATTAACAATTATTGTGCCACTGTGTTTTTGTTTGTTTCCTTAGTTTGGTTGATTATTTGTTTTTTGTAAGCAATTCAGCACCTTATGTCGGCATGAGACTTTTTAGAGGAACAGAACAAAGATGGATCAAAAGATATAATAATAAACACAGAAATAGATGGACAGGGAAATTTAACTACATAAAAAGACATGGGTATAGTCGTAGAGAGAAAAAAGTAAAATAAAAGCTCTTTCAGATATGTTGCGGTATGTCTTCTTTTTCTTCTAGTGTCTCTCTGTAACTTAAGCCTTTATTCTGCATCTACTAATTCCAATGCTTGTCTTGTCTTCTTATTTTCAGAGTATATGACGAGTTCATTTGATATCTTCTGCACAAACAGATTTGTTGTGATGTACAACATCAATTCTATTGCAAACATTAGGAAAAATAAAATCTTTATCTCTTACAAAAATTTACAAAACATCATATAAAAGGTATAAGGATTGATAACTTAGAACTATGATGGTATCTATACTTCTATATTAATACCATCTCATAGAAATCGTATTTCTATAAGCAAATTTTGTGGAATGATTCAATCAAGATTACACATATTCAACGTAACATAGCGATTGCCTTGCTTTAAGTAGTTGTCTTTTGCACAAAATGTATTTTTTGAAATGCAATAAATTCCTTCATTGGGCCTCAGACGATTATTGTGTCACTAATAATTTTATAAACTGGCAAGATTTCAGCTATAATCATTTTTGTAAAATTGTGGAGTAAATTTACAATATCCTTAGAACAATTCCTGAAATAAAACTACATTTCAAAGTCAGTGATGGATTGGTAAAAATAACAAAAAAATAGATGAAAATTCTTCCATCATCTTGAATAATATCTCCAGTACCGGTATCTAATAACTTTCATATATGTTCAATTCTCGACATGATACACTCATGGTTTACCACTTCATTGTGCAAACCACCTCGGTGTCTAGAATTTAAAAAAAAATATGAGCTACAATATGAACTTGCATAATAAACCTATACATGATTTGTTTCCTGGTATCAGATAACCTTCATCAATGGACTTTGTATTTATAATTAAAAAAGAAATTGCAGTTAATCCTAAATTATATGGTATTAATACAATTTAGGCCATGTCTTCTGATGAATTGCATTTGATCCTTATTGATCACAAGACGTCCAATCAATTGCTAATAGATACACAGTTGTGATTGATATCAAGTTACAATCAATTTGAATTTATTGCAAATATTTAAAAGACAGGGCTTTGGGGCCCATCATGTTAAGAGCTGCAATGAATTCAAATCAATCATAACTTGATATTGATCGCAACTGAATACTTGAGAGATAGCAGATACAGTCAAACCTGCTTTGATCTAATGCAAGTTAACATTTAATATTTCTTTAATCTTAAGTATGTTGAATATTAATTTAAATTATTTGTATGCGCCTTGAGCATCTCTAGAGATGGATATCTTGCGCTTTATAAATATTGTTATTATTATTATTATTTTTAATGACCACCTGTCTACAAAGACCATTTTTTTTTCGTTTCCCTTGAAAATGGTTTCTTATTGAAACATGAACTAAAGGAACCTGTCTACAAAGACCACTTTTTGTGTTTTCCTTGGGCGGTCGCTATAGACAGGTTTGACTGTAGTACATTTTTTAATGGTTAGGACTTGTGATTGGCTTGGACCAATTGCAAATCTTTATCAGACGGGCCCCCGGAACAAAAGTTGTGAATTAGATTGGATTATTGACTAAGTAAAGTAGTAACTTGGACCCTGCCGTCCATGGATCCACTCAAGCACACTCCGGTGTTAAGCGTTGTACACCAATCGACACTGACGACAGGTGTTCGGTGTCCAAGGATGGTTAGTGTGCGTAGCATCCCTTTCTCTTTGTTAAGCTGAGGAGAGAGATGGAGAACACAAAGATATTTCAATTGCTAAATGGGATTTATTATTAAGTGACAATCAACACTTTTTATTTCTGTTATCCAATGTACCCCCAGTCCCCCCACCCTAATCCATCATCATTATCTTTTAAATCAGACATAATTTTAATTAATGTTTTAAAAGGCATTGCAAGTGCAACTGTTTGACGATCATCATCATCTCCACTACCACCATCATTATTACCTTCATCATCACTAGCATCATTATCACCACCATCGTCACCCTCCCCATCATTATTAGCATTCTAACCATTATCATCATCATCTTCACCATCATCATCATCATCATCATCATCATCACCCTCATCATCATCATCACCCCCACTTCTAGCTCAACTGCCAAGAACATCACTTCTATTAATTGTCAACACCATCAACAACTCAATCCCAATCATGCAATATCATCACCACTACCACCACCAACACAATCACCATCACTTTTACTAGCATCACCACCACCACCAACACAATCACCATCACTTTTACCAGCATCACCACCACCACTACCACCACCAACACAATCACCATCACTTTTACCGACATCACCACAACCACCACCACCACCAACACAATCACCATCACTTTTACCAGCATCACCACCACCCCCACCACCACCACCAACACAATCACCATCACTTTTACCAGCATCACCACCACCACCACCACTCTCATCATCACATAAAGCAACCATAATCATCCTCCATAACTGAGCTCTCATCTCTCTTCCTTTCTTCACTGACCTTGTATATGACCCCTCCATGTGGAGCACATGTCAGTACGTAGTTCCCACTGGAATCAAAAGCAAAGAGCTTTCCTCTTGGGTTCTGCTGCTGCCTATATCCACCAAAACCTGATACCACGAACGGACCGGTAGCTCCGTCGTGGATGGGCATATCCATCAGCTTCTGTCCCACTTTGTGTATACTCCATTCAGTATACTATAAAACAAATGGTATACCGGTATATTACAGTACATAGAATATAATCAACGTAGGCCCAACACCTAAACTACTCTACATCAATGGAACTGTTCAAAGATACAGTTTCAATCAAAAATGCTTTAACATCAGAGATTGTGAATGAAGGAATTTGAATTCATTGAAATAACATCTTCACAAGGTATAATGACATTTTGTTACAGATAATAAACAAACAAAAAGTAATCATAGCAGTTCTTGTTTGTTTTCACATTTCTCCATTGCCTACAAAACTATATCTGTGTATAGGGAAAGATAAAGAGAAAATATGGCCAATTAAGAACAAGTGTTGAGTAATGGTATAAGGATAAGAGTTGAAAGAATGAGTGTTCTGATCTAAACTACACCGGGCCCCATCGGGCAGAGCTGAGGATCGAAATGGGTCATAACAAAAAATATTGCAAAAAAAAAAAAATTGTAAAATTATTTACTTTTCCTGCATCAAAGAGAACTGTTGCTGAGCTAGCGCCATGAGCGTCCCTGGACGGTGTGTGCGCTCTATAAGTTTACACTATTATTATTATTTATTATTATTATTATTATGAAGCAATGTCTGCGTTTTGGAAACTATTATCCTACATGTAGAGGTGTGGTGGTCGAGTGGATATGTCACCTGACTGTCGATCACAAGTTCAGCGATTTGAGTCCCGCCGGGCACTAATGTCCTTTGGCAAAACATTGATGTACATTTGCCACACTTAACCCAGGTGATGTAAATGGGTACCTGGCAGGAATTAATTCCTTGAAATGCTAGAGCGCCCTAATGGCAACCGTGCTAAATCCAGGGTAATTATCAGGAGCGCCAGGAGTGTCAAGTTTGACAGACATAAGCACTATACAAGAACCCACTATTATTATTATTATGTAGCTTTAGCACCTGCTGATATTAACAGTGCATTGCAGGGAATAAATCATAACAGGTGCACCTGGCTTAAGAAAGACAAACGTAGATGAAAGCCTTGTTATGGGATACATACACATCCTGACACCAGGACCCCCGTTTCACAAAACTTGTCATCAGTCACAAATGACAGTTTTTGTTATAAGCTGCTGAAATCCTTGCTTCTGATTGGTTATCAACAGATTTGTCACTAAATTTTGTCATTTGTCAATGAAAAAAGGCCTTGTGAAACAGTACCCAGAATTCAAACTACCACTGTTTCTATTGGAAGTCAAGTGAATGACCCACCACGGAATGGCATTCCAGAATAATGTTTTCTTAATATCCAAGATGAAACGGTTGCCATGACAAACCAAAAGGACTGAAAGAGAAATGCTTACCTTCCCATCTGATCCCATGCTATAGACAGAGGTCTCTGCTGGACTGAACTGAGTAGCATACACTTGACCCTGGTGTGCTCTCCAACTCAACAAACACTCCTGTCTTTGGATGTCTGAAATAGGAATTTTAGAAGTACTCTTGAAATTGGAATTACACAAGAACTTTCAGAAGTGTTACAGGCAGCAAAACACATATAATCAATTAAAGGGTAAAGTTAAATGTTTGAAAAGCAAAAGTTCATTCAACAATTAGTGCCTAATTCTTTCCCTGCAAAGAATGTGGTTGTCAATGGCATCTTCATCAGGGATATGCATTGAAATCTTAAAATTGGCAACAACTAATACAATGCAAATTATTGATTTGATGTTGAACTTGACAATTCTTAGCTGCAATCTGTAACTATCATTCAAGTATTTTCATTGTTGAAAATTTGACAAAGATAAAAATGATGCATTCATCTGACCTTCAATCACACACAAAATAATGAATCTTTCATGTACTTTTAGTGTTGCCAATTCAAAGAGGAAAGTTTATTGATTCTTCCTAGCTGAAATAACTCACCAAATAATCGGACCATTCCATCCCCAGCTCCTGTGACAAGCAGATTACCGTTGTGATTGAAGGAGGTACAGTTTATACAACCAGCACTTCTTGCCAGCGGAAGCTCTTTCTGCAAACATAAACAAAAGATATAATGCATTTGATTCATAACTTTTCAAAAACAACCAACTATTCTTACAAAAATCCACTTATACACAAGCAACAACAGAAAAAACAGCTAGAAAAGTGTTAGATATAGTAAAACTATGAGCATGATTCTTAAAATTATTGATTAATCTCTCATCGTACACTATGCACATCTATTATCAATCATCTTGTAAAATTATAAATTATCTGTCATGTTTCAATTCATGGCTTATCTTAAGGATTCGATTTTTGAAGGTAGAAAACCAAGGTATATGCCCAAATGTATGATTCACTTAAGACACCTGCAGATTTTGATATTACAGCATTCCACAAACAACAATATACAGCAATCTTTTCTTTGTAAATTTTATATGATAACAACTGATATTAGATAAAATATTAAAGATACGTCATAGCTATCCCTGCCAGGTCAAATTATAGCAATGACAGAATGTTATGTAATTCTGTTAAAGGTAATACAAAGTTTTGGTGATATTTCAACAGGATTGGATTATGAAATTTCAAATTTGCATTACCATTGTCATACCTAGTGTTAGAATAAGCAACTTTGAAAAAAATTGGGCTCTAAAACGCTAAGGATTTAAAGAAATTAAAATATCAAATTTATTGGTGCTCTCGATAAATTTCAAATAGCACCTATGGCCACACAATAGTAGCTGCGACCATGGAAATCTCGGAATATGCAGTTCTGATATATAATTTCATAACAGGAATAGAAAATTGGTTGATTTCAGTAAAAAAAAAACATTGTTTTGAAGCTAATTTCAACCGTGACGACAACCATTGAATATTGTAGGATCGCATATGCTTCAAATATGTTCATTTGAACCAAATTCATGACCCCAACTTTGTATTACCTTTAACATTATAATTTCTTACATGTAATTTGAGGGTCTTGAGATCCCAGGTGGTGAGTTTGCACGCCCCATGGAGAGGGGAGCCTGGCTTACTGAGATCAGATCCCCACTCTGCTACTTGGCTCGCTGATGAACAGACGAACGTGGTACCACTGGGGTTGCATGCAATGGACACAACTCTGTCAAAGAGAGAGAAAGAGAGAGAGAGAGAGAGATGGAATGAGATATATTGATATTGCTATCACTAAGGGGACATTATTTAGTACATGTTTCTCTATGTGCTAATTGCCCAACAATGACAGAGTGAAAAAATGTGTTACAAAGTGTGGATGACTACTAAAGGTCACTCCTGCAGGTCAAGTGCCTAACAGCTGCTTGACTACCTTGTATCTTCTTATTGCTATGTATTCTTACAGATAAAAAGACTTGTTATAAACCAAAGGCTATAATTCTTTCTTCAAAAATAATTCTTCTGCTGAAATCCAGTTTTAATTTGACGATACAGATTGGTGGGATGTCAGAATGTCTTACCTAGGAAATCCTGCGTCCATCTCAGCTTCTTTGATAGGTTTCTTTCCATCACAGTCATAGAGCTTGATAGAACCAACTGAACTGCCAAGGATTAGCTGGGGGTAAAAAAAACATACCATTTTGTCAACATGCGTCAATCATTCCACATACTGTAAAATCAGAAACTTTTGGGACATGAAAAGTGCAAATTTGGAAATGGTTAGACCTGTGAAAGTTTCACGCTGCACAATGATTCCATCACAACTGACAAAAACATACAATTTAATAAATAATTGTCGTTTACAAGGAAAACCAAGATATTTAGATCACTATCTGATCTAGTGTGTGATTAAACATCATACTTAAAAAATGACAAATGATGGCAAATATGATATGATAAACTCACCATTCTATCTGTCTTAGGGACCCATTCCAGAGAAAGGAGAGGTGCTTTAAACATTATTGTTGCTAGGGTGGTTGGATTAGGCGTTGTCTTCCAAACTCTGATAAGAAAACAAATTATATTCATAACAAAAATTCAATATTGTACAGAATGCACAGTAGCCTGGTTTAATGAACTGTGCTTTCAAACTTTGTGTACTGGTATCAATATTCAAATGTTGTTTATACATTATCTAAATAGATAAAATGGATTATAATACTACACAAACCTCTGTAAACTTATCCTGATTTAAGAATAGCAGCTCTACTATATCATATCTCTTAAAATAAATTGAAATTCAAAGAGCCATGATGATGAGTGGTGTGGAACTGTCCAAAAGAAAGAACACAAGGGAGCTCAAGGAAAGATTGGGTCTGGAAGAAACTATGGTGGAAGTAGTAAAGAAATGCGAAATGATATGGATGGGCAATGTGTTGAGAAATGAAGATGACGAACGTAGATTTTATGGAAAGATATGGTAAAGAAAGAGAGCAGTAAGGTGGGTCTAAATGAGGAGGATGCTCAAGACAAGAAGAAGTGGAGGAGGAGGGGGGGGGGTATCCTTGTGCGAGAGTCAGTAACAGATTAACAAATGATGACTTTAACCCATTATGATGATGATGATGATGATGTTAACAGGAAGAACAGGAAGAATATAAGGTGAATGCTTCATGCTTAGAGTATCAACACAATTGTGTTTCAATTGTGACTAGACTTTCCTACCATCTAAAAAAATACAAAGATTGAAAACAATTTTTCTCTAGAGAATGGTTAGGAGTCAATCCCATTTTGGTAATCAAATTGGCAATGCTTACTTGACTACTCCATCGATATCCATGCTAGCTACCGACGTCGAAGATGGTGAAAATCTACTGTATGTAATAGAGGAATGGTGCTCTGTGTACTCATCTTGACTCAAGATCAGGAATGTTCCAAGGCTTTCTTCTTCTCCTAAATGAGAGGAATTCAAAGGTAAAATAGATATGAAACATTCATACATAATTGCAAACTGGTGTTCCAGCGGTAAGTGTGCACCAAAGACAAACTTTGTCACTACTTCAATTCCTAATCTCTACATTGGACCCACCACTGTCCATTACATTAATCTTGACACTCAAGTTAAACCTGAATATCAAAACCTAATCTCTACCTACATATATCGTTTAAATAAAGCGTGGAGCAAAGGTTGTAGGAGCAAATCTGGTTACACTTCTTAGTAAGTCAAAATAACATAGTACTACTTTAAAATATTTCTTTTCGGGCAATGCTGCCTTGTTTTAAAAAGAAAATGACATGCATGGAGAACAAACAAGTACATCACAAATGATATTGGTAAGAAAAATTGGAAAAAGTATGTCTTGGGCATGGTAAAAAAGTATGACGAGGGAAAAGTCTGTAATTTGCAAATGCAGACAAAGAGAGGATCCAACAGAAAGTGTACTATCTGCTATAGAAAATGGATAGTCACACTTAATGTACATGTCCTCCGTTGAGAGCCAGAAGGGTGTTAATTCCTGTACTTTACACACATTTCATGCCCTACTGGCTCTCAACAGATGGCGTAAAGACATTAGTAATCACAATGTCAATGGTTCTAATCAAGATTGAATGTAGAGGTGTCATGGTCAAGTGGATATGTAACCAGACTGTGGATCACAAGTTCCGTGGTTTGAGTCCCGTCCCGGCATTAATATCCTTTGGCAAGACGTTAATCTACATTTGCCATACTCAACCTAGGTGATGTAACTGGGTACCTGGCGGTAGTTAATTCCTTGAAATTCTAGAATGGTGTGTTGGCAGCCATGCTAAAGCCGGGGTAATAACTATGGAGCGCCAGGAGTGTCAAGTCTGACAGACGTGAGCGCTATACAAGAACCCACTATTATTATTATTATTAAAGAACAAATACCATCTTATTTTACCTGGAAAGAAAGTAGAGCTTGGCGACGGCTTCTTAGAGACATTAGGAGGTTGAGATCCATGTGAGGGAGAACCCTGACTTGCTTCAGGTTTCGAAGAAACGAAGCTTGACAATTCAACCTCCTTTACACCACTGCATAATAAAATTACATTTTCTTAAATCAAAATATTCATTTCACAAGAATAAACTTTCAGTAAAAGTATGGTTGAAATATGGGGTGGGGAGAGAGGAACGGGCAAACACTGTCAAGTGTTGCAGAATTCTGAATACTGAACAAAAGAAAAACACACAATTTGATGCAAAACAGTGCACATCAACATATTCATTAGACAAGAACAAGAAAAAGTTCCTGAAAATCAACATTCAGACTTTATAACTAAAAAAGCATGAAAAATCAGCCCCTTCCCCTGATTCATCTACTGGTGTGTACCTATCTCTCTCCTTATCAGTGAACCCAAACCAAGTTACAGAAACTGCACCTACCTTGGAGTTTTCTCTGCAGCTTTTGGTGCATGATGTGCCTGGCTCTGCTGTGTCTGGCTCTGCTGTGACTTAGAAAACAGTTCCTGTCTCTGCTTGTCATGAGCATGCTGCTGCTGGAGACGGACCTTAAGTTTAAAGGGGAAGACATTTTATAAGAATGATTTTCACTTCTGGTTGAGGATGTGTTTTCAAAGTGTACAAGTCAACATTTTTAAAGACCCTATCTGATGAAAATACAACTTTATGTCAATGGAAAGCTGAATGAACGTAGAATACAAATTCTCCTCTTTAGTATTGAACAAAAGAAAACTAAAACCTTTTTTTCCGCACCCCTCCAAATTACTGGTCAACAGGGGTCAAATTTTCCAGTTACGGTGACGATATAACATGTGGAGCACCTCCTATATAGCTGAGGCGATGAGCCATGTTCAATAAAAGTCATTATGAATATGCCTACTCAACATAAGATGATGTCATGCGGTCGATAGCTAGTTTTTAGGTGGACAACTTCTGATTTTCAAAACTTTAGATTTCTAGTTTTCAGAGAGCTGTCACTCCTTTGACAAACATAAAAAATAGTATATAATTGATATCATTATCATTCATAAGCCTTTCTGAAGTCGATAACAAAAACAAATTGACAAAAATTATTGATAAAAACTGAACAATAATGCTCATAAGAAACATCCTCTTTTATTCATTTTCGGTTGCGTTTAAAGAATTCAGTGACTAGAATGGCATTAATTATTTACATATTTCATTGAGAGCATGATATGAGCTGTTTTGCTTTGGAGTGATGGGGAAAAACTTGTTATGTGCCATGGGTGTAATTTTTCATACAAGCTATAGACAAAAACAAACAAAAAACTAATTTAAAATTATAATTTTATCTTCACTTGTATGCATGTCAAGACAACAGAGATTGAAAAATAACAAGTACATTATAAACACATGTGGTTGACGTTATGATTAGATGCTAACTTTTCCACCAAGGTAACAGGGATCAACAGCCAATCAAAATCAAGGTTTCCATGGTACATTGTAGTTACCATTGATGGCAAAGTTAACTTTTGTGCGACGGGCCCTGTACCTGATTCTGTGAGCTGGTCTGTGCAGGTTGGTGAGTAGGAGAGCTTGATGCAAAGTCCACCTTTTTCCCACCACCACCAACACCACCACCACCACCAACACTGCTACCCCCTCCCCCTCCTCCCTCCTTGGTCTTGGACACTTGTTGGGACTGGTCCTGGTTCTTCTTTGGACCCAGTAAGGAGGAGAGGGCGCCCCGCACAGTCTTTGATCCCACGGTTGCTGGGGTGGATGATGACGACGAAAGGAGCCTTCGTCCGACGTTAGGGGATGGGGATTTCTTGGAGGTGGCTTTCAGAGAACTCTTGAGCGGGGGTGCTTGGGATTCCCTAATAAAACAGAAGAAGGAAATCAATGAAACTATAATTAGTAGGTGTAATCCTTTGAGAATGTTTATTTAACATGATTGAGAAAATGTGTGCATTAGAGGCTAATTCCAAGGTATTTTGCCCACTGCAACCTAGTTCAAATATTTTAATATATTTTCTGATTCAAACGATTACAGAGAGACAGGAGAAATGGCTTGGACACATAATACAGCATGACGAGGGCTTGATGCTCAGAGTCATAGACAGTGAAAAAAATACACGGGGGCTCGGGGCGAATTAGCCCCCAAAATGCCTAAAAGAGCCCCCGAAAATCAAAAAAGAGCCCCTGTAAATTTGCATAGAGTTCAATGCAAAACAAATTTTAGAATGTTATTTTCATGCAGGCAAGCTTGAAAAGTAGCCCCCGAAAAATAAATATTAATTTTTTCCCTGGTCATAGAAGGTCATATTCATGGAAAGAAGAAGAGGGGAAGACCTCGTAAAGGCTTTCTAGATGATGTAATCACACAATGTGGAGCGACGGGGGTATGAAACGATGAAACGGTTGGCTCAAGACCGAGGAACTTGGAGAGAAATTTGGAGAGACACTTGATATATATAGAATTTTGAATGGGTCACTGAACCTGTCATAAACCGACAGATCACCATTGATGATGATTTCCTGATTGTATAAAGTTATATAAGATGAAAAATTACTAATAATGATGCTGTCAAATTAAATTCTGGGACATAAGGGTATAACAAATCATGGACTTGCCCAACATCACTTTCATGATCAAAACTTTTATTCACAATTCATAGTTCACACAACAGAGAGAATAGAAACCAGATAGAAATATATACTTGTATACTATACACTAGCAGGACCCGCGGAAATCCGCGGGATTCTAGAGGGGGCGGGGGGTGTAAATAGATATATAGAGATCGTCAAGAACTTTATTTGCCATTCAGGCCATTAAAAAAATATACATGTTTAGCGTCCCCGCCCGCTTCCTTTTTGGGGGCCGCCTCCTTTTTTTTTTTTTTTAATTTTTTTAATTTTTTTTTTTTTTTTGAGAGAGAGAAAAAAAAACAGCGTCCCCGTTTGCTTCCTTTTTGGGGGCCGCCTCCTATTTTTTTTATTTTTTTTTTTATTTTTATTTTTATTTTTTTGAAAGAAAAAAAACATGAAGAGCACTGCTAAAATGTATTTATGATTTAAAAAAAAAAAAAAAAAATTGTCGGCCGCCATCTTGAAAAATAGCCCGAATTTCAGGGAAAATGTACGGAGCGGCCATTTTGAAAGAAGAAAAAAAAAAAAAGGGCCTCCTCATTCCCATTTTTCAAAAAAACATGACGCTAAACATGTTTTTTTTTAAATTTGGCCTTATATAAAAAATTTAAAAAACACGATCCAACTGTACCGGTAGTTATTCTTTAAGCCACTGGAACTGCGTAGAGTTCCGTAGTGTGGCGTACCGACTACGCAGAAATTAGGCTGCGTATTAATGGGAAAATTGTCCCTGTGTAGGTTATGCGTAAGCTGGCGTACAGGTTTGCTTATGGTTGCTTACTGTGTGGAAAACTTTTACTGCTTTGTCGATCTGGCGTAGGGTATAGCGTACTGTTGCGTAGTCATGTAGCGTAGTGTTGCGTAAAAAGGCGTACTTTCTGCGTCGAGTTTCTACGTCGAAAGTACGCGAAAAAAATTAAACATGTTGAATTGTTTCCGTCCCTCAGCATATAGTAACGTAGGCCAGCAAGGTTGGTACGCAACACTACGCAACTCTACGTATTAACCCCACGCCAATTAGTGACCCGCAAGTGTCACAAATAAAGTATTAAAAATATGCTCATCTGACCCTAATTAAATGCCTAAACCCCCCGAGCTTTCGGGGGTTTATGGCCCCTTGAAACCCGTGGACCCCACGCCTATATTATATATACACTCGACTCAGGACCCGCGGAAATCCGCGGGATTCTAGAGGGGGCTCCACTACAAATTTTTGGGAAATTTTCGGGGGCTACTTTTTCAACTTTCGGGGGCTCTTTTTTCTGGGGCTACTTTTTCATTAATTCATCAAAGGATAGGCCTACACTTTGTTGAGATTTGTTTAGTAGGCTAAGGTTTCAGGCTTCCTACTTCATAATTGCCTATTAAAAAAAAACACAACATTTTTCTAGTTCAATAACTAAGTTTTCATGCATTGATTTGATGCAAGAACTGTAACGTAATATAGACCCTAGATTGTGATTATTTCTGACCATGAATTTCGATAATCATTTTTCAAAGTAAAATTTTCACAAGAAAATCAGACAGTAGTTTAAAAACGTAGACATTAGTAATACTTTTACTAATTCTAAGCTTAGGTTTCGTAAATCTATTCACGAAACTATATTGAAATCGCGGCAATAATGATGCAAACCAACAGATAACAATTTCAAAGTGTCAAATCTCTTCGACTCAAGCTCAGCTCAGCTGAACTCACACACACTCCAGGAAGGTCAACACCGGCGCCGCAGGCATCGGACGCCTACGGTGCGCGGTGCCTGTGTTGGAGCTTCCTGCAAGCTCATCTCAACTCTCACACACTGCACAGCAGCACTGCACTGTGTGTTGACTGAATGCAGCTTGCGACTAAACTGTCAGTCCAATGGTTTTCTTGTAAAAACTTTCCTTTAGAAAATGATGATCAAAATTTTATATACATGTCTGTAATAATCACGAAATAAGCTTTGATTTCATACCTCCATTCACGAAAACTATATCAAAATCGCGGCAATCATGATGGAAATAGGTCTCTAAGTTTGGACGTCGACGGGAATTAGCCCCGTGTATCTCTCGGGCTTTTGCAGCTAGTACAAAGCACACCCTATAGCAAGATGGCTTACTCGTGTGTAATCCCGCCCTTTGCATAGAGCATTTAATACGCAACATAATGTGAGTTGCTCGTCGTCTATCGTGTGTCTCTTTGATACGGATGTAATGTTGAATATGCATGAGGTATCTCTGTCGTCACGCATATCATGCATTATGCATATCGCGTCTGTTTTCGCCCTGGACGTCGACACGGAGGAGGACCTCGGGCGGAGTATAGCCAATTCCACAGAGTAGACTCTCCCGCGGACGATGGCACCGGGCACCGGGACCCCGAGGGGAGGGTTCAGGAGGAGATAGCTGCACCAACTTCGGTCGGCGATCTCATTAAAAAACAATAGAATACAAAGGCTGGCAGAGACATCGCGCCCCCCGCGGAGCCTTAGCGTATTATTATTATAGATGTATATCATGAATAATAAAACTTGAATTCTCAAGCCTTTGACGGCCTATTCCAACAAGAAACATAGACCTAATTACACAAAATAATTATGAGATCTAAATTATGAACAAAGACTTTCCACATGCACATCAATGACATTGCTTGCATGATCTATGACATCACTGAAATAATTTCTACAAAAAACTCTTCATTAACTCACCCGGTACCAGAGTTACTGGACTGATCAGAAACATCTGGAGACTCAGATTTCTCATTCAAAGAAAGCTGTCTCACCTGCAATAAGAATTAGCATTAAAACTAAATCCACTGAACTATCAAATCTCTTTGAAATAAACAAATTCTGTTTGATAGGTAAACCTGGGTTAAATAATAACAGAAAAAATTTATACCAAATTTGCATGAATGATTAAAACTAATAATAATATTCAAAACAAACTGTGTAGGAATTTTAATAGTTGAAGAATGAGAAAAGAAAATTAAGCTTGTAGTTTTTACAACATGTAGAGCATCAGATGATATGGTAATACAATGAATGTGATTTTAGATCGTTCACATTTTGGCAATCCAAATAATCAATCAACTGCATCATGAACAGTTGCAGATTACTTTAAAATCAGCTTTTCCTGACACGGTATTCCTTCACCACTTTAGATAAGTTGAAAACTTGAAATGGCAAAAATATGACAAGCCAATATCTTAGCTTCATCTGAAACTGACTTTCGAAAATGGTGATTAAACAGTTTGTATGAACCAGCAAGGACAATGTTTTCAAGAAGACTATTTTAAAATTCACTTAGTGCACTACATCACCACACAATGCCAATTCACAATGCTCCCATGGGAGTGGAGAATGTGCACACATTGTGTGCGGGTATGCTTGAATCCGATGACCGGGGTAATAATATATCTGTAAAGCGCTTAGACGCATCGTTGTATCGATCTATTGGGCGCTATATAAAAACATAATATTATTCTTATTATTATTATTCATGGCATTTTATTTGGAGATATCTCTGATTAGATGAAAATTTGTGGACAGAGAGACAGACCTGTTCTTGTAGTCTGCCCATCTGGTCCTCATACTTGGCGACCTGATCGGTGAGCTTGATCACTTGATCTTGTAACTTGGCATTCTCCTCCTGAAGGTCAACAATCTTCTGATGTTCAGCATCAAAGTTCATAAGAATGGGCAAGGGTGCAAGGTAGTTAAGGTCATATAAGGTCATAGAAGGATATTAAAGAGCATGGCTCGACACCAAAAATAAAAGAAATAGATGGGAGCTTGCACAAGTGAAATAGCAAACACAACCCCTGGATTTATTTTTTTCAATACCAAGTCTTACTCATTATTACAAAAATTTGCAATTACATTTTCAAATGCTGTCAAATTAAAGGGATCCAGAAACTTTGTCTCAGATTCTGAAACAAAATCCTGGATTTAGCTCATGCTGCAATGATAATTATAAACCTTTAGGTCAGTCAGGAACCCCATGACTTTTACAAGCCGATCACCTGTCTGATTATCAAGATATATATGATTGGAAATTGAAACCAAATTTTGCGTTTTCCTAACGGTTTTCATAACACTACAGTCTATTGGGGAAAATGAGTATGGTAAAACCGGTCACTCAGAGATTTTTACTTTTTTGAGGCACTTCTTGATCATTTTGGAGCGTGATTTGTTTAGGGCTTCAATATTACACCATATCACAGACACTGATAACACATAGGGCCGTGCATCTCAGAACTTGTATCAAAAGCATATTTGAATATCCCTGAGAAAGGACTGTATATTTGTAAATTGCATATAGCTACATGGTGCTAACAAATTTGCTAAGGCAAACCTGCTCCCAACTATTATAAAAAAAGTCAGGACTAAAGGTTCCCACAGAAATTTGAGAACCAAATACCATGACTTTACGTGATTTTCCATGACCCATTTTTTTTGCTTTATTTCCATGACCAGATTTATAAGTACCATTTTGGCATGGGTTAGGGCATCCAAGCAGCGTATAAAGACTATGCCCATTGTCAGTTCAAACTGGAAGGCTGCAATAGCCACAGGCGGCCTGCATGCATGATCGATTTCAATGACTTTCCAAGACTCACTTTTTAAATTTATTTTTTCATTGGCTTTTCATGGTATCTTTAATTTTGATGTACTATTTTTAAATCATTGTACGTGGTGTTTAGCTATCGATATTGATATCGGTATCAAGCTCTTAATTTCATCAACAAATTTTTTTTGTTAACACTAACACCCAACTTGCAATCACTCATTGACTGTGGAGCAATTTTTGCTACAGCATGTGTCATGCGAGTGAAGGTACCTGCATTTTTTTATTTTTTTTATTTTTCAAAAAGGATATGCATCGATTGAAAGATGATGCTGAGGAAGTTATGAAGTGATATCTTGAGTGTCTCTTCCCACTGCTTGCTGAAGTAGAGGGAAAATAGAGGACTCTGCTCCGGGTTCCTCAAGTACGGCAAGACTGCAATATCAAAAACAAATACCCCAAAATCACTCATTGTTACATGTACTTATTACTTATCAATTTAGCAATTTAAAACAAATTAAAAGTCCAACAGATCTATATGCATATTAAAATCTATTGTACATTATTATGACTCAAAAACACTAGCAAACCAACCACTTTGATATCAACTTGATCAGGCTGCATTATAATCATTTTTCAACTTTCCTGTAATCCAATTTCAAGTTGCTGTAAAAACGATGATGCTGATGATATACAACATTTATACGGCACAATATTTCTGTTAAAAACATCCAGAGATGCAGGCTTCTCCAATAAAATCTTTTTTTTTTCACATTTGCTAAAACAGGTAATTTTTCAAGCATCACTTACATAGCTCTAGACTAATAACAGGAAGCAATGAAGCAAAAATATAAGACTGATGAATTATCCGATCCCACAACGATTTCTTCAAATCATATTTCAAACATTTAGGGATTTTTTTTTCTTTGTAACTTACCAAACCATTCTTTCCACTCAACCTGGCTCTGTATCTCTGGAATCAACTTCTCAAAGAATTCAGTCACTCTGTCTGTTCTGTTTGACTGGATTGCATTCACCACATATAGCCTGGAGCATGAAAAATGATGATTACACAGTTTTCTATTAAAGCTTATCTGCCATAGTTTACAGGAGGGATTAGACTGCCCTGCAAGGTCACTGGACAGGTGGTTATCTCATCAACTCAGCTCTCAGTTAACATAAGAAAAAGAGGATCATGGGGGACCAATGGTCACCGATTAGGCATTGTTTGTTATATAGAGGGCGCAAGTAGCTACCAGTAGTGCAGTGGGCCTTTAAGATCCATACAGTAGGCCATTTCAAGTTCTTCTTTTTTGTGCTACAAAATGATCTTTTTAGACTTGTTTTCATCTTGTTGATGGTTCCATTAAGTAATTTTGATTTTCTTTGCACAGTGTACAAACAGAAAATAATAAGAATTGTAGCTACAACGTATAAACATAACACAAATAACTGCACATCAATGCAAACAATGGTATCATCCTTTATCAAGAATTCTAATTATTACTTAAACTGCATGAAATTGAATGAATCTACATAGTAAATCTTCAAAGTTTAAATCATTGGTTGTCTCTTGTTAAAGTTAAAAATTATTCAAACTTCATACATGTATCTAAGATACAGAGAATTATAGAGATGATACCTTACCTAAGAACACTGATACGTAATTTGTTGACATTGTGAGCATGGGTGTACTCAAGATGAGAAAAGATCCTCCTTTCTAAGTGCTCCCAGTAGTTCTTCAGACCAAGGAGGTCAAAGGTTGAGATAAACCCTAAAAGCTGTTCCAGGATCTTGTCTGCCTGAACTCACAAAAAAAGTAAAGGAAAGAAAGGAAAATGAAAAGAAAAAGAAAAGAATATACATGTGCACGACAATACCTCCCTCTTCAGATCATAAAACAGACTTTTATCCGATAAGAAAGCAAAACAAAATGGACATAACTACCGGTGCTCTTCTAGAAATTTATTGAATAAGAACTTCATCTCATATTATACCCTTCAAGGAAAATTTCTTGGTCAAGGATTGGTCAAGAGCTCTTCATGTGATCATTTGTAATTCCTCTAGAAGAGAATTTCTTTTGGGGAGGAAAAAATAGGTGTAACGTCACACTTCTCAAAATAAGAGAACTGACTCTGACTATAAGACTAATTATCACATGAAATCATCTTTCACCTTGCTGCAGATCAATAAAATAAGTAACAAAAAAGTTGGGCAATTATCATGAATATAGAAAAACCACTATTCACTCCACATATTTTGTCAGATAAAAGAACAACAGATGGAGTGGTCTCCGGGAACAATTCAATACATAAAGGAATTGATTGAAATGTTGAGAATTCCTCTAAACAGATATACATGTAACTGCCACGTATATGGGGAACTCTCTAATAAAAACTGCCATTTGCAAATTAAGAAGAATAGACCCTGTCAAATTATGCGTTTTAAAAATTGACATTTTAATCATTTTGTGTTGCCTGTTGCCTGCTACTATGTTGGCACTTCGTCACAGTGACATTACCGATTCAGCCAGTTTGAAGCTATCCATCACATAACCAATTAATTAATGATTGACAACTTACAAGAAAGTTAACAAATTATGTTACTTTTTGTCTGATTCAGACTTTCATCAGTCTGCTTCGATGATGTTTCTGTTTTCTCTTACTAGATCTAGTCTTAGTAGACTTTTATCTGTCACAAACCATGTAGATAAACTAATTTACCAAATATATCAATTAGTAGGCGGTTTCCCGGCAAAATTTGTATCATCATGTATTAGTCAAAACATATTCTTTCACATGATTGGTAATAATGAGCTTCCATTTCATTTTTTGAAATTGGGGCGTTTTCAATAGAGTAAGACCGCCAAACTTCGGACACTTAAGACAAAACGGGGGAAAACATTAAATTCTTTTTTTAATTATTGAAAGATCAAATATACTATTATTGTGCAAATACTGTTTATGTATATCATGAAAAGAAAATTAGTAAAGGAAATGGAAAACTAGAATTATTTACTTACCCGCCGAACCTTTTTTCATGCCAAGCTTCGGACGCACTTGCCAAGCTTCGGACGTTCATGAGTAGCGCACGTATAACGCACGTATAGCGCATAGCGCACGTACAGCGCACGTACAGCGCGCGCTAAAGTGCGCATTCATCGTAGGTTCGGAAACCGGATCAAAAATGGTACGACGGGGGTAAGTTTGACTGCGTTGATTTCATGAAAAAAGTATTATTTTCTCGTTTTGGGTAGATTTATTTTAGGTAGAACTATCAGAAAGGTGTTTTTAACAACACTCACACAATATTTTGGTGCTAAAATCTTACGATGGCGCTGTTTTTTCGTAGTCAAAATGACACTCAATGTTGCCTGTCCGAAGTTTGGAAGAGCACCATCTTCTGGTAGGGGTACCTGTATAGTACCCCTAGGTCCGTGGTAACGGCCGCCATTAGAAAAATTTTGCGATAGAGTGAAAAAGTATCTCATAAGCTCCCATAATTTTGGCAGAAACCACGTGAAATATGCCAAGGATTTGTTTGTAATCGATATATTGAAGGCTCTATACTTAACTCCCCGGCCCTGTTAAGGGACTGTAAAAATCCAGGTAACCTGAAATCTGTCTCTGAATTCGATGTTTTTTGTGAGTTTTGCAGACGGCAACCTGCCCTAACTTTCTGTACTAACGATGTAGGTTAGTAGTAGTATCAAATGCATGCAAGTTACCCGCCTGAGCTAGGCTCATATTTTGCGTTCGAGCGGTTGAAGTAATTTTTGTCCGAAGTTTGGCGGTGTCCGAAGTTTGGTGGTTTTACTCTACTGGTCTTTACCTTTAATAGCAGTTTAGGATAATTCAAGTTGTGAGGCAATTAAGCCTGGATTTCCCTTTAAATTAATATTAATATTAATAAAAACTTACCCGAAATCCCTTGTCTTTGTCATTCTTCAATTCCGCATCAAAACTCTTCAGTGAATTAGTCAGACCTCGGTAAAGTAGATAATCTCTGATGAGTTCGTCCATTCGTTGGACAGATTCCGACATATTCACCTGATATTTGGACTCAGTTTGAGCTTGTCGAACTCTAAGTCTAAATAGTGACTCAGTCACTGAGCTGAGCTCGCATCTGTAAACCAGTTGGAGCAACAACAACAAACTGTATACATATTATGCACAGTAGGCTTATGCATGCACTTCGCTGTACTGTTTCTGCAACACACTCCTAGCTAGCTGTATCTCCGACCATCCTCTCGGGCTCCTCGTTCACAACGTGCAACTATTAAATATCAGTTTATGTGTTTCTTAATTGATAATATCACTATTTTGTTATTTAAATTACTTTAAAAAATAATTAAACTACAATAAATTTCATTGAAATGGTATAAATTATTTAAATAGTATATTAACAATTATTTAAATAGTATATTAAAGAAGATTGACTGATATCGCATCTGAACGAGGTTCCACTTCTGACGGTACAAATTTCAACGGGTGAAGCTTTTCTTCACACACCTAATCGGAGATGAAGGTAGCCCATCCAATGTGTAAAAATTGCCAATTTGATAAGTGTAAGGATCGCATTGTACACATACAACCGCGGTACTACACAAACGCAATATATTCTTTGTGTATTGTATCCGTCAGGCATGATCAGTGCAACGATGGCTGGCTACCAATTAAAATAGGCATGGTGGTCGGATATAATGAGAGTAGATGATGGAGGGGGGGGGGGGGTAAAGCGCAGTACTTAGGGGCAAATCAAAGAATTATACTAAGACCTCACCTCATGTATGCTAGAAATTAAAAAGTTATTATCTTCTTTTGAATTGCAATATATCCCCGCACCATAATTATAAGTCATGCATAAATGTTATTTGTCATATGTTATATATTTGAAAGGTGGTATACGCAGAAACTATTCACCATTATGTCACCGTCATGTACATATTTTCTATGGATATAATTTTTCACGATCTCAACTTTTCACCACCCTAGCGCCATGTACATTGTCTATGGATAAGCTGGAATATTAACTCTTCACCACCCTACGCTAACTTTCACCACCCTAGCGCCATGTACATGTCTATGGATAAATGTTAATATTAACTCTTCACCACCCTACGCTAACTTTTCACCACCCTAGCGTCATGTACATTGTCTATGGATAAGCTGGAATATTAATTTTTCACCACCCTACGTACGCTAACTTTTCACCACCCTTCAGTTATGTACATTGTCTATGGATAAGCTGGAATATTAACTCTTCACCACCCTACGCTAACTTTTCACCACCCTAGCGTCATGTACATTGTCTATATATGGATAAAGTGGAATGTTAATTTTTCACCACCCTACGCTAACTTTTCACCACCCTAGCGTCATGTACATTGTCTATGGATAAAGTGGAATATTAACTCTTCACCACCCTACGCTAACTTTTCACCACCCTTCAGTTATGTACATTGTCTATGGATAAAGTGGAATATTAACTCTTCACCACCCTACGCTAACGTTTCACCACCCTAGCGTCATGTACATTGTCTATGGATAAAGTGGAATATTAACTCTTCACCACCCTACGCTAACGTTTCACCACCCTAGCGTCATGTACATTGTCTATGGATAAAGTGGAATATTAACTCTTCACCACCCTACGCTAACTTTTCACCACCCTTCAGTTATGTACATTGTCTATGGATAAAGTGGAATATTAACTCTTCATCACCCTACGCTAACTTTTCACCACCCTAGCGTCCTGTACATTGTCTATGGATAAACTGGAATAATTATGAACTCTTCACCACCCTACGCTAACGTTTCACCACCCTACAGCGCCATATACATTGTCTATGGATAAACTGCACTATTAATTTTTCACCACCGTATAGCGCCATGTACATTGTCTATAAACTGGAATATTAACTCTTTACCGTGTTAGTTTGTGTTAGTTATGCCTATGCCTTCACGGTGACCATATGGTAGGAATACTCCCCAGCAGAGGCCGCCCTCCTGGGGGGAGTAGGGGCACAGTGCCCCCCCCCCCCCCCCACTTTTTCAAGCACCCGAAAAGTGCCCCTTTTTACATAGGAATAGTGCTCCTTTTACTCTGATAAGTGCCCCTTTTATTTTGACACGTGCCCCTTTTCCTTCGACAAGTTCCCATTTTCCATTGCAATAAGTGTCCATTTTCCATTCTCGTAAGTGCCCTCTTTAATTTCTAGTACTAGGGTAGGTGTGGGGAATTGGAGACCCTTAAAGGTAAAGACCAGTATTGGAAACGCCCCAATTTCAAAAAATTAAATGGAAGCTCTCATTACCAATCATTGTGAAAGAATATGTTTTGACTAATACAGTCATGATGATAAAGAAATTTGCCGGGAAACCGCCTACTAATTCATATATTTGGTAAATTTGTTTCTCTCATGGTCTGTGAGAGATATAGGGTAGTCCCATGTACATCTTTCTGTGTATAGTGCTTGTAACTTTACGAAGAATGGGCCAAATTTCTTATCATTTTGATGATTCCAGAACCTCGCAGATGCTAGATGCTATATGATCAACCTTTTCTGATCGATTCCACAACGTTTCTTTCACAATGCAATCGCATGACCATAACTGGTCTTTACCTTTAAGCACATTTCCATAATTTACATAAACATGAAAAATGTTACACATACAGAAAGTTTTGTTTTCTCTTTAGTAACTTCTTCTCTTTATTGGGAAACAAAATTGTGGTCATGATGTAACTGATTAATAAGATAAAAATAATTTATGACGTCATCACCAAAGGTCTCTCATTACCAACATGCGTAGGTAATAAGGGACAGTTACAAATCAAGACATTTCAAATCAAGACATTTCAAATCAAGACATCAAGACAAAAATGGGATTGTTATAGTTAGTTCAAACACTTTTTGAAAGAGATACATGCAGCCAATGAACTTACTGTAATTTTGAAACGATTTTGAAAGAAGAAATTAATCCCATGTTATCCGCTTATGCTTTATAATTCATTGATATTACAGTATATAACATTTTCTCTTCTTCATTCTCGTAGTCATAGCCTCTACGGTAATACATGGCAACATTAGAATAAAGAATCAGTACTAGTACTATATAGATCAGGCGCGCCGGAAACAGTTTGGGATTGGGGGGGGGGAGGGGTTGGGGGTGGCAAACATTCCAGGGGGCTCGCTTTCCAGGGGCAGTGACGTAATGAGTAAAAAACGTTCGGAAGGGGGGGGGGCAGACGAAAAAATCTGCATCACCACCAGTCTTACATGTTACATGCAGCTCCCGCGGAACGTTTTTCAAAGTGGAGTATTAACGATCAGCTAGAGCGTAAATTGGCGTAGGGTCCAGGGCATGAGTCTCGGTAGGGGGTCAAGGGGCTGAGCCCCGGAAGCTCAGGGGTTTTAGGTATTAAATTACGGTTAGATGAGCATCCAGGGGCCCTCTTTAAGCCATTGACGTGTTCCAGGTGGGGAGCCCCAAGAAGCCCAGAGGTTTTAATATTTAACTACAGTCAGATGAGCATCCAGGGGCCCGCCCTATAGTGGGTCCAGGGGGCAGAGCCCCCGGAAGCTCAGGGGCTTAGGTATTTAATTACGGTCAGATGAGCATCCAGGAGCCCGCCTTAGGGACATTGGTGGGGTCTAGGGGGCATAACCCCCGAAAGCTCGGGGTTTTTAGGTATTTAATTACGGTCAGATGAGTATCCAAAGGACAGAACCCCCGGAAGCTCAGGGGTTTTAGGTATATTACGGTCAGATGAGCATCAAGGGGGCCGCCTTAAGGCCCTTGGTGGGGTTTGGGGCGGAGCCCCCTTAAGCTCTGGGGTTTAAGGCATTTAATTACGGTCAGATGAGCTTTTTTTATACCTTATTTGTGACATTGGCAGGTCACTTATTTTTTCTCTCCGTCTTTCTTTCTTTTTCTCTTTAACATACTTTTTCAAAAAGTGAGGTGGGGGGGGGGGGGGCTCGAACCCAGCAACTTTGCAGACCATGACATAAAGGCTTCTAAATAAGCGTATTTTTCGCTCGACTGTAATTTGGGAATTTCTTATCGTCCAACAAACGTATAAAAAGGTAAGACTTACAAAAAAAAATGGAGAAAAAATACCGGAAAATCATGTCATAACAACAACATTTGTAAATCACTGGTATCGAATAAGAAATACACCCCCCCCCCATCAGTACGCCAGCGTTCGGGGGCTCATGTCTTCTCACCCCTATAACAAAAAAAACAGACACGCTTTCCCATTCTCGGCGCACAATATGTCCATGATATGCGCTATTATAAAGACATCCATTGATAAATACCGTATAGGTGGCATGCGCAATGTTTATGAAATTTAATTCCTGTGAACGTTTCTTTTCTTTGAATGGAATTGTATACGTGATTTAATTCAGGATTTTATTATTGTTATGTTCTTTTGGGTTAAAAATACAAACCATGTTTACTCCTTTACTGCTTTGTTTGTTTTTTTTTTGGAGGGGAGGGGGGGGGGCAAAATGCGTTTTGTCCCCCCCCCCCCCTGCCCCCCACTTCCGGCGCCTATGATATAGATGGTAATATCAAACCTATCTATTAGAGAAGAAAGTTGCGACGAAAGTGCGTCTCTTTGCTCATTTACCACTCTCCCTTGTGACTATGACATTCATAGTTAGCAACTGGGAAAGTATTACATTCAGATACTGTACAAGATTGTACATTAATTTCAATTTTAAAGAGATCATAATGATGATTGTTAGTCGACACAAACAGCCTTTTTACCATTGCAAATCGGCCTGCATAATATTATATGACGTACTGTCAAGTACATGATCAGGAAACGTATTAACATGTTAAAGTACAAACACTTTTCCCATAATTATACACGACACAAATAAGATAAGACAATGTTTCAAACAAACAACATCAACAGAAGGAGCTTCCTTACATTCTATAGCATGTGTCAAATGTGCCTGTTGGTTATGGAAAAGGGATTAATGGTATTTGCCCATTTTATTGTATGTCTGTTTACGTTTATATACACAATCATGCATGTACGCTTTTAAACTCTCATACGAGTTTATTTTTCTTACTAGTATATTCAAAATGTTAATTAATTCGTTCAATAACGATTTATCACAATTAACTCCTCCCTCTCCATCTCATGTTTTACCACCGCCCTTGCAGACATTAATTAATATAGTGTTCTGTAGACCAAGACAACACAAACTTGTTAACAAATTCGTTGTTATTCACATTCTCTCTAGTATAATTATATGGGAGATAAATTTAATGTTGTACAGTCAGTTTACATCTCAAATGCAGCTGTGCACATATTTAAAACATTAGACATGGCAACCAAGTCACAATGAAAACCACATATTATTAAAAACATTTACAAGACCAGCTTTGCCTTTGTGCTTCATTATGTTGTCATCCCTTTGGAATCAATGTGGAATTGTTTGGAGGTCCTACATAAACAGCACAACAATTTCGCCGTTCATTTCCGATTCTCTTGAATTCATAACGACTGAAATAAGATCCATTCAAGTTGCAAACTTCCGACGAATCAACAGTTTCCCAGTTGCATGTACCTCCATAAGGTCTTGCGGTACCGCAAAATATTTCGGGAACAAGGTGTAATTGCGCATTTGCCAGGTATATTGAGGTTCATTTGTAAAATATATTCCACATATTACAGAATGGTACAATATATGTTTTCTCTACAGTTGTATTAGAAAAAGATATACAGGCTAGCACAATAGAATTTTAAATTCTTGACGATAATATTTTGGAGAGTGCAAGTTTTATAATTTGTTTGATAGTCTGTTAAATAAAGAGGACTGTTTCATTGTTAAAGTATCTCACCCGTCTACATATGAAGCACTATATATTTTTTTTAAATTTATATAGGCGACAGAAGGGGATCGCAACTTGTTATTTCAGTTCATCCTCGTGAAGCAATTGCTTATACATAAACCCACCGATCGGAAATAATAAATCTCTTAAAGGTTTTATTTGAACCCCATGATCTCTTTTTCAGCCAACATGAAAGTCTGAAGAACTTTGCAGGAATTGTGAATATGTCACGTATGTCCTATCTGTCAGCAGTGTCCTATAGAATTCAAATTATACAAGGAAACCTGTTTACTTTTAAGACTTGACTGTCAGACGCTATTGAATGAATGATTGGCTTGCTTTGGTAATAAATAGAGCTGTAAGGGGTAAATGAGCATTACATGCAGGCACGGATCCAGGATTTCTTAGGGAGGGGGGGGGGGGCAAATTTGAAATCATGCGAGCCAAATATTGGTACGTTATGATGACCAGCAGTGACGTAATTGGAAGGGGGGTGGGTGCAAGTAGGGGCGAGTTTCCTCCCTCCCTCCTCCGCGAAGCGCGGAAGCTTTAACATTTCAAAACATTATTAGAGAAAGAAGACGATTCGTTGTACCGTTATCGACTCTTAATCTTCGTCTAAATTCAGTTTCCCCCCCCCCCCTCCCGCGCGAAGCGCGGAAGCTTTTACGTTTCATTAAATCATTAGAGAAAGAAGACGATTCGTTGTATCGTTCTTGACTCTTAATCCTTGTCTAACTTCAGTTCCCCCCCCCCCCCCCGTGCGAAGCGCGGAAGCTTTTACGTTTCATTAAGTTATTAGAGAAAGAAGACGATTCGTTGTACCGCTCTCGAAAATATTCTTCGTCTGAATTCAGTTTTCCCCTCCCGCGCTCCCTAGCTACGCGTTTTTTGGGGGACCACCCCACCTCCCCCTGGCTACGCGCCTGCAGTCAGATGAACTTATGTTGATACCTTGTCTGCCCCCGGAAGTTCAGGGGTTTTAGGCATTTAATTACGGTCAGATGAGCATTATTTTGATACCTAATTGTGACATTTGCAGGTCACTAATTGGCGTGGGGTTCCGGGGGCGGAGCCCCCGGAAACTCAAGGGTTTTAGGCACTCAATTACGGTCAGATGTGTATCAAGGGGCCCGCCTTAGGGCCCTAGGTGGAATCCAGGGGGCTGAGCCGTCGTGGTTTTAGGCATTTATTTAATCATGGTCAGATGAGCATATTTTGATACATCATACCACCCCACCGCCCCCTGGCTACGCGCCTGCAGTCAGATGAACTTATGTTGATACCTTGTCTGCCCCCGGAAGTTCAGGGGTTTTAGGCATTTAATTACGGTCAGATGAGCATTATTTTGATACCTAATTGTGACATTTGCAGGTCACTAATTGGCGTGGGGTTCCGGGGGCGGAGCCCCCGGAAACTCAAGGGTTTTAGGCACTCAATTACGGTCAGATGTGTATCAAGGGGCCCGCCTTAGGGCCCTAGGTGGAATCCAGGGGGCTGAGCCGTCGTGGTTTTAGGCATTTATTTAATCATGGTCAGATGAGCATATTTTGATACATCATTATAATGTGACACTGGCAGTTAACTATTTTTTCTTTCTTGCTCTCTTTCTTTCTATTTCTCTTTAATATACTTTTTCAAAAAAAAGTGGGGGGGGGGGGGCTCGAGGATCCCGATCCCCGCCGTTCCGCGGGCCCTGACATGTAGGCATCTCAAGAAGCATTTTCTTGCCTGGCTGTAAATTTAGGAATTTGTCATTTTCCAACAAACGCATACAAAAGTACAATTTACTTAAAAGTGATGAAAAATCTCGGGAAATTATGTCATTTCAGCATTATTTGTAAACCACCGTTATGGAATTAGAAATAAACCACGTTTGAATTTTATTTCCCCAAAGCCCCCCCCCCTCCCCTATCAGTACGCCAGTGCCCCCCCCCCCCCCCCGATTTACACCTTGTTGACGAGAAAATTACAACTGATATCCCTTACCTTTCTTCATTCTCTTTTTGCTCTTTCCCTTTCTCTCCTCTTTCCCTTTCCCTTCCCTTCTCTCTCTTTTAAGTTTGCCTGGGGGGGGGGGGCCCACTCCGCTCCACACATTGTTGACTGATCTCCCCTTCTTTTCTCCCTTTTCTTTTCTTCTTCCTCTTTTTTGTTCCCTTTTAGCTCTCCTCTTTTCCTTTTCCTTCCTTCTCTTTTTTTTTTAACGCGGGGACGGGGGGGGGGGGGGGGGGGAGGCAAGGGCCTTTTGCCTCCACCCCCCCCCCCGATCGGGAAAATTGCAACTGATATCCCCCTTCTTTTCTTTTCTTCTTCCTCTTTTTTCCTTCCCTTTATCTCAGCTTTTCCTTTTTTCTTTCCCTTTCCTTCCTTCTCTTTTAATTTTTGATTGGGGGGGGGGGGGGCAGCAGCATGGGAGGCAATTCCTTTTGCCCCCCCCCCCCCGATCTCCTTCTTCCCTCTTTTCTTTTCTTCTTCCTCTTTTTCTCCTTTTTCTCCTCTTTCCCTTTCCCTTCTTTTCCTTTTCTTTCTCTCCTTTTTTTCGGGGGGGGGGGGGGCAAGGCCCGCTCGCCCCCTCCTGGATCCGCGCCTCTCTACATGTACTAAATGTACATGTCTATTATGTAAAAATCAGACTAATTAAACGAGCGTGCTCGCTAAAATCAATTCGACAACTAATGATCATTATTTTCTCACAAAAAGACATTTTCAAACCTTTTGGTTTTGAGGGAAGTTCTAAATTATTATTATCATTCAAATTACGTTGGAATTTAACCTCGTCATTATTTTTGGCCTGCACATAGGACATAATACCCGTTTAAACTTCAATAAACTGTATTGTAATTGGATGGTGAAAAATTAATATTCCAGTTTATCCATAGTCAATGTACATGGCGCTATAGGGTGGTGAAAAGTTAGCGTAGGGTGGTGAAAAACTAATATTCCAGTTTATCCATAGACAATGTACATGACGGTAGGGTGGTGAAAAGTTAGCGTAGGGCGGTGAAGAGTTAATATTCCAGCTTATCCATAGACAATGAACATGGCGCTAGGGTGGTGAAAAGTTAGCGTAGGGTGGTGAAGAGTTAATATTCCAGCTTATCCATAGACAATGCACATGACGGTAGGGTGGTGAAAAGTTAGCGTAGGGTGGTGAAGAGTTATTATTCCAGCTTATCCATAGATAATGTACATGACGCTAGGGTGGTGAAAAGTTAGCGTAGGGTGGTGAAGAGTTAATAATCCATAGACAATGCACATGACGGTAGGGTGGTGAAAAGTTAGCGTAGGGTGGTGAAAAATTAATATTCCAGTTTATCCATAGACACTGTACATGGCGCTAGGGTGGTGAAAAGTTAGCGTAGGGTGGTGAAGAGTTAATATTCCAGCTTATCCATAGACAATGCACAGCATGACGGTAGGGTGGTGAAAAGTTAGCGTAGGGTGGTGAAAAATTAATATTCCAGTTTATCCATAGACACTGTACATGGCGCTAGGGTGGTGAAAAGTTAGCGTAGGGTGGTGAAGAGTTAATATTCCAGCTTATCCATAGACAATGTACATGACGGTAGGGTGGTGAAAAGTTAGCGTAGGGTGGTGAAGAGTTAATATTCCAGCTTATCCATAGACAATGCACATGACGGTAGGGTGGTGAAAAGTTAGCGTAGGGTGGTGAAGAGTTATTATTCCAGCTTATCCATAGATAATGTACATGACGCTAGGGTGGTGAAAAGTTAGCGTAGGGTGGTGAAAAATTAATATTCCAGTTTATCCATAGACACTGTACATGGCGCTAGGGTGGTGAAAAGTTAGCGTAGGGTGGTGAAGAGTTAATATTCCAGCTTATCCATAGACAATGCACATGACGGTAGGGTGGTGAAAAGTTAGCGTAGGGTGGTGAAAAATTAATATTCCAGTTTATCCATAGACACTGTACATGGCGCTAGGGTGGTGAAAAGTTAGCGTAGGGTGGTGAAGAGTTAATATTCCAGCTTATCCATAGACAATGTACATGACGGTAGGGTGGTGAAAAGTTAGCGTAGGGTGGTGAAGAGTTAATATTCCAGCTTATCCATAGACAATGCACATGACGGTAGGGTGGTGAAAAGTTAGCGTAGGGTGGTGAAGAGTTATTATTCCAGCTTATCCATAGATAATGTACATGACGCTAGGGTGGTGAAAAGTTAGCGTAGGGTGGTGAAGAGTTAATATTCCAGTTTATCCATAGACAAAGTACATGACGGTAGGGTGGTGAAAAGTTAGCGTAGGGTGGTGAAGAGTTAATATTCCACTTTATCCATAGACAATGTACATGGCGCTAGGGTGGTGAAAAATTGAGATCGTGAAAAATTATATCCATAGAAAATATGTATATGACGGTGACATAATGGTGAATAGTTTATGAGATTTGGTATTTAAAGAGTCAATGTCCCCTTTCCCAGAGAAAAAGCATATATATGCATGACATGCTTATAATTATGGTGCGGGGATATATTGCAATTCGAAAGAAGATAATAACGTTTTAATTTCTAACATAAATGAGGTGAGGTCTTAGTATAATTCTTTGATTTGCCCCTAAGTACTGAGCTTTACCCCCCCCCCCCCCCCCCCCCTCCATCGTCTACTCTCATTATATCCGACCACCATGCCTATTTTAATTGGTAGCCAGCCATCGTTGCACTGATCATGCCTGATGGATACAATACACAAAGAATATATTGCGTGTGTGTAGTATAGCGGTTGTACGTGTACAATGCGATCCTTACACTTATCAAATTGGCATTTTTTACACAAGATGGGCTACCTTCATCTCCGATTAGGTGTGTGAAGAAAAGCTTCACCCAATTTCAACATGACAAGATATAGCTGAGCTGTGTACTCAATGATGCTAATGATAGGCTAGAGTTAAACGTTTTTAGTTAAATCACATTCTATTTGACTTGTTCAGAATGGCATCCAAAAATTCATCAGCAAAGAGTGAAGATGATGACGAAGAGTGGATGCACAGGCCTAGTTTGAAGAGGTTTAGAAAATCTGAGGACCAATTTTCGTCATCTCAGCAAAACGGTACCTCGTCAAGTCAGTCTACTCCGCGGCCGCGGGACATGTCGGGGATTCCCCAGTCCCAATGTGGCGGCGTGACCCCCAGCTCCAGACCAACTAATCATCTAAGTCGTCGAAAAATATTTGATTCTTCACAAAAACCGAGCAAGAGTGTTTGTGCAAGCCAGCCGAGTCGGACTCCTGCTAATAAATCAGGGAAAAAGCAGCACAAAATGAAGAAAGAAATGACAAACACTGAGAATAATCATGATAATAAATGTGAAACTGGAGACGAATTACAAGGATATTGTCCAATTTGTCAAGCACCGTTTTGCTCAATTCATTTAACTTCTCCAGGACAGCATATACAAGACTGCCTTGAACTTCCAAAACCAGACAATGGTAATTATTCTCTAAAAGATTTATAAGTTTGTCCAGTAATCATGAATAATAAGTCTTAACATATTTATCAGTATATTTTATAGATCTGTAACATCTGTTTAAATTTGTTAATAATATTTAATGTGTTTAAATATAGACCGAAAGCTTCAGTCTCTATACCGTCGGTTGTTCCACTGAGACTACGTCTGGCTCCACTAGACCTCCGGTTATAGAGACTGAACGATCGCCTATGCCAGCCTATGTTGAAGATATCACGGCTAGATTTTAGCCGTTAGGCCCCTCCCACAAACATGAACAAACTTGCCACGGCCGTATTGTTATGCCCCCAAAATCCCCCAAAATGTCATTTTACCTTGTGCATATCCAATTTTACATTAGGCCTAGGCTATAATACATCGGTTCCACTTACTAACTTGATTGAAATAATCCGTTTAATGGTCCCTTTTAAGGAAATTATGGGTCAAAATCGACATCCATGTTGAAAATCTTGCAAGCCGTGTTAAACTCTCGCTGCCATCAATCTCATCCCTTCTAGTCTACGCCGAAAGCAAAAATGATTATGAAGGAAAAACTGTGATAACGCCATTACGAACGTGTAGATGGCGCACAGTTTTTCCTTCATAATCATTTTGCCTTCGGCGTAGACTAGAAGGGATGAGAGTGACGGCAGCGAGAGTTTAACACGGCTTGCAAGATTTTCAACATGGATGTCGATTTTGACCCATAATTTCCTTAAAAGGGATCATTAAACAGATTATTTCAATCAAGTTAGTAAGTGGAACCGATGTATTATAGCCTAGGCCTAATGTAAAATTGGATATGCACGAGGTAAAATGACATTTTGGGGGATTTTGGGGGCATAACAATACGGCCGTGGCAAGTTTGTTCATGTTTGTGGGAGGGGCCTAACGGCTAAAATCTAGCCGTGATATCTTCAACATAGGCTGGCATAGGCGATCGTTCTGTCTCTATAACCGGAGGTCTAGTGGAGCCAGACGTAGTCTCAGTGGAACAACCGACGGTATAGAGACTGAAGCTTTCGGTCTAGTTTAAATAATAAACTATTAATTTCAATGGCAATACTGCACTGCACTTTCACACTGGGCATGATTCATTCCGTCACGGCGTCACCCACAATTTATGTGTAGCGTCTATGGAGTGGGAATGAGAATACTGGTGTTGGTGCAATAAGTACACTAGTGCTTCCAATGTTATGTTATTTCATTTTTCCCATATTACTACTTTTTTTTGACAACATATTTTTCCCTTCTTTAGAATAAATATTTTTCTAAACTGTCTGAGGTGACATTTTATTTTACAAAGTTACATGATTGTTATTATGTATAAGATATCTCCATAATCCATATATGCTTTAATTTTTCAGATTTTTCATTTGTTTCAAAATAATCTTTACTAAAAACTGCTCAAACATCATATACTCATACTTTATTTTATTGCACTTTCTAACTATTATACATCTCTCTAGTGTCTAATTCTCGATACTTAAATTAATTATTTGATTCTAAAGACTAAAGTAACCTCTCAAAAATGATAATTATTGCATGCATTCTAGAGCTCCAATCAATTTTTCTTCAAACATTTTCAATACCCTTTAATTTCTGTTGACATTACAGAATGTCCAGAAGGTCAGTTTTGCAACATCACAATCTTGAGCCACTATGAGAAGTTCAGCCACGATCTGCTAGCTCTAGTCAGATCAGAGATGAAACCTGACGATTCATCAATGATGGATGATAGGTTCACTTCTTTGAAAGCAGAGCCAGAGGTCATGACGTCAGACAGTGATTTTGAAATACCTTCCTCTTCAAAGCCAGCAGCAGCACCATCCATGTACCACAGTACTCCAAAGGGGGACTATGAATGCAAAATTAAAGGTGAAAGGGTCATATTAACCCCTAGGGAACAATGCTCTTCTCAAATTGCTCCCTCACAACCTAAGTCCAAATTAAAAAACACTGCCAGGAAATCTGCAAAAGGAGTAATCAACAGAAATCAAAGAACCTTGGATAGGATACTAGCAAATAAAGAAGAGATGCCTACACCAAAGCGTGAAAATCTAGGAGAAAGTGAAACATCTTATACAGAGAACCAGAAAAGTGTAAGTAAAGACAATACATTGAAGAAAGACCCTGATCAGTCCACCCTAACCAACTTGACCTTAAGTACCCTTGGTCTTGAGCAGAAAACACTTGGTGCCGTATTTAATAGAGCTTCGCACTCTCCCCTTTCCAATTTGGAAACAAATGTGACTTTTGACCCACCCTCATGGTCCTCTGTTTCTGAAGACTCTCAACCATTTGTCGAAAGTGATATGGATATTTTTGCAAGTGGTGAAAGTGAACTGGTCAAAAGTGATATGGATATATTTGCAAGTGATCAAAGTGAGCCAGAGTGTAGAGACCAGAACAATTTTAAGAAGACAAAAGTATTGACTGCTGATGATGCTGGGTCAAAGGCAGATTGTAAGGATGAATTTGTTAAACTTAAACCAAAACAAGATATGAAGAGGGTACCCAAGAATCCACAGAGTGTGGCAAATGATGTTGATAAGCTAACAGATGAACATTTCTTTTGTATCCAGGATGATGCAGCCAGTGAAGGAAGTGAGTTGCTTTTTTCTTCACAGAATTCCAACTTTGAGGAGGATGACGACGCAACGTCAAGAAATCGGCCCAAGAAGTCTAATCCTCCAAACTTCATTGAGGTTCCTCCAGCTCCAATTCAAGATGATGATGATGATGATGATACGACCTTAGAGGATTTCTTTTTTGCTGATGCCAATGGGGATGATTCTTCTGATATTGGAGGTCAGGGGTCAAAAATAGATGGTGAGGTTAAAGGTCAAGACACCCTGGAAGATGGAAGCCAGAAGGAAGAGAGCAAGAGTCTCATTAACCCTCCTGTACCTTCTTTGGACCACCGTGAAGGGGAAATGGATCAAGCTGTGGTGTTTTCAGAAGATGAAGACAGCCAGAGTTTGTTCAACATTCCTGGTGAGAACAAAGAAGGACAATTTCTTACCGTCAGCAATCTTGATAAGAACAAAGAAATTGTCCCTACTTTAGACGACCATGAAGGAAAAATGCATCAAGCTGTGGTATTTTCAGAAGACGAACCCAGCCAGAGTTTGTTCAACATTCCTGGTGTCAGCAATCTTCCAGGCAAATCAGATGATGCGGCAGAGTGTTCAGAAGATGGAGAGGAAGACATGGAAGTGGATGATGAGGAGGAAGAACTCCCGAATAAGGAAGAGAGACCATCAACGTCTGGATGGGGGACAAGTGATGCAAGAAGTGCAATGTCAGCAAAAGACGAAGAATACTCAAGACAATCTAGCGTGCATAACACCTCCACATCGACTCCAGCAGTCACTCCAAAGCTTAAGAAACAGGGAACACTGGACTCCTTTTTGGGGTGCAAACCTTTACCAAAAGTAGAGCCATCATCGAAACAGGGAACATTAGACTTCTTTTTGGGGTGTAAACCTGCACCAAAAGTAGAGCCACCATCTCAGAAGATCCAGGAGAAGGGACAGTGGAGAGGAGCAAAGCAGACATACAAGAAGAACAAAGGAGAAGGCGAGGGGAAGAAGGAATGGGGGAACAGCAGTCGCAAGGAATGTCCCTTCTACAAAAAGATGCCAGGTAAACAATACTGCTCCAGTACAATTAAACTTCTTTGAAATAATTTTCAGCACTTTTATGTTACTGTGTTTTCCATTACACGTTGCTTGTCCATAGAATCCATGAATCACATGATTTGATTTAAGCAGGGAAGCTAATTATTAACTTTGAGGTGGTTTAGTTTGGAGAGGAAAAAATGTAGTGATTATTGTATTAAATTTCCAGGAACATAAAGGAGTATAACAACAACAAATAATACAAGCAAACAAGGTACATATATGATAATTAATTTAATAATAAAAGATATTAAGTTATTAACCCATCAGTTTTGTCTGTGAATTACCAAAAGTAAGTTTGGTAAGACATGTTTCTGCATTTATAAGGCTCTCTTTAATCATTTATTTATGCATGCATGCAAGTTCACAATTTCACAATTCATTGGAGTTAATATCACATGAAAAAGAATATCATTTAACACATCATTTTCAATCTTGCAAATCCATTAAAGATGTTAGTATAATACATAGATACACTGTAAATCAATGTCAAGGAGACACTAAAGACATATTGCCCTTCTTTCTCTCCAACATTTACCTCGTTATCAGATACATCTTTCACAGTGGATGCCTTCAGGTATGGTGTTATCCCAGGATGCAAAGCGTACTTCTTAAGTCACTTCCACTATGATCACTATGGTGGTCTCACCAAGCACTTTGACCAACAGCTCTACTGTAGCAAGGTATAGAATCAGCTTGAGAGTGATTGCAGATGAAATCTCAAACTTTAAAGACCCACTGCACTACTTATAGCTACTTGCGCCCCCTAGATAGTAATCTAAGCCTAAGTGGTGACCATTAATCCTCCATGGTCCCCTTTTTCTTATGTTAATTGAGAGCTGATTTGATGAGATTACAACCTGCCATAGATTATGCAGGGAGGTCTAATCCCTCCTGGCCAAAGTAGTGCAGATAGACTTTAAAGGAATTTATTTCTTGAACAATTATTTGAAAGCAGACATTCAATCAATAAATAATCAATATCATTTTATTTGTGCAGCGATAAAAATATTTGATGTAGAGTTTTAAATCTTTATATTGCTCTCATGATACTCTCATCCACTTTTTAATGTTGAAATGTATCTACATGACTACATCTACATCTCCCCCTCCCCGCCCTCTCTTTCACTCTCAACATCTTATTTTCTTACTCTTTCTACCCTCTTTCTCCCACTATCCCCTTAACACAATTAACTACTGTAACTAGAGGGTTTTGGTATTAAACCTATAGCACTAAATGAATTCAGTAGTCAATGGGTTCATGTATCAACCTGTTCTTTTCTTGTACATCAGGTAACAGGAAATCTTGTGATATCCAGACTGAATGTAGCTGCTGAATATGTGAAGATTTTACCCATGAATGAACCTTGCAAAGTAGATGGCGTGGAGGTTACACTACTCGAAGCAAACCAGTAAGTGGACTATATGATTTATAATCAAATTAAAAAACAACTATGAATTATGATCACTCTGGGAAAATAGTCTGCAGGCACAGACTTTGAGACAATTCATAAAGCCTTGTGACAAGAATAATATTTCAGTCTCTGTGAGCTATAGTCAGAGCCAATGGAGTTACATAGTCTGACAGTTCAAACTCTCTGTTACATATTACACCTGACATGGGTCATCTGGTTTAATGCTCATTCAGAGAGCTTGAGGTTTGAATCCTGGCCTGGTGATTATGACCCCTAGACTAAGCATTTAATCTCTAGTTTAATTTCTTGATCCATGTCTAGTATACGGATTGCAGGGAATTTAAGCACTTGAAATTATGACCAGAGCTGCCTTCCACTACTTCCCTCCTCTTGTCACTCACTTTCTCTCTGTATGTTGCTCTCTCTCCCTCTCTCTCGCTCTCTCTCCCTCTCTATATGTTCTTTCTTGGGTTGTCTCCTCTTGTTGACATCTATTTCCTTATCCTCCCCCTTCCCCACCCCCTGTTCCTTCTCTCTCTCTCTCTCTCTCTCTCTCTCTTCTCTCTCTCTCTCTCTCTCTCTCTCTCTCTATATATATATATATATTTCATTTTTTTCTCATTGTCCCCTTCTCTTATTTTCTAATGTTTTTGAAATGTTTGCCTGTGTATGTGTAATGTATATATTAGTGAGCCTATAATTTAGTTTAAGAACTCTTATGAATTTTCACTCTGCACATTATAAATTTTTCTCTGGTTTGTCTGTACTGCATTTTTCAGCTGCCCAGGTGCTGTGATGTTCCTATACAAGCTGAAATCAGGAGTCATCTATCTACATACCGGTGACTTCAGGGCCGATGCTGAGATGGAGCTATATCCCCAACTGAGCAGTTGCCATGTCAACCAACTCTATCTGGATACTACGTAAGTCAGGGTATGGTTTGAAGGCGAAGATATGCGAAGAGCATGAAGAGAGAAGTGAGATGCTTATTAGAGAAGGTTGAGTTCTGGGAAGAGGTGACAAATAATTTGTAAGCGTTATCATTGTTATTATGCAAGTGTGGAAGAACATCAGATAAAAATTGTATCCTCAAAAACATGGCTCTTCGAATGCTTTCATAGTCTAAATATGCCACATGTTTGTGTACCCCCATATACATCTTTCTGTGTACAGTGCTTGTAACTTTACCAAGACTGGGCCAAATCTCTTATAATTTTGACGATTCCAGAACCTTGCAGTACACACCAGTACTTGTATGCTAGAGTATCAACCTTTTCTGATCGATTTCACACCGTTTCTTTCACCATGCTATTGCATGACCAGAACTCAAATTTATCTTTAACTTTGGAAAATTTGTTTTTTTAATTTGTCTTGGATATGCTTCAACACCTGCATACCATTCTGTTGGTAAGAACTATTTCTTGTGAAGTTGGAAAAGATGGATCACTCCTGAGGTTGCTTTCTATCTATTTGATAAGCATTCTGGCTGATGAGATATTCAGCTTTGAGCTTAGTATCTGATCTGTTATGTGCATATGAATGTTGTTGTTGTTGCTGTTCAGTGTATTTTATTATTTTATATGCTCATTATGCTGTACATTTACTGATTGTAATCCCATTTGTTTTCATTTGCAGTATATTGTCCTTTGTTAACCTTGTATATTGATTGAATTTGAAAGATTAACTTATCCTCATTATATCAGTATACACAGCTAAAATACATTGGATGTATCCAACTCTTGGCTCACTCTCTCTTTCTATCTGTTCTTCTCTGCTCTATCCACGTCTTCTGCCTACCTTATCTTCTACTCTCTTGCTCCGTCTGTCATCACCGGGCATCCTTTATAATTTATTTTGTGTAACCTACTCAATTGCGCTATTTTGACTCTTTTTATTGTTCTGTTTGCATTATGAATATCAACCATTACTTTAACTGTCTATAATTATGATTATTTCTTTCTGTAAATTGACTTGTAAATTTATACCAGTGAAAAAACAGACATGAATAGACAGTAGATATTTAATTACAAGTACAATTAAGAGTAAATTTGTAAGAACTTCCCTTAAAATTCTATTTTGATGGACAGTATGTAACATTAATTTTATGTATCATTTGTAGGTACTGTGATCCTCAGTACAAATTTCCATCTCAGACTGAAGTGATAGAGTTTGCAGTAAAGATAGCTGTCCAGGCTGTGAAATCAAACAAGAAGACCCTAATCGTGTGTGCAACCTACACAATTGGCAAAGAGAAGGTTTTCAGAGGTATGATATTAAGAGAAAAAGAACTTCAAAGAATGGGGAGAAAGCAAACAAGTTCAACTTGTGCCACACCAAAAGATCCATTGTGACTCTTCAGAATTTGCAATTTTACAACATCATTTATCAATCACTGAGAGAAAAAAAAAATCCTTAGAAATGCTCTGTAATGATTATCTGTGATTAAGAAGTGAAACTGTGTTTGGCCTGGGGAGTGTTTCACAAAGACTAAGATCGACTCTAAGTTGGACTTACATATGGCAGGCCATTCATGCCACTGGTTGCTCTCACCATTGGTCTCTCAATTATGATCTTTAGATAATATATTTTCCTTCAATAACGAATTATCAAAATATGTCAATTCTGTAGATTTGTGACCATAATTTGTACATCCCTTGTAAGACCAATGCCAGTAAATGGTGAGAGCAAACAGCGGCATAAACAGCCTGTCGTAGTTAAAGATAAACTCCAGTTCTGGTGAAAAAAAGAAAATGGATTCTCATAGAATCAAACGAAACTTACACTGAATGTTCAAGATTACAAAGAAAGATTACATAGAAAGACAAGGAAATCAAGGTAGTACTAGCCCCGACACCATGTGTGTTGTCCCATATATAACTTTCTGTGTACAGTGCTTGTTACTTTACCAAGACTCGGTCAAATTTATTATGATTTTGATGACTCCAGAACCTTGCAGTGCACACCAATACTTACATGCTACATGATCAACTGTTTCTGATCCTTTCCACATCTTTTCTTTCGCAATGCAATCGCATTACCAGTACTAAAGTCCAACTTAAATTCAATCTTTGTCTTAGTGAAACACCCCCTGGTCTTATAACAAGGGTTGCATTACAATGCTAGTGTCTTGCTTGTATTATCTATGTCAAAATAGGAAGACAATATGAATCATCAAAATGGTTTAAAAAGTAATTTATGCACCATGCAAATTGTATCTCTGATGATAAGTAGTCATGCACTTAGGTATACTCAATGCAATGTTACATAGCTGTCAACCATTCCTATTTTGGAGGAATGATTCCTAATTTTTGGCCCTCACACTAATGTTATGAACCCTAGATTCCTTTCTTACTCTGTGTGCAAAATGTATAAAATGACTGTATTCCCTATTTTGCGTTGAGGGATTCCTAATTTTTGCCCTGCAAGGTTGGTAAGTGCAGCTGTTCTTAAGGATAATCCATAATCAGATCGATCCAACCAATTTTGCATTTATTAAATATCTCATCTTTCATCCCTTGCCAAGGATAGCCATGTGATGTGTTTGCCTTTGGGATTTCTTTTAGTACTTTTGCTTATGGGACTTCTTTCAGATGGAAATGCTTTCTGCATTTGGATAGTGAGGAAGCATGAATAAGTGCATGTAGCATTGAGTTTTAAAGGGGGTGTAGCATGGCAAATACTGGTTAACGCCATCTATGACTTCTTTTGAACAACTGAACGTAAACGAATCAACTTGATTAACAGACCGAAGTTCTCCTCACGCTTCACGTATGTTGCACGCATGTGATTACTGCAGTCGCAATAGTAGTCGTAATATACCTGATTGGCCCCGAGTCAGGCCACGAGAAAGACATGTAGTCTCGTCATGCTACACCCCCTTTAATACGCATCAGTCAAAATGTTATTTCTGTATTTCAGTCCTTTGTTGCTCTCCTTTTTTACAGCTATTGCTGAAGCACTGGAATGCAAGGTATATGTGGATTCTCGGAAGTTGAAAGTCTTGGAATGCCTTGAAGATGATGATCTGATGTCACTCCTAACCCGTGATAACAAGACATCTGCATGTGGACTTCACGTCATAGCCATGAATATGCTTAATCACCAGGTCAGTGTGTTTGTGGTCATAATGATTTCAGTCAAAGATGGTTTGTTTTTTATAAACCAAAAAGGGGACTTGCAAGATACTCTTCATTTCATTATGTTAGATAACTGGAGGGAGATTGTTTTGTGTCCCTAAAAGAAAAATATATGAAATTATTTGCTCTATATTCATGTACACACTTATGACAATTTTGTTTATTCACTAGTATCCAAAGTTTACATTTCTGTTAACACTTGACTTTTAAAAAGAATTGAGCTCTGGATAATTTGCCAATATTTATTTCTTCATTATATTTGATTTATTGAACAATTAGATTATTCAATATCTTTGAATGGTTCTCAAATCCTCATGCAGAAGCTGAAGGAGTACCTGTCCCAGTTCAGTTCAAGATATGACAACATTCTTGCCTTCAAGCCTACTGGTTGGACTCACAGTGATAAGGTTGAATCACCCTCAGATATCAAGCCTTCCAAGAGTGGAAAATCAACAATTTATGGTACAGTATAATGAGAATACCACCTCTACCACCACCTCTACCACTACTACTACCATCGCCACCATAACCACCACCAACTCTACCACTTCTACTACCATCGTCAATATAACCACCACCACCTGTACCACTACAACAACCATCGCCAATATATATCCACCACCACCTCTACCACTACTACTATCATCGCCACTATAACCACCACCACCTCTACCGCTACTACTACCATCGCCACTATAACCACCAACACCACACCACCACTACCACCACCACCACCACTATAACCACCACCACCACCTCTACCACCATCGCCTCTACCGCTACTACTACCATCGCCACTATAACCACCACCACCACACCACCACTACTACCACTGCCGCCACCACCACCACCACCACCACCACCACCACCACTGTCATTATTTCTTCAGAATAGATATTAGTGTGTATGGTCCCAGAAAATTCAAAATATATTTCCACAGTTGCACCTTGTTTGTTTTTGTACAGAATCGATCTTAAAATTGCAATTCTGGCAAAAAATAATATACCAGCTACAAAAGGGCATTCAATATTTGGCAGCCTTGGTGCTAAAAGATTAAAGCTTGGTTCAAGTTATCCTTTCTCTCTTGTCACCTATTCTAATGCTTTTCCCTGATTGAAATATCTGTTTTGATCTTTCCCAAAATTAGAAGGAGGTCACATTATCATCTTGATAGTTTAAGAGGGAAGAAAATCTTCGTACCAGTAAATGAAATTTGTTGTGATGTTTTTCTTTCAGGAATACCATACAGTGAACACAGCAGCTACTCTGAGATGAAGCGCTTTGTTCAGTTCATAAGTGCTGACAAGATCTTACCCACAGTCAACAACGGAAACCCACAGAAACGCAAAGCCATGGAGGATATCTTCAAAAGATGGACGGCAGAGGATGGACAGTCATCGTCACCAACTAGGCTCAAATCTGTTAAGATCATGAACTGGTTTAAGTAGTGCGATGACAAACAGTGAGAAAGAGGCGAGGTCCAAAAGACAAGACATGACCCTTCCTCAGGTCTAGAACGGAAATAGCAAATTATGTAAGACCATGGAGGACATCTTCGGAAGATGGATGAAGATGAACGGTAGGCCGTCGTCACCAACTAGGCTCCAATCTGAGAAAAAACAAGAACTGGTTTAAGTAGCGAGGTGATGGCAAGAGAAAAGAAGCTAAATACAGTAAAACCTGCTTTAGTGACCACCTATCTACAAAGACCACATTTGTTGTTTCCGTTAAAAATGGATTCTCATTGAAACATGTACCAATAGAACCTGTCTTCAAAGACCACCTGTCCACGTATCTACAAAGACCACTTTTTGTGTTTCCCTTGGGTGGTCGCTATAGACAGGTTTGACTGTATTTATAAAGATACAAGATCCTTCCTGTGGTAAACAGTGGAACCCCGAATCATGCAAGGCTGTGGATGAAGTTTTTAAATGATGGATTCTGTAGAAAGGACAGTCTTCTTCTTCACAAGCCCGGCCCAGTGCAGGAGGCAGCTAGGTCTGGCCTTGGCGTTGATCCCTTCTAGGTCACTGGGGGTACAGGGTATCCAGAAAGGTCACCAACCAGGAAACCAGTCTTTGATGTTGTAAATGGTAGAACTTGTTTAGGAAGTGATTTAAGAAAGCTAGAGTAAGAGATGCAGAAAAGTGTTGTTGACAACAATATTCATGTTAGATGCTGCTCATAAGTATCGGCTTCCATGGTGATGTAGATGTACAGTAGGCTTGTGAGAGATGGGGAGGATTGGGGAGACCTGGAAAGGACTCTCCTTAATATTTCTTTCTTGAATGTGTGTAGTCCTGAAAAGGACTGTTGGTAGTCTTGAATATTCATGATATGTAAACCTATGAATTCCCATAAGCTTACCGGTAATATATGGACCATTAGGTTCCTTTAGGCAAAGGGTTAGTAGACAGATAAGTATGTGAAATGTAGTAAAAACAACTATGCTGCGTACATATTGATTGCTGTTCCCATCTTCCTCATCACCGACACATCATTTGCTTTATACAAGGAGGGTTTAAAGATCTCAGTTTATTACCTTAGAGTTCATCATGGAAGTAGATCCATACTTGATATTATTTCTACCACTATATGCAGCTGATGGAATGCACAGTTTAATTGCTGTAGAGGGTTTTGATCTTTAAGCAACCACACGTCCAAAAAACTGCCCTTTAACATTCACATTCTATAGTATTAAATTGTTTGATCCTGCATAATCACACCTCACTTGTTATCTCTGAGGATATATATCATTTGTTTGTAGCCCAAAGGGTGTTGACCCATACACTCTCAGCCCGTCTGTACTAGTTTGGCCAGAGGGGATTAGACCTCCCTGCAAGGTCACTGACAGGTGGTTATCTCATCAAGTCAGCTCTCAATTAACATAAGAAAAAGGGCATCATGGGGGACCAATGGTCACCGATTAGGCATTTTTTGCTTCATAGAGGGCGCAAGTAGCTATGATTAGTGCAGTGGGCTTTAATATAGAATCGATGCCCTTCTAGCTCCGGTAGACTCTGTAATGAAAAACATTGCATTTCTGTTGAAAGAGTCTTTCCAGATAATGTGTAGTTACTAGTCAGTTTCTTCTTGTGAATGAGTGGCAACAGGGCACACAGTTGTAGTTACTAATGGCTTAATTTCAAGTCATGGGTTGATGTTACACATCATTTCAAGATACTGCCTTTCTAATAGTGATATACAATATACTCTGTGTATATTTAATTGTATGCTTGGACAGTTGGAATACTGAAGGTACCAGTTTGGCAGCTTCAATCCATTATTTCTCTCGGCAATGAATGATAATGCAATTATTGAGAATTATCAAGAATTTGAATGAACTTATACAACAAATTGTTATGTATATGCAATACATAGACTTTTACAAACTTCCGAATCAAATTATTGATCATGTCATTTCACTAAAAAAGATGAATATATGTAAATAATTGTTTGATTCGTCAAGGTATTACATTATAGAAAGAAGAAAAAAATATGTGTGTATTGCAACTCAGCAAGATAACAAGTGTATAACAGAAATATTGGAAATGAAATTTACTGTGTGTGATATGACAGTTTGATAGTTTGATATCCGTTGTGTTATAATTGTGAAATGTGTAAGTCTACAATCCAACCAATGAATAATTTCATTCATATCATGTGTTGGGAATTCTACAACTGTTTTCTGCTTTGAAAAATGTTTATTGTATGTCGTCAGAGTCTACTCTTTCATATTGTGCCAAAATCTAAATCATTCCTTGGTCTTCCAATGTACATTTATATATGCTATAAGATAGATGGGGGAAATGTAAGAGGTTACTTAAATGGACTTCAGTGTAACATTGTTCAGATGATAGAAAATGGTGCTAAGGTAGTGACTTCAATGCTAGATGTACAATTTAGGATCATCTGAAAGTTTGAGTGAAAACAGACCATTATTAATGATAAAAATTAGGAAAACTGATCTGATCAATTCCTTAATTCTCCCAACTATATTATACAATTTAATTACATTTAAGTTTAATGTAAATTGTTGCAAAGCAATAAATTGGCTCTATATTATTTTAAAAGATTATTAGATTATTAAAAGCCTGTCTCTTGTCTTATTTTCATGGGAAAACGGTTGGGCAAATTCAAAAAAATCTTTGTGGTTTGATAATTTTTTCAGGATTCTTTGCATGTTAGAGGATTAGTACAGTAGAAGGAATATGATAAATGACATTTCATACAAAAATGAAACAGGTTTTCATCAATCTTCAACAATGTTACTGAGTCACTTTGATACAGGAAACTTCACATTTGCAATTACTGTAAGTGTCCGAATTGACTTTATGCAATGCTGCCCTCTTTGTCCAAATGAGGTGAAATCTTAGTTTTATGAAGGAGTTTCATTCAGCAGGCGGCATTTTGTTTTAAAACAATGTTTGTGTGTTTATGTATTGTGGGTGAACCCTATCTAGCCCGAACTATGCAGTTTTTAAATAGCCCAGGCTACATAGGGTTAAGCCTTAAAAGGATTTGATTCTCCTACATAGAATGTCTTATTCAGTCAGGAAAAAAAATGAAACACAAACTTGTACACCAGCAAGTTTTGTTTTTGTTCTTACACTACTTTTTAGGCTGAATAGAATATGATGTAGTCTGTAATATGAATTCCTTAATGTTTTCATTTTTGGGGTAATTAAACATTCCTTACTGCCGTAATTTTGAGAATTAGAAATGCATACAATGGCTAAATTTATTATTTTATCACTTAGAACTTCCAGAAACATCTTCTTTTTTTTTAAAGACTTTTCCTTTATATGTATTATTTATAAGACATATACAGTTTAAATGACGAGGTCAACAAATCAATATGTTTATATTTTTGAATTATTTGTGTTATAATCCTAGGTTTTTAGATCATTAGAATCATCTATTCCTTAGATTTATAGAACATAGTTGTATGATTTTTCATCTCAATTATATTGCAAAATGTATGTATGTACCCAAATTATTGTAGGTTAGTGCTATAGTTGTTATGTAAGATGGTTACTAATGTGCTAGTACATTCCAAAAGGATCTATAAATGGTTGAAAACAAAGACACATTCTAAACTTTATTCCATTTCAATTTTCATTTTTATGCAAAGGTATTGTGCCTTAGACTTCAGAAACTATAGAGTACCGAAGTGTGACGTCATATTGGCCAAGTTATCGACGTTGCAGGCTCCAAACAATTTTGTGCTAAACAATAGCATTGTGATCACACCAGCACCAAACAATAAGCCCTGCTCCAGCCCGGTGCTTGAATGGTTTTCTATTTTTTTAGAACCGATAACCTGGAAGACGAGCAAATATAACGTTAGTACTTTAGATACTATACCTGTGATTGTGTACAATCAGAAGAACATCAACTCATAAAAAAATTCTAGCCAAAGCCTTATACAGCTAACATGTTTAAAACTGTCAGATAAAAGTATTATTTAAATAACGTAGAACTAAAATTTGATTTAGTGCTAGGATATTACTTAGATTTGTTTTATAATTGTCTTGCCCTTAGCTTATAGAATATTATATGGTATTTTGTATACATCAAAATACTGAATAAATGAAAATGCTGCTAGTCATGTTCTTTTCATCCTGTATCATCTTTTTATTCAAAAACGTGAGTCCAGTGAACGAATGTTGTGTGTTAGAGGGATGATATAAAAATGCTCCTATACGTTTAACACTTCTTCTTCTTCTTCCTCTTCTTCTTCTTCTTCTTCTTCTTGAATGGTGTATGTTAGAGGGATGATATAAAAATGCTCCTATACTTTTAACACTTCTTCTTCTTCTTCTTCTTCTTCTTCTTCTTCTTCTTCTTCTTCTTCTTCTCCTCCTCCTCCTCCTCCTCCTCCCCCTCCTCCTTCTCCTTTCGTATGGCACATAGTTACGAGTAAGCAACAGGGACAGAAACTCTTTCTCCTTGAAAAATAGAGATCAGTTTAGATCCATGCTCCATTGACAGTAACTTAGTAAATGTAGAAAAGATGATATGAAGTTTTGTTTATATAGAGAATATAAAAATGCCCCATTATCACAAGAAGATGGTCTATTTGGTCTGACTTTAAAGAGACAGTAGAAAGTAATACAAAAATTGATTTACAGTTTATTGATGTTAAAAGTGAAAACATATGGTTAAACTCAGATATAAGAGATCATAACCAAAAAGCATTATTTATCAAAAAAATGGTTTGATGTAGGCGTTTTGAAAATTAATGATATCGTAAAAGACTCTAGATTTATGTCTTTGAAAGAAATTAAAGAAAGATTAGAAAAAACATGCTTCTTTGTTTTAAGAATATTATATCATAGTAAATACAATTCCATGTTTAGACTGGTATATGATGCGATGCAGGAAAAAATGAAGCAGTAATGAAAAATGTTTTAATGAATGTTAACACTAAACGAAAATCTATTTTTTTTTACTTTACGATGTCTATTCATTCAATTGTTAGATTGAATTGAAGATAAATGGGAAGAAATATTAAATAGTATAGAACAAATTGATTTGAAATTCATAGGGTCATTTGATTTACAAGATATGAAAGTAAACAGAAAAACAGAATTTAATGTTAAGGTGTTACAAAATTTAATACCAACTAGGTATAATTTATTCAAATGGAAATTATGTAACAATCCCCTATTGTTCATAATATGATGATGAGTTACACGACAATCTTCATCTGTTCGTAAAATGCAAACACAAGATTCTATCGGTTAAGATTTGGAGACATAGTTCGAAAACTTTACAATGTTTTTTTTTCTTCCTACAAATTCATCTTAAATACAGATTATAACTTGAAAAACAAAATGTTCAAAAGTTTAAATTTTCTGATCATGTATGCAAAATACGCAGTTTATCTAACATTAATTTTTTTCATGCCCGCAGAAAATCGCAAATTTATGTTTTATGAAGTCTCTACTTCTCTTTGTATTTTCAAAAGATTAATCCATAACAGTTTAAAGATCGATAAGTATTGTATAACAAAAAATCTATGCTTTTTTAAAAAAACACTGCTGTTCAAGATAATGAAACATTTTTTATTTGAATTGTGTAAGGATGCTACGATGTTATTTCAATTGATTGTATATGATTGTTTAATTTGTTTAAAAGCATATATTTATCAATATATTCATTTTACAAAAAAAAAAATCCAAAAAAAAAAAGAGTGAGCAATAGGGACAGAAACTCTTCCTCATTATAACATGGAGATCAGTATGTCCATGCTCATAGGCAAATATTGGTCTGTGGGCACTTTTGTCAGGGGGGGGGGGGGGGGGGGCTGGCACGGATCTTTGTGTGAATGCCTAATGCGTGAGAGCAAAATTAAATCGAGGAGATCGAGGGAGGTGATCATTTTAATTAATGATAACAGTAATGTCGTCTTCCAATCTCCCTTTCTTTCTTCTTTTAGCATTTATTTTTCAAAGATAATAGAAATAATAATAATAATAATAATTCATCTAGAGGGTCTATATAATAATGGACCCTATTATTATATTTTTTATTTAAACATTCAATATGAATGTGGTCATAGTCAACAGAACCCAATGCGATGTTCTTATTGCTTTCGTTGATGCCAACATAAAATTACTTGAACAGAAAGACAGAATTTTAAAGAAATACATGCATTTCAGGAAATTCAGGTCATAACCCCTTCAAAATACAGGGAGACCTTATTATTCAGGTTCAGTCGACCCTTTTGCCAACTTGCTCTGCTACCCCCGCATAGATTGGCTCCCTGCCAACAATCGATTTCCCTTTGGATTTTTCCACGGATCGCATTGACGTCACCCCATGTGACTTTGATGATGCAAGCAGTCTGGTTCTAGCTGGTTCGCAGCTCATACAAGAATTACATCATCACACACATTTATTTTCACTTTTACCATACAAATGTAACATTTTGTGAATTATTATTGATGAATGAATAAAAGATAATAATCATATTTATAAGATGTACAGAAGATATTTTGTTAAACTGATGATCCTAATGTGTACAATGTGCTAAAGTTTTGTTTTGATGCAAATTCTCCCAACTGAACAGAAAATTTACATTGAATAAGTAGGCGGCCCTTAAAGGGCGAGCCCCCAGAGAGACGAGTTTTGATTGGTCAACCTCGGTTGCTGTTGTTTCCTGGTACAGCCTTGAGAAGTAGCTGACAGATCCAAAACAATATCTCGACCTGCCGAGCTGCTGAGAAGCTAGAAAGAAATCTCGGATAGAAAATGCGAATTTTATCGATGTTTTTTAAACATTTCAACGTGGAATATCTCATGACTCGATAGTGTATCTACTGTTCCATAGTGTTTTCTGGTTTTCTACAATCAGTTGTCCGTAAATTGAGTGATATATTGTAAGAAATACAAGGTGGTTTGAAACCCAGCTGCTAAGCTGATTGTGCAGGGAAATTGGAGAGCGGAAATATCCACTGCAGCAGCTGAGCTGCACTATACACTACTGTACATGTACTGGAGTACTGCTGGTACCTGGAGAACTACTAATCTAAATTGATCTGCTGAAAACTGTGCAAGGTAATAAAGTAAGTATGTACATATTTATATATTTTTTTTAGGGGGTTCAAAAGCAACAGACACATTTGTTAATATTGGGAAATATGTTTTTTTCAGTAGTAGATCTAGATACAATAGATAAGAGGAAGTGATGTTATTTGAGCTTTCCATTTCATGGAAAAGTCAATAACGATGGGGGGGGGCGATGGCTATATTCATAATACACGATAATGATTGTACCGTGAAATTAGGTTAAGATTCAATACCGAGGTCAATGGTGAACGAATGCAAAGATGAAAGAAAAATTAATGCGTACATTTTTATAAGATCCTCTGGTCTTTGACTTTGACTTTGACACTGAGTTAACATGTTGAACTTGAAGAAGACATTGTATAACAAATAGCCAAGGCATAAGGCTTTATTGTCAGTTTAATTCTGAAAAATGTTGTAGAGAGATAAGAGAATAGAAAAACAAAACAACTGAAATTTTGGGTTCAGTTAAAAAAATTTAAAAATGGAATAGATCTATGAGTTTAATTAAGAGATAGAAAAACAAAGAGGAGATAACAGCAGAGTGAGGAGTTGGATTCAGGAAGAGAAGAGAGAGAGAGAGAGAGAGAGAGAGAGAGAGAGAGAGAGAGAGGGAGGAAGAGAACGTTTGGAGCATTTCTGGTGAACTGCCAAGATCAATATACAAATTCATGGTTAAAAGAGGTCAAACAGCAGTGACCTCCTTTTCATTTTGTCCACAACATACCAAGTAGCCCTAAATACATGTACATGTAGATAAGTGTACTTTAGTCAGTTCAAGAACCGCATGCAAAATGTTATTCATAACCACAACCTTGAGTGTCTAGTATAAAATCCATTGATCATCTGAAACATGTAATAAGTGTGGACCACAAGATTATAAAATGATCATTTTCACATTTTGTAAATGAAGGAATTAATAAACTAATATCATGTCATCATGAATCAATCTCATTATTGTTTGAAGACTAAATGAAATCAAATTCAATTTGTTCTTGAAGTACAGTACATGTGGAGATCAAGGTTGACAGTGGGTGCTTATACATGTCAAAGTATACAGCACGGTTTATAATTGGACTAAGTTTAAGCCAGGTTTAACTTCATCTGCTTGATGAATAAGAATCCTTCTTAAATTTTAACGTTACTGTCAGTCTGCTCCAGAAAGGTAGGGTTTGGCTCAAGGGTGTTGGCTTCATGTGAACTGGAAAAAAGGAACAGGTTCAGACATGAAATCTATGCTCTCGATCACAAACAGGATGGGTGAACTGTGTGGACTGATTCTGATACAGGTCTTTCTTTTTGATAAAGTAGCATCAATGATGAATTCAGAGGTTACATATAAATGTACATGTAAGGTCATACATGTAGGGTCAGGAAAATTATTTGTATTCATGTACCCCGGTAGTATTTTTTGATGACCTCAAGAGCTGATTAATGGCCTATGGTATACATTTTACATGTACATGAACCTTTGCTTTTTGCAAAAGGATATATTCTAAAATCCATTACATTTTACATGTTTGTTAGCTTTTGGGGGGAAAGTGCACCCACCCTACACTCCCTTTAAGTTATCATGAGAACTGTCATCTTCAAAATTCTTTTTGGCCTATCTTATGCGACAGGTGGCAGGGAGCCAAAAACACAATGTGACCTTCACATTCAAGGCTTTCCTGGCCAGCCTTGCTAGCTAGGGTGATGACCTTTTAAGTAAGATCCTATTTACATGCTCTGTTTATTTGGATGCCTGTTGGGCAAATATCCCCCTGTGGATTTTTATTATTCATTACATTTATAATCAACTTGGAAGATAATTTGTTATTGAATTTTTTGAAGGACAGCTATACTTGGACTTCACACTAATTAGGGAAGGGAGTCATTACAGAAGGGACCTTGCTGTATACATGTTCATGTATTGGTATTGTTTAACTCTTAAAGGTGGTTGTAAATTTGCTGTTCAGTTCTACCATACAACAAGTACATCGTCAAATATATGCAGATCAGTACAACATAATGTTCGATCGTTTCATATTTAAAGAAGAGGTACGTAGAAAGGTACATGAATGTGCATGCCCTACAATAGGCAACTGAAATAGTGCACTTACATGTAATCGTACATGTACAATGTACTTTGTGGATAGCTGTGCATGCACAATTGATGTAATAATGGACAAAGTTCTGTTACCAAAAGAAATCATAGAGTTAATTTAGATATATCTGAAAATATGTTGGCATGCACTCTGAACTACATGAATTGGTTGAAATATGTTGCGCAATCAATACTGATACAAGTACATGTCAATATAATTAATGCATGCCAGACAATGGACTTAATTGACATGTTTATGTTTCCATGTAGTGCATGAACATGTACGTGTACCATATACATGTAGCTACTCAGACAGTCACTCTTTCTCTGCATGTCAGATATTTATTTTCGAGCACCCCATACTTTCGTTGTATGGTCCCTTGTCCAGGAAACCAGAGTCTTGTTATGATTTGATGACTCAGCTATCACTTGGTCAGATCAGTAATAGCTAGTCCTGCCAGGCAGGCTCATGCAAAATCTTGCTATAGTATAGAGCTAGAAAGAAGCTAGCTAATCTGATTCATACATGCCTGGGGGCCAAATACTGTTTAATACAGGGCTGTGGTGGATGACCTTTACCTGTTTTATGAGTCAAATATTATTGTCTGCTTGGAGCCAGAGGGACATTAACTCATCATTATTTACAATATCCTTCAAATCTAGCTCCAAACAAGTGTTATTATAAAGTCACATGCCAACTATACAGGTCTTTTTTTTTATTATGGATATTTGCCCAGTGGGTACTCCTGTTGCATGTAGTAAATATCCTTTTTAAACAAGGCATTTTATCCACAGTTGACACTCTCCACCCAGGTGTTAATAGGAACCTGGCATGATTTATTCCTCAAAATTATGCACTTTGTGCTGATATAAATGGCTGCTGGAGCTAAATCTAGGGTATGTTTTCTGACCTCTTATTGGAAGCATATACATGTATATATATATATATATATATAGACATTACATCAAAATGTAGTTGTGCTAGATCCCCAAAATATGTATTATTATCATTATTATTATTTTAAAGAGTTATTACTGTGCAACTCTTTGGTTGCGAATGCAATTGCATCTATATAGGCCTACCCGCAAAAATGCATACCTACTTGTGTTGGAACAGCTCATTAGCCATAAGGGCGCTCCAAGTGACATAAATGGGTTTCCTTGAGCTAGAGTATTAGAATTTGGGTCAGTCAATTTACAGCGAAGTTGACCTTGACCCAATTTTTTGAAGATACTGTACCTGTAGGTGTAGGCCTACATGTATATTTCAAATTGGTCATGTGGTGTGTATGATTCGTAATATAATGTGCCCCACTGTCCCTTATTGCCATGGCTGGGGCTGTGGCCATATAGTGATCTTGTCAAATCTGAGTAAATTACAATATATAGGCTATACAGCTGTATGTTTAGCCTTTATGTATTGAATGACATTCACTCAGCTGTCATTGAGATGTAGTCTTTAGGGGGACACAAGCCATCAGGAGGGGGGCACACAGGTTTTCCCGGGTGGATATACAGGCATATAAGGTGTGAGAACAAAGTCTCATATGAGTAACAATCGATCTAGAGCATATTTCAAGAACATTGGCTAAAATAAATGTCTAAAGTTTCCTTTAAATGTGCCCCTTCTGTAAAGGTTAGTGGGGAACTGTTTACTTCATGTCATACCAGCATCACACAGTGAGTCAGTGACGTACATGACATAGCCTATCCGTGACATACACTTAGATGACAGTTACTGTACATGTATATGCTGAACAGTGAACACTAATTAGACCTTGGCTAAAATATGTTTGTAACTTTGTATTATAGGCCTACAATTAATTCTTACACATACAGTACAGTACATGTATTTCCCTTCGACTGAGCAAACTGACCTACACTGTAGCTAATATTTTTGTTATATAAGAACCATGAACTGAAATAGATTCCTAAGTCTTTTAATGTATACCTGTACCCAACCAGGATTGTTGTCTTGTAAAGGTCATAGCAGCTGTTATGACTTGCGTACATGTTTACGACTGTACCAAAACATACACTGTTGCTCAGTATATTTGATTTGATTTGATTTTATTTTATTTTATTTATTCATCATCAATAACATCAGTGATTAAACATTTGAATACATCGTGAATGGTACATGTTCATAAATGAATATTATAGATCATATTAAAGAAAAACCTAACAAAGTATTGATATGCTAGACATATGTCTTTTCTCATAGAATATAGAAGGTGATGAAAAGGAGCCAAATAATAGCACATGTGCTAGTCGAGTCTGGCCCCTGTTCTTAGCACACACTTGGCAAAAATAAATATATCATTATCAAAAAATAAAACTTGACAGTAGAAGTATACATGTTGAGTAATACCGTAGCACAATTTCTACACTCCAAATATAATTATATACCTGCACATATTCAGATGGGAATGGAAAATGCCAGCTAGTTGCATAATTCATATTATCATATCTTATTTAACCAGCATTTCCATTAAAATGAACAAAGATTTTATTTAGTTTAATGTTGGTGATAAAACTGTATACTTGTAGCCAGAGAATATTTAAAGGTAATACAAAGTTTTGGTATGGGGTCATGAATTTGGTTCAAATGAACATATTGGACGCATATGCGGTCCTACAATATTCAGTGATCGTTGTCGCAGATGAAATCGAGTCTTCAGTTATGAAATTGTAAATAATAAACTCTTTATGTTGTATAGCTCCCTCTCAAGGTCAAGATATAAATTAAGCTATAAAACAATGTTTCTTGACTAAACTCTACCGATTAGTTGTTCCCGTTTGGGATTAAATCATATATCACAACTACATATTCTGAGATTTTCATGGTCGCAGTTACCATTGTACAGCCGTAAAAGCTATTTGAAATTTATTTATCATTTACCTGGAGCACCGGTAAATTTTTATATTCAATTTTTCTCGAAAGCAGAAGTAGTTTAGGGGCTAAATTTTCTAGTGCTTATAATACATCCACAGGGGCATCCAAATATATCAAAATTATAAAGAATCACTATCCACCCAATTTTCAAAATTTCCCAAAACTTTGTATTACCTTTAAGCTTGTGTCCTAGACATGTCATTGACATGCAGAGGTAATTATTCAGATTCATACATAATTTCATATCTTGAGTGCCTTGTGTATATCTTAAGTACATGCATAGAATCAGTCAGGTTAATGATTGGAAATTTGAATTTGCATTTTATAGAAGGTTAAAACTGTCTAATGCACATGTCATATTATGAGTGAGGGAGATGTCTTTGCTTGGATAATGCATACGGTAAGCTGTTGTCCAGACTAGTAGGACCCATCTACATTGAATTTACAATTAATTCAAATTGATGGGAGCTGAATATCAAATGTTACTCTGCACTTAAGAGATAGGAGTAACTTAGCGATTGCATCAGTCCATGTCAATAGCAAAAATGGAGCAAAGACAGGATGGTGAGAAGTGGTTACGGATGATTTTTTTTTTCAGGGGGGGGGGGGAAGGGTATCAACAACTACCGGTACTGGTATAAATAATACAGGGAGTAACATGTCCATTGGTCTTGGACAGTTACAGTACATGTTTTCAAAGTTTTGCCTGGGAGGTGTCCTTGTAAGCAGGCAGGATTAAACGTTGACAATTGTCTCTGGGCTGTAGTGGACTGATACCTGGTTTGCGACAAGGCCTAGCTATGAGGGTGTTTCCCAGTAACCGAGATCTGTGTACCCCAAATACTGCAGTCTTTCAATGCCGCACGGTGAGGTACAACAATAGAATGAATAGCTCAGCTGGGTGGAGTTGTGACTAAAGATCGCCTCCTAGGGTTGGTTTCTATTGTGTTTGTCTGTCAAACCAGGGTTACGGGTTCAGTAGAGTAGAGCCATTTGGTATACAGCTGACAGCCTAGCTGACAGCGAGTGTGGGAATGCAAGACTCGGTGACCTTCTTGTCATGACATAGCAACTTTTCTCTATTGTAGGGCGAGGTTTTGTTAGTTTCTGGTAACTAAATTTACCTGGATTTTGTCATATGAATGCTTTGTACAGCTATTTTTTTAAAGCTCTACACACCTTTAATACATGTAGGTGTATTTATACAGGATGTTTTTAAAAACAAACATAGCAGTGTTCTTTCTACCACACCCAAATAGTGACACAATGCTGGGTTTATGACTTTAATTGTTTGAAAAAAAATGTTTGGAATGTACATGTAAACTGTTTTTTTTTTGTTTGTTGCTTGCATCCTGTAATTGGGGTTATTCTGAGAGTGAGGCGAGTTCGGGCATTCATGCACTATTGATCCCTCTTGCATGTTGTTTTCCCACGTATAAGTACACAGGCATAGTATAGTCTTTTGTGTGTACAAGAGCAATCGATTGTTTTAAATGACTGGAGTGAAAAAAAAAATTAAAAAACAAAGAGAAATGTGCAGAGTACCGGAACTCTGTTTGAACAAGCAAGTATTTGATATGTTATGCTTCAAATCAATGATTTAGAAAGAGGCTATTAAAAAGGGAAACCTCAAAACACAACTGTTTCAATTTGAAGCAAAAGAGGGCCTTAGGACATTATGAGTGTGTGTTCTGGGTGGGGGGTAGAGGCCTATGAATGAATGTGTCCATTGTATGCAAATGTTGAGTCTATTCTTGTTTCTTCAGTAAACTAGTGGTATTGGCCTTGCAGTCTATTGATTTCCATTTTGTGACATACTGTTATGCATATATTGTGGTGGTAGGGGAAAACATATGCATGTGAGACTGAAAACCTTTTTCACTTGACACTATAACAAATATAGTGCACATTTTTTTTCTTAGACATATACTGTATGTACATAATATAGTATCTCTGTTTATGAAAATGTGTTGAAAAACAGAGGGCCTATGGCTATGTGCTATATATGCCTCCAGTGTAGATTTAGAAAGAAAGAAAAACTTCATATTTTCTAGACCTTATAATTCATAATTTTGTTAGAAAATGTAGGAATGTATTATGTGTACACATCAAAATCAGAGATAAATGAGAAAATTTCCAAGAATCCAAGAAGATATCCTGTTTCCAAAGCATCAGGGAACTGATCTAGACTCTACCTCAAATTCATTTTCCAGAACAGTTTGTAAACAAAGCGCCTGCCTGCACAATGTATGGTGAATCCCCCTCATTTGCATAGGAATGAAGTTCACTAGGTCAGTGGAAAGGAGTGCAGGCCTCTCATTGGCTGGCTCGTTGCTGCCTGCTGTCAAGGCAGCTTTACACATGCATACAATGCAAGGGTCTGTGTATGGACTTTACTGTGTGTTTATATGCTGTGTGTATATATGGTGTGTGTATGCAGTCAGGTTTGTTTATATTGGAGAAAGTTTGTTGACCGGCCTGGGAAAAAGCAGCAGTGTTTATGTTTTGGGTGTAATTTACATAAAGAATGGTTCTGTATCTTTACTGCTCAGCTGACTGCAGTGTTCTACATGCACATCTACATGCACTGCAATTTTACATGTTTGTAGGTGGGGCATGCGCTTTCCTCAATGCATGGTGCACATGTAAATGCATATTATTATGCAGATTGTTTTTATCTTGTATGTTTGATTGATTTGATAAGAATGTAGATGGCTGTCAGTTATCGATCGCCTTCATTAATTCATATTTACAATTTCACCTGGACAGTTGTTCATCTTTACATTTCTAACAGAATGAAATATATCACCACACCAACACTAAATAGTGAAGTATACATCATTGCTTATGATTATGTAGGATAGCTGGACTCCATCTTCAGTATATATCTCGGTTACAGTTTACATAATTTGGTTTAAAATTTACTAAAAGAATCTCAGCTTTACTTTTTGAATAGTATCTTTTCTATGGATTTAGGGAGTCCTTCCTTCAGCTCTTTAAATTTCTCTTTCCTCTGCCTCTAACCTATTTCTCCCTCCCTCCCACTCTATCTCTCTCTCTCTCTCTCTCTCTCCCCTCTCTGTATCTCTGTCAATATCTTTTCATCTGACTATTCTCTTCCCCCCTTTCTCTCTCTCTCTCTCTCTCTCTCTCTCTCTCTCTCACTCTCTCACTCTGTCACTGTCACTATATTTCTCTTTCTCTCTCCCTCTATACATCTGTACAGACATGTGATGAAGCTCAAATGAAATGTCCTGGAAAATGTTCAACTCTGTTTCAATCTACTTCTAGTGTAAGGACTATAAAGCCAAGTAGCTTGTGTACTTGGAAATCCAGGAAAGTAGGTCACCCCAGTTTGTAAATCACGGCTGCCTTTTCCTGAGAAAAGAATAAATGTAATACCTACATTTCTTGAGAATTCATACTCTGCACTTGGTTTTGCATTTCAAAGACTCAATAATTAATTGCTTTTTGTGCACGTATTTTTCATCATAATTTGATAGGTTAGTGTCAAGAAACTGTTTGTTTATTAGGGGGCTATTTTTGGATATGCTACCGGTACTTTGTGACATTGTCTCACATTCACAGTGTCAGTGATATCAGTTATTTTGTTATCTCTAAAATACCTTTTTGACATGAGCTCTTTTTTGTATTTTTTTTTTTTTTAAATAGCTTTTTCCTGATCCAAAGCCAAATACCACTCACAATGTTTATTTTTCGCTGACTCATAGGTATGTTCTAACATTGGACCTTTTTTATACCCCAGGTACTGGTTCAAACATAATTAATGGGAGAAACTAGGTTATCTGTCAAGTGTCGACCTTGCCTCATGCACGGGTACAGGTGGACACATTGAGTTTGCATGCACAGACCCTTGTTCTATCAGTCGTAATGTATATATCGGAGCTAGTGTGACTCAGCTACTTGTGAGGGACTATGAAGACTGTTACCCATCGGCTATACATGTACCTGCCCTTGACCTACTGTATGTTGATTCAATCAGGAGGAACTTGGGTTAGGCTACACTCAAAACGCAATTTATTCCAATGAGGTATCAAATTTGGGTCTGTGTTTAAAGACTAATACAGGTGGTGCTTCAGTATTTATGCAGACTTTGCACTCGTTTTGTTCCTATTGTTACCTTTTGTGTTTATATGTTGTGAATAATATTGCTGACGACAGTACATGTAGGTTCTATGCTGACAAGTTTGTGGTCTGAAGAGAATTTTGGTTGGGAGGGAAAAAGTTGGAAGTCACATGAGTTTGTTGTGTTCAATTCTAGAACCATGACCTACGAAAGATAGCAATGGAAGGAGGGCAAAGTTCACAAATGACACTTCAGCTCTACATTTGAGCATATATGTGTCAGAATGGGGAGTTATAATTTGCAATAATCTTGTATTTAGTTGTGAAACATCTTCGCACTAGCAAAGAGAGAGAAGGGGATGCTTGCAAGATCGATCGATCGAGAGAGAGAGAGAGAGAGAGAGAGAGAGAGAGAGAAAGAGAGAGAGAGAGGGGGCAATGGTAGGAGAAGGAGAGTTGAAGAGAAAGAGACATACAGACAGAGAGGGGGTAGAGAGAGAGAGAGAGAGAGAGAGAGAGGGGGGGCAATGGTAGGAGAAGGAGAGTTGAAGAGAAAGAGACATACAGACAGAGAAGGGGTAGAGAGAGAGAGAGAGAGAGAAAGAAAGAGAGAGAGGGGGCAATGGTAGGAGAAGGAGAGTTGAAGAGAAAGAGACATACAGACAGAGAGGGGGTAGAGAGAGAGAGAGAGAGAGAGAGAGAGAGAGGGGGCAATGGTAGGAGAAGGAGAGTTGAAGAGAAAGAGACATACAGACAGAGAAGGGGTAGAGGGAGAGAGAGAGAGAGAGAGAGAGAGAGGGGGGGGCAATGGTAGGAGAAGGAGAGTTGAAGAGAAAGAGACATACAGACAGAGAAGGGGTAGAGGGAGAGAGAGAGAGAGAGAGAGAGAGAGGGGGGGCAATGGTAGGAGAAGGAGAGTTGAAGAGAAAGAGACATACAGACAGAGAAGGGGTAGAGAGAGAGAGAGAGAGAGAGAGAAATTTAGAGAAACAAAGATGGAAACAAAACAATATAAAGATATTATACATCACGTCTTATTTGTTTTTCAGCCAACCAATTAGATCATTAGTACCGCAGACATGCCCAAGCTTTTTTGTATGGTATCTTCATCATTGTGTTGCCATGCCGATACAAGCCAGGGAAGCCCTGACTTTATTCTCTTTTAGGGCATGTGGTCCCTCGTGAATAATGGATTTTCCTTCTCACCCACCCTCCCCCCCCCCCCCCCCCCGATCAATGTCAGTTTGTTATGGAACACTGTTGTCATTGTAAACTTGCATGTACTCTACTGGTTTATTACTATTATATCAAAGTTTAAAAAACTAAGTTCTCTTTTCATTCTCTATTGCTTTCTCTTGCAGGTAAAGATATTGCTGTATTTGCTGAAAAGGACTAATTACAGAATCAGCTGGAAGCTAGGAGAGCCCCATTCACATCATTATTGGCAAACTTTGCTGAAGTGTAAGCTAGAGTGAAGAGTTTCAATGTGAGGGCTGGACCACCTAGTGCACTGTCAGAGGAAGTGGAGAACATGTAAGTCTTGACCCTTAAGTATAGTAGTCAGATACAATGATGTTCCATCATGATCTGTTATTCAAATCTTCAATGTTGTCAAATGAAGAAATAGTTGGTTATGTCTTATTATGAGTACAAATTAAATAGGATGTAGTCTGGTCATCCCTTGGGGTGGATATGTGCGCATTATAAATGTTGATATTATTATAATGCCAGGTGTTGAATCAGCTAATATCCACCAACTATTTTTTTTTTCTTTCTTCAGTTCAACCATGGAGATGTATAACGACTACGGTCAGCCAGACATTTTTAGCAACTTGACTAATCCTGAACATGCCCTCCAGTCTCCGAATGCCCTTCTGCTCTCGGCTTCACAGAATATCTTTATGTATGAGCAGGATAATTACAACCCATCCAGTACTAAACAGGAGCCGGCCCCGGCTAAACCCGCCTGTTTGAGCCTCAGTGACAATGTCTTTGAGTTCCCCAACCCGGAGGAGATGGCCCAGCTGGGATGTAGTCCAGTGGTGGACGATTGCTGGCCTGAGACGCCCCTCCTGGCAGGGTCCCTTGATGGCTCCCTCAACGATAGCGGCTTGTGCTTCAGCTGGGATTTGAGCGATGACGACCAGGAAGGGGTTTTCCCGATTGAAGCCAGTCCGTTCTGTTCTGCACCGACCCTGGCAGAACTGAACCTTGAGGATTCACAGTCTGTTGATAATGACATGGCTGTAAAGAGGAAGGCAGAGGACCTGTCTGTCCAGTCTTCTTCAGCCACGATGCCATTGGGCAAGCAGGAGATGTCGTTGTCACCGCAGAGCTGGAAACGGGTCAAGACAGAGGCTGTGGAGTTAGCCAGTGTAGAAAAGAGGACCAAGACATCTGATGGACTTAAAACGAGTAGCCCAAGACCAGGCTTGTCCAGGAAATCCTCCAAAACAAAGACATCGAGACCTCTCATGCCAAAGAATGGCAGAACACATAATGAGACCTCCAAAGTTCCTGCAGATGCAAAGAAGTCTGTTTTGTCTCTCAGGAAAGTGCATCCCTCCAAGATAGATTTCACAGAGTTATTCTGGAAGCGCTACAGGAGCAGAGAAACGATTCCGTCCCCCACCAAAGAGATGTCTCGCAGTGAACTGTTAGCCAGGACTCCTAACCCATTTGGCAACAGGAGATTCCTTGGAAGGAATGCAAATCTGAAAGCCAAAACCCAGCACCACCCACCAACCGCCAAGTTGGCCCAGACCCCTAAATCAGTTGCAAGGACAGTCAAGTCCAGGACAAATCACAAGGTCAGGACTAAGAAACTTAGTGCAGTGGTCCAAAAGAAGACCAGGAACATGATGTCGTTGCCCTCTCTCACTTCAGACGATTCGAGCCAGGACAGTCTCTGGAAGGATCTGAAGGTATTCATGTATGGTGATCACGACATCAAGAGGAATAAGAAGAAAGATATCCCTCACAGGACTCTAAGTCTGCCTGAACCTGATATGAAATCAGAATCGGTAAGTACATCTACTTACTATCCTTACCAGACCTACATGTAGTCATGTTCTAAGATCATCTGACACATTTCTCGAGTGGAACGATAATCATTTGTTTGTACAAAGTACCATGGATGTATATATTTTTGTTCAAGTTGCAGATTATGGGATTTGGAAACAAAAGTATTGACTTTTCAGTGTATTGATTTTCTTTTTAGTCTTTGCTATTTGAGTTTTATTGTATTCCACTTAATGGAAGAAAAATGTATCAACTATGTTGATTTTATTATTAAAAGGAAAATTGACCTGTTGGTATTCTACTAAGCATACTAAAGTTAGCACAGATGTCAAGCACCTGTATAAAAAAAAATGGTTTTAATCAAATTAAATTGTTACAGACTAATTTGTGGTCTCTCTCTAATTGGTGTCAAAATTAAAATGAACTTCAGTTTAATTGGTTTTTACATTTCCTCTAAAATTAAATAAGAAAGAAAAAAAAGGAAATCTCAAACATGCTGATTTCTGACCTCTATTTGCCGGAGTTTTATTTTGATATTGCGTTTTAGTTATTGAAATAATCAAAATGCAATGGCCTGTCAGTGCTTAATTGGTAGTGTTTTATAAAATGGTGAGCTGGAAAGCCAGCTGGCACAAGTGGGAAATTAACATTTTATGTCTTTGCTTATTAAATCATATTTGTGTTTTATATTGTTAAAAGGAAAGTAACTCTGATGTTAATTTTGTTGTTGTTCAACCTGTATAATTTTGACACTTGGGAATCTCTAACAGTGAAGTAATGGTGAAAACATTTTTAGTTATTAAGTTAAATATGATTATTATGAACAGGATAAATGAATTCAATAATTATATGGTTAGTCATGTACTGTCCCATTATAAATGTCCAGGGGGGTGTTTCACAAAGATAAGTTGGACTTAAAAATTATGGAAAGCCATTAGCATCTTTGAAAATATTTTGTAAAAGTTATTTTGAAAGGCATTAATTGTTTATTCAAATCATTCATATTGTCTATCATCAAGGAGATTTCATGTTCTGGATGTGGTATTCATAAAAAGTCTAAAATACTTGAATTTCTGCTTTTGAATATATTTCATGTTAAGACTCCAATGGCTGTCCATAATTTTTAAGTCCAACTTAGAGTTAAGTTCTACTTAGGATCTTTGTGAAACACCCCCCAGAACTGTGATTTGATTACCTCATTGATGAAATATTAATGATCATTTTCTAGATTTCTATATTGCTTGATATAATATTACGTCTCTAAGCACTTTTTTTATTACCAACCTGATAAGAATTTGAAAGAAGTGCTGCTTCATGCGATGTGGGATTTGTTATCTTCACATGAAGTTCTGTAGTATTGTATTGTATTGTATTGTATTTATGCATGGGAGGAGGGCGGTTGCCTTGCAAACTTATATTTGTAATATTGACTGATATTTAAAAGTTAAACATGTAGGAAGTATATATTTCAAATTATACAAACTCGTTTCCAACAAACTTGAATGGATGTATGACATATATAGCTACATCATCTTAGTTTAAGATTGTTTGGTTGAGTAGGCGTGTAGTCTTGTACTTGATATAATTAAGGGCTTGTGGTTCTGGGGTACCATTTCGTTTGAAGAATTACTAAATGTTTGATATGTTATTGAACATGTTTATTACAGAGTAAATCACCTCGGACCAACATGAGCAGTGATCCAGGCTTTGATTCTCATGACGAGGGTCTGGGCAGTGAAAACGAAGACCATGATGACTTTGGGAGCGATGATTCCGATGACGACGATGATGATGACATCCCTGATGATGGCAGTGATATCTCGGATGACCCTGGTATGTCAAAAATGAAGTTCTAAATTTTTCCTTTTTGAATAAATGTGGTTTAATTTACCTTGTAACTATATATATATTCTTGCTATATATTTCTACAATGTGTTATGTATTACAACCTCTCAATGTGCTTCAAAAGGAGTCTCTATATAGACAGGAAGTCTTTAAATAGAGAACAGTTCCTAGTATTGAAGATTTCAAGGGGACACACTATTCAAGGGAGACAAAAAAGTGACCTTTCTTCATAGTTGCTAATGCAGTTTATTAGTCTGTACTGCTTAAAGGATGTTGTGCAAAAGGGTTGCAGTACAAGAAAATGTCTGATGTACATAGAAGAGCACAAATTATTTGATGTTGATCATATCTTGGTTTTTTGATATGCTAAATGCTGTTATGGGTCTAACTCTTGAATCTTTGTGTCTATGGCTAAAGGGTTACCATCAACGAGCACGAAGCACTCCTCTGGTTCCTTGGCCACCAGACGAAGACGGGTCAAGACGCGACGCAGCGAGTACGACGACTTCACCCCGAACCCTCGTAAGCTCCTGAACATTGGCCACGAGCTCAACAAGCTGAACCTGACGATCAGCTCGCTGTGTCCCGGTAACGAGGCATCCAACGATGAGAAGAACCAGACGAGAAGGGAGAAGAACAAGTTGGCATCAAGGTAAACAGTTTATTCCTGTTCCTGGGGGGGGGGGGGGGCTGGGGGTGTTTCACAAAGATCCTAAGTTGAACATATCTCTAAGGTGGACTTAAAAATTATGGAAAGCCGTTAGCGTCTTTGAAAATATTTTGTAACAATTATTTTAGAAGGCATAAAATGTTAATTTAAATCATTCATATTTTCTATCATCAAGGAGATTTCATGTTCTTGATGCGGAACTTATGAAAAGTAAAAAATACTTGAATAAATGGCTCTCCATAATATTTAAGTCCAACTTAGAGTTAAGTTCGACCTAGGATCTTTGTGAAACACCCCTGATGTCATATTCTTTTACATGACATGTGTTAGGTAGAGGGACAGATCAAGGTTAGAGAGTCAGCAAGGGTAAGATCTGACACAAGGTGGAGTTCCTTGGTGCCTCCTCAGGTAACAAAGCCATGAGAGAGAAGATCTCTGCCTTATGTGAAATGGCAAGTTACTTTTAGTGAGAAATGGGCAAAAGAGATAAAAATATCCAAAAAGTTATGAATGCATGAAATTCAGGATAAGACTAACATGGGAACCTTATTATCAATCAGGGAAATGAAAGCCAAAGAGAAACTGAAACAAATGAAGATCGATCGAGCGAGAGAGGTAGAAAGCCAATGTTTGTCAAATGATGCAAAGTCATCCCCTGTGGAAAGGCAATATCGATAAATATTGACTCTTTTTTTATCACACTGCAATCTATGACCACTGTACTTTTTTGCATGAGTGAAATATATAACAATTTTTCAAATTATTAAAAAACTTGTTCTGCACAGCTTCAATGCAAACCTATATATATGTTTACATATTTGTTTATATCTCAAAATTCTGAGCATTTTAGAGCCCAATTTTTTCAAAGTTGCTTAGTCTAACACTAGGTTTCACAATAATAATGCAAATTTTAAATTTCATAACCCAATCCTGTTGAAATATTACCAAAACTTTGTATTATACCTTTAATGTTTTATTGGAAAGGGGCAATTTCGATTTTTTAACTCTCAGTCATTACCATTTATCTTGTGTGAGTATTTTCTATTTCATTTTCTTGGTTACTTTATTGCCTCATATTTCTAGTGTGAAGTGGGTTATATAGTATCACAGTTTAAGCAATGTGAGATATCTCTTGTAATTGCCCCATTTCCACCTCTCATCCTCCCGTCACTCCAGGGCATGCAGGCTGAAGAAGAAGGCACAGCACGAGGCGAACAAGGTCAAACATTGGGGACTCATTGAGGAAGCAAGTAAGAGATCACTTTCATATCTCCCTCTCTCTGTTTCCTGTCCACCCCCTCCCCCTCCCCTCCCCTCTCCCTATCATGTAATGATTTATGTATCACAAGACTCTTCATCGATTCACCGGAAAGTGAATATATAAATATACTTTTTTCAATCAAAGTAAGGAATGACATATTTATTGCTGTCATATCTTACCAATATTACTCCCCCCCCCCCCCTATTTATTATGATATTATTCATTTCATCCTACTAGTGAAAAAAATCTTACATTTAGATGTTTTCACAATATGGTGAAATGATACAGGTTTCTTTTCTAATTTTAGTTTGTTTTCATATATAATCATGAAATCATTAACATGTCAATAAATATCTTTGCACATTGTGTATTCTATCATGAATAATATGAAGTATGCTTGTAAGCCCTGCATTGTTAATAGTAAAACATGACCTGGGCCTTTTCCTCTTTTTCTACTTATATATACTTTTTTTGTTGGTAGTATCTAATTATCTATACAATTTGATGTATTTATTTACTCCCTTTGTTGATAATCATTGTTTATAAAGTGATATTGAAACCAAAAAATGAATGTATTTACACAAATGTATTCCCACTTGGGTTTGATATCAAGTACATGTACTAAGTGAGAGTTCCTTTTCCGTTTTCAGAGCAATTGAAGCTTGTTCTAGGGAGCATGAGGAAAGAGATGACTGGTCGTCTAGAGAGACCCAAGGCATCATGGGATTTCAGCCTTGGAGCAAAGCTGGATCATCTCATCAAGAATTCACTTGGTATGTTCAATTCCTCTCCGTTTTATAAATGTCAATTGGTATGTGGAAACCGTATAACTGAAAGAACATGAGATACAAAAGTAGGGTTTTGTAGATTGGTTACTGAAAAACAGAGTCGCCTTCTATATTTGATAAATTTGATTGGTATGGAAGCCTTATAAATGAAAGAAGCTGACAAACAAAACCCTTTGCCTTCATATCCACATTTGGTCACATCAACACTTCATCTAATTTAAATAATTTCACCCATGTTTCTTCCTTCCTTCGCAGGTCACATGGTGTCCGGGCATACATCCGAGTTTGTGAACTCCGTCTTGGAGAAGACCGCCAAGGGAATCCCACTCTCACATTTGAAGCCAAAGGTCACCTGAACCTTGATCTGAACTTTGACCCCTCTCCCTCTTGGAGAAGACGGCCAAGGGAATTCCACTCTCACATCTGAAGCCAAAGGTCACCTGAACCTTGACCTGAATTTTGACCCCTCTCCCTCTTGGAGAAGATGGCCAAGGGAATCCCACTCTCACATCTGAAACCAAAGGTCACCTTGACCTGAACTTTGACCCCTCTCCGTCTTGGAGAAGACGGCCAAGGGAATCCCACTCTCACATCTGAAGCCAAAGGTCACCTGAACCTTGACCTGAACTTTGACCCCTGGACCCTTTCTGTACTTCTTCTGATCAATTTCTTTGTTATGTTTGATGAGTGGAGCAGCAGAAATGTTTGTTGTAAAATGTGAACAGAAGCTAAATTTTTCAACCCAAACAGGAGAAATGGTCTCTAATATTCATGTTTGTTCCTGATCAAGAGTTTGTCAATATCTTATCCCATTTTTTTCAGTATCCCTGAAAGCATAGTTTAGATGTTCGCTATAATTCTTCGTGTAAGAAACGTGCTACTGTTATATTTGTTTCTTACAAGTTGAGAAATATTTATTGGCTGTAAGATACGTCCCTTTGTGTATATCCTGTAGTACTTGTGAAATAAAAAAACAATACACTAGAAAGTACACATAATATCAGATGGAGATTGTAATGATCACATACAGAAAAGATTTAAATCAAACATGATTACTCAGTGATGTGTCCAACATTTTCAGAGGACTTTTCAGCTTAACATAATGTACAAGTACTACAGAATTACATGTTTTGTTCTGATATTTTCCATTGGAAATCTTGTTAGAGATTGTGTGCTTTTTGTACATGACAGATGCCTGCCATATTCAGAAGGCATGTCACTTTGATTTTTAATAAGATTAACCATAAATTAGTTGTTTTTGTCTAATTATTGCAGAGTGTTGTTTTCCCAAGCCTGTGCCCCTGCAGTAATGATTTGACTTTTGATAGAAAAGACATGCCTACAGTGTACTGTGAAATGGCGTGTGAAGCAAACGACTAATGTTTGTGTTTAATTATGGCAAAGTGCTGTTTTTTTTAAGTCTGTCACCTTTCGTTCACTATGTGACTAGTAGAAAGGACATGCCTGTAGTGCATTTTAGGATGGCTATAGGATCATGTAAGGGGAAGAAACATGAGCCATGTGTATAGTGTTTCTTATCCCTTCTGAAATCAAGCTGGGCTGTCGAGTGTACTATTTATACTCTGCACAAATGACTATCTTTAAAGTCTGAGCTTCTTACCCTGCTCAAAGTGCTTTGCCCTTAACATGATATTAACTATTTCCTGTGTTTTAGTTAGTAACTAACAAACCCTATCTTATTATATTCTATCCCTAATCCCTCCAAAGAAGATTTGATCAAGTTCAATTTGCGTGTACTCTCCTGATAACACAAGAGAGTCGGCATAGAAATTCTGAAGATGATATTTTTGCCTGTGTAGCAACTATAGATTAGAGAGTTGATAATCTGTTATTTGATCAAGACCATATATATATATATATATATATATATAAGTGTGAGAATTCTTGCATTTCTTGCTTACTCATTCATGAGGGTCCATGATAATCGTGCTCCCGTCCCATGAAATCTTTGGTAAAAAAGCTTTAAATACCATATATGTAGTCAGGAATATTAAATATTTGATTGGAGTTTATATATGATGCTTAATTATGTAACTTGCTAATAAACATAAAAGTAAATACTATCATATTCTTGTTAAAGTTAGTGCCTTAGAAAAGAAAAGGAGAGAGTATGATCATGAATATAGAGTGTGTTTTTTATCAGAATATCCTTCCTATACATTGTAGTTAAAGCTTATCTGCCATAGTTTACAGGAGGGATTAGACCGCCCTACAAGGTCACTGGACAGGTGGTTGTCTCATCAACTCAGCTCTCAGTTAACATAAGAAAAAGAGGATCATGGGGGACCAATGGTCACCGATTAAGCATTGTTTGTTATATAGAGGGCGCAAGTAGCTACAAGTAGTGCAGTGGGCCTTTAAAGAGAGGGGGTTACAAACATTTTGAGTAATAGAAAAACAACTTTGATACTTTAGAGAAGCCTCCCCCTCCCCTTTTTTTTTAAATGGGGGGGGGGGAGAATATAATTTAAAATCTGTTACGATGTTCATTGTAAAAAAAAAGTCTACAGACTACATATATCGATCTTAATCTGATCTGATCCCTCTCATAAGTATTAATTAAAAGCAATATACATGTTTAAAACAAATGGTTGAATTAGCTGTATAGCTAGAAAAGGCGTGTAAAATGGAAAACATAGTTTCTGACTGGTCGTTGCTGAACATTTTAAGAAGTAAATGTAAGGTAAAAGTCGATAGAAAACAAAGAAGAAGTCATATTGATGTAGGTTATTGGTGGTGTCATTATAATATTTCAGTATTTCCTTTATTACTGCTGGCAGTGATTGTGTATAGTTCCTCTTCGCCATCAAAGACATACAATTGGTGCTAAACTTTCAGATTATTTTAACTGTTAATAGTGTGTAAAACTATAGGGGCGAAATGGGTATCTCTATGTTACAGAGTTAAGTGAATCATGTAGATTTGGTGTGATTTGATGTGTATTTTTTAAGTGTTTTGTATCCTCTTTTTAAATTGTAATCATTTTCTTATCCTCTTGAATCTAATGTGAAATATTGTAGATGTGTAAAAGGCTCTTTTAAAAAACTTTTTTGTGAATTAATTAGCTTTTCAATTGTACCAGCAGCATTTTGAAATCTGTCTGGGATCTCCACAAGCCTACACAGAAATACTTTTATTGGGACTATAGTTGAGCCAATAATAGATGTACATCCTAATCTTCAACAACTACAAGATAATTGTTTTTGTTTGGATAATTGTTCCAGATTTTGGCAAATACATTTTCACCGTTAGAAATGTTGATGAAAAAAAGCTCTCTCGATAGATATAATTTTTTACCTTGTTACTCAGAAATTTTGCTCTTTACATTGAAAGAGTCTCAAGTGAGACGACAGGCATTTGGTGTAGTCCATGCTTTGAGTATTTACATACGACAGTGAAATGTTAATGTAGTGTTCAGTATAATCATATACACATTTGCACTATATATGGTGTTTTACATGGATATCGGTGTATTGGTGGCAAGCAGTGTACCACATGTGGTATGTACATGTCTAGCTATGATTGTGTATCACTGTATGTGAGCGATGGTCGGATTATATGACTAAGTGAACTGGTGATGTATCTGTTCCTCAGCTTTGAAACGCGTTAAATGAAATCCATACCACTTGGAAATTCTGTAGCCAAAATGGACTCGGAACTGGGCTTGCTGACTCTATTTTTCAGTTGAAGTGCAGTGTTGTTGTCTTTTCTTTTAACTATCTTGACAACTGTATTCAAGTGATGTCGAAGTACTTTTCACAAATTGTCTTGAGTTTCATTTTGTGGCACACTTTAAATTTACTCTGAATAATATGTGTATAAATTCACTGACAGTCGGTCTAGACATATTGTGGTTCTTGTAATTTTTTTGAAATTTCAAATTTGTTGAGTGTAGTAATTGTTAGGTTTAATATTGATATAGAGTTTATGTTCTGTAAGTTTCTTTTAGATGTAGTGAAGGTTGTGTAATTTGGAGTTGTACTTTTTGGAAAAGAGAATTAATGCATAAAGTAAGTAGTTCATCTGTAATTCAGATGGTTGCATGAGGCATAATGAAGTTAAATAATGATCTCATGATTAGGTATTGGTCGAGCGCCTTGAATATTTTACGTATGAGCTCAACATTCAATAATCAGAAATTACATTGTATTATTGTTATTCCTGTTATCATTATTATTATTATGTCACTTTAAACTGCAACAGTCATATGAAAAAAGTAGCATTCATTGCGACTCTTAAGAATTCAAATCTGGAATTTGTTCTTATGTGAGCATATTTCTGAATATATTAGGTTACAGTATTCTGTCGCCATTTAATCAAGTACATGAAGGTAATTTCTATTGTATATATATAGCCTGCACCATAAAGGTCGAGGCGAGGCCCCTCTTTCACTCCTCGAAGAAGAGGAAAAGAACTATTTTAGTTTTATGAAACATACCTTTTTTTTCAAAGCCTTGTACACACAACACACATGCATGATAAACCCTCAACAACCGTCAGCAAAATGAAATGACACAGGCGTAATGCACTTCATGTGTGTGTATCATGAAACACACACTCAGATAAGGAGCTACTTTTTTAACCCTCAGTAATTTTGAGTAAATGGCTTTTATTTACTTTTTGTTGATATTTTTATTCATTCATTTATTTATTTATTTTATGGGTTAACCAAATCATGTGTGTGCAAGGTCCGCGGTTCGAGACCCGCCGCGGCACTAATGTCCTTTGGCAAGACATTGATCTACATTTGCCACACTCAACCCAGGTGGTGTAAATGGGTACCTGGCAGGAATTGATCCCTTGAAATGCTAGATCGCCGCAATGGCAGCACAGCTAAAGCCGGGGTAATAATCTCCAAGTTTGGAAGCGCTTAGTGATTGTAATAAGCGCTATATAAAAACTGAGTATTATTATTATTATATTATTATTATTTAACACATTATGCCTCTTGCTATGAAATTCATGAGTGTAGGGTGAAGGAGATAGTATTTTCAATGTGTGTGACTGATCTTAGACCATGATGTATATAATAAACTTTAACAAAAAACACTCTTTGCTAGAGTAAGCTCAGGACCCGACGGTGTACAAAACTACTAGAGTTGGATTCAACTTATAAATATGTGATAAAGCTATATATAGATGTTATATAAATATAAACAAAGTGTACATAATATATATTTCACTATATATTTCATGTCCAGTTCAATATTCATGAGACCTAATGGCAAAAATAAAAGTATCTTTTGGTTGCTGCACCAAACTTGTTTGAGTACCAGGTAATATGTTTGTGTTGTATTCTTGGGGTGTTATTGAAGAAGATACAAATCCATCAATGCAGTGCCAGGGCTGCATTGACAATTCAGTAGAAAATTTCAAAAATGAAATATATACAAAATTACATTTAAGAGAAGGTACTGTAACAAAGAGGGAGGGGAGAAGGAGAGAGAGAGATGGAGAGAGAGATGGAGAGAGAGAGGAAGGAGAGAGAGAGAGATGGAGAGAGAGAGGAAGAAGAACAGAAGGAGAGAAAAGAGAGAGAGAGGTGGAGAGAAACAATGAGAGATGAGATGAGAAATGAAACAGACAAACGTTATAATTCAAGTTAGAATGTATCTATAAAAATATTTTATTAAAGTATACATGCATACATTTGATTAATCAGTCAAACATGTGAATATCAATGCAAAATATGTCATCAACAATTTCATTTATAGTTGGATTTTAAAAGATAATTTTGATAGAGATATTCAATGCACATAGCCTTACACTTTGAAAGAAAGAAATGAATTAGTTATCATAATAAGCCTCTAATAATGAAAAAGAATAACAAGGTAATTATCTTTACACAAACAATGTGTATGTATCACTTACATATTGTCATGAATATAGACAACAATTAGAAAGATAGGAACTTGGAATGCTTTATTCATATGCTAATTCACATGTTCAAACTGAGAGAGTCACATAGCAACTTACGGTAGAAGTAAAAGGATCCACACTTGATTTTCTGCTGGGCTCAACACTAACAAGTACCGGGACACATAGGTGCATAAATTCCAAGCCCGGACCCACCAAATTGTGAAATTTTCACATAGGGCTCATGCCTACAAACAGACCATAAAAAGTTCAATATGGAGCCCTTTCAAAAAGTTAGTGTGAAGCCCTGTTTGAGAAAAATAAAGGTCAGGTTTTGTGGGGGTCTTAATAAAGCTGAAAAAACTGTTTTGAAGCCAAAATACAAGGATTTTTTAACAATTAAATAAACCATGATTTCTCGAAATCCATTCTTCATAACAGAAAATCTACGACTGATGTAATTTCACAAATGCATGTCATAAAAGATGTTGGATGGATACAGATGTCACATGAAATTTGGCTTATTGACTACGAGATTGCACTTATCTTACAGTAAAGAATCGTTCTTGAACTTATTTTGAGCTGAATAAAATATGGAAAAGGAATACTTTTAAAAAATCACTACAGATGTTGTGTTACTTTCTTCTATCACGTTGAACAACAAACCATCTATAGTACACCAGTATGCCGCAACACATACAATTTAAAAACAATTGAAAATTACATGGTCGTTTAGTAAATGGTGAAATCTACCATATGAGAAAGTTAGCCAGAGCAAAAAGTCCTTACAAAACCTTACTCAAATAAGAATTACAGAAAATGATTGAGAAAGCAAGTACAAAATTATATTAAGTGATGATAAACAACATGGTCTAGATATCATGAGCTATTACATTCTTAGAATTCCAACTAATACTGACTGTCCAATAAATTATTATGAGATGTACTTGGTAAGCCTTAACTTCATACTCTTGTACTCCTCATCATTCATATCTAATGAGTTCTAATGTAGGTGTCCACTTAAAATTCATTGAAAATATGCAAGATTCATGTTTTTGCATCCATAAATTCTGGGAGGTAACACAATTTCACAAGAGCACATCCTTTTTTTTCTCACTTCATTACTGTATTCTGAGTTGTCTGAAAATTCCTATGCCTCATTAGTATGATGATTTTCATTAATAGTCATGATCATTTTAATTACTTATTCCAATCCATACCATCAATTAAGATAAGTTCAACTTAGGATCTTTGTGAAACACCCCCAGGGCACATGGAATATGATGGTGATACATTGAGCTATGTTCAGCTATGGTATAGGCCTACAAGTGTTCAAATAGAATACACACTCATAGGCTCACAGCTTCATACAAGCTCAACGTCACATGCGACATAGAAAACGTCTTAGAATACTTATGAATTATTTTCACGATTCCTTGGCGGGCTCTTTCCGTGTGGATAAGAGATAGGGAGGCCATGAAATAATTAAAGATAAAGGTGATTTCTGGTCATAAAAGGTTACAAGGTTATGGAATCATCAAAACGATAAGAAATGTGGCCCAGTCTTGGTAAAGTTACAAGCACTGTACACAGAAAGATGTATATGGGACGACACAAAACATGTGGCCTAAAAATCTGTCCCGATTTTATGATGTTACATCATGCCATATTTAGAATATTAAGGCATTTGAAGAGCCATACTTTTCAAGGAACATTTTTTTATCTGATATTCTTCTACACTTGCATAATACAATGATAACGATCACAAATAATTGTTCACTTCTTCCCAGAACTCAATCTTCTCTTTAATCTTTAGAAGTAATCTCTATCAAATTTGTTTACATGATTATCTTTATACCCACCTTGCGAACTACCTCCCATCCCCTTTTTTATTCCTTCCTCTCTCACAGCTGTCCAAATAAAAAACAGCACATGTACTAAGGAGAATATGGGTGGTATTCTCAAAAGCGGACTAACTTTAGTCCATGGTTAATCCACCGACTAAATATGGAATGCCAAGTGTCCATCTGAATATGTTTTTGAATAATTTAATCTGTCACTAAATAAAAATAAAATGTAATTACATAATTAATAAACAACAATATAACTATGAAATCATTATGTTATTATGGTAATTTACGAACATATTAAATTGTTCAAATATATATTCATATGGACACTTGGCATTCCATACTTAGTCTGTGGATTAAACCATGGACTAAAGTTAATTCGCTTTCGAGAATATCACCCATATGAGTGTTATCATGGCTGTCTTTCCCAATACTTGAATACAAGAGGACAAGTCAAAGATGCATTGCAATCCACATCTAAAATTTTACAAAGTTAATAGCCGTACTGGAGTGTAGATCAGACAAATTATGAAGTAAAATAACAGATTTGATGTGACTTTACGGTTCCAGACTCAATTTTTCATTCCATACCCTCCATTCCATTAATGTACTTTTCATCCCAATAGATTTAGTTCTTACATGTTTATCACATTTTCTTTCTAATTATCTATAATGATTCAGTTTTTGTCATTTTACTTGACTCCGTTACCATACCATGCTTACAATGTAATGTTAATTTGTTCAGTTATGTTAGTAATATTGATTTTCTTGAAGTAATCTTGATTTGTGTACAGCGCTTTGAAACTGTTATGTCACAAGGGCTATATTAATTGTTCGTATTATCAATATTATTATTATATAATCAATCATGATTGATGATTTTGTCCAAGAGCTCCCTTGGCTTGGTGTATCTCATAATATACTTGTGTAGTACTTGTGACACAAGCTACATGTAACCTGCGTTTCAATCACTGGAAGCACATGAAGATTGCTCAAAGGCAAATAATTCACTTAATGTCAAGACATCATCATAAATCACTCTCTCATCAACAAGTTCTGATTAAATTTCCTATAAGAATGCACTTGTTTCATTAATAGCTGCTCCTTGTCCCCAGGATGTTTTATTTCATAATCTCATTTTCTTCCATTTCTCTCATTTCCCTGTAACTTTTCATCATTTATTTCACTACAAGACGTTATGTCTTGTTTATATCTTATTCACAATTTTGACCTATGCAATTACATGTATTTCCCAATCCACATTATGGGCTACAATCTACATAGTAGACAAATTCATGATTCAGCCTGCCTATAGATCATTCCCATTATTGCAATAAAATATTTTTTATTTAGACCAATTAATACTGAATTGTACTTTTTAGCATTATTCAGAAACATAAAACATGAGATAATTGCAATATACCATTATGAAATCCTTAAGACTTTTTATATTATGTTAACAGTTAACAATCATTCAAAATCCATCTTTAGCCAACCTTCTTTATTAGGCCAGAATGAGCAGTATGGGTAGACACATCACAAATTCTGACTTTATTCTGGAACTTATTCCAATCTTCTCTAGAATTAAAGCCCCGCCGCACTAGTTTGGTTAGCAGGGATTAGACCTCCCTGCATGGTCAATGACAGGCCATCAAATCAGCGCTCAATTAACATAAGAAAAAGAGGATCATGGGGGACCAATGGTCACCAATAAACCATTGTTTGCTATATAGAGGGCGCAACTAGCTATAAGTAGTGCAGTGGGGCTTTAAGTGAAATCTAGACTTAAGTGGAAAATCGTGTCTGCGGACTGAGGCAGACAGACATCTGGAGCAGGTTTTCAGCCAGGATGGTGTCTGGGCATCCAAAAGACACCCATTTCTAGAGGGATGTGCCCTACATTTCCTTTAATCAGCTTCACTACATGGGTGCTCTAGAGATTTTGGATGCCAATTTTTTTCAATTTGACCCCCAATTCTCTAATCCTGGCTGAAAGCCTGATCAAGATTTGATGTAAAGCACCAAACTTGCAACAGCAAATGATATAACCTGCTGCCACAACTCAATCTATTTTTGACACATTATGATCAGAATCTGGGTTGCGGTTGGTATTGGGTTGTTCAGAAGTTTTCAAGAGTTTAAGCAGGCCTGCAGAATACTGTGCTGGTATTTGTTAACCTTGGTCCAAATCTCGAGTAATCTGACCTTTAGTAGACATCCAAGGAGGAGGGCCTCTGAGAAATCCTTCTGGTAGGTTGGACAAAAATAAACCTCATCAGCAAGAATTCATCCCTGGTCCATTTTCCCTACTCAGTCTATTGCTCTTGCATGATACAAGCACCAAGTATGCTCTATATTGATGATAACCCTGATGTTCTTCACTGATAGGTAATCCAACAATAGTTTTTCATGATATCTCTATTAAAGGGGCTGTAGCATGGCAAATACTGGTTAACGCTATCTACAAATTCTTTTGGAAAACTGCACGTAAACGAATGGACTTGATAAACTGGGTCACTGCGCACTAGGGTTTCGCGAAGGGCGCGAAACAGACCAAAGTTCTCCTCATGCTTCAGTTTCGTGTATGTTGCACGCATGTGAATACTGCGGTCGCGTCGTCTGTAGTCGTATTGTACCCGATTGGCCCCGAGTCAGGCCACAGGAAAGACACGTAGTCTCTTCATGCTACAGCCCGTTTAACATCCTGTCCAACGACTCTTCTGTCTTCTCACCACACTTCCCATAATATTCTTGCATGAATACAGTAATCATTTAACCTTTCTGCTTAGCTGCAATCGTCCTCTTAAAAACTCTCTTCCACTAAACGATTTCACAAACGACTCTGCTTGGGCTACTCACACATCCACCACCGCACCAGGAACTGAAGGGCATGTCCTCTCAGGGGTTTTGGTCTTCAGCCCATATTGATACCGTCCATCTCATAGACCCCGTCATAGACCCCGTCCTGGACCTGCCCTTCCTCCGTCATGAAGTAAGCCATGGTGGGCACCCTGGTCAACCCCGGGGTCGACGTCGACCTCATCCTGCCCAGCCAGCGGGAGTACATGAAGATGAAGGCGATGACGACCAGGAAGCAGACGACCAGGACGTACTGGTTTGAGAGCCACGGGGCAGCCACTCGGATCCAAGGAGGCTTGTAGGACTTCTGGAATGCACCTTGCTGGATCTCTCTGCAGGGGATCAAAAATGAGTATGTCATTTGGATGGGTACTGATGCATGGTAGAGGGTAAATGAGAAAGGGGTAGACAACTAATCACTTGGTTTGATGATGTCAAGAAATGGACTGGTCTCAACGACGGAGAGGTTAGAACAAGGGTACATGACAGAAAGCAATGGAGGTGCATAGCCGCCAACCCCTTCCGAAGGGATGGCACTAGATGATGATGATGATGATTGATGGATGAATCTCATTTTCTTTCATAGGACCTAGCCAACCAGCCAGCCTACCAAACTGACCCTCCCTTCCCTCATCAATTACCCATCTATAAGTTCATTCCTCTTCACTATCCCTTCCGCCCCCCCCCCCCCTCAATCCCTCACATGCACACATACCTAATCATATTCCTAAGGTAATCTCTCCCCTCCCCCATCCCTCACATGCACACATACCTAATCATATTCCTAAGGTAATCTCCCCCCCCCCATATCCCTCACACGCACTTATACCTAATCATATACCTAAGGTAATCTCCCCTCCCCCCCCCCTCCTCTATCCTTCACACACCTAATCATATTCCTAAGGTAATCTCCCCTTCCCCCCACCCCCTCCATCCTTCACACACCTAATCATATTCCTAATGTAATCTCCCCTCCCCCCCCCCCCCTCCTCCATCCTTCACACACCTAATCATACTCCTAATGTAATCTCCCCTCCCCCCCCCCCCCTCTCCTCCATCCTTCACACACCTAATCATATTCCTACAGTAATCTCATCTTTCCCCCCCCCCCTCCTCCATCCTTCACACACCTTATCATATTCCTAAGGTAATCTCCCCTTCCCCCACCCCCTCCATCCTTCACACACCTAATCATATTCTAATGTAATCTCCCCTCCCCCCTCCATCCTTCACACACCTAATCATATTCCTAAGGTAATCTCCCTTCCCCCCCCCCCCCCATCCTTCACACACCTAATCATATTCCTAATGTAATCTCCCCTCCCCCCCTCCATCCTTCACACACCTAATCATATTCCTAATGTAATCTCCCCTCCCCCCCCCCCCTCCTCCATCCTTCACACACCTAATCATATTCCTAAGGTAATCTCCCCTTCCCCCCCCCCCCTCCATCCTTCACACACCTAATCATATTCATAATGTAATCACCTGCAAGGGACAAATAACTACACCTCACCTGGTTTGTGATTAATTACAATATTTGTCAAGGTGTCATTGTCTGGATAGAAATCGTTCAAGTGGAAGTAATATGAGCAGGTAATCAAGCCCATTATATTTGTTCATGTTCAGGTCGTTGATATCAAGGAGGTAATTATATGTACCGGTATAGCAACTGTCTGCATGGTACATGGAGTTGTCCAGGGGAACGTCATATAGGCAGGCAATTATGCTAGTAGTAATTTCAATTTTACAGGTGGTTGATTTTATAGTTGGTGATTATCAAAAGGCCTTCTTTATCAGCTCGAGTTTACCAAATAACATGCTATTTGGTCGAGAAATTATCCAGAGAAATCTTGGTCTTGTTTCCAAAATATCCCGCTATTTCGGAAATAGCCTGCTAATTAGTGACGTTTTGGTCTGGTGAAGACTCCGGATATTATCCGGAGTCTGAAAATAGTGGGTTATTTGGCAAACTGAAGCTGATGAGGACAGGCCTTATGTCAAAGCTATATGGGTGGGCAATGTCCTAAGAGGCTAATTAATTGGAGACAAAGGGCGTTGGGTAAAGGTGTGAAAATTACTGTCAAATTTTGCTCAATTATATCCAAATACACAGTACTGTATTTTTCTATAAGTGCTATAAAACACATGAGAAACATAGTATACAAGCCCATTCCTGAGCCGATTATGGATATGCAAGTTTAAAGATGATCAACAAAGCACATCTGTCTTCACATAAAAGAATCTGCTTTTATTCAAGTTAAAAATACTGATATTTGTGTTACTTATTGACAAATTCTCATGTCAAAATACCTCACATGTATAAGCATAGATATGTTTTCTTTTAGAAAAGCAAAGAAAAAATAAATATGAGGAAATAATTATTTTGCAAATAATATGTTGTCAATTTGACTATTTCAATACTTAAATGTAAGAAACAAAATATTCTAGTTTTAAAGCAATTCTACATTGCAACATGAAAAATGGCTTCAAATAAAGTTAATTAATTGTTTGTATCTTTTGTTCATGTACTTAATATTGATCACTGTACAGGAGCAGAAAGGAGATAATGTAATCATCATGAAAAGAACTTCCTTTCTTAACCACAGCTCTATAGTTCTAACAAATCAATACTCACCTTAAAGGTAAAAATCTTGTTCTATACAGTATTGCACCTAATGTCCACTGGACCTCTTTATCATGTATAAGGCTGGCAGAACGTAAATAATGGTAATCTTTTGGAAATTTGAACCCTTTATGAAGTACTGTTGTTATCCAAGCTGATTTAAAGCATTGATATCTGTCAAATGAAATGAAAAAAGAAAAGGTTTGAAATTAAAATGCCCATCATTACAAAATCAATAAAAGGTTATCATAGAAAAGAAAAGAATTTTTTTAAATAAAATATATATATATATATATATATATATATATATATATATATATATGGACAGTATGAAATTTCCATTTCATATCTTTCCAAATACAGGACATTGAACAGATCTAAAGTGGCACTAAATTTGTTATCCTTCTTGCAAGTCATTTGTCAACAATGCACTTAAAATAGTAACTGAACTCTGTAATCTCTTTGTCTCTTACCACATTTAGCATGGACAGTACAGTTGTACATTTACAAAATACACTTAACATTATTTCAAATAAAAAAAGTATTGTATTGTATATCCCAAAATATTTGTTATGACATACATTGAATAATTAATATGTTATTTTGTAGATCTGCTCAATACTTTAAAACCAGAAATTTATGCATTTCATTAACAAGAGCCATTTTTACAGCTGGAAACTTTGTGAACAGAAAAATTTATTGTAGTGTTTATAATGATATTTGGTAATGATTGTTTTACCCAACTGCTAAGAAAGCATGTATATGCTTGTAACTCAACAACCAGGGGAAAGAAGGCTGTATTGAGGATTAAAGGTAATACAAAGTTTTGGTATGGGGTCATGAATTTGGTTCAAATGAACATACTGGAAGCATATGCGATCCTACAATATTCAGTGATCGTTGTCGAGGTCGAAATCGACTCTACATTTATGAAATTGTAATTAATAAACACTTTATGTTGTATAGCTCCCTCTCAAGGTCAAGATATTAATTAAGCTATAAAACAATGTATCTCGACTAAACGACCAATTAGATATTCCCGTTTTGAAATTATATATCACAACTACATATTCTGAGATTTCCATAGTCGCAGCTACCATTGTACGGCCGTAGGAGCTATTTGAAATTTATCAAAATTTACCGGGAGCACCGGTAAATGTTTATATTCAATTTTTCTCGAAAGGAGAAGTGTTTTAGGGACTAAAATTTCTAGTGCATTTAATACATCCACAGGGGCATCCAAATATATCAAAATTGTAAAGAATCATTATCCACCCATTTTTCAAAATTTACCAAATTTTTGTAATACCTTTAATGCCTTTTCAAAGGGCATGAGCGCATGACTTGAATTCAATCAAACCAGGGACCTCCCGGTTACTGCTCTACCACTGAGCCATCGCGCCTCCTCATCTTATCTGGGGGGGGGGGTGTTTCACAAAGACTAAGATTAACTCTAAGTTGGACTTAAATATGGCAGGCTGTTCATGCCACTGTGTGCTCTCACCATTATGATCTTTAGATAATATTTTTTCCTTCAATAATGAATTATCAAAAGATATAAATTCTGTAGATTTGTGACCATGATATGTACGTCCCTTGAGAGACCATTGCCAGTAAACGGTGAGAGCTAACAGTGGCATGAATGGCCTGCCATAGTTAAGTCCAACTTAAAGCCATTTTTAGTCTTTGTGAAATATCCCCCATGACCATTCGCAAAAGTAACATAAAGATAAGATGCAGGTAGCAGAATCAAGTTTGACTCACTTTAATCTATGTTCATCAGCTTTGCTATAAAGACCTTTTTCATGATGTTCTTGTAATAATGTCCACCTTGTGGCACAAAATTTCTGCAGGAGAGAGAAACAGAAAGAAAGAAAAACCATTAAATGAAATATTTACTACGGTACATGTATGGGTCTATGAATTGTCAACAGGCAGAAAAATAAGAAATCTCAAGAAGTCTTAAATTGTTCTTGACTCTCAGCTTTTTCAACTCCACTACTTCATTTATTATTCATCAAATCATTCCTGTACTATTTCTAAGACTAACTATTCCTCTATTCCAAATATAACAGTTATTCATTTATTCATTCAATAGTCTGCAGATGTCGTTAATCATTCAATTATCATAGAGATCATTACTTCATTATCTTTCTAGCAAGTCCATGTCTCATGCCACTAATATTCTTATCACAATTAAACAAGTTGAATATGATTCCTTCCACGCAATTGAAACCAACATTTCACCTACTGTTCATTCAGTTATTTAATCACTACTCTACATATTCTCTTCATTCAACCATCCTACTAGTAGTACCTCTAAACAATACTCTCCTGATTTTATCCCGAGATACGTTACACCAACAAATCATTCCACAAGCTCTGTCGACGCCCACTTACTTTTGCTGCATTTTCAAATTGGTTGTACTCGTAGACCCCGCCCATCCTCAGAACATCCTCCATGCAGTACCAATACTCTGAAAACCCGTAGAACTCTGAGTTATCAAAGTTAATATTGGCTTGATACACCCCTCCAAGGGAACACGGTTCCTTCTGGCACTGCTTGTTGGAGCCCAGGACGGGTACCATGACTTCCTTGCAGGCCACGTAGTCCCCCGTCCCTTTAAAGTGATAGGTCTTGCCCCCGCGGACGATCTGATCCGTCATTGAGGAGGGTAGACAGGGGTCCAGGAACGGAGAGGAGGGGCTGAGCCCAATGGTAGATTTACTGCAATGAAAAATGTTCAATAGTGAATATCATTATTGTTATAACTATCATCATCATCATCACCATAATCATCAACCACCATCACTATCAACGCCACCATTTTATCTTCATTAACACCATCATCATAGCCTTGTTATAAAAATTGTTATATACGGTATGTTAATTATCATGATTTTTGGTACTGAAAAGCATTGTTAGGGAGAGTAGAAATGACAATAACTTCTCAGTTTGTTTCCTTTGAGGTAAAGATAACAAATATAGGATCAAGCGTGTCTTTTGAGAAACTAGTTACAAGTTTAAGTCCACTTGATATTTAGGCATTGTTCTATGCTCTGGTAGGGCCATCAACTGTACAATCGTCTTGCACATCAAAGCCTTGGATTACATGTACCTAGGTAGGTCTCTTTATCCATTAAACAAGGAAGAAGTAAATATTGGTTGACCAGTGTATATTTCTGATCACCCATCTTTTCCTCAAATCAATCATAAATTCAATCATCTGGCACATTAAAGTTTTTGATTTGATTCACTAAAGACAAGATATATACATGCACCTAGATCTCTTTCTTCAAACAAGGAAGAAAGATAAATCTTGGTTGACTGGTGTATATTTCTGATAAATAACAATAATAATAGTGCTTGAATAGCGTTCATGTCTATCAAATTCAACACTCCTGAAGCTCCACAATTATTACCAATCTTTCCTCTATTTATTCATAAAATTGTCCCTTTTTTAAGAGTTATTTATCTTTCTAAGCCTGCTGTGGGCACATGCCTCCGGGCAACAGTGATGAACTTCACTTTTGTGCACCCTGACCCACTTGCTGCTCCCTTATCTCTTTGTTAATCCTTATTATGTACTTGTCTCTTGCTATACTGTATTGTATTTGTGCTTTTTATATATGAATGGTCGAATAAATAATAATAATAATAACAAATAAATGGCAAATGAACTGATGCTGGTGCTCACCTCTCATCTTTATTGCTTAGAGTTGAATTGATGAGAAGACCTTCATACCGAGACCTGGCTGCGTTACCTCCATAGCCCAAGAAAGTAGTGACATAGACCCGGTAGACATGATCGGATTCATGCTGGTCACAGCCAAGATTAAATTCAGCCATCAATTCCTTTGCTGCTACCTCCTGTTATTAGAAGGGAAAACAAATCAGCCTCAAATTAACAATTTGGTTAAATAGAATATAGACTTTTTCAAAATACAGTCAGACCTGTCTATAGCGACCCCCCCAGGGGAAACACAAAAATTGGCCTTTGTAGACAGGTGGTCTTTGTAGACAGGTTCCTTTAGTACATGTTTCAATGTGAAGCCATTTTCAAGGGAAACAAAACATGTGGTCTTTGTAGACAGGTGGTAATAGATAGTTTATAGCAAAATGGTTGTCAAAAGTATATAGAGGCGTTTGGTTTTGTTTAACTGGCTATGAATGTGCAGGAAAAAGCATAACAATTGTGAATTTGGCCAAAATATTTTAGCAATTTCATTTTTTGCAGAAACCTTTCAAAATATCTGACTGGATTTTACAGACAAAACATTTCTAAGATTCATGCATGATGCTGTATGAATTCACTTTGGTGGACTGAATTAAAACAAATAACAACTTTCCAACTTTCTAAACTGTAAGCAATTATTATGAACGTCTTTATGGCTTGGGAAGTTGGGAACAGTTCTTTTTTTTCTTCATTTATAATAACTTTAAGACGATTAGAAACCTGTTCATATCAACAACACTGCCTTTAAAAGTAGAATCATCATCTATACAAAACAATAATGCAAAAAGCAGACAAAAGTTTAGCGCTAAATATAGGGTAGGTATCCATATGGAATATGACAAATGAAAACGAATATAAATCACAGACAGATAATATTACACGATGGATATGTATGTACAATATGTGCAATATATAGTGGTACATCTACGAAATGCAAACTTTCAGTTCTAGAAAAGACTCTGTTTTCTTTTCAAGCAGGACTTCACTACTTTGTAGCTATTTGGGCCCTTTTTATGCCTAAGCGGTACCCGTTGGTCCCCCATGATCCCCTTTTTCTTATGTAAATTGAGAGCCAATTCGATGAGATAACCACCTGTCAGTGACCACGCAGGAAGGTGTAATCCCTCCTAGCTCAACTAGTGCAGATAGGCTTTAAATATCTTGGTTCTCTTTAAACCGCTGACAACTGAAATCTTCCATTGCCATAGACTTAATATAGGGGCCAACCGATTCCAGTAGGCAATGGATTAACATGCTCAGAAAGTAAAGGCATGTATGTAGAGAAAATGGCACTGGGTCCTATCCATGATACAAGGTAGTACATGATTAATGTTTACTAGGAATAGTAGACACAAAGCTAAACACTTGCACTATGGGGCACACTTTACACAGATAGCAAATTAAATACAAAATAAAGCACACTTAATAAAGATTAAAGCTTTTTAACACTTTAAAACAAGCATTCTGCACCCTCTGAAGTCTGTGGAGTTCAAAGGGACAACATCCTTTTCTTTCCTGCTTTTTAATTCCTTTTAATTTTTTTTTTGGGGGGAGGGGGTTATTGTAGATTATTCTTTAAAGTATATATATTTCCTTGTTAACATCAATTTTGTTTAATTCTTTCTTTGCCATAAAACTAAAAGAGACAAATGGGAAATGGAGAAAAAAATTGGCTAAATCAGCCGATTAGAAGAAAAATTTTCAAGACGGGAGCCGCACTGAGTCACGTTTTTAGTGCAAACAATAAACACCTGTGGACTAGCGAGATTGAAGCTTACAGACTGGGGGACTTCATATGCAATCTGAGCTGATCCTCCGCCCATGTCCAGGACTCCAACGGTTCTCTTCCTAGAGACCGTCTGAGGAGACGTCTCGGCTCCGGGTAGCTCCACCTCCACAACAGGCTCATCTGAAAGAGAACATATATAATAATAGTTTTAATATATTGGAGTTATGGAATGATAGACTGACTTTTCGAAGTCTATGTTGTTGAGGGCCTGACACACTGAATGTGGAAGCCTCCAAGTTAGACTTGTGTTCATATTTAATCAAACTACTTTCGACCTTCTGTACCTTCCTAAAGATGAATTTTTTTATTTTTTTTAATATGTTGTAATTTTTTCTTTCAATGTCTTGCAGCTCATTTTTCCATATAGAACACCATTAAATAGTGTGTGTGTGTTCTCATTACTTCAATCTATCTCAAGTCATCTTTGTATTGCAACTTTGAAATGCTGAAGAATAATAATAACAACAACAACAATAGTGATAATAACTTTTGAGAAGATGTACCGTGAAACGGTATCTAAAAGTCTAAATAAAATACACAAGCATAGCAAAGACCTAGGGGTTATGCTGACAAAATATAGATTAGTTTACAAAACTTTTAATGAAATGGAATGCTGTCTTACCATTATTGCTATGATCAAATCGTCCCAGGACGTAGTTGATCCCGATCCAGGCGTAGACACCCTCTTGCTTCCCGCTGATCACTTCAACATTCTTCTCGGGGAACAGGAAGCCATACTCCAGCGGGATGTCCTTCTTGAGGTCATCCAGGATCGCCTGAGATTGACTGTGAATGGATGGAGAGACATGGTGAAGGGTACAGATTAATATTGCTTATCACTGTTTCCGATAGACCACTCTTCTCTGAGAATGGATAGCCATAGACCAAGGGAACGAAAAGTATACTACAAATTACTTCCTTTACAGAAGAGAATTCTGTGAAAGTAACAAACCCCCCCCCCCTCCAAAAAAGGAATGAAATACTGTTGAAAGTCTCTTCCTTCAGTTAATATTTCAAATGTTCTTTCGACGGAGTATACACACCCAACAAAGATGAATGTGTATTCTTTTTGTCAATGAATTACTCTACCTCATAGCTTACTAAAATGTCCTGAGAATGTCAACATTTCTTCAGAAGCTGTGAGGAACATGACACTAACTATCAATAAAGAAAATATGTTATGATCCTATCTCACGTGAAGTTGACTGCGATTGGAGTTTGAATTAATCATTCAGAATTAATCATTCATTTAAGAGCCAATTGTTGCTTGATTCGTTCAAATGATACATACAAATAATATGCTACTACTCAATCAGGAGCTAGCCTTCAAAAGTTTAAATTGAAACTTGAGTTGTGTAAATGAAATGGTATGTATAATGATATTCTACAACTCAATCAAGAGCTAACCTTCAAAGGTTAGTTCAAATTTGAAATTGCGTTTTTAAGAGAGACTGGTGTTAGTTACTTCTTAAATGTTTTTGCATGCTCTATGGATAATTTGAGCAGGCAAAATGTTGACAAACTGATCATATTTGCAGGAAATCATATCCATTCTTTATGGTCATTAAACATTTATTAAATACATTTTTACCAAATCGATTGTCACTTCTTATTATCGGGTATTTGTATTAATAAACATTCAGTGTGCATTTTGTTTGTTTCTGTAATAACCTCATTTCCATCATCACTTAAACTCATCCATTTTCTAAATCATCATTTTGTTTGCCTACGCTTTTACTGATATACTGTTGTAAAATGTAGTTCCTCTATGCATTTCATATCAGTATTAGGAAAGATCATTGGCTTATCGGTAACTGAGTCAGATCTTAAAATCTTTATTTTTCTGGGTTTTTGTACGTTTTCATTGAGAAATACAAGAACTGTACAAACACCGCAAAACAACACAGAGAAACTTATCTGGATAGCATACAAACTTGGTCTCAAACATACCTTTCGGGCAACATGCGCATACCAGCAGTAGCGAGGATGTAGAGTGGTGTCTCTGGTATCTTGGATTCTGGGATGTGATTGACAGCAAAGTTTAGCAATGGTTTCATGTAGATGCTTGCTTCAGATGGGGTGCTGGCTAGTTCTGCCAAACCTAATGCAAAAAGAATAGAAGCAGGGAGTATATTTTTTCAATGACGTACTCAAGCTTATAGACATGTACCATCGCAGGCAAAAAATATAGACTGCTACCTATACACTATTCTCAGATAAGAGTTGATATAAATGGCAAGTTATTTGCGATGGATATTAATTGCAACTATGTATGTAAGAGATAGGAGACTGCAAGCTTGCGATTGATTGAAGGAATTCATTAAAGCGAAACTTACAACCATGCGCGACACACTTCCAATGCAGAAATGTCCATTCCTTATGCTCTTTTTTTTCCATACAAGCAGGTTTTTTTTAATTTTGGTATTATCAGTACTGTTATTTCATTCTTTTTGATAATATTTGTCTCTTCAAGTATGTTTTAAACTTAGTTTACTATTGAATTTGTGATCAAATCAACATTTTAGGGCAGTTGTTTGATGCGTGGTATGTTAAAAAAAAAAAAAAAAAAAAAAAAAACCCGTAATTTGGAGGAAAAAACAGAGTCATTCCGGCAAAAACGGAATGGTTGGCTGCTCTGCTAAAGTGATTGGGTAACTTTGTCTCAGATTCTGAAACAAAATCCTGGATTTAGCACATGACAGAAAAAAAAAAAAAGTACCGGAGTGTTGGCTCAGTCAGTAGAGCGTCCGCCTCACAACCGGGAGGTCGTGGGTTCGAACCCCGGCCGCGTCATACCAAAAGACGTTAAAAGATGGGAGTTGTTGCTACCTTGTTTGGCGTTCAACAATAAGGGATAGAGCAACGTCGATCTGGCGCTGCTCAGTGAGCCAGACACTTACCAAGAAGACACCCAACGAGAAGGAAGAAAATGAAATTGAACTGGAAGCCCGACTGCTGAGAACACAGCATTCTTCCAGAATCTCGGGTAAAGGTAAAGGTAAAGTGGCTGCCGGGCTCACGATCAATTGGGCAAAAAGAATTTCCGTTTCGGTTTAATAAAATTTTGAGTGGACTATTAGGCTATTATTATTATTATTATTATTATGCAGCAATGATAATTAGAAACCTTTAGGTCAGTCAGGAACCCTGTGACTTTTACAAGCCGATCACCTGTCTGATTATCAAGATATTTATGACTGGAAATCAAAATTTCATTTTTAGTTTTCCTAACGTTTTTTATAATACTACAGGCTATTGGGGAAATGAGTATGGTAAAACTGGTCACTCAAAGATTTTTACTTTTTTTTTGCTTCAATATTACGCCAAATCACAGACACTGATGACTCGTAGGGCAATACTTCTCAGATTTAACATTGTTAAAGGATGCCTTTAAAGTTTCTTTTTTTTTTACAGAGAAAGATCAGTACCTGGTTTAATTTTCTTGACCACTGGCTGTCTATTAGGATCCCTCATCTGATGTATCTGCAGCAGCTCATTATTCTTGCCCGTGTGACTGGGCCAGAAGTAGACGAACACCCTGGTCCCACTCGAGCCAGCATCAACCACAACCCCATAGTAAAGATTGGGATCCTCTGTATTGGTTGCCTCCACGTGCACATACTTCTGGACGTAGTTCTCGTAGTCCCTGTCTCCTCTGCTGGATGGGCCATATGAGCTCGTCTCATAGACATAGATACACAGGATGAGGAGACATGTGACTAGGAGGGCGACACATGCTGTCTGCCGCCTCAGATGGGTCAGTCGGAAGCTAATGTGCCAGAATGCAGGCAGAGGGAGATATAACGGACACCTGAAAGGAAGGAAAAATTAAAATAAGGAAGAGAATGATTAATGAAATGAACAAGAGAATGAAAATTACAGATTATACAAGATTTATACACTAAGTTGAAGAAAAAAACTTTTCATGTTTCATTCATAAACTTTTGCATACATGAAACGTTCTTCAATTTTGTGAGTGCTTCAGATTCGATAAAGATTCATACCGCATAGAGTAAAGGAGGGGGTAATCGACCAGCTTCAGTTTTCGGCCGATTGGTTGGATGCATGGTAAAATCCCTTTAAAATACATCGCATAATAGCATATCACATATCCCACACATACCATACCATGCCAGAGTCACTGAAGAACCACATTTGTAATGAAAAATATATCCTAAAATATCACATTTTAGCGATGTAATCGGCGGTCCCGCTACCCAAATCTGAAAAATCAAGTATCTTACGCGTGTCTGTAAGAAATATGGGTACCATAAAATGAGCTTTATTTCAAGTATTTTTCAGATTAAGAGCCCGATTTTGTGCTAGTCGCAAGCTCAAAAGTGTCTTACCGCATGTATTAAATCAATGCAGCCGGACACCGCAACGCACACACGATATCTCTGTCTAATTCAGATTCCAATATCCGATCACCACAGTACTATTTTTCGACCTGGCGAGCTCCGGGGAGCTCCGGCGTGGGATACCTGCTCCGCCCGCTAGTACTATGGATCAGTACTATGAAAACTACCGATCAATCTCACTAACATCAATAGCATGTAAAGTCTTGGAACACATAGGCCACAGTAACATCATGGACCATCTTGAAGACCATGACATACTCTCTGATGCCCAACACGGATTCCGTAAAAAGCGATCTTGTGTCTCGCAGCTTACTCTTGCCATCCAAGATCTTGCCATCCAAGATCTTGCCAGGGGCATAGATAACAGGGAACAACTTGATGTCATCCTCCTAGATTTTGCCAAGGCTTTTGACAAGGTGCCACATGGTAGGCTTCTTCACAAACTGAACTTCTACGGCATACGTAATTGTACCCATGCATGGATAGCTGACTTTCTTCGTGATCGTATGCAGCAGGTAATCCTTGAAGGAACCGTCTCTACCAAGACCCAAGTGACATCTGGAGTTCCGCAAGGTAGCGTCATCGGTCCAATGTTATTCCTGCTGTTCATTAACGACCTACCAGAGTACCTGTCTCCTGACACCACTGTTAGACTCTTTGCAGATGACTGCCTAGTTTATCGCAGCATCGGGTCAGAAGCTGACAGTGCACAACTCCAGGAAGACATCAACTCACTGGAGCAATGGGAAACCGACTGGCTAATGGAGTTCAACCCGAAGAAATGCCAGGTTCTCCATGTGTCAAACAAACGCAAGCCTATCATCAAACCCTACATCATTCATGGACAAACTCTGGAGCATGCAGATACAGCGAAATATCTTGGAATTCATCTGCACAAGAAGCTGAGTTGGAACTACCACATCGACCAAGTAACAAGGAAGGCTAATTCCACCCGAGCCTTCCTCCAGAGGAACATCAGATCATGCCCACGAAAAGTCAAAGTACTCTGCTACCTCACCCTACTTAGACCGGTCATAGAATATGGAAGCATCATCTGGGATCCCTTTACCCAAGCCAATACCACGAAGCTAGAGATGATCCAGAGAAGATATGCACGCTTTGTTTGCAATGAACATCGCAGAACAAGCAGTGTCACAGCCATGCTCGACCAACTACACTGGCCATCTCTGCAAGAAAGGAGAGCCCAAGCGAAGGTAGCGATGATGTTCTGTATCAAGAACTCGCTGATATCCATCCCCCAGACAGTTCTGACTCCATCACTACCTGCTTTGCTAAGAGGTCACGACCAGAAACTCCAAGTGCCATATTCTCGGACACAAGTTCTTCAAAGGAGCTTCTTTCCAGATGCCACCAGGCTCTGGAACTCACTACCGCAGGCCGCCGTCACCTGTACCTCTCTGCTAAGCTTTAAGAGAGAGGTACTCAAGATCCAGCTCCGTTAAGCTACGGATGTCTTTTTAACTGCACATAGCTCATTGTAGACCTTTTATTGAGACACTACATACACCTGCACAGCACCTACAATCAGTACGAGAATACACCCGACGGTGGCCTGTACTTATAGCGAAGAAGAAGAAGAAGAAGAAGAAGCGTGGAGACGCACAGCGCGCGCGCGCGCGCGCTTCCTATTGACTTTGTACATGCGGCCGAAAACTGGTTCGCTATGCCGATAACTGACTTCGAAACAGTGAAAATTGAAATGAATATTGTCATGGCAATTCGTGATTTTTTTCTGGGATTCTTTTTTTTGTTTAAATAATAATAATATTTGCTTCATGATTTGAAGAAGAAATGATAATAAATAGGAAGTAAAGGGTCCAAAAAATAGGATTTTGTCTTAAGTGGCCGAAAACCCCCTCCTTTACTCTAGATATTTGAATCACAATTCACAATAGGGTCTAGGCCATTTTTGTAAAGTAACAAAATTGTATTTGTATGCATAGATCTAGATTCTAAGTCTTTGTGAAGCTGAAGTGCCTCAATACAAATTATTTCCTCCTTCACACTCCATGACATAGACATAGGCATAACAAAACTACACGTTACTTGTACCAACTGTAGTAGATCTATTAGATCTAGACCTATGTGACAGATTGAATGAATAAATAAAACTGAAACTAGTCTAAGTTGAATGTGAAATTGAAAAGGCATCGATCGAGTGTTGATTAGCTCTATAAATGTATAAAATGTCTGATATTAATAATGACTCGCATAAGTTTCATGTTATAATATTTTTTGGTTGAACAGTAGTCTAGTGAGTTACCTATAAAAAAAATTAAAAAACTAAAATAAGAAGACTGCCGAATTCGGAGTTGCGCTGCGCGCTGCATATCCAGGGTATTGGACAGAATTGATCGGAGGAGTGCCGGGTGACCTGACACGTCGATCGGGCACGCAAAAAAAAGGGCACAGCCGCAGCCGCCCTGCCTAAGATAGTTCACTTACCTAGCCATTTAAACACTAGAATACGACCAACATTAAGAGGACTTCAGAAGACTACCGGTCCATAAAGATTCCGTCGTTTTGATACTTCTCGTCTGAGCAAACAGTTTTATGACTGGTTTTTCGACAACATATTGCTTCCGTAGCTACGACTACGTGTCCATATGTACGTGTAAGCCGGGTGTCATAACTAGCGACCAATTCTGAAAACTGCCAAAGACAGGCAACAACTACGCGTAGCCAATTTTGCAAGTTTTAGCGATCGTATGACGCGTCTTTTTTCTTGTTGTTTCTTCTTTATTTTTTGATAAGTGATGATGTAAAGTATAGTATGCTTCACATTTTAGTATCTCACAACTAAAAGGTATACGCGCTAGACCTTTGTTTCCCGCAGTTTCTAATCGTTTCGGAAACCAGCGAGAAAATAATTAATTAACAGGCGCGGCAGTCTGGATGCGGTTTAACGCGGCATTCATGCAGAAGCTTTTTCAAGTACGCAGAAATTTGCCTCTTTTTTTGCAAAAAAAATTGCCGCATTTTAATTCAGATAAGAACCCATTTCTTTTTCTAACTTAGGTGCCCGTTCCACATTCTTTTCAGTGCCCCCTTACCACCTCTGATAATTAGTGCCCCCTTCACCCATGACTAATTGCCCCTATCATCAAATCTGTCGACACGTAGGTACTCCTTTTTCTTTTCTAACATGAAGTGTCCTTTCCCTTCTGATAAGTATATCCCCTTTCATTTCTCCATATCATGTGCACATAGATTAAAGAGACTAACAGGCACGGATCCAGGAATTTCTTACCGGGGGGCACACACGGGGGGGCACCGTGTGGGAAAGAGAACATGGGGGGGGGGGGTAAGCGGACACTTTTTAAAAATAAATTTTAGTCCCAAAAAAATCGCAACGACTTAGCCGGCCGCTGAATAAGCGGGGGGGGGGGGGGGGGGGGGGGGGGTAAGAGGACACTTTTTTTTTTGGGGGGGGGGTCACGAAATTTTTTAATTTGACATTTTGCTTCGTTGGAGGGGCAGGGGGGGGGGGTAAGCGGACACTTTTTTTAAAAAATTGCAACGACTTAGTCGGCCGCTGAATAACGGGGGGGGGGGGGGGGGGGGGGGGGTAAGAGGACACTTTTTTTTTTGGGGGGGGGGTCACGAAATTTTTTAATTTGACATTTTGCTTCGTTGGAGGGGCAGGGGGGGGGGTAAGCGGACACTTTTTTTAAAAAATTGCAACGACTTAGTCGGCCGCTGAATAAGCGGGGGGGGGGGGGGGGGGGGGGGGGGGGGGGGGGTAAGAGGACACTTTTTTTGGGGGGGGGGGGGGTCACGAAATTTTTTAATTTGACATTTTGCTTCGTTGGAGGGGGGGGGGGGTAAGGTCACCTTTTTAGGTCAGCCATTGGCAATGTTTAGCCGGGGGGGGCACGCCCCTTTTTTTCGGTATATTTTGGGCGAATTTAGGGCTGATTTTAACATATTTTTTTTGGCCGGGGGGCACGTGCCCCCTGTGCCCCCCCCCCCCCCTGGATCCGCCACTGACTAAGAGCAACTTTTCTCAAACTTCCCCCAAAGCTTGCATGCTTGCTCGCTCTCATTTATAGTTATGTCAAATCAGTCTTTCATGAAGAGAATGTGCTTATAGAATCCGAGCAGGGTTGCTTTTTCCTCTTTATAAGTTGCGATGAGACCGCCCAAATCTTAAAATGTATCGGTAGTCGCTTCGCTCGCTCGCAAATGAATATTCATACCATTGCACCCACACTGTAAAGTCATTCGTTAAAGCATAATCTTAGACTATGCATGTAGAGAGAGAATAATTAAATATTGCAATACTGAAAACTGAAAACTGATAATGTTTAATCACAATGTACAGGGGTGTACCAATGTTTGAGCATTATAAATTGTCCTATGTAGGTTCCCCTTTTTCCAGAAAGTGCCCATTTTTTCTTGGTGCCCCGCCCCCACACTTTATAGAGGCGCTCCACCACCCATGGTCGTCACGACTATTGAGTGTGCTTGAAATGTCATGCTTGCAGGCTGCGTATGTGAGGGAAGGAAGCACTTTTTTGGCTCAAGGGGGGGGGCTGACATCCTGGCTTGCCCCGTGTGTTCGATCGCTCCTTCTCCCCCCCCCCCCCGCTTCCCTCTCTCTCTCTCTCTCTCTCTCTCTCCTTTACTTAATGATTCAAATTGAGGCATATGTCTCGGAGCATTTTGCCCCCCCCCCCCCCCCCCCCGTTTCATTGGATAATATGTGTCGTGCTTCCGTTCCGATTCTTCTTTGGATTAAAACAAGCACTATATAAGCTTGCCTAACATTTCATCACAATTGTAGGGGTGAAATTATTCATAAGAATTAAAAGCTGGAACACGCATATATATATATATATATATATATATATATATAAATTAAATAACAGGCATTAAAACTATTCTTATCCATATTTTGTGAATAATTTAGATTTGATCTTGTACAAACGTTATTTGAAAAACTTAAAGTGAGGAAAAATCATTGCTGATAGGGCAATTTATAAATTGGCAACTAATTGCATGCTGATATTATTTCCTGCTTTCAATAGTTGTACATTGATCGAATGGGGAAATAAATTGGCAACGCTATGGTTTGGATGTCGATTAAATTTCTTTATTTATATTTTATAAATTGTTAGAAATTTATTTGAATCAATGTTTATCATTAAATATTTTAATGACCTTTATATCTTAATTTACATCCAAGAAAAATATTAATTCTATTTAATAAGCTTTGCTTAATTTTATATTTTATAGCTTTTCGGAAGTTTTGATGCTGCCAATTTCAGATGAGTCAAGTTTGTAAAGATGGCTTTGGATGCTGTGAGGATAAGGACTTGCGTTCAGGAAATTGTTAAACATGACTTACAGATCAATTCATATGCACAGGTAATTACATTAAACAGATTTTAAAGTCAATTTCTACGATATTATCGAGAAGAAATTTGTGTTTGTTGATGCTTGTCTAGCATATAGACGCTTTTAAATTTACTATTATAAACTCACTGTGATCGTAGTCCCACATATCCAGTTCTAACGAGGCATGCCTGGTCTGTAGTCTGCTACTGAATTTGATGGGTGAATGAATAATTTATTAATTTATAATTTTTTTCGGATCAGGACTGATTAATCTATGACTAGACTGTTTAAATTGATGTAAAGAATGAAAGAAAATAAATAGAGTAGACCCTACATGTTCAAAATCCAAAGAAACTCCCTTCTTGTTTTTATTTTATTTTATTTTATTTAGAGAGTCTAACAAAAGTTAGATCTAGATCTAGATCTAGACCCTAGAGTCTAGATCTAAAAGTTAGATCTAGGCCTAGAATAGATCTAGACTCTATTAATTTTTTTAATAAAGATAGGCTAACGCATTCTTAATCTTATCTGATTTGTCTGCTTGCCTCTAGTCTAGATTGGTTTAGTCTACTAATAATACTACCAAGGGCTTGCCAAGGTTGGGTAAATTTCCCTTACCGGGCTTTAGAACATCATGAAGAGCTTGTACTACTACTAGTAGAATAAGTCTAGATTACATGATTACATTTACATTGAATGAAGTTATTTTTTATATTTTTTTTGAGGGGGGTCATATTTTTAAATTTTTATTTTATTTGCTTTTTTTTCTTTCAGGAGCTCAGAAGTAGCTGCAAAACCATGGAGAGTCTGGACAGTATCAACACAAGAATTAAAGCAGAGACTGCCATCTGTAAAAACAGAATAGAGGTGATATTTCTACTTCTAGGTTGATTGCTATCTCAAATCTCAATGTCAATAGTCAATTACAGCTTCTCAGGCCCATGTGTAACTGAAAGAAATATTGTGATTGTTCATGTTTGTTCCATGGTAGAGATTGGTGAATTGAGAAATCAGAGCCCATCTCATATCTTGAAGATTTGTAATTGATTCTTATCAAACTTTAAGTTACCAATGAATCACCAGTCCAGTCAATGCAATTATTTATGATTTATTCAGTCAAAACTTTCATAAGACTGGGCTCATATGTGCTTAACCTAACATGTCTGGATGACACATTCCCTTCTTGCTTCATAGTGAATATTTTGTTTCTGAAGACAAAGTTTGCTCTTTGAGTAATGTGTCATTGTTGAGACATGAGAGGTATTTCAGACTTCCTTGCTTTTCTGTTTGCTTTCATGACTTTATATTTTCTCCCTCGCAGGAGCTAGAAAAGATTGGCAAAGAGCAAGATAAAGAAACAGACAGAATAGGACTCCTCAAGGAAGCAGATCATTACAGAAAACAACTCAGAAAGTAAGTTCAGATTTATCCTTTAAGGCCCAAATTCACAAAGGAGGCTTGGATAACCCATGGTCTGAAAAATGATTTAAACCCCCACCATGGGGGGGGGGGGGGGTGACACATGTATACTACCTACATGAAGGTTTAAGCCATGGGTTAAGATACACATCTGCCTTGAATTCAGGCAATATAGTCTCCTTTCCCTGGCATATAAGACTAGGATGTTGTTTGAATACAAGATTCAAAACTTTTTTTTATAATTTATAAAATTTTGTGTATGTTTTGTAAAGGGCCATTTGATAAACATTTGTCTAAAGAAGGGGGCTATTGTATTATTTTCCCTTTCTTTGTCTTACATATATCAGAGTTTTAAAGTTCAGACAAGATAATTGTATGAAATTGCAATCACAAAATAAAAATATTGACCTGTTTAACAGCACACAGACTGCTATTAGGCAAGCCAACCTCAGCTGCAAGATGGAGATTGATAGAAACCAAAGAAATGAGCTGCTGATAGGACAGGAAGATCCAGAGGTCAGGAAAAGGTGAGATCTTCTTAAATGACTTAAAGATAAAGTTGAGTTCTGGTCAGGCGATTGCATTGTGAAAGAAACGGCGTGGAATCGATCAGAAAAAGTAGATCACTTAGCATAGAAGTATTGATGTGTACTGCCAGGTTCTGGAGTCATCAAAATGATAAGAAATTTGGCCTCTGATCAACCGTTTGTGTGGAGTGTGGACACTCCTTTGGTTTTCAGCAGATGACATATTAATTGATCTTGTATTGCATTGAAGTTCCCTCAATTTAGTTTTAAGATGAGAAATATAAATTCTTGCAGAATTGAAAGAAAAAATATATTGTCTTTTTGGAGCCTGTAAAGCATTTCTCGATTTGCCTCATATGATTTTACACCAAGTTAATGCTCTTCTGGCTCCAGACAGATATAGATAAATAATAGTTAGTTAAATGAATTTGTAAAAATACTGCACTACACCCAATTGTTAGCAGCATAATGATATAATATGAGTGATTTTCTCCATGTAGGGCATGAAAGGTAAATAATTTTCTTACTCCCTCCCTTTTCTTTTCCTACCCTTCATAGAAAAAATAAGGAAGACCTCGCTAAGACAGCAAGTGGCATCACAGAGAGTCTTCTGAGTCTCAATCGTATGATGGCAGACAATGTAGAGAGGAGTAATCTTACCAACCAAACCTTAGGTCAGTCAGTACTTCTGCTATTCTTATACTCTCACATTACTTTTCAGATATTTCATTTTGCAATTCAGGGATAAAGATGTCGGGGGATATTTGATATTTTGATTTATGAATTGTTAATAAATTGACAAAATAGGCATCACATTCTTTTGTCGTAAAATGTTTCAAGAAAATGTTTTTTATTTTTAACTCTGTTTATTATAAATGACTGCAAAAAATATGATTAGAATCTTTTAGTCTCATATTTTCTCATTATTGTATAGGAACAAATTGACTGCGCATATGTTTGAGAATTTGTGTCTTGCTTTTCATTAATTTAAACCAAATCAATTCAAATCAAATTTCAAAAATAATTTGGGTGCTAGCATATTAAATGCACCTTGCCTCTAAAGGCATCGTTTAACAATGTCAAATCTGAGATGCACGGTCTGTGATATGGTGTTATATTGAAGCTCTAAAAAAATTGCGCTTCAAAATTATCATGAAGTGCCTCAAAAAAGTAAAATCTTTCAGTGACTGGTTTTACCATACTCATTTACCCCAATAGACTCTAGTGTTATGAAAACCGTTTGGCAAATGCAAAATTTGATTTCGATTTTCAATCATAAATATCTTGATAATCAGACGGGCGATCGGCTTTCAAAAGTCATGGGGTTCCTGACTGACCTAGTTTATAATTATGATGGCAGCATAAGCAAAATCAGGGAAGTTTTATAAAGGATCTAAGACAAAGTTACCGGATCCCTTTAAATGCACCTTGCCTTTAACATTTTTAACCTCATCTCTTGTATCTCCCTTCTATAGTGACCTCCTCCAACAGAATACAAGAAACAAATGAAGAATTTAAAGGAATGGCAGGCGTCATTCAGACCAGTCGGAACCTCCTCACCAAGTACGGACGTCGAGAAATGACGGACAAGCTGCTCATATTCCTCGCTCTTGCCCTCTTTCTTGCCACGGTGGTCTACATTCTAAAAAAGAGGATATTTTGATCAGCCTGACATTAAAGACACTCTGAAGGCACTGTGAAATACTGTTAAAACTCATGAAGATTGGTTAAAATTGTGAAAGGAGAGCTAAGCAGCAAGAGAGATCCATCTACTTCAGACTTCATTTAAATTGATCTTCAATGCTACAGTGATCTCTATTCTGAAGAAAAGGATCATTCAATGTATCTGATTAATAAAAGACTTGTAAAACATTCTCCAAACTGTGAAAGAAGAGCCGTGCAGTAAGATGGGATATTCTCTGCATACTCATTTATATTGATTTTCAGTGCCATCTCTATTCTGGAGAAAAGGATTGTTTAAATGAAAAGAAAGAAATTGATATTTTGATGACTATGACATTGAAAAGACTGAAGACTTTAAAAATATGAACATTCTACTAGAATGTGAATTTATAAAAGAAAAGTACAACAGTGAGAGGGGACATTGTCTTTTTTTTTCCGTACTTACTTAGAAGCATCTAGGGTGATTTACATGTACATCTAGCTTTCAGCATAAATTTTTAAAGTTGTCACAGCCTCACAGGTAACACAACCTCTTAATTATCTGTTATTGTTTTATTCCAATGCATACTGCCGAAATGTATATATCATCCCATGGTCTATTTCAAGAGTTATGGAATTTCCAGAGAAATTTTGAATCAAAGGATAATATTGAAGTAACAAGACAAATGCGACTGGATCTCCTATATATGTCTCCACCCTAAATTCAGTATAGGAAATGGAAGGAATTATTTGCGACATATCACAGTGAAAGCGAAAAGCCAATATATCTTGTGGTATCGCAATAGCAATAGCAATAGCAAGGTTAAAACCTGTAATTTCAGAAATTGACCTCTTTGAACTTTGAACCCAAAATCTGACCAGATCGTCTTCCTATGGTGATACATATTATCGCCAAGTTTGAGCCTCATATCTCCAGGGGTTGATGACATATCACGATAACGAGGCATATACCTGGAATTTTCAGGAAAGTTGACCTCTGTGTCCTTTGACCTAGTGACTCCAATATCTAATCAGATTGTCTTCTCATGGTGATACATAATATTATCACCAAGTTTAAGCCTCAGAACTCTAGTAGTTCTTGAGATATAACAAGATGGACGAACGGACGGGCGTACAACCCAAAAACATAATGCCTCCGGCATCACCTTCATTGGTCAAAGGCATATAAATCTACACAAAAATTATTGATATGATGTATATCAATGGTATCATTATTTTGCCAATTGGTATTTAAATGTCTAAGATATATACATTTTTTTTATTGAAAATTCTGTTATACACAATTCTGAAATGTTATTCTGTAATGCTTGAAACTGACCTAATGATAAGTTGAGATAGCAAGAGAGTGGGATGGATGGAACATTGAAGAGCTGAGAGTGATGAGGTGAGAAACACAGTGACAGCCTGTGCTCTGTACTCCGTAGATATAATAGTCAGAATGATCTTCTCATATTGGTTTGGTTTTTGATGTTCATGATCCCAGCCTGTATTCCTTGAATGTGAAATTTCTTTCTTTATATGTGACACAAAACAGCCATGGTTGCTGTAATACTCTATGGATTAAGGTAGCTCTTAAAAGAAGCATGTAGGGTATATAAGATTCCTTATTTTGGTCGAGGTGCATTGTTTGGTCAAAGGTCAACCACCTGGTCGGTGGAAAAATTCTGTTATTTAAAAAAAGTGCATCGATCTGAACTTGCAATCTCTCATCTTTTCATTTTCATTTCACTGTTTGATTTAATCAATTATTTGGTGAGTTGAGTTGGTTAGCACAAAAACTATTTATTTTCTTCTGAAAATATTTGTGCCTTTGCTACTTTGGTAACAGATATGTATGTAAATCAGTGCTTGAGACTTGCCCTCATCAATGTATATTTTTAATTTTGGACCATTATTGTATCTTATTTATAGTACCTTTACCTTTACAAAATAAATGACAGACTATTTTTTCTTCTTCAGACTAACCTTGGTCATATCTTTGATGTACAAATGTGCATTAAAATAATGTATCTATTCATAATCATTACATGTACGAATCACATGCAGTATTCAATTTCATTTCATTTTTGGTGGGAGAATATTAGTTCTGCTGATATTATTTTCGAAAGTGACTACGATAATTTTGACATTCAGCCAGAAATCGTTTGGGTCAGAGTGTTTCATAGTACCATTTGAAATACTGCTTTGCTGTAGTAAAAAATGATATTGTTAACATTAATTCTTATTATATTATTTTCTAAGTTATTGCAAAATCAATGTCCTTACATTCCATCAGGCATACTGTAAAACTGTAAACTTTCAAGTTTCGAGTGCATAAAATGTTCGCAAATTTTACAAGTGTTCCGCATTCGCAAATCTTCCTTGCCCCGAAAATGTACAGGAGGAATCACAAGTGACACAACATTATCTTGTATCAATTCCCAAATTTGTTATGAATATGGATAATATTTTCAATTTGCAAAGTTTCTAGTTAAAAAATAAGAGCCGGTGAATAACATTGCTAGCCCCCCTCTCTTACCTAATTATTTTCTTTGATTTACCATTTTTTTTTCAAGTACAAATTTGAAGTTCAAATTTCATGTACATGTCGTACTTGTAACATACATTCTGTAAATCATATATCATGTGATTTAATATATTAAATATTATTCAAATTACATTTTGTTTTTGTTTGATTAGTCTTTCTTTAGATTGAATGATAGAACAATTAATTCCTCAAAGGGCAATCTAACCCTTGTGATATTTTAATGTGTATGAATGCAGAAAAATAAGAGGAACTGAACGGCAAAATTTTGAAATAAATCGCACTGATAAAAGTGCTACAAATGTTTGAATTATGAGATCACAATACCTATGCAAATCTCAAATTGGCAATTTTGTCAGTGGATTGCGAAGTAGTCAACACTCCCATTTGTTGTGTACAAAAATATCATTGATTTATATTTTTCTCCCAAGTGCCTTCTCCCTTGGGACACTTCTCAAAATATCGATAGTATATTACCATAGGTCCACTGAAAAGAAAAAACACCCCCCCCCCCAGTCATACATTTTTTTTAATAGAAAAATTGCGTGACAACAAATGAGGAAAGTTGTCTGGTACTACATCACAGTAATCACTGATTCAGCTCATTTTAAGGTCTCGTACGTATAGTGATTACAACTTTCATTAATTCATAGCTTTTTCTCTCTCTGATTTCTTTCAAAATTTTGCCAGTCTGCTTTTCTGATTTTTTTGTTTTCTCTAGAGTTGTTTGCTATTAAAGGTATTACAAAGTTTTGCGAAATTTTGAAAATTGGGTGGATAGTGATTCTTTACAATTTTGATGGCCCTGTGGATGCATTATAAGCACTAGAAAATTTAGCCCCTGAAACAGTTCTGCTTTTGAGATAAATTGAATATAACAATTTACCGGTGCTCCCGGTAAATGTTGATAAATTTCAAATAGCGCCTACGGTCGTACAATGGTAGCTGCGACCATGAAAATCTCAGAAAATGTAGTTGTGATATATAATTGCCAAACAGGAATAACTAATTGGTCAATTTTAGTCAAGATACATTGTTTTGTAGCTCAATTAATATCTTGACCTTGAGAGGGAGCTATACAACATAAAAAGTTTATTATTTACAATTTCATAACTTTAGACTCGATTTCAACCGCAACAACGATCACTGAATATTGTAGGATCCCATATGCTTCCAATATGTTGATTTGAACCAAATGCATGACCCCATACCAAAACTTTGTATTACCTTTCAGGTTGGACTTCCCTTTAATGAACTATGTAGAACTTTTTGATGATGATAATGATGATATTTTAACATTATTTTATTATTATTTTTATTATTATCATTGTTGTTGCTTTGACCGTTGTTATTATTAATTAATTCATTATTTATTTAATCACTACATTTAATAATCAATATTTATTGATGAGAAAATGAAACAAAATCATTTAATGCGGCAAAAAATTGATGTTCATGTTGGGGATGTTACTGTTGCAGTTGGTAAAGATAATTTTTGATTTTGTGACCATGATGTTGATGATGTTGCATGATTAATGGTGGCATAACTTTGAGTATGATGGTCATGGTGTTAAAAATTGTTTGCAAGGATAATGATAATTTTGATGATGATGATGATGATGATGATGATGATGAGCACTTTATGATGAGTATGTTTTTTGATTGCGACATTTATGCTGAAATGATAGTGATTTTATTCATAATTGTATGGTTTGATTAAAAATATTATGTTGATGATAGTTTTAGTGTTGATGATGATGATATTGGTGTCACATTTGTGGTGTAGTGATTCATAATGGTGATGATGGCGCCCCTGCAGCATTATGATTCAAAATATTTTCAATATGACATAGGCCTATACTTTGCATTTGACTGCTGGTTTATGGAATGAAAAATACTCTAATCCAAGGTACTGTCAGAGTCTGAATGAGAAGCAAATATGTAGAAGATTCAAGCAAATTTTTGTGGATGTATTGTAATTTAACAAATTTTCATTTTTTCATTTTGTTGTTAATGTTTTCCTCTGTTTTCATAAATAAATTGAAAATAAAATTCTTTAATATAAGCCTTATCGACAGAGTTCATCTGAAAAGAGAGAGGGAGAAAAAGAGAAAGAGAGAAAAAAGAGAGGGAGGGAGAGAGAGGAAGAGGGGAGGGGGGGGGGGGAATTCGTGTGTCTTTTGCTTTCTTCATCATTTTGGAATTCATATGTCTAGTCCAAAACAAATCAAAGATTTGTGGCTTCATGTACTCATTGACTATTGGCTTATTGTTTGTGAACCTTTACACAAAGTATTTTTTATTAAATTGCATTAATTTGAAAGTCTTTTGTTAAGTTCAACTTCAGAAAGTGAGTTCCTTGAAGAAGAAAAATAACTTTAATTTTCAGTGTGCACAAGACCTAGTGTCCCCTAAATGCACAACTAATAATTTTAGATTTGCTGTAAACCTTGATATTTAATTGTAATTGTAAATTGAATTATAAAAGAGGCAAAAATACAGTTCTTTTGGGCTAATTTAAATTTACATTATTAGCTTGCCGGTTTGTACTTATTTATATTTCATCTAAATTTCAGGCAAAGAAAGCATTAATAACATTACCAACCAGGATAACATTTAATCAGTTTTATGTATTTACAAAAAAAATGACAGTGAATGAGAAGAATTAAAGTTAAACAAAAACTAGGGCCTTTGATTTTGCTTTTCCTCATTTGGGAGATGGGCTAAAACAAACAAAACAAAACAAAACAAAAAACAAAAACAAATACAATGAAAGGTATTTGAAACAACAGCATTTCTAAATCTAGGAAAAAGCTACTCATATCTTCACTTCTCAAGAAAAGTGAAATTCAATATACCTGGTAGGCTTTTATTCTAGCCCCACTGTCCTACTTGTAGCTAATTGCTCCATATATAGAAAACTTCCCAAATCGGTGCCTGTTGGTCCCCTATGATCCTCTTTTTCTTATGTTAGTTGAGAGCTGAGTTAATGAGATAGCCACCTGTCAGTGACCTCGCTGTGTGGTCTAATCCCTTCTGGCCCGGTAGTAGTGACGGTCTTTAAATTTTTTTAAACGAAAACAAAAAAATAATTTTGATAAAGTTTGATCTTTATTTCAAACAAACATTTTATGATAGATCTCTGCACATATTCAATCATTTCCATTTGAATATGTTATACTTTTTGTGTAGGCCTAAGTAGGCCCTACTTTGTACTTTACATAGGTGATTTCTATGAATATTGACTTTTCAAGGAAAATCAGCCAATCTGAATAAATTAATATGATTTTCTCTGATAAATATCACTTTTTTAAATTAAAAATTAAAACCAAGTAGAATATATTTGATATATTTTAGTGATGTGATTTTAAGCACTATGTTTATCTGCATTAATGGGGGGGGGGGTATATTAATGGGGTATATATATACAAAAATCATTTTTCCAAGATCATTGCTGCTCATAATTAATCTGACACCATTTTTATAAAGCCCGAAAAAGGAAAATATATATATATATATATGAGAGGGTTATTAATTCATAGTGTTCAGGTGAGCTTGGGGACTCGTTTCATGCCCCCACCCCAAGCCAATTAAATCCGATTGCAATCACATGATGCTTAAATTTAGACCTATAAGTGAAAGGGTGAATGATGTTTTTAGGCATACAATATGTAGATCCTAAGTAATAATTATGATTTTGAGATATTGTCTTTCGAAGATCAAGTCAAAGTTTACCTTCTGCTAAAGAGGTTATACCAAACAGTAGATAAAGCATATATTCTATACAGACAGGAGGGATGATATTGCATGGGGTTGATTACATAATGATGGTATTTCAATTTTTATACATGAAAAAACAAGCCCATTTAGATGAAAATTATATATTTCAGGTTGAGATAGAAGAGAAGAGAAAAAAGGAATTCATTAACACAACCATTTTTATGATTTGAAGTGAGCTGGTAAGCATGAATTGGTGTTTTTCAAAATTATTTCCAGTATCTGGGACATAAAAAGGCAAGCTTTATTCAGCTACAAGAGATTGAGTCTTCCGATCGTAGCTTCCGAAAGAGAGAAGAGATTTCCGAATGTCTTCGTGAATTTGGAGTCAAATTAAGCATCCAATCGAACGCTTTTAAATTCGCGCCGCTTTGACTCGGCTATTTCCGTGAACACTCGTGAGTGGTTCGTTTACCTTTTCGAGAGAGAGAACGAGCGAGCTGAGCTGACTTTCCAGGCATAATGCATGCATTGGTTCTGCGCGCGTAAATGTACCCATACTACCAGGCCCGTATACAGTGCATATGCGTTATGCATGCATGCAGTACATACACACGTTTTCTCATAGACCAAACGAACTAGCCGCTGCCCCCTGTATTTTGAATGGGGACCCAGACGGAAGGTTAGTGAAATTTTAACATTTTGAAAGCTTAATTTTACTAAATGAGTAAGTCCTTGAATTCGAAAATTATTTGTCTATGTATTTATAAATGCAACTTTCAATATTAATGTCAAAATCTCTTAATTTTCAATTTTATATGACTGATTCTTATCTCTTTATCTCCAATTTTTAATTGAGGCAAACACGAAGACAGTGCCTTGTCAATGAGAAAGCTCATAATCTTCATGTTGGCTAAGGTTTTGTCTTTAAATCGTTTGGTAAATCTAAATCTATTAATGAGGATATAAGACTATGCAGACCTATTAGTATGTGTTCAGATATTATTGTAGAATGATAATCTACAGAGATTTTTATGAGCGTGAGAGGTGAAATTATGACCATGATTCATGACTGAGTAGTGAGTGACAAACCTGATTGGTGAAGATTAACTTGTCTTGACGTCTTGAGACTGAGTGAAAAGTGAGACTGACATGATTGAAATTATCTTGTACCTTGTGTTCTTCTCTTTCGAAAGGTCCGCTAGGAATTATAACTGGAAGTATAACTTGGCGTGAGGACGCGCGGAATAAAATTTAAAGATTTTTGAGATAGTTTGTCGAGTTTTTCCGAAAGTTTGTGTTAGTGAGCTGAAATGATCAAGGTTCTTGAACTTAAATTTTAAATATAAGAAAATGTCCAGGTTTAGCACATCTTTTCTCTTAAAATTACTTTAAGGAATGTATTCATGATTTAATAAAATGCCGGTCGATGTCAGCAGTGTGTTGATAATGATAGTAATGATGATTAACTCATTTTTTTTTTGGGGGGGGGGGCTCTAATTTTAGGGTTGTGGTCAATTTTGAAATTGAAGATAATCCTCTGACACTCATTGACTATTGAGTTACATAGGCTTTTAGATGCATCATGTGGAAATTATTTCAAGAATGAACTCGGTAGGTATACCAAAACTATACTGGAATAGACTGTAGACCTACCAAAGTATTAGAGCTTGGCTTTTGCTTTGAATTCACTCCAATGTTTTGGCATGTCTGACATTCAACACTGCATGAGTGGGGCCTCTAGACCCGCAGCAATGTTCAGACTAAAAATAAACATGATGAACAAATATTTTCTTGCAGTGGTCCATAAGTCTACGTTTGCAAAGTGTCCAAATATGGGCATTGTCCCAAGTTATTAGAAACTAGAAAGAATAGGAATGAACAGTGGAAACCATTGAAACAAACTGGAGGCTTTACGTTTACAGGTATCACTCATGGAGCCATGCATCTGTATGATGGACTGCCCATTATTATGACCACTGTCGACCTCTAAGTTGCAGAGGTAACAATGACAAAGTATCTAAAAAATTCAAAAAAATCATATTTACAACTATTTTTATGTTGAGAACTAGTGTGTCTGAGCTCAGTTTTATGAGGCAACTACAGTAAATGTAAGTTATATTAAAAAATTAATTGATCTGAATCAAGTTTTTTAAATCTTTTTCTTATGTCTTGAATAAGTTGAATCCGTACTATTTCTCAGAGTTTAATTTGAAGTAAAATATTTTTGTCTCCTTTGCAGAATATTTGGTCAACATTGTTCAGAGAACCAAACCAACTCTATTCAAAAGGATACCAGTGATCCAAAGGGTGCGAGGCTTGGAGTGAAAAGGATGAATTCCTCTGATCCTCCGAGTCAACTCCCTCCTCCACCACATCTTTACAGCGACACCCCTGTAAGATCATCCAGCCTTCCTACCATGCAGGAGGCGATGGGAAACTCCTCACCATCAAAGCTCCTTGGCCTTGCGTCGTCTGCACAGAAGCCTAGTCCTGCAGCAGCTGCATCCTTTACTAGTCACAGTCACATTCCGGTCAACCCTATCCCAGGCCCTATCCATCACAAGATAGCACAGCCGATGCGCCAGGCTGAGCCGCCACAGACGCTCCACCATACATTCCCAAGCGGTCCTCAGGAAGAACCGGACTCTGCACCACAGCCCTCTTCTCAGCAGTCCTTTCCTCACTCAACTGCACAGCCGTTCATGCCGCAAGGACAATCGACTCATCCAAGTAATGCATATGAAGAGGTGGTGCCCACTCCAGATCTATCTGGCTCTCCTGTCAAAATACCAATCACAGGTGCATCAAACTCTATCGGAACTGATTGTGATCTCGATTTGCAGCCTGTGAATGTACAACCTGCTTCAGAATCCCTCGGACAGGTATCCCCAGAGCCTTCTGGTGATATCCCAGTGAAAGGTACACCTCCCGATCAGATGGGCACTCCTATCAAACAGAGTTCAGTTATTCCAACTCCGCCTTCTGATTCCGGACCCTTTGACACTTCAGAAGCGATGTCACCCGAGATAAAGATTAAAATAAAAAAGACTGTTAACAAAGGGAAATCGAGCCTTACTGCGACGTTACTCACCAATGACGGATCCCCACAGAAGACATCGCCAAGTGCCAGTGACATAGAATCTGTTGCTGTTACAAAGCGCAACCTGATGTCCAGTATTGACGGAGAACTGCCCGGTGACCCGACGCCCACCAAACCCCAGACCGTGGCTCAGAGGAGGGATACAGCCAAGGCGGTCAAAGGGAGTAGCATCCCAAAGGGGCATTTTATCAAGCAGCCACTACCAACCAATGATGAGAAGCCGTGCGAGTGGCTTGTTGGAGATCTTGTCTGGTCCAAAGTCAGTGGACATCCATGGTGGCCATGCATGGTAGCCTATGACCCGAACCTGGGAATCTACACCAGAATGAAAGGTGAATAGTTACTTAGCTGCCCTATCATTGAATGCTTGTGAAAAAACGGATTTGTATTAAGTGAAATAAAGTTTTATTTCACCTTCCTCCCACCCTATGAACTTTATAATAATATGTCATTAATTAGATAGGAAACCCTGATAAAATAAAGACAGGAGATGCAAAACAACGTTGTATACTAAGTGAATTTGGTTTAATTGGATTAAGTAGAATATTTAAGACATAAAACAGGGCAGGATGATATTCATTGTAACAAGATGTCCTTAAAATCTGTTGTAGAAAGTAAACTTGAATTGCTGTTTACTTTTTCCATGTTCAATCCCTTGAGTCTGTACCAAACAATTTTCTAGTGCCATGGCAAGAATGGGGGTAAAACATTTATTGTTATTTTGTCTTTATGTTCACAGGTTCCATTGGGAAAACATACCGAATGTACCATGTGCAGTTCTTTGGAGAGGTCCCGGAGAGAGGCTGGGTGAGCGGAAGTAGCATGAAGAAGTTTTCAGGACGTGACCAGTATGATTCTCTAGTTGAAGAGATGGTGAGCAAAGTCCGTAAGGCAGAGAGGTCGCGCATGCTGAGCAAGCTAGCTGTGAAACCGTGCAGGAGGAATGCTTGGGATGCCGCCATTTCAGAATGTGAGAAGGCGCTGCCTATGAGCAGACACGAACGCAAACTAAATTTCACATTCAAGTATGAGATGCCCAAGGCAGGTGCTGGTGCTGCAGCTGAACAAATCGACATAGTGTCGCTTGGGGATTCCCCGAAGATGAAAGCCAAGAGGGCGTACAAGAAGCAGAAAGAAGAAGCTCCAACTCCTGATGCCAGTGGTGATAAGCAACTGCAGATCGACCAAACTCCAGAAGCAACCAAGAAAGAAAGCAAGAAAGAAAAACCAGAGTCTGATACACCAAAGAGAAAACGAGGTCGGAAGACAAGTCAGTTCTTAGAGTTCTCCAAGCATTTCAAGAAGGAGATTGTGAAAGAGAACCCTGGCATTGGTCAGAGGGAGATCTATGAGAAACTGCAAGAGAAGTGGGAGAGTCTGTCTGAAGAGGATAAGGAGAAGTATGTGACCAAGCCTCCGACCCCACCATCCACTAAGAGAGGTATGTACCATCTAGTGGCACAGACCAGAGCCATCTATACACAGAGTTTGGCCAACCCGGTTCGAGTTGGACACTATGGCAACTACTGCTTTGTTGGGCAAGCACAGAATATACACCATATTGTGACCCAGCGAAACCAAGTTGACCAAATTCTGTGTATAGACAGAGCTGCCAACCATTCCGTTTTTGCCGGAATTACTCCGTTTTTTCCTCCAAATTACGGTATTACGTTTTTCTTTATAAAATATGTTTTTTAATTTAAAAAAATTTACCGCACGTCAAACAACTGCCCTAAAATGGTGATTTGATCACAAATTCGGAAGAAAAAAAGAAAGCTAATTTTAAAACATACTTGAAGAGAAAAATATTCTCAAAAAAAATAAAATGCCGATAATACCAAAATAACCACCAAAAAATACCTGCTTGTATGGAAAAAACAGCATGATGAATGAACATTTTTGCATTGGAAGTGTGTCGCGCGTGGTTGTAAGTTTCGTTTTTATGAATTCCTTTTTTTTTTGCTTGAAATTCCTTTTTTTGGGCCATCATGATTCCTTTTTTTGGTCGCACAAGGTTGGCAGCTCTGTATAGATGGCTCTGGCACAGACTAACAGAATGCATGATATTTTCATTTGTTTTGTTTGAGGAAGGGGAAGTTGTTGGCCTACAAGAGCAGCATGTCATAGCCCTTAACGTATTTTCATAGAATAGACGTGTAACTAGTGTAGCTAAATTTTGACAAATAAGAGAGTAAATTACTTCAAGGGAAGTGCAATATGCATCCAGGATGGGAATTGTGTATATGAAAATGTCATAGGTGTTAGTCTCTTGCTCTGGAACCAAATTTAATAATGCAGATGTCACCAGACTGTCGATCACAAGTTCGCGGCTCGAGTCCCGCCACGGCACTAATATCTTTTGGCAATACATTGATCTACATTGTACATTTGCCACACTCAACCCAGGTGATGTAAATGGGTACCTGGCAGGAATTAATTCCTTGAAATGCTAGAGCGCTGCAGGGGTCGCCTTGCCAAAGCCAGGGTAATAATCGGGGCAGCGCCAGGAGTGTCACAATGTGGCGGACATGTGCGCTATATTAGAAGCCATTATTAGTATTATTATTTATATGAAGAATGCAGATTGAAGTGTGTTGTTCATGTTTGCTTCTACAGAGAGGAAGAGGAAGGGTTCTCCGGAGCAAGAGAGCGAGACTGCTGCACCTGTGAAGAGATCCAAGCGAGAATCTAAACCATCCAAGAAACTCCAAGAAGCAGACCTGTCCAGCCTAGGGTTTTCCCCCAAGGTTGTGGCTTCCATCAAGGTATGTATGCAGCATTATAGTTTGATAGACTAATTGATTATTACCATGAGGGAGAGAACTAAAAACTGGTTTCTGTTGCGTGAAATTATCAACACTTAAAAATATTGGCACCTCATACCGGAGCGCGAAAATATGTACATAAATTCATGTGCTTGCGTCCTCTCTATCGCTAGCTTCTGAACTAGTAACTGCCTTATGTTCATAATGCGATGCTGTCGCCTCCCGCCCCGCACGTTTCTTCTCTCCTCGCGCGTATATTGCATGACGCATGCAGGCATGTAATCTTTGTACGTACGTACCGGTACAGTACTCAGCTAGCTAGCTTGTGTGTGTACTTACCAGAATGGTACTGTTTTTGGTCCAGATGTTATCTCAAGTTTCACGCCATGAAAGAAATTCACCCTAAAACTGAATTCTGCAATCTTCAAAGACACCCAGGGGTGTCCTGCTATTAAGTGGGATTTTGATATGAAAGTTATCATACCAAAAATACTGCCATTGATTTCATGATGGTTTCATAATGTTTTCACTCTCTACTCTTTGATCATATCATGATTAGAAAGATGATTCCCCAAATTTTGTTATGAATGGATTGCATAAAACATACTAAAAATTGGAAGTATGAATAGTTATGCTCAACTAGATTATCCATTTTATTATGCCTTCGCTACAAAGTAGCTGGAGGCATTATGTTTCGGGTTGTCTGTGAGAAAGAATCTTAACTGATTTTCTTTATCGATCATCATGTTTCTCAAGGCTTCTGATAAAATGTTGACATTCTCAGGACATTTTAGTAAGCTATGAGGTAGAGTAATTCTTTGACAAAAAGAATACACATTCATCTTTGTTGGGTGTGTATACTCCGTCGAAAGAACAATTGAAATATTAACTGAAGGAAGAAACTTTTTAACAGTATTTCAGTCCTATTTTTAGGGGGGCTCTATATTGTTGAATTAAAGGGCAAGTCCGCTCCTATACTAACTTCCTTTCAATAGAAGCAGAAAAATAAGACAAACACCTATCAAAAAAAGTTTGAGCAGTCGAAGGTCCAATTAGTTATCCATGTGATACCTTTCTTAATTCCCTCTCATCTAAATTTAGTATTTTATTCTTTGGCGATTCCTCTCATATTTACCTCTTACCTCAGAAATATAGCGAAGCTTCTCAATCGGAATCCCAAACTTCTGACGGCTTTCTGTCCCCTTCAAGAGAAGCAGTTGCTCCCAAGAAGAGCAGGGCAAAATCGTTAGATGCCCAACCCCAACCTGTTCCCACGGCCGAGGCTTCAAGCACCAAGAGGGTGAGGTCTAGGAAAAGCTTGCAAACTCCTGCTGACGCCACGAACAAACCTGGCAAGAAGAAGAGAGCAAGAAAAGGAGAGAGTTCCGTCGTCGAGGGAGGATCAGGCACCACCAAACCAGAGGCTATAACATCAGATGTAAGATATCACACCAACTAGGACTGACTTCACTGCTCATTAAGTTGGAAATGAAAACCGGAGCTGTATTATAAAAACTGTTAGGAAAAAAATGTTAATGTCATATTAAACTGGAAATTGCGCAGAATTCACACTTGAGTTTGTGCAGACAATGTCCTGACTGATACAGAAAACTTTCATCGGTTGGGGATAAACATAAAATGTAGTTTTTAAAGCTTCTACCAATCTTGAATTTTGTGGGCAAGCTTTCGTCCACTCCTGTGGACTTTCTCAAGCTAAGTGATCAGTCATTGAAATGTCCTGACTTGTGCTACTTTTGAAATGTTATGACAAATAACATACATTTACTAACATCAAAGATGACATTGTTTTCAAAATACTATATGAAAACAAAGTATTCTATTCATTATTTCACCAAATCCATGAACTTGCCATTAATCTTGTGATAGACCCTAATCCTGTAAACAGACAGACGTGTAAGACTTAAAGCCCCACTGCACTACTTAAAGCTACTTGCACCCTCTATATAGCAAACTAATCGGTGCCTGTTGGTCCCCCAAGATGCCCTTTTTCTTATGTTAATTGATAACCACCTGTCAGTGACCTTGCAGGGAGGTCTAATCCCCCTGGCCAAACTAGTGCAGATGGTCTTTAAAAAAAAAAGAATTGCAAACCATGTCATGTTTTATCAATTTTCCAATTCTTCCTACTTGCAGATGAGTCAGGACTTTGCTGAGATGCAGGAGGATGATGACGAGGGCGGTCTTATCATCGATACAGACCTCATTGCTGATGCCATCCAGTCTGTCGGTGAAGGGCATAAAGGCGATCCTCACAGTGGTAATAATCATCACGATCATATTCCCTAGCATATAAACCAATGAACCTCCGGAAATACTTTTACCCTCCTGTGGTAAAGTCATTCATTTAGAAATGGTATTTGGGATAAAGAAAACTTGTTTCCAATATCACTGTTTTAATCTGGCTTTTTATTTGGAGGAACGGGGGTAGAGGTCTGTGATTTGGAGGAAATTGGTCCAATGTCCTTGAATGTAGGTCAAATTTCATTTTACAGCAATCCTTTTTGGTGCTTCTATCATGACCTATACTAAATTATTTCGTTAATAACATTAACCTCGCACTTGACTTGATATTACTTTAAAAGCAAGGGTTTTAGTTAATTTAGCTTCAATTACTAAAGCTATTATAATAGGCATATTGAAGGAGTAGCCGATTAAAAAAAGTTTTGTTTGTTTGTAAATCGCTTTTGCCGCTGCTTTTTATGCCTCCTTTACAAAGTAGCCGGAGGCATTATTTACTTTAGCACCCATCCACACTGACAATTTGAAAAGCACCCTGAAGAATACTTTCTTTTTTTAAAGCACATGCATTTATTGAACCAATGTTTTGCTCCATATGTAGTTGCATTCAGCAAAGGTACTCTTTGAACAATGTTTGTGTCAGTTTTGCCATGTTCTTTTGTTATCATTTAATGTGATTTGCCCTATGCGCCCTTCCAGAGACCAACAACGGCTGCCTTTAAGGACGTTCCGCAGTAATGTTCCTGCACACCATAGCTACACAGGGCCAGCTGATCATGTATTTACCATGCACGATACCAGAAACTCTGGGTATTGTGCATAACCAGCTGGCCCTGGGCACCTAAGGTGCACATGAACATTACTGCATAATGTTGTTGAAAGTGATATCCTTTTTGAAAGTCCATTCTCTGATGTCTTATGACATACCTTGCGTCATGCTCATGCTTGAGGCCAGAATGTATGTTCAGTCTGAATGGTAGAATGACTGTGCTCTGATGAAAGAAGGTAGATTCAAGGTCTCTGGTTGTATTCTGTTGTGGTCTTGGCGTGTTGATGATTCGTTCGTGATGTTTTGCAAGGATTTTACACGAAAAACTGGACTGAAGTGTCGTCATTGGTTGTGTTTTGTTTTGCATTGCTACAACAGTGTTTAAAGCTATTGGAACTTATAAAGTGGACCAGTCACTAAAATACATTTGACTCTGTATGTAAGTTGTTCTATGCCAATATATTTTGAATATCAAAATGTCAGCTTCTAATATAACATTTTGCGGATTTAAATACCACAATTTCACCCTGAATAGAGGTAAAGGTGACTTTTGAGTAGACCTTCGTAGACATCACGATTATGAGTGAATGTTGATTATTCCTCCCCCCCCCCCCCCCCCCCCCCCCCATCGCAATGATTTTCTTTTATTGTTGGGGGGGGGGTATCTGTAGCAATTTTAATGTCTCTTGCAGAGTTTGGATGAGATTTTTTTTTGGTGACTGGCCCCCTTTGAACACACCTTTGCTCTCCCTTAGCCTTGCAGAATTAGGAAAGAATATTGACTTTTTCAACTAAATATTTCTGTGTGAATCGGTAATGTATTAGATACCTAGAGAGCCATTTCTTTTATCTCTAATTTAAGACAAAACTTATACTGAAACTGTCAGGTAACAAATAATCTTTGTATTGTGCAATTATAACAGGAGTGAGTACTAAGATAATGAATTACAAATGAAAATCTGCTGGCAGATTGCTATATGATATGTAATATGTATCTAGTCATTAAGCATGCTCACACTCCAAGGCTTATTCCAAACAAAAAGTCTTTATCTTTTGAAACTGCATTTTTGTGTATGATATGTTCATGACTTATCATATTTAAAGCTCTATGCCATCATGGTTCGCCGTAGCATGATGTTTAGGAGGAGTTGATATTCCTAAGGTCATCATTTTGAATGTTGAATGACTCTCAAACTGCAGTTCATTGACAAGTCCTCGAGACTGACTGACTGACTGTCCTGAGTTTTGATTCTATGAAATTAGATAGATTAGTTATTTAGTCAGATATGATTTTACTATGGATATTGGAAAGGAATGCAGAGTTCCCTTTGTGTAGTTTATCTCCATATCATAGTATACTAGATCCTAACTTTGAACTTTTGTTGTTGTTTTTATTTTGTTTCAGAGATATGTCCATACCCGTAGACTGTCCCAGTGTCTATCGAGGTATGCACATTGATGGAAAAGATGGCTTCTTTTTATCGGTGCTGTTGCATGAAATACTTTCATATTTATAACAAATAGAATAGGAAGGAGATACTAAATTTATTTAGAGAATATAAGCGGAATACAGATCATTTGATTTAGGATTGGTCGCCAGCAAGCAAGAACAGATCGCACCTATTAGTTTATTGAAATGTGTGTTTATAGGGAATACATTAACTCAAGAACATCCTAAATGCACTTTAAATTTAGATATAATTTACTAGATGTGTTGAATTTAGCCTTGGATTCTCTTACTTTATTAGTTGCGGACCACTTTCAATATGAAGTTGAATTATGAAAGCAGTTAATGTTATATAGCAGATTAGTATGTGCCATTCTGCCATTGATTAGTCCATATGGTCCAGTGCACTATTTGTTCTACGTTATGATCATATGTGCCTTGTGCACTGTAAGGATGTATGGTGAGGGGTAACCTAATCCTATGTTAACATAGGACCAATACTACATACAGTACCACCGGGATTTCACCATTACTGCTTACTGCTTACTATAACCGACCTAGCCAACCTTTCGTGTCTGGCTCAGAATATAATGGGTCATTCAACTGCAATGAAATCAATTGTGACAGGTAGATACCTGATGTAAGATTACCTAGATTAAATATTTTGTACTTTATTTGAAGAGTCATTTTGATCTGATTTAAGATTAGATTTGATCATATTTTCTCTCTTATTAGAAGTGAATATATGTTATGCAAGGATCATGTAGAAACCACCCTTATACTTTTATGCCAATTAACTTTGAAGCACTCATTAGTCTTTATGAATCTTTGAAGTTTAATTCATGACAAAAGGGTTGGGCTGGGGGGGGGGGGGGGGGAGACTCAAGCAAGGACCTTGCAATGTCTAAGACAATTCCATTTCTATTTATTGCTGGAAGGGTATGTTTGGTAATAGCAATTATGTACTTCGTATTTATATAGTTGTAGGTGACATGATAAGAGTAGTTCTGCCTTATGCCAGATTGCCTTTGTTTAAGATTAAAAGATGCCACTGGAAGTTTGGAACAGGTTTTCATGCATAAACTGTAGAAAATTACTTTATTTGTGTATTTTACTACCTAACTGAAGAAAGATACAAAAATGCTGGGTTGTGCAAATGTTGAGAGATTGTATATCTTGTTATTAAAGAGATTCTCATTTCACAATTGAAGTATTTAAACACAGTTTTTACTAGCACATTGTGAATTAGTATTGTAAAAAAGAAGCCAAATTTGCCTCGACCAGTACTTGATATCAAGTCTTATAATTGCAAGGACAGATTGAAGATTATTTGTAAATATATTTAATTATAGATTGTCATGCCAATTTAGTGAGAAAATAAACTTCCATTAAACTCTTCAATCTATTCAAACAGATACAGTTATGCTTGCATTGTTTAGTTGTCTCTCTTTCTCTGCAAAAAGGTTGCTTTTGTTTGTTGGTGGCATCTTGTGTCAATATTTTAGTTTCATGGCTGCTCTTTGCTTGCTATCTTTTGCTTTTTGCATGTTGACTTTTCGTTTGCTGCTTCGCTCTCATCATTGAGTAAGATTTTTCCGTCTTGGCTTGGTAGTAGTAGATGAAAAGCATGATTTTGATGCAGCATGTTTGCTGCCCTCTAAGCACGAAGCCTTCCTTGAGGCATCAACCTTTGCAATACTACAACACAGGATGTGGTGCTTCGTAGTCTAGGGGGTGTTTCACAAAGGTCCTAAGTCTAACTTAACTCTAAGTTGGACTTAAAAATTATGGAGGGCTATTTGTAGGCTTAAAATAAAATAATTTCACTTGAGTATGTTATAACACACATTTCCCTTTATTTCTATCCTTGTTATCTCAGGTGTAGAATTTCAAAAGGTTAATGACATCTCTAGCCAGAGCTGCTTTTAGCATGCAACTATATTGTAGGTAGAGCAGGACTAGACAGAAATAACCATCTGATATGGGTCATTTCTTTAATAAAACTGACATTTGTTGACATTCCCCAATACAGACGGTACTCCAGAGGTCTCGCACTGTAATCTATAGCCAATTCTGAACATCTTTTTGTAATTTTGGCTCCCAACATTTTCTTCCCCGATTTTCTTTATTAAGATATCATTTTCTGATCTATAAAGCAGATAGAAAAATACTATGTATTTGTATATTCCTATATGGAGTTATTTAATTTAGATTAACTATTTTAAAATGAGAAATTTATAGACTTACTTATACGAGTTGTCCCATTTTCGTCTCAGAACCGTGAAACAGTACGTTCATGCACTCGAGCCCTATGTAGAAATTCTGAAACATTTGAGCCCGAATTCACAAAGGAGAGTTAAATTTAACCCATGGTTTAGACCCTCATTACATAACCCATGGTTTAAAATTAGTGCAAATTAAGTGTACCTTGCCTTACGCGTGTCTCATATTGGACCTCTGACTGTGTCACGCTTATTTCGGGCTAATTTTAGGCCATGCGTTATGTAAACGAAGATTTAAACCTTCCATGTGACTTCGGCTTTGGGATCCAGACCTAGATTATGGGCGCCATGTGTCCTTGGTACCTGTCAAGCCCTGAAATAAAGGCAACACTAGTGGATATATTGGTCGGCTACACTTAATTTGTGATCCCCAGACCAGCTGAACTTTTCACTGTGTAGAGGAACCAAGAACGGAGCAAGTCTGTTTGTCCTTGTTATCAGATGATACAAAGTTGTTATTAATATTCTGTGAATCCACACATATGATGGTAGTAAATGGAAACACAATGGCAGTTATGAAGTCTGCCCTTCATATTACTGACTTTAATTTGATTTTTAACAAGAAAAATGTAGGGGAAAAAAGGAAAAAGTAAGGGCGAAGAAGACAGTGAACATTGTACTAGCATACTGTCCCCAGAAATTGCACTTAGGAGTGATGAAACCAAAAACATTAAATGAATAAACAACCGAGGCATGGTGCACGCAGGACCTGAAATTCATTCTAGATCACTCGTCATAAACAAAGGGAGAACAAGAAGTTTTTTACTAGCGTAAGTGTTGCATGATGGCCATCTCTTCCAAAGCAACTGGCAATTTTATAAACAAGACAAGAGAAACCACTTCAGACCACTTGTCTGTTTCATGTCATCTTGTCTTTCATAACTAACATCTTGCATTTGTATGTTTACTCTCATTTTTAGTTTCATGCCTGTTGTGAATGTAGACTGATGTTTTGGCTTGTGTTTATTGCCAATGTTTAAAGGGAATTAGTTTGTGTGAGTGTGCTTAGATGCAATTCTTCATAAGGTTTGAAATGGATGAAAGAAATAGATTGGGAAACTGGAAAGTGACATAGAGAGATCAGACAGACAGAGAAAGAGAGACGAGACATACAGGCAGACAGAAAGAGAAACATGGACGTTTAAAATAAAGAATGGAAGGGTAATTAGATGCAGGAGAACCTAGTTAAAGTGTGATTCTGCAAGCATGAGGTATAAGAGAAAGAGAGGGGAATAGTTTGATTTTGCAAAATGGATAATTTTATTAACGTTTTTGGGACAGTTACCATCTGGACACCAGCTTACTCACCCCCCCCCCCCCCCCCCACCCCCGATATTTATCACCTCAGAAGCAACGTTGAATATTAAAAAAAACATTATTTGATAATAAACTAATAAAATCTGAAACTGATGAAGTTTGATTAGCTGGTCTCAATCCTAGTAAAACGTTTACGATGAGAAGGTAAGATCCATACGGCTCGCGTTAGAACAGCGATGGTATATCCTTCAGAAACTTTTAATGTGAAGACAGTAGAAGGTATCTGGAGGAGAACAGAAAGAGCCATGGTACGGAAGATGTGTGGTGTGAAACTGTCCTATAGAAAGAACACGAGGGTCTAGAAGAAAATGTGGTGGAAGTGGTAAAGAAAATTGGATTGAGAATGAGATGGATGGGTCATGTGTCGAGAAGGGAAGATGATGAACCTGTGAAAAGAGCATGGGATCTGGCAGCGGATAGCATAAGAGGGAAAGGAAGACCAAAAATTTCATGGAAAGATATGGTGAAGGAAGAAAGCAGTAAGGTTGGTCTAAATGAAGAGGATACTGGAGACAGGAAGTGGAGAGACCATTCAGTAGTCTACAAATAATACATAGCAGTGAGGTCATTAGTAAGAATTACCCACACAAGGTACCATTGGAACAGTCTAACATGCCCGAGGCGATAGCCGAGGGTGTTTGGACTGTTTTGAAGGTACCGAGTGTGGGTAATTTTACTAATGCCCGAACAAAATGATGTATATTATTTGTTTTATAAGATTATGTTTTGTTTGTTTTATTAATTGATGTTTTATAACATGATTTTACTAATGACCGGTCATTAGCATTAAGTGGAGGGATCATTCAATAGTTTCATTTATTTTCATTTGTGCACAGTTGCCAGCTCCGAGACCGATGTCTCATCCCAGCATGGGGGTAGTACTACTGGAAGCTCTAATGGCGTAGCTAACGGCAGCGGTAAGGAACGACCAGCCGGAGGGGGCGGAGCTGCCAAGAAAGAGAATGTGTGCCAGGTAAGAAAACTTGTCATCTTCCCCATGTCGATGCTAACTCGCTTACATGCAGGAAGAAACTAGATGCTTTATATCCAGTACAGTGTTGTCCAATATCCGAACAATATCACCTTTAAGAACTAGTAAAAGGAATGTTGTTTGACGATGTCTGCTTTGATCCACCACTTCGTAGAAAACAAACTGATATTATTTTGAAATTGTGTAATGCTATTTTAAGAAATAGTGCAAAGTTAGATTGAGATCAAAGCTTTTCCAGGATAAATATTATAGGATCTATCCCATACTGCATTAATGCATTTTCAGAGAAGGTGGTTATTATTCAAATATAGAAAATAATCAAACTTAGATTTCATTGTGTGTAGTCACAAAAAATAACTAACTCTTAAACTTAACACAGGGTTAACACATTTATGGCTCTAAACATGTATTCTGGGAACTTCATCACAAATTTGATAACAGGATTTGCAAATATATCCAAACCATTCTTTCTTTTACTTTCAATGGTTTAGGTCTGTGAGAGAACCGGTCAGTTGCTTCTCTGTGAGGGGGGCTGCTGCGGAGCCTTCCACCTTGACTGTATTGGACTACAGGTGGCGCCCTCTGGCTCATTCAGATGTGATGAATGCATATCAGGTGAGACCAAGTCGTTCTTTGCATATCTCGATTTAGGTTCTATGACACCTGCTCCAGCAACAATAAGCCAGTTCATAGGTACAGTCTGAGCATGAGCTGATAAAGGTCATTGCAGACCAAATTGTGAAATACACAAGACAAAATACTGGATACGTGCTCATGAAAGTTATGTAATTATTATTCATTTATGCACAAGCAGTGCACTCCATGATACACAGGTGGAAGTATTCTTTGAAAGTGATTTCAAAATGTTCAAAGTGGATACTCTTCATGTTTTGAAGATCTGTGGATATTTGGGACATGTGCTAACCGTGAACTGGTCTACTGCCTCACTATCAAGATCTTACATATACTGAGGACCTAATACTACACCTAACAATATGTGTACCCCTAACCCAAATCCTAACCCAGGGCTCTGCTTAAACTTCTTTTAAAGGGGATCTGGATTGAAGTATTTACAGTCTCTATGCATGTGCCCTTTGTAAAAACTTCAAAATCTTGGGGGTCCAGACTTAAAGGTAATACAAAGTTTTGGTATGGGGTCATGAATTTGGTTCAAATGCACATTATTGGAAGCATATGCGATCCTACAATATTCAGTGATCGTTGTCTCGGTTGAATTCGAGCCTAAAGTTATGAAATTATAAATAATAAACTCTTTATGATGTATAGCTCACTCTCAAGGTCAAGATATTAATTAAGCTATAAAACCATGTTTGTTGACTAAAATCGACCGATTAGCTATTCCCATTTAGAAATTATATATCACAACTAAATATTCTGAGATTTTCATGGTCGCAGCTACTATTGTACGGCCGGCGCTATTTGAAATTTTTGTATTCAATTTTTCTCGAAAGCAGCAGTGTTATGGGGGCTAATTTTTCTAGTGGTTATAATACATCTACAGGGGCATCCAAATATATCAAAATTGTAAAGAATCACTATCTACCCAATTTTCTAAACTTCCCAAAACTTTGTATTACCTTTAAGTTTTGGGCGCCAAGGTGTCCCGGGGAGCCCTGCCTAATCTGACACTCTATCACCACCCTAACCCTAACCCTCTGTCTTTGATGAAATAAAGCTTGTAGTTTGCTTTGGATCACCTGAGATTCAAACAAAGGATGGCTTTCAAATGTTGAGATTCAATATCTTCAAGCAGTGACAATGAAAACAAATTATAGGAAACCTCAATTTTCTGTCATTATTTCTATGTGATACTGTTTATTGAACAAAATGGAATAGAAAATCAAGTAGACATTCAAATTTACCTTATACACAATCAAGAATGATTTTCTTTATCGCTCGTTAGTGACCTGTTCCTCAAGGCTTCTGATGAAATGTTGACATTCTCAGTACATTTTAGTAAGCTATGAGGTAGAGTAATTCTTTGACAAAAAGAATACACATTCATCTTTGTTGGGTGTGTATACTCCGTCGAAAGAACATTTGAATGATTTTACATTAATAACTTCCAACGAAGAGGACTACATAGCAAATGTATGTAATGTCAGTACTCTGAAATACCCACTAATGTGCTCTGATACTATTATATCATTTTAAAGGCTGCTTCTTGTTTCTCTACAAGATGAAGAAACATTCATCCATGATTGTAAAGAAGGTATAGGATTTTTCAAACAAAGCTGTTTTGATAATCGTTGTGTATTTTTAATTTCCTTGGTTGTAGGCGTACATTCTTGCTTCGTGTGCAAGCTGTCCGATCAGGAAGTGAGGCGATGTCATGTCCCAGTCTGTGGGAAGTACTACCACGAGGGATGTATCCGACGCTTCCCGCTGACTAGGTTCGATAGTCGCGGATTCACCTGTCCCCTTCATGCCTGTGTAGCGTGCTTCGCTGATAACCCCAAGAGCACAAAAGCTTCAAGAGGTAAATCATCCGATTTCCTGTGAAATTAGAGCTCCCATTTTCATTATTATTATTATTATTATTTATTTGACCAATCGGAAAACATACAATGAGTATAACAATCAGATAATACATAGACATTTCATAATACATTCAAACAGCTTTATGAAAGTGGAGAGGAGATAGAGAGAAGGATACAATCTGCTGGTCAGGGGTGACAAAAGCAATTTAAATTGCTATTACTCGAAAGCATGTCACCCCCACAGTCTGCATCCTGGAAAATTAAGAGTAAAGAACAGAATAAAAATTCACAATATGAGAAAATAAATATATATATATATATATATATATATATCAGGATAACAATAGTTGGAGCAATTACTATTATATCCTTGATTACTTTCATTACATTATTATGTCATTACAGTGGCTTTACGTTCATCACATAAATATATAAATTTTCAAATTAATAACTTAGTGCTTACATTAGAAACATTTGATATGATTATTATTGGGGAAGAAAGTTTCATAATGGTATAAAATGCTTAACAATAATTTTTAACTTACAAAATGAAATGAATAAAATTGTAATCTGAAGCCTAATATGTACTGAACGGAACGAAGAAATGAGCTTGCAATATTGATATTATTTCTAAGTGACAAAATAAACAAATTAGTCAGTTATGATCTAGGTAAGATGTATAATTAATCTTAGGGTTTCCAAAAAGGCACAGTAAAATAATATAACAGTTGCTTTTAAGTAACGATCAGCTTGAGAGAAATGGACAGAATTTGAAATCAGACACGGGTATGAAAAATATTACCATTAATAATTATCAATACATTGTTTTACATTGAATTTAAAGAGTTCAATGAACAGTGAGAAGAGATTGTTTCAGTGTTGAAAGGAAGGATGGAATAGAATTAAGTACAGCAGTATCTTTTATTTCTGTGGGAAGGTTGTTCCACAGTCTTGGAAAGTGGTGAGATGGAGAAAGAAAAAGTGCCTGTGTCCGAGAAGGAAGGTGGCGGAATGTAAGTACCTCTTGCCGCCTGGAATTGATCTGGGTGGATTCAGTAAGAGCCTCACAAAGGGTGAGACCACTGAGGCATTTGAAAGTGAATGAAAGAAGGAGATAGTCTCTCCTGGAAGATAAGCTTGACCAGTGAAGAGTAGTGAGTCTATCTTCATAGGACATGTCGCCTCTCCGTTGTTTAAGGGCAATACTTGTGGCTGTGCGCTGAACGCGTTCTAATTGCTGCTCTTGTTTGAGGGTGTGAGGATGCCAGGCTGGACATCCGTATTCTAGTATTGGAAGAATGAGAGCTTTGTAAAGAGAGAAAATGGCTTGTGTTGAAGCTTGACCTGCCACTACTCTAATGAACCCGAGGAGACGGTTGGCCCTTTTGACAATATTATCATATTTCATCTCACTTAACGTTATTGTGTTTGTGTGTTTGTTTGTTTTGTATATATTGCAGGCTTGATGATTACCCAATTTAAATCGGTTTCCAGATTTTATTTTTTATTTATTTATTTTTCTTCCCGATTTTACCCCTATTTTCCAAATTTTTCCCTTACTTCCCCAATTTTCTTACTCAAGGGGGGGGGGGGGGGTAGTTCACTATCACACCTGATATTGTGCGATTTGTGAACGATAGACACTTGAGGTATAAACAGATCATTAGTGACATCTGATCACCCAGCAGTCCATGTAAAGTGATATTAAAACATACCTTTTTTTGGTCAGTTAAATTTATTTCAAGGTCCATTAAGCTATATCATTTCAGCGAAGCAGCTGAATTAAATTATTTTACAGTTTCAGAACTTGCAAAATTGACAGTACATTTCCAATGAGTAGAATTTTGTTCATTTATTCATTCATTTAATTTATTACAAAAAAATTAAGTTACATTTGAGCATGATAATAGTATTATGCATTTGGTAAAAAAAAGAGCCAACAAACAACAAGACCATAATTGATGACAATGAATCCGTCATAAAGAGTAGTTATTGAATCATTAAGGATTGTTATTGGTTTTCACTAAAGTTGAAACAATTCTTGTGTTATCAAAACTTTGACGTACAGTATTGAAGAAAAAAAATTAGAGGCTAAAATGAAAAGACAAATGTTATACTAGGTTTATTTGTAAAAAGATGTAACAAAGGTTAAATGACAAAACTGGCTGATTTTAAGTAATTCTATGGATTTTGAACTGAATCAAGTAATATCGCCTCTATGTTTTGTTTTTCAGGTCGTTTGATGCGCTGTGTGCGCTGTCCTACGGCATACCATCAGGGTGACCTGTGCATAGCAGCTGGGGGTATCGTCCTAGCGGCAAACTCCCTCGTCTGTAGCCGTCACTTTCAACCAATCAAATCACACAAGCATCATACACACGTCAGCGTGAGCTGGTGCTTCACTTGTTCATTAGGTAAGTGATGATCCGATCCTCTACAGGTATGGGGATGCAAGAGAAGTGCAGCATGTTTATATAGCAAGTTTATATAATTTTAACAAAGGGACACCTTTCATTTGGTTTGGGGTTTTTTTTTTTTTTTTTTTTTGGGGGGGGGGGGTTGTTGTGGACATTATTTGAAAAGTAATACCTCTGTTTTCTGTTAAGGACTTAATGACACATGCACCAGCAACAAATGCTCTGCCATCCATTCCCTACACTTAGTGAATTCCTAACTTCAACCCTGGATCAGACTCTATACCTGACCTTTGACCTAACCTGCAAGTCAGTTGCAACCTTAACCCTACTTTCTAACTTTCTGACAAAAATCGAAGCAAGCCTCACTGGCGCAAATGGCCATTAATCCTATTGTGATGTCACCAATTTCTTGATAGAGTACATTTACTACTCCTAATTTGTAATGTCAGTAGTCGGGTCAACTCTCTATTTATGTGACCCACAGGTAGGCAGGTTACACCCAGTTGCCATTTAAAGAGCGGGATATGTGCATCAAAAGAACAGTTTTACAAAAAGTTTTTTCCATGTCCTTTTTTTTAAATGCATGTAAAAACTTAAATGGTAAACAAAGTTTTATTCTGAGGTCTTACCGTATGCAATGTCTTATTTCAAGAATCTATGAAATACGATCCGCTGAACAGCATAATAGCTCTCTCCAGCTGGCAAATGTTTACATATTTTTTATAAAAAACATATAACATTTGATTTACATTTTTCACAAATTGTTCCTATCCTAATTCAATTTTGCGTCAGAGAGAATCGTAACCGATTTTCTTATCGATCATTAATGTCGTTTCCCTTGAGGCTTCTGACGAAATGTTACATTCTCATGACATTTTAGTAAGCTATGAGGTAGAGCAATTCTTTGACAAAAAGAATACACATTCATCTTTGTTGGGTGTGTATACTCCGTTGAAAGAACATGTGAAATATTAACTGAAGGAAGAGACTTTCACAGTATTTCAGTCCTTTTTTTGGATGTCTATTTATGTGACATCCAAATGGTTTTTGATGATCTTTGTAAGACCAAGTCCAAGTTTTTGCTCTCTGTCTAGGTGGAGATCTGATATGTTGTGAGAGCTGTCCTGCAGCCTACCATGCCAAGTGTCTAGGCTTTGACTCGGTCCCTGATGGAAACTGGTTCTGCAGAGACTGCGTCAATGGGAAGAAGCCACGCTATGGGGATATCATCTGGGTCAAACTCGGCAATTACAGGTACTTGCAAGATGATTTCTCTTAATTAAGGCCTAAAAAATGTTGTATTGCCCTTTAGTGCCAAATCATTGGTCGGTCGGTCAGAAATCCTTTTTTTTTTTTTTTTTTTTATTCTCTGCCTCTTTGTGCTGATATTTCTCAGTTTTCTCTAAAAAAAAAAGGTTTAAAAAAAAATTAAAAGCTGACAGTAGATTTCAAGATTTTTCGGTCGGTTGCAAAGGGCAATACAACATTTTTTTAAATTTTATAGACCTAATGGCATTTGTGAGTTTTAGATGAGAAGGACCCTCTCTCTCTTTCTCTCTCACTCTCTCTCTCTCTCTCTCTCTGTCAGTTTGTCTTATGTTATGAATACAGGGGGGGGGGGTGTTTCACTAAGACTAAGATCAACTTAAGTTGGACTTGAACTATGGCAGGCCATTCATGCCACTGGTTGCTCTCACCATTGGTCTGTCAAAGGACGTCACACATCTACAGAGTTAACATTTGTGATAATCCATTGTTAAAGAAAAAAGGTTACTTACATTGTGAACTTAAATTATATCTAAGACTTGGACTTTACTACGGTAGGCGATTTTTGCCCCTGAAAAGTCTTGAACCAGATATAAAATCGTAGGAAAAAAACCTTCAAAATTATGATCTTTAGATACTATATCGAAAAAATATCAACTCTGACGATTTGTGACCATGATTTGTATGTCCCTTGAGAGACCAATGCCAGGAATGGTTAGAAGAACTATGGCCTGCCTTGGTTCAAGTTCAACTTAAGTTGATCTTAGTCTTAGTTGACCTTGGTCTTTGTGAAACATCCCCCAGATCTTATAGTATGAAAGGTAGAAGAATCGTATAGTTTTACATTGCTCAGAAGGAAATGTCTCTGAGCCTTTTGAGTGAGCTTAAATGAGGTAAAAATGAATGTTGGATGAAAAGAATAGGAATCTAGGAAGCTGTCTTCTTTATCGATCATTCGTGTCATGTTCCTCTAGGCTTCTGATGAAATGTTGACATTATCAGGACATTTTAGTAAGCTATGAGGTAGAGTAATTCTTTGACAAAAAGAATACACATTCATCTTTGTTGGGTGTGTATACTCCGTCTAAAGAACATTTTAAATATTAACTGTAGGAACAGACTTTCAACAGTATTTTATTCCTTTTGGGATAGGGGGGGGGGGTGTTGCTTTCACAGAAATCTCTGTTATAAAGGAAATAATTTTAGTATACCCCAAGACAAACAAAAGTAATTAGGCATGTGATCTGTCTTTGCTTCCATTCTTTAGAATACTCAACCCTCATAACATCTGCAATACAATTTTATTTAGTTTTCAATCTTAAAATTCTCACAAAAGTACATGTACAGTATTTTACATTACATGACACTGCATTAGAACCTACTACAGCAGCCACCTGCCTATGAATTTTGATTGGGACAAAACTATCGGGATATTTTCTCTCTCTTGCTTTGGCAGGGGGGGGGGGGGATACTCATGTGAGAGGTCATGCTATGTATGTAGTCAGGTCCCTTACAAAAATTGGATTCAATTTTCATTCCTGAAGGTCCTGATTTCTCCCCTTTTTGATACTTTTGCCATCAGGTGGTGGTCAGTTTGTGTCTGTAACCCAAGCACGTCCAGGACAAAAATTATCTTTAGTAATTTTATTTCTGCATTTATTTGTATTTTTTATTAAGGAAAACAAAGTGAATTAAATCTAACCGATGTGACACACAGTGTATTTTTGTGTAGTTAAGATTCCAGTATGGTAAGCAGTTACATTTCTGCAATCTCACTTTGCTCTCTTGACTTTGACTTTCAGGTGGTGGCCAGGTCGTGTGTGTAACCCCAAGGATGTCCCTCAGAACATCCAGGACAAGACTCATATAGTAGGAGAGTTTCCTGTCCAGTTCTTTGGATCCAATGACTACTTCTGGACCCATCAAGGAAGGGTCTTTGAGTACCAGGAGGGGGACAAGGGAAGCAGGGAGACGGCCAACTCCAAGAGGCTGGCCGCTGTCTTCAGCTTGGGTATGCAATAGATCTTGGGGTTGAATGTCAGGCTATGTGTTCTTGCTTTAAAAAATATGTTTTGTAAAGAAACAGGCACATAAACATTTTTTCCTTCTTTCTTTCTCACATGAGCCCAAGTGTTTTTCAAAATTAGGCAAAGAGGTTTTAATGTCAAACTGTTCTATAGGGGAGATGTCACCAATTCTTAGCCAACTCTGTCTTTGAATATTTAGTGTTAATGCTGCAATGCAAATGAAGTCATAATTTGCAAAATTTTGAGAGATATGCCTCAAATATACTTGTCCAGTATATTTAGTTTGTTACTAGAAATATTATAAGAATTATTTGTCATTTAAATGCTGATGTCAAAAAATTAATTCAAAAAGTGAGATAGACATAGGAGTCTTTTTCCCACACAAGGAAATGCTCCTTCTTATTGTATCCCCCGGCAGTATGCAGGTGGGGTACTTTGGATTCAGCAATCTTTAGTGTTTGATCATGCTGCCACTTGTGTTCCATCTGTTATAGGGTCAAAGGTCATTTATCTCTTATGTGCACTCTAACTGCCACATTTCTTGACAGATTTCTTTCAAATTTTCTACAGAAATGCATTATACTATAATCTACACATATATTGTGTCGTTAATGCTGCTTCTAGTCTTGACGATAGTCCGAGCCACTAGTGGCGACCTCTCTATGTCATCTATTTGTTTCAGGGAGGGGAGAGGGGATCTTTGTCCCTCCTTCCAACATAAGGATGACAAATTCACTGCCACTGCTGGGGGATACATTCGCATTGCGCGTCAATCAGGCCTGATAAAAACCTGATTTAAATCGGTTTCCCTTTTTTTTTTTTTTTTTTTCTTCCCTATTTTATCCTGATTTTCCCAATTTCCCAATTTTTCCCCAATTTTTTTACTCGAATAAGGGAAATGTTGTTAGATGCCAATTTTTCGCCGCGAATCCTCTTCTTTCTTTTTTTTACTCAAGGGGGGCGTGGTTGAGGGGAAAACAAAAACAAATTATTTATTTTTTAAGTGCATACTATCAACCCTAGTCAAAACAGATTGCAATATTTCTAGTTATACCTGTGTTTAGGGGATTGTCATGTTTAAGAAGAGTGCAGAGAGCTGTGTGATGTGGGTTCATGACACCCTTTTACCACCAGCTGATATGAGATTACACTTGTGTGAAGAGGGGGGGGGAGGGTTGTCATGTCTGAGAAGAGAGCAGAGAGCTGTGTGATGTGGGTGCATGTACACCATTTTGCCACCAGCTGATATAAGATTACACTTGTGTGCTTTTTGGGGTTTTTTTTTTTGGGGGGGGGGGTTCTTGTCATGTTTGAGAAGAGTGCAGAGAGCTGTGTGATGTGGGTGCATGTACACCCTTTTACCACCAGCTGATATATGATTACACCTGTGTGTTGGGGGAAGGGGGGCGGGGGTAGTCATGTTTGAGAAGAGAGCAAAGAGCTGTGTAATATGGGTACACCCTTTTACCACCAGCTCTGATATAATAGTAGCCCCAGGCAGTATGCCGGTGGGGTACTTTGGATTCAGCAGCTTCATATTCTTGCATGCGCTCTTACTGCCACATTCCTTGACGGATTTCTTTCAAATTTTGGATGGAGTTGTATCTTGGTATATTGTACAAGCCAATAGATTTTGGTGATGCTGCCTCCAGTGTTTCATCTTTTATAGTGTAAAAGGCCACATTTTGGTGGTTGTCTTTTGTGTGCTCTAACTGCCACATTTCGTGACAGATTTCTTTCAATTTTTTTTTACAAAGATGCATTATACTCTAATCTACACACATATTGTTTAGGTAATGTTGCTTCTAGTCTAGACAATAGTCCGAGCCACTAGTCGCGACCTCTCTACGTCATCCTTTTGTTTCAGGGAGGGGAGAGGGGAGCTTTGTCCCTCCTTCGAACATAAGGAGGACACAAAATCACTGCCACTGCCGGGGGATACATTCGCATTGCGCAGCAATACAGATTGCAATATTTCTAGTTTTGATTGAGCTCATGGGGAAGAATCATTCTTTATTATTGGACGGAAAAAGAAAACAAATACCCAGTCATCTTTGTTAACTGTGTTTAATCTGTTCCTCAAGGCAGTGACAACTAAAGCAGTGACAACTTGTGCAATAACCCTAAATAAAGTTCAATTTCCTTATCAAAATGCAATATTTGAACAAACATTAAACAAATGGTACTGCCCATAAAAATTAGGGCAATGCAAATATCATGTCTACCTATTTCTCCGAATATTGAAAAAAGAAATCCAGGGGGGTGTTTCATAAAGCTGTTCGTAAAGTTACGCATGACTTTACGAATGACTTGTATATGAAAAGCCAAATGGGATGCTCAATTAATATTGATTATTATTTATTAAGTTGGAAATGTGCAGATGTAGATTAACATTCTTATTATAACAACCATTTTTAATGCAAAGTATATTTTTTGCCATAATTTGATTGAGGTTATTGGAAATATCAAATAAAACTTTGGGCATCCTATCTGGCACTATATACAAGTCGTTCGTAAAGTCATGCGTAACTTTACAAACTCTTTATGAAACACCCCCCCCGGTCATAAAAAGGGAAATAGATATTTTGTAACTGTCGTTATCAGTAATTTCTGTTTTTTCACTAATCAACACTAGGTGCTCCAATAATAATAATAATAATGATATTTATAAAGCGCAACATATCCATCTCTAGAGATGCTCAAGGCCCATACAAATATAGATTATAATTCCATCATGTACTTGATGAAACTTTGTATGTTTGATAGAATTGAGAGTTTTGATGAAAGTATTTGGAATGCTCTTTCTCATAGCTCTGAAGGAAGCCTCACAGAAGTACAAACTCTGGAGAGCATCGAAAGAACAGAAGCTCGCTAAAGAATTAGAACACAGCAACAAGAAACCTGCACCATTCAAGTTCATTAAGGTTAGTAATAGTGCTGTAAGTCAGACGCTATGTTCGTGTTCGGTTCGGTTCGGCAGAGTTTGGCAATTTTTCACCCGAACTTGGTTCAGGGTTCTGTAATATAATAGCAAGCAGCGTTATAGCCACGGTGGTCGGCACTGTGTGGGCCGGCTGGCATGCCGGGTCCGACCAGCACGGAGGACGTCTGCCCACTGCTTCCGACCAGCACAAATTTCACATTTAAAAACTGCTCTAAACGTAATTATTTGTGACGAAAAATACTACTTACATTTGTATTTCCGTCTTGAATCGTGTTTTATTTTCAATTTTAAAAGAATCATGTTTTCAATAGGTCAATAAATGATATTTTTGAAAGATTTTCTGAGACGGTGGTTGTCTAATGTTAGAGTCATGAAAGCTGCCATCTTGAATAGAGATTCAGGCTTGTCAATAACTGTTTTTTATTTTCAATAGGAAAAATATGAAATCCCTATTTTTCCTGAATAAATAAATACCATACTATAATATATATTTATTTCATTATTTATATTGTAAAATTTGTCCGATATTGTTACAATAAAAATACTAATTTTTTGTTGAATGGGTTAGAGCTGAACTTGTTTTGATCACGCACATGTATTCTTTTTTATGGCTTTTTATCAAGACGTAGCGTGGTCAGGATTTGGGATTTAAATGGCGCCAGTGAAGTCGCGCGACCACTGGATAGGCATAACTCACAAAGGCGGAAAATGGGAAAAAAAGTAAATATAAAATGAGCAATCATGACATGAAAATTAGGTACAAAATTACAAGTTTATTAGCTTGCAAAAACGTTTACATTTTTCTGCCGAACATCCGAACCAGGCCTTTGCGTTCAGTTCGGTTCGGTTTGGTTCGGAAGTGCCATGTTCGGCGAACTTCCGTTCGGTTTGGCAGTTTGGCTACAGCAATAGTTAGTAATGTGTTCCTTGAGACATGCTCCTATGACGATTGATTCACAGTCGAATTTCAAACTCGAAACTACGAACTCTAATAACTAAAACCTTGGGTCCACATAATGCTGAAGCCAATTGTACTGTATAACTCAATCAAAACCCCCACACAAGCCCTTCATATTTGGTGAATTAAGGCCAGAAGCAATGATTTGTATCACCCAGTAACAGCCCTCAAATTATCTTTTCATCTTTGGGCTCCTGTCAGATAGTTTAATCTGTAATCCCCATATTACACATCACCAATCATTTTTATCCCACAGACACATGGGCCCGAATTCACAAAGGAGGTTTAAATTTAACCCATGGTTTAAATTGTCACTTACATAACGCATGGTAAAAAATTAGTGCAAAATAAGCGTGACACAGTCAGAGGTCCGATATTATACGCGCGCAAGGCAAGGTACATTCATTTTGCGCTAATTTTTAAACTATGGGTTATGAAAATAAGGGTTTATACCATCTTTGTGAATTCAGGCCATAGTGATTTACCCCACTGATTGTTTTCATTTGTTTTGTTTTTTAATGTTGCAGACGAATCGTCCTGTTGGTAATGTAGTGATGCCAGCCTTTGACATCACCCAGTGCCAAGCATGTGAGTGTCGGCCAGACATGGAGAACCCGTGTGGACCAGACTCGGACTGTCTCAACAGAATACTCCTCATAGAGTGTCACCCACAGGTACGCACGTTACATACAGTTGCCAATTTGAAGAGCGGGATATTTATTTATTCCATTTTATTTTTTATTGAAATATATTTAATCAGAATAACAACAATCAGATATACAAAATCTGTTTAACATTATGGTCCTGAACATTATAAATATGTGCATTGAGAGACGAGTTTCACAATGTGTTTTTCCATGTCCTTCTTTTTCTAGATGCATGTACATTTTTTTTATGGTGAACGAAGAATCATACTGATGTATTATGCAGTATCCAGTTTGAAAGATATAAGAAATATGATCCACTGCACAGCATATTATCGCTCTCCTGCTGGAAAATGTTAAAGAATTTTTATAATAAAAAATGAAATCTAAACTGATTACAGTAATATTTACAGTTTTCATGAATCGTCCTATCCTAAATTAATTTTGCCTGAGAAAGAATCATAACTGATCTTCTATATTGATTGTTAGTGTCATGTTCCTCTAGGCTTCTGATGAAATGTTGACATTCTCAGGACATTTTAGTAAGCTATGAGGTAGAGTAATTCTTTGACAAAAAGAATACACATTCATCTTTGTTGGGTGTGTATACTCCGTCGAAAGAACATTTGAAATATTTACTGTAGGAAGAGATTTTTCCCCTCTCAGTTAAATCAAGGAATATAAACTATTTTGTCTTATTCTCAAACTGAAAATGTACTCTGTAAACTTATTTTATTACATACATTTTTATCAATATTTCGTTACTTGTATAATTCATTCGTTCTATTATATATATTGTAATACTGTATGGTTTATATATGTAATTTCAATTTGTGGATATTCGATACAAAAATCTCTTCTGTAGAGGAAGTAATATGTAGTAAACTCAAAACAAACAAAAATGATGCATGTGAAAAAAGTGTGATCTGTCTTTGCCCCATGATGTCTGCAACACAAGCTTGTTTAGTTTTAAATCTTAAGAATCTCTCTTATATTTAGAATTATACAGTAGGCTTACAGTTGCACCATGTGAGTAAGCCTACTGTATATCTACATCACCATGCACGTCGATACTTATAAGCAGCATCTTCATTTAGAATTGTAACTGAAATCATCCAAATTCTAACAAAAGTACACTTAAAGGAAAGTTACATTACATTTACATTACATTGGACCTACAGCAGCAGCCACCTGCCTATAAAGACCACATTTCTCATGTCTCTTGACTACTGGTAGTCTTTATGCACAGGTTTGACTGTATTATCTTTGCTTCTTTAGATCTGTCCTGCCAAAGAAAAAGTACCTATACAGGAATGTTACATGACATGACTAGGCCTGAGTCAAACCGTTTAACCGACGGTTATCCGACCGCATTCATCAAAACCGTTTAGCATTTCTCGCTCCGGTTAACCGTTATTTGCATACATTTTGGAATGTGCTAATAGCCGATGATAAAGATAATCAAAGAAACCGCAGTGTAATGTTACACCCTGGCCGCTGCGCGCCAGCTTTCTGGCAGCAGTAATCCCCATGAATGAATTTGTAAACAATAAAACAACCAGCCCCCTTCTCTCTTTTCTCACCCTCTTTATTCCCTTCTCTCTGCAATGTGTTCATCGCTCATGTACCTTTTTCTTATTACCGCACTCTCAGCTCACAACTTTCTAAATGTTTACACATTCGATGGTCAGTTCCTCTCACATCCCTTCTCCCCCGAGTCTCTCTCTCTCTCTCAATATTAATATCCATCCCTTGCCGACTCGCCCCCTAAAATAATGTTCATATATAAATAAAATACAAAAATATTGATAACAATAATAATTGAAGTTTTAGAAATATCAATCAACAAAGTCTTGGATATTGTGAGTAATTTAAGTTTTTGATCATTCTTCAATTCAGCCGATTAACACAGCCACCCTTTCTATCTACCGGTAGTCTCACTTGTCTTACTTCTTCACTCATGTCCCTGCCTCGTCCATGCAGGGACATGCAGGGACATGCTAGCCCATGCATGCTCTCTCAGTCACACACACATGTACACACAAACCTCCGGCGCCCAAATACACTTTACATACACACAGATGGAGAGCTCATGCTTGTCACATGCACACATGTGGGCGTGGCTTCTTGACCTCCCACTGAACTGGGTATGGTGAAAGCACGCGCGGTCACCAACCTGTAATTTATGCTGGTATCAAACTCCACCCACATAGCTAGAGAACCTTCCTGATTGGTCACTAACTTGGATCAGCTCATTGCAGGGTGTGTCTTGGGTGTGTGTGATACACACTTCCACACAATTTCATATGGCAATGATACATGCAGGGAGCTCTCTCCCTGACCATGTGCAAACATTGCATTGCAAAGGCATATATAAACACGTCACAGATCAGCTATCTTCACAGAGTAACTTTGCAAGGTTAATCATGATATCAAATTCAGATGAGGAATAATAAGACATGTTTTATGTTGTTTATTACTGGTCTCTGTTTATCAGGATGACCCAATTTGTGCCATAGTCCGGGGCTGGGAATGCTCAGCCCGACAGTCTGAAGACCAGCAGGGTTCCGAGCTACAACACTATTACAAATACTGTATTTTCACTTTTTCAGATTATTATTAAACGGTTAAACGAAACCGCCCGTATACTTTTAACGGTTAACCGTTTAGCACAAAAACCGTAATGACTCAGGCTTAGACATGACATTACATTGAAACCTACACGAGCAGCCACCTGCCTTTAAAGACCACATTTCTCATCTCTCTTGACTAGTCTTTATGCACCGGTTTCACTGTACAGTCAAACCTGTCTATAGTGACTGCCCAAGGGAAACATAAAAAGTGGTCTTTGTAGACAGGTTCCTTCAGTGCATGTTTCAATGAAAAACCAATTTCAAGGGAAACAAAAAAAAAAGGGGTCTTTGTAGACAGGTGGTCACTAAAGCAGGTTTGGCTGTATTATCTTTGCTTCTTTAGATCTGTCCCGCCAAAGAGGAGAAGTGCCAGAATCAGAGATTTCAGAAGAGAGCTTACCCAGACTCCTGCCAGATGAAGGTCAGCCATAGAGGATGGGGTCTGGTGGCCATGGTCGATATCAAAAAGGTATGTCAAGGATACTCTGAAGGCACATTACTAGAGGAGGCGCGATAGCTCAGTTGGTAGAGCGGTGGTCTGGACATCCCCATGTTACTAGAGGAGGCGCGATAGCTCAACTGGTAGAGCGGTGGTCTGGACATCCCCACGTTTCTAGAGGATGTGCGATAGCTCAGTTGGTAGAGCGGTGGTATCGTAATCCGGCGACCCGGGTTCGAAACCAAGGCGATGCACTAGTGCCCTTTGGTAAGGCATTAATCCTCATCACCAGGTCCCGCATAGAGGACCTAAAGCCGTTGGTCCTCTGATTACTTACTAACAAGCATTTATGTTTTCTTAGCAGTCAGGTACAATAACCACCACAACAAGGAATGAATTTCATCCTTTTCGAGGAGATTCAAGAAGTTCAATCAGAAAGGGAAGGGTAGGAATGCGAAGGTTAATGTCATGAATGTACATGAAAGATTATATCTAGTTATGACTTTTGTTTTTAAAATATTTGATAGAATTGTTGATGCTATGTAATGATATAATATGTATAGGTTTCCATAGTAATGAATTTTGTTTTTAAATGAGAGCATTATAAAGGTCATATGTAAGCCTTTATTTTTGTTTAGAGGACGTTATGTCCATAGCAATTTGTGTATCATTCGCAGTTTACTGTGGTGGCGAATGATTGAAAAAAGACTGTTCTATAGTTTGGAAAAATGTACATTTATTTTTCACAATCGATCATTAATTTTGTGTTCCTCGATGCTTCCGATGAAATGTCGACATTCTCAGGACATTTTAGTAAGCTATGAGGGAGAGTAATTCATTGACAAAAAGAATACACATTCATCTTTGTTGGGTGTGTATACTCCGTCGAAAGAACATTCACACTATTAACATGGATACAAGATGTGGTGTGACCCTTAATCCCAATAATCATCGTAGAGAGTAGAGTAGAGACAGGTATATCAACGGAAGTCATGCTTGTTCAGTAGTCCAATCCATGGAGTGTCATAATAGTTCCCTTCCATAAAAATTACTATTTGGAGCACTGTGGATTGATATTTGAGCATGTACCCATACTTATGTTGCAATTATCTCTCTCCATGCTATGAAGATAACCTTCTGAACACTCTGATCAAATTGATATCTCATTTTAGGTCCTTTTAAAATTAGATCAGGTATCTATCACAAGCATTCTGAATCAACTTAACCTTCATGTCTCATTTTCTCACCCTTATGCAGGGTGACTTCGTCAATGAGTACGTGGGCGAGTTGGTCGACGAGGAAGAGTGTCGACGACGGATCAAGCAGGCGCACGAGGAGAACATCACCGACTTCTACTTCTTAACCCTGGATAAAGATCGCATCATCGACGCCGGTCCCAAGGGCAACCTGTCTCGTTTCATGAACCATTCGTGTCAACCCAACTGTGAGACTCAGAAGTGGACCGTCAACGGAGACACCAGGGTGGGGCTCTTCGCTATCAGGAACATTGCTGCAGGTACATCTCACGTGTCATATGACTTATGGGGTGTGGCAAGAAAGTTGCGATTGATTGCAAGTTGCAAAATTTGCAACTAATATTTGCTATCGATTGCAACTCAACTTTCTTGCAACGCCCCACTAGTCTCCTAAATTTCCTAGGATTTTGTTAGGATTAAAGTTTTAACAATTAAATTAAGTTAGATTTAGCTTTTATTCTCCCCCTCTCTTTATCTCTCTCTTACTAATGGGGCATTGCAAGACAGTTGAGTTGCGATCAATTGCAAATTTGCAAATAATCACAAGACTTACGCTTGATTTTGGGGAATTGCAATTGATTGCAACTTTCTTGCAACGCCCCATTAGTGTTTTGTGTAGCCTTGATGCATATGGATATGCTCACTCTACCTTTACCAATATTCAAACAGCTGCCTAATCTTAGGCTAACCAAGTTGCAATTTTACAACCTGACTTAACAAGCTTAGAAGCGCTAGCCCGTTAACTAAGTGGAATGGTTTTTCACGGCTCTCAAAGAAAGTGATGGACATTGTTTGGAGAGGGTACCCTAATAAAAATAAGGAAAAATTGTGTTTGGAATAAGTCTACTTCATATTCATTTAAATATATCATATTTCAACATTTGAAAAATGGGTGCCTAGTATAAATGGTTTCTAATACCACCAATCACAACCTTTTATTCCAGCTAAAGCTAGGGCATGTTAAAAGAATGATTCACAGTGATTATTATCTGTTCCTCGAGGCTTACAGCAAAATGTTGACATTCTCAGGACATTTTAGCGAGCTATGAGGTAGAGTAATTCATTGACAAAAAGAATACACATTCATCTTTGTTGGGTGTGTATACTCCGTCGAAAGAACATTTGAAATATTGACTGAAGGAAGAGATTTTCAATAGTATTTTATTCCTTTTTTTTTGGGGGGGGGGGTGTTACTTTCACATAAGTCTCTTCTGTAAAGGAATTAACTATCTTTGTTGAATTTGTATACTCCATCTAAGAACATATTTGGAACCAGCAAAGTTTGCAGAAAGTCTTTTGCCTGTCATTTAAACCAGACTCAAGGACCGACATCATGTTTAACAGTGTGAACACGGATACCTTGGTCTGTCATTTGTAAAACCAGACTGAACACCCAGCTTAAGTCTAGCATAGGGCACAACTTTTTTAGAGTCATACTGACCATGGTGATAATCAGTTAGTCTTTGCTTGCGTGATATTGTGCCAATAATACCAACAATTGTAGCTTTCCTAGCACTGCATTGACAATTCCCCCTCTTTTCTTGTGTTTTGTTGTGAAGGTAATGAGATAAGCTTCAACTATAATCTGGATTGCCTGGGGAATGAGAAGAAGAGGTGTGAATGTGGGGCTCCTAACTGCAGTGGATTCATCGGGGTCAGACCTAAGGTAAATCGTCAGGCAAATTGAAAGTAGATTTATAATGATTTGTAACGATTTGAAATGATTTATACTGATTTGTAAGGATTTATAATGATTTTTAACAATTTATAAATAAATTTATCATGATCTGTGAAGATTTTTAATGATTTCTTACTATTTATAATATTTTGTAAAGATTTGTAAAATGATTTGTAATGATTCATAATGATTAATTATGATTTGTAATGGTTTGTAATAATTTACAATGATTTATAACAATTTATAAAGATTTATAATGATCCGTAATGATTTATAATGATGTGTAATGATTTATCATGATGTGTAATCATTTGTAATGATTTATAATAATTTACAATGATTTGTTAAGATTTTTAAAGATTTTTAAAGATTTATAATGATGAAAATGATGATAATGTTTCTCGGCTTACTGAGGATTATGAAATCAAAATGAACTGTACTGTATGGCACCTACTGGATTTTGGAATAGATTGTTCAAGGGTGGATCATGCAAATTATTGGTTGGTCTGCTAATAATTTGTGCTTTTCTCTTCTTGATCTTTTGACAGACTGCTGCAGCGGCTGCTATGGAGGAGCGATCCAAACAAGCCAAAGACAAGAAGAAGAAGCGGGTCCGCAAGAGGAACAAGCTCCAGGTTGTCAAGGTCAAACATGAGGACTATTGTTTCCGATGCGCAGAGGGCGGAGAGCTGACCATGTGCGATGTCAAGACGTGCCCCAAGGCATATCATCTCGACTGCTTAGGTCTAACGAAACAGCCCTATGGTAAAAATATTACAAATTAATATTTACATTAAAGGTATTACAAAGTGTTGGTAGGGGGTCATGAATTTGCGATCCTACAATATTCAGTGATCGTTGTCGTGGTTGAAATCGAGTCTAAAGTGATGAAATTGTAGATAATAAACTCTTTTCGTTGTATAGGATAATAGGTCCCTCTCAGGGTCAAGATATTAATTTAGCTATAAAACAATGTTTCTTGACTTAAATCAACCAATGGGCTATTCCCGTTTGGAAATTACATATCACAACTACATATTCTGAGATGTTCATGGTCGCAGCTACCATTGTATGGGCGTAGACGCTATTTGAAAATTATCGAAAATTACCGGGAGCACCAGTAAATTTTGATATTCAATTTTTTCTCGAAACCAGAAGTGTTCTAGGGGCCAAATTTTCTAGTGCTTATAATACATCCACAGGGGCATCTGAATATTTCAAAATTGTAAAGAACCACTATCTAGCCAATTTTCAAAATTTCCCAAAACTTTGTATTTCCTTTTACTATGTGACTTCATGCATATGTAGTCTTCAGGAAGATTTACATTTTTCACGAATCGATCCTATCCTAATTTGATTTTGCATGAGATCATCATGTTCATCGATCATCATGTTTCTCAAGGCTTCTGATAAAATGTTGACATTCTCAGGACATTTTAGTAAGCTATGAGGTAGAGTAATTCATTGACAAAAAGAATACACATTCATCTTTGTTGGGTGTGTATACTCCGTCGAAAGAACATTTTAAATATTAACTGTAGGAAGAGACTTTCAACAGTATTTTATTCCTTTTGGGATGGGGGGGGGGGGGGTGTTTCACAGAATTCTCTTCTATAAAGGAAATTATTTAGTATACCCCAAGACAAACAAAAGTAATTAAGCATTTGAAATGGTCAAAGCATTATGTGGAAAGTATGCTCAAATTTTCGTGGAATTTAATGATTGTTAAAGGTAGCCAGATTCTCAATTCTTTGAATACCGGTGCTAGCTATATCAAGTACAGCAAAGAAAATGTAAAATATAATTAGAATTGATGTAGAAGAAGCATTTCTTGTGAATTTTGCTTTTATTAGCCAGAAATGTTATAGAAAGTAAAGAGTCTGAATGTCAACACAATGTAGGGGGACCTAAACACATGGGCTTGTTCCAGATGAAGCAAAATATGTCTCTATCTTTATCTGAAATTGAGAATAAGGTTGGTCTCTGCCCTTGCCCTGCCTGCGTCCTTGAATATTGTTTTTGTGTATGTACCCCCTTGCAGGTAAATGGCAGTGTCCCTGGCACCACTGTGATGTCTGTGGCAAGGGGTCCGTCAAGCTCTGTCAAGAATGTCCAAACTCCTACTGCAAGCACCATGCAGGCGAAACGACAGTCATCATCAACGACAAGGTCTTCTGCAAAGAACATGACCTGGAAGATATCGAGAGGATGGAAGATGAGAAAGCCAGGCTGGCTCTTCTCAAGATGGAAGAGGACGTTGCTAAGATGATGCAGGAGGTGCAGGAGGTGAAACTGGAAGAGGAGGAGCAGGAGAAGGCAGAAAAGAAGAAGAAGCGACACAGACATAGAAAGGAGTCTGGAGATGAGAGTGATAAAAAGACAAAGGATAAAGATGAAAAGAAGTCCAGGAAAGGAGACAGGTCCACAGATGGGGAGGAGGTGGTTAAAAAAGAAAGAAAAAAGCACAAGAAAGACAAAGGGGATAGAGGTGAAAAGCCAAAAGTTAATGGTATCCATGGTGATGAGCCAGAGGTCAAAGTTGAGCCATTGGAAACCCACGCTGCCGAGCTGGAAGTTAGCAGTGACCCTGTTGACGAAGTAGCCCTGCTTGAGTACGACGATGACAGCGAAGCAGAACTGGTGATCGATGAAACTGTAGTTGAGAAAAAGAAAAGAGATAGGAAGCGGCAAGCAGAGGATAGCACGGAAGTCTCGACTGACCTACAGGAGAGCGTAAGCCCTAAGAAGAAGAAAAAGAAAGAGAAGAAGCACAAAAAGGACAAGGAAAATAAAAGAGACAAAAAAGACAAAGAGAGAGACAAAACATCAGGAAAAGAGAGGAAGACGGATAATGTATCAAACACAACAACTAAAATGGTCAATGGTTCTCTGGAAAGTGATTGATGAATCATATTTTATAAATTGGTTTTCTTCTGTTTAGTATTTTTTTGATGTTGAGGTAACTCCCAAATACAGTCTTGTTTCAGTCAATGTAATATTTTAACAATATTTTATAGTTTGCTTGCCTTAAGATTTTCTCCCGTCCCCACCCTGTGTCTTTACTTCTGTTTTATTTAACGTTCTTGTGGTGATTTCTTTAAGTGTATATTTTGGTTTAAAATAGGTTTTCTTTTGTTTAATATTTTTTAAGGTCATGGTGTATTCCTTCCTGTTAGCAAACAACTTCCCAATATATCCTCAAACCATTAATTCTACTTGACAATCACCCCCCCCCCCCCAATCTTTACGTTTTTATTCCACTTTAGTTGCTGTTTATCAACCATATATTTGTGTCACTCAATCCCTTTTGAATAAAGTGAAATACTCTACATGCAATCCAAATTAGTGTTTACTTGTGTAAACAGGATAAAAGATAAGATTATTATGCATATTGATTGCTGATTTAAACTATGTTCTTGAAGATTATATTTGTTTGGATAAAGAAAACTGGAATTATTGTGTAATCACATCTTGTTAGATGAAATTAACAATGTACAAGAATTATAACAATAACAATAAAATGTTTAACAGAATCGACCATGAGATAAAATAATAATAAATAATAATATTAGATTCTTATATAGAAGATAGATTATTCCTAAATTTGTGTTCTTGAATACATGTATTTCAATGGACGTTTCTAAAAAAGGAAAAGGTGAAGATAATCAAGTTAAGATTTATGCAAAATTGTTAATGTATTTTGTGTTATGACAATTTCACAATCAGAGTAAGGCAAAATTTTAAGTATGCACTAAGTGATCATGCTCTTACTGTTAACTTCCACACTTTTCCTCCAAGTATGGAATCAATTTAGGTACTATTCAAAATTATGTTTTTATAATCAATGGCATCTTGGTTTCAAAAGAAATAATGGAGATTATCACTGCCGGTAATTCTTTTCTTTACATCCTATGATATACATGTATATTTCATATTTGCATAATTATGTAAGTTGAAAGTTCCATAGTCAAGACGATTGTACTGTTTCGTTTTCATCATCCTGTCTGTCATATTTGTTTGGAATATTAACCCATATCCCATTCATCTTTATTACTTTCTTTTCTTTCTCTTTCTTCCTACTTTCATTCTATTTCCTTTTATTTCTCTTTCTTTCCTTTTCTTTCCGTTTGTTTCCTTTTCTTCCCTTTTCTTTCCTTATCTTTCCTTTTCTTTTCTTTCCTTATCTTTCCTTTTCTTCCTCTCCTTCTCCTTAGCATCATCCCAGCTTTCTGTTCTAATTACGCTTCAGGCTGTTACACATTCATTTCATGTACAATCTAGAACCCCAACATCATTTGATTTCAAGAGTTATCAAGATATGAAATGCTTGAGAATATCTAAGGCTTAAATTTGTAAGAAGTCAGTGATTTCAAAATTAATCTAGATGGTGATCCAGGATCTGGTATATCTAGTATCAGTGGTGCAATCATGTTGTATTTCACCAAAAGAACTTTATGACAGACGTTAGTACTGATGTAAACTTATATAAGAAACAATCGCATTCTCTATAAAGCGGGACTGCACTACTTGTAGCTACTTGCGCCCTCTATATAGCAAACAATACCTAAGCGGTACTCGTTAGTCCCCCATGATCCCCTTTTTCTTATGTTAATGGAGAGCTGATTTGATGAGATAACCACCTGTCAGTGACTATACAGGGGGGTCTAAATCCCTCCTGGGCAAACTAGTGCAGATAGGCTTAAGAATTTGTGAGTTGATCTAGGGGCTGTCTCACAATTGCCTATTAGACAATCCTGGGTTTGAATCAGAGTTGTATCTTTACCGATGGTGCTGTTCTGTTTTATTTCAACCTGTGCACTCTGTAGCTGTAAAATATTAATTTGTGACACATCACTTTTACTTGCCCACATGATTTTTTGAAACGTGATGCTATGAATTGATTACATTCTCTACTAAGTAACTTAATTCATGATATTTAGTCATGTTTACTATTTGATGACGTAGCCTTTGAATGGTTGTATTGAAACTAGTGGGCAGTGCACACAATGTGACTGGTCACCTTTAACCAGTTTATTCACCCAATTTTATTTCCATCTTATATTATTGCTGTAACACTATGTACTTGAACCATCTTTAATTGCTTTAATGAGCTCATCTTTCCATATCATTGTTGTAAAAACAAGAAATAATAATTTACCAGAGTACTAGAACCACATTAAACTTGTTTAGTTAAACGTATCTTGAACTAAATTCTTTTCATACCACTGCTGTATTACACTATGTCAGACTGGGCTATAAATTGTATGATCTGAGCTCTTATTGCACTCCTCCTGTATCATGCATTGTTGATCTCTACTTAAAACTTGATAAAGTCTGAAAATACCATTGTTTGAAAGTGAATCTTCATGTACAGTGCTGGCTTTATGAACAGGATGAATTTTGTCCACGATGAACCTTCTTTCCATTTTAAGCAATTGATAAAGAGGACTCGTAGGAATTTCAGATGTTCCTCTGGTCGCTTTCAAATTGAGAAGAAATTACTCAGAAGATTTTTTTCAGCCCATGTAACTGATATGTGAGGACTATCATATCATGGATCTGTAATATATTGTTGAATTGGTTCACAATTAATTGAATTAAAAAACAGTTTAAAATTTCCATTTAAAATTTACAAAGTTATGAGGATATGTCTGTCTAGGAAATTTTGAATACATTTGTGATCTCGTAATGCTACTATTCTGGCTTTATGGAATCTGCAGAATCCTGTAGACATAACTATGTGTTTGTTGATGCTGAAGTTGTAAATTTATATGTGAAATAGCATTGGTATTTTTTAATTGACCTTTTTTTTCTTCTCTCTTGTAATTAATTGTTGGTAGAGATTTATTATTCTGCTGCTTGAAAAGTTACTTGTTTGAATCTTAGAAGGGGATTGGAGGACAATAAATGACCAGTCAAAGAATTTGTAAGAAAAAATGTCAGCAGTTTTCACCTGTGTTTTCTTTTGTTCTAGCATTTATACCCCTAGAGAGACGGTAGGATATTGTAAGCTATATATTCAGATGCTCGCAAGAATGCTGTAACAGATCTGTATTATCAGTGGCATTTATATCTTTGGAAAGGCAATATGATATTGTCAAATTATATATCTTCGGATGCTCGCAAGAATGCTGTAATAGCCATGCATTATCGATCCTGAAATCTTCTCTATTCCCACAAAAATCTGTATGATGGGGGAAAACTTATGTTCGCAACTACAAGACTCAACTTAAAATTGAGCGAAGAATATTTATATATTCGCTTAAATGATTGCTCTTGTGGTATTCCTTATACCGTATTCTAAACAAGTAAAATCTTGTGAAACTGCCAATGAAGAATGTAATGTTCACAACCAAACGGTTGTTTCAATATGTACAATTATTTCAGTAAGTGTTAACAAGGGCTTTTAGAATTCCGCCTGGGTTTATTTCTTGAAAGTCTTTACAATCGTATTTGATTAAGCATTAGTGGGGGGGATTTCTCTTTTAACATATCAAATGTTTATTCTCTCCCCCCCCCCTCCCCTCTCTCTCTCTCTCTCTCTCTTCCTCTTTTGTGAATATTTGCAATTTGTATTTAATCATAAATAGCTAGTTATACTGTGGAAACTCGTTCTATGAAAACGTTCTGTTTTCTTTACTTTGCTTTCTACTTTTTACGTAGTTCTGACAGAACGAGATTTCAAAATAAAAAGGTAAATTCCTTGATCCCATTATCAGGGAGTTAATTATGACGAAGTTTCGCCGTATCACTGCCGTCAGAGGCATATAGACCACGATGTAACGATGAGTTCATTCCGCAGATATCTGACGCTTTCCTGACACGTAACATACAAAAATACATAGACCATAGGGATTTTCATAATATCCTTTTTATTGATAAAGCTCTTATTTTTGTAAATAAACAATACACGAGTGAAGGACGGACACGTGAACAAAAAAAAGTGTCACTCGGTTCACTTTTTAAAAACCTATCAAACTAAAATATAAACAAAATAAATGTTCATATCATTCGGCAGTGTACAATTTCATAAATACATGTATTAATATTATAATCCCGTGCAAACATATCCGACAAAAAAAAGGATGAGCATTCCTGCTACGATCTTGAATACTTGTGTATCGTACACTGCTTTATATTATAAAACAATATTTGATTGTGGCCATAAAGGGGGGGGGGGGGGAAAGGATTTGATATGTTTGGTAAATTTATCATGATGCCTTGTGACAAATCAACGGCTGCGTGTTAAATTTAAGAACTATTGGTCCTAACAAAAGAAATTTAAATTTGCCTTTTTGTTTTTATTGTAGCATCTAATTTATACAATTTATTTCTTTTTGTTGTAGAAAACTTATTTTTTCAATTTAGATTAGCAAACTGGTAAACCTGTTCCTAAATCTTTTATGAATTAGTATTAAAGTATTAATTCGAATCAGTAGGAAAGAGAACGGCCGAACCACAAGAAAGACCAGAAATTAGATCATTTTAGCGCAACAATGGAAATTTCCAATCACTGTGTGCAAATTTGAATAAATAACCTTCTCGTGCTCTGAAACCTTATGTAAAATTGATTAAGAAGGACAAGCAGAACATACATGTAAATATGAACAAGATTAAAACACCAATTTGTTTTCATATTTTAGCTTTGATAACAAGAAGGCACAAATATTTTGTTTTTCCAAATTTGATCAGGCAATAACAATATAATTCTTGCATAATATAGGGCCGCATTCAGAAAGAAATCTTCTTTCATAGAGAAAATATCTCAAAAAATTAAGGGTAGTGATTATATACTGTTTCATAAATAGTAGCTTAAATCTGAATTGTAACTGAATACGGATAGGATATCAAGTGATGAACACGCAAATATATCACATAAAATGTAATACAATACTTTTTAAACAATAAACTGTTGACGATATGGTCTTAAATATTGGATACATTTCTGAATTCCATTATATTAATCTTACAAGTAACCCTGTTCGAGACATTTTGTGCAACACGACAACAATACTAATCAATCAGCTCATTGTAAGACACAAAAATCATTGTGCATTATTCTTAAAAACAAACTGAAGCCTCCATTCGGATCTATACGTAGTAAAATATGATAGTAAACATTTGGCTTAATATATTATGTTACATAGCTCATATACATTTCTGCAATATCACCATTAGCGATGTTGATATCATCTTGCAAATATACATCGATATAAATATGTGTTAACAAAGGAAATTATCAGCCATCGAGATTTCTTTTTTTACCGGACTTAGCGGCAAAATTGGTATTATAGTATCAAATAAAACTGAGTAGATCAAAGATTATCTTTCAAACTACAAAGGAATTTCTAATATTAATAATAATAAAAACGATGTTTATAAAGCCCTGCATTCAGATGTTATAAGAATTGAACAATAAGGCAGCTTGTTTCTACTCGAAAAAAAGGTATAAAGATATCAAAAATATCCAACTAAAATTGGGCAGATGGATGAACTAATTTAATTTAAAATCAACGATTAATCCATGAAAAATTCGACAGATTTTTTCAAACAAAATTTAAGTTTGATTACATACATCCATTGGGTAATTAATAATTCCCCCAAATATTAAAAGATTTAAAAAAATATTTATTTAAAAAAAAATCAGAGTTATATAAACTAAAATAGTTATCCAAATAAAAATCATTTATTGAAGGAAACGAGTATAATAATCCATCATATATCTAGTTTAACCTCTTTTATTTGCTATTATTTCAAAACTAATTTGACCATTTTCCTAATCGAAACATCAAATCTCACCAAAACAAGTGTTGGTCCAATTTATCTATGAAAATAAAAATATTAACATTTACCACATTCTTCAGTTGTTGTTAGTAAGCGCTTGTCAAAATCCTTTCCTTGTGTTAACATCTATCTTAAAAACATTTCTGATGGAAGCATCAGTCAAAAACTCTTCCTTGGTTAAAAAATCAAATAAATGTGTATATTTTTTTTTGAACGTGTAATCAAACTTTGGTAGCTTAACAAAGAAATGCGGTTAATGTTTGATATTCCGAACCTTCCTTTTAAAGAAACAGGTTCGCAAAATCAAAGGACAGTTTCCCATTTCCGGAATAACTGACACTTTGGAATACCGGCTGAGTGCATATAACACTTTGATAATGTTTTTATCCTCACTGACCGACAATTGAGAAATGGAAATACCTGCCTTCCAAAATCTCATCATTCATGTTTGTATTGCAAATGAGCTACGACTTCAGAATTTGTAAGGATTTAGATCAAAATATGAAGCTGTAAAGTCAGAAGTTTGGGGTGGATAGATTAGAAAACATCGAAATGCAAAATTTAAAATATCCTTTTAATTCTTCTTTTTAAAGAACAGACCACCAAAAATGCTTGTACGCGTAATGATTTACCAATATGGTATCATTTTGAAGGCATACATTTTTCATCTAACACAGGACCATGCTAGGAACCAGTGAGGTAAAATACGCATTTACCAAAGATTGATTAACTTTCTTAAATATACACACTTATTCTGTTTACGTTAAAAACACATTAAAATCACATCTTTCGACATTAATTGCAAATATAGCAAACCCAACATTTCTTACGTCAAAGTACAAAAATATTAACATGAAGCAGATGAGTGTACCTAAAAAACACTCACCCTTGTCATATGTTAGCGTTAGTATATTAAAGTCTTTTACTTTACGTTTAAAGCATAAATTTAATAGCACACTACACCTTTTATCAAAATAGTTGCAAGTCATAAAAACATCATTCACATATTAGTAATCTCGTATTCACGCGTCAAATTTTGTACATGGTTGAAAAATTTTATTAGTAAACTTATATCCCAAAAAGCATCCATTCTATAGATTGCTTTTTGTGTCATATTCCTCATGTTATGTACAAACGCGCCTCTGATATTTGTTTCTTTGTCTGGTAAAAAATATCGTAATATGTAGGTCTGTATTTGAATTTTTTACTGGTGTTGTGAGCATATCAGTATCGTACATGTCTTTGCATTTTTATTTTTTTTAAAGATTGTTGAATGAGATCTGTAAATGGGTTTCATTTAATGTAGCCTAAATCAATTTCTCAAGAAAAAAGTTCTACAATTTCACCAGCATCCCAACACCCCCCTCAATATTTTAAACCGAATCAATAACTTTATGAAAGCAAAGGAAAGGAAAAAGATGTATGATCTGCAATAGAGTAAGTAGGAATTTTAGGCTTATTATGTTGAAGGGATATTATAGATTCTAAAATGCTGCGTAGATGCCTATATAACTGCCGATGAGTCCGAGTAAAAGCTGCAAATGACTATAAATAAATGTGTGTCTCCGGTGTATATCGAACCCTGGGCCTTGATCAAACACCACTATACTACGAAGCCATGCAGGTTATTGGTTTAACCCAGACATAATTTTACATTTCCATGAATCTTTCTTCATACTGTTTAAATTTTGTGTAATTCACTGGATGTACGATTGGACTTGGTGCGGACCATTCTTAAGCCCATTAATGTCATCATCATTTTAATATGGCTGTATTGAAAACAAGGCTATGAAAATAAAGCTAGGTCAGAGAAGCCCAGAAATTTAGAATATGTACATTTAACATTATTACATAATGTTTCAACTGAATGGAATCTTTTTAATTTCATAATATCCCTTTCAATTATTATACCCATGTGATATGTATATACAGAAATCGTACATGGCCAACATGGTGATAGGCACAAGTATAATTGGTAAAAATATGTTCAAATTTTTATCTCACATAAGTGCAAATAATTCACAAATTTTCATTTTATATAGCAATTTGTGTCTCATGATTATCATATTTGACATTATATGAATCTGATTGAATTGAAGTACATGTAGTACATGTAAAAATGAATTTGAATGTGATAGTAAAGTCCGACGCACACTATACGATCCTCCTACGATCCAATTTCCGTTGAAAGGGCGGTTATAGTTGATTTGGAAATCTAAACAACCACTACCTTCCTGATTTATAGGTTCTAAATAATGATACGGATATTAACAACAGAAATTGTAATACATTCGAGCTTTCTATTCATAATAATAGCCGAATCGGCTTCAGATCGTAGACAATCGCACTAGTGGTCTGACGTCACTACGATTCTGAGCCGATTTAGCCTTTCCCCCTCCAAATAAGCATAATATCCCTTGAAATCTGAATATTATTAATCCTAATGACTATTATGATCCTCGAACATTAAGATCCTAATGTTTGAATTTTCTCATAAGATGCTCTTACAAATTCTTCCAAAATCGAATCGTAGTCAGATTATATATTGAGCGCCGGGCTTAAGTTTCGGAGACAGGAAGACGAAGTAGATAGAAAGAGAGAGCAAAATAAGCAATATAAATAGAAAGTAATAAATTACACGAAACATATTCCTGAGAAAATATAATGTTCAGTTTGTAAAGATCTTTTAAGGGTACCTAATTCAGCAATACTTGAACAAGATCGATAATATATTATTTACAGTTATGTATACGACACTTTGGCTTTCTTATACAAGAATGATAAATACAAATCATATACGATCATTATTGTATTTATAAAGAACGTTCATGATTGGTGAGAAAAACACGGTGGAGTTGGCCGACATTTTAGAAAGTGAGAGCTCGAAATCTAAGATTCATTCCTTCGTTGTATTTATTTTTTAATGTTTTCTTCATATTGTATCTTGCTCATATTTTGAATACCAGACAAATAAATACCTAAAGCTGTTTAAAACCCAGTATCGTTAGGCTTATAATCTCACATTGTTAAATACTGATAGAGCAATTTGCACCACCGCAATCATTACGTACAATGATACCCAAGATTGCAATTGTTGGTGGCGCTGTCCATAAATTGTTCTATGAACCCATCACACTCATGGACAAGCCCCACGTAATGTCACACATTTAAACCCATCGCGCGCTATCTGACTACAACAGTACCGTTAAATAGGCCTTCATGATATCAAAGAGTGTAAGAATAATATGGAGAGAGTGTGAATGCAATATAGCTTTGCTAATAGTTTTAAAGTGTTCCAAATTAGCTGTGTTAATTAACACCGGTCATTACACAATGCGATCCCTTAATTCTGTAACTACAGTCATTACAAAGTGTTACAGAGAACACTTTGTCACAAATTATGTGACACAGTGTGATCACTGTATTTGATTCATGACACTTTGTGGTGATGACGAGAAATATGTTCACACTTGTTGACTCTGTGTGACACAGAGAACACCTGAGTGTATTTACAACAGTAAACCCCGATAGGGTGCCAACCACCTTCTCCTAAGAACCCGTCTTAGTCAGATAGTGTGCGATGGGTTTAACGCACACACGCACACTCACACGCACTACACATACGCACAACACATTCACATAATCAATTATTACGATACCATACGCGCTTACGACCATTTACGGAATGACCGTTGACGCCATGCGCTTCTATTCTACGTCACAAACGTCACGCCACCTTGTATCCCAAGAGGCTCGCTCTTTGACTTTGTTGTATATCGTGGATGCAGAGGGGTCAAATGTTGCGTGCTCCCAATAATGGGCACCCTTGAAGAAAAACAACTTCTTGTGTTTGATTGAATAATAAGCTGCGTCGAGATTGTCCTCTAAAGGTGAGATATAAGGAAACTCGCCGGGGAAGGCAGTGCTGATAGGCATAGGGTAGTTGTCTCCGCAACAGCCACCTTCTTCCACGTCGTATGCATAAACCTGTAAAATAAAGCAAAGAGCATAGTCATTACTAATGAAGTCAAGGACATATCATCCTATGCTTTCATAAGTATAAAATATTATCTGTGGTGTGTCTTCTAATCTATGGGAGAGGCAAACATGTCATCTCAACTTTAATTTTCAACCATTTCTTGTTTTGCTCTCAACCATGAACAATATTTTGCTGGGAGGATATGTACAAAATAGATAAAGGACAAGACCGACTGTCTAAGAAACAAGATACCCATGGTTCAAGATCATGTCTGTAAATTGGGTAGGATGCCAATCCTCAGTAGCTACTTGGATGGACGAAAGGTCCAACCTATTTCAGTCCTTTCTTAATGTACGCGGGAACAACCCATCAACACCTACAATGCGGTTCTCTTCGGAACCTTAAACAGCAACTTTGAACCCGCCGGTAAAGAGGAGGATGAGAAGGTGACTAAAGAAGAGAATAATGATAAGTCAGAAGTAGATAAAGAAGAAGACTTACCTGGCTCCCTTTGAAGAAGTAGTAATTATTATCCCTCTTATCATAGTAGGCAGCATCGATGTTGTCAGGTATACGGGTATTGGAACCAGATTTAGCTGGCCAACCTTCAGAGATAAGCCGACCGTTCGTCGGCCAGTTAACACCCTCGTATGTGCCAGTGTAAGCTGATTTGCTTGCGTGGTTGAACCTCCAATATCGATTGCCTGAGTAGAAAATACACGGGCAAAGGTTTCAAATATAATACTCAGTCACTTCTTTCAGATAAAGTGGAGTGAGCATATTATAAACTAAATCAATAATGCTAAATGCGACATTAAAAAGTTATTAGAGAATCATTAGAGAAAGATAACTGTACAAAAAACCTTAATCACAAGATTTCTACGAAATGTAATTTCTTTAATTTGTGCCACCATATTCTGATAGTGTAGTTGTCCAGAGGCGTCAATCATTATTTTGGAGAAATAGGGGCAGCCCCCTAATAATAATTATGGTAAGTGTATCCCATTAAACATTATGCTCCCGATCAATAAACTTGCGCCTAGAACCCATATCTGAACGTTGCAAAAAGCATTGCATCAAACAATTAGAAAATGAATAAAGATTCATCCTAAATGAGAAATATTAAACGGAATAGTGACCAACCTTTAAAGAAGTACATCTCGTCTCTTGGTTTATCAACGTTTTGGACCACGGCATCCAGATCGTCGGGTACACCGTTGAAGCGGCTGCTGAGGAGCTTTGGCTCAGCATACTTGACCTCGCTCCTGGAGTTTACGTACACCCAGTTCCATCTATTTCGGACGAAGTAGGTGGTGTATGTCCACTGGTTGCTCGAACTCAACCTCATCCAGTCGAAAACAGTGTCTAACGAGTTATTGCATGTTCCTGATAATAAGAGACAAATGGTACAAGAGGGAGACAAGGAGACGTCAGCTACGTAACAAGATGGCACTAACAAAGAGAAATTGACTTTATATAATGTTTAAACACAATAACATATTTGTAAGCAATAACTAATGTTTTGGAAGTTAAATGTACCCGAGTTTCTTATCTGACATCGAATTCACCCATCACAATATTTAAAAAAACGCAACGCTTTTCAAGTCATTTTAACTTCTCATCGCTAGAGAACGACGTACAATAACCACGAAGATGAAGATGATTACTTTAGACCAGAAGGAACATAGGATATTAAACGAAAAATCCTTACCATAGATATCCTGAACAGCAGTTTTGGTCTCACTGTCTATGGTCACCTTTCCATCAAAAGAGCGATAGATCGGATACATGATGGAGGAAACATTGGTGCTGTGACCTAACCCTAGGAAATGACCGATCTCATGGGTGGCCACCGACTGCAGGTTGTAGTCTTGGTCAGACCTGTCTGTCCAGAGCTTATTATCGTTGAAGAATATGTGACTACTCGCCACGTCCGAGAGAGCCAACTGCCCTGATGACCATCTGTGGTCTCCGAAGTCGGAAAGATCATCTGAGGATGGAAAAGAACAATCAATAAAAGTCATACTTGTGTGAAAGAGGATGTCTCATGATGGCAAAGACAGCATTTTAGAGCGTGAACAGAATAATTATTTTAATAATTGAACAATGATGCAGTCAGACCGTGAGGCTAGAGGTAAAGTCATGTAAATTGGGTAATTTAAGTTTGGAAGTGCATTAAGGCTGCTAGTTGTAGTATCAATCCAAGATTGCCAAGTTCCTCGAATAGGGCTTGGGTTTCGTGGTTCTTACCTTAAAAAAACATGCGACCTCAACACTTAGCTACAGTTTTATTTATTCTTGACGAGACTTCAAAATTGTCTCCACAAATCTCGACACTGGATTTTAATCTCAAAGGCATATTCTGTTCGAGGAATCAAATAATTAAACAATTAGGTTTCCGTCATCATAATTCAGGGATGATTTTATGTTAAATCACAAACTCGTAGTTTAATACCTTCTGTTGGTATTTAGTAGGATTTTATTTGTTAGGGGAGAGGTTTTAGTAAGTAGAACATAATTATATTGGTGAACTTACTTGAATTAGCAAAGGCGATGTAGATATCGACGTTGAGGACGTCACCTGAAGTCTGCTCCCTGAAGGTGAGCGGCGTGACCTCTGCCCATCTCCTGAAAGCTGCTGTGAAAATACTCGATGTATCAGAGATATACTGAGAAGGATAATCATCCAGAACTCGCCAGGTGATTGGAAGATCCCTGGCAGAAAATCTCAATCCTGAACCCGACGATGAGGATGGCTGACCACCTGCCTGTGAGTCGCGTCGCTGTCTATGATTTGACTCGCTAATCATCTGTCGGAGAAGTTCTCGAATGTCACGTTTGGGGCGAGGCCCAATCAACTCATCTTTGTCCTTATTGTCACTTAGAGGATACTTTGGGGTTGAAGGTGCTGTCTTGGAATCAAGCTCACTGACCAAAGCCGATACGACTTCGGTGACGGTGTAAGTCAACATCGTCGTTCCGTCGATTTCTTCTTCTGGGAAAGGCGTCGTCGGAACGTCTTCGACGTCCTCCTCATCGACCATATCAGAATCTTCGAAATCGTCTTCAGAGCTGACCTCTACGATTGAGTACTGACCCCATGAAATGTCTTCAGGAGATGGCTTTACTTCAGGCACAGAGGGCGGTCGATATGGGAACTTGTTCATTCCCTTGCCAGATTTCGCACTTTCGCTTAAAGGGTCTAAGAATGATTTCCCCGACTGCTTACCGTCTATTACCGTGGATGTGATCATAGCTGGAGAAGTCACAATTCCAGACTTGTCTTCTTCTGCCGATTGTTTCGATTCATCTGTTAACGAGGATACGTCCTGGCTTTTTCCGTCGCCGGTTTGCTTGATCTGAACTTGGTAGTCAGGGACGCCACATCTGGGCTTAGTCATGAGTTCTTTAGTAGCTGAATCAATCTGCCCGGTGACCGGTATGTGGTAACGTCTCTGGAAAGCTTTGATGCCCTTTTTCCAGTCGGCGTTGTCAGGTTTTGACTGTCCTCGGTCTGTTGATTGTGTTGAGGACGGCATCTTCGCTTGGTCTGATGATATTTTACCATCGCCATCAGATGCGTTCTTTGCTAGTTGTATTTCGATATACCCGTAGTCTTTTAAGAAATTCTGTAAAAGAAGAGAGAATATCAATTTAGTTACGTCGGCATTAAGTCATGGAGTATAATATCGATTTTAAAAAAATAGTGTATTTTTTAATACTTCATGGAATCGCGTATAAGTTCGAGGGCTCCTCATAGTATATACATGATTATTTTTTCATTGTATTGCCTTATAAAACCTGTTCAGCTGTGAGTATGATATACATCGTCAGATGAAGGAGCCGATATCGTGTAGAGAACTTTAACGTAGCTTTTGTTGGCTTGCGGTTTTTTCACCTCTTTTCACTTTGCATTCGTACTTTCGTTTGTATTTGAAGAATGTTAAATCCCGAAACCACTGAAGTATTTATATACTAGTCACCGAGCGTGTTGTCATGTCAGTGCACACATAAAATTAGTGAATGGAACGGTAGAATAAGGACATAAACACGCCTGAAAATTCGTCAACAAATGTTTTCGTGACTTTGGCATGCATTTTGTAAAGGGCCATGGCGTCTACTCCAAGGTGCATAACAATGGCTAATGAAACGGGTGTACTTTTGGTTATCACTCTATTAATTCGAAAGAAAGGCTTTTCTCTTACGAAATTGATATGTATTTAATTATATGCAGGATAAGTAGATGACTGGCTTTTCCTAATGGTCAACGACCATTAATAAAAGCTTGTAAAATTGGCAGTTTCATGTATGATGAATGTAATGCACTTATTCAGAATTCATATCACATTTTGTTGCTTCGCAATCACTGACGTTCATTTTGTTTAATCTGACTCTACCTTATTTATCTTCGCAAGACATTGACAGTATTTAAAAAAATTATTAAAGGGAAGCATGATATTGCCATTACTAACATCCATGTTCATAACATTGTAATCACATCTTCAGTAAGCGAAATGTGAATACTGAATACAGAATTATGCCAGATTTTGCCTCACTATTAACTCAAAGAGATATGTTCAAGAAGAAGAATTAACATGGTTCCTATAACAGTGGGTGTACTGTTTTATATTTGTACAGGGGCGCTCCTGATACACTTTGCTTACTCAGGGGTTCTTCCAACGTATTTTTTTGTATGTATTCATTATTTGATATTATATTTGTAATGGAAAATAAAAATTGAATTGAATTGAATTGATTATGAAGCTAGATGTGTCAGACTCCTTGACTTTAATCCATACCACGTTAATACCTCTATACCATACCTAACACTTTATTATCCAAGCTATCATATCATTATCCAACTACGACAACAAAAATTGCATAGAGTATTGCAATCCTTAATCAGTGCTATGCCATAAACAGATAACAGATTTTTCAGCGAAGGATCTTAACCCTAATTAAAAAGGGTAAAGTGCAAATTAAAAAAAAAAGGAAACAAGAAATTGAAAAGTTAGAGGATCAACAGAAGCTAGAATGGGACTTATCATGATCTATAATTGTATATGATAAAACTCTTTCATTTGGAAGAATGAATGTACTTTATCTGGTCCTTGTCCCCCCGTCGTCTTCGCTTTTTTTCCACTTCGGTGGTCTAGATCTGCTAAAAAGGAGTTTTCATTTAATCTCCTTTTCTACAAAAGAACGCAGCATAGGGTACATGGGATTTAAACCCCGGTCTCACGTTTCCGATAACGATGAATCAAACTTTACTTGGATCGAAAGATGGGCCTTATATCTTTTAGTGAAATTGATCGGATGGCTACGCAAAAGTATTTCAAGCTGCCTGAAAAATTTGAAATGTTCAGCACAAAATACATTGTTTCTTGCGCAACTTAGTGTACTTCGTTTTCTGAGTACGCTTTAGAAAACAAAAAAATAGAAATGAAGAAATCGAGAAAAAAATGAAAGTTTCCCCATAAATGGTGGTAAAATATTTAAGTAGCAAAAGATCGCAAGGTAGTTGTTTTTATTAGTTGCCTAATTAGTTACTCATACGTTGAAAAGATATTCCGTTTTTGCCTAAAAATGTTTAAATAGTATCTTTCATTAGTAACAAAGTAGTGGGTATAGTTGATAATAAAGTCGCGGAGTGGGACTGGACTTTTACGGCATCAGTGGGATAAGTAAAACGCCACTTCTTTTTATTATAATAATGGAATGCACACGAGGAAGCTGGGATCAATGCAGGCGGTAAAGTGACAATACAGTAGCTGCATCAAAATCGATTTTATGATGTGACAATCTAAAATGTTGAAGGGATGGTATTATTAATTTGTTTGCATTGTTATAACCCGATCTGACTGATAGGGTTGTATCTATCAAGGATTATCTTAAAGAAAGTATTCCAAAATACGTAAAAAGATATCGAGGCTCAAATTCGTCTCTACAAGGTGCTGTTTTCAGAAAGTCTTCCTAGCACCAAAATGAACATCGGGGCACCAAAAGGTCTGTTTAGGAAAGATAAGAAAAGGACCCCGATAGTCTAGTGTATAAACCTCTTCACTCAGGGTGACTGCCCTACGGTGGAGGTACACGCTCGGGAGAAATCTTCCCTTTTATTGGGTTGGGTCCGAAAAGCGTCCCTGAAATGCACGGCAGTTGTTATGTTTTCTCATTCATCCTGCCTTGTCCAAACGGCTCTGGGTGATGCTTTCGAGGTGTCAACTAGAATGGAAGTTTCGTCTTTAAGGAACATTGGTATACACGCCCGAGGCCAGTGATCCTTTCCACCCCCTCTCTCCCTCACTTTCTAGCTTCTTAGCGCGCTCTTTGACGGAAGCTCATTGAGAGGAGAAACACTAAAGAAACGATGTCAGTGTGCACCGCCAGTGGAGAACATTTGTACGATTTCGAAATAAAAAGTCATTCGCGAGTTGTAAACACGCCTATTTATATGCGCTCTGGTAGACGAGCGATGCGCCTGACGACTCGTTTGTCCTCATACTATTGTTGGTATGGTCACGAGCGCCGGAGAAAGCGCTCTTGAAAGGATTCTGCTTTCGTCGTTTTTGTGTCCAAACCGGGCCGCCACTAATGACCGAGCTGCAATGAGGGTCGTCAAAAGATGCTGTAATAGATTGCCCACTTTCGCTCAAATTGCCATGATTAATGTTTTCTAAGGGAGAGACAGGGAGAGAGGGAGAGAGAGGGAGAATGAGTTAGTAAAACTCCGCATCTCAATCAAGAGCTAAAGAAGAGGGAGAAAGTTACAAGGAAAAGGGGCAAAGAGATGGAAAGACGGAAACAGGCTGAAATGGGGGAATAGACAACTAGAGAGAAAATTTAACTGGCTTGAAAGAAGGTTAGAAGAAAAGAGGAGAAAGAGAAAGGGAGAGGAGGAGAGAAAGATATTCGGATGTGGACTGTTTATCGCATAACAATTATCTTTATGACATCCATTATAGGAGAGGCTTAAGAGATGACCGTGAAATGTGGAGCAGATGATAATGCTTTCGTGAAATAGGAGCTCATGATTTGTATTCATGATCATTAAATATTCACGCAGACTAAAGAAATGAGTCGAGTTTTTGTGTCGGAAGTTAATAGAGTAGAAGATATATTTCCTATGCTTTTTTTCCCTTCTCCTTCCTCTCGTTAACACAATTGTCCTGAAGGAAAACTGGTAGAAAATGAGGAGGTCGCAGATTTTCAGCTTTCACTTTCTCTTTCGTTGTTAGGGATCACTTGGACTGGTAACATTAATTACATCGTGATGCTAAATTAAGATTTGTTATGGGACAGCGATTGTTAAGGGGTTTTATTCAAATGCCACAGGGTAATGGTAAATTACGATTCGTAACGTAACAACCTAATTATGTTACGTTCGTTTAGTGCAGAGTCACCAATTGGGGCGGTATTAGTCTCAAATATTGTCCCTTTTTTTCCCTGTAGGGTGATCCTCGGAATAATCATGTTCTCCTCTCAAATTATGGTTTTTCTCCATTGTCTCTTTGTATTATTTCTGGCTTCAAACATTTTGACCATATACTATGCAATCAATCGGATCCGTTAATTTATTCTTCAATAATTTTGCTGTTCTTACCTCAATACAGTGAAGTAAAATTAATAGCCCATTCATTCATCTAGTTATTTACTGTTCAATTATCTCCCTCGTCACAATGCTCGCACCCTACTTTGCTCAAACCAAAGTATATTCAAAAGCAATTTTTAAATTGTCATTCATCGTGACAAGATATATTTTACAAGTAATAATCTTACGGACCCTTTGCATTTATATGGTCATGATGTATGGCACTATGTACCAAATCTTTCTGAATTTTATTTTAAGATTACACGTGAAGCCACTGCCTGCTTCTTCTTATATATATATATATATATATATATATATATATATATATATATATATATAATTCAATTATATTGCTGCAAAGTATCATTGCCATTATAATATAATTTTCATTTGAACTGAATCGGATATATCATACATAAATTAAATATATGAAATTAAATTATTATCACGTACTGGCTAACGTTAAAAAGGTAATTTTTACTAAACGCATTTCTCAAAAGTACTTTACCTTTCCATAGGCTTTAAGAAATGTTAAAAGGTGCTTTCTATATACGAAATTCGATTTGATATAATTATATTAGTTGATTCTTGATTGATTCTTATCAGTGTAAAAAAAGACAAATTCTTTAGATTTGTAAAAATTTATATTTTTCTGTATTCAATTTGTTGACGCATTGCCCACAAAAAGTGGTACGAAAAACAAAGTAAGAAGGACAACTGAGGGTGAAACTTTTCTCTTGAATGAAAAAAAGGAATATATTTTTGCAATTGGTCAGTTGTATTTTTTATCCCATCAAACGGCATATAAATATCAAAGTATTGTCACATCATCAATTTCATCATCATCAACAATTTAAAAAAAAATAATAGTTAGTTTGGTCGAATCGATTTATTTCGTTTCACTGATCATGTAAAATGATGAAAACGAATAAGTTTAGATGAACAAGGCAATGTTAAAATGTTGCACAAAGCCTGGCATTATGGCTTGTATGCCCTTCATATCAGAAAAAGATTGTAACTTGATTTCAAAATTATGAAGAAAAAAAAAAGTTATGGATTTCGGGCAAAAGAATACAAATGAATCTACAATGTGAAATTGATTTTTTTTTTTTTTTTGGAATACAAGTTTATAAATACACAGAAAACGTTCAAATAAATACTACTGAAAAAGCTAAGAAAAATTAATTTGTAGATTAAACAAGCACTCGATTTGGCCGCTTTAGCTTTTCATACTTGTATACATTACCTAACATAATCGATTTGAAATAATGCTTAATGAAAATTGTGTGATCCCACCTTGACAGTAATTTTTTAAATACTGTAATGAAATTGCATTTTTTAATTACATTTTAATTTTAATTTTAAAGGAAAAATTTATACTCACCATGGCCTGTTCTTCTGACAGGTCATCTTGCGATGGCAATGATTGCGACTGCTTCCGGTGTGACGCCGCCGACGACGACCTCGAGGGGATGACTCCGGGTTCCACAACGTGAGCGACGATGAGCAGGATGAACGAGATCAACACACTCGTCACAAACTCGGTAGAACCAATGATACGCATGTTCGATTCTCTGCAGGCTTTCATTCAAGTCCAAAGGTGGATCCTTAATAGATCTGGTGAAGTTCGAAGAACTGCTCACGGCGGTGGTATCCAGAAAAAAGTTTTCCAGGTTATCTAAACGGAGAGTTGTCTCATAATGTACTCGGAACTGAGTTCTCTGTTTTCTTCGGGATGCTTTTTGTTTCAAACGGATGCGTGAAGAAAATAGGGTCCAGTTTCTTCTTGAGGCGATGAGTGGACCAAAGAATAGACCCGACTTGTGATCCAGAGTCGGTTATGATAGAGAGATTGTTGGTCCTGCTGTTAAGAGGGTGATGAAGCCTGACTCAGCGGTATAATGGAGCCTTGCCGACCTCGGTATGAAAGGTAATCCTGTTGGGAGAGTACACAGGCACGTTGGTTAATGGTTTCCCAAATCGTACTATAGCCACCCAGCCCCTAAACTTGAGGGCATTTTAACCCCAAACATTGACAAACATTCCCGTATCCATGTTTAGAAGTGGACAAAAAGGAAGAGAAAGACTTTCAGCCAATGGCATGCCCTTATGCTAACTTCCACATAACAAATAAAAAGTTATGTGCCAATGATTATTCTGGATTTACCCAAAATATCCAAGGGACGGTTATCTGTAGAAAAATGACATTATCAAAAAAGGTTCCTCATCTTTCGATAGCATTTACAAAAAGCAAACACTTATACTATTTATTTATTTATTCAATTCTGATATTTAGAAAGGGTGAGAGGAGCACAGAGTTTAGTGTACAAAATAACCACCACTTTCGGCATCCATGAGATGCATTGGAACACGCGAATTTGGCGCCACGTCCTCACAGTGACGATATAATACTCTTACATGTAAGTGTTCCAATAACATTGCAAGTCAACCGGAATGTTGGTTAACAACGCCAATAATTAATTAACTGCATTATTCTTGATATTCAGCCAAATTCTGGATCTTAAACCCAACTGTGTTGGGTGGCCAGCAGATCCTGAAATACTGCCCAATATAGTTTCAGATAAAAGAGTTTATCATCGTAAATTTATTTGCGCGGGAAATAAAAGATGTGGGATTTAGGGCTTGGGAAAGTTTTACAAAAGTTTGAATAAAACGTTTTGGGTTAGTGTGATGGTCACCTTAGAGACAGCATGAACTCCGGTCTATAAACACTCCATCAATTCTGTAACGGAAAGGATTCCCTTTGAATAAAATAACAGTGATAAGCCTTCCGTTGTGTCTATCCCGATCACTCAACCAAAATGTATAATAACCACATACAATGATGCATTTTGATTGGCACAACTGGTACCATTAAAAAAAAAAGTATATCATTAAAAAAAAGATGAGCGAAAAAGAGGGAACGATGTGCCATGAAAGTGTTGTGGAAGAGGAGAGAAAGAGACGGGGAAATACTGTGCAATTATGTGTGCGTTTTTGTAACCTCGGCTCTGCGTGTGCGTGTGTGTGTGTGTGTGTGTGTGTGTGAGAGAGAGAGACAGACTGAAAGATAATGTAAAAGGTCGTGAGGAAACGTATCCGTTATTGCATGTATGTGCCTGTGCGTGTGAGGATGTGTGTGTGTGCGTGTGCGTGTGGATGCGTGTGTGCGCGTGAGACAAGAAAAACTAAGTTGCATGTGTTTATTCAAGGGTGTGCGTTCGTGAGAGAAAGAAGTATAAGAAGTGAAAGTAAAAGAAGATGGAAGAAGACGAAAGAAGAACGAGAAGAAAAAGTAGTAGTATTAGTATTAGTAGTAGTCACGGTAGTAATAATATCCTGAGAGACCACATTAAAAAATGAGCTCAACGATATGAGAGTGGGCGAACTGAAAAGCGAAGGAGAGCTTTTAAGTACATAATTAATAACTAGATAAATACTGGGGAGAGATGGAGATGAAAAGACAGATACTAGAAATGTTTATAAAGCTTAAAATAAGGATATAAATCTTGCCTAAGCCCTACTCGAGTGAAGAATAGGTAAAAGCGAAAGTTTCCCCAACCCCCGTGATCTCCTGAAAGAAAGTTGTATTACGCTGGGGGAAATTTAGCTAAGCGGCAAGACGATCCAACAAGTGATATTTCCGTGTGAAGTATGATAAGTCAAAAAGTAATCACTGGCTAAAGAGGTACATTTTAGGGCGTTAGGTTTTGCCTCAAACATTCTTAACTAAACAACCCGGTAGAGCCGTCTCCACTCAATTGTTACGCTGTTGACTCTGCTTTATGTTCTTTTTTAGTACAATTTGAGGTAAACAAAAAGAAAGGGTATTGCGAAAAGGTTTTGAGTTTGCCGAAAAGGAAACTTTGTAGTAGCAGTTGGGGCATTGCTTGTATAACATATTCATTCTAGCTTACTCTCCCTCCCCCTAGCTCTCTCAAACACAAACGCACACACCGGCGAATAAGCGCGCACACATTTTTTTTTCTCGTTTTTTTTCACTCCCCGCCCCCCCCCCTGCCCCCCCCCCCCTCTTTCTACAAACGAAAATGTGACTGACTAAAGAGTATATCGGGCACCTTTGCTCCATTTCTATTTGAACACTTCTAAACCGATAATTAAAGTTCAACGATAAGTTTTAGCGACGTATCCCACTTTAATATACAGCAAAATCTGCATTCACCATAGTAAAGCAATAAATTATGTGTATCTCGTTCTAACCTTTAAATACCAGTCCACATGCAACGTCTACATCAAAATGTTACATTGAATTATATGCCACTATTTTATTGGAATGCATGAGAACAACATTTTGAATAATGCCATTAATTGAAATACCCATCCACGGATTAAAATGCTTTGGCATTTTTCACCTGATCCCAGAAGCCTTTCTCCGAGATGGTTCTAAAAGCAAATCGATATCGAGAGAAGCTAGGAAGAATTCCTGTCCATTTAAGTTTGCTGAAATGTGTTTCTTTTATTTTACTTCGATTGTTTGGTCCAATATGCAGCATCACCCTACGCGTGAGTGACTCCAGAATATCGACACCAATGAAGAACAAAATCCGCCATTTTTATTCGGCTCTTTCTTCATACGAGTTTGCTCCCTCAGTTAAAAAACTCGGAGACGCCAAAATCGATTGGGGTGTCAGTGGCTGGAGGTGACAGTTCGAGTGGTCTTTGAAGGAGTTATAGGGGATTAATCAGCTTTCAAGTTATTCAATACGCCCCATACCAGCCTCTCAAAGGCCTTTATTTTCATTTGCTTGGTATATAAAATCACAATAAGTTTGAGATATTTTCTTAAGAATAACCGGATGCGAGATCTTCAGTCTAGGTGTGATATAAAGACCATCTCCATAGCTCTGTAAGAGCACCGGTGATTCGCAATTCGTTTCAATTTGTCTTTTTACCCCCTCCTGTTTAAGCATTTTCTGTATCTTTTCAAAATGTCTCCGAGATCTGACATTTCAATTGATCATGATAAATTCTTCATGGAGTGTTTGTTTGGCCTCCATGAGAACCACTGACAAGTGCTGGGAAGTACTGGTCACTCCTGATGACCACTGTGTAGTCAATAAAACATTTGATGAAAGCCGACTATAGGGGCCTTCAGAATTTAAATCCTTTTTATGTCAAACAGCAAGATCACGCGACTAAATGTTTTTATCGGACCGACTTCATTTTCATGTCTCTAATTCTAGCCTTTGTAACAAAGAATGGCGCCTCATTAGACCCGAACCGATGTGTAGTTGTTTGGGTTCGTTTTTCGTAGAAGAAGAAAAGTTCTCACGTTCAAAATGTATCATTTTCAAAGTAGGAAGACAAGCTTTTAAGAGATTCGTTTCAATTTCCACATTTGAACTATACACTTTTAAGTGATTTAACTCTAATCCCCATTTTATTCAACTATTCACATAACCGAAATGAATAATGATATATTTTGGCGCTTACAGATCAAACCGTAATCGGGGTAATGATGCTTTCTTATGACGTTGTGTTTAGTTCTCCATCAATAGGGATTACATATCTGAGATTAGGCACTCGAAAAAGCGTAAAAGCTTATTAAAAAGTATTACTCTTTCTACTTTGCGTTATACTTTGAACACATTTGAACAAACCGCATATCAACAGAATAAGGAATACTCTTCTTAAGATAGATTATCGTGTGTGCTATTTCTTTTGTACCAAAACGTATTTGTTATGGAGGTGGTAATTGTTCCCATTCGGCTTCTATGATACACTAATTTTGAATAAAGCGTCTAGGTATAACAGGGGGAGTCACAATGATATCTAGATTGGGGAGAAAGTAGGGGGATGAAGAGAGAAAAGTCGGTTCAAATGTATATCCCTCTTATCTTCCTGACCAATGTTCGGGCAGGTCTCTGACCTATAAATCCGAAGTTGGTTAGTACAGGACTCGAGATTTGAAAAGGAGGGGAACTAAGATGTCACTTGAATTGGGGCTCACCAACAACACAGGGTACTTTTTATAAGTACTCAGTGTCTGCTTTATGGGAGCCGGTATAATGCGACAGAAATGCTTTGAATAAAGTTAAGAAGTTAAGAGGAAATAATTTTGAGGTGTTACTTTTATAATATGGGATATCTTGACCTAGAACATTGTATTTCATGAGAAGTAAATGTTATGGTGAGGAAACAAATCATTTTGTGATACATATTGATTCATGGATACATCGGTTTAATTCTTTCTCAAAATTATATATACAACAATTGACATTTTTTCCTTTATTAATCACTTCAAACAGAGTGATATTCCTGTGCATATCCTAGCCAATAATCTGTCATGAAGTAATGTGGACGGTGTATGAAAGTAATACAGCGTTACTTTGAAAACAAAAGGAAAAACTTGTGCGAGGAAATTTGCAGAAGCAAAACTACAATCCACGGATGATTATATAAACTTAAAATTCTTGTAAATAGTCTACTAGTTTCCTGTTACGAAAGAAAATGATTGAATTCGATGTAGTGATAATATTGTCTTTAGACGTGTGTCACACCAAAATTCAAAATTGGCAGGTATTTGCCAATTAACAAGCTTTTGACAAATCAATAAGACCAGGACGAGAAAAAAGGCCTACACCTCTTTTTACTAAGATACATTAAAAAGAACGAGAAAACGTTGAAACCGAAAGTGGTTGACAAATGGAAAAGTGGAAAATGATCATTCATTTGTGTAGACCATTAATGTTGTGGAGATTTGATGACAGATTTTGTCAAAATTATTCGATAAGACGTCAACCACATAATTCGTCGCTGTTTTCACGAAGTGACGGTAGTGAAAAAAATTTGCATTCACTTTGCGTTACGATTATTCTCACTACCGTCACTTCGTGAAAACAAGGACGAATTATCTCGAACGTAGTGCTATTTGGTCGACACAAGATTAGAAAAAAGGAGTTTGATTGAACACAATATTACGATGAAAATATATATGAACACTGTCTAGTTAACATTAGGTACTTGGTCGTACACAAGGATGCAAAAGAAATCAAATCATACTTGGTAATATCAAAACAGTTTGAGTTGACTCAATCCCACACAAAACTGCAATTTGGCGAAAGACACGCTGCCAAGTTGACACATTACATTGCAAGACAACCAATCAGATTAATAATGTAACTGAGAATCTCTTAATTAGTGTTCAGACCAAAATATTTCAAAATATACTTCATTACATTAAATAATTTTTACATGAAACATGATTTAAATGTCTTCCTGTCCTGTGAAGGTAAAGTAAAAATGTCAAAATTCACAAATTTCTTTGGCCTAAATACATTTACAGGAACATAATCGCGTGTGAAATTTAGTCCTGCAGACCGGTCCCTTTAAAAACAAACCCCTTTTTATTGATTGTCTTTGGGAGAGGACAGATTAGAATTGGAACTGGCCAGTAACATGACAATCAAAGGACACGGTATTAAGGCCTTACCAGCAGTCATGCATTCCAACATCTAGACCCAGCATATTGTTCTCTTATGGACAAGCAGGCCGCGATCGATTGATTTGCGAAGAAGCACCTATCTACCCTTTTCAACTTAAGCAAATAGTCTCAGGTGTTCAGCTAATATTGAGCAATATTTATATAACATAACATTCTGTTATCACATTCTACCCACCAAAACAACATTATTAAGCTCATAAGCAACTCGATTCGTGATTTCAAAGCTGCCGACATGATTTTCGGCATTTTTGCATAGGGTAATTACTTCACGAAGTGCTTCAAGACAAAACGGTGTTTCGTTACATAATCTAACAACTTTCAGAAGTTCGCCTGCCCTTTTTTTGACCAAACAATTTGAGGCTAAAAATGAGAACAAACAAAAAGTGATGCGGGGCTGTACCCTCTCCGAGTTGGATTGGTATCGGAATGTTCTTTGCACATAATCGACTTCAACGATTGACCCCTTTACAAATTTGGAAGTCAATATAACAGTGCCTGGTCTACACAGCATCGGTCGTACTAATCCTTACAGAGTTCTCTCCGTCTTTAAATACATATCAACTTTGATAGAGTTTATCAATTGAAAATCAACTATAAAATAATGTTCACCGTCTTGATAGAATTAATGAAAAGCATCTTTAACTATATATGATTTACAAGAACGGGTTAACCCTATCTTAACTGGGGGAGGACAATTTGACCCACTGTAGTGATTTAGCGTCTACTCCGGAATCGCGGCAGATATAAAGTTTTCCTTTCATGACTTTTTTTCTTTCGAGTTTTACGCATTTAAATTTTTTTTTTTAAATTGAAAATCGGACGTACAGTTACAAAGTCACGTGATCTTTTGTCTTCGCATGTCAGCCCGAAAATCGCACATTTTTTTAAGGAATAAAGATGCTATTCACAATTTTCTGGCCAGTAATTGAATGTTCTACAAAGATTAACTAAATCAAGCAATAAGCATTAAAAGAATACCAGCGCTTTCGACAGTAGACGCTCTTAAGGCCCGGTCACACAGAGGGGACGCATGGGAAACGCACGGCCAGCGCATTGGAAATTTGCAATTTTGACCATTGCGTTGTCGTGCGCCCAACTTTTGTCGAAGCTACAGCTAGCTGACACCAAATGCATATCGTGTTGCTAGCGCGCTGGACGCATACAGGGCGCATACAGGGCGCACACAGGGCGCACACAGGGCGCACACAGAACGCACATGATAACAACTTCCACGAATGCACAGCGTGTTGCTAGCGCGCTGGACGCATACAGGGCGCACACAGGGCGCACACAGGGCGCACACAGGGCGCACACAGAACGCACATGATAACAACTTCCACGAATGCACAGCGTGTTGCTAGCGCGCTGGACGAATGGTCCACGCATGCACCGCGTTCTACGACGCACGGCCAGCGCATTGGAAATCGACTTATGACTTTTGTCATAATTTTGGAAAAGCTAGCGAGCTGACACAAAATGCACAGCGTGTAGCTAGCGCGCTGTGCGTATACAGGGCGTGTGCTCCGCGTATGCCTGGCGCTGGTCTAGCGCGCTCCACGCATGTCTGGCGTGCCTTTGGCGTATACATTCATGCGTCGAGCTCGGCGCACGTTTTTGAGCATGCTCAAAAAAAACCGACGCACACAGCGAATGCAAAGCGCTGGCCCAGCGTTGGTCCAGCGCGCTCGACGAACGAGTAACGAATGATGACGCACGCCTAGCGAACGACAACGCACTGGCCCAAATTGCAAATTTCCAACGCGCTGGCCGTGCGTTCCCCATGCGTCCCCTCTGTGTGACCGGGCCTTTAACGAATGATTTACTGGGAGGAGCAAGACCTTGTTATCAATCTCTTGAAAGCTTCATTAAGGGATGAATTAACCTTGTAATGTAAAGGGTGAGAGTAAAGTAAACGCGACTTGTTTACAAGTCAATATTTGATATTTGACTACATCTCTAGCCTGAGATCTGGTCGTGCTTTGCGTACCAAGCAGAGATCTGGTCGTGCTTTGAGTACCAAGCAGAGACTATAATATAGCAATGTCGATTGAATAAAGATTCAAGACGGAGTTTAAGTGTGTCTCTATTTCTGGGCCCCCCACACTCCCCCTTCTCTTTCTCTCTATCTCTTTCTAGCTTAACTATCTCCAGTCTCAAGACTAGTCATGATTATTTGTCCTACAGCTAATATAACAGAAAAGTCGAAAGTCAGTATGTTATTTGCAAATTAAAGGAAAGAAATATGAGTTAGTACCTTCTGGAAAGTACTTGCATAAGTTCGGAATGGTAACATTATGAACTCCCGTATCGGTATACAAGATGATTGACGATTGTGTGTACTAGACCCTGTGTATTAATGTGTTGACCATAATTCTCTCTCTCTCTCTCTCTCTCTCTCTCCGTCTCTTTACCTATCTATTTATCAATTACCTTTCTCCACCCCTTGCCTTCTTTCTCTCTCTCTCTCTTCTCTCTCTCTTTCTCTCTCTCTCTCTCTCTATAAAAAGAAAAAACAATGCGTGCATTACTTTTGTTTAGCTCATTAAAAATGGGGTATACCATTACATTCGACTGCGTTTAAAACGTTTTAGTATATTTTGAAAAATTGATTTCAAGGCAATACATTCCATTTAAAGTTCCTCCATTAATCAATTAATTTAATAAATTATTATCCAAATAGAAGGTTCTGTAGGCCCCCTATACAGCTCTTTTATACGAAATCGGGGTTACCTTTTAGCCATCAACTGTTCTAGAATCTCCCATTCCATGACGGCATTATCCTTTAAGGCAATAACCCGACTATTTCAGGGTATTAGTATGTAAATGCAAACACTTTCTATGTGTGAATAAAGTCTACTAGGCCCTCCCTCACTTACGCGCTATTTACGAATACTATTATTAGGCTGCCGAACTGAAGAAGAAAATTCTTCGTTGACCTCTAAAAATAACCATGACTGGTCATTTCGGGGGCAATTCCACAGTAACTGTTGTACGATGGTATATAGGAGAACACTATAGTTTTACATGACTTGACTGATTACTGTTAAAGGTACTATGTCCCATTTGCAGGCCCCAAAAATGAAAAGGTTAGATTCCAACGGCATTTGAAAGATAATACTAATTTAGAACTTCCTTAAAAAAGATGGGGCTTGAAAATGTCTTCAAGTGGGAAAATAATGACTATTAGTTGTCAAATCGACTTTAGGGCTATAGAGCCAATAAGTAATAGTCTTGATTTTCAGACCATTGTACCGAATGGGATACGTTTTATGCTGCGCAAAGATTCAATCAGTTTAATTTTGGCCATCACAAGAAGAGGGTTATTGATGTAGACAAATGCTCATGTACCCTTTACAGCTCATTTTATGTATGTTATTACCAAAGAAGAAAAAAAGCCAGTCAGTCACCCAATAGTGTCTGACAGTGAAGTCTAGCAAGTAAACGGGTTTCCTTGCATAATTAGAATATTAGGAAACTGCTAACGTTTAAATTTCACAGAAAGGACATACATGACATATTCATAATTCCTGCAAAGTTCTACATAATTTGAGGTTGGCTGCAAAAGGGACATAGTACCTTTAATAGGTTTGTATACTAGTTTATATAACATTGTATAGGGCCGAAGAAACAAAACGGAATCATGACGTTGATAAAGACGACGTACGATTAAATGAAAGCAATGATGCGTTGTTTTTTCTTGAAATAAAGGAATATTATTACTGTCATTATTGCGATATAATAACTATGAAAGCGTTCAGGTTTATTCAATGTAATATTGTCCTGTTGCGAACGCAAGCATTTTCACACGGTGCTATTTGCAGACATAAGACAAAATCCGGATGAGGGTCAAACGCACATATACAAACGTTTAATATAATGAGGGATAATTCGTTAGATTTCATCATTAAGATGTGTTTAGAAGAAAATAGCATCCATTCATAACATATCAACTCTGTTTTAAAAGTATTATATTGACCCTATACACGTTCTAAATGAATCTTTATTAGTATCCTTATTATTGTATTATTTACATATACTTACAGAGTAAACACAAGTATCAGAGACAAGCGCTTTGCACCACTCGCATAACATTTGTTAAGAATGACACAAGAAGCTAATAATTATTTCTAACAGTGTACCAATACCATGATACCATCTAAATGTTTTTTTCCAGCGGCGCGCTTGGCAACATAGAAAATATGAATGAGTTTAATGTTTTGCTTTCAGGGTTTAAACAAATCGATAATATGAAGTCATCTCGGCAAATACGTGTATAGTCAATGATACCGAGCCAGTTTACAATTCCGCTAACAAGCGAAACGCCGGGGTGATTTGCACTTTTTAAAGCCGCGCAGAAGCTAGCTAGTATAGCCTATACATCAAGCACCCGGGCTTGAAGGTGTATTGAAAACAACTACATAAGGCACATTGGCAACCCGAAATTCTTAGCTTACCTCCACTCTTAATGTAAATAGCTGCAAAGTTGATAAACTGAAGATAAAATTCCGTACATTGGGTTGGCGGAGTCTGGTACAACGCAGACGACAGCCTTCGAATTCGAACGGTATCGATAATGAACGACCAACATGCCTCGTTGCTCCGTACTAAGACCACTGCTGCGATGACAACAGACCTATACCCCTGGTTCTCGCCTTTTCTTCACTCAAAGATAATTGAAATGACGAAGCAGAAGAGGTTTTGATCCTGAGATGGTAACGATTGGACCCCTCAATGGCCCACGCTCCCCCATCCCCCTCGAGATCGATATCCCGATTTCAAAGGCAAATCGATTAATCCTAAGCAAGGAATTACTAATTGTTGTACACACACCCTCTCTTTGAACGAAAACTTATGGCGAGGGGAAACGGGCAAGCTCCTTATATCCAACACGGGAAAGCAATCCTGAAACACCTTCAAACTTAGACGACCAAATCATGTGCAAACAAGGTTAGAAAAGAAAGCAATTATCGGAACAAAAGGTGGCAAATCATTACCTACTCCTAGCCATTTATAGAAAGAAAAGCTGTAGTTGCTTGATTTGGTATTATGGCATATTTACGACTTCCAGACCAATATTAGTCTTTGCGGGTGGGATTGGGATGAAAACATGGTTAAGCTGAGCTTAAAGTAATTGAAATTCAATGAAGTAAACATCGATACCCATTGGTTCCCCAGGGATTCACGTATACTTGAATTCTACCAATGGCTGAGAATGGCAAGCATTGATCCGGTATCCTTCGCCTTCTCCTTTTATGTCAGAAATCAAAGAATACCATCTTCTTCTTCTTCCCTTTCAGATATTATGACTCCGATACCCTGTCATACTTTGTATCTACTCTAACCACGCGTAATAATACGATTCGTATATCCTTTCAATATTCTGAGAGACCCTCACTATAAAAAAAACCAACAATTTAATGTTATCTCACTGAGCTGAGTGAAACGTGACATTAATTTCAAAATAGTGTATATCAATTTGTATATTGCTGGATCTAACACTGAAAAGGGTGCATCCAAAATTTAAAAGTGAAGAAGCTACCATTTTGAAAACGCCGTCAATCCTCGGGCCTTTGCATGGGGAGCAGACATGAATTAATATTTCCCACCAAAAAGAGTAGTCTTTCATCACGTTATGTCGGTCGATACTCTATTTTATAGTAGTTTAGGTTTTATAGTTCGAATGATCATTTCTTTGTGAATAATTAGTAACGATTAAAATGCAATATTCGGACTATCAACAAAGCTTCTGATGAAAAGTTAAAGTATAGAATCAAATAAAAAGAATAATCAATTTATGGACATCACGATAGTCGAACTTTGCAAACAAAATCAATACATTTTGTTAAAGTTTTGTATAATATGGTTTGTCCTACATGTTTATATTTTATTTAAAAGGAAATATACACACCGTTTTTAGTATTCATTTTCAGAGATTGACATAAAACACATAGGCCTAGCATTCAGATTGGCCGGCTTTCTTTATTTTTTGTTGATTGCAGTTCTTGAATGTTGCTTATCTGCTTATATCTTCACATTTTGGTGAACATGGGAGCAACTTTCCTTTCATTATTTTATCGTAAACCAGGAATCTCGGAGATGCTTTCGCGATTAATGGGGAAAGTACCTGGAATTATAAACCCACTTGAACAATATGTATTTGTATGATAAGGTAGATCGTTCACATTTCCAGGTCCTGTGGTGATGTAGATGGAATGACTGACACCTGCCAATCATCTTGCGGCAAGCCGCTGTAGTTACAAGGGATTTACGGGCGGTCATGTATCTCGAGTAACGACCCAAGGAGGCGGAGCAATCACGATTACGAAGAGATGTATGTTTAAAGGCCAAGTACAGTGTTGTGTGTGACATTAATTAGGAAATCAAACATGATTATGGCTATTCTTGTTATGGGTGGTTTTCTATAGCTTTGCAAAATCGTACTGCTGTAGAGGTATAGCGTATTCGGCCTTGATCAACTAATTTGAAGAGCAAAGAAATGTGACAAATTTATTCTTGAGGCTTTCAAACGGTCTATATTAAAGGCTTTTATCGGCCTTATCTCAGTAGAGCAATTGCACGCAATAAAGTATCAGGCAAAGGGCGGAGCTAGCTTGCCCCTCCCCCTTCTCCGTTGGCAATATCATTAAAAAATGACTTCTAGAGCTCGGCTTCATTAGAGTCAGAATAATGGCCTTCGGTATGCCCTTAGATTGCAAGAAATTGGCTTAATGCTTCCCCTTTTAATGCGAGAGGGGACCCCGGTACTCATTGGCCTGCTTTTGCCTCTTCCTCCTTGTTTATCACTTTCTGTTTCTGTTGTATGGCCCTCTCTGGTTCGAGATTGCTAATCCGGAATGGATTAAAAAGAGCAAAGAAAAACGAAAAGGGATCTAGATGGCTAACAGGTCATATTAATTATTTTTCATCGTTACTTTAATTATATAAGTCTTCTCTTTTGTAGGAGAAAAAATTGACAGTCGTCAAGGATTGGGGGCGCAACGCAATTCATCATCAAAATCAAAGAGATCTGACCAAAGGGATTTTACATGCTTGCAAATTCTGACATGGGCTTTGAGAGACGATCACTTTTAAGCGAAACAAATTACCTGCTTATCACTGATATCATTTGTGAAGAGATGAGATGGGATGTGGGAGTCAGCTAGAGGGAGGAGATACATCATGTTTGAATATTATTCTTAATCTCTAGCTCACGTGTGGCCCCTGTTTCATTCCAAGGAACCTTTGAGATAAATATTAGAGGTATGGTTTCCAAGAGATCGACGATGTGTATTATGTGAACCGCTGAAAGAAGAATCTTATTCATCGCTACCGCGCTGAAGATAAGATAGCCAATAAATATCGTTACGTCATAAGAGATTGAAGAAGAACCGGAGTAGTTTAGAGATGGAAGAAAGATGATTATAAACAATTCCAAACATATAACTTGTAATGGGATTATTAGAGAATCAACGAATTGATGATGTGTGCGTGTTACACAAAGCAAACATTCCTCAAAATCGCATGCAGCTGGAGGCCTAATACAGAAAGCCATAGATTGAATTTCAAATGATTTATCAGCCTTTTTGCTTTAAAAAGTGGTTTTTTGTGTAACAGGCACCCTTTAAAATATGTGCGCGTGTATGTGTGTTGGTAAAGGGGGATCAGCCCAATTCAACGTACTGACAAATTAAACAGAAATGGTAGGTTCTTTCATGATGTTGGCTAGCTATGCCAAATTTGCCGACTTGACCCCCCCCCCCCCCCCCCCCCCCCCACACACATCTCCTTTCGGCTAATGCCCGCAATGAAATCATCGCTAGACAATAACTCTATTGCTAAAGATAAATGATGATTAAGTCATCATGCTCATCAAAAATGTGAAACATTCAACAGACTGTGTCAATATGATCTTGCCTTTATAATTTGAAAGACTGAATCTAATCCGAACTGTTATTCCCCACGACATGATCAGGGATGTCTGCAAGGAATATACAACGGTTTAACTCACCAAAAATCACCACGGATATAGTGCCAACATCTCCATGAATAAACACGGGTAATTATGTATTCGAACAACGACAACGACTGCAACTTGTAAAAGGTCTCGAAGGAAAATCTCGTTCAAGAAGGAGCGACTAACAACACATTGAGGAACGAAATTCATGCATCACCTCCAGTTAGCGAGTTATCTTGTAACTGGTTGGGCGCTATATTATGTAAGCAATTTTATTACCGTTACTACTATGACAGTAGCAACTGATAAAAAGACTGAGAATCAACAGAAACTACGTCAGCCTTTTACGTTATATTCACAGAGCTCCATCCCCTTCTCTCTATAAAATAGAAAAAAAGAAAAAAGGAGCAAGGACCAATCTACCTCCAATTTGACCCGATTTCGAAGCAAGGTCCGTTCTTATCGGAGTCCTCGATCATAAACACGGGACGAAGGTGGGTTGTTTATTGTAAACAACGAGGAATGAGAAATGAACGCAGGTGAGACAAAATACCACACTTGCTTGAGTATGGCCATGTACCATTATAGTAAATCAACGAGATCAGGAAAACATTCCCCGAAAGGGTATTTAATGAGCTGCTCTGTTATTTTGGCATTAATATCTTGTTCATTAATAATATTAAGGTTTTTTTAATGACAAAATAGTACTATCATTAATAATTTGTCACAAGCGTTATTTTTGAGAAAAATGTTGTAAAATTTATGACATTACAAGGGTTAATTTTGGCCCCCCCCCTTCTCTCTCTATCTCTGTCTGTCTGTCTGTCGCTGTCTGTCTATCTGTCTCTCTGACTGTCTGTGTCCCTGTCACTCTATTTACGTACATACATCTTTATATATAAATTACATTTGTAATTATCAACATAATATAAGCTTCCAATGTTTGATATAGCTATAGGCTAACTTCGTTATGGAAGCAAAATGTTAAAAGTCGAAATCATTTTGTATCACTTTTGCCTGGGGGGCCTTTTTTCAAGATTGAAATAGCAACGCATCAAAAAAGATTAATAACCATGTGAATACAACTATTTTGGTGAATATTTTACTTTTCTGCACCTCTACTGAAGCATTTATGAGGCACGTTGAATAGAACTTAAGTCTACTAGCATAAAGCCAAAATATGAATCATTGTGTTAACGGATACAGAGAAATATCAGGCTAATCACTCGCTATAACTGTATTACATGCAAATTCAGAGATTTTTAAAGGTACATTAAATACAACTGCTGACATGCTCTTGGTTTCATCAACACTCCAAATAAACAACATATTTCACAGGGGATAGATGTGCAGTGATTCGGCCAACCAATTTAAGATTTATTTCTGACATAAACATTGATTTTATTTTAAGAATAACAATCACTATATCTATGTCATTTTTCGATATTTTCAAACGCCGCGCGACTTGGGAAAGTCAGTTCCAATATTCTGATGCCGTACTATTTTTATTTTATTTTCTTCTGCACATCGTCCATCTAAGGTCAGTAAATATAGACCACTACCTTTAATAGTTTCGTATCCCACGTAATTACGTTATTCTATAGGTTTCAATACATCAAATTGGGACGTTGACCCGTGGTTCCTCCATTTAAAAGACACCAATAAATTTTGCTTATTGTCCTCCCAATTTGAAAGCCATTGTTCTCATTTTTAATTTAGATTCCTCGGTACTGAGCAACATACAACACGTGGAAAAGGTTTACAGGAAGAAGAAAAGAAAGACCTTCATAAAATATCGGCGAATCCAAAGTAATATATCCAGCCTATACGAGTTTATGATTAGTATTCCACTGGGAAATACTGTGGAAAAGATTCACAAAGGTATAGACTACACTTCAATTAAATTGGAAATGTATCCCGCGGTAGGTAGGAAATCTTCCAAAATTGCATTCATTTCAGATGGACCGCGCAACACAAGAGTGTCGACGATAATAATACCAACATTACTTATCAACACAAAACAGTGATATTTGTAATTATGTTACTTCTTTTTGCAAAAAGATGCGGCATGAAAGGGAAAAAAGGATCTTTAAAAGTGAATACTTTCTGAATTTCTATGTTCACATTGAGGCTCCCAAGTCTAAACCCCAAGGATGAGTGAAAACGAAAAATATTTCTGATGTCTAAGTAAAACATCGACTGTGTTTTTAATATTTAATTAACATTTAAACACGAAGCAGCTAAATTAAGAATTCTGAAACAAAAAACTTACATAATTTTTAAAAAAATGAATAAGCTATGCTCATCTAGAAAACTAACCAAAATGTTATCCAACATCAACTTTTTAAAACATTAATCTAAGTCTATCATGTCTATAAACAAAAATAAAAAGTTATGAATCAGTCTTGGGATCATTGCCATTACTTCCTATACACCTCCTGAATTTTTGCCGGCTAAAGCAACGATGTAAGGTTTTCGTGAATAAAATGAATCACTTACGAGTTATTGATCAGAATATATAGGTTATTCTCGGCATGCCTTGCTTACCGTATCATAAAAGTCTTGTTGGAGCGGTCCGCTTGTAAAACTCCTCGCACAGCGGAAATTGTCATATAAAATGCATATAACGCAGGAAAAAAAAAGAATATCCCTTCACAAGCAAAGAAAATCTCCACTCAACCGAAAACAATGATTTCGTCGTTTTCCCTCGGTTTGAGCTTCGTCAGTGTAATAGAAAAAGCGAGAAGGGTCCTAGAAGTTTCTCAAATTAGTGATGTAGAGAAAAGCCAACGGAGTAGCCAGTGTGGTGTTTGATGAGCGCTGAATGGTCGCTTATTTCTTTCTGATCGCTTAGCAAGTAAGTCATCCGCTTAAATGAGATCCGGTTGATGTGTGAGGGAGAAACAGAGAGAGAGAGATCGAGAGTGGGGGAGAGAAGAGAAGGAAGAGCGAGAGGGAGAGCGAGAGAGATCAATAGAGAGGGGACATGCAGAGAGAGAGACGGTAGATCACAAAGATAATTGAGAGAGGGAGAGAGAAAGATACATTTGAAGATATGAAAAGAAAGTACGAGACACAGAGAGAGAGAGAGAGAGAGAGAGAGAGAGAGAGAGAGAGAGAGAGAGAGAGGGGGATAGAGAAATTTAGGTAGAGAATCAGAAGCCCAGGGGTAATAGTGAGTAGAGAGAAACATATATTATAGGGACAAGGAGACCGGGACGAGGATGAAGACAAAGAGAGAATGGGAAACATAAAAAAGAAAGTCGAAATAGAGAACCGGTGATATAATAGATAGAGTGAGGGATAAGGAGAGCAAGGAGAGAGAGAAAGAGATCGAGAGAGAGTAAAATATTGAACGAGTGACACAATAGTGATACAACAGCGCCCCCAAACAAGCTGTAATTCGTATGTCCAACCTAGTCGCATAACCCATACATAACACTACCTTAGCTGCTTAACCAAATTCTTACCATATTCAAAATATCACAAACTGAGAGTGCCATAGAACCGCTGCAACCAACCAATGCCGACTTTATCCAGGATCTCAAAATCCAGCGCAATTTTTATGAACCTTTTCCCCTCTCTATATTACCGGCTTTAACCAAAAGCCCGAGGAAATTAGTCTCTTTGAGCATCGTTTTCTGTTAAACCATTTAAACGTTTCCCCTTAATGAATAGGCACAATCCAAGTCGGAGAGTCAGAAGTATATATAAGCTCCTTTTCGCTAAAAAAAATCTCTTCTCACTTTCTACAAGGCGGTTTTGTTCACCCTCCGCTTTGGCTAAAGGCAGAGAGACGTTGTGTCAATATTTTCGGCTCTCCACGCAGGAGGTTGTACAAAAAGTGGGAAGGGGCACAAAGTGTGTTGATTGCCACTTGCAGTCTTGAACACGCCTAAAGGCAGATTATAGTATGAAAAAATCAAGCTCATAGTTTTGAAGAAGAAAAAAAAACCAAGTATGATCTAGAAAAATGGAAGATAGGCCTAGTCCTTGGATATAAATCGACAAAATCGAGTCGGAAAATCGGTGAATGCAAATGGATGAATATTTATGAGTACAATCATGTTTAATGTTATGCTTCCCGGGAGATATTTCAATTGTTTAAAGCACATTTTTGGCTTACACCCAGTAAATAAAGATCGCGTCCTCGATCTGTCATTGAAAACAAGTCAGAAAGAAAAAGAAAAATATCAAAAACCCCTTTTCAATTACAGATCGACCACGCAATCTTTATTTGCAGGGTGTAAGCCAAAAATATGTTTGAAACGATCATGTTTATGTAAGAAATGTTATCCTTTTTTTTTTTTAGGAATAGGCATACATTTTTAAAGATATACCGCAAATAACAAAAAAGTTTTACGTTACAAAAGATGTGTATTACAAACGAATCATCAAAATCGAACGGTATGTTGCTTTCAAATTTGTAACAGTAATTTATTATACATTATAATCAATGATATAGAAACCAAATAAGTGCAAGAGTCACCCATAGGGAACACGGCAATCTTCTTCATCTGTTGGGTGTACAGCAATTGACCAAAAGACGTCTCCTTGAATTCCGACCAAAGGATGAGTGAAAAATGACAGGGAACACACAAACGAAGGAAAACCAATTAAAATCTTCGAAATGCATCAAAATTATTTTCAGAGCTCATCTTGAGCACAACTCTACTTTCGAAACATTAAGACATTACTTTGAGGTAAATGATGCTTTTATTTTGAAAGACACTTTCGCAGCATGTAGCTTAAATGTGTGTCTATCTTACTATTTGTGAACAAACTTTTAAACAAATTGCTTTCGGGTACAAACCTAAACTGCACACAAACCTTAGTGTTTATCAACAAATTGATTGCTTGAAGAAGAGAAAAGAGATGGACATTTTCTTTGGCCGCCATTTAAGAGACGGTGAGGAAAATGACACCCATGTCGTGATGCTTTGGGCGGGAGTCATCAAGATTGTGTAGTTCGATGGTTCACAATAGGTCATGGGATGTTTGAAAAGGTTCCCTACTGCCCCAAGCATCTAATGGAGCATCGAAAAGTCACACTGAGTCGATTATTTGATCGGAGCTAGATGATCTTGAATATCAGTCACACCACCAAACAGACTCAGTACCGACTCAAAACCGACAACATTTTGCCACTGGGGATTTGGGGGGGGGGGGGTGGTGGATGAAACTTTTTCTTCAGTTTGTGATGTTTTTAGTTGGTTGGTGTCGGTCTCGTTGTTGTGACCGGTGTAATACAAGCATCTGCGGGCAAAATAACGGCGTCATTAACCTTAAGAACATGGTTGGCGGATTCGGGGAGGAAATTATCTGGTAATGCATGAATTCTTTGTTTGCGGATTAATTTGTATTCATGTATCATTATTTAAAGACTATATGTGTTTGAATTGCACTGCCAGACAATGGCCCTGGCATTATTTGTAAAATGCCACATCTCGGTAAAAAGAGAAGAAGAAAAAACATCTAAAGAGAATGATTCAAAATCCTCAACAGAGACCAATTTTTATATTTCATCTCTTCTTACCCGATGAATTTGGAAGACACAAAATAAGATGAATAATTATTGTAACCTAAGTACTTTGATTTGAAGAGAAATCAAATCAATTTTGTCGTGAACTGAAAAGTCGAAAACATTTCTATTAAAAATTTGACACGTTTTCATTCACACTGTCTTTGCATGGTGGTCAAAGATTTATCAAAAGAAACCAAACCAAAGACATTTGAAATAACCTTGGATATTTTCCTCTTACATGTTTCCAAACGGTTATTAATTAGAGATTGTCGGGATGGCTTGGCAAATTAATCAAACTCATGACACATGAAATTAGCTTGGTATATTGTGTAGCTCAGGAATAAGGTCGCGGAATTTGGAGAGCTACCGGCAAACGACCCAGATGTATTGCAATCCTCATATTTTGAATTAAGCTCCATCGGTCGGTAAACAACCAATTAATCCTCTCTCGCCGGCGGATTCGAATGCCACCATCCAAATCAAAGTTTTCAATTGATTTTGTCCGGCACAGCATGGGGAATAGGAACAGTAGAACCAGAGAGATTGCATCAGATCGACTCATTAATTAAACTCATGTAATCGTTAGCACTAGAAGAAGAATGTTCTATTTGATACATGGGTGGCGCCAAACTAGAAAGGTTTCACCAGGCACCGCTTTTAGTCACCGAGTAATCATAAGGACACACATTATACGCAACAATATCCAATCGCCTGGATCTTTCAGGATACATGATAAATTATCAAGTAATATATATTGAAAAAGGAAAAGAAATCGAGGTAAGCGTTTCCTGGAACCATTTCTTCAAATCGATTCAAAGTTGGTCTGTGAAATATCTATGTGAAGTTGTATTTGCGCATGTGCACATTTAAGGCATTTATAACAGAATGGCTTACTTTAAAATTTATCTAAACCTTTAAGGAAAACATCTTAAGGTCGTAATATGCAATATCAATACAATGAATTTGATCGTTTATAGTACAATGTCAACGCAAACATCTGGGATGATTTTGTTTTCTATTTAGTACTAGAAGCATTTTGTCAATATCTAGTTTCCTAGTGGTAAGAGTCAAAATAAATATTTGCAGGATTGTGAGGAAACTTTCAAATATATAGATGGTAATATACCTTTCAGAGTTGAAATGTCCTTTTGTAATAGTTCACCTCTCTTGCAATCAATTACAATAATGTTGGATCATAAATTTAGAACCCCACCACTTTTTATACCCTTTTTTTTTTATTCATAAGTGATGAGAAGGAATGGGTTTGGAGAGTTCTGCTTCATATGGGTCAATTCAAGAGTAATTTCCCTTCATAAAAAAGAAACAATCATTTAAAAGATGAGATATGAAAATTCCCAAACACGAACTGCAATGATCTCTTACTAAAGATAACATTCGTATTAAATGGAAGCCACCCTCACGCAACGCCCCGAGCATCGCAACGCTCAAACGCGGTACAGTGCGCCATTGACGTCATTCAATTTCGACGCATGCGCCTGGCTTCATCAAACGCTGTATTTCTTCTGGTTAATGGATTTCATCTTTCCATAGCCCTTAGAAGGTAGAGGGTAGCGATTATCATCTCTCGATTTAATAATTAATCTTTGGTTTCATCTGAGTCATTCGTCAGGTCATAAGTTCAGAGCATAAACTAAGAGGTTCTTTTAAAGTCAGAATTATAATTATCTATAATTCAATTTCAAGTTTTTGTATGAGAGATAAAAGCAACACCTCTGATGTGAAATGTAGATTAATGAAACCGTTTTGTAATATGACATATGAGAAAAGTTTTATTGTGATTTATTGTAATATATAGATTAAGTCAAATTACAAATTCAGTTTTGAAATATTCATAAGATCTACACGCTTCAAAAAGAATTGCATGCAAATTCAAAATCGGTATTGGTGTCTTTTAGTACAGAATTTTGGTAAAAGGTTTATGCACCAATGGAAGGTCGGTAAAAATACTTTAAGAAAAATTAGTTTGATTCTTCATATGTTTCCCTTTAAATATTGACCTGAGGCATCTGCTGAAAAGTGCATGGTCAGACTACTATAACCCGAAAGGAAGGGTGCATCTTGATACCTAGGGCCCATGGAAACAACGTGGTTCCTATGTTCGTCACTTGCGTCATTCATGGGTTAAAGGAATACAATTTTTGTCCAAACGATAAGCAGTTATCAGGTATTAATATTACATTATTAAAGGAATCAATCATCTTGGAGAGTTAGCGTATGGGTTTAAATTCGCATAAACCTGCTTTGAAATGTTGAGATGTAAAGAGAGGATCTGAATATTTTCCCGCACATTTTTGAAGATCACTTATCCTACTCAAATGGACACATTGTAGAGCTTATTGCCCTTGGTATTTGTTTCCATGGTTGTATGGAAAAGCATTTTTTACTGATTTGCTTTATCCCATGTAGACTCTTTATTGCGCCATAAAATAGCATCATTCCAAAGAGAAGGAGGATTGTCACAGTGTGGATACACTGTGATTATCTATGGGACCACAGTGTGTCAAATTGCACCACCCAATATAAAAGCAGTGTGAGCATAATGAAATCACAAACCCAAACTATGAAAGTCTTCCAAATCTTCTTTGTGGATACACTGTGGATTTCTCCTTGTGACCACAGTGTGTCACATTCTGTCACATCTTGTCACAATGTGTCAAAATATTGTGACACACTGTGATTTTACATAAAGTCTTTCAAATCTTCTTTGTGGATACACAGTGGGTTTCTCTTTGTGACCACAGCTGTGTCACATCCTGTCACACTGTGTCAAATACTGTGACACACTGTGTTTTTACATAGTCAACAATGAGAAAGTCTTCCAAATCCACTCTGCAGTCACGCTGTGTTCCGTACGGACTCGATTCTATATGTGACCTAAACGTGGCTCTTTATATAATCTATAAAAGCAGTATAAACACAGTTTTTAACATTTCAAACACTTCTTTCCTGTTATTGGACGGTGGTGTGTTCTCTCAGTCTGTGACTCTCTTTTTAACGAGCGTCACATATGGTGGTAACGACGAGGAAACAATTTGCTCACATTTAAAACAAAATAAATTTTCTGAACCCTTCATTACCACACTTGTTCTTACTTCTAAATCCTGTAACCACACTTTTCCACACTTTTCCATGCATTCTGATGAAGTGTGAACACAACATCATCACATCATGAGCATCATAGCAGTGTATCAAAATCACAAAGATTAAAGAACTAATGGTTTCAACTTTAATTTTCTACTTTTAGAAACAATGCTGTATACTTTTGAACAAGACTGTGTTTAGCATGCAGACTAGCACTAGCGGAGTTGATAGACGTGGGTAAATGTGTTTATCAACCTTGAACCTGGCGATTTTCAATCCCGTCCGGTACCGAGAAACTAGGATTTAGACCCAAGTATTTCAACGTCGGAGTGTGATTTAAGATGTTTTCAAGTTGAATTAGGAGTGACAGAGGACCTCGGTAGTTCTTTGGGGGCGGGGCAACCCCTTTTCTTAATTTAGGGTTTAACTAATTAAACTAAATACAATTTTAAATTTCTAAAAACAAACTTGATTTTCAAAAGCAACTGTTTTCAAATAAATCAAAGCAAAAATGTATCGCATTTTAAACAAGGACATTGATTCACTAAACCTTATTTGAGAATCATTTCATACAAAACACTTAAACATGTGTTATCAGACTACAGGTCAGACTTGAAAAGAATTATTTGTATCCAACATATAAACGTTTAATTTACTTTGCAAGGTTTCTTTTCGTTCCCCATGAATACTACAACCTTAACAAGTGTTTAAAAGTCACAAACCTAACCGACAATCTGGATCAACCAGAATTCCGAAGTTAAAACATCTTGGACTCACACTGCGAACTTGTTTTCCTTTTTAATGGAAGCTGAAACTTCTTTTTCACACAGCGATTACTTTTATATAATGGCATATAGTGTACAAACTAATGTACTTCTTACACTTAAGTAATGATAAATGACGAGAAAACCCTGCTACAACATAAAGGTCTTTCTCGGGTGACTATAAAGCTGATCTCAAAATTAGGAAATTTCAGAGGGCAGAATGAATGGTCATCGTTATCTATTTTTAAAGTTGGTAAACTATAGCCCCAGGAACAAACCTTCCCTTTCAGTTTGTTTGGACGTAATTGACTTCAAAAGCGAGAGCCGTGTTGGTGCCGAGTTGTAACACTTTCTACGACTTACTTGTGAACAGCTAATAATCAAACAAGACCATGAAATTCTTTTCCATTTCTCTCTCTCTCTCTCTCTCTCTCTCTCTCTCTCTCTCGAATATACATCACAGGCACACATACGCACGCGCACATACCCACCCACACACCGTGACACACACACACACACACAGTTTTTCTTTTTCTCTTTTACCTCTCCTCTCTATCTCTCTGTTTCTGTGTCTTTCTCTTTTACTTTCGTCTCTCTGTCGGTCTTGATCTCCCACTCTCTCCTTCTCTCTCTCTCTCTCTCTCTCTCTCTCTCTCTCTCTCTCTCTCTCTCTCTCTCTCTCTCTTCTCTCTCACCCCTCTCTCTCTCTCTCTCTCTCTCTCTCACTCCTCCCTTTCCCTTTCTATCTTTCCTCCTCTCTTGCTCTTCGCCGCCTCTCAGTCCTCTATCTCTCCGACTCTCCTCTCTAGTAAGGTTTCTTTATTCACTGTGCCTTTAAAGGTGGCCGCCAAGATTTCAATTAAGAGTAAACGATTTAGAAGTCGAAACCAAGCCAGAATAGAGATGAATAATATATTCTGGATCTTTTTGTTTCTCTTTTCTTGTTTCTTTCTTTTACAATTTGTATACCCTAAGTTTGAAGAAAATCCCTGAAATCCGGGTAAAAATTACGGTAACTACGTCATTTAAGGTTAGCAAGTGATCAATTTTAAGATAGTATTACCAATAGGGCATACCAGTAGGCCATAACAAATTACTTATTCAAATTGTATAAAGTTAACTTGAGCATCAGCTTCTGAAAATACAGAATTAGATTCATTTACTAGGAGAGAAGAAGAAAAAAATTTCCCCCCCCCCAATATCACAAAAAACCATGAACGTTAATATAAGTTAAACTGTTTATCCAAACCCTTTTATAGATAACGATTTAATGGTGCTGTCGAACAACCAACATCTTTAATGTATGTGAGGGTCATCCCAAAAACTCCGGACAATAACTGACTTGGAAAGTAGTTTTCTTTATTAATGCGAGGCTTTTCTCGGTCATTAAGCAATAGGATGGGTAGGAAACAACATCTAAGATTTCTCTAATTGCGACCCATTTGAAGGTCTTCGTTGACGTCACATCATTTTGTTCCGTTTCTCCTCACAACCGAAACGAAAAGAAAACTTCTTGAAAATAGAAACCCATTTAGATTTGGTCAACTAAAAATAGGCCGAGGGTCGAGATATAGTTGTCAGATCGTTTGGAATGGTGATAAACGATAACATGTCCAGATTTTGTTGTGGTATTTGCAGTCGATTTCAACTCAAAACAATTTAAAATGCTTTGATTTGCCCACTACAGCCCCCCCCCCCCCAAAAAAAAAAAAAAATAATAATAATAATAATAAATTGAAGGTTCAGTTTCCTAGTTGAAAATTAGTGACATAACAAAGGGCTTTAAAGCTCAATTTATGGTGTTAATTACCATATCTTTAATGATAATAATCTACTCAGGTCTCACAAAACTTCAAATTGATTCAGGTATCATTTAAGGTACATAATAAGCAAATGTAACATAAAGTTTCAAATACTTTTCAATTAAAATTCAGAAGCTGTGCCTTTAACAACTTTCAACAGAAGAAATCGGACCATGCTTTACATTTGTGTAACGTTTGTAAAGCATTTCTGACTAAATTAATATCCAAACCTCTAGATGCAGAAGCGATGTACACGTAAGTAAAAGGAGTTGTGAATTGGGGCAATTATACTCTAACCCCACCATTGATTATCACTGTAGTAAACTATCGTGAATCTTGATCCATTTCTCATTTTCGTTTGAGATCATAATAAGAATCACTGTTGTTTCTTAAATATATCTTTAGACGATGTGGCCTACAATGACTAAAAAATAGTTTAGACAGGGATAATGAGTTCTTTAAAAAAACGACTAAACGAATCTACCGTGAAATGATATTACATGGCTAAACAGAAATCAAATTGTAAAAAGGAATGTAACGAGTTGAAGCTCTGCTGAACATGGAACAATAACAATGAATGGGGTCTTAAAATGTTCTGGTTTTAACCAAAAAATTAAGTGAGGCGCTCGCAACAGTCGGGAAACTTGCTCGGAGGTAAATTGGTAAATTGAAGAAAGGAATCGTTAATAATGATGTCTGCTGGTGTAGGCTTACAAATTATAAACAAAATAGTTTTACGAGTGAAGGATTTTAAATTGATCTTACCGGGAATGAATGTCTTGAAATGGTCTCCAAAGTTCTGTTTGTACATAGCAGATAACTTGCAACCTTTGTAAAGAGTTCTCACACCTTTTCCATGTTTTCGCGCTCGATATATTAGCTCCAATGTTTGGCGAAGGCATTGAACAGTGGTTCACATTACCGAGTGAACATTGTTACTATTCAAGATTAGAGAAATGATGCTGCATAATCTATCGCTTGGCAGATCCTGCCCCCCTCTCTCTCTCTCTCTCTCTCTCTCTCTCTCTTCCTCCCTCTCTCTCTCTGTCTCTCTGTCTCTTTATCTTTATCTTTATATTTATCTTTCATCTCCCTCCTCTCTCTCTCTGTAAATCATCCATCCCTTTCTCTTTTGATCTAATGCTAGGTTTACATTATGATAATGATACACTAAAACAATTTTCCTGTATCTGTTCTAAAGAGACAAATTCAAAGATAAAGCTATGTTGTTGTTTTTAATTCCCTCCAAAGCTAATTCCTCAAAATTAGAATTTGTTATCGAATGTATTATTTTTACGCTGGAATCAGCGGGAGACACCTTGAGTGGTACACGAAATATCAAATCTCAAATGTATCAAGCAATAACCTACCCGAAGGTAAGCTCAACGGAGGGGGGGGGGTGCAGGGGAGCTCGATAATTAATGGTGTCGTTAGTCTTATAGGTTTTTATTTTTTACTTTTACCTTTTCCTTTTTGTTGTGGTTATTTTTCATTGCAACTTGGGATATTTTCATTCTGACTTATTTAATAGGCTGCCCATTTTTATCAATTAACTCCTAAATGCATATAAGTTTTCTAATTCTATTATAATATAATCATAATATATAATTCTTTGGTGTCGAGTCAGTAAGGAGAAATGTCCAGTCTCATCCTAACCCACTAGCACTCAACCCCTCTCCCAGGGACCAGGGGGACCAGGGTGTATGACAGCTCGACAAGACTGTACCCCTACCACCCATTCACACCCTGACACCTCGGGGTGGTGACGGGGTCGACATGGAGTATGGTGCATGGAGTGCCGATAGAAACGCTACATTCGAACCGTGGACTAGTGCTCTCTAGCTACACCGTGAATAACATCGGATTGTGGAAACAGATATCATGACTTCACCTGGAATGCGATTTAAAGGCATTCTTATCGTTTTTGTGGACTAGAAGCTGAAAGACATCTATTTGTAGATTATAAAGCTATATAAAGCTGAAGAATTGGAATCAGATCATTACTATCATGACTACTGGATAGTTTAAAACAGGCCTACATAGGCCCCCAAAATCCATTTTAGGCCCACCAAAACATTCACGTGCAACAATTTGTTTCTTCAGTTTCTGTTCTCTTTAGTATTCCAGTTGTCACATTGTGCCTTTATGTTGTCTCTTTTGTAAACTTTGAATTCCATCGTTCTCCTCTACATTAAAAAGTTTTCCAGCTTCTCTATAAATTCACAAAGTCAAAAAATAATGTTTTGATCGTTATGTACAGTATAAATAGTGGGAAAATAGTGAAGACAAGGTAAAGCAACTGTTCCAATGGCATTTAGGTATTTTCCCTATTTCTCGAGAAAAAATAGCTCTCTAGAGAAGCATAAAATAAATGATATGTTTCCTAGTTGAACTTGAACTGAACGACGTTCGAGAAAGTGAATTTCAATATTTTTTAGAACATGTTATGCTGTCATTCAAACAGCACGTGATCGTTCCGCCGTCCTTATCTTCAGGAACATGGTAGTAATATTGTGTTAAATATGAGACACGCCCTTCCGCGTTCAAAGAGTGAAAATGACTAAGAAGACGTCCCTAATATATATTACATTGTCTGATCACGTGCCTTGAGTAAGGAACGAGATACCTTCCGCAAATTATGCAAATATAAACGAGGTTGGACAAAAATGCATTATCTTCAAAGTGTCATCATTAATGTCTTATATTCTTATCACCTATTTTAATAAATTTGAATAAAAACATTTTTTGCTAAGTAGCCCACAAATTTTAAAACTTTGTCGAGTTAGACAAGAGAGATTGCGTTCTCAATTTCAACAGTTGGTTGCTAATTAATTATACTCCGTATAACTAGTCTGATGATCATTCTATAAACAAAGAGACCACAAAGTGTACAGATAAACCTCGAAATGGTTTCAAAAGAGTTGAAAAGAAATACATTCAGTTCGGAAGCATTTTCGTTCCCGAATTCGTTCAGGCAATGCAAGTGAGACCCTCTGTCCATTTATTGTTGGTCTGACGGACTGTGTGTGCTTCATAAACAACGATGTGCTGATGGAAAGGTATTTCGATAAGACCTGACTTCACAACTTGTTCCCCCTAAAATACCGCTGAGTGAAAAACAAATAGTTATCGCATTCTTATCAAAGTAGGGGATACTAATAATACTTTGTTCGAATTATTGCATTCTGCAAAAATAAAACGACCTGCGTGCGCAGTTGCGCGTACGTCTCATCGCTAACGCGAATGGGCACCAGAACCGGAAACAATACAACTTAGGGGGTTCGTACAATGACTTCTCAGGAATTTTCAGCAATGTCCTTCCTTCGCTCAAGTTCCGCATAGCTGCAACAGTGCAATTACTTTTCGCATCCCTCAAATTATACAAATTGTCAAATCTCGATCCTGCAATCATATTTCCACATCAGTTTGCTTGCATTATTTCTATTAAGTATTATTTCTTTCTACCAAATGATATTTTTGTTGTAATCGTTTGTATCGTATAAAATTGGAATATAAATATAGTTGTGACCGAACATTCCAAAGTGCTTCTTTACGAGTACAGTGTGTATATGCAAACATACTCATTTTTGACGACTGGTAAAACAAGAATTACATGAATTTTCATAGAAAAATAATGTAAGAAATGAAAACATTTTGGAAAATTAATTGGCAAACTTTTTGAAATTTAACTTTTTCTTTTGCAGTAGAGAAAATATTTTAAATATGTGTAATCTTGCAACTACATAAGGAAAAAAAAAAAAAACATAGAAATGAAGCACACTAAATCTGTACCTAAATACATTTTGCAGGGTTAAGTAGCAGTGGGAAATAACAACTATAGAGTTCGTGCGTCATCTTGTTGCAAATTTTGTTTGATATACTTATTAGTCACGAAGAATGAATCAGATTTGTGTTACACAACTTTTCTTTTTAATTATAAGATTTTTGGGAATAACGCATTATTTGTACATGTCTTTATGAGCCTCAAGTCGGTGTAATATAAGCAATCTTCACTCATCCGAAACTATCTGGAGGCAAACAAATTTCCTTTGCATTTTGAATGTCTAATAATCATTTGTAATTTATTTTGTTTTGTCAAATAAATTAGTTCGTTTGAAGAGATCACCTTATACACCGGGCAACAAAATGTTTTTTTACGAGAATTAATCAATTTCTTAAATCTCAAGTCAAGTGATTTTGCTCTAAAGCAAATAATAACTTTAACATTTTATAGTGGAGTTTTCAACAAAAATCTGAATAGCGATAACAGCAATAACGCAAGCTGAACTTTTTAGTCCAAAAATGGGTTCAAAACCATTTCAAGTTCAAATTAGTCTGACTTTTATCATAACAATTTTCAGAGTTTCAAAACATTGTAGATAGATAAACAAATCATCCTGTCTGATTTTGCCAGGACTAATTAAATTCAAGTTAGATAACAAACAATTTTCAAAGGTTAACAAAGAAGGGCACCGCGAAGTAGCGAGAGCAGCTGTAGACGGGTGTAGTTTGAGGTACGTCTGTCTCGGAGCCTCGCGGGGCTGGCTTTCCATTGAACGAAGCTCCCGATGGCGCAAGGTTGGCCGACATATTTTGGGTGAGGATTTAAGGAATGGAATTCCATTCATATCCGTGCTATTCATATTCTCCCATCTGTGTTCATGACATGTCGAATAAAATAACGTCATTGAGTAAAACGAATCTAGTCTAGAACCACAGGCCCCGTTTCTTCCAAAAGGTCGAGGAAATAGCGGTCTACTAGTCTAGATTGATAATCTGTATGCTATATTAATGGTTTTTTCATTTGTCATCATCAACCTACACAATAATAAATATATATATATATAAATCATTGGCTGATGCTTCTCTAAAATCTTAAACAATGATTAAACATTTTTTTTATCCCGCCGCTGCCACCATTTAATCCATAATCTCAAACATCATCGATATCATCGCTGCTAACATGTTATTCACTACCATAGGTAATGATTTAACATTTACCGATTCTGCGGCTGCTATCTTAATTCTTGATCAAATATTATCGATCCCACCGCTGCCGCCACAATATATACTAAAACCGTTATTGATTACATGACTGGCAAAATGCTATCCACTGTCGCAAAAATAGCTTTAAATGAAAAATATATTGAAACTTTAAATCTTTTACTTCATGTTCTTGCAAAATGACAGAATGGGATATATGTCAAGATTGGAAACAGACATTGAATAAGATAGTTATTTTTGAATTAAATTAACAAATAGACATTTGAGTTGAATTTATTGGCCCCTACTTAGGCCTACATACAGCTAGTTCTATTCGAAGGTTTAATCATCCCTATTATTAAAAATCATATTTCTTTAACATTTTAAAACAAACTCTTAACTATAGATTTAACTTTTTCAGACTTTCGCAGAATTCATTCTCAAGAGAAAACTTAAAGACACGTTGAATAATAACTTTGACAGATTCGGGAACAAATATTCCGTGTCAGGGTCTGCACCGAAGGTTAAGTGGACTCGCGTTGGATTCGGAATTGTACTATTTGCGTATTTTCCGCTCCAAATTTTCCCCCAGAGTGTCGACGGGTTCATAGCCCAATACAAACCTGTCCGTTCAATGTCATCCCCTGCAAAGTACTTGGAACGACGCGTGCTTGCTTTTTAAAGACCCAGGGAAAGTTAATCGATGTTCAAAACATTCGAGTTCTAAAATGATGATAACAACCAATTTGTCATTCGGATTAATTGTGTTTTTTTCTCCATAAGCCTACCAAGGAAGCAGTGGGACTAAGTAGAACCCAACATGGAATAGTTTCTGAAACACCTGGCGGAAGCTCGCATATTTCTTACTTTTTTGTTTCCTTAGCTTTGATAACTTTAATTGCATACCAAAACCTGGTTCAGACATTTCAATTAAATCAGTCGTCCTTCACAGGTAAATGTGTACAAGCAGACGATTATTGTGACTAATCTCTCAGGTATACTCTATTTACTTATTTTTCGTGACCACCCGGTTTCTTAACGGGGAAACCCTGTACAAGCCAGCATTCGTTTATCTTTAACGCTTTAACAAAATACGATGTATTACTCCTTCTCATTTGATTAGACAAACAACTTGGAAACAGTCGAAAAAAAAGGGCAAAAAAAGTAGGAAAAATAGTAAGTTATTTCCTCGCTCAAATAAGGCCATCTGTCCACACTTCTCTGGCTTTCTCACTCCGATGGTCAGGCGGAGAATGTTTAGGAACACGACGGAGTTCACTATTCAAACTATGTACCCCTTCGGAGTTGGAAAGTGCAACAATTACCAAAACAAGACAAGAAAAACAAGACACTGTTGGACAAAAAGAGAGGGAAAATAATGCTTAGCAGCAATCTTAAGATGGGTGTGTTACAATCTTTATAGACAGGAAAGACGGTTTCTCATGGGATAGAGAAATATGTACGTCACCGACTACTATTAACTTTAAACGAAAATATTGACAGACCTAAGAGACATTTTATTTGTTAATAGCTAAAGTTACTCCAGCAATGGCAATAAAATCTGTTTGAAAGCTGTTAACAAGCTTCTAAAAAGCATTGAACAGTCAGAAATATCAAATGTTTTATAATACTTTTAAAACAGAATGATAATATAGAATAAGAAATATTGAGAACTCGAATCACCGCCCCGCCCCCCCCCCATTTCTTCTCCATAGACGTCATCGAAACTGCACAGTACCCCCACACACGCATGCACGCACACACGCACGCATACACCACCCCACCTCTTAATTGTATCAATTCAGTACTGTTGCTCAACATAATAAAACAAAACAGGCAGCTTGTTAACTACCAATCTATCATGAATAAAAAAAAAAAATGCACCGAACAAATAGAAGAATCAATAATTTAATAAGTATAAGAGGAATATTTAAGGAAATCTTGGAAAAACCCATTACATTCCTGACAACATTTGATAAAAAAGAACACCTGCTTTATTCAGGTGGACAAGACACTTTCACTCAACTTCAATCACTCGACTCTTAAGCCAACGATAGACCGTTACTGAACTTTCAGCACCACCTCAGGGTCCATAAATCATGATCACACGATAGTATCGCCCCCCTCGTTCATGGGCGAAATATAAATCATCATATCCAAACCCAAATGACGGTCAAATATGCCACTTTCAATAATATTAGTTCTGCCAACTTCAACGTCTTCCTTCGGGCTCGGCAGAGACATCGGAGCTAGTAGCGCATGCGCGTGGAAGTTTCCGCGTGGTTTTAGTGGTTGGACCTCAATTTGAAACGCTTCACAGCCAAAGAGGAAGTTACTGTATTGGCATCGACAAAATATCAGACCCAAGAGAGTCAAATAAAAAACGAATTAAAGTGATAAAACGACACAAAAATGGGTTTAGGAAAGTGAGGGATGACGAAACGACGAGAAAATGTGAAACTGTAGATAGAAGAGATAGTATATAAGGAGGACTTAAGAAAGAGAGAATAAGAAACGATGAGAGATAATGAATAATTAAAAACACACACAAAGAGAGTGTAGAATGAGAGGGGGGATGAGAAGAGGTAATAGAGGGAGAAAGAAAGAAGAAAATCGAGAAAAATAAATAAAAATAGAAGTGGAAGAGAAAGAAAAAGTGGGGGACACAAACGAGAAAGAATGATTTTTTGTTAAAGAGAGAAAGAGAAATTTACACAAACGAAACAAATAAAGGTCCATATTCAAGTATCGCAATAAACGTAAAATTGACAAAACTACAATGAAACTTTTGCTGCATGCAGTAACACTCTTGTAAACAAAAATACCACTCTTTTCATGAGGTTTTGTGAAAATGGCGTAATCATTCGGTGGGGAGAGGGCTACCACACCCCTACCCCTATTTCTATATTTGGTCATAAAATCAGAGCGAATACCGTCATTTCGAATCAAAACAGTATAGAACAGTGAGAAAATGCACCGTCATGGGGAAGATCTTCAGCTAAAACGACATACATTAGCCCTACACCCATATTGCACCACTCCCTCCTTCAAATGTTCTTCGGCGGAACTCAACCTCACCTTAATTAACTATTATCACATGACTACTTAAGAGACTCACCAGGTAAACGAGTCTCGCAACAATCTATTTTCTGGTATATTTCTAAGGAAATAAATAATTTGGTCTTTGTTGTTAGGCGAATAAACCACATTAACATAATCCATGTCCCTGAGAGTCTGGCCTATATTTAGATTATATACCCCTTTTTTTTCTTCAGAGACATTCTTACTTTGACAGGCTGACGAGTTATTTTGGATCGTGAAGAAGAAAGAAAAAAACGACCGTGAAACAAGCACGGGTAAACAGCGCATGCAAAGTATGGGTAAAGCTTCTTTTGAAAATCAATTAGTCAGCATTTTCAAAATGTAGGTGATAAATTGAAAATATATTTGCATCTCTTCAGGATTACAAGGTATTTGTAAGCCTCTTTCAAACCAATTAGTCAACATTTTCAAACATCTAGTTGATGAATTGAAAGACACATTTGCCATTCTATACAAGATTACAAAATACGCGCTGGTAAGCCTCTTATGAAAATCAATTAGTTAGTATTTTGAAAGTGCAGGTGGTAAATTGAAGGATGTTTTTACAATTATTACAGATTTGATAATGTAGCTACTGTTGTTGCGGTTTTTGTTGTTGTAGTTGTTGATATTGCTGTTGTTGTTACTGTGTCTGCTGCTGTTATTATTGTTGTCGTTGTTGTTGTTGTCTTTGCTTTGTTAAGTGGGATAAAAAGGTAAGAGCTTGGGTCATCGCCAACTTGTGTAACTGCGATCAAATCTCTCCACTTCATTTCTTTGAACTACGTATTTTGTTCACCTTAACTTCACACTATTGATCAAACCGTCTAGAATGTTTCGTTGCTGTTGATCAAAACAAAGAACTACAAAGGGAGTTGTTTACAGTAATTTGTAAACCGCGGAGATAAACAAGAGCACGATTCACTCACTGAAATATAAAAGGGATTGCATGCCAAGAGTTAGGTTAGACATAAAACTTTAAAGACAATTGTGCAAATCAATCACAAATGCCACCTGTGGTTGAATTACATTGAGAAACAATTGAGACAGGAATGCAAATTGATTTAAACGACTTTCCAATCGATATTTATGGTCCTAGACCCTCGGTTCGTCTACATGATTAATGTTATTGTGTATTCATTTTCACGGTCACTATCAGTCTGTAACTAATGTTATGACCATCCTCAACCTCAATAAACAACGACAAATTTATTGATGGACTGATTCTTTTATAGCGCTAATTAAAGGCACCGTTTAACAATGTTAAATCTGAGATGCATGGTCCTACGTGTTGTCAGTGTTTGTTATATGGTTTAAAATTGAAGCCTTTACAAAAAATGCGCTTCAAAATGATCATGAAGTGCCTCGAAAAGTATCAATCTTTGAGTGACCGGTATTACCATATTCACTTTCTCCAATAGACTGTAGTGTTATAAAGACCGTTAGGAAAACGAAAAATGAAATTTCGATTTCCGATCATAAACATCTTGATAATCAGACAGGTGATCGGCTTACAAAAGTCATGGGATTCCTGGCTGACCTAAAGGTTTATAATTATGATTGCAGCATGAGTTAAATCCAGGATTTTGTTTCAACAGAATCTGAGGCAATGTTACCGGGTCACTTTAAGAGGAAACGCCGAGAAGAGCAGATACGACACATGAATGCGTCGAGTTAAAATTCTAACCATATTCTTGACACTTTGGCTATTAATTAGTTAGCAAGGATGCGGCTGGAGACGATGACAAAGGAATTAATTAAATTGCCCTTCTTTATTTTTTATAGCATATGCCGCAACGACTATTACTCTGTTGTCAATTTATTTCACTAGCCGAATTCCTAACTTCAATCATGGACACGGCACTACATCCGACCCTTTTGTTTTCTTCAAAACTAAAAGCCAATCCTAAACCTAAAGCTTACCTGTTTCTTTGACTAAATTAAATATACGACAAAATTAATGTCGGACTACCAATTAGAGACATTTATTTATTAAAATGACTGTAAGTTGAAACCGATTTAAACATTCATGCCCAAGAAGGGACTCTTAACTGACTGTATGAAGAAATTATTTTGTCAAAACTTTTTTTCTTCTCACAATCTAAAGATGTCGAAAAAGTACAATAACTCCTTGTAGCCTTGACATTGTCATTTAGGTCTTAATGGGTGATTAAATCAGGCGTTTTGGTCTGGTCCCTCTGACCATGAGACTGGCTGGAGTGACCGATGTGTTGACTGACCAATGGATAAGACCGCTGGGAGTGTACGTACCATGAACACTAGGATCATAGTTCCTAATTTAACCTAGACCCCAATCGTGTCAATGTAGAATGTAGAATTACCAAGGAATGAAGGAAGGGGTGTGGAAACGTACCCTATACCACAAATTCTTAGAGATGTAGGTGCACTTCTGCACCTCTCATCGGATCTTATCCCCCAAGGTCCTGTGAAGGTGCATGTTGTCTTGATAATCACTTAATTATCAAGACAACGTGCACCTTCACAGGACCTTTGCGAAATAGAGAGACGTTGAACATGAGAGAGGGGAGAGGGAAAGAGAGATAGAGAGGAGGATAAAAGGAGAAAACAGAGGGAGAAAGCGTGAGAGAGAGAGAGAGAGAGAGAGAGAGAGAGAGAGGAAGAAAGGGGTGGATAGTCGGGTAAAAGGGAAGATGGTATAGGATGGAGAGAGGGGAGAGAGAGAGAGGCGGAGAGAGCAGGAAAGAGAGAGGGGAGAGAGAAAGAGAGAGAGAGGGAGAGAGAGAGAGAGAGAGAGAGAGAGAGGGGGAAGAAGGGGAGACACAGGTTGCGATAGAGAAACCTGGAAATGGGGAGATAAGATGAGAAATAATGACAGATCCCCTTTATGACGGACTTCTTTAAAGATATAGACCAGTTTTTGAAACGCCCCCTCTCAAAAATGAAATAAAAGCTCTTATTACCAATCATGTGAAAGAATATGTTTTGATAATACGTGCAGATACAAATTTTGTCGGGAAACCGCCTACTAATTGATATATTTGGGAAATTATCATATCGATCCGGCCTGGATAGATATCGCGAATGTACTTCAACATTGAACATTTGGGCAAATATTTCTGCTTTTTTTTGCGAATTTAGGTTGAAGTATTGCCATCTAAACCTCTGAATGCAATATTTAAACAATTTTGAATGGATATTTTGCACCCAAAAACCATGAAACGCAATTTTACCACTACCGATGTTTACCTTTAACATGAAATAACACACTTTGAGTTTAAAATGTCCCGCGTTTTCATTGCCCATCTAGTTCCTACACCAGTCAAAACGACTCCCATCTTTCACCTCCCGCCACTACTGTTAAATCCCACAAAGATACAAAGTGCGGACAGACACCTTAACTTGACAAAGCCAATGCTTCTTCACTCATTGTATTTTTCTGAGAAACATGCAGGAAATCATTCCCTTAGACCATGGTCAGGATTTAATCTTCTATACTTTATTCCGATAAATTACTCATTTGAGCCGTTGAGGAGGAGAGAGGGGCAGTGGTCGGCAAGGATGATCCCCCGTAAGTCTGGGCAAGGATGTCCAACGAAACACGCCTTGATCCAGGTTTGTTCAGCCTCATACCAAGCAAAACCCCCCAATGAAAGACGAGACGATTTGTCAACAGTTCTTGGACATGCCCTCTAAACGCAGTCCGATCAAGGTTAGAGACTAAAGGAGAAATACACAAACCTCATAGAATGAAGGAAAGAAATGAAAAATAAACCATTCGATTCATTGGCTTTATGTTGATCTTGAAAAAAAAAATATCCGGGTGAAGAAAAATAGCTAATGATTGATCTTTGTGTGTATGATGTATTTTAAAGCATAACAATACCAAGGCTTGTCATTTCAAAGAACATAATCTTCATTTATGTTTGTGTGCCTGTAACTCCAGTCTCTGTGTATATGGAGGTGCCTTGGTCTAGTGGATATGTCACCGGACTGTGGATCACATGGTTAGCGGTTTCGAGTCCTACTAACGTCCTTAGGCCAGAAATTAATCTACATTTGCCACTCTCTACCCAGGTGAAGTAAATGGGTACCCGGTATGAAGAAATTCCTTGAATGCTTTAGCGCCCTATTATGGCAGCTCAGCCACAGACAGTGTTATTATATGACACTTTGTATTATTAAAGCGCAGTAGAGTATATTCATAATAATGGCTGCGCTATATAAATGGACCTCTTATTTTATTATTCTCTATTGAGCCAGGATTACTCGATTATTTTTATTTAATGTCTTTTTAAAAGTGCTGCTACCCAACATATTAAATCTCCGATCAACGTAATAGGAGGAGAAAAACAAAATCGGTCTAGCATGCCTGTTTTGTGAGATCAAAATATTGGAGAAAAGGGGGATAGCGAACGGAACTGAGCGGAATTCAAAAGCTGACACGAGAGGGCATAGTTCTTAAAAGTAAAGGAGATCTTTAAGCTCTACCACTCACGATGGTGACCTGTTTGAGATAAGCAACGCATTTGTATCAATAACAAAATATTCAAGTAATGCTGATTACAGCACAGTAGAAAAAGCCGTTCATCATTGATTGGTCTGTTGAAATCAAGTGAGGCAAATTGTGAATTCTTTAAACACATCACAATTTTTTTCTTCTGTTTCTAACGATAATTAATGATACAGGCCTGAAAAGACCTGACTCAGCACGGATAGGCATCCATTCCACGTTGATGAGAAGAAAAAACATTACAAATTGAAGAGGGCCTAGTGTACGTGGTACTGCCTAAATCCATTCCACACACACTTCCCCTCCCTCAACTTGCTATGATTATGCTCCAATTTTCACTCCTGTCTGGATTCGCCACAAGATGAATGTGGATAACTGAACAATCATATTTTGCTTCTTGTTAACATATTTAACAAAAAGAGGCATACTAGTTTCGTCCGACGCACTTCCCTACCTTACCCCCCCCCCCCCCACGATTCAAAATACTCCAGCGACGCCCTTTATCGGTTTATGATAATAATCATGATATATTATATGCGGCATTGAACTGTCTCCCAACCCTCTCGCTTGGCAAGGAACCAGCTCCATATGATAGGAGGGCACGCGTGCACCCCTCTCTTAAATGACACACCCCTTACGATCCCATATTTCACACCTGTTAACCGATAAGGAATGATACCTGATTGGCTATTGATACAAATCACTTTCATACTAGGATAGGATGAGTCTGCATACTACTTTGTTATTATCCGATTCGGTCTTTGAAATTTAGTGCATAAATCGAATTATCGGTAATTTTCGTAAAGTAATCAATTATTTTAATTCATAAATCTTTGTTAAGTGCCTTGTTAAAATTATTTCAGTAAATCTTTGTTAAATGTCTCGTTACAATAGTCAGAATGCGAATTGAATATATTATGTCTTGTTAGGTAACGTTTGTCCTACCTAACAACAACTAATGTATGCAATATGCATTCTGACTACAGTTATTCGAAACGGGTGAATGAAATAATTTTTAACAAAGACTGGTCTCTAAAGACATCAATCTTACACGATTAGCCGACTCATCACTGATTTCCCCCTCAACTCTAAGCAATAAACTCCTTTCTGCACTGTCTCGATGTTGTGTGATTCAGAAGTTAATTGGTCATTTCAAACCCCTGTCACTCGAAGCCACCTCCATGACTTAAGGTCAAAGGGACTACTGATTTTGGACTTGCCCGAATCCATTAATAACGATGAAGCTGCCGAACACCAGTTAACATATAATTTCATCTATTTGGGACGTGTACGATACGGTAAGTGATAACATACAGATACATTTATGATGGGGGCTGATATCTCTGGCCAGGATATAAATTGTCAGTTTAAATTCTAAACTTTAGCAAGTGTGCAAAGCGATCTAGCTGACTAAGCTGAGATTTAAAGTGTTTTTTAAGCCTTTTGTTTCCATGTATAGCTTTTAATTATTACGGAAAATTGAAAATTACAATTACATTAGAAATACTTCCACGCCGTTCAATTTTACGAGGGCTGCAGCTACCGGGCCTTTTTATTTTGCTTTAATGAAAAAGGCAAAGCAATGTAGATTATGTTACTTTAAGAATAAATATAGCTTCAAATCTTACTGATAAAAGTTGCCCCAAAAGTTTACATGCATACACGTGTAAAGCACGTGTAAAGAAAATAAATAATGAATGCCATTAAACTCACCGAAATCCTGCGGCCAAAATCAACTAAATGATATTCGATGATAATTACTTGTTGTTGATCGTCATGTGCATTCACAGAGTGCAAGATTTGTCTGCAAATATGCTCAATTCTCCTGAGATATAATGGACGTTAACAATCCCTTGAGCAATCCAAAAGTCGTTTGATTTGAAAACAGAAATTCAAACTTTCCGCGATGTTAGTCGAGTCGACAGCTCCTCATAAAATGATGACGAGTGGCAAAAATACTTGAACACATTTTGAAAGATTCCATCACTTTTATCTTAAATCTTGGAAATTCTATCCTGGAATGGAGCAGCCTGACGAGATAACAGACGGTCATCCCCAAATCATATCAAGGTGGGGTTAATAGTCACGTTATAGGAATGGAATAAATATGAAAATTTGTTCAAGGTGAATTTACGAACAAATTACCTTTATGTTTTTTGTTCGATGAGAGGAAAATAATCGGAAACACAGCAGCCGCCCTCAGCGGCTATGGCGGTACAGCAGTGGAAAGGTGTGAATCAGCGGGAACAGTTTTCTCAAATCTTCGCCTTTTCCGAGAAAAAGCTGGAAATTCATATTGGATGTTCCGTATTTGGTGAAAAGAATTAGAATTTGTGGAAACGTTAGTAAAGATTCAAAGACCTTAATTACACTTTACTTACCGCATAAGGTTAAGTTTGGTGGTTTTATTTTGTTTAAAATATGATGATAAAACATTAATGTCTGGATTATATCTCATTCCTTTTAAATAGTACATGTTTACGATGCGAAAAAGGAAAAGGGGAAGGAGAAGGGGGCATATTTCTTCTAGTCATATAGCATTAGCTCTTTTTCCCCTTGCCGAGACCAGCCATCTCCTCTTGAAAGTATGTAACTAAAATGTTTCTATTAACAAATTATAAATTGAAATCTTAAAGCAAGGCGACTTTTTTTCTCAAAATAATTTATTTGTTTACAAAGACTTGGTTTTTCCCCTGAAAATGAAGGTCAGACCAGCTGAAAGGTAGCTTCTGTCTTGGACCACTCTATGACAAATTCCCTATACATATTTCCATTATCCCAATCATGTACCGAATAGTCTACTCTTTAATATCGGTATTAAAACAACCGTCTTCTCTTTAAATGAAAATAAATTGTGATGTTAAACGTAGTAGTCTGGAAATTGTATTTCTCCATAATTATACTTATTTGTGTGAACAATATCGTGCTTTAGTTTCTTGCAAAGATCGTTCTCCATTTTCATAAATTGTGTCGATGCAAGTCATCCATTTATCCTATTGTTGTAAAATTCCAATGGATTGATTTTGATATCTCTTTCTATTTTTCTCGTTGCCTAAATCTCTCTAAATTTAATTGATATTGGATATACATTATTTAAAGGGAGTACTCTTAAATTCTTGAGAGAACATGTCGAGATACTCGGTCCACAACTTAAAGGAAACAAATAATAATGGACGATAATCATGGTAATGAAGTCCATCGAAACGACCCCTCTTGATACGGAAATAAATTGTGGGGTTGCTAACATAACTCATCATTGAACATGAATGTGACTTTGCCTTTATAATTTGAACGATACATGGACCCTATCTTTCATATTTTCGTTGACTTTTTCAAATTAAGATCAGAATTATACACATAAAGCTACTTTCAAGACTATGTAAGATTTATATTCCTTCAAAGAAATTTGTATTTTAAATGTGGTTGAATAGGATGACCATGACTAAATTACAATTGAGAAATCAGTCACCTAACACAATAGGACCCTATTGAAATCTTCCCAATTGTCAGTTGTTATTGGGTGTCCTTTGAAGTTATGTTCTTATTTTAGTGTTAATTTATATTATGTTTTGAATCTATTAGTTACCGAATCAACTCAGATAAAATAATATCAATATATCATATTGGTTATCATAAATCAATATCATGAATAATGAATTCAAATTATTGCTATCAATCATAATTGGAAACATAATTCTGTAATGCCTTAGACTTCTTCCTACCTTTTATTTATACATGTAAATGATATAATTACATTCATCAAAACTTTTTAGTCCTAATTAAGTGTCACTATGGTTAAGCGTCATAATAATGAGATTTAAAAGGCCCTTTAATGTACCGTTTAACAATATGGGTCTGTACTAAATATATTTATCTATCCACAATGAATGGTAAAGTCTTTTATTTTCCTTCTTTTTGCAAATTTGGTTTAGATCATGTAGATTATAAGAAAAATCGTCGTTTAAAGTTTTAAGAAAAATTATCAATATTTAGGAAAAGAATATTTAGAGTTCATTATCGATAGGAATAGGAATTTCTGCCGGGAAAAATCAGAGATATTAATACCATTACAACTGGAGAAGGAAATTCATACACCACTATCCATGTCATTTCGGCTCCATTAACCTTTTGAACTGCATTTTCAACCTACTTCTTTAAATTTGTCCCTTTAAACTGGACCTAAACTACCCTTCAGCATTTTAGCGGACATCAAATATAAATGAACCGTATTAACTTCAATTGGTTTTGTCATGTCACGTCAACATAACTTCCAAACACCCTTGAGCTACACCTGTGCGCTTTCAACGAGGAATTCACTACAGTACCTCAATAGGTGTCCACAAATACAGTCTTTTAACTGGAAATAAGGCCAAGGTGCTATTTATTCTACCATTTTCGCCGGGTATTTTAAGGAAAGTTTGAATTTGTCTTTACTCTACCTCCTGTCTCGTTTCGATATTTTAATCTTCTTCTCTTCTTGACTTGTCTTCCATGTTAAAAGAAAGAATACTTTCCCACCACTTTACAGATTCCTTTCTCTCCTGTATACATATTTTCTGAAGTGTTGCCCTTCTAAATTTAGACTTTGAGGTATTTTTAACTCCTAATTTCTTGGAAACTGAATAGTCTTCTATAACGAATTTACAAGTTATTGAAGAAAATATGGATTTGTAAAAAGTGAAACGGGTCGACTGAAAGTGATTTTCACATAGCCTTTCTAATGTCTATAAAAGTGTGTGAAATTCTCACGTGGCTTCTTGAAAGTTTAATAGTTAAAAGGAATTATGATAAAGAGAGTCGAAGTGAATTTCCGATATTAGATCGTCACTATGGCATTCAACATTTGTTTTTCAGTTTGCCTCATCAGAGGATTTATTAGGTATACATGGTTTACATTCACAGATACAATGATACAAATCAAACTTACATAATCACAAAAGCATCATTATTGGCATAACAAAGAATTGAAATTAAGCTTTGTTTTGCAAAGCATTTGAATCATCATTAACATAGAATTATACTGATAAATTTGTTTTCCCTCCTTCCCCCCCCCCCTTTTTTTTTTTAATAACGCGTAACAACTTTTGGTAAAAACATGTGCTTTCTGGTCATATTATATTTGACTGACTTTCTAATCTGTTTATAATTTCTCTTTGGAAAATTTGTTTGGAAGCAACGTTTCTTCTATCTATTCCTGTCATATTCCGATCGACAATCAATTTGAAAAGGGTCCAAAAAGCTATAGTTAGGAATAAAGTACAATGATTTTCACGATCTATTTTAAGCAAGTGTTGGATACTGAATGTCAATATCTTTACTTGGTATATATCTCGTAATAATTCTTTCAGGTGTTTAAAGAAGGGCTCATTTAGTTTGCATTCGATAAATGCGTGATTTGTATCCTCTTTTATATGACATTTTGGGCATACATCGTCATTAGATATTCCCCATTCGAAAAGATTACTTTTTACAGGCAATAGATTATACAATAATTTCAATTTTCAAGTTAAACTCTCGCAATTTGTTTTCTCTAATGTGTGCAAGATTATGCTTGAATACCGTAGACCAATCAATATCTACGTTATTGTTTTTTCTCCAATAAAGGCAACATGTGTTAGTTGCATTCAACATAATTACTGTTTTTTCCTTATCAAAGACATATAGGTTTCTCAGTCGAATAAAAGCATTATAAGTTATACTCCTATAAAACATAATTTTCATTAATTAATGATATTTACACCTTGCGTCCTATGGTCCGCTAAAGAGGGGCGCTTTTAAGGGGGCTCGAGCATCCCGCTTTACTGACCAACCAGATTGACGTCCTTTATAGAACCCATGCTGTTATGTACTTGATAACTTAGTTAAAGCACATTGGTTAGCGTTAACGAGGGTGGCATAGGGCAATTGCAGCCGTAGTTTGGCCTTAAAAAATTTCCCCAAAATACACCTCTTATTTTCTCTGTTTTATTTTTTTGCTTGTCATAGAGAGTTTTTGAGATTGACTAGAGAAATATAACACTTCAGGTAATGATGACTAGACCTGTGCCCCCCCCCCCTTCAGCAAAACCTCTCGCGCTGCCCGTGAGCACATGCACTTATAAATCGTGATAATTTTCACTCTCTCCGACCAATGTTTCTACGCACACACACACACACACGCACATCGCTCACACACAATATATGTAGGGATACATATTATTCTGAAACCTTAAAGGTAATACAAAGTTTTGGTATGGGGTCGTGAATTTGGTTCAAATGAACATATTGGAAGCATATGCAATCCTAAAATATTCACTGATCGTTGTCGCGGTCGAAATCGACTCTAAAGTTATGAAATTGTAAATAATAAACCCTTTATGTTGTATAGCTCCCTCTTTAGGACAAGATATCAATTAAGCTGTAAAACAATGTTTCTTGACTAAAATCGACCGATTAGCTATTCCCGTTCGGAAATTATATACCACAACTACATATTCTGAGATTTTCATGGTCGCAGCTACCATTGTACGGCCGTAGGAGCTATTTCAAATTTTTCCAAAATTTACCGGGAGCACCGGTAAATCTTTATATTCAATTTTTCTCGAAAGCAGAAGCGTTTTAGGGGCTAACATTTCTAGTGCTTTTGATACATCCACAGTGGCATCCAAATATATCAAAATTGTAAAGAATCACTATCCACCCATTTTTCAAAATTTCCCAAAACTTTGTAATACCTTTAATACAGTCATTCATATTCAAGCAAACCAGTTGGCATTTCTTATTTCGTCAAACTTACCGCAGTTGAGGCAACGGCAGTTTTACACGATTTTCAATTATTGATGCCCTTCATCGCAATCGAGATCGTCAAAAGACATGTCCTCTCTTGCTCCTCTCGTCATCCAAATCGATCAGATTTCGACACCGCTGAAGCAAGCCATTTTATACGGGCGCAAAGAATGGTAATTATGCTATTCGGCCGGAAATTTGTTCGAAACGAAACTCAAGGGATTTCCCATAGAAGACGGTAAATTTACGAGTTCGTCTGAGGATAAAAAAAAAAAGGGAATTCGTGCTTTCTACAGTTCTATAACCTGTTAAACATAATGCTGAGTCATAATGGATCCGGAAATGGAGGGGCATGAGTCTTAACCCTTCCACTTCCCCCAAAAAATGTCTGCCACACCTACAGACAAAAAGTGGCCCCACTCTCATCTTGCCCCATGCATATCCCTCCCCAAATTTGAGAAATTCGCCCTACCATCGTAGAATTTACTGTTATATAGTACCATACCACTCCTCCTTAAATACAGTGCTTTTGTTTCCAAATAGGATATTTTCTTCTTATTGATATTTCTATATCTTTTTATTTCAGGTTTTACATCCCCTATCAAAGTACCTATTTGAATATTGCAATGTTGCTGTATCCTTTGTAATTGTTTAAACCGTCTGTTTAATAATGTACTCACTAATAAAGCTTCGTTTTGAAATGAAGAATGAGCGTTGGAGTCTCAAACGGATACAGCACACGAGACGGAAAGCAGGCCATGAGAGCGACAACGACGGTCTTTGAAAAGTTACCTGATTTTCCAGAGACCAATACCTCAAGAGACCGACATATTTGGTTTTGTGGAGTTTTTCTGACAACTATTCAGAGGGTTTCTGAGACCAATATTGTCGGTCCTGTGGGTTGTGAAGGTTATTGGCTGTCGGTCTACCAGGATGTCAGTCTAAGTGGGCTGACGGTCTACCGGGATGTCAGTCTAAGTGGGCTGACGGTCTACTGGGATGCCACCTAGCTTCCCGAGGCTGAGATCACAAGGAAATGTTTTGGTATGGTTACTTGCATTTGACCGTATCCGGACACCTACCCCTGGACATCCACCCCCGGATAACCACCCCCAGTCAACAACCCCCTAGGACAACTACCCCCTATATAGAGCAACTACCCCCTAGGGCAACCAACCTCTAGGACGACTACCCCCAAGGACACCTATCCTCGGACAACTACACCTTAGACGACTATCCCCGGAACAACTACCCCCGGACAACTACCCCTTAGACAACTACCCCATAGGACAACTACCCCTTAGGACAACTACCCCCGGGACTATTACCCCCGGACAACTACCCCTCAGACAACTACCCCCTACGACAACCTATTTTCTAGGACAAATACCCCCGATCAACTATCCTAGGGGGTAGTTGTCTGGGGGTAGTTGTCCGGGGGTGGTTGTCCGGGGTGGGTGTCCAGGGGGTAGGTGTCCTAGAACCGCATTTGACATTAGATTTTATGGCAGAGACATTGTGAGAGGCCCTATCATCACAATCCTTCACCTTCCCGTTCTTTCTCTTTTTTTCTTTTCCCTTTTCGCGATTTGAAAGGGCACGTGCGGCCTGTCGTTTCGCCACATATATTATATCAGTCCTTGTATGATAGATGTATGTGAGGAGGTGTGTGTATGTGCTGTCATGAACAGGTTGTTTTTTAGCGGTCGGCTTTTTTCTTTTTTCTTCAATATTTGCCCAGCCCAGATACTTTGATTGACAAAGCTCGATCTCGCTATCTCTGAGATAAGGCTATCTGCTTTTTTTTACATGACCTTGTATGTCACAAGAAGTTCATAGGTCAACCAAGGTCAGTGTATGGATAGAGAGTTGAAACAATTTCTGAGAATGAAAAGCGGGAAGAAAAAAAGAGAAGGTGCGAGAGCGGTGCTTAATTGAGTAATGAAAACAACGTTTTTAGTTTTAATTTTGGAATAAATCACCTAAAATGTGCAATATCTGTGGTTCGTAATATGTAATGGCGTAGCTTCAAAGGGGTCAGTATCCCAGTGCCCCCTTTATCGAATGGCAGGAAAATGAGAAAATTGAAAACAAGAAAGAGAGGGAGGGAGGAAAGAACGTGGAAAGACGATGATAGAATCTTACCCATAATTTTCCTAATTAATGAATTGTGAATTCACATTTCAAGCTCTTTGTCTTCATTGGATGTTATTAGTTCTCTGGTAAGGAATCTTCAGAGAAACAAATATTTTACTTGTTTGAAGTAAAATCTCACTCATTATGTGCACCAATACCTGGGTATGGAGTGGCAAATTGATGCCTTGCCTAAGGACATTAGTGCCGTGTCGGTGATCGAACCCATGACCTTTGGATTTCAAGTTAAGGGCTCAAACCACTCGACTACGACACCTTTAGGATCAGCACGTATGAGACACACTTGGCAACAGTGTTCCGTTTCACGTTTGTGCACACTGACCCCGGGATCTTGGTGCTTCCAATCCTCTCTTTCCATACTATTTATCTACTCGTCTCTTGTCATTGTGTTGCACCTGTGGTTCCTTGTGTCTGAATGGTCGAACAAATAAAAGGCTTAATGATTCAAATGATAAATCAAGAAGGATGGAAACTTGGGAACATACGTACCGTTCTTGTTGTATGATTTGTGGGGGCACTTAGAACCAAAGAAAGAAAAGAAGAACATGAGAGTCGACTTTCTTTTCTTTTCCTGATAAAAAGTGTTATAACCGGGATATCCCTGGACACTAACAGCCCAAAAGCTCAGAAAATGGTCTGAAGACCAAGCCTAAATGAACCCACAGATAACTTTTCGAAGGACTTTTTTAGTAGGCTGTCATCAATGATTTAAAAAGTATATAATTTCGTTGCTGGCAACTCTTTAACATAGACATTTCCGAGAATTTCTCGATAGATTTATGCTCACACATCGATATATTGACTGAAAAGTTTCATAAATCATAATCGGTAATCCGGCGGTGGGGTGTATTTGAACAGCGGAGATGATGTTGTGATCGAGATTAGCACGTGATTGATTTTGTCTAACATGATCTTACCATTTTGGGGGATGTTTGTGTTTTTATTAGAGATTGATACGGTTCAGTTCAGCCATTTTCACTCTTCACGTCTGGCACGTCTGAAGCTAAATCTCGAGAGAACAATTGCTGCATGTACGATATAAGTACACAGACAGGGAAGAATAGTTAGGTCTACACGACAGTCCGGAAACTAAAAGTTCAGGTCGTTGTTTAAAAATCCCAGGCAATCTCGTAATTACGGATCGTGCGGACGCACTCGTGGTTATTAACCATACTGTAGCTTAAGCCTCGGTCACAAATATCATTACGAACTGTTAAGAATGCCGTACGAACGATTTTCAGACCATTTCGTAAGATCTTCTGAAAAAGGCCGTACGAAACCATACGTAAGTTCGCAGACTGGTCGAGGGTCTTGTCCAAGATTGTTTTCAACCTCGTACGAAACCCTCTCTTCGTTAGGCGGCCGTAAAAACGTCGTAATAATATCGTAAGAACCACACAAGATCTCGGTACATTTTGTAGGGTCGAGAGACAATTATAGAAGCTTCAAATTTCTTACGATGATCGTAATACGCCTTAAGTTGTTCATAGAGGGCTCTTACGGCGTTCGTAAGAACGCCTTACGAATGTAGATTCGCATGGCGTTCGTAAGGTGCTCTTAAGGTGAACGTACATATTTTGGGGCAATTTATGCATTACTTTTTTGCAACCCGACAAAATATACCAAAAAAATAAGATCTTCTCACGAATGGCTTGAGAATGCCATCAGTTACACATACGACCATCTTGCAAGAACGAAAACTCGTAAGATGGCCATAAGTCTGACGTTGTGTTATGTGCCGTGAGGGGGGGGGGGGGGGGTTGGAGAATAGACACATACATTCTCTCAAGTATACTATTCTTTGATCATATATTATATAAAATGTTTTCTAAACAGTATAATATACGAAAATGTACTTTTGTTTTTCTTTTGTTATTGCAATTTATGTTTAAGCCAAAATATTAATGTACAGTGCATCCATTTTCGTTATGAAGAATCTGTACAATGTTGTTTAATATGAATAATTTGTACAATATGTATTTGATTTGAGAGAAAATAATAAAAAATATCTTTACAAAAAAAAAACGGTGTACACAATTAACTTCGAGGTTACCCGGCTTTAAAGTAGTCGCCCGAAGAAATTTCACGACAACTGATAATTATGGACAAATTATACATGGATGGAAAGATTTTTTCTTGAAAAACACGAATAATTTGCTGAAAAATCAAATAGATATCATGAAAAGGCGTAAAATGCAATATTGTGGCTAGCTGTGTCTCGCATGTGACGTCACGAATCTTGACACTCTTCGGAAGACCGCTGAAGGCAAAAAAATCTGGATCTCATAATTAACATTTTTGAGAGATGATTTTGAAGAGGGAAGTTGTTATATTTGATCAGTAAGGCTTCCCCGTCGCAATGATATGGATTTTGCATCAATTAAATACACTTTTGATTCTTTGGGTGACTACACTAACATGTACGAATACTCGTTGTCGGTCCCGTTTGAATGCTGGTCGTAGTTATAGTGGCTCGTTGTTTAAAACTTTGAGGTTCAACAAACTAAAAGTTAAAAGCTACGACGATCGTATGTGAACCGAGCTCATGGTCGGATGTCACGTACTGTGTTAATTAGCAGACGATGTATTAGAGACGATGTAAAGCTATTGTCATCATTTTGACACGTTGGTCCACAAAACGTGACAGTCTGGCCGCCTTAAAGAGAAGGTTGGAGTTCTTGGAAAAGTGAGGAAAAAAAATTTGCGACAGGGGTGGCACGTTAAAACCATTGTACATGATACCGTCGCGACGCGTTGTCGGCCCAAGAGGATAAAGCCCCCGATACCGATATATGTTTGTCTTAAGCGCCTTCTGCACAACTTTCCTTGGATTTTCACCTAACAAACATTGTCAATCGTGTGGAGTATTGGTCTGTTGGGATGTTGCTGTTTTTATAAAGTCTTCTTTTTGATACGTAATGTAGTCTAGACAGCAAATATGGGTGTCTGCCTTACTTGTTAGTACATTGACAGGGTAAGCTTTCGCACAAATAATAATAATTATTATAATAGTCACGATTGTATAGCGCTTAATATTAAGTCTTTAAGCGCTTTACATTGATATTGTTATTACCCCGGTCATTGGGTTCAATTGATATCCGCTCGTGATATTACACACGTGCACTCCGCTCCCTGGGGAGTATTCCGACCACGTGTCATTATACAAGCGCACACATGCCGATCCAACCACAACCACAATAACGTTCGCATCATGCCTGGTACTCATTGAACACCTGGGTGGAGAGTGGCAAATGTAGACTAATGTCTAGCCAAAGAACATTAGTGCCGCTGTGATCCACAGTCCGCAGACATATCCACTAGACCAGCGTTTTTCAACCTTTTGAAGTAAAGGCACCCTTTTCAAAAATAAAAGGTTCCGTGTCACCCCAATCCCAAATTCATAAGTAGGATATTAACTTTGTATCACCCTGACACTCGTCGAGTGCCATGTACAAACAAGCACATTTATTTCTAAATTTTTGCGAGCGAGCGAAGCGAGCTAGCAAAAACAGTAATGACACTTTTTATATGATAACAATTTTACTTTTTACTATAAATCAACACACTAGATAATATTTAGAATTAAGTGTGGGGCGCCTCGGTGCCGAAAACAAGAATTTAAAAAATTATTAAGTGCGCTTAATTCAATATACGAATGTAGGGATATTCGGCCATCTCATTGCACAGAATTATCCTGTTTCTAAATTTTGCGAGAAAACGAGGCGAACGAGCGTGGTAAAAATGTAATTTTGATATAAGAGATATAAAGTATTTTCGAACACCTCGCTGTTAAATAGAAGGGTAATCGGGCACATCTTTGCTAGAATATGGAGATATTTAGCCTCAAAGCCTTTATAAAATGGCATAAAAACTGCCCATTTAGGGGAATGATTTTGAAAAGAGTTGACTCTGTTTTACTTATAAGAATTATGTCAAGAAATAATTGAAATGTATTCAACCACCATTGATATTACAGATAAAAAAAGAGAAATATTGCAAGTTATACTTGGAGGTTCAGTATTATAGATTAATTGGTTGGATTAGGGTACGATTTAATGAATACGAAGGCCTGAACCATTCAAATTTACTTAAGTGATCATGAAATGAATACTGAAAATAAAATGAAATCATTGTATATTAGACAGTAATGGAAGTGTACCCTAAAGGTTATTCAACGGGCATTTGTGTAACAGATATGACGTCATCTTTGGGACTGTCATTTAGGGAAAGTCCCCATACAATTCCCAGACGTGTTATTTAGTCCAGTAGACGGTACCATATGCCATGTACATGACCTGGAAAAGTTGATAAGTACAAGGTTTTTTTGTTGATTTGTGTTCTAGATGGGTATTGAAGTAAATTCAGCTTGGTTGCCAGCTTGGCAACCTTGGGCAACTTTTTTAAAAGCCATATTAGCATAATCATCTATTTAGCATATGTGCAATATGTAATAATGTTGCTTATCTCAATCCAGGAAGCCTGAAAACATGGATAATATGACTTTTCAAGGGTTTTATATGACAAGGAATTAATTTATGACATCAATTTTTATCTCTAAGTAATACAATTGTCTTAAATAGCATAATTAACATAATATGTACAATATATGGACTTTATTGTCATTGTTTATCTATAAAGCCTAAAAATGGCGCAATGCACCATAATTGTAAATCACTTTTGAAAGACTACACATTAATTCATTAGAAGATATTCCATGTAAATGTCGTATAATTAGCCTAATTAGCATATACACTGTATGTGCCATATGTAATAATGTTGCTAACATTAATCTAGGTAGACTGAAAACATGGATAATATGAATTTCCAGGGTTTTCCATGACGAGGGATTCAGTTGTGACACCATTTATTATTTTTAAGTAATGCAATTGGCTTAATATGTAATTATTGTACTAATATGCCTAATTAGCATATATGTAGAATATCGATTATTTGGGACTCTATTTAGCTTCACAAATTGTATGTCCAATGTGGTGGTTATCTTGGTCTTAAGGCAATGTTGTCGAACCTCATGAAATGTGTAGGAAATTACGAGGTCATCATACGCATTGATGGTTGGGCTTCAGTCATTAGATTTAGAGAGACTGTCGGAAACACACTGAAGATGGTTAAAGCAGATGACAATGATGGAATTGATGATGTGGTGAGACAGGTACGTACATAGGCCAGGGATGTTGAAGACAACAGTGCGAACTATAATCTGTCTATGTTAACCAAAGCCAGAACCACTGAGAGTACAAGCCCGACGTTGCTCAAGCTGGTGGCAGAATTCCTGGATAAGTCATATTATCCATGTTTTCAGGCTTCCTGGATTAAGATTAGCAACATTATTACATATTGCACATACATTCTAATTAGGCTAATTATACTACATCTACATGGAATATCTTCTCATTAATTAATAATTAGTCTTTCAAAAGTGATTTACAATGTTGCATTGCATCATTTTTAGGTTTTATAGATAAAAATGACAATGAAGTCCATAATATATCGTACACATGCTTATTAGCTCATTAATGCTCATTGTGCTATTTAAGACAATTGCATTACTCTGAACCAAAAAGTGGTGTCATAAATGAATTCCTCGTCATAGAAAACACTTGAAAAGTCGTATTATTCATGTTTTCAGGCCTCCTGGATTGAGATTAGCAACATTATTACACATTTCACATATATGCTAATTAGATTATTAGGTTAATTAGGCTAATTATACTACATATACATGGAATATCTTCTCATGAATTAATGATTAATCTTTCAAAAGTGATTTACAATGTTGAATTGCACCATTTTTAGGCTTTATAGATAAACAATGACAATGAAGTCCATATAATTGTACACATGCTAATTAGCTCATTAATGCTCATTGTGCTATTTAAAACAATTGCATTACTTGGAATCAAAAATTGGTGTCATAAATGAATTCTTCGTCATAGAAAACCCTTGAAAAGTTGTATTATCCATGTTTTCAGGCTGCCTGGATTGAGATTAGCAACAATATTACATATTGCATATATATGCTAATTAAATTATTATGCTTATTATGCTAATTATACTACATCTACATGGAATATCTTCTCATGAATTAATGATTAATCTTTCAAAAGTGATTTACAATGTTGCATTGCACCATGTTTAGGCTTTATAGATAAACAATGACAATGAAGTCCATATATTGTATATATTATGCTAATTATGCTATTTAAGACAATTGTATTACTTAAAAATAAAAATTGGTGTCATAAATGAATTCCTTGTCATATAAAACCCTTGAAAAGTCATATTATCCATGTTTTCAGGCTTCCTGGATTGAGATAAGCAACATTATTACATATTGCACATATGCTAATTAGATGATTATGCTAATATGGCTATTAAAAATGTTGCCCAAGGTTGCCAAGCTGGCAACCTGGCTGAATTTACTTCAATACCCATCTAGAACACAAATCAACCAAAAAACCTTGTACTTAACAGCTTTTCCGGGTCTGAAAAACTTCTACAGGACTATTCGGGAAATGTGGGAAAAACGTCGGGTGCCTAAAATCGAAAGTTCGCTACTGTACGTCAAAGGGACGGTTGAGCTCTTGTTTAAGACTGTAAATGCCTTCAAAGTGCATGGTTATTGTTCTTATTCTTATTTATGACATTTCTAGTTCCCTTTTAGAACCTAAAATTGCTATGAAGGTAATTTTAGATCCCAAAATTGTGAAATTTAGATTAATACCCATTTTACTGATTCAGCTCCACTTTCACAAAAATACGGTGACCGTTAAAATTTAATAATTTAATAATAACAACAATACACGGGCCGGCTGGTTATGCGAATGATAACCAACACGAAAAAGCCAACAAAAAGCCAACATTGGCATTGGCTGGAATAAAACGTATAAGGCTGATTCAAAATTATCGAATATTATTTTTAGGGCCCCACGAATATTAGAAATGGTTATTTTTGGAATATTTCAGCCGTCATTAAACCGATTTTTATCAAACAAAGATGAATTTTTCATTCAAATCGTATGCTTTTTCAAATTTGACACTCATCTTTTCATTATCAAACAAAAACAAAAACAAAATTGTGAAGCGCCCTCTATACCAAAACTCAACCATCCCCTTAACAAATGCTGGGTTGAATGGTTGACATCTCATTAGAATTGTTTAATGTAAACATGTGTCATTATTATTATGTAGGTATTGCCTTATCCTTCTCAATTCTGCTAAGCCGTTTCTTTAAAAATATTCCAAATCAATTTGTGCCTTGAGTGAGTTCACAGCTAGCAAAAATCATATACATGTACACCGTTGCTCATAAAGTTGGAATATTTTTTGGATAATAGTATGCATTCTCAGATTTTATTGAATAATAATTTGCAAGTGTTTGATTCGCGTGACTGCTAAAGCACGTGTATGCTACTATGTTGGGGACCGGGGTAAAATCTTACTACTTGTATATTTTTGAATGTTTAATTGAGGTAAATTAAAAATCTAATTTAAGTTTGTATACTAAACAACTGTCCTTACAAACATAGGTATACGGTTCGAAGATTTCAAGAAATTTGCATTCTGTAATTTTCATAAATTTGCATTCTGTGATTTTTTCTTTCCCACTTTTAAGTTTTAAGATCATGATCAGATTTATCATTATATCTAAGATTCAAATCTATTTGGCCAAGGAGAAGTTAAAATAACAAAATAGCTGACAAAACAAAATGAAATATTAAACAAAAACAAGTTTACTGCCCAATCAAACAAGAATCATAACATATAATATGTTGTGATTTTTGTTTGATTGTTTTTAATGTTATTTCGTTTCGTGTTTTTTTTTTTTTTTTTTGGGGGGGGGGGGGGGGTGAGGGTGCATGTTCACAACCCACATACTTGTTCTCCTTAATTGAAATTGTCCTGGATGTAAGCGCTTGTTCACATCATGTTTTTTTTTGGGGGGGGGGGTTGGGTTAAGACGGAGGAAGTCGATTTGATTGTATTTCTTCCTTCTGATTATGCAATTACAATATGTCGAGGTCTCTTATTTCATTATACCTTATTCTTAGCACACACAAAAACGAGGCGGCCTTCTGAGCATTGTCGGAGGATATCTCGGCTCTCTCTGAATGTAATGGAAGATGAAAGGGTGCTCTGTTATAGGAAAAGCTCAGTTACAATGCATCCATTGAAGATTACCAAGCAATAGAAAGGATTCGGTGTCTTTTGCATCTCATCCGAGCTCTGAACAAAATGGTGGAATACCAGAATCTGTATTGAATAATACATCTTTATTTCTTTTCAAACTATAATACAGCTTAAAGTGATCAAATAGCATATAAGCAAGATGGCCTAGAAAGGCGAGAACCGCGAAAAGATCAGTGACAGTGTTGGGACACATAGCCACTCCGCGTAGAGTCATTGTTGGGAGAGGGGGTTACTATGGAACACCACTATACTAAACGTGCATCCTTATCATGTCTTGGTGCTACTTTCAAATTTTAGACTCAAAGGGTACCAGAAAACGTGATAATCCCATTTTTGTTGTGCCCTTTGGGACATCACTAAAAGACTACCTCCTAATTGTGTCTTAATTGAAGCCTAATTCAATTTTTTACCCAAAGAGCACCAGAAAAATATGATAACCCCATTTTTATTTCTTGTCAAATATATTTCGGTGATAAGCCCTCCCCCTCTCACAAAATCCCGGATCCGCCCATGATATCACTGATCACCATCTCTACGAGAGCACTTTGAGAAAGACCAATTCGAAGTATACGTGCATGGTCTAAGTAAAATTTTAGCTCAGATACAAAATTCTAGAGAAAAGATGAAAGGAAAGTTAGAAGTGATCTCGCCATGGCTAAGAAAAATACGAGTAGATGAAATGGAGGGCTTGATTTCTGGTAAATGCATATTAAAATATTCTAAGACGTTGATATTTTAATGAGAGAGACAGAGAGAGAGAGAGAGAGAGAGAGAGAGATGAAGTCTGCTTGAATACTTTGAATTTATAAAGTTTGTTTGTTTGTTTGTTCGTTTGTTCGTTGTATGTTTATGTTTCTTTGCTTTTTTCTCGCTTGCTTGCTTGTTTGCGTATAATTAGTTGTAAGGTATTTAGGTCATGTGCAACCAGGAAGAAAATTGTAGGGTCCGCCACAGCATGCATTATAAACTTGTATAATGAAAATATTTTTAAAGTTAAAACAAAAGACCAATGTTATGTGTATATTGTGGTCCCAGTATCATCAAAATGAATTCATTTGATTTTCCCGAAAATCACATATCGTACAATCATTCTCTCTTTCTCCTCCTCCTCTCTCTCTCTCTCTTTCTCTCTCTCTCTCTCTCTGTCTCCCATTCTCTTCACTTTCTAATTCTTTCTCTTTCTCTCTCTCTCACACACTCTCATTCTCTTTCTTGTTCCTTTTTCCACCACTCGCTCCCTATTTTTCTCACACCTACCCTTCGTGGCCCCTTTCTTTCATTTCACTTCCGAAATATTTCGTCAAAATTTCATAATGGCCGTGGAGGGAGTCAGCTTTGGCGGTAAACAATAGCCCTTTTTTCAGGATTCGGCTCAACAGAAAAGTAGAGCGAAACCATTAAGCTCTGTCATAATATTTACTCACGACTTAGCATGCATATAGCAGTCATCTTGTTAAAACTTCTAAGTTACCTCTATAATATAGCAATAGCGTCATAGTCCAAGCCAGAGAGTGCATGCATTTTACCCTATTTTAGGTCGTACGACATCTTTCGACATTTACTTTGGCGAGAAAGTGATAAAATAAAAACAACGTGTTAAATGTTCGGAAGGAAGTGACGAGATTGTGCAAAGCACGTGTTTCTTGTCATATTTTGGCTTCTTCCTAACTCAAATGCAATTCTAGACGTAACGGGTAATGAAAATCAGGGGCCTTGTACCAGCAGATAATTACGTAGTAGGTCGGTCCACATTAGGATTGTAATCTTGTGCTGCATTATTTTGATAGTACAATAACAATTGTAATGATTCGCATAAATCAATATTTCCGTGCCGTCTTCTAGCACTGCAATGATGGTGTTTAAAGGTACTATGTCCCTTTTGCAGCCAACCTCAAATGCTGTAGAACTGTGCAGGAATTATGAATATGTCACGTATGTCCTATCTGTGAAATTTAAACGTTAGCAGTGTCCTCATATTCAAATTCTGCAAGGAAACCCGTTTACTTGCTAGACTTCACTGTCAGACACATTTGAGTGACTGACTGGCTTTTTTCTTCTTTGGTAATAACATACATGAAAAGAGTTGTAAAGGGTACATGAGCATTTGTCTACATCAATAACCCACTTCTTGTGATGGCCAAGATTAAACTGATTGATCTTTGCGCAGCATAAAACGTATGACCATTCGGTACAATCGTCTGAAAATCAAGACTATTACTTTTGGGCTCTATAGCCCTAAAGTCGATCTGACAACTAATAGTCGTTATTTTCCCACTTGAAGACATTTTCAAGCCCCACTTTTTTTTAGGGAAGGTCTAAATTAGTATTATCTTTTAAATGCAGTTGGAATTTCACTTTTTCATTTTGTTGGCCTGCAAATGGGACATAGTACCTTTAAGTTATATTGATAGAGTTATACATGGTCTATTTGGCCAAAAAATCCGTGATTAATTTAAAGAGGTGTCGTGGCCTAGTGGAGACGTCACCACACCTTGGATCACATCGTTCACGGTTCAAGTCCCGCTACGGCACTTATGTCCTTTGGCAAGAAAATAATCAGCATTTGCCACTCTCCACCCAGGTGAAGTTAATGCGTACCCGGGAAGAAATTCCTTGAACGGCGGCGCCTTGTCAAGGCGGATTAGCTTCATCCGGTGTGATAGTAATATAATTTGGGACATGGGTCTTGGTATGTAGGTGAAATGTGAGGGAGCAAAGCGACCTAGCGGGGATCGGTGGGAATGGTCATATCATAATATTTTCGCATTCAGTTTCCCCTTCCCTTTCATTCTGTCTCTCTTTCCCTCTCTTTCATTTTTCTAAAATTGTTTAGGGCACATAAACTCATACCCCCACGTGGTGTGGTTCCACCGCCGTCTATTAATGAATCCGATGAATCGCAGCTCAAAAATGTTGATGTCATAATATTGTTAAATCAAATATTATTCATAATTGTTACCAAATTAATTAGAGACCAATAATCTTTTATTGTATTGACAGAATTCATATGGCCTATACATGGATATGGTTGCATCGTGAAGCCCCTCTAAAGTGTTGGGAGTCTCAAATATTTGATAGCAAATTTTCACTTAAAAGGTAGGAGTGTCGTTGTCGAGTGGTTTAAGGCGCTTGACTAGAGATGCGAAGGTCGAGGGTTCGAATGCCGACGCGGAACACGAGACACTTGTATCAAGCGCTATATAAAAGCAGAATATTATTATTAAAGATGTGAAAGAGGATATCATTATTTTAACAAACACTTCTGCAAGGATTTTCAAAATATATACATTTTAAGACCAATTTTTAGTTTTCTGTTGTACGCAGAAAACTCAGATACTTATATTTTTCATCAATACTCTTCTTCAAACACATTGTTTTTTTTAAAATCCTTGCAATGAAAGTTTGCCATCAATTTTTTTGAGGCTCTCAACAGTTTCAGAGGGGCTTTAACCTCTTTTGTTACGTCAATGTGAAAATACCCCGAACTATCTTTCTGTAGTATTGCTGGTGAAAATATCCATAAATAGTGCCGATTTCAAGACAAAATAATGGTAACTCAACAAGGAAAACTGAAAATGTTTTTTTTTAGTCACGTGTTCCTCACTACACAATATATATTTAATATTATAGCAATCATCTTGGACCCCATGGAAGAACAGCTTTATCTCTATGGCTTTACTGAACCGGATGCCCTTCCGACTTCATTATCGTCTTCTTCTTTTCTCTTTTAAATTGCATACTATGTTTGTTTTAAATGTCTATTTATATTATCTTGTAAATGTTCTGTATATAAATCGTGTTTTTATTGTGAATTCGGAGAATAAATCAATCAAATCAAATCAAATCAAAAGAGAAATGAGATCCACAATGTAAAATCAGCGGCGTAACCAAACTGGAGCGGGACCGCAGCGTTCCCCCTTTCTCTGCTCACAGGCCTAGCATGAACACTGATAAAAACATCTTTTAAATTAAGAAGAGTGGTAAATTTCACCCCTCTCTTTGTCAATTTCTTAAAAAACCACATAATGTCTGCGTAAGTTCGACAAATCTATCGAAAACTTGAGAAACATTTCATGCGGCTTAACTTGGCGTCAATAATGATGAGCATTTGTATAGTTGACTTCTCAGAAAAGCATATCATCCAAGGCTTAAGTTGTAAATACATAGTTGTTTACAAATTGTCAAAGCTAATCTAGTAAGGAATTTCGAGAGAAAGTGTTTTAATGACATTTTGTGGAGTTAATTAAATAGTCATTGGGGAGTTTGGACCAACAACCTGTAAAAATATTATGTATAAATGGCTGGAAATCACATTCACGCCGAAAAGCAAAAATAAAACAATTATGTTGTACATAGTGAATAGGAGACCGCGGTTATGCGTTGTTCGGCCATGTTAAGCTCATGAAAGTTATTTACATTTGGTATAGAGTAGTCAGCTAAAGTGTGATAAAGAAAAGCTATCGTTGAAAATAATTACACACTTCCATTATTTATGTACATGCAACATTATAGTACCGCAGTTATACTTCTCAAATTATAGATACCGAATGTCATGAGATGGAGAATAAAACCACAATAACATATAACATATTCCCCGCAATAATATTATACATTAACAACACACATATACCAGATACGATTGGTAGGGGATAAGGCTAAACAAAATTGATTCCATTTGCAAATAAACAATATATAACTAAGACACTTCTCGTCAAAATTGAAAATGAGTGATTTGAAATGCCCAATCCAATCCAATCCAGGTATTTTTAAAGCGCCAATATCTAGTTGCCTAATCAAAGGCAAATACAAAATGAAATATATTTTTATGAACATTTGTCCATCGTTAACAGTTACTAGTGCACATAATTTTATGAAATCCCTACATATATTATAAGAACTTGATCACGCTAATATGAAAACAGTAATAAAAATAAAGTACTTTGCTTAATCGACTTACCTAACTTCCAGCTGACCAATCACAAACTCGTCCAAGATTTGTTTTCTTCAATTTGTCCTCAAATGATACAAAGATGAAAACGCTCACAAACTGACGTCGAATACAGTATATTTCATCTGAGACCTAACTCGACAGTTAGACCAATTTATCCAGATCAACTTGCTCTATTCCTCGCTGTCCCAGGCAATAAATGAGGTGATTATTAGGAGCTGAACATCTTCTTATAAGGAAAGAAGTCCGATATCATTCATAGCACGATCGTAGAAGTCCAACTGAGTATCCAGATCTCCAGGTATTATTGATGAAGGGACCCGATGAATGCCTCCTCGTGCAAGATACAATACATCTTAGCCACCCAAATAGTAGGCTAGAAGGGGAAGGGGACAATGCAGGCATGGCACTGAATTAGTCTTCCAAGGCCTCGCAAAGACATCTATCATTCTTTAGATGTCGTTCTTTTTTTCACTCCAATTTCGTCACACTTTCGTCTACCACGATCCCACTTCATCAATCCTTCTTTTGAACACCGATTCATTGTGATAGTAGCGCTCTTTTCACCCCTCCACCGTTTTGCTTCAGTAGATAGATCCCCTAGAAATGTCTTCCACTCTCACCTGAACCCCTTATCAGCTTGCAACCTCTCTGCTTTTATCTACCCCCTTCTGAATCTCGAAGAGTCATGTGATGTTACGCTCCTTTTACTTATTTCGATCATAAAAACTTGTCGTGGTGCGAAAATCCCACAAAATAAACAGTACGAACAAACACTCGATGCGATTAAATTCGGTTTTCGGTATACTTATTTAAATGTGTGGTTTGGTCTTAGAGTCTTTATTCATGCAAATAGATTCCATGGACTGATGAAAGTGGTACAACCAGGGATATAGCCTCCACTGAAGTTAAGGTGGAGGGGTGTTCTGGGGTGCAAAACTGCCTAAAGAAGAAACACTGTCGACAAATCCGACATAGCTGCCCACCATTTTTGTAAATGAAGAGATATACCAAAAAGCCTTAAAGAACCATGAATTAAATCCAATCAAGGCAAACAAAACTAAAAAGATAACTTGTGTACCCAAGGGGTTAGAAATGTGTCCCCCCCCCCCCAATCTTTTTTTGAACCCTCTCTAAAGAAAATGATCTAGCGACGCGCCTTGAAAGTGACATTCATTAAACCGTATCCGTACACCTACCCCCTGGACATCCACCCCGCCACCGGATAACAACCCCAAGTTAACTACCCCCTAGGACAACTACCCCCTAGGGCAACCACCCTCTAGGACGACTACCACCCAGGAAAACTACTCCCCGGACAACTACCCCTTAGGACAACTACCCCGGACAACTACCCCAGACAACTACCCCCTAGGATAGTTAGCCGGGAGGTAGTTGTCCTACAGGATGTATGTCATAATTACTTTTACTTTAAAAAAGTAATTTTGCAAGTTCCTCTATATAATGAAAAGCTTCGCCCTCGCCCGAAAGTTATTAAATTTTTAATTAATATTGGTCTTTTCTAGAATGCTTTCTAATCACAGCCGCTTAAAATTTCATTTCTTTGTCGGGCAATTTTATTTTCATCATGAGAGAATTAAGTTCATCCCATAATGGGCACCTAAGTAAAATATTTTAGAAAAATCTGGGAGGGGCATGCATCAAAAGCTGCCAAATAGATAAAGTCGTAAAATACTCACGACACTTAACTGCACAAAAAAAAATTAAATATTTTCAAAGGGATAACAAAACGACAACAACTTAATGTTCACTGATATTCGAGATTCCTCTTTCTTTCTTTCTTTCTCTCCCTCTCCCCTCCCCCCCCCCCTCTCCCCCCCCCCCCTCTCTCCCCCCTCTCTCTCTCTCTCTCTCTCTCTCTCTCCATATCTATCTATCTATCAATCAATATATGTATGTATGTAAATATCCATCTCTCTCTCTCTCTCTCTCTTTACATTTTATATATATATATATATATATCTTTCTCTTGTACCATTATATAAATCTTGAGATCTCTGAGACGGAAGCATCGTAGATCAGCGGTGTGTTATTTTTATATTAACAATGACCATGTATTACCAAGAAATGAACTTACTTGATCTAAAAATAAGGGCAGTGAGACGAAAATAGCAAAAGGAATTCAGATCCAACAAAATTCCTTCACAGTTCAGATAATTCATTTATACTCAATTGAATAAGTCTTCTCACTGTATATTTTGCTGTCTATACGATTCGTCGGATGTGCCCCCCACCCCCGGACCCTGGTCCAAGTGACAAGAAATTGTCGCCCCCACCAATGATTTATCCTCCTCATGCGACACCTCTGAACAACATTCTTTCAGAACAGTTCAGATTATTCAGTAAGTCTTTTAGACAGAAACGGAAGCACCGAGAATAGCATTTTAAACGACTAAATTCACAAGGATATTGATAATAATGTTCTCCTGAAATTTCCGGTCAGCTAAAAACATTCCCTACTCAAAATATTCCCTAAAACGACAACATTGCCTTAGCATTGTGACGTACAGAGTGAGGCTCTTGTTTATAATTATCATGCTTTTAATTTCCTGTCGGTGAAAATAGATACTGATTACATGACTTGTTAAGGAAGTAACTTGAACATTGCAAGCAGTTTTGAAAAGATACGCCTTTATTCCTCTTTTCTTTCCTTCCCATTGTATCCATTATAATGCATGTCTTGTATGCACAATCTTTCCAGAAGACATACTGTAAAGGATGAGAGAGAGAGAGAGAGAGAGCGAGAGAGAGAGAGAGAGAGAGAGAGAGAGAGCGAGAGAGAGAGAGAGAGAGAGAGAGAGAGAGAGAGAGAGAGAGAGAGAGAGAGAGAGAAGGGATGGGGTGGTGGGGGAGGAGGGGGGGGGGTAACTGAATGTTGAATGTCAATTTTTTTTTTTTTAATTAGTAGCTTGGATATCGATCGGGTTTCTCGTTTACGTAGTTTAGAAGTTTCAAAAGTATCTTAATTGCTAAACAGTTTCCAATTAAATGCATTCCATAATCGAACGCAACTTGACTTTTAACCAATTAGAATCAAGCACGTTATTACTCGCGTTTTGATTGGATGAAAGGGGAGTTTCGCAAGGCCGCGGGTTCGACCTTGGAGGTGTCAGTGACGTATCTACGGGGTAACGGGGGTACGTACCCCATCCAAAATTATTAATTAATTGTGAACATAAAAGGAGAGGAGAGAGGGAGGAAGAGAAAGCGATATAAATATATATATATATATAGAGAGAGAGAGAGAGAGAGAGAGAGAGAGAGAGAGAGAGAGAGAGAGAGAGATAGAGAAAGAGAAAGAGAGAGAGAGAGAGAGAGAGAGTATAGAAAGTATAACACAATCGGGCACAAACTAATCAAGTTGGTCTGCCTTGACCAGCCCAGTTTTCTTCGACCCAGCCTTAACTTAGTTATTGTGGTAACCGACCCGGGTTTTCAGACAGGAAATTAAAGGATATGAGAAAAGAATTGCAAAGAGATTAAAAGCTATATTATCCAGAAGTGTGAAAATATCGTATGTACCTTGCTACCTGTTAAAGATGCGGATCCATGATTCGGGAGGGGGAAAAGGGGGGTAGGCATAATTCGCAAAATTCCTGGTATGCAAAAAAAAAAAATGCATTTGTGTGTAGGGCCTACTCAAGGAGTGTCATATTGGATTTGGAAGGGGCAAGGGGGCGGCTGTTGGGTACATCATGCATGGATAAACTGATGCACCTCATGTGCGGATAACTGGTGGAACAGAGCACAATAGAGATGGTTTCTGTTTGTATCAGTTCCCTGCGGATTATCTCTGCCTCTCGCTTTGTGTTCGTCTGACAAGGATGCAACACTTGTATTGAATAGAAAGTAAAACATCAGCTCCCTGGAGGATAGAGTCGAGGGCTCCTCAGTCCCAAAGTGGAAACAAATAATTGACTCCTTGAAAAGGTGCACGTCAATGAGAAAATAAAGGCCAACTGAAACGGTTAAGGCAATGTGAAAGTAAGATAGATAGAGAGAGAGAGAGAGAGAGAGAGAGAGAGAGAGAGAAAGGGGGAGAGAAGGCGGGGGAGAGGGGGAGAGGGAGGAGAGAGGGAGAGGGTGAGATGAGAGGGGGAGGGGAGAGGGGAGGGGGAGAGGGAGAAAACAGGTGGGGGAGGGGAGGGAGCAATGGAGACCTTTATTTTCATAATGTTGAATTTTTCTCTTCCCTTTTCCCACCTCGTCTTAATCATCATCAAATCTGTTTTTTGGTTTTCATTTCTCTTCACTTTGGTCCGACACTATATTATAAATTATTATTTATAGATTGATATCAATAATATTAAAAAATACTTTGTTGAAAATAATCGCGCCATCTTTTCATCCTGCTCCTTCTACTTTCGATTTCCCTATCTCTTCTGGGATATGTTTGTTGTTATATAATCATTTCTACCATTTTGGATGAAGGCACTGTCTTGTCCCTTAAGTGACCCCCTTCCCCTCCCCCTGTATATATATACACTTATTGAAAATCATGTCGGAAACGAAGGCGAGAGACTTTTGGGGCATGAAATGCTCGGCATAATCCCATGAATGAATATCATTACACCTTTTCATTAAAACTTTCCAGGAGGTAATCTCCCCTGAGATTAAGGAAGGCACATGATTAAAACACGGATCATTGACCCTCCTTTTTCTTCCTCTAACAGAATTTGCTTAAAGGGGGGGGGGGGAGGGGGAATAGTACTTGAATTAGAATCACTGGTGATCATTTCGTTGGTGGTCCGTAGTGTCTTCTTCTTTATTTCATAGGAGTTTCTTGACTTTACGACACTCCAGTCTCGTCTATTTTGGTTTCACCTATAAGGTCCCAAATGTGTTCAACTATTCGAATGGTTAATGCTCTCCATGAATAGCAGGGGCGTATCCAAAAATATGAATATGGGGGATCCTTTTCTGCTCGTGATGGGGAGGCTGAAATTTACTTCGGCAGACCCGCATGCCGTAGCCCTATCTCTACCAACTGCAAGTTTGATTGATTTTGTTTTCTCTCCCTCTGTCTTTTTTCTTCTCTATACAGTGCGTCACAGAAAAAACGAAACTGAGAATTATCGATGTTTTATCATAACTTAATCACGATTATAATTGATAAATGACACGTATTTGTACGGCTTAGATCCTCTTTCATTTGATGCAAATCGTATAATGCATATTTCACGCATGAGTGATTAAAATGAATTTGAAGAGAGGAAACCAAAAGTCATTTGGCGGACGGTATCTGAATTTCAAAGGGAAAATCACATTTCTAGAAAGTTGAGTTTCTGCCCTTTCACATGACACCTCAGTCAGGAAAAATAAGCTGAAATAACAAAGTTCTGTTTGTTTAAAGTTCTGGTTGTTTAAAGTAGTACTTGCATTTCCATAATTTTATCAAACGATTTCGTTTTCACTGGCTCCTTGCCGTAGCAACAAGCAGAATTGACAAAAGACTTAACTCCGTTTTGTTGACAATCAGCCATGCATGAAGTCTTTCGTCTACGGCTGATTGTCAACGAAACGGAGATAAGTCTTTTGTTAATCCCGTTTGTTGCTACGGCAGGCAGCCAGTGAAAACGAATTCGTTTAATCAAATCTTCAAATTCATTTTAATCACTCATGCGTGAAATATGCATCATATATGAGTTGCATCAAATGAAAGAGGATCTAAGCCTTACAAAATATGATAAAACATCGATAATTTTCGGTTTCGTTTTTTCAAGGACGCACTGTATAGGCTATCGAACGCGGGAGGGGCGTACACCGGATTGACCCCTTGCTGGATACGCCAGTGAGTATTAACTCATCAGTATAATCGATTTCTCGAGAATCCCTCTATGTTTCACATAATCCTCCATCCGCTGGAAGAAACACGCCCGTGAATTGTTGAGCCTACAGATCAATTGCTCGATGTCACTTCTCTCTTTTATCTTTACATGCAGGAATCAATCTAACACAACCATAGAACATTGTTCCTGTATAGATTTTCACCCCATCATGTTGATGTAAAAGATTTACCCACATAAATAGATTTGGCTGATCATTGTGAAAATTGGAAATAGAGAGAATAAGGTGGCTTTACATAAAAAAAAATTGTCCACCTGTCAACATAAAGTCACATGATAAATTATTGACATGGATGGACGTCCAATAATGATATTAATTGTCTGGTACCTTACCCCCGCGAAGGACATAAATGAAAAGGGAACAAAAGAGTTTCAAAACATCTCTAAAAATAAGTTGGCTCCGCGGCTTACAAAACCATCTTCTGCATCTGTTTAAGACTCGACTCTTGCCAAATTCACTAGACGGATAACCTTCTATATAGATAGGCAATGTCGGTCTCTTAGGCCTGCCAACCAATTATTTTAATGATTCCCTATACAACAACGACCCTTGAGACCGACAGCCCAGAATGTCAGATATTTTTAATCTCCCTATGTATTTCTGGTTTTGTTGGTCTCGTGGGCCGTCGGCCTCTAGGGCTGTCGATTTACTCAAGATAACCCTAATGAGGCCTTTGAAAAAAAGATGTTGTATTGCCCTTAAGGTGCCAAAACATGGGTCAGTCGGTCGGAATTTTTTTTTATCTTCTTTTTTTCTTCTTTTTTTCCCCCCTCTTTGGGCTGATATTTTTCACTTTTGAAATGCTTTAATATTTTTTTCTTTCTCTAAAAACGGTTACAATTTTTGTTTATTATTTAAAAACCGACCGTAGATTTCAAGATTTTTGGGTCGGTCGCAAAGGGCAATACAACATCGTTTCTTTTAAGGCCTGACTTACATCATCAGACCGTTAACTCTATTTCGTTGATATGAACATGCTTGGAGTAATGAAAAAGAGATTGATAGAAAGTGATTATTGAAACTACAAAATAGCTAACAACAACCAAAAAAGAGAAAAAAGTGAGTATTGCAAAATATTAAACCCCCTCTCCATTTTTCTTCTTCAAATAAACAAATAAATGAATGGAATACGTTAAGAGAAGAATTAGAGGAATCATGTGCAATGGCAGGGATGAAAGTAGGTATAGCGGCAGTATGTAGGGGGTACAGGGGTATACACAGACAGTCGAACGATGCGGGGTAACGGTATACTTCCTGGTTAGTTTTGTAATTGTTGCAACCAAAAGTGAGGAAGATTCGACGCAATTTCTTTATTAACGACTGGAAAGAAAAACTCTTTTCTTTTAATTGGAAGGGAATTACATTTATCTTTAAATTCTTTGTGCCGTTTTCTTTATTTGTATGGTTATCGAACACCATTAATACTCATATTCATATAACCATGTAGACACAGCTAGAACATAATGCTATAGTGGTTTGGCAATATCATTGGCTTATCCAAAACTCGAGTTTAAAAAAGGGGCGGAATCCTCCAAAGAGCTACGCCTCTGCTAATTGAAGTGATAAAATGAAACCGAATGTGATTATATCGAAGTATCGTTAGATTTCACAGGTGTCAATGAAAGAATTGAGCCGGATTATGAAATAAAGGTGTTCAACTAAAGTCATCTTGATTATCCCAAAATACAGTTGTCCAACATCTATTTTGGGCACATGAATTGTATGTGTGAGCGATTATACTTCTTCTGTAAACATAACACATGATTGTGATCTCTACATACACATACACCGGGTCGATTTCATGCTATTTTTAAGACATGTTGAAGCATCACATGTTCCTGTGGTGTGTGGTTAGATGTCATCTTGACGTGACGCGGCGACTTCAAAAGGTTTCCATGTCTTTAGTCATACAAAATAAGTCTTCTTTAGAGTGGATAAGTCCTTCCGGCGGCTTGACAACATTATGATAGGATCTTCTCCATTTTTGAAAAAAATTTCAAACTGTCGACTTGGAGCTGCAATGAACAGGAATCAAGCATTTTATATAAGCATGTCTTTATTTCTAGTTTTCACTACCAATCTCCGCCCCCCTCTCCCCTCCCTCTCTTGATATACCCTCCTCTTTATAGTTTCCCTCTCTCTTTCTCATCCTTAGCCTACTTATCCTCTTGATATACACTCCCTCTCTTTATTTATCCCTCATTCTCACCCTCGGAATACCCTTCAACCTTTTTTCCTCTCTCCCCTTTATCATCTGTCTTTCTCCGCCTCTGACTTTCTCTCGCTCTCTGTCTCTCTCACCCCCGCCCCCTTCTTTCTCTCTAATTCCCTCCACCTTCTCTCTCTCTCTCTCTCTCTCTCTCTCTCTCTCTCTCTCTCTCTCTCTCTCTCTCTCTCTCATTACTCTGCCCCTCCCATTCACATCATTTCCTCACAACTTCCACGCCAATTTCTGTCCATTACTCTCCCTCCCGTCCCCTTTTCTTTAGCCACCACTCACTAACTATCAAACGCTTGTACTTCAATTTTTTATGTTTCACTATCAGAAGTGCATTATCTGCCAATAAACTTTTTCTTTTGATTCCTGTCATTGCATAAAAATATATGAAAATTCTTTTGTAAGAATCAAAAGTAAATCAAGGAAGAACTCTTCAACTTATCTTCTTCCCAAAAATTAAAAGAAGAAGTACTCACGATTTTCCACTAAACAGACTATAAATTAGTGAAAGGGAAAGCTTGATTATGTAAGAGAATAATGTTTAATTAAAATACATATACATATATCTATATTCAGTATATACCGCTTCATTCAAATTTGTTAGGAACATCGGTCATTATGCTCAACCAAGAGTTTTCAGATTTACAAATAATTAAAAGGTTATTACTCCAAAGTGTTTTTGATTACCGGTAATGAACAATGAACCTTGAAGTCAATGAATCAAAAGTCATTTTTTCTGATCAAAGAATATCCTTCCAAAAGAAAATAAGCAAGTTTATCCAAGTTCAAACCTCCTCAACATTATAAACATGATGGCCCGTATTCTGAAGTCGTGTCTAACTCCTGTTTAACTAAACAGTTGTCTAAGTCTTGTCTAAGTCCCGTCTAACTTTAGACACGAAGTCGTGTCTAACTTTTTTGGTATTCTGAAGTCGTGTTTAAATAAAGTTAAACACGAAGTCCTGTCTAAGTCCTGTTTAACTTTAGACAACTGCAAGGGGTTGTTTAAGTCCTGTTTAAGGGCGCGATTCTGCTGCTTTTCAACGTCGACGGTACACTGTACTTGCTGACCCCGAACTTGCGGGGGAGAACGATGGTACGTGCATTCTCCAAAATTTCAAATACGTTTTGCAGGATTTTTTCTCGTGTAGCCTAATTTTTTTTCTCGATAATATCAACTATTCTTATCTACTGGTGACATCTTGGAAATTCCATAATCTATAATAAACTAACCATTCTGTTGGAGAAGTTTCTTTTGTGGTTCTTCCGAGCACTGAGGCACCGATAAGTAGTGTTTGTCAATCTCAGTGTACAGTACGTGTACTACGTACGTACGTACACAAAGTACATGCAGTCTAGTCATTACGTCACGATCACATCACCATGGTACCAGCACGCGCACAGCTAGCTGTGCGCGTTAATTTATTTATCCGGTGCGCGCACGCATGCGCATTGGGTCTTTCGTCAGAATTAACGCCTACTGGGCATGCCCAGAAGTCGTGACTAAGAGTTAAACACGACTTGCGCAGAACATAAACAGTTGTTTAGTTAAACACCACTTAGACAGGACTTAAACAGTTGTTTAGTTAGACGAGACTTAGACACGACTTCAGAATACGAAATTTAGTTAAACAGGACTTAGACACGACCTCGCGTCTAAGTCCTGTCTAAGTCGTGTCTAACTAAACAGTTGTTTAACTTTAGACGTGGCTAAGTTAGACACGACTTCAGAATACGGGCCGATCACTTTAAAATCATCAATGTACCCCATAAGTACTGTGGTACATTGGTGAAGGCTCTAGCATCTCATACAAGAGGTCCTTGGATCGATCCTGGCTCGGTTCTTACATACTTGGACAAAGTGCTTTGCCCACATTGTCCCTCTCGAACCAGGGGGGGGGGGGATGTTTCATAAAGCTGTTCGTAAAGTTATGCATGACTTTACGAATGACTTGAATATGAGGAGCTAAATGGGATTCTCAAATCCTTTTAATTGCATAAGCTAAAGTTGAAATACACAGATGTAGATTAACCTTATCATTATTAACAAAACTTTTTTAATGCAAAGTGTATTTTGGGCTACAATTTAATTGAGATTATGGGAAATACAGTCACATTTTGTTATACCGGTAATGTCAGGAAAAACTTTGGGTATCCCAATTGGCTCTTCATATTCCAATCATTTTTAAAGTCATTCGTAACTTTACGCACAGCTTTATGAAACACCCCCCTGGGCCCTGTAATATCAAACTTGACTGACTACCAATTGCATAAATCTATTTGTATCTCCAATCTGGCTGCCATCAAAGTTATAATTGGTGGAAGGAGGTATGTACGATTGATTGTGCATTAAATGGGTATCCAAGGTTACAAGAATTGCAGAGGTTGCAAAAAGTAGTATTGATAACAATATGGATACCCTGTATAAATAACACAATATTTTATTACAATAATAGTTATCATGGATATATAGAGAGCATACTATATAGGCAGATATATGAGCTGTTTAACAAATCATTTTGATAAGATGTATTGCATGTATTGCAAAAATCTTACATCTAAAAGCTGAAGCTAGACTGTACCCTCATTAGTATAATCACAAACCTAGGATGTATAATTAAAATATTTTAAGACGATATAGACAATTTTTATTTTCTATCTTCCTGTATGAAAAAACAAATATATAAATCATATAGAAGGATTCAAACTTGATAGAATACACAGTTAGACTGAGTGGAAGCATAAATATATATATAAAATATAAAATAAAAGAATTTGAAAGTTCATGATGAAATGGAAGAAAAAAACAATTAATAACTTTGTTGTTGTTGTTGTTGAAAGGTTGCATTTCAGTTTTTAGGTGGACATCAGAGTCCAGGTAACACCAGGGACCCGTTTCACAAAGCATTTGTTCAATGACAAATGACAAAAATCAGTGAAAAATCTGCTGATAACCAATCAGAAGCAAGGATTTCACTAGCTTATAACAAAAACTGTCATTTGTTGCTGATGACAAGTTTTGTGAAACAGGGCTCAGATGTGCCATATTTCCTTCTATCCTTCATCCATCTGTTCCTCCCTGACATTGTTGTATTGCTTGAAGCAGTGCTGTTGGGTTGGGCTTCTCTGCTACACCGGCTACCACATACCCATGCTCCTGCATTGCGGCGCGTGTAGTCCCACCAATAGCCAAGAGCTACAGGGAAAATGATTATAATGAATTACTAGATGACTAGTACTAGTACTATTACTAGTTTCCCTTTTTTATAATAATATCAGGATGTATGTCATAATCAACATAGCCAAGGGTACAAATGGATTACATACAAATCACAAAATAGCAATTATAGTCCAGGGCAATGGATTTACAAAAGCAGGGCATAATAGATAAACCCAAAAAGATACAGTTGTAATACGATACATAGTTCAAATATAATATATGGGCACCTGAATAATCAACATCTCACAAATATCAATTATATGGCAATAAATGAGATATAGGTGTTATTTTGAACAAAAGAGAGTGATGTGGTACCTAACATGGAGCTTTATATTGACAACTGAGGGCGTCTGACTAAAAAGCTGAGAGAGGGAAAATAATGTCTGCAACACATTTGAGGCTATCATATACTGTTAGCTTAAAACAAGAGAGTTTAACAATATTTTGAAATATCAATGCTTTGACAATAACACTAAAATTGGAATGCTGGTTACATTATATAAAATGTGAGATATATACTATCTCCAGGTAGTCTAAAAATAACACCAATGGACAAAAAAGTGGGCATACTTGAAATACCAAATTTATTATATATACAGTTATTCGCAGTGGTCAAAGAAATAAATATATGGACTAAAATCACATGACAACTACCAAACATCTGATTTTTACTTAAAGATATTTTCTCCAGAGAGCCAGAAGGTTATTAACTCATTCATTTTTAACACAGAGGTATCGTCCTACTGGCTCTTTACAGATGATATATTCTATCTTTGATGTGGGGTATATGTTTGATTGATGAGGGAAGCTCCTCTCCTGGACAGTGCCTAATGACAGATTTACTCACAAAGCAAGAATCAAAAGATACTTAAGGTGGGAAAATGGGGATGTAATGACAGAGGGATGGAGAGGCGAGAGCTAGAGAGAAAGAGCAATAAATACATCATAGACAGTGATGAATTATAGAGGTAGGAGGATGAAAGGGAGAGACATAGAGGAGGTAGGAGAGAGAGAGAGAGAGAGAGGGAGAGAGAAATCAAGAAAGAAAGAGAAATAGAAAGAAGTAGGAGATTTAATATAAACATTTTTTTTTTAAAGATATGTTGATGGGCCCAATTATAACAAGGACTTGGTTTAGAGGGTAAGCCCACATATAAAAAATTTCAATTAAAGATACATGTACATCATACATGCAAACATTTAACTTGCGTTATCTTCCTACAAGAAAAAAGTACCGGTAGGTCACTCACACACCTGACACCTGACCTCCAAATGACCCAAGATTAACCAAATGCTTGCAGAGCTAGTGCGTTTCGATACAAAAGTTGAGAATACAAGCTTTGCATCATGTGAATAGCACCATTATAGGATGAGAGCCAGAAAGGGTGACATCCTATAGCATTTGACACAAAGCTAATGCCCTTTTGGCTTCCATATTTATCAAATTCATGTAAAACACCAAGTCTAATGTCCCCCCCCTCCCATAAAGGGGTTCTGATGACCCCCCCCCCCCCCCCCCCCCCCAGGCAATAACTGTTTACACATACCTTTGTACTGTGTAGATCTGCTTTGAACTTGTCAAACACCTCTTTGGAATACTGGACCCCAGACGGACTGAAGAAAACTATGCAGAAAGGTGCCCCCTAGGAGGAGAAGAAATGACATGCTATGAGTATTATTTATCTATAAGCTAAGCTTTTCTTAAAGCCAGTTTGTACTAGTTTGGCCAGAAGGGATTAGACCTCCCTGCTAGGTCACTGACGGGTGTTTATCTCATCAACTCGGCTCTCAATTAACATAAGAAAAAGAGGATCATGGGGGACCAACAGGCATCGATAAGGCATTGTTTGCTATATAGAGGGCGCAAGTAGCTATAAGTAGTGCAGTGGGGCTTTAAGGTCTCCTTGTTTTTCTATTTCACTAAAATGCATATAAACTTGTTCCTTATAATTGTTCCTTTTATTTTTGTCACATGTTATAAATTTGTTAAATTGTATTAGATTCATAATTGAAGACAAATAAACTTAAAATGTTATTTGACATGATAAACAACTTAAACAATCTACTTGTCTGCCCAAACCATCTGCTCTCCTTTCCTTTACCAATTTCAGTTGAACCTGTCTTAAGTGGTCACCTCTTTATAGAGGCCACCTGTCTATTATAGTGGCCGTGCATTTTGTCACCCTCAAGAGAGCAATGTGTGTTGTAGAACCTGTCTAGAAAGGCTACCTGTCTACAGTGGCCACTTTTTCTATTTCATTTGGGTGGCCTCAATAGACAGGTTTGACTTTACCTGAATCTACCCGTTCACAATTCCATTCATCGACTAGCAATGCTTCAACCCCCATTCTTCTGTTAAAGATAATCTTGTGTACTTGTGTAAAAATTTACAGAACCCCAATGATATCTAGGGAAAATATAAAAATATGAATACATATTTGACTAACAAAATATGAGTATTCAAATTTACTAAATAGCTAAATATTTAAAATTATTTTTTAGACGGTATCCATAAAATAGAAATTCCACATTTTAACACATCCTTTTACCTTTTCTTGCAGGTATTTGGCTAGCTCTTGTTCTAGATCCGGGTTGGGAACTGTTTGATAGGCTACATCTTCTTTAAAAAGAATTCCTGAGAAAGAAAAAGAAACAATGACATGTACCTGTAAAGTTAAAATTGCATATTTAACCCTAAAAGTGCAATATTGGTATACCACACTAATTACCAATCAAAAGTAAAGTGAAACAAATTCTATTCTGTTCGGTCCGATAAAATTTCTCTAAAATATAAATCATGCAGAAAAAGATACATAGCTTTGACAATTTTGTTGAACTTAAATTACATCAAGTGATCAAATATTACATTGCTAAAATGCGGTGAAAAAAAAAATATTGCATGTTCAATATTCCAATAAGAGATGCAATATAACTAAGTCTTAAAGAAGATGATTGTAAAAACAATCCAAACAAAGGAAATGTTACAATAAATGGTGATCATCATGTCTATTACAATAATTTGCAATAACATTGATTTCAGGCAGCACATACAAAAAAGTAACAGATAAATTCCTTTAGAGGGCGACATTTCTATCATGCAAAATATAGACTTGAGGCTGCAGGACTATGAAAATGAAGCTAACAATATCTTTCTTCCCATCCCTTTTCAATTTTGTTACTTGAAAAATAAAGACATTTGATCCTTTAGTTTTACCAAACATTTCTTTTTTATAGGGAACACAATATAAAGACATTACATTATTACCTGAAGAAATTATATTTGTTCAAATTCTCTGATGTTTGATTTTTTTTGTTACAGATCATTAATCTGTAATTTTGTCCCGCATCTTTTCAAATGTTGTTTAAAAAAATTAATCTAACTACTGTCTTATTAATAGTTGCAATTTATATGAATTGATTGCAATTTCATAAATTTATCATGAACATACAAATCTGGGGTGGTGTTCTGAAATGATGTTATATTTTATGTTAGTAATTAAAAGAAATTAACATCATTTTCCCTAAAATAAAAGATAACTTCCTTTTCCCCCTTCTATCTCTGTAGCGCAGAGTATGAAATTAAAATAAATGTATGATCAATTTGGATCAGTTTATAATTGTACATTAGAAAGGGCCTACACCAAGTAGCAAAAGGAATTCGGTCCCACATGAGGGTCCAGATATCTTAGCCCACTGACTACTGAATTGTCACATTGCCCGTAGATTAAACACAGGAAACATGTTCTAGTAGGCATGGGGTTAATACACTCTATGACACTCAGGGCTCACCTTCCTTCTGCAATGTCTTTGGAATTGTTTCTCTTCTCATCGTACCGCAAGGATAGAGTAGTGGCTTAGATCCAGGCTTGACAGCTGAAAAATTACAAAATGAAGAATGTTATACAATGATATTCCCGGAATAAATTATTATCAACTTATAACATCTTTAAGAGTTCATTAGATAGCAGTACAATGTATACTTAGCTCTATTCACATCCTGATCCAAAATGTTCACACCATCTAAGTTACATTTACTTGTAATTTGAGATTTAACCTAATCATTTTTAGAACATTCTTACAATAAGAACAGTATTTAATTAAAATGGATAATGGCGCTATATAAATCTCATGTATTATTATTATTATTATTATTATAACAGGCAAAAGGAGAGTGCAGGGGTTGGGGGGGGGGGTACGGTGAGAGGGAGATAAATAAGTAGTATCCAAAGGCTGAGGATGTAGTTGTGGATTATGAAAGATTTACCAATCTGTGAATATTTTCATTTTGATCTAGATTTATTTTTCAACATCAACTTGATACAGACTGGAACACACTATACCGATTGATGCAGTTTCTTTTTCTATTTACTCAGGCTCCTTGAATCCTCTTCAAATTTCATTTATGATGAATTAATCACATGTGTGATAAATAGCCTAGTGATAAAAAGAACAATAAAAGTGGAGTCTTATATAGCGCTTGTGTCTGGCACATTGCCACTCCTGGCGCTCCATTATTATTACCCCGGCTTTAGCACGCCTGCCATTACAGTGCTTATGCATCTTAAAGCCCCACTACACTACTAGCTACTTGCACCCTCTATACAGCAAACAATGCCTAACCGTTGCCTGTTTGTCCCCCATGATCCTCTTTATCTTATGTTAATTGAGAGCTGATTTGATGAGATAACCACCTGTCAGACACCTTGCAGAGAGGTCTAATCCCCCTCGCCAAACTAGTGCAGACAGGCTTTAAAGGAACTTATGTTTTTGCCAGGTACCCTTTTACCTCACCTGGATGGAGTGAGGCAAATGTAGATTAGTTCCTTGCCGAAGGACATAAGTGCTGGGATAGAGAATCGAACCCCATACGTTGTGTGGTACATGTGGGGTTAATTTACCTTCTAAGATGATTTTACAGAGATTTTCAGCATTGCCTGAGTCTTCTCCCATGGGATGTAGTCCTAGTTTCCTCACTACTCCCCTGTTGATGTACCTACACTGAAGGCAGGTAGCTTACTCCATTCATCCCTCAATCTGCTATTCCATTCTATAGTGTAATGATAATAATAATAGCCAAATTTACGTATCATTACTATGTTTATAAGCACTTTATAATGTAATCATTATTACCCCGGTCATTGGATTCCACTGCTAATCCAGACATAATAATGCTCACACTCCATTCCTTAGTGAGTGTTTGGCCAGGCACCATGTAACAAACACACACATACCAAGTCAACCATACTAACATTGCATCCTACCAGGTACCCATTTAACACCTGGGTGGAGAGAGGAAAATGTAGATCAATGTGTTGCCAAAGGACACCTAGAGCTAGCTGTGCTGAATCTCTAACCCATGACCTATGCCATTTCCAATCAAGTCTTTTAACCACTAAACTATGACACCTGTAATAAAACTGATAGAGTAAAATTAGATTATCTGTTGATGGTGCATTATCCCATTCATCTCCCAATCTACAATTCCATTCATAGTGGATATTCAGAATTCAGAGGATCTTTCTGTCTTACATAAATGAGAGAAGAAACTTAATATCTTACACATGAATAATCCCACAGTGCAAAAAAATGGTGAAATATGATTTGTAACTCTCACATTTTCCTAGTGTGTGAAAGCCTTGGGAGGGGGTGGGGGGTGGGGGGGGGGGGGGGGTACTCACATATTAAGACAAACGGGGGTGTGCCACTCTAATGGGTCTATTTTTCACAAAAAATCCCTAAACATGGGTCCATTTTTTTCAAAAAAATGGCTAACACCGATATTGTGAAAAATGGGCTTTACTTCAAGAAAAAATCCCCCTAAATGACCCTTTCAAATGGGTAGGGGTTTCGAGGCTTAAGCGGCACACCCCCGGCCAAACCAAATCTGAGTTCCCCCCCCCCCCCCCCCCCCCCCCCCCCCCCCCCCCCCCCCCCCCGGGTGGGAAAAGCCTTATTCCTGCTTACCATAATTCTTATCATGCCTCTCAAGACAGAGAGCAACCGATTGGACGGTCCTGGGGCTTGAGAAGATGAGTCCAGAATGGTCTTCAGGATGGGAGATATGAGCATACAGGGTCTCGAGGTCAATGAACTCAAAGCCAATGGGTGACAGAGAGACGCAGTCTACATCTGCTTCTTGAAATGCCTGTAAAGGATGAAATGATACAATGGAAAGGTAACTCAACTTATCTACGGAAGAAGACCAGGGGGGTGTTTCACAAAGACTAAGATCGACTTTAAGTTGGACTTAACTATGGCAGGCCATTCATGCCACTGGTTGCTCTCACTATTATGATCTTTAGATAATATTTTTTCTTTCAATAATGAATTATCAAAATATATAAATTTTGTAGATTTGTGACTATGATTTGTATGTCCCTTGAGAGACCAATGCCAGTAAACGGTGAGAGCAAACAATGGCATGAATGGCCTGCCATAGTTAAGTCCAACTGAACGTAGATCTTAGTCTTTGTGAAACACCCTCCTGTTCACTTAAGAATACAACTGTCAAGTTCATTTCCTTGCACTGTTAAATAGTCTCACAACTCTGATAGAACCATTGGATATTGTTTTGTTACATTTGTCTTACCGGTAATTTTTAACTTAATTTTTTTTTTAATGAATTATACGACCATATGCAATGTGACTGACAAAGTAAGAGAAAGCATTGAAGTAGGATATAGAAAATAAAAGGGTGGTTCATTCCATACCTTCAAAATAAAATATCATTTTCATTTCTAACACGATGCCTGAATTTTTTACATTTAGTCCCATAATAATATATCTAATATTTTGTATCATGTCATCACAAGTGAAAAGTTGTTAAGTTAATGCTAGATGCAGAGATTTTTGTTTACCTCTTGGTACTTGTCCTTTGTATCATTTTCCTGTGCAGACCTCAGCAGTAAAGTGTTCATCTTGGCAAAGAACTCCTTTGAAATGAAACAGATAAAGAATTCATGAGAACCATGATTAAGGATGATCTTGATAGCCTTATATGATAGGGGACTTTATGTATCAAGTATCAATGTATAATGAGGCTTAGTTAAATACTATTTTCATATATTGTTTTTCTTTTTCCTTGCCACTGTTTATCTTGATTTCAGAGTTCTATACTGATATTTTCATATGAAGACCAGGGAGGTGTTTCACAAAGACTAAGATCGAATTAAGTTGGACTTGAACTATGGCAGGCCATTCATGCCACTGCTGGTTGCATTTGTCTCTCAAGGGACGTCACAAATCTACAGAAATATAGTAAATTGTTGAAGAAAAAATATTACTTTTAATGGGCCTAAATTGTACATTTTAAAGGCACACTGTCCTACTTGTAGCTACTTGCTCCCTCTATATAGAAAACTTCCCAAATTGGTGCCCGTTGGTCCCCCATGATCCTCTTTTTCTTATGTTAAATGAGAGCTGAGTTAATGAGATAGCCACCTGTCACAGTGACCTCGTTGGCTCGCTGTGTGGTCTAATCCCTTCTAGCTGCAGTAGTAACGCCTACCTTTAAGACTTGGACTTATATGATGGTGATGAGTTTGAGGGTCTTAGTATCGGCGCGTTCATGCTTGATTTTGAAGGCAGAATGAGCGATTTGTAACGCTCATCGTAAACGCTCATCGTAATCGCAGTTCCACGGTGCACTGTTCATGCTCACTTCTCCAGGCAATTCTCCTTGGGTGGCCTTCAGCTGGATTCGCAAACCTGTGTGCGCATGCTACGTAGATCCACTAGAGGTCAGTGCATTGACCCCATTTAAACGCGTTTACAAATTGTAAACGCATCTTTTTGTGAGTTTACGATCGGCGATCGTGATCGCCGTTTTTTCAGTGATTCTACAAAAGTGAGCATGAACGCAATCGTGTTTTAAACTAAACGCATAACAGATGCCTGATTCTGGCCGTCAAAATCAAGCATGAACGCGCCCTAAGATAGATAACTCAGGATAATAATAGAGTCGGCAGTCTAGTATGTTGGTAGACATGTTATTTATTCAACTATGACGTATACCGGATATTCAGATATCGCATATAGTAACATACAGTAGGCAATTTATGCCCTTAAAAGTCTAGAACCAGATGTAGAGAGAAAAAAACTTAGAAATTATGATCTTTATATATTGTTTTTTCCTTCAATATTGAACAATAAAAATAATGTTAAATTCTGTCAATTTGTGACCACGATTTATATCCCTTGGGAGACTGATGCCAGGAATGGTGAGAACAACCAGCGGCATGAACAATAGTTGAAGTCCAACTATGTAAGTCGATCTTAGTCTTTATGAAATACTCCCCCAAAGGCTTCAAGAAGGGCTATAAAAGGAAAATGAACCCCACATCATGAGGAAATAGATGCTAAGTAATGATGAATGACGATGACATTAATCTTCATGACATGAACCCATTTTGACAATTTGAGTTTTAACAAGTTTTTTTTTAGTTTCAACAATTTACTCAAATAGCTTCTTCCCATGGACTGCTAAATATTGGAACGACCTGCCTCATTACGACGCCCGAAACATAGATATTTTTAAGAAAAGGCTCTGCGATTTTTTCACAAACACCAATCAGAAATAATTCCACCAGGTCAACCCCCAGGTCAGCCCTCTGACGCGATGCGGGATCCCGCTTTGTCGGAGTAAAATCCAGAATCAGAACCAGAGAAACACAAACTTTCTTTATGATCCCCCTCATCACCATTTCTGATGTTATCATCATCATGATCATCATTGTTTTTTTTATCATCATCATCATAATTATGATCAAGACAATCATCACCACCTACAACATACCATTATCAGACAGGATCAGACATCATCACCAAGGCACGACATTATTATTTAGAGACCGCTTCATGGCAAACTTTGTCTTGCCCTTGCCCTTGGCTTTGGCTAGGCCATGGGCATGGTCAATAACCATCATTTTCATCAGTTCATACATTAGACATCTAGTAGGGTGTCTGAACGATTTTTCAATTTTCAATTTGGGATCGTTTTTCACCATTTTTGTTTGATATTTGAATAAAAAATGTTATCAGAATAATACATTTCAAATTTCAAGTCTCACCGATGTTTCTATCAAAAGTTACAGCCCCTCCAAAACGCTGGTATATTCATATCATTTTGGTCAAAATCGACGATAAAGACGTCCACGCAGAGTGATGTTGTTTTGCTAAATTTAGCCAAACAGCTGTATCGCGCGATATGCAAGCGTATGCATATCGTACGCATGCTGCTAAGCCAATCCGCGACTTGCAGCTTGAGCTACGCTGTCTCCGCGACATGTGCCATTGACTAGTATGGTTGGCGTTCGTCGCACAAAAAACCCGGAAGTGAATGCACGTTATAGTCAATGGCAATATCGCGGAGATGTCTCCGCGATATTGCCATTGACTATAACGTGTATGGCCACCCATACTTGAATTTGAGTTTGGGGTTTCGTTCGTACGCAGAGATGTTACGCGATGTAACCATGGTTTGGACTGAGCGGAGCGCACGCCCCCTAATTAGCTGATCCACCAAATAGCGAGAAGGGTATTTTTAAACTGTTATCAGTTGTGATCCCTGGGGGCTAGCGAAAAAATAAGCACATAGAATTAGACTGCGACTACTTATCGATCGGGGCGTCATATCTCAAAAGTGACAAACCTCAGAGTTAGCCAGGACACAATGTTTCAATTGCTGTTTTGACCAAGATATTTTTAGAATTTCGGGGGCTACGCCCCTTTGGAAATATTGGAATTCACCTGCTCTTTCATATGACACCTCATTTATTGGTTATCACCTTCAGGATCACAACAGATAAAGGTTTGAATCTCGAATTGAAAAAAAAAAATAGACTGCATAGGGATGCGTGTAATCTCTATGGGAAGAATTTTAGCACACAACATCGGGTGCGCGATCAGACACCCTACATCTAGCCTATAGGCTAGATTTCCATATTTATATCTCTAAATTCTCTATCAATATCACTCAGTCGCATACACAATTCACATCATTTTATTCCCAATTCCTAATCATGCTAATCCTCATACTTACTTACTTGATTTCTTTGCCTTTGCCGCGGCTATGGGCTTTTGGAGTGGGACCTTGAGTTGAAAGTTGAATTGAATAAGGACGTCCACTGAGCTGAAGTTCCAGAATTGCAGAAGAACAAGTAATATCTAGGCTAATTATGAATTAAGTCTTACTTTTAGTCTTAAGAAGTTAGAGTAAGATTACAGCTACATCACCGTACAATATATTGTACAATATACGTGTAATGTTATTAGTAATAATGTAGCCTGCAGCTGCACTTTCATGAAGAAGAAGAAGAATGAGCTCTGCACTGTGCACTGTGTACATGTAGATTTTACATTTTACGTATGATGTCGTCTGCTACAGCATATACAGGCAGTGCAGGATATGTTTGTTATTTTGCTTATTTGAATTATTTTTCTCCAAATTAGTTAATTTATATTCATTTAATAAATGTGTTACAAATAAATATGATATATTTTCTTAAATTTATTCATGAGAATTTACAAAGATAGAGTAAAGATAAGAACAATTATTTAAATTGATGAACGAGACAAACTATTGCACAAGATGGCGACTTACTCAAAGAAAAAACGTGTTGACTTGGAGGAAAAGGAGTCCGATTCCAGTGATGATAACGACGAAATGGAAAATGATGACATTGGAGATGATAAAGATGAAGATTGTGATTCTTCTGATGAAGAAATAAATGAGGTAAATTTGATTTGAGGGCGATTTGTATGAAAGGCACTGAGCTGAGAGTGAGAGTCACTATTAATTGTGATTGGTCCCACGAGCGTATATTTATGTATAGTTTTCTTGCCCATCCAGCTGGCACTGAAATTCATTCATAGACATAGTCATAATCATATTATAGAGGCACTCATACACAGCCTGATAGTATACTCATACAAAGAAAGATTATACCTCTTGTTTCACTAAACCAGTATTCAGTAGGGGCGCCTCCTGCGTCCTCCAAAATGACCGTCCACATCTTTGCGGAGGATTCTTATTTCTGATCCGTGCGTTGGCGATGCGAAAAACGGATTCCACAATGATTTTCTTGATGCATTTCACATTAACTTTGCATTTGTACTTTGTACAGAGACTTTCACGTTATGAGCGATAAATCCTCGGGAAGACGGGCAACCCGTAAAAGTAGACAGTGAAATTGGGGGTATTTATTACACGGAATCCATTTCCAGTGCCCGACAATGTGAGTGGTCAAGATGGACAATCATATATTTTTTTAAAGTTTAGTTAACGTAAATCATACACTGGAGACTGTTTTACTCCCCCCCCCCCCCTCTCTCTTTTCTCTCTCTCTCCCCCTCTTTCCCTTCTTCCCTTCCCACATCTTTCTCTGTATTTTGGAACATTATTTTCTCTCCCATTTTTTCCCTTTTCTGAACACAGGAAGTTCAGATAGAATTTGAAGCGTTTCCTCCTCAAGATAATGACTTTCATGGCATCAAGCGACTGTTGCAGCATGTAAGAATGGATCATTCTTTATTCCATTTCAATTCCATTTCTCGTCTCAAGAACTGCTTTGAATTTCCATAATTACCTTTAATTTTGTTCGAAGTTAGAAGAGTATTACATATATGAATTAAGAATTTCATTTAATGCCCATCTTCCTCCAAACAGCTATTTTTTTAATACATCTGGAAAGTTAGTTTATTTCAATGGAAGGAAATTTTGATGAATAAGTAGCTTCTTAGTCTATCAACAAAACCAAAAACAAATCCTAACAGGTGAAGGAAATTGAAACACAACAAACTTAAGCTTATAATTTATATTTTGGCAGTCTTTTAAACTTGAGTGTTGATGTAGAGTAAGATTATTGAATCGGATGCAGCAGAAAATATCATTGAAAGAGGCTGTATTTAATTGTTATTTTAATTTTTTTCTCTTTCTGTTTTACAGCTTTTTTCAAAGACCAAAGTGAATACCAGTCAACTTACTGATCTGATACTATCCCAGAATCATGTTGGTTGTGTATTAAAGGTAATGTCGCTCTTCAAGCATATCTTTAATACTAATATGTGGCATGCTCAGCTATAAAACAAGTGTGGAAAGTGTTAATCTGACTTTATGAATGACTTTCTATAAGATATCAGTTGTACTTTGTGTTTGTAATCTGCTGTCATTCCTCTCCCTCATGATTTGTCAAGTTAAAAAGGCCTTCCTTATTTTCTCACTTTACCATATTTCTCTTAAACTTGCCTACATGAACAAATTAAGGCCAAATGGAAGCAATCATTTTTTGTGTTAGTATGATGATTATTATTTATTAATATTTGTAAAAAGTTCATCTTGTGTATGTGCATGACGGAAATGCGTAGAGAAAGCCATTGCTTTAATAATAATAATACTTCAGTTCTTGTATAGCGCACAGTACGTTATGAAATAACATCTCTTTGCGCTTCAAAAGAGCTTTGGAAATTATTACCCTAGCTTTAGCTCCGGCAGCCGTTATCAGCGCACGGTGCTATGACCATTATCTTCACTCATTTTGTTTCTTTACAGCAAAGTGATGCTCAGCTTGCAGAAGAGAGTGACTCTGATGATAACGATGATGATGATGTATTTGGATTTACCACAGTGCTGAACATTATTGAGAAGAAGGTAAATACAACTACAGTCAAACCTGCTTTAGTGACCACCTGTCTACAAAGACCAAATCTTTTGTTTTCCTTGAAAATAGTTTCTCATTGAAACAGGTACTTACGGAACCTGTCTACAAAGACCACTTTTTGTGTTTCCCTTGGGCGGTCGCTTGACTATATTAATTTCATGCTGAAGAATCATACAATATATTGAATATTTTGTCTATTGAGAGACTGAAGAGCGTCAACTCTATACTAAAGTATATGAGTTAACCCCCTTCTGGCTCCAAACAGACAATATAATCTTCCAGGTTCTGTGCTGTTCTTTTAAAGTAAACTGGCATCAGTAGACCATTTGTAATGGAGTAGGGTTTGAGACCAAATTTCTACAACTGAGAAAGAAAGTCGTCAATGTTTGCAATTAGTTGACAAGGCTTGAAAATTCAAAAGTTTACAATAGTATTTGAATAAGGGAAATGATCTATCACAACCTCTCCCCCCCCCCCCCCAACCCCAGCAATGCATCTTTTAGAATAAAATCTTTCACATCAATCTCCTCAGAACACTGAATGCATCCAAGAAATCCACAAGCTTATAGTGGATAAATGTTCAGCCTGCAACTCAGCTGCACAGGTCGACGAACTGTCCAGGATTCTTGGGGACGAGTCACACAATGTCGGTCTTCTGCTGTGTGAGCGCTTTGTTAACATACCTCATCAGCTCGCTCCTCCTCTTCACAATAGTCTCCAGTGAGTATCATCTCAGGAATTGAATCAGATTGTTCCAAGAGTAATTGTTTGATTTAAAGGGATTGTATAATTTTGTCTCAGATTCTGAAACAAAATCCTGGATTTAGCTCATGCTGCAATGATAATTATAAACCTTTAGGTCAGTCAGGAACCCCATGACTTTTACAAGCTGATCGCCTGTCTAATTATCAAGATATTTATGATTGGAAATCGAAATTTCAAAAGTTTTCCTAACAATTTTTACAACACTACAGTCTATTGGGGAAAATGAGTATGTTAAAACAGGTCACTCAAAGATATTTACTTTTTTGAGGCACTTTATGATCATTTGAAGCGCAATTTTTTTTAGGGCTTCAATATTACACCATATATCACAGACACTGATACCATGTAGGGCCATGTAGCTCAGATTTAACATTGTTAAACGATGCCTTTCAGAGATTTGTAAATGATCGATCACAATACGATGTTTTGCTCTTTTTTTTGGGGGGGGGGGGGGGGGTCAATATACAGCTTTTTTTGCTTCTGTTCAAAGAAATTGCAGTTTCAGGTACTCTCTAAATACTTGATACGCTTGTAATTGCACTCACATTCACATGACCCAAAGGCAGAAAAGTCATTTTAAAAACATACATATGAAAGACAAAATCAATAAATTAAAATGTGATGAGTCGTCAAGAACAAAAAATAGATCAGTATTGATTGGGGGGGGGGGGGAATTCTCTAATTAGTGGTCCAACCATGTGTGATGTCAAAGAAGGATTTAATAAATACAGGAGGAAAACATTTGGGAAGATAATGAATGCAGCAGAAGAAGATGAAGGAACATGAATAGATGGAGTCATTAGAATATGTGAGAATGACAAAGAATAGCATGAGGAGAAAACTAAAAATGGTTGAAATAATGCCTTTTCCATTCTTCAAGTTATTTCCCCATTCATTTTGGCTCTTTTTTATTAATTGGGGGTATTCTTTTTCTTGAATTACTTTATAGATGTAAGCCCACAATTATACCACTTTCTCACAAGGACACAAAGATCCTAAGTTGAACTTATCTCTAAGGTGGACTTAACGATTATGGAAAGCCGTTGGCATCTTTGAAAATATTTTTGTAAAATTTATTTTAAAAGGCATAAAATGTTGATTCAAATCATTCATATTTTCTGTCATCAAGGAGATATCATGTTCCGGATGTGGAGTTTATGAAAAGTCTAAAATACTTGAAATTTTGCTTAAGAATATAATTTATTTTAAGGCTACAAATGGCACTCCATAATTTTTATGTCCAACTTTGAGTTTAAAGGGAAAGTCCACCCCCAAAATAAGTTGTTTCGATAGAGGCAGAATAATAAGAAAATCAGGTGAGTGAAAGTTTGAGCAAATTCTGAATGAAAATAAGAAAGTTATGAATTATTGAAGTTGTGATCAATCAAATACAAATTGGCAACTCTGTGACTTATTATACGAGCTCTCCTTCATTTGCTTTGTGCATATATATTTGTTCCTTGCAGGGGGAGTATAGAAACATATTTGCAATTATTATATTTAGGGTGCATGTATGGTTGAAATTTTTCTTGAGGGAAAATGAAAATTTTAGATTTTTTTAGTACTGAGCAAATGGAAGTTGAGCTCGCATGATACGTCATAGAGTTGCCAATTTGTGTTTGATTGATCACAACTTCAAAAATCCTAACTTCCTTATTTTTAATCGGAATTTGCTCAAACTTTCACTGACTTGTTTCTCTCATTTTTCTACTCCTATTAAAACTAACTTAATTTCAAGGTGGACTTCCCCTTTGAGTTTGACTTAAGATCTTTGTGAAACACCCCCAGGAGTGTCAATTTGGACAGACATGGCGCATTCCCAATGTTCACTTCTATTATTATTATTGTATCTTTCAGGAGTGACATCAGAAGAGCAGGAGCTAAAAACCCTCATCTGAAGTTTGACTACTATCTCCTAATGAGCAGAGCGTATCAGCAGCCCAAACTCCCATCCAAGAAGAAAAAGACTCAAGACGAAGACAGCATAGACTGGATTTTCACCAATGCTGAAGATGAAATCTTTCTCAAGGTGAGACGACGTAATTTAGCCTTCTAAGAAATTTTATAATGAAATCCCACAAAGAAAATACAGAACTAAATAATGTATTTTTTGCATGCTAGGGTGAAATATCAATGCAAATGGTTAAGAATACTAAGAAATACTAATACAATTAATAAACATTGAAATATTTGCTGATTTGTATCACAACTAGATTCTACAAGACAAATTTAGAATGTGGTTCCCTTTCCCCTCATTCACTGTCTATCAAACATCCAAATTCATGAGCCCTTTATGAATTTCATGAAGAAAATAAGCCTTTTGAGGCCAAAAGAGGTACATTATTTGAATCGGTGGTTACAAACTGCACAAAAAGGCACAAATAGTCTACAAAATAAAAGATATAACTATTTAGCAAAAAGATGTGTATCAAAGTTTAATTATTCAGCTAAGGTTTTGCAGGGTCTATGTAGTACAGTAGTTGTACAAACGAATTAATGTTCCTCTGTTCATATTGGTAATTCTCTATCAATGATCTGTGTATTGACTGCAGGAGTCTTGTCTTAACCTGCACTACCCCAGCCAAATGGACCAGGCTGGAGCAGTGGGTGGGAAGTGGGAAGAAGACGACGCAGAAATGAAAACCTTCCGAGTCGTCATGGTTGTACCTGCAAGCAAAATGAACAATATCCTCACAGAGATACAAGAAGTGTTTGCTGTGTGATGCGACTGATAGAAAGACAATCAATAGATCATAGACAGATTACTCCTTTTTTCTTAGAAAATGCTTTGAAGAAATTTCTTGGATGCCACACGGTTGTTGCCATCTTGGAAGGTGTGCACCTCTTTCTCTTCACACTTTGATGCGCTACTTTTGAAAAGAAAAGGAGGTCATATTACAGCATTCAACTGACAAAAACATTTCTTTTTATCTTGCTCTGAAATTCCTGATGTTAAATGATGCTCATGTAGGTTAATTTACCAAGAGGGGAGATTACCAGTACATATTGGTCTTAAAAGTGTAAGATATCACATTTTCCATCTGTTCCCTTTGACAGTGCTAATTGCATCATGCCAAATGCCTTGCTTTTTTCCTTTCTGTTATGATTTCCTAATTGACCATTGATTTTTTTACTCTAATCAATCCTTGTATCCCCTTAGATGACTTAATATCAAGTATGGAGACATTTCCTCCCTTTCTTTTATTTAGTTTAAAGCCTATCTGCACTAGTTTAGCCAGGAGGGATTAGACCTCCCTGCATGGTTACAGGCAGGTGGTTGTCTCATCAAATCAGCTCTCAATTAAAATAAGAAAAAGGGAACTATTGGGGGGGGGGGGGAATCAACGAGTACCACTTAGACATTGTTTGCTATGTAGAGGGCGCAAGTAGCTACAAGTAGTGCAGTCCCGCTTTAAGACATAGAGGTAGATTATGGTTGTAATTGGATTTTAGGTTAGGTATAGCAAGTGTTTGGTCCAGGGTTAAAGTTAGGAATTCAGCTACTGTGGGAATATCAAGTGACCATGGAGCAATATTGCCATACATCATGTCTTAGAACAGAGCTGCCAACCATTCCATTTTTGCCGGAATTACTTCGTTTTTTCCTCCAAATCATGGTATTACGTTTTTTCTTCATAAAATACGTTTTTTTTTATAATTTTTTTTTTTTTTAATTAATTTTTAAATTTTTTTACATACCACACGTCAAACAACTACCCTAAATGGTGATTTGATCACAAATTCAATAGAAAACTAATTTTAAAACATACTTGAAGAGAAAAATATTCTCAAAAAGAATGAAATGCCAATAATACCAAAATAACCAAAACCTGCATTGGAAGTGTGCAGCGCGTGGTTGTAAGTTTCGTTTGTATGAATTCCTTTTTTTTGCTTGAAATTCCTTTTTTTTGCCATCTTGATTCCTTTTTTGGTCGCACAAGGTTGGCAGCTCTGTTAGAACCTCTTCTTTAGGCTTAAGTGTCGTGTTACATGCACAACCCAGTGTGCTACTGTATTTTACGTAGGTAATAAACATTATTTACTCAACATCTATTAACTTTTAAAGATTTTACAGAAGTTGGAGATATACTACTTCTTGATTATTGGTATGCAAATGGGCTTTGTAAATTATTGCTAAGCCCTAGCTTACACTTGACTCAGTACATGTGTTAACAAAATTTAACTATTTCCAGCTGTTGGAAATCGTGTCTCACTTTTTACCAACTCAAAAGTTGGTTTTATGGCTTTTTGTAAAGTTTAACTGGATGACAAGAACATGAGGTCATCAAGCAGTGCAAAGAAAGAAATTGAAATATGCATTGTCTGCTTTTTTCATCATGAAGTTTAATTATGTCCCATCTCCATATGTTTACCATACAAAAACTGAAATTAGCATGCCTGAACATAAAGCAGAATTGTTCTATGTCAATTTCTGTTTCATTTTCATTTGTGGACTTTGAGTTTGTTCCTCTGATTCTATTTGTAGCCATATTCTTTTAATTTTTTAAAAGCTTCACCTTTTTTAAAAATACAAATTCTTATTAAATTTGCAATATTATGTGCTACTTTCCTCTCTTAATTTAATAATTCCTAGATATTTTTGTAGGATATCACTTAATTCCGATGAAAATAAAGACACACAATCATGAACGGACAAAAATGTTGTTTCCAGGTGTTTATTTTGTTTTCTACTAATTTTCACACGAAGCATAATAATGCCACAAGATTCTTAGACAGCATGTACATAGTAAACGTAAAAAGGAAATAAACATAGAAAACATAAAAAGCAACAAAGAAATGCTCCTAAAGCATGAACTATGTACATATCCATACATACATTAGTTGTACAATACCTCCTCATGCTACATAATTTTGTCAAAATGACAACAGACATCAACCTAAATGTAATTATGGAAATTGATATGAACATCAAGTACATTTCTATTTTTATCTTGCAGTTAGCATGTTGATATGCACTGTATGTTGCAACATTTACTGTGTAATAATCATTTTAATTATGAATATAAAATACAGATATTAAAACAATCACTCTGAAAATGAGGTGTTTTCATTTTATGATTCTTTCAGATCTATGTAAAGAAGAAAGCAAATCAAGAGCAAACATTTTGTGGACAAATTACATGAATCATGTGCATTGTACATTTCCATTTAAAGACATGAGAAAACCGGTGCCCATTTCTACATACACTGCAACAGACACATCTTTCTATTAACAGTATTATGACTAGCGACAACAGACAAAACCCAGGATGATTTCATCAAACTGAACTGTTAATTGGTAAAGATACCTTCCTATTGATACAGCCTTAATGTAAATCAAATAGAGGCCCTCTCATCTGAACACAATAACAGAACAATCTGCATGTTGCATTTAAAGGTTGTACAAGAAGTACAAAATACTGGTTTGAGAATTCATTTGTACAAATTTTACTCTTATACGTTCACTCATTTTCCACTTTGTAATAAAAATATGGAATAGAAATGTGGTTCTCCACCTCTTTGGCCTCATGAACACTCCCCCCCCCCCCCCCCCCCCGACAAAATGACTGTACATAGAATTTCAATGGGATTTGATTAATTAATGAGTCCCATTCTCTAACCATCTACAAGCCGGTAAACAATCCTGAAACCCTACTACAGATAGCATCTATATGACACATAAATATAACTGAATTGTTGCTACCATGTCAACTACAGAAGAAGAAAAAATGTAATGCCATAGAAAATGATTTCTTTTGCCTCAGGCATGATAAACATATGAGTTTTGAGTTTGAGTTAGAGTTTGAGTTTATTAACAACAAAAATAATAACAAGTAAAACATAATGTATCGTCCCAGTCGAGTCTCGTCCCAAGTCAAGTCGCGAACAAGAAATAAGCAACATTGTGCTTGACAAGTAATTTATTATCAACCATACACAGTATAAGCTATGGTTGAAATGTTGATTTTTAGTATTCAATACAAGATTTCCAGTTCAGATTATATATACATAGACATGGCACACATGTTCTGTTGCTAGAAGTTGCATACCACATGTAGTTAGTGGGAGGGAGGTATAATTAGAATACACATGCGATGTCAATGCAAATGTCAGATGTATAATAATTCAACTTTGGTGGTGTACAGAAATACAATCACAAATGTAATCTCTTAATAGCTGACGGAAAAATGATATGTTGATCAATAGAGAGGTGATTAACATTTTTTACTATAAAATGAGGTTATGTAATAGCCTTATACAAGTTTAAAGAGAAAGTTGGGACAGTATATTCAATACCTATACTGTATAGGTATTGAATATATTGTCAGAAGGGCAGCAACTCTGACAAATTACAAAAGTTTGAACACCCTTCTTTCATTTCATTCATAGCAATTTGTTTTCAGGGGATTGTCAGGATAATTAGATGTAAATATTCCATGATAATTCATACAAATACATAAACAATGGAGAGTGTGTTATAGACAAGCATGTATGTTGTTCTAAATATCACTTCCTTTACATTGTTTTTACTCATAATGGTGATTAAAAGGGAGTAGCTACCATAAGCTGTTAAAGATGTTTAAGCATGGGTATATAGTCGGTCGTGAAGTAGTCAAGTTGGTGATCACTACATAACATTGAGCCAATGGGTATTACGCTCCTGTGCGTACATCCGTGTGCTGCCCTCTATATACCCATGCATGAGCAACTTTAAAGCTAAAAGCAAGAGCCTCCAGCACACGCCAACGACATTGAAATTAGGGCTGCGACGTGTAGTCGAATGCTCGAGTACCCACACGGTTGACAACTACTCGGGTACGATTTCTCTTACCCAAATATTCGACCGCAAAAAAAAAAAAGAAACAAAAAAATCTGTCCAGGCCGACGCTTACCCATGCCTGGGTGAGCGGCGGCTGCTGGCATTGTGCCGTCGGTAAAAATGTTTCCCAACTCAAGCACTGTCAAACTCACCACTCAGAAACTGGGACCAAATGTCTGGATTTCTGTTTGGACTTGAAGGAAAATGGATTATTCTGCCATTTTTGGTTTTTTAAAACAGCATTGTTTACTGTTATTATTATTATTAAATCGGCGCCTTCAACTGCAACTCGAAGTAAAATTGCATGCGTTTTTCGGCGACAGAACTGGGATACTGCTCCAAAGGTATGGTGGTGGCAAAAAAAAAAAAAAAATCAAAAAAATCAAAAAAATTCAAAAAAATTCAAAAAAATTATAAAAAAACATGGCGTCCGAATATTTGAGTATTCGCTTGTAAGCCTGGGAGTGTACTCGGGTACCTCATTACAATGTTGTGCACAGCCTTAATTGAAATGCCTGCATGGTATCAAAACACAATTTTACATAGACATCGACATCACACATACTTTGTGCTACACTACTCGCGAGTCATTCGCAGAAAATAAGTCTCTTGGATCTCCATGTAATTTACATCAGACTGCAACAGGTCACATGATCAGTCACGTGACCGATCACATGATCCAATCAGGTGACATTACTGTTTATCCTAGCATCCTTGTATCTTCATGGCGATTTTCTCCAATATCCTCTTGGCTTCGCACTGGGGGAAGTTGGGCATGTCATAGTATTGCGGAGCGAGACGCATCAACCTATATGTGAGGCAGAAATACAGAAAAACACATTCAGATTTCACATAATATAGTTGGACTTTTCATAACAAATAGGTTATTAATTATTGGTCTTACTATGCAGATTCAACTGCGATTTAAATTGTCTTTGCGAAAATAGGTCAGTTTGAAAGTGATATTCATGACAAACTTTATTCCATCTTCTTCAAAACTTCAGTTTCTTGAAGATAAAACTTTTTTTTATAAATAATACAACACTTGATGTTCATTTTTAATACAAGTTTCAAACTTTATAGATAAAATCTGAACAAAGTACATTTCGAGCAGGCTGTGTACATGCACTTTGACTTTCAATTCAAGTCAATTTAAAAGTTGCCCCATTCATATTATACATGATTTATGTTATCCACTCTCATTTCATAAAAAGGGACGCCCTCAGAATCACATGTTGACTGAATATTTCAATCAAACCTGTCATACATTAAAGGAAGTCTTACGTATTGTCATACAGCACTTTAAATTTGCATGATTTACAGTCATTAATGGGTATAGAAATTAATTTTTGAATAATGTAAGCCAACAAAGAATCACTTACCAGTCTGCCTTGATATCTGTGACTGTTCGGACATAGTTCTTAGTGGTCAGTACAAACTCATTGTAGAGAACCCATTCAGGCTTATGGTCAAGACAGGTGGATGGATGAAGCTGGACAACCTGGTTATCCTTGACCGTCAGATAGTGACCAGTCCTTTCCAAGTGAGCAACCTGCAATGAAGCACCACAAGGAACAAGAGACAAACGTTACTTTTTTATTCACATAAACATTCAACTCTTATACATATATGTGACCTGCAGAGTCAAAACTATTTAACTGTACATGGTGAAAAACGTTGATTGCTCTGAAAATGGATGCTAATATTTGCTTTTATCATAACATGTTATCTAATCAAATTGATGGTTTAAACCATCTGTTGTCACGTGGTGTCTAAAGAATAGATTATGATTTCCTTGGAGGGAAATTTTAAAGGAAACCCTAATGAGGTCATAACATCAATTATTTTTTTATTTTTCTACACAAGAAAAGCTTTTAATGACATGACTTGTTGGCTGATCAAGAGCAATTAGAGAAGTGCCAACTCACCCCAATCTGAACAAACATTAAAGACAAAACCAAAACAAGATTACAGGATATCCAAAGCCCGTTACCTGCATGAAGAATCCATTGACTAGAGCCTTGCGGATGTTCAGGTAGTAGTCCTTGCTGTTGAAGTTTGTGCTGGTCCTTTGTAGAGCGAAGCGGTCCATGATCCTAGCCAGCTGCTGCCGTACACTGTCCGCTGACTTCAGGGATCGGTACTGGATGAAGTTATCGTAGCACCACTGAGGGTCCTCATTGTCTAGGTGATGGCAATGGGAGATAAATGAGAAAATAGAAAGACCAATGTAAGTAAGTAAGGAATATGCAATATTCATTTTCTCGAAGTAATCTTGATTTGTGTACAGCGCTTTGAAACTTTATGTCACAAGCGCTATATACATTTTTTGTATTGTTTTTATTTTATTAATAACAAAAAAAGATGGGAAAAGTGATTTTTGGATCTACAGATATTACAAGAAAATCAAAATGAACATCTTGGTCACCCTCTATTTACATGAGAATTTCATTTTTTAACTGACTTTTCACATACTTAAAACAGATGATATGGACAAAGTCTCTCCAGCAATCTATAAAGTGTATACTAAAATGTAATGCTTCATACTCTCTTAAAATTTTTGTTGTTGTTGGCCATGATGAATGTGTAATACGTATCTGTTTGCTTATTTTAAAATTCACACATTTTTAACGGCTCATTCAGAGATATCTTAATGAAAAAACAAAAATCATGGGTTAGAACTTGATGAAATAAGCATAATGCACTTCACCTTTTGTTCTTATACTGCATAGCACAGTGATTACACATGGGAGATTTGTTGCTAGTTGCTTTTTTGTATTCAACCCCAGAAATATTGCATCAAGCCATTCATCCATATTCAAAATTAATGATATGATACTGGGCAGCGTCTCACAAAACCGTCATAAGTACAAGTTCACCAACTTCCCATTGAAATGTGTGTATTAAGTATAACACAAGTTTCAATGGGATGTCGGTGAACTTGTACTTATGACGGTTTCATGAAACGCTGCCCAGATTTGAATGACTTACTCTGCTTGAAGGCATGGTAGACGTTGAGTAGCGTCAGGTGATCGCCGTCAATATGAGCGAACCTCATCTTAGCCTCGTCAGCGAGCTTCTTGGCCTCGTTCGGTCGCAGGAAGCACTGTGGGACTAAACAAAATTAGAAATCGGGGGCCGCCGGCCGATTCCCCACACTGTTTAGACTACTGCAGCAAAGCATCGCAACAGTAAGGGGGAGGGAGGGTGGGGATGGATTAAATAACACTTTATACAATCAACATATTCCCTTGTTTTTTGATAATGGTGATAATGAAGGGAAGAAGGAATTGCATTACTATTGTCACTGAATGCAGCTACAATCTTACACAATTCACACTCCTGTTTAGAATCAATTTGAGAACTGATATTCATTATCTGCTGGATGAGATTTTATTAGAAATGACACATATTTCCCAGAGGCCCCAGCTAGAGCTATCTCATGCTTTGTATTCAATGGGTTAAAAGTGTAAAGTTCATCCATAAACTATTTTCTATCTATATAACAAATTCAGCTAATATCAAACATTCATAATCTGCTTGCATTTGTATCATCGTTATAAAAAAATTCAGCTCCCGTCATGCCAGCTGTGTGCAATATTGAACATGTATCCTATATTTGACCAGTGATGACTAAGTCAGTCAGTCAATCAGTCAAAGTATGATTTATATCACATGGCATTTTGAGAAAATGAGTACCTGGAATAGTGACAATGATCTTTAAACCTGTCTAACAAAAGGAGAACAATACTGAACATACTGTACATGGCACCAGATAGACACACTCAGACCAGATAGACACACAGAGACCAGATGGACTCACTCAGACGGGACACTCGATGCATTACCTGATAACATAGCTGTGACAGAGAGGATCTCATTGGAGCAGCTGTAGTCAGTGCTGGCGATGACCATCTTGGCCAGCTGAGGATCGAGAGGGAACTCGGCCATCATTGACCCCAGACGGGTAAGGTCACCACTGTCATCCAGGGCACCCAGGTAGTTGAGAAGCTCCAGGGCTCGCATCAAAGTCTCAGGGGCTGGTGGAAAGAGAGATATGATCATTTTTAATTTTTTTTTCATTGTTAAAGATAAAATGAGTGTACTGCAACTCTGCAAGGTTCTGGAATCATCAAAATGATAAGAAATTTGACCCAGTCTTGGTAAAGTTATAAGGACTATACACATAAAGATGTATATGGGACTACACAGTCATGTGGCATAAAAATCTGTCCCGGTTTTTGATGTTACATGCCATATTTAGAATATTGAGGCATTTGAAGAGCCATGCTTTTCAGGGAACATGTTTTATCTGATGTTCTTCCACACTTGCATAATACAATGATAATATGATAATGCTCACAAATTATTTGTCACCTCTTCCCACAACCCATCTTTCTCTTTGAGAATACAAAAGAAGAAAGAAAAACAATTTGAAGATAAATCACTAATCATACTAATCTGATAGTGTTTCATGATTATCTTCCAGTTTGTAATGCTTTGTACCTTTAAATCAACCTAAAAACTATTAAAAGTGGCTTCAATTTGAATGAAGAATTAAGACAAGCACAGAATCACATTGACAGTAAAATTAGAGATGGAGCAAGATGAGGAGACAAAGGAAGACAGCAAGAGAGATGATACAGAGAGAGAGAGAGAGAGAGAGACAGACATACATACAAACAGACAAAGAGAGGATGAGATACAGACAGAGAAAAAGAAAGAAAGATAGACAGACAGACAGAGTTGAACTTACCTGGAGGGTCCATGAAGTCAAAATGAACCAGATCATCGATACCCAGCTTCTTGAGCTGCAGCACCACGGTACCCAGATTGGATCTCAAGATCTCTGGATATGTGTTGTCCTGCATCTCGCTATCATAGGCCTTCTCGGTGTAGAGGCGGAAACACTTGCCTGGACGCGTACGGCCAGCACGTCCAGCCCTCTGCTGGGCGCTGGCTTTACTGATGGGCGACACCAGCAGAGACTCCACCCTGATACGAGGGTTGTACACCTACCAAAATATCAAATAACCATTAAATCAATCTTTCCTTTGCCACAGATATCAAATCAAATTTGAATAGTGTCCTTCACGATTGGACCCAAAACGTGTAAATTTTGCAAAATCATCAATTATTATTAATTCTTTGATGTCATATTGTCATTAGTAACACGTTTTCATGCAAATTGGAAGTTTGTATCATTTGTGCTACCACTGTCTTAGATTTTCAAACAGTTGGTGTAAGGTCGCGGCCAAAGATATGACTGTCATGGAGTTGGGTTTCACAAAATGACAAGGTCTTTTTATAGAAATAGGAGGTTCAAAGTCATAATACAGTGGAACCTGTCTATAAAGACCACCAAATGAAGACAAGAAAAGTGGTCTTGATAGGAAGGTGGTCTTTAAGTACAGGTTTCTTTAGTACATGTTTCAATGAGAAACCATTTCCAAGGGAAACAAAAATTGTAGTCTTTGTAGACAGGTGGTCTTTATATACAGGTGGTCACTAAAGCAGGTTTGACTGTATCACCATTCCTACCTTTTGCTTTGCAAATCCAGGATCAATCACAAACACAACGCCATCGATGGTCAGTGATGTCTCAGCAATGTTGGTGGAGACCACCACCTTGCGACCGATGGCTCCGTTGGCCTTATTGGGCGGGGCATGCTCAAAGATCCTCTGCTGCATGGCAGGGGGGAGGGTGGAGTAGAGAGGGATGGTTTTCAGGTCCCCTACCTCAGGACCCAGGTTGTCTACCTCTCGTTTGATACGTTTACACGCCTCTTCTATTTCCTGTAGATATGACAACAATGTTGATGATTGAATATAACTTCCATTTTCATTCATTTTTTAGATGCAAATCAACTGCAGTATCAGCCAAAACAAGCCTGCCCCCCCCCCATAAAAACTTGACTAAATGATATGCTAAGCTAAAAGTGATGTTATATCCTAAACTAGAAGGGATGTTATATCCTATCCTGGTATCAATATTGAGTCCAGACTCTACCAAAATACACAACAGAAAGAATACTGCTAATTTCATAAGGAGGGGCGATCGCTCAGTCGGTAGAGCAGTGGTCTCGTAATCTGGTGACCCGGGTTCGAAACCAGGGCCATGCGCTGGTGCCCTTTGGTAGGCATTAATCCTCATTACCAGGTTTCTTGGGAGGACCTAAAGCCGTCGGCCGTCTGGTTGCTTACTAACAAGCATTTATGCTTTCTAAGCAGTCGGGTAAAATAACCACCACTATTACTACTACATGATAGGTTTTGGTGGTGAACTAAGTCACGACTCTCAACCCTACTACGCCATGGATATGACAGTGCTACACTATTTCTTACCTCCTGGCCAGTCAAGAAGAGAAGGACATCTCCCTCCACCTCCTCACACATGTGAATCTGAACGACGGTACGTATAGCCGCCTCCAGGTAGTCTCTCTCGGGCTCTGGGGTGTAGAAGATCTCTACAGGATGGGTACGTCCAGGGACGGTCATCAGAGGGGCATTGTCAAAATAATGCTGCAAGAGATAACAGAAGATTTCAAAAATCATTAATAAGAACATAACTAGGAGGGCATTAACGTTGTGTTAACATATATGAGTTAATTCCCTTCTGGCTCCAAACAGACGATATGTCGAGGCAGGCAAAACAACACAATTGTTTGCATGATGTTGCATATGCAAGTAACTAATAATGCATAAGAAAGCAATACTGGTTGACAACCATTTCATCCATTCATTCATTGTTTCATACAGGGAGTTTTGTCTTGTTAAAATGAATTCAGGTTGCAGGTAAAACCAGTTTCAACAAAGCAGTAGCCTCTCATTTCTGCATAGCTGTTTCATCAAGCACAACATATTTTCCTTTCCTTAATTTCAAATAACCCCAATGTGGACAGGCTTCTCTTTATATTTCAAAAATGAAAAGACAACTAGAAATGTAGCAATCCTGGTAAGAGGGGGATGGAGGGGGGGGGGGTGGACAGCCATTCCTCATCACAGGAAGTACACGTAACAGAAAGGTTTTGTAATATATTTGACTGGGTACCTGGAATTTTCCGGCATCAAGGGTAGCACTCATGACAACGAGTTTGAGATCTGATCTCTGTTTCTCCACCTCTTTAAGCAGACCCATCAGGATGTCTGTAGCTACGGTACGTTCATGGGCCTCATCGAGCAGGATCACCCCATACCTCTCCAACAAGGGATCAGTCATACCTTCCCTCAGCAACATACCGTCAGTCATGTATCTGTAAGGCAACATTGTTTACAGACATTGTTATTTCTGGCGATAAAACTGTACCCTTTGTAATTTTCTCAACAATCAGAATTTTACATTTGTGAGGCAAATGTACAAATATTTACATCTGATCTTCCAAAAGCATAATCATGCAATCAACTACATAACAAACTAACATCATTTCTAAGAAGCTATGTTAATTTTGTTTAGGATCTAAAAATGAGTTTCAAGTGGTTTTCTAAAATATTTCACAATATTTAAACTATCACAGTAGCCTCTTAGTAAAGTATTCAAGGAATAATGGTTCAAAGTTTTTTCCTTACTAAATGTGCAGGCCTGAAAGGTAGGCGTACATGCCATGAAATATTTTCAAACAAAAATTGTCAACAATAAATTTGCTCAATAAGACAATGACCTTAACTTTTTTTTATCTCCTTCTACTTAAAAAAGAATGGCAGAATTTAATTGTTTGAAAACAATTTTATCAACAATTTCATTTTTGTTTTAAATATGAAGAAAAACAAACTTACTTGACCAGCGTCTTGTTCGATGTGCAGTCTTCAAACCTGATGCTGTATCCGACCTCTTGACCCAGGACGACATCGACCTCATCGGCTACACGCTGGGCTACACTCATAGCAGCCACTCTCCTCGGTTGGGTGCAAGCAACAATCTTCATAGAATTCACAGGGAACTTCTTCCTCACATACTCCATGCACCATTGAGGGATCTGTCAACCAAATCATGATAAAAAAAAGTTGAGGAGATATAGAGTGGTGAAGTGTGACGTCATCAAAAATCTATTTTTAGAATTTTTTCTTCTTTACCATTACAAAACACAAACAGAACAAAGAAACAAGTTTGATCTTACCTAAAGATACCTGAAATATCTACCAAAAGCCAATTAAAGGCCCACTGCACTACATGTAGCTACTTGCGCCCTCTCTTTATTAAACAATGCCTAATCGGTGACCATTGGTCCCCCATGATCCTCTTTTTCTTATGTTAAATTAGAGCTGAATTGATGAGATAACCACCTGTCTAGTGACCTTGCAGGGCGGTCTAATCCCTCCTGTAAACTAGTACTGATAAGCTTTAAAGAGAAGGTTGAGTTCTGGGAAGAGGTGAAAAATAATTTGTGAGCATTACTCATTCTTATTATGCAAGTGTGGAAGAACATCAGTTAAGACATGTTCCCTGAAAAGCATGGCTCTTCAAATGCCTTCATATTCTAAATATGCATGTAACATCGTAAAAATCGGGAGGGGGGGGGGCAGCTTTTTACGCCACATGTTCGTGTAGTCCCATATACATTTTTCTGTGCAAGTGTTTGTAATTTTACCAAGACTTGGCCAAATTTCTTATCATTTTGATGATTCCAGAACCTTGCAATACACACAAATTCTTATATGCTAGATGATCAACCTTTTCTGGTCGGTTCCACACCGTTTCTTTCACAATGCAATCGCATGACCAGAACTCAACTTCATCTTTAAATGTTCCCTGGCAAGCTGATATACACATTATTAGCTTGGTTTAAATGAGCTGAAATCTTACCAATGGCAATCTACTCTGTGTAGCTTGGATAAATTTACAGTATTATTATATCTCCTGGGCCCCTATTTCACAGTTTGTGTTTTAAGCTAGTGAAATCATTGCTTCTGATTGATTATCAGCAGATTTGTCACTGATTTTTGTCATTTGTCATTAAAAAAAGGCATTGTGAAACGGGTCCCAGACTCCCAGGTCATACTCCTTCCATGTTCCGATTTTACATGATTGAATTTTTGTCTGTGGACCACCCTGACACTTTACAATACTGAACCATACATAAACACAAAACTTATTTTGATAATGCACAGAAATTCTTGCACATAAATGACATGCTTTTCTACACTATATCTTACTTGTGTTGTTTTACCAGACCCAGTCTCTCCTACAAGCACAATAATCTTCTGTTCTTCCAGCATTTGCATAAACTTGTCTTTGTACTCCCATACTGGCAGTGTTTTCCTCTTGGCTAGAATGGTGAAGTATCTTTGTGAGTAAGGTGTGAGGCTCAAGGGATTGATGGCCACGGTAGACGTTGGGATGGACATGGGGGCACTCGTGACCCCCGCAGACTCCCATCGCGTTTTATCTCTGTCACGATCTCTTCTGTCACGATCCCGGTCCCCTCTATCGTCATCTCTGTCCCTCTTTTCCCTGTCTCGATCCCTGTCTCTGGTAAAGGAACAAGCAAGACACTTACAGACCAGTCTGTTTCATTTGGATTTTAACTGAGCACAGCATATCAATGGCACGTATACAGTGACCTACAGGTGTATCCCCACAAAATGAATATTGAGTTAGTAATATGATTTTCCTTTTTTATCTTATTCCTACATATTTATTGACTCCCGTCATCTTTTATAATTTTCTCCTGTGCAAGCTTTTTTCTGTTTCTCTTTCCATCTATAACTCTATATTTTTGTCCATCTTACCCATCCCATATCCCATTAGCCCAGTATGTTTCTTTTTTTCCAAATTTCATCTTTTCTCAATGTCTCCTATTCTAATATGAATATTCTTAATTTTATCTCTCGTTTTAATTTCATTTTTTCATTTATTTGCTTTTTTGTCTGTGCCCAATTTCCTATTTTTAACAATACAGCTCCCCTCTTCTCTTTCTTCCTTTCCCCATTTATAAACTCTTGTAATATGCCTTGCTCTTCTCTTTATCACATGCCAAATGACGGGACAATAATGCCATTATGCCACTTATTTGTTTCATTTTTTGTTGTGGCCTCTCCTCTTTCTAATTCTATCTTTCCAATCGGAAGTTCTTTTTCTAGTTCTGCTCTTTTCTCTTTTGTTTTTCTCCTAATCTCTCAGTCTCTCTCTCTCTCTCTCTCTCTGAGTCTTTCTCTCTGTCTCTCTGTCTCTCTTTCCAAAATAGACATTTGCCATATTTCCTCCTTTTTCAATCTTTCCTACAGAATCCTAGCGCCCTAGATCTAGATCTAGGCTTTCATTTCCCTGTCCATCTTATAATTTTGCAATTTTCAATAACAAACTTGGAGATGAAAAAATAGTGTTTCAACACTCAACAGCCATGGCATGGCAGCATCATTCAAGGGTCGAACCTCAAATTCTCAATCCATCATCATGATCATTCTACTCATCACTCATGCTGCATGCCACTGCCAGTGCCACTGCATTGGCCATTCACGTAGATCGAATGAATAACGTGCGTGAGATGAGGGGTACGGGTTACAATACAATAGTCAATGTAAAATAAATGCAGCAACACCACCGATCAGCAACACGTGAAATCAAGATAAAATAAGTATTTATACATTACAAAACGCAATCAATTAAATATTTCATCATTATCATTACCTATAGTCTGACTCTCCCTTCCTTTTACTGTATGAATCATCAATATCTAAACGTCTTTTTGACATTTTGTTCAGATTTCTCAGCAGCAGACCGGTCAAACGTGCAAGCGCTCCTGCTAAACAGTACACTAGCTGTGAGTGGTTACTGCCGAAACTAAGCACGCGAACATATTGTAGTAGTACAGTACGTACATGTGCAAGCAGTGAAGCGGCCGGAGCACGTATATAACGTTCGTAACAAAGCTAGGGGCGCCGATCGGGGACGCGGGGGGGGGGGGGGGGGGGGGGGGATCGTCCCCCCCTGGAAATTTGAAAAAGTGCAAAACAAATTGTATAGCATATACTGAATAATGACTGCAACACACTTTTAGGCTCTGGAAGGCCCAAGAGTGCAGCGTTTAGACTAATAAAATTGCAAAAAAAATCTCGCTCGGTCGCTACGCTCCCTCGCATAACATTCTCGTAAAAAAATTCGCATTTCGTCCCCCCCCCCGGTCATTAACAGAAATCGCCGCCCCTGGGTATATATATTATGTCTATTATAGTAACAGAAAAAACTGGTATATAAACAAAAGCATCTGGCCTCTTTTTTCTGGGACTTATGCGTCGTCTATTGGAATTTTTGAGCCTCAATAATATCTATTAAGGTCTTTGAATTTTTAAAGTGAGTCGTACATAATTTCAAGTAAAATGGGAATCATATTTTACTACTCATAGTACTTAGCTATAATATATGGCGACGGCAATTTCAAAACTACATGCAGTCAGTCTCAAAATTTATGAGGGGCTGCCTTAATATATTTTGATTTTGGATTTTTCCCAAAGTCTAAAATGTCCACATCATCAAATTTTGTGTAACTTGATCAGTTTGGAAACCTATAAGATGTGGCAGCTAAGCGATCAAGTCGATTATCTGACTTTCAAAAGCATGCATAGTCAATGTATTGGCAAGATATCCTTGCTCTGATTTCATTTCATTGGCATAGAGGATAATAATATTGTTCATATTATAATTTACATTTACAATTCACAGTACTATTTCACAGGAACAAGTTGGACAATCATATGTGTCTGAATTTTGTTCAACCGTCGTCACTTCTGATATACTGGCACGATGACTGATATACTTTTTACTTTCTTTCTTAATTCACTTCTTCTTAATCTTCTTATCTTCAATCTTATTCTTCTACTAATTATTCTTCTTCTCATTTTCACTTCTTCTACTTCTTCTTCTTCTTCTTCTTCTTCTTCTTCTTCTTCTTCTTCTTCTTCTTCTTGGCTTCTTCTTCTTCTTCTTCTTCTTCTTCTTCTTCTTCTTCTTCTTCTTCAAGTTCTTCTTCCTCTTCTTCTTCTTCTTCATCTTCTTCTGATTCTAGCTTCTCTCTCATGACCCTCCCTTAACTGAAGTATTTAAACTTAATTATTCCTTAATATGACCTAACAGTAGGGGATACAACAACACATTTCAGACATAATTAAGATATAAAATATCAAGAAAAAGGAGAGAATGCTTTCACATAATAGAGGCAAACGTAAATTTTCGAGTCACTTTATACAGGAAATCTTCGCCTGCCATGCGTACTACGAAAATAAGTCAGAGTACATTGTCCTTACACAAATGGTCTTTGGCTATCATGGCTGACGCGAATATCAATCCGAATATTTATATCGTAGGAAGGCAATGTAAATTCGCGGCCCGCGTGCGAAATCTTTTTTAATCGTAGGATATGCAAGGTCGATGGATAATACCTTTATGCAACAAATCTATGACAACCTCGTAATTACTCTTGCTTTTTAACTCATTTTAGTAGTGCAAATATTATTTAATACTTACATTTGGGGGTTTAGGATTTACAGATAAATGGTTGAGATTGGGCTTCTGAGCAACAAAAAGACGATATGAGCTACACACGATTGGTCTTCTCAGACGCTTAGTTTACATTTTAATCTTAATTCACTGCATCCTCGGTGCATCCTATATACATTTAACACTAAAAACTCGATATTATTCGTAGGCCTACTCCTTGGGAAACTGATGTTTTTGTGATTTTCGTAACTAAAAAATGAAACATAGACCGTGGTTGAATACTTGAATTAGCTAGGATCGGATGCATGAAGCTCTATATATTAGAGCTTATGTTAATGACAGTCTCAATAAACATTAATCGGTAGTTTCCGGACAAATCAAATTTTAACATTTAATTCGATTCAATTCAATTCGTTTTATTCATTTCCATTTTCAATAAAAACGATGCAAAGATATATACAATGATCATTTGCAATATATGAGAAAATAAGGCCAAATGTCCTAGGTAATTGCGGGGGGCATAGTTCCCCGAACAGTAGTAGTTAAAGGTATTACAACGTTTTGGTATGGGGTCAAATGAACATTATTGGAAGCACATCCTACAATATTCAGTGATCGTTGTCGCGGTTGAAATTGAGTCTGAAGTTATGAAATTGTAAATAATAAACTCTTTATGTTGTATAGCTCCCTCTCAAGGCCAAGATATTAATTAAGCTATAAAACAGTCGCATCTCCAGTCGGGCCATGGTCATCATGAACAGCTTCGTCAACGACATCTTCGAGCGAATTGCCGGCGAATCTTCCCGCCTCGCTCAGTACAAAAAAAAAAAAAATATAAAACAATGTGACTAAAATCGACCGAATAGCTATTCCCGTTAGAAAATTATATATCACAACTACATAATTGTGAGATTTTCATGATCGTAGCTACCATTGAACAGCCGTAGGCGCTATTTGAAATTTATCAAAATTTACCGGGAGCACCGGTAAATTTTTATATTCAATTTTTCTCGAAATTAGAAGTACGTAGCAGGGGCTAAATTTTCTAGTGCTTATAATACATCCACAGGGGCATCCAAATATTTCAAAATTGTAAAGAATCGCTATTCACCCTGAATTTTCAAAATTTCCCAAAACTTTGTATTACCTTTAAGAGATTTACATATACAAACAAAACTAAAAAAGAATCATACTTGACAAAACAAGACAGGGACATCTTTCATTATGGCAGGTAATACAAATGGAAATAATCATTAAAAAATCATAAGCTTGAAAACAGTGCTGTATAATATGGTACAAGAAATGAAGAATCACTGATATTTTATATCATATGTTGCTTCAATTTTCTTTTAAATAATGTTAAAGACTTGTAACATACTTCATAAATTACAAAACTTGGTAAGGGCATGAATAATTGAGTTGGTTACTGTAAATACCGTGATCCCTTCGGATTTGTTCTTTATTGTGATTCTCATGCATGCGGTGTACTGAGAAGCTTAGGGTTTTTGTTTTGTTTTGTAATAGCTCCACATGGGGTCTATATAATAGCACTGTACACACACCATACCAGACCCGCCAAACCAGTGCGAAAATACACCAGATGCTGGAATATATACTAATCAAGAATAACGAGTGTTTTTGCAGCCTTTTTTCACTGTAACTCAGAACTGAAAAGGAACAGGTACGACGAAGAAGAAGAAGAAGAGAAGATTTCATCATAATTTTCTTCTGGACTTGAGCTATGAGAGATACCATAAATCAGTTTCCATTTGAATTGTGCAGGGAATTTGAAAGCTGAAGGCGAATGCCGAAATATCTCGGTATGTTTCTCTTTTTTGGCGGAATAGATTGATTTTTTAAATTAAGTAGTATTTTAGAGTTTCCCTATTATATTGTGAATACAATTTAGAGGGTTAATTTTTCAAGGAATAATTAGAAATACGAGTATTTTGTTGTATCATTGTTGATAATATAAGTCGGTGATTAACCTGACTTGTCACGAGTAGCAGTAGCACACCGGGATCGATCGGGAGGCGGAGCGCGCGGCGGCGCTCCAGCTAGCTTTCATGGGAGAGCCGAGCGGCGTCTTCTTTTGACCTAGTCCTAGCTAGACGGTCGACGCACAGTAAACTAGCGCTAAATTTGATTGGCTCAAAAGAAAACTATACGTCACATGCTAATCTATTCATTATATGCACGCACACAGAGTCTCATGTGATAATTTTTCATATAAATTGACAGTAAAGAGCTAGGCGCTGGTCCGAGAATGAGGATCGATCGTTTGTAAACGTCGACAAACACGTTTGCAAAAATACGGATGGTCCGCATTTTCACGGACATTTCTTATTTCGAGTTTGTGATGCGAAAAACGGATTCTGCAATGATTTTCTTGATGCATTTCACATTGACTTTTTACAGACAGAGACTTTCACGCTGTAGTCAAACGTTTAACCGTCCGGTATCCGACCGCCCATGGCGGATTCCGTTTTCAATTGGACGGTTTCGTTTTCCCGATTTTTTTTTTTTTTTTTTTTTTTTTTTTTTTTTTTTTTAATATTTTTTTTTATTTTTTTATAATTTTGTTTTTTTTTTTTTTTTAAGTTTCGATTTATGCCCCTCCACCTGGCACTATGCCTGGCAATGTCTCCCAGCTCAGTAATCTGTGTGTTGACTCACCACTCCAAAACTAGAACAACACTCTAATTTGTCTGTCATCTTGGTTTGAAAGTAATCTTTGTAATAGATCTCATCATCTCAATATGTAGTTTATAATAATAATTCATCCAACTTTTACACAAGGTTCTGTCCTAGGTCCTCTACTGTTTTTAATTTACATTAATGATCTTACACATTCTTCTAAAAACAACATTGTTACTATTATTTGTGACAAGTTCACAAGCACAAATCGGCCCCTTTAAATGCACCTCGCAGTTAAATGAAAGTTGCCGACAGAGTCGGTAAAAAAAAAAAAAAAAAAAAAAAAAAACGTTTTTTTTTTTTTTTTTTTTTTTTTTAATTTTTTTTTTTTTTTTTTTTAAATCGTTTAACCGAAAACCGTCCGGTTTTGACTGGCGGTTAAACGGAATTGGAGATATCCGTGATGTTACAGCACTAGTTATGAGCGATAAATTCTCAGGAAGATGGACAACCCATAAAAGTAGACAGTGAACTGATCGAGTCAATTTAGATCTAATTCAATAATTGGCTTTTATATATATTAAGATTCAGTAACACTAACAATTTAAACATGCACAGTCCTATCAACAAAGAGGACAAAAACAAAAGTCACAGTTTTTCTAAGCCAATTTGAAGAACCCATACCTTTATTGATTACAAATTTTAAAAAATCATAACATTCTCATCTTTTGTCAGATTTCATTCAGACTTTCATCAGTCTATACTTCTCTGATTTCTGCTTTCCTCTAGTGTGGCTTGCTATCAAGGTTGGATTTCCCTTTAATGTTTGCTATTAATATTACATAATAAGTTGAATAATGTGTGTTGTGTGTACAGTATGTAAATTGTTATCTTCTTTTTTCTTTTCCCTCATCGACAGCTAGATTATCTCATTTACTTGTTACATCATGGGCGAATCTGTGAATGAATTCAAGCTGGACCAACCTCCAGAAGATGGCATCTCAGCCGTCAAGTTTGGACCCAATTCCTCTCAGTTCTTGTTGGTGTCATCGTGGGATGAGACGGTGAGACTCTATGATGTCCAGGCCAATCAGCTCAGGGCCAAGTACAAGCATGACAGACCTGTGCTAGATTGCTGCTTTTGTGTAAGAAATCGTTTTACAGAATTTGTTTTTCTTAATTAAGTATTTTTGTTTCGACAGAGAAATTACAAAGTAGAAATGGAAAAGTGAAGTAATGTGCATGCAGTTGTCTGTTGCAATGTACAATGTAGTACCGGTAATGCACATTCTAGTACTTGATGCTTTTATAATAGTGCAACACTTAGAAACATTATTATTAATACTATTTAATGTTACTAATTTACTATTATGATAGGCCTGGGATACTCATGTATTGTCCATGAATTACAACATTTTGTGACAATTTGTGTCAGAAGTAACTCTTTTTGTAGTGAATTTTTGAATTACTTTTTGATAATTTGTCCATTAATTATTTGTAATTATGATATATTTGATGTTAGAAAATGAAGTGCAGTCATTACTAGGGCTGGGAACTTTGGGTATCTTTTTTTTCGGGTACCCGCCAAAATTTATGCGGGACCTGGATACGCATTACTGAGTCCCAGCCCTAGTAATTACTCAAATATTTTCTTTGTGTGTTATGTCTATTGTGACAATTAAATTAGTCCTGAAATCAATCAAATTTTTGTATGTTTTTGTCTCAGGATCAAACACATACTTACAGCGGAGGATTAGACAATATGCTGAAGCTGTATGATATCAACACAAGTACAGGTAGGTAGCTAGCTATTCCTGATCAATTCTATTTTTTAGTAATCCTAAAATATGTTGAGTTCTGCCCAGTTGTGAATTCTTTGTATGTTTGAATGAATAGCATTGATTCTTAGAGGCAACAAGTTTGCAGAGTACCTATACACTTTATCAATTTTCTGACCTCTTTTTAAAACAAATTTACAGAGAATGTACTTGGAAATCATGAGGATGCTATCAAGTGTGTTGAGTTCTGCCCAGAGGTTAATGTGGTGGTAACAGGTAGCTGGGATCAGACGGTCAAGCTATGGGATCCTAGGATAGGAAGGTCAACAGGGTCATTCTCACAACCGGACAAGGTCAGTTTTAGTTCATATTCCAAAGAATCTACTTTGCTAGGTTCTCTCTCCTGCGGTGTTCTTTATTTATCCACTTGAATATTAAAGAGAAGGTTGAGTTCTGGGAAGAGGTGAAAAGTAATATGTGAGCGTTATCATTGTTATTATGCAGGTGTGGAAGAACATTAGGTAAAAAATGTTCCCTGAAAAGCATGGCTCTTCAAATGCCTTAATATTCTTAATATAGCATGTAACATCATACAAATCGGGGACAGATTTTTATGCCACATGTTCGTGTAGTCTCATATACATCTTATTGTGTACAGTGCTTGTAACTTTACCAAGACTGGGCCAAATTTCTTATCAATTTGATGATTCTAGACCCTTGCAGTACACACCAATACTTATATGCTAGATGATCAACCTTTTCTGATCCATTCCACAATGTTTTTTTTACAATGCAATCGCATGACCATAACTCAACTTTATCTTTAAGCTTGAGTTTTAACTCTGGCTGGATCAGATACTATGGAAATGCACGTTATACCAAACTCAAATAATTGTATCAAAATTTTAATAAGATTCCGCTCATGTCTGGATTTTATTTCAATAAACAATATTATGATGAATTGTCTTGCATCATTTTTTCCTAATTTCTAGTGTGCAATGAGTTTGTATATTACTATTCATAGTACTAGTCTCTAAGAGCCAAAAGAAAGTGACATTCAGGAATGCAGAAGGACTCTCAAAGTTTTATCAAGTATTCCAAAAAGGAAAAATAAAGAAATGAATCACATGCTAAAACATGAAATTTAAAATGGAGTTCAACTAAAGACAATGTATTTCTATTGATGTATATTTCATATGTATTGTAATTTATAGCTTTATTTGTAATTGTTTGTTTTGTTTTATATGTAATTGTTTATCATTGTATTTTGTTAGTTATAGCGCTTAGAGACTTTGGTGGTAAGCGCTTTATAAGCACCGTTTTTATTAACCTCCTTACTACCCATTTCAACCCCAGAGAAGGTATTGTAACCACCCTATAATTTGTTCTTCTTTTTTTTATGTAATGCCAGGTCTACACAATGGCAGTCACAGGTGACCGCTTGGTGGTGGGTACCGCCGGACGCAAGGTCCTCGTCTGGGACCTCCGCAACATGGGCTATGTCCAGCAGAGGCGCGAGTCCAGTCTCAAGTACCAGACCAGATGCATCAGATCCTTCCCCAATGGTCAGGGCTATGTGCTGAGTAGCATCGAGGGTCGAGTGGCCGTGGAATACCTTGACCCAAGCCCAGAGGTCCAGAAGAAGAAATACGCCTTCAAGTGTCACAGGTTAAAGGTGAGCCTTCGTTTGTGAATGATGTCACCACCACAAAATAGAAGCCAATAGTCCAATTTAGGATAGTTGTGGACATATGTGGTTTGGGTTAATAACAACAAAAAAAGAAAAATGGTTAGTCCTTACACCCTTGTTATAATGGTAGTGCCCTTTATGACAAAATTTAGTGAAACTTGACTTCCAACCCACCAGGGCCCGTTGCATAAAATTTACCATTGATGCTAACCTTGCCATCAATGGCAACTACCATGATAACAGGGCTAAACAGCCAATCAAAATCAAGGTTTCCATGGTAGTTACTACTGATGGTAAAGTTACCATCAATGGTAAGTTATGTGCAACAGGCCCAGGATTGGGTATTAAGAATGTGTTTGATCTTGGAATTGTGTGCCAGAGGATCCAGTACTTACAGTGATATTGCCACAATTAGACCGTGCCTTGTTTGTACATCATCTTGATCATCAGACTTTCAAACGATCACAACTATTGTTCACACTTGAACCTAAAAAAATATAGTTGCCATTTTTAACTTTCATGTTTTCATCTCCTCCCACCCCCCCCCCTTTCCTTCCATCGCATGCTTACCTAGAATGACGGAGTGGAGCAGATTTATCCAGTCAATGCCATCGCCTTCCACAATCGACACAACACATTCGCTTCAGGAGGCTGTGATGGGTTCGTCAACATCTGGGATGGTTTCAATAAGAAACGCTTGTGTCAGTTCCATTGCTATCCTACAAGTATCAGCTCTCTGGCATTCAGGTTTGTACAAATCCCCTTTTTGCTCTTTGAATGAAACTACTGAACCCTTTGTTATTATAGTTTATTTGTTAAACTTGACTTTTTTTAGAAACCCAGCTCACTCACTCAATTCTTGAGGAAATTCTTTTTCCTTGAAACACATCTTGTATTTCACTTTTGATGATTCTTCATAATCACTATGCAGTGTAATGACTACAAACACATTTTCTTTTGCACATTTTATATTTCATTTCATTTCATTTCATTTCTTTATTATGTCCATAGAGGATAATTGTTCATATTTACATTTACAATCTTGCTTCACAGTAATTTCACAGGAACAACATGTAATTGACAATCGTAAGTACTTCATTAATTAATTAATGTATTGTTTGTTTTTTAATGAGAATGTGGTATTAAAACTTGCAATTTAATCTTCGATCCTTGTTTTCTACAGTAATGATGGCTCTATACTTGCCATTGCATCGTCTTACACATACGAGGAAGGAGATATAGAGCACCCAGAGGACGCAGTCTTCATCAGGAAAGTATCAGACCAAGAGACCAAACCAAAGAGTTGAGATGGCATCTAATCTTCTAAATGCTTCTAGCAACCTTAGAATAACAGATAAACTTCAAGTCTATACCATGTTATCTGTAGCCTAGGCCTCAGCATTTTTAACAGGGATGTGGTGCACGTGGGCCCCAAAAATTTCAACTCTGAACCCCCCAAAATTTGTTATTAACAGGGGCCCCCATGCACACAGATCCTACAATTTTCAATCCAGGACCTGCAAATAGCCAGCATGGAGCAAAGTGCTTTTGCAGACTGATTTTTTTTAATTTTTTATTCTTTTCTGTCTAAAATGTTCTTCTTCACAACATAGTTATCGAATAATTTGTAAAGAAATTATTCTGAATATCTATGATATACTGGTATGTAAATGATTGCAAGAGAGGGTAAGAAGTAATAGCTGCAAACAAGAAAGTTTACTCAGTGTGGATACCACTTATGGGTGTACAAGTCTGCACACAGCATACCCATTGTCCCATCCAGAAAGACCCCCTATTCTTTCGGAGATACTTTGGGTGAGGGATATGTAAGATAATGACTTTACCATATAGGGGAACGGGTATAATATGCAGAACTTTGCTAAGGCCTGTTACCCTGTTGGTCATAAATCATGGCAATCCCGGCTAATCCCTGTGATGGACAACACCTGTGAATGGTGTCAAATTCTCTATCAGAGCCCACTTCCAAGTATCTTCGATTCAATTACCATTGGCTTTATCCAGAGATAATGGCTTGATTTCATATTTTATCTGCATCCTTAGTAAATTCAAAATGGTATGATGATTTCTGTATCTAAACTTAATTATGTGTAAATGAATAAGTTTATTTGTCTGTGTACAGTTCCATAATCTGTTGATGCATGTATAAATAACTTGTTGTTTCATGTAAGGACCAAACATAAAAAGGTAATGACAAAGAAAGTTTTCAATGTCATATATTTGTGATGAGACATAAATTCAGTTTGTCAACAATCAGCTGAATTAAGATGGCAGATGCCCTTAATTTTGAAAGGTACTCCTCTGAAATTTGGCATCCATGCTTTTAATTGCCAATTATGAAATTTATTTGAGAGGAAGGTGTGAAATAGTGAGTAAATAATCGCTTTATGAACATTAAATATGTGAAACATTACACAACTTAAACTTATGGCTATTAATAGGTCTAGTATGGAGGCAGCACTTATTAAAACTCGTTAATCACTTTCTGAGTGCAGTGTCCTAAAAGTGCCCTAAATGTGACTAAATTTCTAATCTTGTGGGATATTAATAATAATAACCGGACCAATATATAAATATACTCTACTACACTGTGATGAAAAACAATACTCACAGTGCTACTTTACAGACACACAACCCAAAAAATATTCAAAAGCTTCTGAAAACAAGTGAATCTTTAACATCACTTTTTTTTCTCATATATATCTCATATGCTGTAGGACTGCTCCAATTATGGGTAAATATGTTTTAATGCACTAGACTGTGATCTGTATAGAGTTTGTACAAATGTAAATAAATTTTCCAGTACAATGTAAGTCATTGCCTCATCTTAAGTCTGTGATTTGTGGTCTAATTTTTATTCCCCGTAATGTTAAGATGAAAAGTTTAGTTATGGAGTACTTCATGCATCTCAGTATGCACTTCATCTACACATCAAATACTGGAATGATTTAGCAGCCATAGCCCAATTTATCATTGATCTTAAAGAAATAAATGCAGAATTTATTCATTATATGTTAATATCCAGGAAGTGAGTGCTTGAATGAATTCATCAACAACAAACATTGAAAATAAAATGGCACACTGGGACTCGTGATACAATTTCATATATTGACATATATATTTATTCAGACTTCACAGATTGGTTCATTTGACAATTGCTTTCATCTTAAAATCATTGACTCATTATTCCTTGCTCATGTTTAATCAATACATGTAGGTAATAAAAGAGCACAGAATATTCCATAGAACAATAAAAGGGTGGTTATACGACATATGCTCCAGCAGCAACTGCCCTTCAGTACCTTGCTACACTAAATGAAGTCTTTACTTCAACCCTTGACCCAGTGCTACAGCTTACCCTAACCCTATACCGATCCCAACCCTAAACCTAATATAAAACCCTATTGCAACCCTAACCCTATACTTCTTATGAAATAAAGCCCAGAGCAAACGTCAGATCACCATAACTGCACTGCCCACATACATGTCTGGTTGAAGCAAGCAAGCATACAAATACAAAGGACAGTACAGGAAGTGTGTTTCTCCTTCAAGAGATTGACAGAATCCTGAAAAATAGGATACTAATGTTCTGTTGAGCTCTAATTAGGGGATAATTTCAGTCTACCTGTAGAAGTAATTCATGCTATTTGGGGGAAGACATGAAAGCACCAGAAAAGAATTCCATACTACATTAATTTAGAATTTGTTATGTAATGTTTACAAAAGTAATACATGGATGTGAGTCTAGAATGTGCTCCTTAATTCCAAATTTATGAGATAAATACCTTTGAATATGTGCAATTTGCTGTGCTACACAATCAAAACCTGAACATGGTGTGACATATGGAAAAACATAAAGTTCTATTTTTACCAACGATGAAAAAAATACTAATATAAATTAACATAATCCTCAAATGGTTTAAATTACATGGACCAGTTTACTATTATATTCAGAATGTATATTTAATAGAACCCCATTTTTATGTGACAGCACCTGTGTGGATGAAATTTAGCTTGCATGCACATTTGATGCAATGTCACGCAAGCATCTCACAAACAAGGATATCAATGGCAAGTCCTAATGCAGAAGAATTTGTAAAAGTTTTAGTAGACTGGACCATTTATTCACTATTGAAATCAAAACATAAATTCATCACATGCCATATTTACATGGAATGAAAAGGAGTATGAGCAACATCAAAGCGTGGTAAGTAAAAAATACCATTTCTTTTTCAAAATTGAAGAATTTTTCAAGTAAATGATTACTCCCCAATTTAAAAAAAACATAGAAACAGGAGTAAATATCCAAAAATACATTAAATGTCAAATGAAAATAGACGGATGAAGCATACGCAATATATATTTTTACAACTTTCTTTTATACTGTACATATATTTATTTTCTTACAAGTACATGTATAAACAAAATGATGATGGGGAATCAAATTTGTGATTTAAAGTACATCCACAAAAAATCAGAGGTACTGGGTACAGTTAGATGTTCTTATTCATTTTCATCTCCAAAATATATCACGGTCTTGATGTTAGGTGTTCTATGTTGCTAGACTGTAGTCAAAATATAAGCTTCAAATATTACTTCTACAAAAAGATATTGCAGTTTAAATACACTCTAAATGTCTTGTTGATTAAACTAGTTAATGCACACCTACGCACTCGCATAGAAAGAATAGAGGGTGCGCTCGGAACCCAAGTCTGACATGGGTTCTGTGCAAGACCTATACGCAGGGTGTTGTGTTATTCTTTATTTTCTTCTCTCCTTTATCCATCCAATGCCAGGCAATTTTTTTTTTTTTTTTTTTTATGGGGGGGGGGGGGGGGGGTTGACTTTATACATTCTACTTATACAAAAATTATATTTTTTAGGTGATTGGTAAACTTTAAACTCTTAACTATCTGTCTGAATTCTGAGTATGTTTCTGCATAACAAGGAGACATGTCCAGTCAAACTTTTCGTTGCAGAAAAACTTGACACTTCAAAATTAGTTTTGAACTCCAATTTTCTTAATGCAAAGCATTTTATGGGTGAAAGGAGGAGCAAACACAATCTACCATTTTCATATAACAGAGAAAAAAAAATGATTTAACACTAAACTGCTCTGAAACTATATGAAACAGTGTAAACCAAGTATCGGTACCCAAACACATGTGATAGCTGTAACACATCATACAAACTTAGTGTACCAACAGTGTAAATTCAAGATTATAACAACTGTCATGGTGATAATGATTCTAACTAGCCACATATCTAATTCAGCATCAAGATTGTATTTTACTATCTTGTACGGTTGCAACAAATCTAAATACCATCAGATAACCTACACAAGGAATGAGGCATTTCAGGTCACACAAAGTGATATCAGCTTGATAATAGTAACCAAGGGCAGCGTTTCATAAACCCGTCGTAAGTAAAAGTTTATCCCCCGGCCCCCCACTCAGTGTTATTTAGGGTACGCATATGCGTGTTCCCAGCGTCCCCCATTTTCAGCAAAAGTCTGGTGTGTTAAGTCAATATGGGTAGATCTTTTTCTTTTGTTACGAGCTGGAGAGTTTGGGAACACGCATGGTATCCCTCCGTTCACGGAATAGGTGGGCCGGGATTTATCCACATTGGTGATATTGGTGAACTTGTACTTACAAGGTTTGGTGAAATGGTGCCCAGATCTTCAGCAAATTGGACATTCAACATCATAGTGTATTGCTTTGGACATGGTCATTAATCTAAATACATCGCTATTCAACTTTAGTTTGATATTAATCAGGCAATTCAATTGCAACTTTCCGGTTGATCTCGCACAATTTTTATGGGGCCCTATTGATCATGATAACATCATATTTGCCTATTTCAATTGTTTATTTCCCTTTCATGATTGGCATTCTGAAATTATATCAATGCAAAGCTGTATGCTGCAGCCCTTCAATAGCCCCATACTGTTATCAATATGTCTGTTTGGAGCCAGAAGGGCATTAACTCCTCATTTCATAAAGGGTTAACGCCATTCTGACTCCAAACAGACAAAATAAACAATCCGACCGCTGGCCATCGCTTTCTAACATATCGCTTGCCGAGAGAAAGATGAGTATTAACTTCATAACTTTACAATAAAAAGAGGAATGCCTTTCTGGCTCTGGTGGTTTAATGTTCCCTGACACAATAAAAAGTGAACCACTCACTGTGATAAAACCCTTTTCTCAAGGTCCAACACATTTTCATTGCATTAACACATGAAATTTACTTCACATAGGCTATTCCAGGAGTTATCATTAATTGCATTACAAACACTGATATCCACAGCAATGATAAATTTTCTCCACGTTCATGCATTGAATTTGCAACAATAATAAAGATATACAGTAGGCTTGTGGGTGCACCATGTGAGAGAGATAATAAAGATAACAATAATATGACTCCATTTTGGATAGCCAAGCTTTATCACACAGATATCCCACCTCGGATGGATGTAGCAAATGGGATTAGAATTATAATGACCATTCTCGTGTGAACACAGTCTCAAATTCCTTAGTGTACATCCTGGCCAGAAGAAGACAATGTTCCTCCCGTTGCTTAATACAAGGTATTCTTCATTTTACAAGATTTTGATTTTGGTGTTAAACCTCGGTGCTTGAGCTGTGGTGTTGATACCGGGAGGTCGAGGGTCAATGTGCTACTGCTGCCATCTGGTAGGACATTAATCCTAGTCTTACAAGTCTCTCAGATGGGACGTTAAAGCTGTAGGTCCACTGGCTGCTTATCTAAACTGTACAAGAATGTACTTGCTTTCACAAAAGTCAGGTAAGAACGCATTTTCATTACTATCATCCGATTCTCTCATCAAGCGCTCCGCCCGAGATCATCATCATCAACAGTTTCATTTTTCTTGATTAACGTCCATTCATTATTTCTGCCGTCACATTCAGAACCCGACGATAGGGATACAACTCATGCTTTTTACTACATGGCTGAATAAGTCCAAAATCCATTACGATGAGTGCTTACAAGGTGCAGATGACAGAGATATATTCTTTACTGTAAAACACAGCAGGAGTTTGTTTTCCGTGCCTGTGAAAAAGAAAAGAAGAAAAATGATGTTGACTCTTGCCTTTCTCATGTAGTATTGATGATAGAACTGAACCTTTTAAATGGCGTGTTAACTGATTGCTTAAAAGGTTATATAGTAAATCATCCGATGTTTTTATCAAGGATATATGCATGCCATATATTCTATTATATACCTCTCTTTAGAAATCTAGCCATCTGATTGGTCGAAATTGGAGTTGTGATTTTAGCCATTCCCATAAAGAACAAAACAGTTCCAGTACCGGTTAATAGTTCGATTCCCGCAAGATTCCGGGTACCGGGAAATTAGTAAAACATTTGCTGCGATCCCCATTGGTTTACATTTTAACACTTACTTGGTGCGAGCGTGGCTACCATAGAGTGCTTTTTTTCTGTGATTTCCAAATGATTGTAACATTCAGTCATCTTTCCAGCTAAGATTAACTGACAGTGTCACAGATTTTCTGTGATGTTTTAACCAATCTTTACTCAAGAAAAGGATAAGGTAAGAATTCTTGGTAAAAATGTTACTCTTCTTTATCCTTCATTCAACTTCAAAACCCAAGGAGCATAGCTTTTGATTACAGATTACAAGCAATACATTCATGTTGTGCTGAATATTACAAGTGAAAGATGACTAGTGGTGTTTAAGTACGCCTATATGTCAAGCTGCTGGGTACTTACCGTCTTGTAGAATGTTTTTGATTGGGCGCTCAGGTCATCTGACTTTGCTACAAGATCATCTAGCTTCTCTCCTCGGTTTAACATCGATTCTATCGTATCGTGCTGGCAAGACAACAAAAATCAGAGTACAATAATTGCTCAATAACAAACAGTTATGTTGTCAGGGAAGCAGTCAAGGCCACATAAATATCAAATGTGAATTTAAGAAAAATAATTGGTTTATAAACTGAGATGGTTACTTTACAAGATAATTACATATTTACAAAGTCATTTATCACTTTACCAGTATCCTAAATTTGGTCTCCAGAATAGTATTGTATTATTTATTACAATGCAGGATTGCTGTTAAAAAATTGTATATTGGGAGATGGGCAAAAGTGAACACTTCTGTAATTGTTGTTATCGTTTCAGCTTGTTCCCTACCCACCCCCCCCCCCTTCTCTCTATTTTTTTCTCTGTCCCTTTTTTTCACTTACTTTACTATTTACATTTATCTCTCCCTCCTTATTTCTTTGAAATAAATTGATGTAATCCATAATTCTTTGTATTTTCCATTTTGTTTATCCGTTATTTGTGTATTTCTTTCTGTTTGTACTGTTAATGTAAACTTCTTTGCACTTATTGTACTATATCTTGGTCAACTAACCCTTTCAAACTGTGCTGCTGGTCAGTATTTATACACCTATTGCCACTCTACACCCAGGTGTAGTAAATATGGGCAATTCCACGGTAACGGAAGGACACTCAGACAAGATTTTTGAACTTCAGGTTCATACTAAAAGAAATGTTTTATTAGTATGTATTAAACTATGGGGAACAAAATGTGTTTCAGTCAAGTGGAAAGCTTCATCAACTTCACAAAGTTTGGATAAACACTAATTAACTGGAAAAACCCTGTCCATTTTTATGTCCTTCTGTTACCGAGATAATTAATATGCACATTCTTAAACTACTTAACTATAATGACAATTTTTTGGGGGAGAATTAAAGGCACTTATATAGGTATTATATCTGTACTGTTTCACATCTTATACTAATAAAACAGTTCTTTTAGTATGAACCTGAAGTTCAAAAATCTTGTCTGAGTGTCCTTCCGTTACCGTGGAATTGCCCATATGTAACCGGTAGAAATTTATTCCTTGAAAGCTTTTAGCACCTTGGACATCCCTGCTAAAGCTAGGGTAATAATAGTACTCTTATGCACCTTGGGCATCCCCTGGGATGGATATGTGCGCAAGATTAATGTAAATAATGTATAGCGAATTTCACATTATAACGTACCTATGCTTTTCCAAAAAGCTTTTAGAAATTATTACCCTCACTCTAGCTCCGGCAGCCGTTACCAGCCCACAGTGCATTTCAAGGAATAATCCTACCAGATACCTATTTCCCTCACCTGGGTGGAATGTGGCAAATGTAGATTAAAGTCTTGCCAAAAGACATTAATGCTGTGGCGGGACTCTAACTGCGGACCTTGTGATCCACAGTCCAATGACATATCCACTCGTAGCTATTATTATTGTTATTAGTTTTTTTTTTAATGAAAGATAAGCCTTACCATTATAAATTTGGTTTCATCTAGGTCCTTTTGAATCCTCATCATTGGATCTGATTCTGATGGATTCTGTTTGAAAGATAAAAAGAGTTTGGAAACTATAATTGCAAGTGAAAAGGTATTTAATTGTACTAAAATCACTTTCACAGCTGAATTACAGCAGAACTTACCATTTAGAGTCATGAAACAAATACGTTAATAGCAAATCATAAAAATCATTAATAATTCAATGAAATCCATTAGAGTACAAACACATATTAAAAAGAAAAGAACACAACAATAGTTTTTGCCATCAAGTATTTGGGGAATTTGGGGCTCCCACAGACTAGAAGGGCTTTAACCAGCTATTAAAGAGAAGGTTGAGTTCTGGGAAGAGGTGAAAAATAATTTGTGAGCATTACTCATTCTTATTATGCAAGTGTGGAAGAACATCAGTTAAGACATGTTCCCTGAAAAGCATGGCTCTTCAAATGCCTTCATATTCTTAATATGCATGTAACATCGTAAAAATCGGGGGGCCGGCTTTTTACGCCACGTGTTCGTGTAGTCCCATATACATCTTTCTGTGCAAGTGTTTGTAACTTTACCAAGACTTGGCAACATTTCTTATCATTTTGATGATTCCAGAACCTTGCAATACACACAAATTCTTATATGCTAGATGATCAACCTTTTCTGGTCGGTTCCACACCGTTTCTTTCACAATGCAATCGCATGACCAGAACTCAACTTCATCTTTAATGAATGAACCACAATACCTGGAATCCAGTCTGCATACATTATTTGTTGCTATGTTGGGCAAGCACCGGGCAAGCTTTCAGGTTGTCAAGAATGACCTTTCTTTAAACAGTATGCATACAATTTAAATATGTTAGTAAACCGTTCAACTGTCGTCAAAGCACCATTTTGCCTACAGTTTGAATGTAGCAAGATATAAATATTTCCATACCTGATATTTTACTAGATATGGTTCAAGTCCTTGATAACCTGCGGAATTTTCTGAGAGTGTTGGCCAAGTTGATGGTGACACAGCATTTGAAAACTCCTCTAGTACCTGCAGAATAAAAATAATGAGATTGATTGTTTTTTATTCTTTATAGTTATGTGCATGTGAGTTTGTAAGGCTGCTCACAAAATGCAAACACTCAAAATCGTTGACACAGGATTATTCTCTCTCTCTACGTGCCATATCCTGAGACGTTGGCGACCATGGAGTGCCACAACTCTGTGTCCCATATTCAATGAAGTAATTCATTCTCCCAGGGTTATTAGTAAACAAATATTAACTACATTGTTGGGCATGGCTAAAACTATTGCACAAAATGATCTTGAAACTGTCTTGAGGAACTTGAGAAGATTTAAAGGGTAGGGTGCAGTCTGGAGATCACAGAGGAGCTCAAGTTGGAATGATTTACTGCCCAGCAGTCCTTGGGAAATTTTATGCCCAGTCTGTTGATTAATCATTAACCTAAAACCGTCATAGGTGGTGTATAAAATGGCATGTATCCTGTTTCAACCTATGTCCCATTTGCAAGCCAAAAAAATGAAAAGGTTAAATTCCAACAGCATTTGAAAGATAAAACTAATTTAGAACTTCCCTAAAAAAGAAAAGGGGGGGGGGCTTGAAAATGTCTTTAAGTGGGAAAATAATGACTATTCGTTGTCGCATCTACGTAAGAGCTATAGAGCCAATAAATAATAGTCTGATTTTCAGACCATTGTACGGAATGCTGGGCAAAGATTCAATCAGTTTAATTTTAGCCATTACAAGAAGTGGGTTATTGATGTAGACAAATGCTCATGTACCCTTTACAGCTCATTTTATGTACATGTATGTTATTACCAAAGAAGAAAAAAAGCCAGTCAGTCACTCAATAGTGTCTGACAGTGAATTCTAGCAAGTAAACAGGTTTCCTGGCATAATTTCAATATAAGGACACTGCTAACGTTTAAATTTCATAGATAGGACATACCTGGCATATTCATAATTCCTGCAAAGTTCTACATAATTTGATGTTGGCTGCAAAAGGGACATTGTACCTTTAACAGTTTGAATACAACCTATGGTTGGCCCCAGAACCTTGTTACAAATAAAGTGCCATACATATCCTATGTGTCAGTCACCCTCACCTTATTCAACAGTGTGAATGAGACGCGTGGTGGATAATCTGAATCTGAGATGATCACTCCTGCCAGGTTGCTCTCTCTACACATCACATGGAAAATGTAATCTGTCAAAGAAACAACAAAAACAAACTTGCTCAATAGATAGATAGATAAATGATATTTGTTAATTCATATCTATGTATCACAGTTACTAGTTACTGAATTGCACATGAATAAAACATTGATTGAAAAGACAAGTATATATTTCAAGAGATATCATAGTTACAAGTAACTGAATTGCACATGAATAAATTGATGAAAAGTACAAGTATACATTTCAAGAGATATCACACTACAATCTACATAGTTATGAAGGGCATTTTTTTAGTTAAAAAAGAAAGAGAGATGACAAAGATTCAGAGAGATAGGAAAACAGGAGAGAGAGAGAGAGAGAGAGAGAGAGAGAGAGAGAGGGGGGGGGGGTAGGTTAAATGAACCCTCATCAGTGTATTAAAGCCCTTACTCACACAGATGAGACCTAACTAGACCGACAGTATTGATAATAGTATATGTTTTTCTATAATGCATTTCAAGACCATAGGCCCTCTCAATGCACTTTAAAATTAAAAATGTATAATCACTGAAAAACACAATGTAAAAGTAATATGTACAGTATTCCCTGACTTCATCTGGTTGTTGATATCACAAGCAAGAATGGCTTCTTTCTTGCATGTTCAAACTATTGAATGGTATACATTTTGGATCTTAGTGATACTACTATACACGCTACAAATTACAGCTGTATCAGACTATTAGTCAAACATACCTTTCTCTTTCACAGACGACCGCAACTTCTGTTGTGTTCTTTCTACAACAATTTTGCTTGTGAAGTTCATAAATTCTTGAACACTGAAACACAAGAATGGGGAGGGGTGGGGGTAAGTAGGGAAGAGACATGAATTACGGGAAGTGAATACCACACGTTTTTGATCACTAATATTATGTTTCAAGGCTGTCGACATTCCAAGGATTTTGTACAAAGGTCAAAGCGACTTGCCATCTAGATTTCAGTTGCCATTCTAATCAAATTCATCTACAGGGATATATACTAACATATACAAAATTAATTTATAATACAATATATCTATCACTTGTATATTCACTTTACAAACAATTAATGATTATATACAATAATACAAACAAAGATTAAGATATTCCTTTAAAATCCATTGATGTGCTGCACCCTTTGTTTCCATAGTTATAAGCTAAACATCATCAACAACAACAACAATAAACACACGCATTGCATGATGAATAAATACCTTGATCTCTGGAAGTAACCGAAAGAAGACAAATCGCTTGCTGACTTCAGTATGGTCACTTTCGTGGCACCTTTATAGAGTACCATGATACTGAATAACTTCATGGTGATGATGGGAGTTGGAACTTTGGACTAAGAGTGAAACGGGACTGGGACCTCTGAATGTTAGAAGATAGTTCCTTCTTGTTTATATCATCTATCCAATGGCCGAAAGAGTAAGGATCAAGATCAGAAAGAAGGCCTCTGATGCTGCCGTTCCTTCTAGACGTCACCTCTTGTTTAGTGTTTACGTAAACCTGTAAAGAGAAGAATGTGGATTCATGATATGGAACAAATTGTGTGTTTATAATCCAGGGGTTGTTTCACAAAACCGACTCCATGAGAGTCATATATTTGTCCGCTATCAATGGAGATGTCATGAAGCCAACAAGCACAAAACCATGACAAATTGACAACTTCACAAAATTTATAATCACTATCATTCTATCAGCTCAGCTAAAAAACAGTCATCATGATCCATCAGATTTAGACCTATCTTAAATTACTCAATTACTCAATAGGGTCTAGATCTAGATCTAGATAGAAAAGAAAATTGCATGAGCAGGAGCATATTTCACAAGAATTCCAATTAAATTAGTTCACGTTAGCTGAGATTTTGATTTCCCACAGATCCACTTCACTCTTCAGTCCTACTCATTATACTTCACCACTCTCACCAGGAATGTTTAGCCATATTATTTTCACTTTCAGATTCAGAATCAGTTGCCCGAGTCAACGCACGCGCAGACAATTTACACTCTCAGTCCGAGTCTCCGAAAACTCAGAGATGTGCGTCAGACCCCAGGCCCAGTCAAACCAGACTCAGTCACTCAGACTCTGAGTCAGACTCAAGTCAAAGTAGAATTCTGTCATTTCAGTCAGTCACAGCTAGCTGCACAGTATACACACACAGAGTCAGACTCACTTCATCTACACTGCCCTGCCAGACTGTCGACCTCCAGCAGCTCTCTCTAGCCTACTCTGAGAAGTTTATAGTTAGATCGAGTCGGACTCCAGTTCTGGAAACAACGCTGAAAAGTCACATCAGCCTTCTTCTTGCAAAACTAGATCACCAGCACCCGGAACTTGCTTCCATGTATTCTTGGGATGGAGGTACTGATTTACATGAAGCAGCAACGGTAGAGAAATGAACACATTATTTTGTATTTGTACTGGCGACACGTCATTTCACTGCGCTGCGCCCACTGCACTGCATTGATATGAGTCACGTCATAGATTGAGTATAGCTAGCTTCTTCTTCTTCTTTTTTAGGGTAGTTGCCGATCATAAAATGTATCCTATTTGTGAATTCGATTTATAAAAAAACTTTTAAAAATTAATAATTATGTATTTTAAAATAATTGTAGGTCTTTAAATATTATTTTTAATAATAAAATAGTATCTACTAGCTATAAATAAGTATTTGAAAATGAATTTATTACAAAACGTAACACTTCCGGGTTCTTGTTGTTTTCAGTATACGTAAATACGGCTAGGTTCGTTGGGTTGCTCTCGCATCTCTAGCTCCGAGTCTTCGTGCACGGGTCGGAGCAGGCAGGGCCAGGGTGAGTAGCGGGGACACTGTATACGGAGTGGGATGGGGGCGCGGCGGCAACAGCACACGAACAGACGGGGATCGTATATCCATATGCTACAGCTACGGTAGACCTTGGCATTGAGTGTTCCTAGTGCTCATTACCACTTTTCATGGTACAGGTTTAGACTCTAATCTCAATACTGTCTTTCCATTTTCATGATTTTAATAGTTTATTGACTTAATTTGTGGGACCATGAGATGGGGATTGTGATTTGTGTAGTCCAGAATCCAGATTCAACTTTCAACTTCAAGTCATTTTAGAATATGAATGAATCTGAGCTGCAGTGTCGGTGTCACTTCACATTTGTTGAGCAAACCTGGCCTGGGACTGGGAGCGTGCTGAGCTGGGAAGGCCATGCAATAACAGAAATTTTCGGTCTAGAGTTGTACTGCATCATGCATGTATGCTGTCTGGACCTCTCTATCTAAAACAACCTGCTGTTCAAAGGTGTTGTAATTATAATACATGTATGGGAAACAACTAAATTATTTGTACCTTTACCAAGCTTTTAAGTATGCAAAAAATTTATTTGTCTTTATTCATTATTATGTTTCTTGAGAATGTGACACATTAAACTGATTAAAGCTTTCATCTAAAAGTGTTAAATACCCGGTGGGGTCACTCAATGTGACTTCCGGACCGCATGACCGTTACCAAAATCGCAGAAAAAGGGGTCAATTTCAAGCAATGTCCGCGGACAAAATATTCCTCGAAATAAAGAAAATAGGGGTGCACAGGTGTCCCCGAAATTGATAAATAGGGGTCAGGAAAAGGGAAAAGAGAAAACCGGGAAGGGAAAAGAGAAAACCGGGAAGAAAAATTCTCGGAGCCGAGTCTTGTCCTTTAAATATGGTAAAATAGGGGTAAAATTGCGAAAGTGTCCTTACAATCTTATAAATAGGGGTATTCCAAAGTAGGATTTTGTCCTTGTTTTGACGTAAAAAAGGGGGTTAAATTTCATAAAATGTCCTTGAAATTGACCGCAAAAGGGGGTTATATGCATTGGTGGTAACGTTCATACGTGTCACTCTTTGCAGGGGAGTGACCCCACCGGGGTTAAATAAAAGCCCTAATTGGACCAGTCCTCCTTTCATTCGTGAGTAAAGAAACAAAAAAGAAAAAATAAAATTTCAAGGGGTATGAATAATTTAGTTGTTGAACTTAATTATCAATGACTTTTCTAAAGTAATGTTCTTTTTTTTAATAAGATGCAGTTTGATGTTGGGATCGTAACTTCAGGATCACAGGACCAATTTGGACACTTATAAAGTTGGAACTGCTGTGGAGTTGTGTACATTTTCAGAAGAGGAATTGACATACTGGTAGTGCTGAGTAAAAGCCGTCCCTTAACTGAATGCTAGTTTTTGCAAAGGATGCTCTAGCAACATTGAAAAAACAACCATGGAGGAAGGAGACCTTGGGTTTGGCAGAGGATTGAAACCTGGAGCAATATCTACATCTAATGAAGATGTAGACCTATCGCCAAGGCAACGAGTCCTGCGAAGCTCATCCGAGTCAAGAGAACATGGAGCAGAGTTAGGTGTAAGAAGGAGCCAGCATGGAGGCTCAACCAGGAGACTTAAAAGGAGCAATAGTCTTGGGTCAGCAGTCAAAACAGACCTTAGAAAAGGTGGGAACGAACAGGAGGAGATACCCATGTACGCAGGTGTGCCAATGGGAACATCTCTCAGACAACAGAAAGTGCTCTACTCTCAGAACATGAAAGACTTTCTAAAGAGGAAGGACCAGTTGAGCTTTGCAGCTGATATTAAAGGTACATTACTTTTTTTTTCTTAAATTGATAAGCACATTTTTAAATTTCATCTTAAGAATATTGAACTTCCAACTGTGAATTTGTGGATAATTTTATTCAATCTTATTTTATTTCATTTCCAGGAACACAAAAGGAGTGTAACAATAAAAAATGTCATTAACAAAGAATACAAGAAAATGAAGTACATTACAGTAACAAAAGAAAAGAAACATCAACTAATGCATTGATTACCAAAATAAATCAAGGTTCTGTACAGTGGAACCTAAATAAAGATCTCTGATATAACAAGATATTTGTTATAACAAGGGGGTTTTGCTGGTCCCAGCTCTTTATATTCTTTTGGTTTTTTACCCTGATATAACATGGTAATTTCTTTGGTCCCAACTCCCAAGCTAATGTAGACTGAATTTAAAATAAAGTGTATTAAAAAACTATTGATACCTTTGTTAGTATGATTACGTGTATCTATATTAAGCTATTCAAAACGGGGTTTTTTTTCTCTCTTTTTACAACAGTACAAGAAAATGTTTTACCAATGATAAGGTAGAATTAATTTTTGTGTATATTGTAAATTGATAAAAGATTGATAATTGCTAAAACCTTTCTTTTAACAGTATATGACTGCTACGAGTACATACAATTATCTTATGCAGCATTTTTCACTACCGGTACTCTCCCTACTGATAACAGGATCAATTTCCCTGTTGACATACCGGTAGATGTTAGACAATTTTATATTGGATGAAAAAGAGGCATAGTTTGTGATTTTGCTAGATATACTTTATAGAGGGAGAGAAATACAATATTTGTCATGTTGTTAAAGGTAAAGACCAGTTATGGTCATGCGATTGCATTGTGAAAGAAACGTTGTGGAATCGATCAGAAAAGGTTGTTCATCTAGCATCTAGCATCTGCAAGGTTCTGGAATCATCAAAATGATAAGAAATTTGGCCCATTCTTCGTAAAAGTTACAAGCACTATACACAGAAAGATGTATATGGGACTACCCTATATCTCTCACAGACCATGAGAGAAACAAATTTACCAAATATATGAATTAGTAGGCGGTTTCCCGGCAAATTTGTTATCATCATGTATTAGTCAAAACATATTCTTTCACATGATTGGTAATGAGAGCTTCCATTTCATTTTTTGAAATTGGGGCGTTTTAATACTGGTCTTTACCTTTAACCTACTTGTTCTTGATGTTTTTGTTGACAGGGTCAGCTATTCCTGCCTCATTCTTTGCTGTTCAGCAAGCTATTGTTGACCGACTCCAGGGAGCCTCGAATGTAAGTCAGTTTTCTATAGGTATATGATTTCTTTTTCCCAAGCTACCATTTACTAAATGAGCAGTGAAAATATGTAGGACTCTGGAGTTCTGGGGGTGGAAAGCTCAAGGAAAGCACCAGGAAAACTTCCAAGAGAATAAATTTGCTTTTACTGGAAATCTCAAATTTGTATAGAAATCACTCTAATACATGTAAGGCAAAATAACAAAAATTAATTGTTTCTTTTTTTTTTACTGTTTATTATTCAGAAGACAAAACCCTGTGATATACATTTTGTTTAAATAGCTTCTAAAGTGATACAAATCATTTTGTTTGTCATGCATCGCATCAGTATACTCACATAGCACAATATATGTGAATAATAAATAGGCTTGGCCAGCTATAATTAGCATGGCAGCCATCTTGGAAAAAAATTGCAAAATAGTAAATAGTAATCCCCTGCCTCCTCTTTTTTTTTTAAAGTCTGGACGAGAAACACATTATTTTTGTTATTTGGCCTAAATGCTCTAATGACCAAACACTAAGATTTTACACGTAGCCTGTGATATGTATGGACCTGTTGGTGTTATCAATATATGCCTTCAGCATAATTCTGTCATCACTAGACCATTTTGAATTGGTTAAGGTGGGGATGTCAGATCAAACTTGCTGAAAACTTAAAACCTATAAGTTTATCCATAAAGCATAACAAAATTTTTAAAAAGAACCAAGGACTTCAAGTTTGCAGTAATTTGTCAACGGAAATGTTTTCGCCATGTATGAATCAAGTAAATTTACCCTTAAATATCAGATCAAATAAAAATCTAGTTGCCATCCTTATTGATACAGTACAGTGCACATTATACATTCAAAAAGTAGGTTTATAATGATTTGGGGGGTATTGTAAATCATGAATTTTCACCACTTTTAAAAATGACCATGTAAGATCAAAACTAAACAAAGAACCACTGTTTAAACAGAAGGTTGAGTTCTGGAAAGAGGTGAAAAATAATTTGTGAGCGTTATCATTCTTATTATGCAAGTGTGGAAGAACATTAGGTAAAAAATGTTCCCTGAAAAGCATGGCTCTTCAAATGCCTTAATGTTCTTAATATAGCATGTAACATCATACAAATCGGGGACAGATTTTTTTGCCACATGTTCGTGTAGTCCCATATACATCTTTCTCTGTACAGTGTTTGTAACTTTACCAAGACTTGGCTAAATTTCTTATTATTTTGATGATTCCAGAACCTTGCAATACACACAAATTCTTATATGCTAGTTGATCAACCTTTTCTGGTCAATACCACACCGTTTCTTTCACAAATCAATCGCATGACCAGAATTACTCAACCTCATCTTTAAATGATCGTTTTGTATCATATATATATATACTGGTACTTTCATTGTACATGTACATACACTTAGTGAAATAGAACCCTATCTGTAACAAAAATGTATGTACGGTACATGCACAGTATAATGATGTGATGGGTGTCCAGTTATTGTATACACATAACAAATACATGTAGTTCACTCATGGAATACGCATCACACAAGTATATGCAAATGAAAAACCAAAATAGTAATTGAAAAACGAAGCAAAGATTTTGTTTAAAATATTGTCCAAGGGAATTAGGATGCATGATGTTTATTTAGGTTTCAAGTGTTTGAAATCAATCAAATGAATCAATATGGGACAAGTTTGGGGCTTTTGTTTAATAATAGTGGAGGGGGACATCTGTCATCTGGTGTTGATCAGTATGGTCTCGTAAAGGGTTTTTATAGAGTTCGACCTTCTCATACTCTTAAAATTTTCACACATCATGACACACAAGTCTACAGTACCACATTAAACTATTAAACTCCCCCCTCTCTCTCTTCTCTCTATTGCCCCCCCCCCCTCTCTCTCTCTCTCTCTCTCTCTCTCTCTCTCTCTCTCTCTCTCTCTCTCTCTCTCTCTCTATCTCTCTCTCTCTCTCTCTATCTATATCTCTATCTCTGTCTCTGTCTTTGTCTCTCTTTCTCTCCCTCCCTCCTTCCTTCTCTCAGAGTCTCCCAGTCTTTCTGTCTCTCCCCCAGAGTCCCCTTCCTCTAACTCTCCTTCCCAATCCCTTTTCCCCATTTTTCTTCTTCATTTCCCCTCTACCTCCCCCCCCCCCCCCTCCCCATCCTCTCCTTCATATTACGCTATTATGTTAGACATTGGGATGTATGTGGTAAGTTGAAATGTTCAATATTTCAAATTGATCAGTCACATTCAGTGTCCATTATACGTTCTGTTAAGATTTGATTTCAGTATTAATATTCAATGAAATTTAAATCATGGGTGCCCGATATCAACAATAGAGAAGTATCGCATCTTCAGTCAAACTAAATAGCTAACTGAATAGTTAATTGCTTGTTGCTCAACTATGACAATAATTACACCTCTACAACTATTTTAAGTTTTCAAAAGACTTGCTTACAAACTCAACTCTTATTTAGTGCACTTTCTTCCATGGGGGAGCTACTTTGAATCAGTATTAGTTATCATTTCATGAAATGCCTTCTTCGTTTGTTTGAAATTGTAGGAAGTTATCGTACTACAAAGTGAACTAGAAGCTTCCCAATCTCAACTGGATAGCAAGTACAGGGCAATACGCATTCTACAGAGTCAGGTAATACTCAGAGCTAGAGCTACCATAAAACCAGAAATGTTTGTGAATTTCCTCGAGTGGTTCGGATGCACAAAGTTTCAAGCCTTGAAATAATGAATCACAACCGATACAACACCAAGTTTTTGCAATTTCTGAAATTTTCCTGTCATGAAAATTGCTCTCATCTACAATTTTCCAGGTTTTGAGTTGTTTTTCAGAACCGATTGTGCTTGAATCTCAAACTATTGTTCTTATGATTACTCCAATTTTTTTTAAATTCTCCAGGGCTCTACACTCACTAATTTATTTTTATTTTTTTTGTAGGGGGGGGGGGGGGGGTTCAATGTGGGCGACAATGTGTCCCAAGCAACTGCCCTCTATATATGAACCAAATACAATACAAAATGTTCTGTCTCTGATATGGGCTTTTTTGCTGATATTTTTAAAGTTTATAACACTCAAAGTACATGTATTTTTAACACTCTACTAAGCTGGGTAAGTATTTTTTGTAGTAATTTGTCTGTGTTTCCCTTCTTTATAATGCTGGCAAATTTCCCTCTTATGACTTGTCAACAGTTTTCACATGTAAGTATTATCTCATCATTTATTTTGTGTGATTCTTTTCATTCAATTTAACATTTAGATAAAATAAAGAAGAAAAAAAATCATAGTGTCATACATTTAGTAATCTTAATCAAATATATTTCATCGCATAAAAAACTATTAATAATAATAATAATAATAGTGGGTTCTTGTATAGAGCTAATGTCAGTCAGATTTGACCCTCCTGGCGCTCCCGATTATTAGTGTTCAATATCATCTACATATTTCTCATACCTTATAGATTCTGCAGATTCTTAGCATTAATCATTACAATAAATGTAATTGAAACAAGTCAGGATCAGCCTGTTTTAATTCAAGAATCTATGATATTAACTTATACATTTGTAGCTGGAAAAATTATTATCAGAATACTGAGAGGTATTTAAAGATAAGCAGATGTTTGATGTCAAGTGGTTTGTATACATGTACATGTGCATTACATATTGCACTACATTTCAAATAAGTTAGGCATGCAATACTATTTACTCTAGGGTCCCACTGTTTAACTTATTCTGCTGCCTGTTTGTGAATAGTAAACATTCAGTTCTTCAAGTCGTGTGGGGCATCAGGGATCCCTCTTTATTTCTTTTTCTTGTACTAATTAGATCCTGATTTACTTAGTGAATGTAAATTACATGTTTTAATTCCTGTTAATGATAATGTATAGCCTCATTAGCCTGCCTTTACTGTGTTTTGAAATGATGTTTCTTGGTTGTTTGTTAAAAATGCTATCTTAAAGAAATGTGTAAAGTGCCCACTCCTTTTCTTTTGAAGTTATCCTTTAAATAGTCTACATTTGCTACATTTTTTTGGTTTCGCTCATTTCATGTTTTCTTGTTTTTATCACACCCGTTGCATATTTTCTTTCCATTATCCATTTCTGGTATTTAACTTGGAGGGGGGAAAATAAGTCGTGTGTTTTGTATCTTGAATTTAATCAGCACAATTGTTGTAAATGTGCATTTCATGTAACCATATCTTATCATTTAACCATACCACATTCTTCAAACAATGTTTTGCGAATTTAAGATTTACACTTAAAATTGGTGCTTGCACGAATGTCTCTCTCTTCTCTTAAATTGTTGTGAACATGGCCAGCTGTGCACAAACATTATTAATTAACTAATGACTTGTTCAAAATTTGGTTTGTTATGACTATTGACATAAAAGATAACATCATTTTCAGAATACCCTCCCCAGGATGATATTGGATGAGTGTCTATTTGGGGATTAACAATTGTCCCTTTCTATTGCTCAGCATGCATGTACATAAACCCCTCCAGTTTAAAGGTAATACAAAGTTTTGGTACGGGGTCATGAATTTGGTTCAAATTAACATATTGGAAGCATATGCTATCCTACCACATTCAGTGATCGTTATGTTGTATAGCTCCCTCTCAAGGCCAAGATATTAATTAAGCTATAAAACAATGTTCTTGACTAAAATCGACCAATTAGTTATTCCCGTTTGGAAATTATATATTACAACTACATATTCTGAGATTTTCATGGTCGCAGCTACCATTGTAGGCGCTATTTGAAATTGATCAAAATTTACTGGGAGCACCGGTAAATTTTTATATTCAATTTTTCTCGAAAGCAGCAGTGTTTTAGGGGCTAAATTTTCTCATGCTTATAATACATCCACAGGGGCATCCAAATATATCAAAATTGTAAAGAATCACTATCCACCCAATTTTCAAAATTTCCCAAAACTTTGTATTACCTTTAAATGTATTCTATGTATGGTGCATTTTTTTTTTAATATAGGAACAACTGAATTATTAATACCCCTTACAAATGTGATGTTTTTTGTGTTTTTCTAAACTCAAGCATGAAAGGTGAATCGGTTGAATTAGTGTCTTTGATAAATACTTTTAGATGTAAGCTTTAATTCGTCACATTCACAAGAAACATAGATCTGGAGAAATCAATTTTAACATACAGTGTACTTAAAACTTGACAAAACTTGATAAGGGTATGGATAATTTAGTTTATGACCTTATTTGCCTAATTTGCTTATGGCCTAAGTAACTCATCATAATGATCATTGGCAAAAAAAGTATTTATAGATATTTGTATTAATAAATGTATTCTCATTGAGCATTTTTTTCTGTAATCCGTACATATCTGCATTATGTACATGTATATGTGATTGTACTTCTTCTACAACCATATTGCTGCGCTTCTATTCTATCTAGTTATAAACAAAAAAAAACTATTGAATTCATCAACATACAGTGTTTGCAACCCAAACAGATATTTATTAAATTATTGCACATATATATTGCAGTCCATTTTATATAAAAAAAAGTGATGAAAATGGATAAATAAACAAAATTGTTGCTATTATAGTAAAAATATCATGTAAGTGAATATTATTTGAAGAGAACAGTTTTGCAGCCAGTTGAAATAGGACAAAATATTTGTTTAAAGATGGGTATACCAACAGTTATAATATCATTAATTTTGATCTCGTTCTCTGCTTTTAGGTGGCTGCATTGAATGCGGAAAAACAAAGAAATATCAATACAGTACAAGACCAAGCTAAAGTTCTTCAAAAGGTAAAGATACATATTTACAACAGCTCTTATTGCCTGTCTCTCTCTCTCTCTCTCTCTCTCTCTCTCTCTCTCCCTCTCTCCCTCTCTCTCTCCTTCCCCTCTCTCTCTCTCCTTCCCTCTCTCTCTCTCTCTCTCTCTCTCTCTCTCTCTCTCCTTCCCCTCTCCCTCTCCCTCCCTCTCTCTTGCTCTCCCTCTCTCGCTCTCATTCTATCTCTCATTTTCTCTGCTATCTTCATGTTTTATCAGTATCATAAATCATTGACTACTTGTACATTATTGCCATTTATCATTCATCTCAATGTGACCAGTATGTGTCATTTCCTCTACCAGCCACTCTTTTTAATAAAGATTGAATTACTAGTAACACAGTAAAATAACTTTGTTGTGCTGTATAAGTGCATGCATGTCTATTTTACTGTATGTCTTCCTAAAACTACAGAGATTACTCTTGTATAAGATTTAGAAAGCACATTTAATTAATTACATGCTTTGTTTTGTTCCAAAAGTTAGATATTTTATCAAAATGAAAGTGACTTTGACATTGCCCATTTTTTGGAATACAAATTCTTTTCTGTGATTGACATTAATTGCTTGTTCCCTCTATTTTTGTAAAGACTATTATAAAATTAACTACCCTATACGAACCCTACATTATATAACTCGCAGGCATAACTTTCACCATAGATCCCTCCATATTTCACTCTTCGTTGTTGTTCAGTCTTTTAATGTAATGTATTACAACAATTGATATGAGGTACTAACTTTCCTGTTTTTGTCTCTGTTAATAGAATCCACATTTATTTGTACTATTTACTTTGTGAAATCATTGCAAATTTTAAATGTATGTGAAATATGAAACAATTTAAACTGAAACTTAAAACGTCCTGATAACACCCCTTCTCATATCTCTGATTATCTTTTTCCATCACTGTATCTATCGCAATGTCTTGTAGGAGGTGAATGCGTTACAGTTTGAGCTGGATGCCAAGTCAAGTTCATTCATGTTCAGTGAACAAACATGGGCTCAGAGATTTGACAGGTGAGACGATGATCATCATACATTTAGTCATATATGTTTACCAAAATTGTGCTTAAAGGCATCGTTTAACAATGTTAAATCTGAGATGCACGGCCCTAAGTGTTATCAGTGTCTTTGATATGGTAGCCCTAAAAAAATTGCGCTTCAAAATGATCATGAAGTGCCTCAAAAAAGTAAAATCTTTGAATGACCGGTTTTACCATACCGTACTTGTTTTCCCCCATAGACTGTAGTGTTATGAAAACCGTTGGGAAAACACAAAGTTTGATTTTGATTTCCAATCATAAATATCTTAATAATCAGACAAGCAATCGGCTTGTAAAAGTCATGGGGTTCCTGACTGACCTAACGGTTTATAATTATCATTGCGGCATGAGCTAAATCCAGGATTTTGTTTCAGAATCTGAGACAAACCTCCTTTGTGAATTCGGGCTAATGATTCAGTGATTTGGGTTTGATGGAAAGGAGCAAAATTGAGTTGGTCTTGTCTACGGTAGTTAGAAACAAAATGTGATGATATTGAGAACCAAATTGCGTTATTGTGCTCAGGAAAAATGGTTAGATAACATTATTCTGGGAAGATGTATCAAATCTTAATAGTTTCATAAGAGATTAGCTTAAAGATCTTGTAGAAATGTTTTACGAAGAAATTGATTTCATTATGTGATATATTGTCAGGTTGAGCATAGAGAATACTGCCCTCATGGCAACGCTTCAGGCCAGGTCAGATGAGGTCAGACGCTTACATGCCGACAAAACAGGTGAGTTGTGAAAAGCTTAATTGGTATTATTAAGGGAGCATTTCGGTCAACGTAAGATACAAGTATGTTGCTCTATAATTTCATTCAAAAAGTACAGTGGTACAATAGCTAATGAGTGACAATTACAGATGCTCATTTCATCATCTCATATAATTACATCTTCATTTCTATATTTTGTTTGTATATTTCGTGATCAACTTTGTTTAGTCAGACAAATATTTCTGTTGGTCCAGTTTGAGTCATTCCCCCTCTTTAAGAAACTTTATATGGAATTCAGCCTAGTGCATTTTGTTACGATGTGATACCTCGATAGAAATAGGGTCCTCCTTGCAGTTTATTTTGCTTGAATATTTAAGGAAATAATATCTAGTTAAGATGATATTCTTTTACAGCTCTGAAGAGGGAGAGGGATGAACTTCTTGCCATGATGGATGCTAACGAGAGACTTCAATATGATAGACATTGGTCCTCTAAGAATGATGCCTGCATGAACAACTCAGTATCTGAGGTAGGTTGATAGAATGATTGAAGAAGGAAGATGAAAGGAAGAGTAGATGATGGAAGGAACGAGAGACTTCAATATGAGAGACATTGGTCCTCTAAGAATGATGCCTGCATGAACAACTCAGTATCTGAGGTAGGTTGAGGGAATGAAGGGAGATGAAAGGAAGAGTAGATGATGGAGGGAACGGGAGACTTCAATATGATAGACATTGGTCCTCTAAGAATGATGCCTGCATGAACAACTCGGTATCTGAGGTAGGTTGATAGAACGATTGAAGAAGGAAGATGAAAAGAAGAGTAGATGATGGAGGGAATATGAGGTAGGAAGGAAGGGATGAACTGCTTGAGGATGATAGTGAGAGACTGCAAAAAAGTGTTCCAAACTTTGATAGCTTTTAATAGAAAAATATATATAACTTATGTGACCTTGAATCATATTTCTTGTTAAATGGTAACTAATACCCTGTCTAATGATGCCATATATATAATTGTGCAGCCACGGATCACTAAGAGACATGCTTTTCAAAAAGTATTGTCAAAATCAACTTGTACCAAGTTTGGGCTGAAGCAACGAATGTGGGTCAAAAGCCATTATGTGTGGTTATCTCATTACATAAACAATAGCTCACTTATTAATGTTGACTATTAGGCATTTGAAGATTAAAGGTGTTAATATCAACTTTAGCTCAAAGAAATCCTTATTAGAAACAAAACTTATGATATTCTCTTCGTTATGATGATTACAATCTTGAATTCAGTCGCATCCCTTGTTTAAGGTAACCCTTCTAATTGAGTGAAACAAAATGGATACAATTTATTTGGGACATACTCTTCTTTATGAAAGTCTACTGTCAAATTCTTTGATAATTATCATCATACATGTTTTTTCTTATATGTTGGTTTAGTAACCTTTGAGTTTTCATTCGCTGTTTGATATCAACACCTTATGCTCCTTACGCGTGTAAAATGGCACAGCTGACAAGTGAGCAGAGAGAACTTAGATATCTAGAGACAAGAAGTTAGTAGGCTGTTCAAAATAATCAAAGGTTATCCTAGGGATTGAAAGAAAGAAGGTTCTGTGAAAGCCTAGATACCAAAGTTGGGTACATTTTTTTTATATGCACTGTAACATGATTTTGTTTGACCATGTCAACCTTGTCTTTCATATTCCTTTATAGCAAATGGCCGTTCTTGGGTCATGCTTATGTCGGGGTAACAAACCAGAGCCTTGCCGATGTGCAAAGACAGCTGCCTTACTCAAGAAAGATAACAGTGTTCTTAAGGATGAGGTAAGAAATAATTAAAGTAAATGTATTCAAAGACAATGTGAAGGACATTGAGGGAATATTACTTTCCTCCTGTTCATATTTTACAAAAAATAAAAGACTTTTTCATTTCTTGAATGTTCTCGCTTTGAATGTTATTATATTTTGTATCCATTCAGTGCCTTAAAGCCGCTTTATTTCATTTTTTTACGTTATTATTGTATATCATACAAATTATTGAATTTATACAGATATCTTCTATATCTTCTATAAATTTTGTCCAAACTTTGTAATTAAAAATGTACAAATTGTAAAGCTCGAACCCAGTTCTGTATATCTCTCTCTATCTCTCCCTGGCTCTATTTTTCCATACCCCTTTATCTGCCATCCTTTTCCTTTCTCTTTTTTTCTTTCTCATCGTGCTATCTTACTCTACATTCACCTCTCGTGCTGTTTCAATTTTGTAGAGGTATTCTGGTCTAGGGGATAAGTCACCCGACTGCAGATCACAAAGTACGGGGTTCGAGTCCTAGCTGCCACGGTACTAATGTCCTTTGGCAAGAAGTTAATTTTCATTTGCCACTCTCCAACCAGGTGTTAAATGGGTACCCGGTAGAATGCGAATGTTAATGTGGTTGGATGAACAAGTGTGCTCTTGTAAATGGCGACTGGCTGGAATGCTCCCCAGGGAGTGGAGAATGTGCATATATTGTGTGCGGGTAAGCCTGAATTCGATGACCGGGGTAATAATATGTCTGTAAAGCCCTTAGAGACATCGTTGATGTATTGTGCGCTATATTAATATAAAAGTGGAATATTATTATTATTATTTGAAAATCCAGAATTTCAAGTTAAATGAGCACCTCCAGGAAGCATACCTTGTTGCCGATGCCTTCCGGAAAGCCTTTGAAGAACAGCTCAACCGCAATTCCATGATGAGCAGAGATCTAGCCAGCACCCCTCAGCATCCTACCATGAAGGATGGTGAGAAGAACGGGATGAGACGAAGACCACTCCAGCTACCATGGATGAAGAAAGCACAGCCAAAGAACGGTATCTACAATATTCTATATGGGTGTATCAACAACAAAGAACAATCTCTTGGTACCAGAGATGTTAAGTTTAAAACCCCACTGCACTATACTTGCGGCCTCTATATAGCAAAAATGCCTAATCAATGCTTGTTGGTCCCCCATGATCCCCTTTTTCTTATGTTAATTGAGAGCTGATTTGATGAGATGACCACCTGTCAGTGACCTTGCAGGGGGGTCTAATCCCCCTGGAAAAACTAGTGCAGACTGGATTTAATGCAATAGTCTTTTTGGTCAGAAATCTCCATCTGGCATACTTTGCCAGGGCTATTACCCCTTGAATGCAATTTTTTTTTGTCAGTGCAGTTAAACTTGTAATGCAACTGTACACAGAGTCTATCAGGTCCATACCCCCCCCCCCCCCTCCCCGTCCCCTGTAACAACAACAAATTAAAAATACATCCAAATTACTCCCATATTATTCTTTATCACTATTGAATCAGTTGTAAAAATGACTTGCTTGTTTTGATTTAGGTCTACATTTTTTATATAAACCGTTCATAAACGTAGGCCATCACTTAAAAGTATTACAGTGTTGGTAAAAGTTGATGTAGCAAAACAAAAGCAAACTATTTTCTCAAATGGTGTTGATTTATTTAAGTCTGTTCATTACTTCATGTATATTGACATAATTGTTCAAACAAATCTAATCTAGGACATTGCCAAAGAGAGGATGTTGGTCAGCTGCTAGCAGAGACGATGGACATACAGGCTCTGCTGGTCAGGGAATTGGACGAGGTCCACCACGAAGGGTCAAGGAGTGTGGGGATTCAAGTCTCTCAGCCAATGCCCGATCTGATTAGGAACATGGCAGAACTGGTAGGCATCTGTGATTTTCTGTGCTTGTCCCTGTGTATGGGGAGTCAATCTTCCACTCAATTAATAAAACTTCATTATTGTTTTCTTCAGATGGGGACCTAACTTTCATTCTCTTGCTCTCTCTCTCTCTCTCTCTCTCTCTCTCTCTCTCTCCTTCCCTCCCTCTCCCTTTTGTATAATATCTCTGACATTCTCTCTATCCATATATGCTCCAGGCTTTATGTCATCAAGGATATAGATTAAGTCTTTACATTTCATTTTGGGTTTTAGGTCGCAATGATATGAATTTTGCATCGATTCAAAACACTTTTGATTCTTTGGGTGACTACTTTAAGAATTCAGTAAGTGTCGGAAATCAACAATGAAGCAATTATGGCTGGCACCTGTGTTATAGAACTTGTTTCCAAGACAATTGTTCTATCTATTTAGCCTTATCAGTCAATTGATATGACAGATTATGTGCTTATTGCTTATATTTGCTGGAAATGATAAATGTTTTTACACATTTACTTTTTTTGTCTTTATATCGGTGGTGTACAAAAAACAAAAAATAAAATTACAAAATCCATGATATGGTATGTATGTATTTAAACTTTGTTCAACTTCCTCCGTATTTGTAAGCTATAATTTGTACATGGCCTCTCAGGATAACAGCTTTAATACTGATAGAGTTACCCTGTTTAAAGTGGGACTGCACTACTTGTAGCTACTTGCGCCCTCTATATAGCAAACAATGCCTAAGCGGTACCTGTTGGTCCCCCATGATCCCCTTTTTGTTATGTTAATTGAGAGCTGAGTTGATGAGATAACCACCTGTCAGTGACCACACTGGTTGGTCTAATCCCTCCTAGTGCAGACATTCTTTAATACTGATATAGTTACCCTGCTTAAATAAAACAAATAGATAAATAGTTTTGAAAAATAAACCTCACCAACGACTTTGCTTGTACTTTTCTTCTTCTTGATTCAGCTGAATGACAAGAGTGAAGCCTTAGCTCACCAGCGGTTGGTCACCAAGATGTTAGCCAGACGTACTCAAGATCTAGAGGCCACCATGAAGAAATATGGTGACCCTTGAGTGAGAACAGTCTTCCAGGATGCTCCAGAAAACTTCAACAGTTGGGAAAATAGATCGGATTCACTTGCCCCAAAGTGTTTCCTAGAAGGATTATTTATTTTAAGTAACTCAATTGTAAGAAATATGGCAACCTTGATGCTTCCAGGATGCTCCAGAAATCTTCAATATTTGGAGAAAATAGATCAGATTCACCTTCCCCAAAGTGTTTCCTAAGAAGGATTATTTTCATTTGATTATCTCATTTGTGAGTTTGGTGAATTATATGAACACTGGAGATTTTCTAACACCAGGTTTTAATACTCCAACATATTTTTGTGTGCATGGTTGTCTTTCTCAATTTTCAAACAGACTAAATACAGGTATTTAAATGTTAATTAATACTTTGCTTGCCTAATAAGGAATTGGTGTTTATACTTTTATTTCCTGTTCTGATAACTTTGATTCATTTATTCTAAGGAGACACAGAGGCTGTACACAACTATACCGAGAACCGTTTGCTTTTGGATTGTGCTATTATTGTTTGATATTTTTGTTAGGATGGATGCTAAGAAAGCAACTTTGTTCTTATTTGTTGGCAGTCATGGGACCTTCAGTTTTTATTCCTATCTGAGGGACTAGGATATGGAGGATTGATACCTTGAAATAGAGTACTACATTCCTGACTGGGTTTTGAACCTGGGATCTGCTGTTCCACAGATCATTGTGCCAAACTAAACCACTGGGCCTTCTGGGCCATTGTAAATAATATAAAGTATATTTTCAAAGTGATTTGGCAAAATTGCATGATAACAACAAAAAAACATATCCTGTCGATCAAATTGTGCATGATGCCATCGTAATTCACTATAGAAGACAGATTTTGAATTTTAAAGTAAAGAAAAGAAATAGATAGGGGGCTGAAATTGCTGAAGAACGCAATATTTAATTTTAATTCAATACGCTGACTGTTTATTTAATTTCACCATATTTATTACATTCATATTGCAACAGTGATAAATAAGCATTTATAACATCATCAAGTTAACTTCTCAACTCATAAGATGAATTTATTTCATCGTATATTGGCATTATGTGCTTGTAACAATATGTTCACCTGTACTGACGTGTGTACTTATTTCATTGGGCTCTAATGCTGATTTTTCTTAAGATGTAATTAATTCTACTTGTCAGGCTATGTTTTATATTTATATTAATACTTATTCTTTGTGACAGGATATTTCTAAATATTATGAAATATGCTGTCAAGCCTTTCTGTAAAATTCTATTCATGGACAGTTGCTTTCACTTTTTTGTTAGCTTTAATTGCATTTTTTCAATGTTAATGGTCAACAAGGACATGAAGACACAAATATCACAAAGTAATACTGACCTTCTTTTCATAACAACAAGGTCATGATTATTTCGCAGTGAAAAATGATGAAAATAATGAAAGTTATAAATGTTTAACAAAACCACAAAGATATTTATGGTTTTTTGTAAGCGTCACTGTGCGACACCCTCTAACATTTAAATGTTTGGAATGGTATATGGAGCCAATTCATTACCTTGTGACAATTTACATTCACCTACAATTTAATTCAATTATAATAATATAGTTGGGAGAATTCAAAAATCGATGAGATCGGTTTTTCCCCAATTTTTATCATTAGTAATGGTTTTCGCTCAAACTTTCAGATTATCTTTAAATGTACATCAAGCATTGAAGTCACTACCTTAGCACCATTTTCTCTCATCTGAACAATGTTAACAAGTACCTTTAAGGGAAAAAAGTATTTGTCATGCCTTGCAGATTTTTTAAAGAGGCTAGCTGAGTTACTTGGTGTATTACGAGAGGAGAGCTATCAAAACTAAATTCATACATTTTCATATGTTACAACTTTACACCTTTTTCTGAATTAACTTTGAACAAATTAGAAATTTGTAACGTAATCCAAGTATCTACCTTTTTTTCTTTCATTTCTTTTTATAGTGGTCAAGATTTCGCTAATTATTTCCTCTTGTTTGGCTTCCAATCAAAGCATTTTTCATGTATTTATTTATCATTAGTTACAGTACTCGTTCATTTATTATTGTTATATAGACTTCTTCATACCTTGGTCTTTCTTAATATTGTATTATTGTGAAGTGTGTTCAACTACATGTGCTTCCAAAGTACTAGGTGTATTCAAATTTCTCTGTAAACCAAATATGTATTATTATATTTATTTGTAAATTCTAACTTTACTTCCATCTGTGTTGTAGATGTGAATACCTGGTGTTTGGAAGGTGAATTTAATGTGCATGCATTCTTGTGGGAGCCTTAACAATTTAGGAAGATTTAAAATATTGTGCCTCGTGGAGGCAAGTTGTTTCCAGATGAACAACACTCTCTGTATATCTGTATTTTTATATCTGGACTTTTCAATTCCTGCATCATATCTTCAATTTAACCTTAGAATACATGACACATTCTGCATTCTTCTTCTCTCTCTTTCTGTCTTTATATCTCTATTTCCCTTTCTCTCTCTTTCCGTCTGTCTCTTTATCTCTGTGCCTTTTCTCTTTTTGTCTCTTGATATTTTACACTGGTTTGTAACATTTTGTTAGTGTGTATTAATTTTGTGAAAATATTTTACTCTGGTACCATGTTGTATTAATCAAGAGGCTGTTCAGATCTTTCCAGCTATTCAGCATTATTAAGTTACCATGTGTGCAAATCAAAATATTGAAAAAATATATCAATAAAACATCTTAAGGAAATCAGTGAAATTCACTGCAAAAGTATTTCATTGTTTTTATGTGTATTTGTTCTTCTGCCAAAGCTCCACCCACATAAATATATTGGTGCACTTCAATAAGCTAAAATTTGTGTCTTTGCTTTTTCTCTCCCATTTGCTTGAATTAGATTACATTGTATATCAAGTGATTCTGTAGGCACAGAAGATGGACTTAAATAAATCTGTTTTTCATCTTTTCAGACTTTTTTCCTCATCTCTTCTTTCTCCCCATATCTTCTTTCCCCCCATCTTTACTCTCATCATCTTCATCCCTTATTTCTTTATCTTGAAGAACAAAATCAATTTCCTCTTTATATCTTTCTCTTATCGAACTCTCCCTTGATCACACCGTTTTTTTAACCCTCTTTTAAAAGGAAATTTTCCTCATATTCTTTCTACCAAGTAAGTAATTTTCCACAAAATAATTTCTCACATTTTTTTTATATTCCTAGCCAGATTTTAAACATACAGATGATTCCTCATTGCCTATGTGTTGTTTACATCTAATTTCCCAAACCTCATTCTATACCTCAAATACTAGACTCACTGTTGCCTCTATTACAGCAATCATTCATTAGAACACAATCAAAAGAAACATCAAGTATGTTTGTTTACTTTAATACAATATGAGACCACATACATACATTGTACAAGCACTACCTGGTGAATAGGATATTTTTTCTGTAACTTTGTGACAGTTGAAGTGCATTTACCACATGAACAATACATTTTGTTCTTAATATGATATGCCATGGATATATAAAATGGGGTGATGCAAAAATAGCTTGCATGACAATTCCACTAGTCTGTCGTAAAAACAAACTTACTTGTATGATAACAATCTCTGCTCACCTATTCCACATCTTATGGCCACATAATAGTTGTCTTGTGATTGCCTTTTTCCTTCAACCAAGGTGGCATACAATAACTTTTCAACTAATATGAATTACAAAAAGAAAACTTTCATATATTGAAAAAACAAACATAAAATAAGCAAAAGAAATGTACAAACATTCAATAATACGTTATTTCTGTCATAAAATGGTAAATACCATAGATTGCACCTCCATAAGAAATACTACAAAACATCTAATCAATCTAGTGTCATAATGGAGAAAAAAAAACAAGTGACAATTTCTATACTAGTACACTGCATAAAATCTTTGTCATTAAATTTACAAGCATAAGGAATGTAATTGTTAAAGGGAAGTCAACCCAAACATCCAGTTGGCTTTGATAAAAGCAAGGGGGCAGGGTTTCGATGAAAGTTTGCAGAAAATCTGATACTGGAAAGGCATGATATTTGAATTCACTGATCTGTTTCTCATATTTTCTGTTTTATTGTGGTAATAAAACTAAGCTAACATGAAGGTTCACTTCCATTTCAATCTGCACAAAAACGGGAACAATTAAATGTACATTAAAAGGGGTGATGGCAAATATGTATGCAATACATGGAGAGGGAGGGGGATACATCAATTATATATGGCACTCAGACATATATTTGTATACTTTCAAATTCTTAATTAATTAAGATTGGCCCAAGTAATATAAACCAAAAGACAGTCACAAAATAAAATACGTAGCTCTATGAATATATTGGCTGAACTTTGCAAACCTAAGTGACTCGATCCCTGTCCTATTCCACTGGGGTTGCAATTTGGCAATATCTAAATCTAGAGCAAACATGTGCATACTTATGAAACTTCATCTATTTGAGAACAATTTCTAGTACATATCATCATCCACAACGTTATTTCCAAACATTTCTTTTGCATTGCTGCATCTACACATACTCCACAATCCACATGAAACATAAAATCCTAATATACATATACTTGGCTTCATAAAAATGGCCATAGCTGCAAGAATAACTCATCTAAATATAATTTCACTTTGAATAATTACAATATCCACAATATTTCAAGGTGATGTTGACAAATTTAAATACGATGCGAGTACAAAGTAACAATTATAGTACTAAAAGTTTGTGATGTACATGTACTGAATACAATTAACATAATTTCAACATAACTAGATAGTAAAGGGAATGGCAAATACAGCTAATATTCATACCAATGCAGAAGCACAATATAGTTGATATCTATCAGTATTTATACAGCGCATACAATTTTTCACTCAAAGCACAAAACAAACTGCTAAATTCTTGGTACACTTCTGAATTCTAAGAATCTAATAATGAAATAATGAGCATAAAGGCACAAAACTATCATTTGTTCATCTACATTTCATTTCTTGTAAATGGTTTTTCTTTTTGTAGATGTTGCATTGTCAGGGATACCAGTTGGTTTCACCCCAATGGGCCTGAAAAGAGACTGACATGTTGTAGTCCAATATGTGCTGTAAATTAAGTTGCCTGAAAAAAGTCTGAAATCAGGTTATGGTCTTAAAATGACGTCCCTGCATCATAGACATTTAGCCTTCAATATATGACACTCAATGATTAATATATCAATGAGTGACATTCAACATTATCTGAAATGATTATTTAGTAGTTTACCTCTTAATCTGCTTGTGGCAAGTTCTTTGATCCGACTGAAACAGGACAATGTATTCGCTAAAGTGGTTATAGCTCAATGAGTATCATCTTATGTATCATATCCAATATTCTTAATACGCCACTAATGTTGCAGAACATTACTGAATATAACTTCCAACAGATTTCACAATTTTAAATACCATATTCTTTAAAGTTACCTAATATGAAAATAACAAGTTTTACACTGTGCTTATACAGCACACTGAGGGATGAACTTTAGCGGACATTGTCAATACAGTACATTCAATCACATAAACTCACATTATTGGGACTACATGTAGGGTTTGGTGCCTTTCACTGCCGAGCACTCAGCTCCACCTGACCTTTAACCTCAACTAATCCTTACCTGGCCTTAGGAATACGAGAAATGTACACTAATTTGTTCGCATCATGGTGCTAATCAATTTGCCAAGGTTATTGGCAAGAGCTTGCAAGTATGTATTCCTTTACATACTCAAAGGGCAATCCAACTCTTGTAATAATTTAATTTGAATGATAGATGAGTTCTGGTAAGGACAAATACACTGCAATGATCAAAACGTGATGAATCCATTCGTATTTTTGTTTCATACAATGAAAACAGTAATGTGCAACATAATTGTACAAAAAATACAAGATGTTCACATTTTGTGCAGACTTCAAGCTAATCAATGCTTACTGTGATTCTTCCAATAGCCATTTGAGTTGCTCAGTGAGCTAAGCAAATCAATGATTGTCACAACTTCAGGCTCTATGTACAATACACTAGGATGAACAACTCATTCACTGTAAATGTACACGCCATACATGAATTCAAATCAGCACAAGACAAGCAACCCACTGGACTAATTACCTGAAATCACATGTTTCATTTACTTTAAGTTTGTGCCAAATCTGAGTTGTCTTGAGACGCCTAACAAACAGAACACGTTTCCAAATGGGATTCTTGTTTTTATATGAAGTTAAGATTTGATAGAATGCTCGTCATCACAATTTTTCTCTTACCAGTACCCGACCACCACTTTATAAGACTCTTGTTTTTGCATTAACCCTGTTCAGTAAACCTCTCAACTCACCAACCCGTAATCTACTCAAATATAAACCAGGCACTGGTCTTGAGCTTTTGTTTAACATCAGGTTTAACAAAAAAGATTGGTCTACGGTCAAAATCTCCTTCGTTAAATGTGATCTTAGATCTAGGATCAAGTTTTAAATAAATTAGTGGAATATAGATTAAAACAACATCATCTATCACGTATGATGACCTTTAACCTTTAGTGAAACACACGACTTCTGGCGCATCGTATCCACTCACGCAGAAGGAATGGCCTTCCTTGTCAAGGAATTTAGCTCCGCATAGCTGTACGTCCGTGATGCATTCTTGGTGCGCAAGTGATACCTTCATGTACAATTAAAAGAGAGAGATTGAGGAGAAGTAAGACAAATTACAACAACATGGATACCAGGGCCCCCGTCTTATAAAGTGTTGATATTAATCGCAACTATGTACATAAGAGATGAAGACTGCAAACTTAAGATTGATTGGAGGAATTGGATTGATCCAAATCGATCGTAACTCTTTATAAGGCGGGGCCCAGGAGAGGATGGGCAGAGGGTGAGTTAGATGAAACAGGGGGCAAATCTGTCAACTATAGAGCACTTCAATTATGCATTCTAATTTAATGTTCATTTCCCGCTATGTTTTTTCAGTGTTTTACATGTCATCACAGGGAGGCATCCAAGTAATGGACCCTTTACTGTTTAAGAGTATTATTTTGCAAGCATTGGTTGCTGCAAGGTTGTACAGGTCTCAGATAAGTAGTCAACCTAAATTGACCTGGATCATCTCATGTCCTATAGCACCTTGTCTACCCAATCCAAGGCAAATGATGTATTCATTTATGTTACAATTTCATATTGACACTCACTTGGTCTTTAGCTGTTATAGGTGTTACTATCTAGAGGATAAGTCACCAGACTGTGGATCACATGGTCAGAGGTTAAAGTTCAAACTTCAGCACTCTATACCCCTTGGCAAGACATCCATTTATAATTAATGTGTTTACCTTTGCTTGGTTGTCATCAGCTTTCAATGACCATACTCTCAACATGGTGTCTTCGGATGTGGACAATAACTGGAAAACAAAATCAAAAGGTACAAAAGTTCTTAAAAACCTGGAAAAGCACATTTATATAAAAAAAAAATCATTGATCTTATGAATACATGCAACATTAGCAAGTTAGCTTCCACTTTCAGGATTCATTAATACAGCAATAATGTGATCTGAAATAATTAAAAGGCTACATCACACTTTTCAGGGGGGGGGGGGGAGGTGAGCTTTAACGAAAAATAATGTAGATTTCAAGTTAATTCAAATTCCTTAACATCATTTCACATTCATTTGTAAAATCTTTTTACATGTTTAATTGCCTACTTTTCATTATTGGCAGACTTCAATTTCAAATATACTTTCATTTAATAAATACATGAATTTTGACCCAAAAATCTGATATAAAAACACTACATTCCTCCCACTTCAGATATCTTATTAAATATTTTTGTATTTTGAAGATTATATAATTTCAGTGTTTTTATCTTGAGGTGGAAATAAATAAATGAAATGAAATGAAATTACTGACCAGGCCAACAGAGGGGGCTAGATCCATAGCATGAATCCACTTGGCATGTGCACATATTTCAGTCATGAGGTTTCCCTTCTGTGTGTCAAAGATACGAATATGACCGGTCCCATAGCCTCCTATTACCAGGTTCTTATACAGGCACAGAGATGAACATGTAGCCCTGCAAAGCAAAATAAACAAAGAAACACAATTATTTGAAGCTCAAACCGGTATTCTGAACACCGGTATAGTAATGCAACATGGATCTACTAACGGACAAAACAAAATTACATTTTGGGTTGATTGGTACTCTGGATATGGATATGAAACTTTTGGGGCTTATACCCGTATTCATTACAAAATGCTGGGTCCCTATACTACGTTTCACAATCCTCATAAATTTCTATCATACTCGGTCTCAGTAGGCCTGTCTTCATCAGCTCAAGTTTACATTATCCCGAAGCTCGAAATTGCGTCTTCACCAGGCCGAAACGCTCATCACAAACTTGCTCAGACGAGCACAAATTAGCCAACTATTTCCCAAATAGCGGGATATTTTCAAAACAAGACCAAGATTTCTCAGGATATTTTCTTGACCAAATATACCACCAATTGCAACTGCGGGCTGATGAAAACGCAAATTAGCTGGATAATTTGCGATCTGAATAGTTAAAATAGCGGGTTATTTGGCAAACTGGAGCTTGAGAACTGATGAAAACAGGCCCATTAGGGTTTATAGTATTTATTCAAGTGATATTAGAGAAACTGACCCTCCGCCGTTGATCCTGGTCAACTGATAGAACTTAGGTCCAGCCTGCCAGACCATGATGCAACCACTATCATCACCGCTAGCCATCAAGTCCCCTGCACCGGCTACTGCGCTGATGGGATAAGAGTGACCGCTCAGTGTCTCACTTAGCTGGACATTGGTTCCTCGAGATGGGATGGAAAATACCAGTACAGAACCAATGGATGTACCTAAAGATGAATTTTAAAATATAAAGAGTACAAAGGATTTACATGATTAAAATGATAATGAAACTAAAAGACTACAAAAATACAAAATTTCTATCATTACTAGTAATACTACTACTATTAAAACTTGTATTACTGTTACTATACTACTACTATACTACATGTACTACGACTAATACAACAAAAACTACTATTACTACTACTACCACTGCTACTACTACTACTACTACTACTACTACGAACACTAAACTAGACACAACGTGATTGTAATGTTACTACGTGAAAGAATTATATCATTTTATTTTAATATTTTCAATGGTTACTCTTTTCTATATCAATGCATTATATGTTCTGCATGACAGGAAGTTCTCATATTCAATGTACATATTAATTTTACAGTGTTCTATCAAATTCATCCCAAAAGAACTTAAAAGGTAAAGAAAGGGAAAAATACAAATACGGTAAGCAAGACATGCATCAAATAGACGAAACACTGTTCATACATGTGAGCCCATGCCACAAAGTTGAAATGATAAAACATAGAAAGTGAGGTATACAGAGGTAAACAGGAGAACATAATGTGCAGTATAGGACTTGGGTCATATCTTTAAATTATTTTCTTTGCTACCATCATACGTTTCTTAGTTACCGTACATTTATTATAAGGTAACTACGTATAGAACCCGCCATCTGCAGTGGAAGCAGCTGCTGTGATAGAAGTAGTGGTAGAGACCGAAGTAGTAATAGTAGTAGTCACGGTGGTAGTGTTATGTAGTAGAGTATTCAATTTCAATAGTCTATGTCTGTTTATGCTTTCCTCTCTTTTGTAACAATTTGTCTTTAAAATCTTTATATTCCTCCACCTCTATCATAGTAACTGGAATTCAATTTTTTTTTTTTTTTTTTTTTGAGGGGGGGGGGGGGGGAGGGGTAGATTGAAAATGTTACAGTCAGTAAGCCGGGTTAAGCCCCCAACAAAAATTGTGAAATCGAGGGGGTCCTAAGTTAGAATTTGGCAACCCATGTGTCATGGGTGCCTCTCAGTAAAGGCCATAAGTTTAGGGATCCTAAGAAATAAAACAACCCTGCAAAACATACATATACACTGGTACAATCCTACAAAACCTATCTCCTGTAGGTGTTTTGATAACAAAAAAACAATATACGGTAAATAAAATGGTGTGCAAAAAGTATAACTGCAATCCGTGCTGACAAAAATTGTTCTCAGTAGTCACAAATACCGAACCTGGCGATTCGGGATCACGAACGAATGCAGCCCCTGAACGCAGTTAATTGAGTGGAAGGAAGAAAATTCCATTCAGATTGACTTGTGCTATTCTATTCACTGTGCAAACTTGTACTATATTCAAGACAAATTTTCCCCAATCTAAAGGTTTTGTTCCTAACAGTTCAAGGAGTATATATACGTTAATATCAATAATGTTCTCAACTTGACACACATCAAATAACCAGAGAATTAAAGCATAATTTCCTCGTCTTTAATAAATGAAATATATATGCAAAAATTATCAAATTTATCATTTTTTAGGTTTTGATATAAAATTTGTCCGGAGAATTACCGGTATAGGAATGCAAGTACAATGGCACCCCCTAAAGAATGGAGGGCAAGACATAAAAAGAACAATGAATTCTGTAAATTTACATTTTGCACACAAGAGTAGATGGTGTTTGAAAGTAATGTAGGAGAGAATCTAGGTAAATAAATAAAGTTGAACATGGTCTGTACCTTGTTTGCGAGCAACTACAGCAACAACTATAACTACACCCAAGATAGTTTAGAATGTACATGATAGCATGCAAAAGTGTTATAAATCCACACTGATTATATCCATATTAAATCAATCATGATTACAAAAGCTACCTTCATGTATGCAAATCCTCTAAATAGTCAAACCTGCCTTTCAAATGACAACCTGTATATAAAGATCGCTATATTCTTTGTTTCCCTTAAGAAGAAAAAAAGTTTCTCATTGATACCTGTACAAAGGTACTTGAATAAAGGGGACATGTACATACATGTAAAGAGCTCCTGCTTTATATAAAGATCACCTTTTTTGCCTCCCTCGAGAGCGGTCTTTATATACAAGTTTCGCTGTATCAGTTTGTACATTTGCCCGGTACTGTACTACATAGATCTATCTCAAACAAATACAATCTAAATACTGTATCATCAACTATTAAAGCCCATCTGCACTAGTTTGGCCAGGGGGATTACCTCCCTGCCAGGTCACTGAAAGGTGGTTATCTCATCAAATCAGCTCTCAATTAACATAAGAAAAAGAGGATCATGGGGGACCAACATGCACCGATTAGGCATTATTTGCTATATAGAGGGCGCAAATAGCTATATGTATAAGTAGTACAGTGGGGCTTTAAAGAAGAGAGGAAGCTAGAACCTTACCAACTGCAATGAAGCTATCTAGCACAGATGCTATCCCTCTGGTAAATAGAAAGCCTGCAAAATAGCAAGAATAGTATAATGTATCATTACGTATAGATACCATCATTATAGGTTAAAGTTCTTCAGGTACAAAAGCTCCCACAATGGCCCAATGAATTGGATATCAGCAGTCAAGTTTTTACAAACTTTCAAAATAGTCTATTTGGGCAAATAAGCAAATATATAAACCTTCAATTTAGAGAAATATATCAAATATAAGTCAATTCAATTCAATTCAATAAGGGTTTATTCGTATGATGTTCTGGCAGCCAAAGCTGAATTGCAGATCATTTGTACAAGGTAAAAACATCATGATATTTAAAATACACTGAGCATTATACATGTTGACATAAAATAAAATTAATGACATATAAAAGGATAAAAATACTGGACACATTTATACACATAATAGGCAACACCATTAAACATAAACATATACAAAAATATATGAAGCTTACTTTTTTGAATAATAATCGTTTAAGATACGAACAAAATAGGGAATAGAGCTGTTATTAAAGCGACTAGTTTTACAAATAAATTGAGAATATTTCTGTACATTTCGTAAATTAACTTTAACACTTCTTTGACTTGGTAGCCATAACGAACACAAATCATGCTTTTCTAATTTAATGGCGAAATCAAAACAAAGTTTATTCCTACGTTCTTCCAACGTTAACAAATTGCACAGTTCTAGAGCATGATTATATGTTTCATAATTAAGTCCCAAAATAATTCTACATGCCCGTTTTTGTATTCGTTCAATATTATCTGTTTGTATACGTGTTAGGTTGGAATGAAAAAGTGGTGCACAATACTCTAAAATTGGTCTTATGTATCCAGTATAAACAATAACGAGATCAATAATAGGTAAATTAAAACGTTTCAAGGTACGTAACATATATAACTTTCTATTGCACTTCTTTAACATTTCCTTTACTTGAGTATTCCATTTTAAATCACATTGAATATAAACTCCAAGAACTTTGATTACATTTTCTTCATTTAAAAGTGTCTCATCAATATACAACAGTTGGTGAGTTTGATTTTTCATAAAAGAGACTGTCATAGCAATGCATTTAGTTGGGTTAAGTTTCATATTATTGAGTAAAGACCAATTTTCTAATAACAATAATTCCGATTGCAATTTTGATATTTGTGTACAAGTCCGGCTTTCTACTATAGTTAAATCATCCACATACTTATAAAAAGGGAGTAAACAATCATGACACGCATCGTTAACCATAATTAAAAATAATATAGGCCCCAATTTTGTACCTTGAGGGACTCCTACATTGTTATTTTTTACATTTGAAATACGACCTTTATACCTTACTACTTGTTGGCGGCATTCTAAAAAATCTACTATTAATGAAATGACACATGGTCGTACATCCAATTTAACAAGTTTACAAATTAAAATATTATGATCAATCCGGTCAAACGCTTTAGAAAAATCGGTTAAAACTATTGTTGAAATTGTTTTTTGTTTATCTGCATTTTTGTATAAATTATGTAACATTGCAATTAAATAATGGCAAGTAGAAAGACCACGACGATTTCCATACTGGTTTTTATCAATAATATCACCAATATCCTCACACAACCATTTAGTAATGAAAGTTTCAGCTATTTTAGCAAAGTAAGAAGTTAGGGCTATGGGCCGTAATTCAAGTAGAGTTGGTGGATATGATTTGGGTACTGGTACTATCTCAGCATACTTCCATACTTGTGGAAACACCCCTTGCTTAAATGTAAAATTAAGAATATAACATAATGGAAAAGATAACTCATAAGCAAATTCACGTAATATTCGGACAGGTAAGTCGCCTAAAATAGTCGATTTTTGTAAATTAAGTTTACGTAACAGATCATACACTTCTTTCGATTCTATTATTGGGCAATCCACAGGTGAAGGTAAATATGCTGGTAACTTTGTTTTATCAAGTTTCGGTAGGTCTGCTGCCACAGATAAAAACTTATCGTAAATGCAATCGGCTGCTTCCTTAAAATGTTCAGGCTGATCAGTTGCAATACCTGGTATGTCAATGGATGGTTGATCTTGAGGTCCTTGAGTTATGAGTTTTATATGACGATACCAATCAGCGGGATTATTTATTTTAAGTGTATGAATTCTTTTATTATAAAATGAGTCCTTAGCTAATATTATTGCATCTATAACTTTGTCTCTAAAATATTTCCACAGCTCTTTATTACAAGAGTGCCAAGCTTGCTGTCTTCGTTTAATTAACGATTTTATCTCACTAGATATCCAAGGTTTATCACTTTCATGAAATTTGATAGTCTTAGTAGGTAGGGACTGATCAATATGTTCTCGCACAACATTATAAAATAAATGACACATATCCGACGGGTCAATGATTTGATACAAATCTTCCCACGTGTGACGGGTTATCCAAGTGCCAAACGCTCGGATTCCACTATCTGTTAGAGGGCGTACTATTTTTGTCGACACTGCATAGTACATCATTATTTAGTTCCAATGTACATTTTTGATAAAAAAGAATACATAGCAATGAAATAATCACATTTTGCATATTTCAAAAAGAAAACTTATTGATGTAGATTTCAGAAATTATTTTTTAGTTGCTATGTATTCGATGAGCTAGGTTTATGAATTAAAGATATTTTATGAAGTATATTTAATTTACCATCGTTGCCATCAGAGTTGAATAGAGCATGCCAAAAGACCAATGCTGAGCTATCTGGTTCAAACATCTAGAAGGATAAAAAATCAAACAAACAAACCATTAGTGAAACAGAAAATAGATTCAATACATTCAAATATACATGTATCTGCATGTACACACACTCCTTACCTATGATCATCAATTAATGATATTTCATTCCTTCTTTCCTGCGTTACACACGAGTCATGTACAGAATAATGTGCAATTGCCTTGATGCACTTCCAAAATTCTTTAGATTAGTTTCTCACTTTCTCTGCATCAGCCCATATCTGCACTGAAAAGGCATTTATATTCAGACATACATGTACATGTACAAGCAAGTATTTAATTGAATACTTCAATTAAATACATCAGAAATATGAATATTTTGACCAACTTAATATTTTGCTCACATGTTTTTTTTGTGCATGATCAATAAATATGAATTTAATTTAATTTAATTTAATTGATATTTAGGCTGAGATAAAATATTTAGCCAACTTGTACGTTTGGCTTAGTAAACAAAAATATGTTGACCTGTCATATAACAAAATTGTGATGGATGATCCTCTATAATTCGATCACACACATTTACAAACTCATTTTATTACATATTTTTTATTGATATCAATTATCAACTTGTGATTGATTTTATTTGAATCAATCACAACTTGTTGTTATATTAGAGAGGACCCAACGTATTGGTTTATTGATAGTGTTTTCTCACCTGTACACCTTTCTGACAGCATACCACCATTAGAGTTCTTGATGGCAACTCACAGAATTTGGCCTGCAACATACAAAAACAAAGAAACATATTGTCTATAGTTTTGCCCAATTCGTTTAGTGGATCTGCTCAATCTAAGTTATACACATTGCTCCAGAATAACTGAACCACTTAACATTCATGATATCTAGAGCAATTAGACCAAGATCTTTTTGTTTCATCCGCGTCATTATTTTAAGCACTTTCAATTGACATCAACATGAACATTGACATTCAAAAATGATTCCATCTCTCTCATCCCAATTACGCAAGCACTTAAAACGCTATTAAACCAACGTCATCAATCTGTTTAACAGTCTTTCAATTTCTCTTACAAAATTATTATAAGTAATATTAATAATAAGTGTATCTTTTTGTGCCTGTGGGCTTTGTGGCTTCAATTTAAAATTAAAAATTTGCTCATGCCTCGTGGATCATTTTGTATTTGTATTGTATATTTATACCTAGCTAGATAAAAAGAAGAGCAAGACAACATAAGTCAGATTGTCAGTCATTTGGTAAATCAAATGAGTATCAATTCAATGATAATAAGGTTCCATGACAAGATAAATCTACCTCAAGGATGGCTGCATTCTGAGTGACGCCTGCCACATCTTTGCAGTGCAGTTGTCGCTGTGTGACATTGGGGCTGACACCGCTCCCCGCTCCTTCGCTAGCACAGTTCGAGATATTCACCACCGCCTTGTGAACAACAGCGTAACATGTCACATTCCGCTCCGGCGAGCACAGAACAGAAAGGTTGTTGTATCTCAACGACGCAGAGCTCTTCAAATGTACTGATTTTGATTTATGATACATGATGATTAAGGTGTAATTTCAGCTTTCCCAGGCTCAATAACAAGGGTCATTCATTCAGAAGCGTCCTGTAGTGAAGGCAATCGGGTCAAGAGGTGGTTATCTGTATTACGTCGCAGATGGCGACAGACACATTTCGGACACGGTGCATGCCGATGGCAGACCTCGGGAAGTAAAGTTGCTCAGGGCGGTCTGAAAATCGTCTAAGGCTTCCTAATATGGCAAATCTAAAGATACGCTGTAATACAAACAGGGCTAAATGTTTTTCCCGATTTCCCATTCTCTCCTGTTGTCCCCCTTTTTCTTTGTTTCCGTTTTGTATAAAATATATTTGTTGTTTTTCTTTCTCCCTCATTTATCTTTTTGATACAATTAGTCCTCTCTTCCTTTTTGATAATTAATATAATCATCTGATAATAAACTATAAGTGGAGGACCCCCTCCCCATTGTTAAAAAAATACTGTATATTCTCTCTCTCTCTCTTTCTCTCCCTTTCTTTCCAATCTCTTCCCTTCTTTCTCATAATTTATCCCGTTCATAATTCTCATACCTTCATTTTCCTTCTTCTCTTTCACCTACTAATCTACCTTTCTTTTCCCATCTTTCTTGATCCCTCTATCCCTTTCCTTCTTTCTTTCTTATTTCTGATGCCTTCTCTTTATCCTCTAAATCTCTCACTTTCTCTCTCTTTCCACTTTTCCCCATCCTTTTTTCTATGACACATCTCCTTCCTTGTTTAAGGAATAGATTTGTACAAACTTAGCAAACCCTAGTGGCAGAAAGAACTGTGTCTGCAATGTCCTGTAAGGACAGGCCCGAGCAGGATTATACGCGCATGTCATATCTATATCATCCATATACATAGCTAAGAGTCCTTTAGCCTAGATCAGGCTAGCCAATAGCAAAACAGTTGCCAGATAAAGATGAACCACAGCATGAGAATACTAACAAAAATCCTACATCTCTAACAGACACCGCTTTTAGAGCCACCAGAATTCATAAGTATTGAAATATAAACACCAAAGACATATCTATACAGAATCATAATTGTTTATGTTTTAATACAAAATATATTTCATTTCACAGTAGTTCTCATTTTCAACAAGCTACTACATGTACATTCATTATTAAACTTTGTGCTTGAATATTGTGCTTCTCCCACAAAGAAAATTAAAGAACTCCATATATTCACGTCTCAGTCAAATATTCATGTAATAATGTTGAGTGAAACACAGTAAATGAACTAATCAACGATAATGGAAATGCATGTAATGTTTATTCATTCTTATGTAAAGAAAGAAACATAACAGAGGGAGGTGTTGCAGTATATATGAGAAATGATATCAATTACATGTTTAGAAACAACTTAAAGGGATAGTTGAGTTCTGTTGCAGAGGGCGCTACACAAAATATTTTTTTTGCGAGATAATGAAAAACTGAGTGTCAAATTTGAAAGAACATAATATTTAAATGGCAAAATCATCTTTGTTTGATCAAAATCAGTTCAGAGACGGCTGAAATATAACGATTTCTAATACTTGTGTACCACCACAAACATTAGATATTTTGACAAATTTGAAAAAAACTGTTGAAAAAAACGAAATAATGCCTTTTACGTCGTATTTCAGCCAATGCCGATGTTGGCTTTTTGTTGGCATTTTCATGTTGCTTATATTACCCACAATTCGCCGGCTCATGTATTGTATTTTTTCATTAAATAATTAAGTAACGGTCACCATGTTTTTTTTTAAAGTGGAGCTGAATTGGTATGATCGTATTGGCTAAATTTCACACATTTTGGGGTCTAAAATTACCTTAATAACAATTTTAGGTTCTAAAAGGGCACTATAAATGTCATAGATAAGAATAAGAGCAATAACCATGCACTTTGAAGGCATTTGCGGTCTGAAAACAGAACTCAACTATCCCTTTAATGGATGATCAGTTGGAAACAAATGCTGATTATTGAAATCAAGTGTACAAATGTAAAAACCATTGCTGATTGTTATCTGGTATAGACTCCCTAATGCCAATTGTTTGAATCAGCTCTCTAAAGAACAGAAGATTTAGCCTATGAATGTAGCCTGATTGGTGATATGAATTATGATACAATGCTAGATGATAACAAGTGGAAAAAAAAACAGTTACATGAAATAACTGAAGTTTTGGATATGTGCAACTAGTAAAAATCTGCAACTAGAGTTTCTGCTACTACCTCTTCAATGACTGATTTAATCAAAAACTGTAGAAAATTGGTAGAGCAGAAGTATTACCCAAGCACTAAGTGATCATTACCTGGTTTCCTGCACTTGGGGGAGAAACTGAATTCACAAGAATGGTGAGCACCAATACAAAACTACTAAAAATTTGAAAAAGATCAATTACGATTTATTATAAGAGGAATGTTTCTACAAAATCTTGGGAAATTATTTTGAGGGAAACTATTTTGCAGGAAACTAACTTAGAAGTAGCTCAATACCTAAACTTTGAAAACATAACCTTTAGACCCAGGGTTCGAGCCCTGCAGTGGCACCAATGTCCCTTAGCAAGACATTAATTTACATGTTGATAGTACATGGGCTTGGTGTAGACCATATAGGAATAAACCAATTGGGCAGTAGACGAACTGGTTGTAGACTCAACAGCAGTACCGGTAAACCAAATATTTCCCTATGGGTGTCAGCCTAATAGTGGCCCATGTTCTAGAAACATGTATCAAGAACATTTCCTGACAGTTTTAATCTTTTACCATAAATCATAAAAAAGTTATGATCGAACTAAGAATTATCTTTTTATTTCTTTGCTTTTGTAGTTTGACATTGAGCAAACTCGTGAACCCAAGGCCACCAAAATCATGTTTTGCAAGCAGATTTCATACAGAAATATCCTATAAATCCATCTGAACAACTTACATCTCCATATACGGTAAAGCAAGCAATTGGCAACATAGTGTTGTAAAACAATCCCTCTAAACCACTCACATTCAAGTTCCAATAGAGGTATTCTATCAGCTATCCTGTAACGTTATACAGTGAAATCTGTCTATAAAGACCACCCGAGGGAGAAGAGAAAAGTGAGTGGTTTTCATAGGCAGGTGGTCTTTATATCCAGGTTCCTTCAGTACACGTTTCAATGAGAAACCCATTTTTCAAGGGAAACAACAAATTTGGTCTCTGTAGACAGGTGGTCTTTCTACACAGGTGGTCACTGAAGCAGGTTTGACTGTATATTAGTTCTTTGCCTGTGATGCTTCTCCATCCTCCATCTCTTCCTCTTCCTCCTCCTCCTCACTGGATGTTACATCAGGGTCATCACACTGGAGTCTGCACTTTGAGCAGTCACAGCTAAAGAGGTAGTTCTCCCTGATCAGAGAAAAAAATTGAAAAACATATTGATCATTATAATACTAACTTCTGAGTTTCAAATTTATATCAAACCTCAGACATAGGCTATAACAAATTTCCCCCTAAATATATCACATATAAAACACATTGGTAAGGAAAGTTTTTAATCAAATTGATGTTTTAAATTGACACAAAAATCATTTTGTGGCTTTAAGCTTCATCATACCTAAAAAACAATTTTCAATAACAAAGATAAGCTTCCTTTTGAAGAAAAAATATATATTTGAACTATAAACAACTTTGAGCAATTGAAACTGATTGAAGAATTGAAAAGATTGATTTGGGTCCAGGTTTTAAAGTAAGGATTTTGATCATAACTGTCACAAATTGTCTGTAAGCTATTATCACTTGACCATATGTTGTACAATCGCTGGATCACATGGTGTTTTAATGCTGCACTGAAAATGTATTAGAAGGAATTATTCAGTTACTTGAATGGGACTGTTTGTAACCTTTTCATTCAAATTTACAAAAAGCTACATTAAGATTCACTTCTAATTAAGCGGGTTAGACTCACTGACAGAGTCCTTGCCCATCCATAATAATACCCTCAGGGTACATACTAAACCAGGGAGACTTCCAAGTCAATATAAAACAATGCCAAGGGCAAATTCTCTCAAAGAGGGGGCCTGACGAGGGTAAAAAATTAAGTAAAGCTTTTAAAGTTTCTTTGATCCCCTCAAACCACCTCCCTCAAACCACCATGCCCACAGGGAACATTTCCTTCAATTTTGACCAAATGTGAAGAATTTTTTTTTGCTGAGAAGCCTACTTACCGTAACTCTTTTTGTCTAGAATGTCTGCTCCTTTCTTTACAGCATTTATCCAGATAGCTGATTAATACTTCCTATATGAAAGAATATATTATATACCGGGTGTAAAACACATTTCATACTTTTGAACAATAACTTCTAAAGAGTTATAAGTCACATCAAATTCAAGTTTGAATCTTATGAAGTTACAGAAAGTAACATATTTGGAGTATGTTTTAAAACATTTGATCTGATTTTGGTTTCAAAATAATGATTTCAAATTTAGGAATGGGGGGTTAAGTTCTTTAATTCAAAGCTATAAAACATGCATGTAATGGTAATCAAGTAATTCAGAATATAACATAATTGTGCATTGTAGCTGATATTCCGAAAAAAATTACAATCCAGTCTCATAACAGTTTTGTTTATAGATAGCTTACAACACCGTTGACAAAACTGATGGCAACACCTAATCTTGACTTTTCATCTAAAATTTGGATTTTCGTTGTGTGATTTGCAATATATTCTTCCAACATACTTCTTATAACATCCACACATAAACAGCCTTTTATGGAATGAATATCATTATATATAGCTTTGATTAAGCATCAATTATTTGTTCAAAAGCTTAATAACAAAATTCCAAATTTTAGTTCTTTGAAGAAGAATATTATTCAATATTATGAAGACGAGAGATATATTCATTCTATATCTGGTATGTATAACAAATTTGTTACTAAATGGCAGGCACTTCAACATTTGTTTGTATGAACAACAAGGAGAGAAATGTGAAAGTATTCTGTTTTGTTTGAGTTAAGGAAATATTTAATTTCATTGAATTGTAAAAATGTTTGTCTGACTCAATAAAATAGCCTATGGAGGGCTAACACGTTTAAAAAAAAAAAATTAAATATAGCTATATGTGTTGCCAATTTGAAATAGGGAAATGTGGATCATACACGTTGATTCTTGTCATTGATAAATGAACAAAAAATATTCTTACCTGTCCCTCAGTAATATCTGTGAGAGCAACAAGGCTAAGGGTGGAGTTATTGTGAAGAAAACTAATCTCTGCGTTTGGTACACAGCTGTGATTACCTGCATACACAAATGGATAAATAGAATGTAAATGAATGCCACATTTGATCAAGCAACTTTCACCAAAAATGTAGGACTAAGATTACAAATCTAATTTGGATTTTGGCTAGAGTTAGACTTAGAGTTAGCATACCGATTAATTTTAGGGTTAGGGTTAGGTGTACTTTGGGGTCTAGGAATAAAATCTGGAGTTGATTTTGTGAAGTTTCCTATATCCTCATTACTCATTGGCAGGTATTATACATTCATATTATTATACATTCAGTCTTGATTATTCCATGGAAGTTTGGTTCATGTGGAAATTCATTAGCTAAAATAAATAAGTAAAGAAGCATCCGAGTACTTACAGCAACTTTGGAGTTTATAGAGAGCTGAACCCTCACAATTCAGGAATGCTCCTGATTCTAAGGAAATGACAAAATGAAATAAAATGTATTTAATACCTCTCTTTTAGAAATCTAGCCATCTAATTGTTTGAAATGAGAGTCGTGATTTAAGCCATGCCGCCTACCGATCAATAGTTTTTTTAAAGATGCCAGCTGCCCCGGGTAACGGGCTGCATAAACAAATTTTGGTAAAATCCCCATTGGTTTACGTGTTAACAGTTTCTTTGTGCGAGCGCGGATACAAAATACAGTGCATGCAAATGATTGTAACATTCAGGCAACTTTCCAGCGAAGATTTACAGACAGTATCTCAGATTTTCTGTGATGTTTTAACCAGTCTTTACTCAAATCTTCAAAAAAAGGATAAGGTAAGAATTGTTTGTAGATTTTTTTGTGAATTCGGTATATAAAAGATATAAAGACTTTAATATTCAAGGCATATTTGTTTTTATAGGCTCAAGGGGACGTTACATCCAGCTACATACCTGCCAACATTTGAAAATGAGAATTAAGAATTTTTAGCACGGTATGTCTTCGAAAATAAGAAATCCTTACTCTTAACAGGCGTTCGCACATGCAGCGGCAGTGTAACTGGCAATACGGGATAAATCTGTGCAAAAAAGCGAATACAAATTCGCTGCTCAATCGTGCAGCCCTTCAACGCACGCAATACGTGAACTCTCACATCGCGGCATATGATAAAACAAGCTTAATTTGGCTTAAGCAACACAACAACAACAAAAAACAACAACAACAACAACAAAAACAAAAAACAAAAAAAAAAAATCGAAATTTTGAAAATCTGGAATCTCCCGCATTTTGGGGTCCTAAAAATCCAGAAAAACGGGATATTTCGGATTATTCGGGATGGTTGGCAGGTATGCAGCCAACCCCCCCCCCCCCCCCCCCCCCCCGAGGCATGCTTCCTCTCCTAGCAGTCAATATATTTATACAACAAAATCTTACCAACATAATTATGGTTAGGCATTAATCATCAATTGAGAAATCTAGTGTATGGATAAGGATTGATAAATAAGAAAGAGAAAAAAGTCAGTGAATTTTGTTAGAGGAGGAGGGATGATCAAAAAATTAAAAAAATTAAAACAGAAAATGTTTGACAGGGACCAATGTATCCTTACCCGAGACAAGCAAACTCTTTATAATCACAGTTATAGTTAAATACATCTTCAGTTAGGTCCGCAAGGGGTTTAAACATGTAACAGCAACAGGTTTGAAATTTGATTGTACAGATTTAAAAATCAGCTCTAGGTTTAAATTTTAATTGTACAGGTTCGAAAGTCAGCAACAAGTTAATATTCATTCTCAACCCACATTATTCATGAAATATTGGAGACAAAAACTGTTTGAAATGCTTCAAATGGCGCTCAGATTGCATCAGAGTGCATGTAAGAACCCAAGAGCTTTGAAGCAAGCAATAAGACCCAGCCTCACATGGGACTTTGTGCTTCACAGACATGAGTTCATAGTCCTTAAAGTCCGGCCCCCCCACTCAGTGTTATTTAGGGTACGCATACATGTATGCATGTTCCAACCGACCCCTCCTTTTCAGCAAAAGTCCGGTGTGTAAAGTCAATACGGGTCGACCTTTTTCTTTTGTTACGAAAAGGACATTTTGGCAACACGCATGGGGTCCGGGCCTTAAAGGCATTGTTTAACAATGTTTAATCTGAGATGCATGGACCTACATGTTATCAGTGTCTGTGATATGGTGCAATATTGAAGCCCTAAAAAAATTGCGCTTCAAAATGATCATGAAGTGCCTCAAAAAAAATTAAAAATCTTTGAGTGACCGGCTTTACCATACTCATTTTCCCCAATAGACTGTAGTGTTAAGAAAACTGTCAGGAAAATGTAAAATTTTCTTTCGATTTTCAATCATAAATATCTTGATAATCAGACAGGCGATCGGCTGGTATAAGTCATGGGTTCCTGACTGACCTAAAGGTTTATAATTATCATCGCAGCATGAGCTAAATCCAGGATTTTGTATCAGAATCTGAGGCAATTTTACCGAGTCACTTTAAAGCAAGCAACGGAACCCAGCCTCATGGGAGTTTGTGCTTCACAGACATCAGTTCATAGTCCTTATTCCTTATTCCACATTCCAATTTAGATTTTTGTTTGTGAACTACCCTGCATATCTGAAATATCACTAAAACAAGGAATATCACTAAAGCAAGGAATGTCACTAAAACAAGGAATATCACTAAAACAAGGAATATCCTCAGCTATTTTGAGTGTACAAACATGATGTCTACAATACCTTTCTCCATTTCCACATAAAGCTGGTCAATAAACTGGTCTAGATTATGTCTTTCCTCTGCTTCCAAATCAAGCTCATCACAATTGTGTACATATACACTAAGAGAACTGAAATAAATAAAATTAAACAAATTAAAAAATATTTTCTTTGTCAATGAATGCTATGCCACCACATACCCAAGAAAGAACACTTGTCCAAATGCACTCATGAGATACTAAGATTATGTGTAATGAAGATATTTCTGAACAGCAAAATAATGCTATAAAATTATGCAGTAATTTAGAATCACTAGAGACAACTTTTTTCTTCCACTTTCTATATTTCCTTTCTTATAAAAACTCTTGATTACTTTTTTTTAGACTATACAAGTTCATGGTAAGCTAACATAGATATTAAGCTACAATATTGAAAATGTTCATGGTAGTTATTTGCAGTTGACATGAATTTCAGGATTATTTTAATTCATGCCAACGAAGCCAAATAGAACATATTTTGTGAGCTTTTTAAAGACCTCTGGAGTAGTTACATTACCTAGACCCGACCCCTTGTCCATTCATACCAATAAGAGCAAACGGAGATCTCAAGCCCCCTGGAGTAAACCACTAGAATGGAGAGAGAAGCATGGAATCAAGATTAGAGAATGAAATAATAGTAATAATAATTGGTCAATTTATATAGCGCAGCTACTATATGAATATACTCTACTGCGCTTAATACAAGGTATCATATCATTACTCTGGCTGTAGCTGAGCTGCCATGATAAGGCGCTAAAGCATTTCAAGGAATTAAATTCCTGCCAGGTACCCATTAGTGCCGCGGGGGGACTCGAACCGCAGACCTTGTAATCAACAGGCTGGTGACGTATCCACTCGACCACGACACCTCTAAATGAAAGACATTGAACTGTTTATTGTACAGAGTCTCCTTTTGGAGTCATCACTTTAGCCTCAAATGGTTTAAAGTCTAACTAGGAGGTCTAGGTCTATTAGGAATATATCATAGCAACATTGAACCCCTAATTTACAAAAAAAAATACTTTTTGGAGGTTGGTACATTTTCAACTAATATGCATAGTGCAAGAGCAGAAAGTGCAAAAAAAATATTTTAATCAATTTTCTGTTAAGATAAATAGTATGGTGAGTAAATGAGAACATTTTAAAGACTTTAAATGGCACAATACCTGAGCAACTGATTCTTCATGGAGTGCATTGAGTAACAAAGGCTGAAGAGCTTCATACTGACCCTGCAAATACAACAAAATAACAATAATTCATAATAATTCCATAATTATGAATATATATCAATTTATATTACCATTAACTCTTATCCTGCCATAATGAATACAGCCCAGTGTCATAGGGCTAATCCCCATAGTGCCAAGCCACAAATCCCCCCTGTGCCAAGTTTATTTTGAGATAATCTGATGGTGCAAGCACTCAGCACAGTACAATGAGCATGAACTATAACTGCTAATACGAATGCAAGCATGCCAATCGATAGCACGCTCGTGTGAACAAAGCACTATAACGGTAGCGTGCATGCAGCCTTATGGCAGGATATGAGTTAAAACAACTGTACTGGGTATTTAAAAGTCGTTTCTTCTAATTACTTTCCTTTAAAGTTTCCCATCTTTTAACTACACCGTCCACTCATCAAAAATTATGTACATGATACTAATCCTCTTTACTCTGGCAAATACAGTTCAAAGATTATATGCTCACAGAAATATATTTACTGAATTGAGCTGAAACTGGTTGACAAAAATCTTTCGAAATAAAAAGAAAGTAAAATGTTATGCAAAACTAATTTGGAGAAGTGACCCAACATATGATTGATCGCTATTGATTGACTCCTTTAAATCTCAACTCAAGTTGAGTTTGACATCAATTATATACAAATAACATTTGCTATTGTACTGAACAGTTACAGTGATTGTGATAGAATTTGGATGAATGGCAACTCTTCATTAGACAGGGCTCAGTTTCACAAAATCTCATACCTCAAGATTGGTATGGTATGCAATGATTCAAACTTCATACCTCAAATTGCTTCCCAAGCAGTTTGTGTGACAGTTGTCTCTCTTCATTCTGGGGCACATGGCAGAACTGGTTGAAGGATGCTAAGATTTCTTCCTTTGACTTGGCCTGGAGGTAAGGAATCAACCCAAACATTTCCATACATCTCTCTCATGGAAACTTACATTTACTTCTTAAAGATAAAGTGGAGTTCTGGTCATGCGATTGCATTGTGAAAGAAACGGTGTGGAATCGATCAGAAAAGGTTGACCATCTAGCATATAAGTATTGATGTGTACTGCAAGGTTCTGGAATCATCAAAAAGATAAGAAATTTGGCCCAGTCTTGGTAAATTTACAAGCACTGTACACAGAAATATGTATATGGGACTACACAAACATGTGGCATAAAAATCTGTCCTGATTTTTATGCTTGTTACATGCCATATTTAGAATATTAAAGCATTTGAAGAGCGATGCTTTTCAGGGAACATTTTTCCACATTTGCATAATAACAATGATAATGCAAACAAATTATTTTTCACCTCTTCCCAGAACTCAATCTTCTCTTTAACCTGTAGTTTACTTTATTCTCATTTTCCCCATACGTTGCATACAGGAAATATCCTGTTCCAGTAGGCAACAGGGTTACTTGGCTTCAAGGCAAAAATAGTTAATCCCCTGTCTCAGTAAAACAGAATAACTATTTTGGAGTCATTTTCCTGAAAGCTCTCAGTGTCTTTATAGCTATTGAAAAACAAAAGATTCACAAATTGGCATTTGGCCATATCAACTAAAATGCGAAATAAAAGTTTATTCTTATAAATGGAACAATTAAGATATCTATTCTCTTCATTACTTGCTATCTTACGAGATTGAAGATATTTTGAATGAAAAAAGTCAGCACCTCCAAAAAGAAGATGAAAGGAAATACAGTCAAACCTGCTTTAGCAACCACCTGTATAGAAAGACCACCTGTCTACAGAGACCTAATTTTTTGTTTCCTTTGAAAAAGGAGGAACCTGTACATAAAGACCACCTGCCTATAAAGACCACTTTTCTTGATAGGGTGGTCTTTATAGACAGGTTTCACTGTACCTGTTTGATAGATGCAATCATTTTGGCAATCAACATAATACTGGTAGTCTCAGGAGGGTAGTGCATTGTTCTGGAGCAAGAGAAACAAAAAGAAATAGTTTATTAGCTTTTATATCTATGAAATTAGATATATAACATGTATTGGATGTAAATCTTGAATTCTTTGAAACTACAGTGGAGTTTAAAGGCATCGTTTAACAATGTTAAATCTGAGATGCATGGGCCTACGTGTTATTAGTTTCTGTGATATATGGTGTAATATTGAAGCCCTAAAAAAATTGCGTTTCAAAAAGATCATGAAGTGCTTCAAAAAGTAGAAATCCTTGAGTGACCGGTTTTACCATACCGTACTCATTTTCCCCAGTAGACTGAAGTGTTATAAAAACCGTTAGGAAAACGCAAAATTTGATTTCGATTTCTAATCATTAATATCTTGATAATCAGACAGGCAATCGGCTTGTAAAAGTCATTGGGTTCCTGACTGACCTTAAGGTTTATAATTATGATTGCAGCATGAGCTGAATCCAGGATTATGTTTCAGAATCTGAGACAAAGTTACCCAATCCCTTTTAATGTACACTATGTTGACATTAAAAAAAAAGCAAATTCAAACAAATAACACCATAAACCTGCTATAATAAGTGTGTCGCAGCACTGATTGAAAAGAAATTTTGTTAAAGTGGAATCATTTGGAAAGCTTTGATGCTACATGGAACCATGTACACCTAATGATAAGAAGTCCCACTAAATAAATCCATTTTTGCTTGAATTTCTCGCGTAATCACAGGTTACTGATTAGTAAATATGGGTCGTGGTCTTTCATCTTGACTTACTTCCAAACTTCTTGAAGGATGACTAGAGGGTGATTTGGGTCAGGAGGATGCTGAGATAAACAGAGGACTTGATGATATTGATTCCACGCCTGCTCTCGACACTCACTGCAGCAATACGCAACCTAAAACAGCAAAGAAATTCTTTGATAAACAAAAGCTCTTGACACTCACTACTGCAATACCAGGACTTAAACATGGTATCAAAAACATTTGTAAGACTGGCTACCGCATCTCATTTGAAAGATATTTCTAACTTGACTTGCAAGTTGCCATAGTTATATCTTTTTTTAATCTTTGCTATATTCCAGTACCGGTATTTGAAAGCAGGAAGACAAATTCATTTTAAGGCAAGTAGTACTAAGAGCAAGTCTAAAACATTTTCTGTCTTCTGACCATATCATATTGCCATGCACACATAGTAACTTTAATCACCCTAATAATAATCACGTATTACAACTTTCCAATTATGTACAGGCAATTTGTTGAAGTTCAGGCAAGCCTGCTGAAGGGCAGATATGCTATTTCTAAATGAGAATTAGATCTTTCTTCACAATCAGTAGTAAAAGTACCTGTTTCAGTGAGCTTTCCCTTTTTGCGCTGCAAGCTTCTTCAGAACCATGCCATAGGGGGCGCTATTGCTGATGCAGTACGATAATGAAAGCTTACCAAAAGCATAGGTAATTATTCTGGGTGGTAGTGAAGAAGAAGAGCTAGCTCTAAAGTTACATCACCAAACCGATGAACCTCTCCAGGTATTTCTGATCATCTTGTTCCAATTCCTCTCCCGACTCTTCTGTCACCCTCCCCCCCCTCCAGACAGCAGATAAAATAAGAAGAACTCTTACCCGACAATGGGGGCAGTGCACAAAGTTTTGTTTCTCTGCCTTACAGCACTCCATACAGGGAAGCACCAGCGAAGGGTTGGCCGATAGACGTCTGGCCATTTCTTCAGCATTTTCCATCGACCTCATGCAGTATTCACATGCCTCATAGTGGTAGCACTCGTTCCATAAGAATTGTGCACAGACGAGAGGCTTCTCTTCGAAAAGTACGGTCCCCGCTGCTATGTCTCTTGAAGCAAACAGACCTCTTCCCTAGTTAAATGAATTTAGAAAAAAAAGTAGCATGTGACCCAATATGTTTCAGCATGTTTTTACAGGACTCAGAATAGGACGGCATTGAGTACTCAGATGGCTAGGTGTAACTAACTCCATGACAGTCATAACCTACGGAGATGTCAGGAAGTGGATAAACCGTACCACAAAACCATGATCTGCGACAAATTAATTATTTCTATACTATCGGCTAGAAGAAATATATAGTCCTTGCCACGATCCGTCAGATTTTATCCTAAATTACCAAATAAGATTATGAGGCTTAATTTCACTCAAACTTGTTAAAAAAGCAAAAGTCTAAGTTAGTGGTAGGCTGACCAGTAGCACAAACTTCCAATTCGCATGAAAACATGTGTTACTATTGATATGTCCGAATGTATAAAGTTGATGAAACTCGAGGTTGCTTTGGCGACAAGCGAACAGAAATTTGCAAGTAAGACCCTTAACTTTTTTCAAGAAAGTTATATAAAATAATATATTTTAGAGGTCTATGATAGTTTAAACATTTATTTATCCAATATTTATGAGATATGATTTGTGTCAAGATTTGGCTTTGAAAATGGAAAATGTCTAGAAAATTCACACGAAACAGGTAATAAACATAACGACTTTTAACTCTTGATCTTTATTTGGACATTTAATGAATATTTACTTTATTTTGGGTATGTTTTAGTAGGGTATCTCCACACCGGGGTTACGGTCAAATTTTGGATAGATCTAGATCTAGGCTTTTTCTTAGATCTAAGTTAGGCTTTCTCTAGATTAGGCAAATTCATGCAAAAAAATATATTCAAAAAATTGACTTGAAAACACATCACACAATTAGTCTGAACCGAGTCAGGAGCAAATTTGAAGAAATTGTATTTTTAAATGTTGTAAAACCAAAGATATAAGAAGAAAACTGACCAAGTATCTGTACTAAAAATCGTACATGTAAAATTGGTCGTAGACATTTGACAGCTGAATATGACGCGCACGGTTGCATTACGTGCGTTCTCGAATCCAAAATCGTACCTCACACACACAATCTCGCCATACCGCGAATGGTCCGTCTTGGGGAGCTAGCCGGCTGAGAGTTTGCAGCGATACCAACGCAGCTTCGGAGCTCCGCAGCGCGCTATTTTAGCGGGACTCGGAAAGGTTTGCGATGGGAAGGCAGCGGCCTAGCTTTTTGCCCAAACAACGCTAGATTGGCTGCTGGCAAAATGAAAATAACTACGATCGAGAACATCGTCGGTTTCTTAACTTTTCAGTGAGATAATTCTGAATTCTAATTGAGACTATATAATAAATTAAATCGACAAAGAAACCTCGGTAGAACTCTTATACAAAAGCTTGTTTATTTCTTCATTTGACATTTTGTTTTCGACCATTTTTTCGTGCGCGAGTCAATGTAAACTATGTATTACCAAACTTTCAACACGCAAGGAACGGGGAACACTCGCGGACCTCGTTACAAATTTGTTGCAAAAAAAAAATTTTCAAGGGTGATTTTGAAGCAGTGAAGAACATTGGCGCTGCAATGCGCAGAAATATACTTGAAAGAAACTTAAAAAATAATACCTGAATTTTCAGAAAATCGTATTTGTATTAGTGTACCTAGATGTGACTTGTTTATAAATCAGATTTTATGAAGATTTGTCGGGAAAAAATGTCAATTTTTTCCGTTTGGTGGTCATTTCTAGGCTAATATTTTAAAAGTTGCATCAGTAATGGGCTCGATGTTTCTCTTATCGTACTCGCATGTTATTTCTACATAGATTAAACATAGGATGGTTAAGGGTAAGACCAGATAACATTATAAAAAAGACATATCCTTCCACCCTCCCATATCCAAGTTTTGGGCTGATTATTGCCGACCCACCGCAGCAAGGCCATTCAGATTTTCGTACGCGCGCAAAGCGCCCTCTAGTGCCCCATGAATGTGCCTATCTATCGAGTAGAGTCTCCGGTTTGCGGCATCGCCCGGTTTGCGGCCAGGGGTATTTGTTTTAAAAATAAAATGAATATGACTCGATAATAATCATTGAAACCTACCGTGGATTCCACGGTAAGTTCTGCTTTGCCGAAAACGTCCGTAGCAGGTGCTCCTGTCGGTACGGAGTATCCGTCAGCGATGTCGGAAATCTACGGCACCAGTCGCCGATGAAAATTCCAGCAGGTGCTAACTTTTAAGTTAAGAGATCGAGGCATGACTAGATCAATATTGTAGCTCTATTTGTCCGATATTTGTCCGATTGGAGGTGAAATTTGATGTTTTTGTGGAAGTATGATGGCTGTGGTCTGTCTCCTATCGCAGATATTTTGATTGTGCCACCGCATGGCCAGTTGCATGGGGTGGCCGCAAACCGGCACGTAATTACGTGTTTTTTCTGGTTTGCGGCGGGGGGTGTTAATACACACATAACATGCGGGATCGTGTATGATGGTATGTGTGCTGATGTGTGTACCCGCTATGACACGATAGTTTCTAGTAGTACGTACCCCCGGATGGGATGATCCATTCGAGGAAAAGGTGAAATTGTTTAAAACTTGACAAATTTACCGTAGCAACAGATAAACATGAGAATTTGGGTTACCCGTAGTAATTTGGTACATGCTTTCATCGTGACGTAGCGCATAAAGCTTTGTGACGTACGCGTGCCGCAAACCGGTAATGCGTGCCCGCAAACCGGGGAACTCGAAGCATTTCGAAACGTGGTCAATGCTGACCACGCTGTGGGTCAGTTAGGTTATTTGTGACTTCTATTTAATAAGTAAGTATATGGACTCTTTATTGAGGGTATTGAAGTATTCTGTGAGTATTCCAATAAAAATAGAATCGGCAGTTCCCGCCGATCGGCAGTTCCCGCCGATCGGCCGCAGACCAGAGCCACTACTCTAGATCTAGACTTTATGTTATAGTCTTGACGCCCTTCTGGCTTTCAGCACACGACACCATGTTTTTGTCTTATGTTTTTATGTATTACATGTTATACCAATGGAAAAAAAAATTCTGTATTATATTATGGACAATAAAATATTGAATCTTGAATCTTGAACAAGCGCTCAAAAAATAACTGGTATCGAAAATTGAGTTCCGCCTCCAAGCGAGCGCGGAGCTCCGCTTACTTACACATAAAGGTATGCAATTGTGTGTGTATCTCCAAGGCGCGCAGATGAAGATGGGACATAAGCCATAAATATGTCAATGCGCTGTCATGACTAATGACACAGCTAATATTTCGAATTCAATAACGATGATGATGCAATAATAGTAAAAATAAAATGTCAATTATTACCTTTAATTCATCAATAAAGCGAACGTTGACAATAGATTCGTTTGCCATGGCACAGTTTTCGAGTTCGACGTAGCAGAAGGAAAAACAAGCAGCATTGCGTCTTCGAAAAGTCAAATTGGGAAGAAAAAAAGACAGACATTGCCTCGCGAGCTAGCTCAATAAGGGTGCATTTAATTCTGACGGCCTATAAGCTTCCAAGGTGACCTTGCTATACCATTCAAGCCCTACTAAATAAGGACGGCGTTCCTCATAACCTACGTAACAAGTTAATGCACACAACATTTTGTTTTCTGGTAAAACTACATAACTCAGGGCCAGGGGTGCAGTGACTCCACTTTTCAAGTACCACTAAAGTGCCCCTTTTTACTACAGATAAGGGCTTTTTTCCTTTCTGAATGTCACTTCCCCCTTCTCATAACTGCCAATATTCAGACCTGATAGGTGCCCTACTTTCTTTGACTCTCCTACCGCTTTTTCTTTTTAGTACCCCTTTTCACCTCCCACTGAAAATGCCCTTTTCACCTCTCATAAGTGCCTCCAATTGAAATCTGATAGGTGACCCTTTTGCTTTGACAAGTGCCTATTTTCCTTTGTATTAAGTGCCCCTTTCTAGCCGGGTAGGAGAAGTGCCCCCTTTTAACCCTGATAACTGCCCTTTTAACCTTGACACTTGTCCCTTTTCCTTTCTGTAGGTGCCCCTTTCTGAAAATATGATAAACTCCCATTGTTAGTGTCCTTTTTCCCTTCATAATAACTGCCCTTCGATAGTGTCCGTTTCCGAATTGCGATAAGTGTCCACCATGACCTATAATAGAGGTGGCGGGCGCATAAAGCCTTAAATTTCATAAATCCCGAAGTCCCCTTTCAAAATAATTATATATGTGCTCATTTTCAATACTTTCAAATAGGTCATGTTAATTAAAAAATGTGCCTCTTTTATCCTAAACGTTGCCCCTTTAAACTACAATGATATATTCTGCTCAATATTTTGTTAAAGTCATTAACATCAGAAAGTGTTAAATCTTGAACCGAACAAGTTAATAACAATTAAGGACAGTGGTCTTGTGAATAAGACATCGCTTCACAATGCAGATGTACTCGGTTCGATTCCCTGCTATGCCTTTCTACCTCGTGTTTGTTAATCTTTTTTTTTTCTTCATATTGATTGTTTTTCTCTTTTATTGTTTAGGGGACACCCCCTCCTCCTCAACAAAGGAGTACAAGTAGTTTATCAGCATAATTTTTAAAGTCATTAACATCAAAAAGTGTTTACATCTTGAACCGAACAAGTTAATAACAGTGAAGCACAGTGGTCTTGTGGATAAGACATCGCTTCACAATGCAGATGTACTCGGTTCGATTCCCGGCTACGCCTTTCTACCTCGTGTTTTTTAATCATTTTTTTTCTTCATATTGATTGTTTTTCTCTTTTATTGTTTAGGGGACACCCCCTCCTCCTCAACAAAGGAGTACAAGTAGTTTATCAGCTTAATTTTTAAAGTCATTAACATCAAAAAGTGTTTACATTATGAACCGAACAAGTAAATATCAGTGAAGCACATGTGGTCATGTAGATAAGACATCGCTTCACAATGCAGATGTAAGATGTAAATATTTCTGATGTTAATGACTTTAAAAAATATGCTGATTAAATACTTGTACTCCTTTGTTGAGGAGGAGGGGGGTCCCTTAAATAAAAAAAAAGAGATGAAAACAAAACGCGAGGTAAAAAGGCACAGCCGGGAATCGAACCGAGTACATCTGCATTGTGAAGCGATGTCTTATCCACATGACCACTGTCCTTCACTGATATTAACTTGTTCGGTTCAAGATCTTAACACTTTCTGATGTTAATAACTAAAAAAAATATGCTGATGAACTACTTGTACTCCTTTGTTGAGGAGGAGGTAGTGTCTCCTAAACAAAAAAAGAGATGAAAAAAAAAACTCAAGGTAGAAAGGCATAGCCGGGAATCGAACCGAGTACATCTACATTGTGAAGCGATGTCTTATCCACATGACCACTGTGCTTCACTGATATTAACTTGTTCGGTTCAAGATGTTAAGACTTTCTGATGTTAATGACTAAAAAAAATATGCTGATGAACTACTTGTACTCCTTTGTTGAGGAGGAGGTGGTGTCTCCTAAACAAAAAAAGAGATGAAAAAAAAAACTCAAGGTAGAAAGGCATAGCCGGGAATCGAACCGAGTACATCTACATTGTGAAGCGATGTCTTATCCACATGACCACTGTGCTTCACTGATATTAACTGTCATATCCTAACCAGGATATAGAATAAATGGAATTCAACACAAGTATTACGAGTCTCATAGTCTTTATTGTATCCTTTCCGCTCCGGCTTGACCAACATGTAACATGCCGTATTTGACCTCTTGACCTTGCAACATGCAATGCATTACATTATCTCTCGATCACATTGTTGTTTACATCGATATCAATATCATGTCTAATCGAACATCATGACATCCCTCCCTTATCAGATTAAAAGATATCTTTTCCATTTTACTTCAATGAATAATCATGAACCCTGATTTCAAAACTTGTTTTAGCATGCAATAAGTTTTGAACTGTTTGTATCAATATAATACATGTATGTGACTTTTCCATTGACCACATCGATATCCAAATATCGTTTGTTTGTTTTCATACTAATAACGACTCGTGTATTACTTGACTTCGAACTATTGAACTTGAACTTCAACCAAACACACATTGTTTTTTGTTTTTAAAACAATGAACTCCCAATTCAGAACTTATACATTTCTCATCATACACATCATGAAATGAATATTCAAACAACTTGACATTACAATATATGCAGTGTATGATCAACTCACTTCATTTAACTACTTGACTGACATATCAAACTGCTTTAACTATAAAGTCTCTGTTTGTTTATAATATGAGTCTTTCATAAGACGCATGCATTAGAGTTCTCAATATTCATCTCTGGGTTGGATGTTGATCAGATCTGTCATGAGACATTTTAGAGTTCTCATTATAATTAATCTTATAATGTCCTTTCTTCAGCTGCTAGTCTTTCACTTGAGCTTCAAAGTCAGCTAACAACTTGAGAGTTTGCTTTGAGATGAATCCCCACGTTTCTCTTGGCACTAGCTTGCACCCTTTTCTTCTCTCATTTTTTTTTTGGTTTAAATTTCACTAATTAATCACTTTAACTCAGGGCAGCGTACAAGCATTCACCCAAAACTACTTTTTTTTTTTCTTCAAATAGGGCAGCGTACAAGCATTCACCCAAACTTTTTTCTTCTTCTTCAAATAGGGCAGCGTACAAGCATACACCCGGTTACTGAACTTTTCATTGAATATAGGGCATCGTACAGGCATACACCCTTATATAGTGAACATTCCGTTAAATATAGGGCAGCGTACAGGCATACACCCTATGTACTTGCTAAAATAGCACTTGAACTCTTTGTGAAACATTTTAACACTCAAACATTCAAATGACTGAAAAACTTTGTTGTGTCACTTTTACTGGTTGAACACTTCGCGTCACAATACTAGATGGCTGTTTCCACCGAACCTTCATTCCAACAAATAATCAGAAAATCGCTTGGGCCTCAAACGATGGCGTTTTGGTCTGCTCCAAATTGATGTCTGGGTCGGTGATGGTACGGTCTTCGGAACTCCCATCTGACGCTCAGTCCCCTCATGTTGGCTCTGATCACTAGTAGTCTCGACATCAGACTGCGGTGTTATCAATTCAGCACCAACACCATGGTAGAGTGGAACCTGGGCCTCTGTAGTCTCAGCTTCCGGCTGCAGTATTCCTATGTCACTAGTAGTCTCGACATCAGACTGCGGTGTTATCAATTCAGCACCAACACCATGGTAGAGTGGAACCTGGGCCTCTGTAGTCTCAGCTTCCGGCTGCAGTATACCCTGTCGATGATACTTCTTCACATGTGATGTGTTCCTAGCATACATCACACCTTCTGGTGAGCAAATGTTCAGCTTGTTGCCCTCTCTGGATACAACTGTGTATGGTTGTGGTAGAAATGGTGTGTCCATTTTGCTAGACACTTCCCTCCTCACCAGAACTTCATCTCCTGGCACCACATCAGATGGTTTGGCACCCCTCTTAGAGTCTGCATACAGTTTCGATGCACCTTTGCTCTCAGCGTCCTGGTCTCTGATCTCTTGGTCATTTAGAGATTCACTGATAACAGGTAACTTTGTCCTGATCTTCCGTCCGAAGAGTAGCTCAGCTGGGCTTTTACCTGTTGTGCTATGTGGTGTAGCCCTGTATGCTGCAACATATGACAGAAGCGCCTCCTTCCAGTCTTTGCCTTCTGAATGAGCAATTCTCATTCTCTTCTCGAGAGATTGGTTCTGTCGCTCAACCTCACCATTTGCCTGAGGCCACTTGGGTGTAACCCTATGGTGGTGTACACCTGTCAGCCTCATATAGTCTGCAAAGACTTGCGAGATAAATTGAGGCCCATTGTCAGAATACAGGGTTAGTGGCAAACCATGTCTTGCGAAGATCCCTGCTAGAGCTGCCACTGTCTTCTCTGCTGTTGTAGATCGCATCACAATATATTCATAATATCTACTGTAATAGTCAATGATCACTAGAATTGATTCACCAGATGGTAGTGGTCCCAAAAAATCTACTGCGACATCCTCCCATGGACCAGCTGGTAAGAGCGTACTTCGTATTGGCTCACATGCGTTTGCTACAGCCTCAATCTTGGCCTTGGTGGGATTGATGCCGTCCTTGGTCAACTTGTGTCCCCTGAATACTAACTCGGACACACCAAACAGGCACTTTTCTGCATTGGCCGTTAATCCTGCGTCTTTCAATCGTGTCAAGGTCTGTCGAAGCCTCTCATCATGCTCTTCCTGCGTGGCACCATGAATGATGATGTCATCAGAAATGTTTGCAACACCAGGTAGTCCTTGAAGCACTTTGTGGATCTCGTGCTGATAGATCTCAGGTGCTGCATTCACACCGAATAACAATCTCTTGTAACGGTATAGTCCGCAATGTGTTACAAACGTGGTCAACTTTCGGGATTCAGGATCTAACTCCAACTGATGATATCCCCATTTTAGATCAATTTTTGAGAACACCTTGCTTGTTGACAACTCTTGGAGTATTTCATCCACTGTCGGTATCGGATGTCTCTCCCTCACAATGGCTTCATTGACTCGCCTCATGTCAATGCATATCCGGATATCTCCATTAGGCTTGGGTACTATGACTACAGGACTAACCCACGGTGTAGGTTCTTCCACAGGCTCTATAATGTCTTGCTCGACTAGTTCCTGGATCTTCTCCTTCACTCTGTCTCTCAAACCGAATGGTGTTCTTCGAACTGGCTGGGCTACAGGTCTAATCTCGGGATCAACTTTCAGCTTGATTTGTCGATCACGCAGTTTTCCAACGCCTTGGAATACTGGCTTGAATTCTTCTCTCATATCTACATATGATTTCACAGAGTTCACATCTATCCCGATCCGTAGCACACCAAGGGCTAATGCCGTTTTTCTACTCATCAGTGGTTCGCCTTTCTCTGCAATGACAACAAATTCAGCTTCTACACTTCTCTCACCTGCCGTGACCACAGCTTTAAAACATCCAATGGTCTGGAGTGGCTCTACAGAAGTATACGGATAGATCTTTTTGTTACACCTTCGGGATGAGCATGTAATTTTCTCTGTCTTCAGGAACTCCCATAATGCTCTGTCAATGATATTCGCGGTGGTTCCAGAATCTACTATGATATCAACTGGTACTCCTCCAATCACAACAGGCACCTTTTCACACTTGTCAGTATCAATAGCGAATGCATATCCTCTCTCACTATCATCACTATGATTCTGTTCATCACCTTGCTTATTCTGACAGTGACATGTGCATTCATCCACTTGTCGCACTTTGTGACCTTGCCTTTTCTGTCCCCATTTTCCTCTAGGTTTAACGTTTGGTCCACTTGTCTGCTCCTTCTTCCCTGAACCATCTCTGCACTTTGTGGCGAAGTGTCCCTTTTTCCCACATGTGTGGCATATCCGTCCCTTGGCTGGACATGTCGAGTCCTTATAACTGTGCCCAGTTCTCCCACAATTAAAGCATTCACGGGTTTCATTACTGACCTGACGGATCTGGGAACTAGGGTTAGGAAACTCGTCCACCGATGACAGTATTCTGAATTGAGAATCCATGGCCTCCACGGCCTCAAGTGACGCTGCTATCGCCAAGGTTGCAGTTAGGGTGAGTGCAGTACCCTTTTCCAAAAGTTTCCTTCGCAGTCTAGACGACCGCAACCCTTGAACGACCTGATCACGAATCTGGTTCTCCAAATCATCTCTGAAAGCACAGCCTTCTGCTGCCTTCTTAAGCCGTGTCACCATCTGCGACACAGTCTCATCCGCCTGCTGAGTAATCTGTCTGAAAACATGACGTTGAAAGGTAGAATTTGACTGCACAACAAAATGCTTCTCCAAAGCGTTCACAGCCTTGTCATAATCTGCCTTGGTGCCAGTATCCTCAAGGGTCTTGAAAACTTCCCGCACAGCCGCTCCAGCCGAGTACATCATCAAGGCTCTACGTCGAGTCAACTGCGCCGGCTCTGCCCCGTCGACAAACACACCGAGGCTATCTGCGTACGCATCAAACTCCTCATACCAGCGCTGCCATCTTTCACTCACAACACTGCCGTCTCCGGTCGGATCAAACTGACTAAGTCCCTTGATATCTGCGCCTCCAAACGCCATTTTCCTTCTCAAACAGATCTACAATTGTCCTATATGACTTTCATCCTCGTCGCCAATGTCATATCCTAACCAGGATATAGAATAAATGGAATTCAACACAAGTATTACGAGTCTCATAGTCTTTATTGTATCCTTTCCGCTCCGGCTTGACCAACATGTAACATGCCGTATTTGACCTCTTGACCTTGCAACATGCAATGCATTACATTATCTCTCGATCACATTGTTGTTTACATCGATATCAATATCATGTCTAATCGAACATCATGACATTAACTTGTTCGGTTCAAGATGTTAACACTTTCTGATGTTAATGACTAAAAAAAATATGCTGATGAACTATACTTGTACTCCTTTGTTGAGGAGGTGGGGGTGTCCCTTAAACAAAAAAAGAGATGAAAAAAACGCGAGGTAAAAAGGCATAGCCGGGAATCGAACCGAGTACATCTGCATTGTGAGGCGATGTCTTATCCACATGACCACTGTGCTTCACTGATATTAACTTGTTCGGTTCAAGATCTTAACACTTTCTGATGTTAATGACTTTAAAAAATATGCTGATAAACTAATTTTACTCCTTTGTTGAGGAAGAGGGGGTGTCCCCTAAACAAAAAAAGAAAAGGACAATCAATATGAAGGAAAAAAATGATTAAAAAACACGAGGTAGAAAGGCATAGCCGGGAATCGAACCGAGTACATCTGCATTGTGAAGCGATGTCTTATCCACATGACCACTGTCCTTCACTGATATTAACTTGTTCGGTTCAAGATGTTAACACTTTCTGATGTTAATGACTATAAAAAAATATGCTAATGAACTACTTGTACTCCTTTGTTGAGGAGGAGGGGGGTCCCTTAAACAAAAAAAAGAGATGAAAACAAAACGCGAGGTAAAAAGGCACAGCCGGGAATCGAACCGAGTACATCTGCATTGTGAAGCGATGTCTTATCCACATGACCACTGTGCTTCACTGATATTAACTTGTTCGGTTAAAGATCTTAACACTTTCTGATGTTAATGACTTTAAAAAATATGCTGATAAACTAATTTTACTCCTTTGTTGAGGAAGAGGGGGTGTCCCCTAAACAAAAAAAGAAAAGGACAATCAATATGAAGGAAAAAAATGATTAAAAAACACGAGGTAGAAAGGCATAGCCGGGAATCGAACCGAGTACATCTGCATTGTGAAGCGATGTCTTATCCACATGACCACTGTCCTTCACTGATATTAACTTGTTCGGTTCAAGATGTTAAGACTTTCTGATGTTAATAACTAAAACAAATATGCCGATGAACTACTTGTACTCCTTTGTTGAGGAGGTGGGGGTATCCCTTAAACAAAAAAAGAGATAAAAAAAAAACGCTAGGTAAAAAGGCATAGCCGGGAATCGAACCGAGTACATCTGCATTGTGAAGCGATATCTTATCCACATGACCACTGTGCTTCACTGATATTAACTTGTTCGGTTCAAGATGTTAAGACTTTCTGATGTTAATGACTAAAAAAAATATGCTGATGAACTACTTGTACTCCTTTGTTGAGGAGGTGGGGGTATCCCTTAAACAAAAAAAGAGATGAAAAAAAAACGCGAGGTAAAAAGGCATAGCCGGGAATCGAACCGAGTACATCTGCATTGTGAAGCGATGTCTTATCCACATGACCACTGTGCTTCACTGATATTAACTTGTTCGGTTCAAGATGTTAAGACTTTCTGATGTTAATGACTAAAAAAAATATGCTGATGAACAAATTTTACTCCTTTGTTGAGGAAGAGGGGGTGTCCCCTAAACATAAAAAGAAAAGGACAATCAATATGAAGGAAAAAAATGATTAAAAAACACGAGGTAGAAAGGCATAGCCGGGAATCGAACCGAGTACATCTGCATTGTGAAGCGATGTCTTATCCACATGACCACTGTCCTTCACTGATATTAACTTGTTCGGTTCAAGATATTAAGACTTTCTGATGTTAATAACTAAAACAAATATGCTGATGAACTACTTGTACTCCTTTGTTGAGGAGGTGGGGGTATCCCTTAAAAAAAAAAAACGCGAGGTAAAAAGGCATAGCGGGGAATCGAACCGAGTACATCTGCATTGTGAAGCGATATCTTATCGACATGACCACTGTGCTTCACTGATATTAACTTGTTCGGTACAAGATGTTAAGACTTTCTGATGTTAATGACTAAAAAAAATATGCTGATAAACTAATTTTACTCCTTTGTTGAGGAAGAGGGGGTGTCCCCTAAACAAAAAAAGAAAAGGACAATCAATATGAAGGAAAAAAATGATTAAAAAACACGAGGTAGAAAGGCATAGCCGGGAATCGAACCGAGTACATCTGCATTGTGAAGCGATATCTTATCCACATGACCACTGTGCTTCACTGATATTTAATTGTTCGGTTCAAGATGTTAAGACTTTCTGATGTTAATAACTAAAACAAATATGCTGATGAACTACTTGTACTCCTTTGTTGAGGAGGTGGGGGTATCCCTTAAACAAAAAAAGAGATGAAAAAAAAAACGCGAGGTAAAAAGGCATAGCCGGGAATGGAACCGAGTACATCTGCATTGTGAAGCGATGTCTTATCCACATGACCACTGTGCTTCACTGATATTAACTTGTTCGGTTCAAGATCTTAACACTTTCTGATGTTAATGACTTTAAAAAATATGCTGATGAACTAATTTTACTCCTTTGTTGAGGAAGAGGGGGTGTCCCCTAAACAAAAAAAGAAAGGGACAATCAATATGAAGAAAAAAAATGATTAAAAAACACGAGGTAGAAAGGCATAGCCGGGAATCGAACCGAGTACATCTGCATTGTGAAGCGATATCTTATCCACATGACATCTGTCCTTCACTGATATTAACTTGTTCGGTTCAAGATGTTAAGACTTTCTGATGTTAATAACTAAAAAAAATATGCTGATGAACTACTTGTACACCTTTGTTGAGGAGGAGGTGGTGTCTCCTAAACAAAAAAAGAGATGAAAAAAAAACTCAAGGTAGAAAGGCATAGCCGGGAATCGAACCGAGTACATCTACATTGTGAAGCGAAGTCTTATCCACATGACCACTGTGCTTCACTAATATTAACTTGTTCGGTTCAAGATGTTAAGACTTTCTGATGTTAATGACTAAAAAAAATATGCTGATGAACTACTTGTACTCCTTTGTTGAGGAGGAGGTGGTGTCTCCTCAACAAAAAAAGAGATGAAAAAAAAAAACTCAAGGTAGATAGGCATAGCCGGGAATCGAACCGAGTACATCTACATTGTGAAGCGATGTCTTATCCACATGACCACTGTCCTTCACTGATATTAACTTGTTCGGTTCAAGATGTTAAGACTTTCTGATGTTAATGACTAAAAAAAAATATGCTGATGAACTATACTTGTACTCCTTTGTTGAGGAGGTGGGGGTGTCCCTTAAACAAATAAAGAGATGAAAAAAACGCGAGGTAAAAGGCATAGCCGGGAATCGAACCGAGTACATCTGCATTGTGGAGCGATGTCTTATCCACATGACCACTGTGCTTCACTGATATTAACTTGTTCGGTTCAAGATGTTAAGACTTTCTGATGTTAATGACTAAAAAAAATATGCTGATGAACTACTTGTACTCCTTTGTTGAGGAGGAAGTGGTGTCTCCTAAACAAAAAAAGAGATGAAAAAAAAAACTCAAGGTAGAAAGGCATAGCCGGGAATCGAACCGAGTACATCTACATTGTGAAGCGATGTCTTATCCACATGACCACTGTGCTTCACTGATAATAACTTGTTCGGTTCAAGATATTAAGACTTTCTGATGTTAATAACTAAAACAAATATGCTGATGAACTACTTGTACTCCTTTGTTGAGGAGGTGGGGGTATCCCTTAAAAAAAAAAAACGCGAGGTAAAAAGGCATAGCGGGGAATCGAACCGAGTACATCTGCATTGTGAAGCGATATCTTATCCACATGACCACTGTGCTTCACTGATATTTAATTGTTCGGTTCAAGATGTTAAGACTTTCTGATGTTAATAACTAAAACAAATATGCTGATGAACTACTTGTACTCCTTTGTTGAGGAGGTGGGGGTATCCCTTAAACAAAAAAAGAGATGAAAAAAAAAACGCGAGGTAAAAAGGCATAGCCGGGAATGGAACCGAGTACATCTGCATTGTGAAGCGATGTCTTATCCACATGACCACTGTGCTTCACTGATATTAACTTGTTCGGTTCAAGATCTTAACACTTTCTGATGTTAATGACTTTAAAAAATATGCTGATGAACTAATTTTACTCCTTTGTTGAGGAAGAGGGGGTGTCCCCTAAACAAAAAAAGAAAGGGACAATCAATATGAAGAAAAAAAATGATTAAAAAACACGAGGTAGAAAGGCATAGCCGGGAATCGAACCGAGTACATCTGCATTGTGAAGCGATATCTTATCCACATGACATCTGTCCTTCACTGATATTAACTTGTTCGGTTCAAGATGTTAAGACTTTCTGATGTTAATAACTAAAAAAAATATGCTGATGAACTACTTGTACACCTTTGTTGAGGAGGAGGTGGTGTCTCCTAAACAAAAAAAGAGATGAAAAAAAAACTCAAGGTAGAAAGGCATAGCCGGGAATCGAACCGAGTACATCTACATTGTGAAGCGAAGTCTTATCCACATGACCACTGTGCTTCACTAATATTAACTTGTTCGGTTCAAGATGTTAAGACTTTCTGATGTTAATGACTAAAAAAAATATGCTGATGAACTACTTGTACTCCTTTGTTGAGGAGGAGGTGGTGTCTCCTCAACAAAAAAAGAGATGAAAAAAAAAAACTCAAGGTAGATAGGCATAGCCGGGAATCGAACCGAGTACATCTACATTGTGAAGCGATGTCTTATCCACATGACCACTGTCCTTCACTGATATTAACTTGTTCGGTTCAAGATGTTAAGACTTTCTGATGTTAATGACTAAAAAAAAATATGCTGATGAACTATACTTGTACTCCTTTGTTGAGGAGGTGGGGGTGTCCCTTAAACAAATAAAGAGATGAAAAAAACGCGAGGTAAAAGGCATAGCCGGGAATCGAACCGAGTACATCTGCATTGTGGAGCGATGTCTTATCCACATGACCACTGTGCTTCACTGATATTAACTTGTTCGGTTCAAGATGTTAAGACTTTCTGATGTTAATGACTAAAAAAAATATGCTGATGAACTACTTGTACTCCTTTGTTGAGGAGGAAGTGGTGTCTCCTAAACAAAAAAAGAGATGAAAAAAAAAACTCAAGGTAGAAAGGCATAGCCGGGAATCGAACCGAGTACATCTACATTGTGAAGCGATGTCTTATCCACATGACCACTGTGCTTCACTGATAATAACTTGTTCGGTTCAAGATGTTAACACTTTCTGATGTTAATGACTATAAAAAATATGCTAATGAACTACTTGTACTCCTTTGTTGAGGAGGTGGGGGTATCCCTTAAACAAAAAAAGAGATGAAAAAAAAACGCGAGGTAAAAAGGCACAGCCGGGAATCGAACCGAGTATATCTGCATTGTGAAGCGATGTCTTATCCACATGACCACTGTGCTTCACTGATATTAACTTGTTCGGTTCAAGATGTTAACACTTTCTGATGTTAATGACTAAAAAAAATATGCTGATGAACTAATTTTACTCCTTTGTTGAGGAAGAGGGTGTGTCCCCTAAACAAAAAAAGAAAAGGACAATCAATATGAAGGAAAAAAATGTTTAAAAAACACGAGGTAGAAAGGCATAGCCGGGAATCGAACCGAGTACATCTGCATTGTGAAGCGATGTCTTATCCACATGACCACTGTCCTTCACTGATATTAACTTGTTCGGTTCAAGATGTTAAGACTTTCTGATGTTAATGACTATAAAAAAATATGCTAATGAACTACTTGTACTCCTTTGTTGAGGAGGAGGGGGGTCCCTTAAACAAAAAAAAGAGATGAAAACAAAACGCGAGGTAAAAAGGCACAGCCGGGAATCGAACCGAGTACATCTGCATTGTGAAGCGATGTCTTATCCACATGACCACTGTGCTTCACTGATATTAACTTGTTCGGTTAAAGATCTTAACACTTTCTGATGTTAATGACTTTAAAAAATATGCTGATAAACTAATTTTACTCCTTTGTTGAGGAAGAGGGGGTGTCCCCTAAACAAAAAAAGAAAAGGACAATCAATATGAAGGAAAAAAATGATTAAAAAACACGAGGTAGAAAGGCATAGCCGGGAATCGAACCGAGTACATCTGCATTGTGAAGCGATGTCTTATCCACATGACCACTGTCCTTCACTGATATTAACTTGTTCGGTTCAAGATGTTAAGACTTTCTGATGTTAATAACTAAAACAAATATGCCGATGAACTACTTGTACTCCTTTGTTGAGGAGGTGGGGGTATCCCTTAAACAAAAAAAGAGATAAAAAAAAAACGCTAGGTAAAAAGGCATAGCCGGGAATCGAACCGAGTACATCTGCATTGTGAAGCGATATCTTATCCACATGACCACTGTGCTTCACTGATATTAACTTGTTCGGTTCAAGATGTTAAGACTTTCTGATGTTAATGACTAAAAAAAATATGCTGATGAACTACTTGTACTCCTTTGTTGAGGAGGTGGGGGTATCCCTTAAACAAAAAAAGAGATGAAAAAAAAACGCGAGGTAAAAAGGCATAGCCGGGAATCGAACCGAGTACATCTGCATTGTGAAGCGATGTCTTATCCACATGACCACTGTGCTTCACTGATATTAACTTGTTCGGTTCAAGATGTTAAGACTTTCTGATGTTAATGACTAAAAAAAATATGCTGATGAACAAATTTTACTCCTTTGTTGAGGAAGAGGGGGTGTCCCCTAAACATAAAAAGAAAAGGACAATCAATATGAAGGAAAAAAATGATTAAAAAACACGAGGTAGAAAGGCATAGCCGGGAATCGAACCGAGTACATCTGCATTGTGAAGCGATGTCTTATCCACATGACCACTGTCCTTCACTGATATTAACTTGTTCGGTTCAAGATATTAAGACTTTCTGATGTTAATAACTAAAACAAATATGCTGATGAACTACTTGTACTCCTTTGTTGAGGAGGTGGGGGTATCCCTTAAAAAAAAAAAACGCGAGGTAAAAAGGCATAGCGGGGAATCGAACCGAGTACATCTGCATTGTGAAGCGATATCTTATCCACATGACCACTGTGCTTCACTGATATTAACTTGTTCGGTACAAGATGTTAAGACTTTCTGATGTTAATGACTAAAAAAAATATGCTGATAAACTAATTTTACTCCTTTGTTGAGGAAGAGGGGGTGTCCCCTAAACAAAAAAAGAAAAAGACAATCAATATGAAGGAAAAAAATGATTAAAAAACACGAGGTAGAAAGGCATAGCCGGGAATCGAACCGAGTACATCTGCATTGTGAAGCGATATCTTATCCACATGACCACTGTGCTTCACTGATATTTAATTGTTCGGTTCAAGATGTTAAGACTTTCTGATGTTAATAACTAAAACAAATATGCTGATGAACTACTTGTACTCCTTTGTTGAGGAGGTGGGGGTATCCCTTAAACAAAAAAAGAGATGAAAAAAAAAACGCGAGGTAAAAAGGCATAGCCGGGAATGGAACCGAGTACATCTGCATTGTGAAGCGATGTCTTATCCACATGACCACTGTGCTTCACTGATATTAACTTGTTCGGTTCAAGATCTTAACACTTTCTGATGTTAATGACTTTAAAAAATATGCTGATGAACTAATTTTACTCCTTTGTTGAGGAAGAGGGGGTGTCCCCTAAACAAAAAAAGAAAGGGACAATCAATATGAAGAAAAAAAATGATTAAAAAACACGAGGTAGAAAGGCATAGCCGGGAATCGAACCGAGTACATCTGCATTGTGAAGCGATATCTTATCCACATGACATCTGTCCTTCACTGATATTAACTTGTTCGGTTCAAGATGTTAAGACTTTCTGATGTTAATAACTAAAAAAAATATGCTGATGAACTACTTGTACACCTTTCTTGAGGAGGAGGTGGTGTCTCCTAAACAAAAAAAGAGATGAAAAAAAAACTCAAGGTAGAAAGGCATAGCCGGGAATCGAACCGAGTACATCTACATTGTGAAGCGAAGTCTTATCCACATGACCACTGTGCTTCACTGATATTAACTTGTTCGGTTCAAGATGTTAAGACTTTCTGATGTTAATGACTAAAAAAAATATGCTGATGAACTACTTGTACTCCTTTGTTGAGGAGGAGGTGGTGTCTCCTCAACAAAAAAAGAGATGAAAAAAAAAACTCAAGGTAGATAGGCATAGCCGGGAATCGAACCGAGTACATCTACATTGTGAAGCGATGTCTTATCCACATGACCACTGTCCTTCACTGATATTAACTTGTTCGGTTCAAGATGTTAAGACTTTCTGATGTTAATGACTAAAAAAAATATGCTGATGAACTATACTTGTACTCCTTTGTTGAGGAGGTGGGGGTGTCCCTTAAACAAATAAAGAGATGAAAAAAACGCGAGGTAAAAGGCATAGCCGGGAATCGAACCGAGTACATCTGCATTGTGGAGCGATGTCTTATCCACATGACCACTGTGCTTCACTGATATTAACTTGTTCGGTTCAAGATGTTAAGACTTTCTGATGTTAATGACTAAAAAAAATATGCTGATGAACTACTTGTACTCCTTTGTTGAGGAGGAAGTGGTGTCTCCTAAACAAAAAAAGAGGTGAAAAAAAAAACTCAAGGTAGAAAGGCATAGCCGGGAATCGAACCGAGTACATCTACATTGTGAAGCGATGTCTTATCCACATGACCACTGTGCTTCACTGATAATAACTTGTTCGGTTCAAGATGTTAACACTTTCTGATGTTAATGACTATAAAAAATATGCTAATGAACTACTTGTACTCCTTTGTTGAGGAGGTGGGGGTATCCCTTAAACAAAAAAAGAGATGAAAAAAAAACGCGAGGTAAAAAGGCACAGCCGGGAATCGAACCGAGTATATCTGCATTGTGAAGCGATGTCTTATCCACATGACCACTGTGCTTCACTGATATTAACTTGTTCGGTTCAAGATGTTAACACTTTCTGATGTTAATGACTAAAAAAAATATGCTGATGAACTAATTTTACTCCTTTGTTGAGGAAGAGGGTGTGTCCCCTAAACAAAAAAAGAAAAGGACAATCAATATGAAGGAAAAAAATGTTTAAAAAACACGAGGTAGAAAGGCATAGCCGGGAATCGAACCGAGTACATCTGCATTGTGAAGCGATGTCTTATCCACATGACCACTGTCCTTCACTGATATTAACTTGTTCGGTTCAAGATGTTAAGACTTTCTGATGTTAATAACTTAAACAAATATGCTGATGAACTACTTGTACTCCTTTGTTGAGGAGGTGGGGGTATCCCTTAAAAAAAAAAAAACGCGAGGTAAAAAGGCATAGCCGGGAATCGAACCGAGTACATCTGCATTGTGAAGCGATATCTTATCCACATGATCACTGTGCTTCACTGATATTAACTTGTTCGGTACAAGATGTTAAGACTTTCTGATGTTAATAACTAAAACAAATATGCTGATGAACTACTTGTACTCCTTTGTTGAGGAGGTGGGGGTATCCCTTAAACAAAAAAAGAGATGAAAAAAAAAACGCGAGGTAAAAAGGCATAGCCGGGAATGGAACCGAGTACATCTGCATTGTGAAGCGATGTCTTATCCACATGACCACTGTGCTTCACTGATATTAACTTTTTCGGTTCAAGATCTTAACACTTTCTGATGTTAATGACTTTAAAAAATATGCTGATGAACTAATTTTACTCCTTTGTTGAGGAAGAGGGGGTGTCCCCTAAACAAAAAAAGAAAGGGACAATCAATATGAAGAAAAAAAATGATTAAAAAACACGAGGTAGAAAGGCATAGCCGGGAATCGAACCGAGTACATCTGCATTGTGAAGCGATATCTTATCCACATGACATCTGTCCTTCACTGATATTAACTTGTTCGGTTCAAGATGTTAAGACTTTCTGATGTTAATAACTAAAAAAAATATGCTGATGAACTACTTGTACACCTTTGTTGAGGAGGAGGTGGTGTCTCCTAAACAAAAAAAGAGATGAAAAAAAAACTCAAGGTAGAAAGGCATAGCCGGGAATCGAACCGAGTACATCTACATTGTGAAGCGAAGTCTTATCCACATGACCACTGTGCTTCACTGATATTAACTTGTTCGGTTCAAGATGTTAAGACTTTCTGATGTTAATGACTAAACAAAATATGCTGATGAACTACTTGTACTCCTTTGTTGAGGAGGAGGTGGTGTCTCCTAAACAAAAAAAGAGATGAAAAAAAAAACTCAAGGTAGATAGGCATAGCCGGGAATCGAACCGAGTACATCTACATTGTGAAGCGATGTCTTATCCACATGACCACTGTCCTTCACTGATATTAACTTGTTCGGTTCAAGATGTTAAGACTTTCTGATGTTAATGACTAAAAAAAATATGCTGATGAACTATACTTGTACTCCTTTGTTGAGGAGGTGGGGGTGTCCCTTAAACAAATAAAGAGATGAAAAAAACGCGAGGTAAAAGGCATAGCCGGGAATCGAACCGAGTACATCTGCATTGTGGAGCGATGTCTTATCCACATGACCACTGTGCTTCACTGATATTAACTTGTTCGGTTCAAGATGTTAAGACTTTCTGATGTTAATGACTAAAAAAAATATGCTGATGAACTACTTGTACTCCTTTGTTGAGGAGGAAGTGGTGTCTCCTAAACAAAAAAAGAGATGAAAAAAAAAACTCAAGGTAGAAAGGCATAGCCGGGAATCGAACCGAGTACATCTACATTGTGAAGCGATGTCTTATCCACATGACCACTGTGCTTCACTGATAATAACTTGTTCGGTTCAAGATGTTAACACTTTCTGATGTTAATGACTATAAAAAATATGCTAATGAACTACTTGTACTCCTTTGTTGAGGAGGTGGGGGTATCCCTTAAACAAAAAAAGAGATGAAAAAAAAACGCGAGGTAAAAAGGCACAGCCGGGAATCGAACCGAGTATATCTGCATTGTGAAGCGATGTCTTATCCACATGACCACTGTGCTTCACTGATATTAACTTGTTCGGTTCAAGATGTTAACACTTTCTGATGTTAATGACTAAAAAAAATATGCTGATGAACTAATTTTACTCCTTTGTTGAGGAAGAGGGTGTGTCCCCTAAACAAAAAAAGAAAAGGACAATCAATATGAAGGAAAAAAATGTTTAAAAAACACGAGGTAGAAAGGCATAGCCGGGAATCGAACCGAGTACATCTGCATTGTGAAGCGATGTCTTATCCACATGACCACTGTCCTTCACTGATATTAACTTGTTCGGTTCAAGATGTTAAGACTTTCTGATGTTAATAACTTAAACAAATATGCTGATGAACTACTTGTACTCCTTTGTTGAGGAGGTGGGGGTATCCCTTAAAAAAAAAAAACGCGAGGTAAAAAGGCATAGCCGGGAATCGAACCGAGTACATCTGCATTGTGAAGCGATATCTTATCCACATGATCACTGTGCTTCACTGATATTAACTTGTTCGGTTCAAGATCTTAACACTTTCTGATGTTAATGACTTTAAAAAATATGCTGATAAACTAATTTTACTCCTTTGTTGAGGAAGAGGGGGTGTCCCCTAAACAAAAAAAGAAAAGGACAATCAATATGAAGGAAAAAAATGATTAAAAAACACGAGGTAGAAAGGCATAGCCGGGAATCGAACCGAGTACATCTGCATTGTGAAGCGATATCTTATCCACATGACCACTGTGCTTCACTGATATTTAATTGTTCGGTTCAAGATGTTAAGACTTTCTGATGTTAATAACTAAAACAAATATGCTGATGAACTACTTGTACTCCTTTGTTGTTGTTGTTGTTGTTGTGTTTTGAGTTATTGGCGATTAGTCAGTGATTTGACTATTGTCGCCAATAGGAGGTGGGGGTATCCCTTAAACAAAAAAAGAGATGGAAAAAAAAAACGCGAGGTAAAAAGGCATAGCCGGGAATCGAACCGACTACATCTACATTGTGAAGCGATGTCTTATCCACATGACCACTGTGCTTCACTGATATTAACTTGTTCGGTTCAAGATGTTAACACTTTCTGATGTTAATGACTATAAAAAATATGCTAATGAACTACTTGTACTCCTTTGTTGAGGAGGTGGGGGTATCCCTTAAACAAAAAAAGAGATGAAAACAAAACGCGAGGTAAAAAGGCACAGCCGGGAATCGAACCGAGTATATCTGCATTGTGAAGCGATGTCTTATCCACATGACCACTGTGCTTCACTGATATTAACTTGTTCGGTTCAAGATGTTAACACTTTCTGATGTTAATGACTAAAAAAAATATGCTGATGAACTAATTTTACTCCTTTGTTGAGGAAGAGGGTGTGTCCCCTAAACAAAAAAAAGAAAAGGACAATCAATATGAAGGAAAAAAATGTTTAAAAAACACGAGGTAGAAAGGCATAGCCGGGAATCGAACCGAGTACATCTGCATTGTGAAGCGATGTCTTATCCACATGACCACTGTCCTTCACTGATATTAACTTGTTCGGTTCAAGATGTTAAGACTTTCTGATGTTAATAACTTAAACAAATATGCTGATGAACTACTTGTACTCCTTTGTTGAGGAGGTGGGGGTATCCCTTAAAAAAAAAAAAAACGCGAGGTAAAAAGGCATAGCCGGGAATCGAACCGAGTACATCTGCATTGTGAAGCGATATCTTATCCACATAATCACTGTGCTTCACTGATATTAACTTGTTCGGTACAAGATGTTAAGACTTTCTGATGTTAATGACTAAAAAAAATATGCTGATGAACTACTTGTACTCCTTTGTTGAGGAGGAGGTAGTGTCTCCTAAACAAAAAAAGAGATGAAAAAAAAAAACTCAAGGTAGAAAGGCATAGCCGGGAATCGAACCGAGTACATCTACATTGTGAAGCGATGTCTTATCCACATGACCACTGTGCTTCACTGATATTAACTTGTTCGGTTCAAGATCTTAACACTTTCTGATGTTAATGACTTTAAAAAATATGCTGATAAACTAATTTTACTCCTTTGTTGAGGAAGAGGGGGTGTCCCCTAAACAAAAAAAGAAAAGGACAATCAATATGAAGGAAAAAAATGATTAAAAAACACGAGGTAGAAAGGCATAGCCGGGAATCGAACCGAGTACATCTGCATTGTGAAGCGATATCTTATCCACATGACCACTGTGCTTCACTGATATTTAATTGTTCGGTTCAAGATGTTAAGACTTTCTGATGTTAATAACTAAAACAAATATGCTGATGAACTACTTGTACTCCTTTGTTGAGGAGGTGGGGGTATCCCTTAAACAAAAAAGAGATGGAAAAAAAAAACGCGAGGTAAAAAGGCATAGCCGGGAATCGAACCGACTACATCTACATTGTGAAGCGATGTCTTATCCACATGACCACTGTGCTTCACTGATATTAACTTGTTCGGTTCAAGATGTTAACACTTTCTGATGTTAATGACTATAAAAAATATGCTAATGAACTACTTGTACTCCTTTGTTGAGGAGGTGGGGGTATCCCTTAAACAAAAAAAGAGATGGAAAAAAAAACGCGAGGTAAAAAGGCACAGCCGGGAATCGAACCGAGTACATCTGCATTGTGAAGCGATGTCTTATCCACATGACCACTGTCCTTCACTGATATTAACTTGTTCGGTTCAAGATGTTAAGACTTTCTGATGTTAATAACTAAAACAAATATGCTGATGAACTAATTTTACTCCTTTGTTGAGGAAGAGGGGGTGTCCCCTAAACAAAAAAAGAAAAGGACAATCAATATGAAGGAAAAAAATGATTAAAAAACACGAGGTAGAAAGGCATAGCCGGGAATCGAACCGAGTACATCTGCATTGTGAAGCGATATCTTATCCACATGACATCTGTCCTTCACTGATATTAACTTGTTCGGTTCAAGATGTTAAGACTTTCTGATGTTAATAACTAAAAAAAATATGCTGATGAACTACTTGTACACCTTTGTTGAGGAGGAGGTGGTGTCTCCTAAACAAAAAAAGAGATGAAAAAAAAACTCAAGGTAGAAAGGCATAGCCCGGAATCGAACCGAGTACATCTACATTGTGAAGCGAAGTCTTATCCACATGACCACTGTGCTTCACTGATATTAACTTGTTCGGTTCAAGATGTTAAGACTTTCTGATGTTAATGACTAAAAAAAATATGCTGATGAACTACTTGTACTCCTTTGTTGAGGAGGAGGTGGTGTCTCCTCAACAAAAAAAGAGATGAAAAAAAAAACTCAAGGTAGATAGGCATAGCCGGGAATCGAACCGAGTACATCTACATTGTGAAGCGATGTCTTATCCACATGACCACTGTCCTTCACTGATATTAACTTGTTCGGTTCAAGATGTTAAGACTTTCTGATGTTAATGACTAAAAAAAATATGCTGATGAACTATACTTGTACTCCTTTGTTGAGGAGGTGGGGGTGTCCCTTAAACAAATAAAGAGATGAAAAAAAACGCGAGGTAAAAGGCATAGCCGGGAATCGAACCGAGTACATCTGCATTGTGGAGCGATGTCTTATCCACATTACCACTGTGCTTCACTGATATTAACTTGTTCGGTTCAAGATGTTAAGACTTTCTGATGTTAATGACTAAAAAAAATATGCTGATGAACTACTTGTACTCCTTTGTTGAGGAGGAAGTGGTGTCTCCTAAACAAAAAAAGAGATGAAAAAAAAAACTCAAGGTAGAAAGGCATAGCCGGGAATCGAACCGAGTACATCTACATTGTGAAGCGAAGTCTTATCCACATGACCACTGTGCTTCACTGATATTAACTTGTTCGGTTCAAGATGTTAAGACTTTCTGATGTTAATGACTAAAAAAAATATGCTGATGAACTACTTGTACTCCTTTGTTGAGGAGGAGGTGGTGTCTCCTCAACAAAAAAAGAGATGAAAAAAAAAACTCAAGGTAGATAGGCATAGCCGGGAATCGAACCGAGTACATCTACATTGTGAAGCGATGTCTTATCCACATGACCACTGTCCTTCACTGATATTAACTTGTTCGGTTCAAGATGTTAAGACTTTCTGATGTTAATGACTAAAAAAAATATGCTGATGAACTACTTGTACTCCTTTGTTGAGGAGGAGGTGGTGTCTCCTCAACAAAAAAAGAGATGAAAAAAAAAACTCAAGGTAGATAGGCATAGCCGGGAATCGAACCGAGTACATCATTCTACATTGTGAAGCGATGTCTTATCCACATGACCACTGTCCTTCACTGATATTAACTTGTTCGGTTCAAGATGTTAAGACTTTCTGATGTTAATGACTAAAAAAAATATGCTGATGAACTACTTGTACTCCTTTGTTGAGGAGGAGGTGGTGTCTCCTCAACAAAAAAAGAGATGAAAAAAAAAACTCAAGGTAGATAGGCATAGCCGGGAATCGAACCGAGTACATCTACATTGTGAAGCGATGTCTTATCCACATGACCACTGTCCTTCACTGATATTAACTTGTTCGGTTCAAGATGTTAAGACTTTCTGATGTTAATAACTAAAACAAATATGCTGATGAACTAATTTTACTCCTTTGTTGAGGAAGAGGGGGTGTCCCCTAAACAAAAAAAGAAAAGGACAATCAATATGAAGGAAAAAAATTATTAAAAAACACGAGGTAGAAAGGCATAGCCGGGAATCGAACCGAGTACATCTGCATTGTGAAGCGATATCTTATCCACATGACATCTGTCCTTCACTGATATTAACTTGTTCGGTTCAAGATGTTAAGACTTTCTGATGTTAATAACTAAAAAAAATATGCTGATGAACTACTTGTACACCTTTGTTGAGGAGGAGGTGGTGTCTCCTAAACAAAAAAAGAGATGAAAAAAAAAACTCAAGGTAGAAAGGCATAGCCCGGAATCGAACCGAGTACATCTACATTGTGAAGCGAAGTCTTATCCACATGACCACTGTGCTTCACTGATATTAACTTGTTCGGTTCAAGATGTTAAGACTTTCTGATGTTAATGACTAAAAAAAATATGCTGATGAACTACTTGTACTCCTTTGTTGAGGAGGAGGTGGTGTCTCCTCAACAAAAAAAGAGATGAAAAAAAAAACTCAAGGTAGATAGGCATAGCCGGGAATCGAACCGAGTACATCTACATTGTGAAGCGATGTCTTATCCACATGACCACTGTCCTTCACTGATATTAACTTGTTCGGTTCAAGATGTTAAGACTTTCTGATGTTAATGACTAAAAAAAATATGCTGATGAACTATACTTGTACTCCTTTGTTGAGGAGGTGGGGGTGTCCCTTAAACAAATAAAGAGATGAAAAAAACGCGAGGTAAAAGGCATAGCCGGGAATCGAACCGAGTACATCTGCATTGTGGAGCGATGTCTTATCCACATGACCACTGTGCTTCACTGATATTAACTTGTTCGGTTCAAGATGTTAAGACTTTCTGATGTTAATGACTAAAAAAAATATGCTGATGAACTACTTGTACTCCTTTGTTGAGGAGGAAGTGGTGTCTCCTAAACAAAAAAAGAGATGAAAAAAAAAACTCAAGGTAGAAAGGCATAGCCGGGAATCGAACCGAGTACATCTACATTGTGAAGCGAAGTCTTATCCACATGACCACTGTGCTTCACTGATATTAACTTGTTCGGTTCAAGATGTTAAGACTTTCTGATGTTAATGACTAAAAAAAATATGCTGATGAACTACTTGTACTCCTTTGTTGAGGAGGAGGTGGTGTCTCCTCAACAAAAAAAGAGATGAAAAAAAAAACTCAAGGTAGATAGGCATAGCCGGGAATCGAACCGAGTACATCTACATTGTGAAGCGATGTCTTATCCACATGACCACTGTCCTTCACTGATATTAACTTGTTCGGTTCAAGATGTTAAGACTTTCTGATGTTAATGACTAAAAAAAATATGCTGATGAACTATACTTGTACTCCTTTGTTGAGGAGGTGGGGGTGTCCCTTAAACAAATAAAGAGATGAAAAAAACGCGAGGTAAAAGGCATAGCCGGGAATCGAACCGAGTACATCTGCATTGTGGAGCGATGTCTTATCCACATGACCACTGTGCTTCACTGATATTAACTTGTTCGGTTCAAGATGTTAAGACTTTCTGATGTTAATGACTAAAAAAAATATGCTGATGAACTACTTGTACTCCTTTGTTGAGGAGGAAGTGGTGTCTCCTAAACAAAAAAAGAGGTGAAAAAAAAAACTCAAGGTAGAAAGGCATAGCCGGGAATCGAACCGAGTACATCTACATTGTGAAGCGATGTCTTATCCACATGACCACTGTGCTTCACTGATAATAACTTGTTCGGTTCAAGATGTTAACACTTTCTGATGTTAATGACTATAAAAAATATGCTAATGAACTACTTGTACTCCTTTGTTGAGGAGGTGGGGGTATCCCTTAAACAAAAAAAGAGATGAAAAAAAAACGCGAGGTAAAAAGGCACAGCCGGGAATCGAACCGAGTATATCTGCATTGTGAAGCGATGTCTTATCCACATGACCACTGTGCTTCACTGATATTAACTTGTTCGGTTCAAGATGTTAACACTTTCTGATGTTAATGACTAAAAAAAATATGCTGATGAACTAATTTTACTCCTTTGTTGAGGAAGAGGGTGTGTCCCCTAAACAAAAAAAGAAAAGGACAATCAATATGAAGGAAAAAAATGTTTAAAAAACACGAGGTAGAAAGGCATAGCCGGGAATCGAACCGAGTACATCTGCATTGTGAAGCGATGTCTTATCCACATGACCACTGTCCTTCACTGATATTAACTTGTTCGGTTCAAGATGTTAAGACTTTCTGATGTTAATAACTTAAACAAATATGCTGATGAACTACTTGTACTCCTTTGTTGAGGAGGTGGGGGTATCCCTTAAAAAAAAAAAAAACGCGAGGTAAAAAGGCATAGCCGGGAATCGAACCGAGTACATCTGCATTGTGAAGCGATATCTTATCCACATGATCACTGTGCTTCACTGATATTAACTTGTTCGGTACAAGATGTTAAGACTTTCTGATGTTAATAACTAAAAAAATATGCTGATGAACTACTTGTACTCCTTTGTTGAGGAGGTGGGGGTATCCCTTAAACAAAAAAAGAGATGAAAAAAAAAACGCGAGGTAAAAAGGCATAGCCGGGAATGGAACCGAGTACATCTGCATTGTGAAGCGATGTCTTATCCACATGACCACTGTGCTTCACTGATATTAACTTGTTCGGTTCAAGATCTTAACACTTTCTGATGTTAATGACTTTAAAAAATATGCTGATGAACTAATTTTACTCCTTTGTTGAGGAAGAGGGGGTGTCCCCTAAACAAAAAAAGAAAGGGACAATCAATATGAAGAAAAAAAATGATTAAAAAACACGAGGTAGAAAGGCATAGCCGGGAATCGAACCGAGTACATCTGCATTGTGAAGCGATATCTTATCCACATGACATCTGTCCTTCACTGATATTAACTTGTTCGGTTCAAGATGTTAAGACTTTCTGATGTTAATAACTAAAAAAAATATGCTGATGAACTACTTGTACACCTTTGTTGAGGAGGAGGTGGTGTCTCCTAAACAAAAAAAGAGATGAAAAAAAAACTCAAGGTAGAAAGGCATAGCCGGGAATCGAACCGAGTACATCTACATTGTGAAGCGAAGTCTTATCCACATGACCACTGTGCTTCACTGATATTAACTTGTTCGGTTCAAGATGTTAAGACTTTCTGATGTTAATGACTAAACAAAATATGCTGATGAACTACTTGTACTCCTTTGTTGAGGAGGAGGTGGTGTCTCCTAAACAAAAAAAGAGATGAAAAAAAAAACTCAAGGTAGATAGGCATAGCCGGGAATCGAACCGAGTACATCTACATTGTGAAGCGATGTCTTATCCACATGACCACTGTCCTTCACTGATATTAACTTGTTCGGTTCAAGATGTTAAGACTTTCTGATGTTAATGACTAAAAAAAATATGCTGATGAACTATACTTGTACTCCTTTGTTGAGGAGGTGGGGGTGTCCCTTAAACAAATAAAGAGATGAAAAAAACGCGAGGTAAAAGGCATAGCCGGGAATCGAACCGAGTACATCTGCATTGTGGAGCGATGTCTTATCCACATGACCACTGTGCTTCACTGATATTAACTTGTTCGGTTCAAGATGTTAAGACTTTCTGATGTTAATGACTAAAAAAAATATGCTGATGAACTACTTGTACTCCTTTGTTGAGGAGGAAGTGGTGTCTCCTAAACAAAAAAAGAGATGAAAAAAAAAACTCAAGGTAGAAAGGCATAGCCGGGAATCGAACCGAGTACATCTACATTGTGAAGCGATGTCTTATCCACATGACCACTGTGCTTCACTGATAATAACTTGTTCGGTTCAAGATGTTAACACTTTCTGATGTTAATGACTATAAAAAATATGCTAATGAACTACTTGTACTCCTTTGTTGAGGAGGTGGGGGTATCCCTTAAACAAAAAAAGAGATGAAAAAAAAACGCGAGGTAAAAAGGCACAGCCGGGAATCGAACCGAGTATATCTGCATTGTGAAGCGATGTCTTATCCACATGACCACTGTGCTTCACTGATATTAACTTGTTCGGTTCAAGATGTTAACACTTTCTGATGTTAATGACTAAAAAAAATATGCTGATGAACTAATTTTACTCCTTTGTTGAGGAAGAGGGTGTGTCCCCTAAACAAAAAAAGAAAAGGACAATCAATATGAAGGAAAAAAATGTTTAAAAAACACGAGGTAGAAAGGCATAGCCGGGAATCGAACCGAGTACATCTGCATTGTGAAGCGATGTCTTATCCACATGACCACTGTCCTTCACTGATATTAACTTGTTCGGTTCAAGATGTTAAGACTTTCTGATGTTAATAACTTAAACAAATATGCTGATGAACTACTTGTACTCCTTTGTTGAGGAGGTGGGGGTATCCCTTAAAAAAAAAAAACGCGAGGTAAAAAGGCATAGCCGGGAATCGAACCGAGTACATCTGCATTGTGAAGCGATATCTTATCCACATGATCACTGTGCTTCACTGATATTAACTTGTTCGGTTCAAGATCTTAACACTTTCTGATGTTAATGACTTTAAAAAATATGCTGATAAACTAATTTTACTCCTTTGTTGAGGAAGAGGGGGTGTCCCCTAAACAAAAAAAGAAAAGGACAATCAATATGAAGGAAAAAAATGATTAAAAAACACGAGGTAGAAAGGCATAGCCGGGAATCGAACCGAGTACATCTGCATTGTGAAGCGATATCTTATCCACATGACCACTGTGCTTCACTGATATTTAATTGTTCGGTTCAAGATGTTAAGACTTTCTGATGTTAATAACTAAAACAAATATGCTGATGAACTACTTGTACTCCTTTGTTGTTGTTGTTGTTGTTGTGTTTTGAGTTATTGGCGATTAGTCAGTGATTTGACTATTGTCGCCAATAGGAGGTGGGGGTATCCCTTAAACAAAAAAAGAGATGGAAAAAAAAAACGCGAGGTAAAAAGGCATAGCCGGGAATCGAACCGACTACATCTACATTGTGAAGCGATGTCTTATCCACATGACCACTGTGCTTCACTGATATTAACTTGTTCGGTTCAAGATGTTAACACTTTCTGATGTTAATGACTATAAAAAATATGCTAATGAACTACTTGTACTCCTTTGTTGAGGAGGTGGGGGTATCCCTTAAACAAAAAAGAGATGAAAACAAAACGCGAGGTAAAAAGGCACAGCCGGGAATCGAACCGAGTATATCTGCATTGTGAAGCGATGTCTTATCCACATGACCACTGTGCTTCACTGATATTAACTTGTTCGGTTCAAGATGTTAACACTTTCTGATGTTAATGACTAAAAAAAATATGCTGATGAACTAATTTTACTCCTTTGTTGAGGAAGAGGGTGTGTCCCCTAAACAAAAAAAAGAAAAGGACAATCAATATGAAGGAAAAAAATGTTTAAAAAACACGAGGTAGAAAGGCATAGCCGGGAATCGAACCGAGTACATCTGCATTGTGAAGCGATGTCTTATCCACATGACCACTGTCCTTCACTGATATTAACTTGTTCGGTTCAAGATGTTAAGACTTTCTGATGTTAATAACTTAAACAAATATGCTGATGAACTACTTGTACTCCTTTGTTGAGGAGGTGGGGGTATCCCTTAAAAAAAAAAAAACGCGAGGTAAAAAGGCATAGCCGGGAATCGAACCGAGTACATCTGCATTGTGAAGCGATATCTTATCCACATAATCACTGTGCTTCACTGATATTAACTTGTTCGGTACAAGATGTTAAGACTTTCTGATGTTAATGACTAAAAAAAATATGCTGATGAACTACTTGTACTCCTTTGTTGAGGAGGAGGTAGTGTCTCCTAAACAAAAAAAGAGATGAAAAAAAAAAACTCAAGGTAGAAAGGCATAGCCGGGAATCGAACCGAGTACATCTACATTGTGAAGCGATGTCTTATCCACATGACCACTGTGCTTCACTGATATTAACTTGTTCGGTTCAAGATCTTAACACTTTCTGATGTTAATGACTTTAAAAAATATGCTGATAAACTAATTTTACTCCTTTGTTGAGGAAGAGGGGGTGTCCCCTAAACAAAAAAAGAAAAGGACAATCAATATGAAGGAAAAAAATGATTAAAAAACACGAGGTAGAAAGGCATAGCCGGGAATCGAACCGAGTACATCTGCATTGTGAAGCGATATCTTATCCACATGACCACTGTGCTTCACTGATATTTAATTGTTCGGTTCAAGATGTTAAGACTTTCTGATGTTAATAACTAAAACAAATATGCTGATGAACTACTTGTACTCCTTTGTTGAGGAGGTGGGGGTATCCCTTAAACAAAAAAGAGATGGAAAAAAAAAAACGCGAGGTAAAAAGGCATAGCCGGGAATCGAACCGACTACATCTACATTGTGAAGCGATGTCTTATCCACATGACCACTGTGCTTCACTGATATTAACTTGTTCGGTTCAAGATGTTAACACTTTCTGATGTTAATGACTATAAAAAATATGCTAATGAACTACTTGTACTCCTTTGTTGAGGAGGTGGGGGTATCCCTTAAACAAAAAAAGAGATGGAAAAAAAAACGCGAGGTAAAAAGGCACAGCCGGGAATCGAACCGAGTACATCTGCATTGTGAAGCGATGTCTTATCCACATGACCACTGTCCTTCACTGATATTAACTTGTTCGGTTCAAGATGTTAAGACTTTCTGATGTTAATAACTAAAACAAATATGCTGATGAACTAATTTTACTCCTTTGTTGAGGAAGAGGGGGTGTCCCCTAAACAAAAAAAGAAAAGGACAATCAATATGAAGGAAAAAAATGATTAAAAAACACGAGGTAGAAAGGCATAGCCGGGAATCGAACCGAGTACATCTGCATTGTGAAGCGATATCTTATCCACATGACATCTGTCCTTCACTGATATTAACTTGTTCGGTTCAAGATGTTAAGACTTTCTGATGTTAATAACTAAAAAAAATATGCTGATGAACTACTTGTACACCTTTGTTGAGGAGGAGGTGGTGTCTCCTAAACAAAAAAAGAGATGAAAAAAAAACTCAAGGTAGAAAGGCATAGCCCGGAATCGAACCGAGTACATCTACATTGTGAAGCGAAGTCTTATCCACATGACCACTGTGCTTCACTGATATTAACTTGTTCGGTTCAAGATGTTAAGACTTTCTGATGTTAATGACTAAAAAAAATATGCTGATGAACTACTTGTACTCCTTTGTTGAGGAGGAGGTGGTGTCTCCTCAACAAAAAAAGAGATGAAAAAAAAACTCAAGGTAGATAGGCATAGCCGGGAATCGAACCGAGTACATCTACATTGTGAAGCGATGTCTTATCCACATGACCACTGTCCTTCACTGATATTAACTTGTTCGGTTCAAGATGTTAAGACTTTCTGATGTTAATGACTAAAAAAAATATGCTGATGAACTATACTTGTACTCCTTTGTTGAGGAGGTGGGGGTGTCCCTTAAACAAATAAAGAGATGAAAAAAAACGCGAGGTAAAAGGCATAGCCGGGAATCGAACCGAGTACATCTGCATTGTGGAGCGATGTCTTATCCACATTACCACTGTGCTTCACTGATATTAACTTGTTCGGTTCAAGATGTTAAGACTTTCTGATGTTAATGACTAAAAAAAATATGCTGATGAACTACTTGTACTCCTTTGTTGAGGAGGAAGTGGTGTCTCCTAAACAAAAAAAGAGATGAAAAAAAAAACTCAAGGTAGAAAGGCATAGCCGGGAATCGAACCGAGTACATCTACATTGTGAAGCGAAGTCTTATCCACATGACCACTGTGCTTCACTGATATTAACTTGTTCGGTTCAAGATGTTAAGACTTTCTGATGTTAATGACTAAAAAAAATATGCTGATGAACTACTTGTACTCCTTTGTTGAGGAGGAGGTGGTGTCTCCTCAACAAAAAAAGAGATGAAAAAAAAAACTCAAGGTAGATAGGCATAGCCGGGAATCGAACCGAGTACATCTACATTGTGAAGCGATGTCTTATCCACATGACCACTGTCCTTCACTGATATTAACTTGTTCGGTTCAAGATGTTAAGACTTTCTGATGTTAATGACTAAAAAAAATATGCTGATGAACTACTTGTACTCCTTTGTTGAGGAGGAGGTGGTGTCTCCTCAACAAAAAAAGAGATGAAAAAAAAAACTCAAGGTAGATAGGCATAGCCGGGAATCGAACCGAGTACATCATTCTACATTGTGAAGCGATGTCTTATCCACATGACCACTGTCCTTCACTGATATTAACTTGTTCGGTTCAAGATGTTAAGACTTTCTGATGTTAATGACTAAAAAAAATATGCTGATGAACTACTTGTACTCCTTTGTTGAGGAGGAGGTGGTGTCTCCTCAACAAAAAAAGAGATGAAAAAAAAAACTCAAGGTAGATAGGCATAGCCGGGAATCGAACCGAGTACATCTACATTGTGAAGCGATGTCTTATCCACATGACCACTGTCCTTCACTGATATTAACTTGTTCGGTTCAAGATGTTAAGACTTTCTGATGTTAATAACTAAAACAAATATGCTGATGAACTAATTTTACTCCTTTGTTGAGGAAGAGGGGGTGTCCCCTAAACAAAAAAAGAAAAGGACAATCAATATGAAGGAAAAAAAATTATTAAAAAACACGAGGTAGAAAGGCATAGCCGGGAATCGAACCGAGTACATCTGCATTGTGAAGCGATATCTTATCCACATGACATCTGTCCTTCACTGATATTAACTTGTTCGGTTCAAGATGTTAAGACTTTCTGATGTTAATAACTAAAAAAAATATGCTGATGAACTACTTGTACACCTTTGTTGAGGAGGAGGTGGTGTCTCCTAAACAAAAAAAGAGATGAAAAAAAAACTCAAGGTAGAAAGGCATAGCCCGGAATCGAACCGAGTACATCTACATTGTGAAGCGAAGTCTTATCCACATGACCACTGTGCTTCACTGATATTAACTTGTTCGGTTCAAGATGTTAAGACTTTCTGATGTTAATGACTAAAAAAAATATGCTGATGAACTACTTGTACTCCTTTGTTGAGGAGGAGGTGGTGTCTCCTCAACAAAAAAAGAGATGAAAAAAAAAACTCAAGGTAGATAGGCATAGCCGGGAATCGAACCGAGTACATCTACATTGTGAAGCGATGTCTTATCCACATGACCACTGTCCTTCACTGATATTAACTTGTTCGGTTCAAGATGTTAAGACTTTCTGATGTTAATGACTAAAAAAAATATGCTGATGAACTATACTTGTACTCCTTTGTTGAGGAGGTGGGGGTGTCCCTTAAACAAATAAAGAGATGAAAAAAAACGCGAGGTAAAAGGCATAGCCGGGAATCGAACCGAGTACATCTGCATTGTGGAGCGATGTCTTATCCACATGACCACTGTGCTTCACTGATATTAACTTGTTCGGTTCAAGATGTTAAGACTTTCTGATGTTAATGACTAAAAAAAATATGCTGATGAACTACTTGTACTCCTTTGTTGAGGAGGAAGTGGTGTCTCCTAAACAAAAAAAGAGATGAAAAAAAAAACTCAAGGTAGAAAGGCATAGCCGGGAATCGAACCGAGTACATCTACATTGTGAAGCGAAGTCTTATCCACATGACCACTGTGCTTCACTGATATTAACTTGTTCGGTTCAAGATGTTAAGACTTTCTGATGTTAATGACTAAAAAAAATATGCTGATGAACTACTTGTACTCCTTTGTTGAGGAGGAGGTGGTGTCTCCTCAACAAAAAAAGAGATGAAAAAAAAAACTCAAGGTAGATAGGCATAGCCGGGAATCGAACCGAGTACATCTACATTGTGAAGCGATGTCTTATCCACATGACCACTGTCCTTCACTGATATTAACTTGTTCGGTTCAAGATGTTAAGACTTTCTGATGTTAATGACTAAAAAAATATGCTGATGAACTATACTTGTACTCCTTTGTTGAGGAGGTGGGGGTGTCCCTTAAACAAATAAAGAGATGACAAAAACGCGAGGTAAAAGGCATAGCCGGGAATCGAACCGAGTACATCTGCATTGTGGAGCGATGTCTTATCCACATGACCACTGTGCTTCACTGATATTAACTTGTTCGGTTCAAGATGTTAAGACTTTCTGATGTTAATGACTAAAAAAAATATGCTGATGAACTACTTGTACTCCTTTGTTGAGGAGGAAGTGGTGTCTCCTAAACAAAAAAAGAGATGAAAAAAAAAACTCAAGGTAGAAAGGCATAGCCGGGAATCGAACCGAGTACATCTACATTGTGAAGCGAAGTCTTATCCACATGACCACTGTGCTTCACTGATATTAACTTGTTCGGTTCAAGATGTTAACACTTTCTGATGTTAATGACTAAAAAAATATGCTGATGAACTACTTGTACTCCTTTGTTGAGGAGGAGGTGGTGTCTCCTCAACAAAAAAAGAGATGAAAAAAAAAACTCAAGGTAGATAGGCATAGCCGGGAATCGAACCGAGTACATCTACATTGTGAAGCGATGTCTTATCCACATGACCACTGTCCTTCACTGATATTAACTTGTTCGGTTCAAGATGTTAAGACTTTCTGATGTTAATGACTAAAAAAAATATGCTGATGAACTATACTTGTACTCCTTTGTTGAGGAGGTGGGGGTGTCCCTTAAACAAATAAAGAGATGAAAAAAACGCGAGGTAAAAGGCATAGCCGGGAATCGAACCGAGTACATCTGCATTGTGGAGCGATGTCTTATCCACATGACCACTGTGCTTCACTGATATTAACTTGTTCGGTTCAAGATGTTAAGACTTTCTGATGTTAATGACTAAAAAAAATATGCTGATGAACTACTTGTACTCCTTTGTTGAGGAGGAAGTGGTGTCTCCTAAACAAAAAAAGAGATGAAAAAAAAAACTCAAGGTAGAAAGGCATAGCCGGGAATCGAACCGAGTACATCTACATTGTGAAGCGATGTCTTATCCACATGACCACTGTGCTTCACTGATAATAACTTGTTCGGTTCAAGATGTTAACACTTTCTGATGTTAATGACTATAAAAAATATGCTAATGAACTACTTGTACTCCTTTGTTGAGGAGGTGGGGGTATCCCTTAAACAAAAAAAGAGATGAAAAAAAAACGCGAGGTAAAAAGGCACAGCCGGGAATCGAACCGAGTATATCTGCATTGTGAAGCGATGTCTTATCCACATGACCACTGTCCTTCACTGATATTAACTTGTTCGGTTCAAGATGTTAACACTTTCTGATGTTAATGACTAAAAAAAATATGCTGATGAACTAATTTTACTCCTTTGTTGAGGAAGAGGGTGTGTCCCCTAAACAAAAAAAGAAAAGGACAATCAATATAAAGGAAAAAAATGTTTAAAAAACACGAGGTAGAAAGGCATAGCCGGGAATCGAACCGAGTACATCTGCATTGTGAAGCGATGTCTTATCCACATGACCACTGTCCTTCACTGATATTAACTTGTTCAGTTCAAGATGTTAAGACTTTCTGATGTTAATAACTAAAACAAATATGCTGATGAACTACTTGTACTCCTTTGTTGAGGAGGTGGGGGTATCCCTTGAAAAAAAAAAAACGCGAGGTAAAAAGGCATAGCCGGGAATCGAACCGAGTACATCTGCATTGTGAAGCGATATCTTATCCACATGACCACTGTGCTTCACTGATATTAACTTGTTCGGTACAAGATGTTAAGACTTTCTGATGTTAATGACTAAAAAAAATATGCTGATGAACTACTTGTACTCCTTTGTTGAGGAGGAGGTAGTGTCTCCTAAACAAAAAAAGAGATGAAAAAAAAAACTCAAGGTAGAAAGGCATAGCCGGGAATCGAACCGAGTACATCTGCATTGTGAAGCGATGTCTTATCCACATGACCACTGTCCTTCACTGATATTAACTTGTTCGGTTCAAGATGTTAAGACTTTCTGATGTTAATAACTAAAACAAATATGCTGATGAACTAATTTTACTCCTTTGTTGAGGAAGAGGGGGTGTCCCCTAAACAAAAAAAGAAAAGGACAATCAATATGAAGGAAAAAAATGATTAAAAAACACGAGGTAGAAAGGCATAGCCGGGAATCGAACCGAGTACATCTGCATTGTGAAGCGATATCTTATCCACATGACATCTGTCCTTCACTGATATTAACTTGTTCGGTTCAAGATGTTAAGACTTTCTGATGTTAATAACTAAAAAAAATATGCTGATGAACTACTTGTACACCTTTGTTGAGGAGGAGGTGGTGTCTCCTAAACAAAAAAAGAGATGAAAAAAAAACTCAAGGTAGAAAGGCATAGCCCGGAATCGAACCGAGTACATCTACATTGTGAAGCGAAGTCTTATCCACATGACCACTGTGCTTCACTGATATTAACTTGTTCGGTTCAAGATGTTAAGACTTTCTGATGTTAATGACTAAAAAAAATATGCTGATGAACTACTTGTACTCCTTTGTTGAGGAGGAGGTGGTGTCTCCTCAACAAAAAAAGAGATGAAAAAAAAAACTCAAGGTAGATAGGCATAGCCGGGAATCGAACCGAGTACATCTACATTGTGAAGCGATGTCTTATCCACATGACCACTGTCCTTCACTGATATTAACTTGTTCGGTTCAAGATGTTAAGACTTTCTGATGTTAATGACTAAAAAAAATATGCTGATGAACTATACTTGTACTCCTTTGTTGAGGAGGTGGGGGTGTCCCTTAAACAAATAAAGAGATGAAAAAAACGCGAGGTAAAAGGCATAGCCGGGAATCGAACCGAGTACATCTGCATTGTGGAGCGATGTCTTATCCACATGACCACTGTGCTTCACTGATATTAACTTGTTCGGTTCAAGATGTTAAGACTTTCTGATGTTAATGACTAAAAAAAATATGCTGATGAACTACTTGTACTCCTTTGTTGAGGAGGAAGTGGTGTCTCCTAAACAAAAAAAGAGATGAAAAAAAAAACTCAAGGTAGAAAGGCATAGCCGGGAATCGAACCGAGTACATCTACATTGTGAAGCGATGTCTTATCCACATGACCACTGTGCTTCACTGATAATAACTTGTTCGGTTCAAGATGTTAACACTTTCTGATGTTAATGACTATAAAAAATATGCTAATGAACTACTTGTACTCCTTTGTTGAGGAGGTGGGGGTATCCCTTAAACAAAAAAAGAGATGGAAAAAAAAACGCGAGGTAAAAAGGCACAGCCGGGAATCGAACCGAGTATATCTGCATTGTGAAGCGATGTCTTATCCACATGACCACTGTGCTTCACTGATATTAACTTGTTCGGTTCAAGATGTTAACACTTTCTGATGTTAATGACTAAAAAAAATATGCTGATGAACTAATTTTACTCCTTTGTTGAGGAAGAGGGGGTGTCCCCTAAACAAAAAAAGAAAAGGACAATCAATATGAAGGAAAAAAATGATTAAAAAACACGAGGTAGAAAGGCATAGCCGGGAATCGAACCGAGTACATCTGCATTGTGAAGCGATATCTTATCCACATGACCACTGTGCTTCACTGATATTTAATTGTTCGGTTCAAGATGTTAAGACTTTCTGATGTTAATAACTAAAACAAATATGCTGATGAACTACTTGTACTCCTTTGTTGAGGAGGTGGGGGTATCCCTTAAACAAAAAAAGAGATGGAAAAAAAAACGCGAGGTAAAAAGGCATAGCCGGGAATCGAACCGACTACATCTACATTGTGAAGCGATGTCTTATCCACATGACCACTGTGCTTCACTGATATTAACTTGTTCGGTTCAAGATGTTAACACTTTCTGATGTTAATGACTATAAAAAATATGCTAATGAACTACTTGTACTCCTTTGTTGAGGAGGTGGGGGTATCCCTTAAACAAAAAAAGAGATGGAAAAAAAAACGCGAGGTAAAAAGGCACAGCCGGGAATCGAACCGAGTACATCTGCATTGTGAAGCGATGTCTTATCCACATGACCACTGTCCTTCACTGATATTAACTTGTTCGGTTCAAGATGTTAAGACTTTCTGATGTTAATAACTAAAACAAATATGCTGATGAACTAATTTTACTCCTTTGTTGAGGAAGAGGGGGTGTCCCCTAAACAAAAAAAGAAAAGGACAATCAATATGAAGGAAAAAAATGATTAAAAAACACGAGGTAGAAAGGCATAGCCGGGAATCGAACCGAGTACATCTGCATTGTGAAGCGATGTCTTATCCACATGACCACTGTCCTTCACTGATATTAACTTGTTCAGTTCAAGATGTTAAGACTTTCTGATGTTAATAACTAAAACAAATATGCTGATGAACTACTTGTACTCCTTTGTTGAGGAGGTGGGGGTATCCCTTGAAAAAAAAAAACGCGAGGTAAAAAGGCATAGCCGGGAATCGAACCGAGTACATCTGCATTGTGAAGCGATATCTTATCCACATGACCACTGTGCTTCACTGATATTAACTTGTTCGGTACAAGATGTTAAGACTTTCTGATGTTAATGACTAAAAAAAATATGCTGATGAACTACTTGTACTCCTTTGTTGAGGAGGAGGTAGTGTCTCCTAAACAAAAAAAGAGATGAAAAAAAAAAACTCAAGGTAGAAAGGCATAGCCGGGAATCGAACCGAGTACATCTACATTGTGAAGCGATGTCTTATCCACATGACCACTGTGCTTCACTGATAATAACTTGTTCGGTTCAAGATCTTAACACTTTCTGATGTTAATGACATTAACAAATATGCTGATAAACTAATTTTACTCCTTTGTTGAGGAAGAGGGGGTGTCCCCTAAACAAAAAAAGAAAAGGACAATCAATATGAAGGAAAAAAATGATTAAAAAACACGAGGTAGAAAGGCATAGCCGGGAATCGAACCGAGTACATCTGCATTGTGAAGCGATGTCTTATCCACATGACCACTGTGCTTCACTGATATTAACTTGTTCGGTTCAAGATGTTAACACTTTCTGATGTTAATGACTTTAAAAAATATGCTGATAAACTAATTTTACTCCTTTGTTGAGGAAGAGGGGGTGTCCCCTAAACATAAAAAGAAAAGGACAATCAATATGAAGGAAAAAAATGATTAAAAAACACGAGGTAGAAAGGCATAGCCGGGAATCGAACCGAGTACATCTGCATTGTGAAGCGATATCTTATCCACATGACCACTGTGCTTCACTGATATTTAATTGTTCGGTTCAAGATGTTAAGACTTTCTGATGTTAATAACTAAAACAAATATGCTGATGAACTACTTGTACTCCTTTGTTGAGGAGGTGGGGGTATCCCTTAAACAAAAAAAGAGATGAAAAAAAAAACGCGAGGTAAAAAGGCATAGCCGGGAATCGAACCGAGTACATCTACAATGTGAAGCGATGTCTTATCCACATGACCACTGTGCTTCACTGATATTAACTTGTTCGGTTCAAGATGTTAACATTTCTGATGTTAATGACTATAAAAAATATGCTAATGAACTACTTTTACTCCTTTGTTGTTGTTGTGTTTTGAGTTATTGGCGATTAGTCAGTGATTTGACTATTGTCGCCATTCAACTATTGTTGAGGAGGTGGGGGTATCCCTTAAACAAAAAAAGAGATGGAAAAAAAACGCGAGGTAAAAAGGCACAGCCGGGAATCGAACCGAGTACATCTGCATTGTGAAGCGATGTCTTATCCACATGACCACTGTGCTTCACTGATATTAACTTGTTCGGTTCAAGATCTTAACACTTTCTGATGTTAATGACTTTAAAAAATATGCTGATAAACTAATTTTACTCCTTTGTTGAGGAAGAGGGGGTGTCCCCTAAACAAAAAAGAAAAGGACAATCAATATGAAGGAAAAAAATGATTAAAAAACACGAGGTAGAAAGGCATAGCCGGGAATCGAACCGAGTACATCTGCATTGTGAAGCGATATCTTATCCACGTGACCACTGTGCTTCACTGATATTAACTTGTTCGGTTCAAGATGTTAAGACTTTCTGATGTTAATGACTAAAAAAAATATGCTGATCAACTAATTTTACTCCTTTGTTGAGGAAGAGGGGGTATCCCTTAAACAAAAAAAGAGATGAAAAAAACGCGAGGTAAAAAGGCATAGCCGGGAATCGAACCGAGTATATCTGCATTGTGAAGCGATGTCTTATCCACATGACCACTGTGCTTCACTGATATTAACTTGTTCGGTTCAAGATCTTAACACTTTCTGATGTTAATGACTTTAAAAAATATGCTGATAAACTAATTTTACTCCTTTGTTGAGGAAGAGGGGGTGTCCCCTAAACACAAAAAGAAAAGGACAATCAATATGAAGGAAAAAAATGATGAAAACACGAGGTAGAAAGGCATAGCCGGGAATCGAACCGAGTACATCTGCATTGTGAAGCGATATCTTATCCACATGACCACTGTGCTTCACTGATATTAATTGTTCGGTTCAAGATGTTAAGACTTTCTTATGTTAATAACTAAAACAAATATGCTGATGAACTACTTGTACTCCTTTGTTGAGGAGGTGGGGGTATCCCTTAAACAAAAAAAGAGATGAAAAAAAAAACGCGAGGTAAAAAGGCATAGCCGGGAATGGAACCGAGTACATCTGCATTGTGAAGCGATATCTTATCCACATGACCACTGTGCTTCACTTGTATTAACTTGTTCGGTTCAAGATGTTAAGACTTTCTGATGTTAATGACTAAAAAAACATATACTGATAAACTAATTTTACTCCTTTGTTGAGGAAGAAGGGGTGTCCCCTAAACAAAAAAAGAGATGAAAAAAAACGCGAGGTAAAAAGGCATAGCCGGGAATCGAACCGAGTACATCTGCATTGTGAAGCGATATCTTATCCACATGACCACTGTGCTTCACTGATATTAACTTGTTCCGTTCAAGATGTTAAGACTTTCTGATGTTAATGACTAAAAAAAATATGCTGATCAACTAATTTTTACTCCTTTGTTGAGGAAGAGGGGGTATCCCTTAAACAAAAAAAGAGATGAAAAAAACGCGAGGTAAAAAGGCATAGCCGGGAATCGAACCGAGTACATCTGCATTGTGAAGCGATATCTTATCCACATGACCACTGTGCTTCACTGATATTAACTTGTTCCGTTCAAGATGTTAAGACTTTCTGATGTTAATGACTTTAAAAAATATGCTGATGAACTAATTTTACTCCTTTGTTGAGGAAGAGGGGGTGTCCCCTAAACAAAAAAAGAAGGGGACAATCAATATGAAGAAAAAAAATGATTAAAAAACACGAGGTAGAAAGGCATAGCCGGGAATCGAACCGAGTACATCTGCATTGTGAAGCGATATCTTATCCACATGACATCTGTCCTTTACTGATATTAACTTGTTCGGTTCAAGATGTTAAGACTTTCTGATGTTAATTACTAAAAAAAATATGCTGATGAACTACTTGTACACCTTTGTTGAGGAGGAGGTGGTGTCTCCTAAACAAAAAAAGAGATGAAAAAAAAACTCAAGGTAGAAAGGCATAGCCGGGAATCGAACCGAGTACATCTACATTGTGAAGCGAAGTCTTATCCACATGACCACTGTGCTTCACTGATATTAACTTGTTCGGTTCAAGATGTTAAGACTTTTTGATGTTAATGACTTAAAAAAATATGATGATGAACTACTTGTACTCCTTTGTTGAGGAGGAGGTGGTGTCTCCTCAACAAAAAAAGAGATGAAAAAAAAAAAACTCAAGGTAGATAGGCATAGCCGGGAATCGAACCGAGTACATCTACATTGTGAAGCGATGTCTTATCCACATGACCACTGTCCTTCACTGATATTAACTTGTTCGGTTCGAGATGTTAAGACTTTCTGATGTTAATGACTAAAAAAAATATGCTGATGAACTATACTTGTACTCCTTTGTTGAGGAGGTGGGGGTGTCCCTTAAACAAAAAAAGAGATGAAAAAAACGCGAGGTAAAAGGCATAGCCGGGAATCGAACCGAGTACATCTGCATTGTGGAGCGATGTCTTATCCACATGACCACTGTGCTTCACTGATATTAACTTGTTCGGTTCAAGATGTTAAGACTTTCTGATGTTAATGACTAAAAAAAATATGCTGATGAACTACTTGTACTCCTTTGTTGAGGAGGAAGTGGTGTCTCCTAAACAAAAAAAGAGATGAAAAAAAAAACTCAAGGTAGAAAGGCATAGCCGGGAATCGAACCGAGTACATCTACATTGTGAAGCGATGTCTTATCCACATGACCACTGTGCTTCACTGATAATAACTTGTTCGGTTCAAGATGTTAACACTTTCTGATGTTAATGACTTTAAAAAATATGCTGATGAACTAATTTTACTCCTTTGTTGAGGAAGAGGGGGTGTCCCCTAAACAAAAAAAGAAGGGGACAATCAATATGAAGAAAAAAAATGATTAAAAAACACGAGGTAGAAAGGCATAGCCGGGAATCGAACCGAGTACATCTGCATTGTGAAGCGATATCTTATCCACATGACATCTGTCCATTACTGATATTAACTTGTTCGGTTCAAGATGTTAAGACTTTCTGATGTTAATTACTAAAAAAAATATGCTGATGAACTACTTGTACACCTTTGTTGAGGAGGAGGTGGTGTCTCCTAAACAAAAAAAGAGATGAAAAAAAAACTCAAGGTAGAAAGGCATAGCCGGGAATCGAACCGAGTACATCTACATTGTGAAGCGAAGTCTTATCCACATGACCACTGTGCTTCACTGATATTAACTTGTTCGGTTCAAGATGTTAAGACTTTTTGATGTTAATGACTTAAAAAAAATATGCTGATGAACTACTTGTACTCCTTTGTTGAGGAGGAGGTGGTGTCTCCTCAACAAAAAAAGAGATGAAAAAAAAAAACTCAAGGTAGATAGGCATAGCCGGGAATCGAACCGAGTACATCTACATTGTGAAGCGATGTCTTATCCACATGACCACTGTCCTTCACTGATATTAACTTGTTCGGTTCAAGATGTTAAGACTTTCTGATGTTAATGACTACAAAAAATATGCTGATGAACTATACTTGTACTCCTTTGTTGAGGAGGTGGGGGTGTCCCTTAAACAAAAAAAGAGATGAAAAAAACGCGAGGTAAAAGGCATAGCCGGGAATCGAACCGAGTACATCTGCATTGTGGAGCGATGTCTTATCCACATGACCACTGTGCTTCACTGATATTTACTTTTTCGGTTCAAGATGTTAAGACTTTCTGATGTTAATGACTAAAAAAAATATGCTGATGAACTACTTGTACTCCTTTGTTGAGGAGGAAGTGGTGTCTCCTAAACAAAAAAAGAGATGAAAAAAAAAACTCAAGGTAGAAAGGCATAGCCGGGAATCGAACCGAGTACATCTGCATTGTGAAGCGATGTCTTATCCACACGACCACTGTGCTTCACTGATATTAACTTGTTCGCTTCAAGATGTTAACACTTTCTAATGTTAATGACTAAAAAAAATGCTGATGAACTATACTTGTACTCCTTTGTTGAGGAGGTGGGGGTGTCCCTTAAACAAAAAAAAGAGATGAAAAAAAAGCGCGAGGTAAAAAGGCATAGCCGGGAATCGAACCGAGTACATCTGCATTGTGAAGCGATATCTTATCCACATGACCACTGTGCTTCACTTGTATTAACTTGTTCGGTTCAAGATGTTAAGACTTTCTGATGTTAATGACTAAAAAAACATATACTGATAAACTAATTTTACTCCTTTGTTGAGGAAGAAGGGGTGTCCCCTAAACAAAAAAAGAGATGAAAAAAAACGCGAGGTAAAAAGGCATAGCCGGGAATCGAACCGAGTACATCTGCATTGTGAAGCGATGTCTTATCCACATGACCACTGTGCTTCACTGATATTAACTTGTTCGGTTCAAGATGTTAACACTTTCTGATGTTAATGACTTTAAAAAATATGCTGATGAACTAATTTTACTCCTTTGTTGAGGAAGAGGGGGTGTCCCCTAAACATAAAGAGAAAAGGACAATCAATATGAAGGAAAAAAATGATTAAAAAACACGAGGTAGAAAGGCATAGCCGGGAATCGAACCGAGTACATCTGCATTGTGAAGCGATGTCTTATCCACACGACCACTGTGCTTCACTGATATTAACTTGTTCGCTTCAAGATGTTAACACTTTCTAATGTTAATGACTAAAAAAAAATATGCTGATGAACTATACTTGTACTCCTTTGTTGAGGAGGTGGGGGTGTCCCTTAAACAAAAAAAAAGAGATGAAAAAAAGCGCGAGGTAAAAAGGCATAGCCGGGAATCGAACCGAGTACATCTGCATTGTGAAGCGATATCTTATCCACATGACCACTGTGCTTCACTTGTATTAACTTGTTCGGTTCAAGATGTTAAGACTTTCTGATGTTAATGACTAAAAAAACATATACTGATAAACTAATTTTACTCCTTTGTTGAGGAAGAAGGGGTGTCCCCTAAACAAAAAAAGAGATGAAAAAAAACGCGAGGTAAAAAGGCATAGCCGGGAATCGAACCGAGTACATCTGCATTGTGAAGCGATATCTTATCCACATGACCACTGTGCTTCACTGATATTAACTTGTTCCGTTCAAGATGTTAAGACTTTCTGATGTTAATGACTAAAAAAAATATGCTGATCAACTAATTTTTACTCCTTTGTTGAGGAAGAGGGGGTATCCCTTAAATAAAAAAAGAGATGAAAAAAACGCGAGGTAAAAAGGCATAGCCGGGAATCGAACCGAGTACATCTGCATTGTGAAGCGATGTCTTATCCACATGACCACTGTGCTTCACTGATATTAACTTGTTCGGTTCAAGATGTTAACACTTTCTGATGTTAATGACTTTAAAAAATATGCTGATGAACTAATTTTACTCCTTTGTTGAGGAAGAGGGGGTGTCCCCTAAACATAAAGAGAAAAGGACAATCAATATGAAGGAAAAAAATGATTAAAAAACACGAGGTAGAAAGGCATAGCCGGGAATCGAACCGAGTACATCTGCATTGTGAAGCGATGTCTTATCCACATGACCACTGTCCTTCACTGATATTAACTTGTTCGGTTCAAGATGTTAAGACTTTCTGATGTTAATAACTAAAAAAAATATGCTGATGAACTACTTGTACACCTTTGTTGAGGAGGAGGTGGTGTCTCCTAAACAAAAAAAAGAGATGAAAAAAAAAACTCAAGGTAGAAAGGCATAGCCGGGAATCGAACCGAGTACATCTACATTGTGAAGCGAAGTCTTATCCACATGACCACTGTGCTTCACTGATATTAACTTGTTCGGTTCAAGATGTTAACACTTTCTGATGTTAATGACTTTAAAAAATATGCTGATGAACTAATTTTACTCCTTTGTTGAGGAAGAGGGGGTGTCCCCTAAACATAAAGAGAAAAGGACAATCAATATGAAGGAAAAAAATGATTAAAAAACACGAGGTAGAAAGGCATAGCCGGGAATCGAACCGAGTACATCTGCATTGTGAAGCGATGTCTTATCCACATGACCACTGTCCTTCACTGATATTAACTTGTTCGGTTCAAGATGTTAAGACTTTCTGATGTTAATAACTAAAAAAAATATGCTGATGAACTACTTGTACACCTTTGTTGAGGAGGAGGTGGTGTCTCCTAAACAAAAAAAAGAGATGAAAAAAAAAACTCAAGGTAGAAAGGCATAGCCGGGAATCGAACCGAGTACATCTACATTGTGAAGCGAAGTCTTATCCACATGACCACTGTGTTTCACTGATATTAACTTGTTCGGTTCAAGATGTTAAGACTTTCTGATGTTAATAACTAAAAAAATATGCCGATGAACTACTTGTTCTCCTTTGTTGAGGAGGTGGGGGTATCCCTTAAACAAAAAAAGAGATGAAAAAAAACGCGAGGTAAAAAGGCATAGCCGGGAATCGAACCGAGTACATCTGCATTGTGAAGCGATATCTTATCCACATGACCACTGTGCTTCACTGATATTAACTTGTTCCGTTCAAGATGTTAAGACTTTCTGATGTTAATGACTAAAAAAAATATGCTGATCAACTAATTTTTACTCCTTTGTTGAGGAAGAGGGGGTATCCCTTAAACAAAAAAAGAGATGAAAAAAACGCGAGGTAAAAAGGCATAGCCGGGAATCGAACCGAGTACATCTGCATTGTGAAGCGATGTCTTATCCACATGACCACTGTGCTTCACTGATATTAACTTGTTCGGTTCAAGATGTTAACACTTTCTGATGTTAATGACTTTAAAAAATATGCTGATGAACTAATTTTACTCCTTTGTTGAGGAAGAGGGGGTGTCCCCTAAACATAAAGAGAAAAGGACAATCGATATGAAGGAAAAAAATGATTAAAAAACACGAGGTAGAAAGGCATAGCCGGGAATCGAACCGAGTACATCTGCATTGTGAAGCGATGTCTTATCCACATGACCACTGTCCTTCACTGATATTAACTTGTTCGGTTCAAGATGTTAAGACTTTCTGATGTTAATAACTAAAAAAAATATGCTGATGAACTACTTGTACACCTTTGTTGTTGTTGTTGTTGTGTTTTGAGTTATTGGCGATTAGTCAGTGATTTGACTATTGTCGCCAAAATACTTTACGGCACGTGTTATATCTCTCAATTTTGGATTTTTAAAAAAAATATATTTATTTCGTTTTATATTTATCTATCTTTTAAGATAGTATCGTAAAATAATATCGTAAGCAAAACATTCATGGGCTTTGTTAGTGTTTCTTAACAGTACGTGCAGATTATTTGTTATATCACATACACACCATACATAAGATAGCACCTACACAAGCTTCTATATTCAGTAATCTTATCATACCTTTTATTATTGTTGTTACTTTTTCTTATTTTATTTTCTTAATACATTATGTTATTATATTTTTATTGTACTGAGTGTAATTTAACATATTTATAATATTGTATTATGTTTTACTGTTCTTATTTTATTTTCTTATTACATTATGTTATTATATTTTTAATGTACTGAGTGTAATTTAGCATATTATAATATTGTATAATGTTTTACTATTCTTATTTTATTTTCTTATTACATTATGTTATTATATTTTTAATGTACTGAGTGTAATTTAACATATTTATAATATTGTATTATGTTTTACTGTTCTTATTTTATTTTCTTATTACATTATGTTATTATATTTTTAATGTACTGAGTGTAATTTAGCATATTTATAATATTGTATTATATTTTACTGTTCATCAAGGGAGGTATTACTTCCTGATAGGGAACCGTTTCGTTCTGAGGAAGAACCGTACAATAGCTTTTTGTATATTAGACTCACTCTTTTTTAAGTATTCCATAATTTTTTCCGGTTGGGATTCGTTAATTTCTGTTAAAAACATAGCCCTTTCTATAATATAGTTAGGGCAATGTACTAAAAAATGTTTTACAGTCTCTATTTCACTGGGGCATCTATTACAGAAACCAGTAGCATGAATTCCTAATCTGAGGAGATCCTGGTTAAGTCCAAGGACTCCAAAGCGGAGTCGGTGAATAATTGTTGAATGTTGTCTCTCTAATGAACATATATATGGTTTATTAACATCTTTTTGATATGTTTTCAAATACGAGTTGGTTTTGTTCCACCTTTCTTGCCAAAGGAGTTTGGAACTTGTAGTAATTAAGCTTTTCATTTCTGACATATTTAGATTATTATTGACTTCTATTTTCTTTACTAATGCGGCCTTTGCGTGGAAATCCGCCATCTCGTTCCCTTTTATTCCACAATGTCCAGGTATCCACTCTACATATATATCAACTCCTTTATTCTTTAAGTGAGTAGTCATGGTGAGAATTTCCAGAATAAAAGATTCGTCCTTCTGTTGTTGTAATGCAATAAGTGCACTCAGTGAATCACTAAAAATAACAACCCCCACATAAATGTCTAATTCATCTACCCATCTGAGAGCAAGAATGATGGCAGCCAATTCAGCCCTGTACGAAGAGGTGAAATTTGCTAACCTTTTGCTCCGATGTACAGAATAGTAAGGGACGTAAAAAGCAGCTGCAGAGGTCCCTCTTTCAGGTACTTTTGATCCATCGGTGTATATATGTAATTGAGTCGCCCATTTAGTATGTATGATTTCCAGGCTGCTTTGTTTTTGTTGTGTAGGATGATCTGTTTTCTTTATTCGAGTACTTAATTCCGTTGACACTGCCGGAGGGTAGAATAACCATGGTGGAAATGGAGAGTAGGTTATCGTTTCTATACGTTTTCCCAGCTTGCTTTGTATTCTAGATCCAAAAGGTTTGTTTACGTTTTTCCCCTTCAAGTATTCAAAATGCCAACATGGTTCAATGTTTTTTAACAACGGATGATTCGCCCATCTTTCGATGTTTTGTCTATATTTACTTGAAAGCATTTGTCTTCTTATATCCAAAGGCATTTCCCCCATTTCCACCTGTAGTGATTCTAAGGAGGTTAAGGGCAGCCCACCTGCGCATATCCTCAGTGCTTGGTATTGGACAGAGTCAATGGCTTTTTTGGTGGTAGCAGCTGCACTGTCATACGCCTCACATCCGTAATCAAAAAGAGACCTTATAAGTGCTCTGTACACCATAATAAGTGATTTCGAGGAACTTCCCCAGTTTGTTCCAGTTAGACATCTTAAGATATTTAATTTTCTTTTACTTCTCGTGATTACATTTTCGATATGTGGTTGCCAAGTTAACCTTTTATCAAATATAACCCCTAAAAAGCGATGAGATTTTTCGTACATTAACACATTTCCATTCAGTTCTATATCAGGCGGTAGAACGGCATTCCAGCTTTTCGTAAAAAGTACGGGCACTGTTTTGACAGGTGAGAGTCGAAACCCCCACTCTTCAAACCAACGATTTAAAAGATTCAAATATTTCTGTATTTTTTCAGTAATATGTACAATGTTCCTGCCTGATATCCATATTGCGCAGTCATCTGCATACATAGATATTCTTACATCTTGGTCTGTCGGTATATCACCCATCATTATATTATATAAAAGAGGACTTAAAACACTCCCTTGTGGTAACCCGTTATGCGTTTTATAAGTTTTAGATTCTGTATTTCCAATTCGTACTTGAAAAGTTCGTGCTGTTAGATAATTTTCTATATATCTCAGCATGTTCCCTTCTATTCCATTTTTTGCTAATTTAAAAACCAGACCCTTTATCCAAACTGTATCGAAAGCCTTTTCGACATCCAAGAAAACCGCTATTACATGTTCATTACAATTTATACTCTTTTGGATGTCGTTTTCTAATTGTACAATATTGTCCGTCACACTACGACCTTTCCTAAATCCACTTAAAAAATTGGGTAATAATTCATGCTTTTCAACATACCATTGTAATCTTTCTTTTATCATTCGTTCAATTATTTTGGCAAAACATGATGTTAAAGAGATTGGTCTATATGACGATGTATTTCTGGGATCTTTTCCATGTTTGAGAATGGGGATTATTATAGAATGCTTTAGTTGAATTGGAATTTCCCCGGTTTTCCATATTAAGTTAATGATGTTCAGCATGATTTCCTTGTTTGCTTTTGGCAGATTTTCATAAACAACGTAAGGTATATTATCTTTTCCCGGGGCAGTCTTTTTTCGCGATTGCACTGCCTTTTCAAATTCTGTTATAAAAAAGGGTTCATTAATAACATGATCTACATTTAAAATATGAATGTCATTATTTGGTGCCTTCGGTAATTCCTTATTAGTATCCCTGTCTTTTATTCCTATTTTTTGAAAGTAATTTCCAAAGGCATTTGCTTTCTCCTGATCGGAGACAATATCTTTACTATTTACAATCAATGTTGACATATTTTTTGTTTTTTTTATTAGTACACCATTCAGCCGTTTTATACAAGCCCAGATCTTAGATTCTGGCATATACTGATCAAGCTTCGTGCAAAATGCTCGCCAGTAATTTCGTTCTGCTTGGCGGAGCACACGCTGTGCTTCTGCTTTCTTTTTTAAGTACTCATCTACCTTTTCAAAAGTTATTTTCCGTGACATCTTATTACACATTCTATTTCTCTCTTTGATTTTCTCTGTACATTCTTTGGTCCACCAAGGCACCGGATTTTTAGAGACATTTCTCCTTTTCGGTACAGTTTCTTTTATACACAGTTTTAAATATTTCATGAAATTATCATATATTTCCTGTATATCATTATTTATAAGTATGAGATCATTTGTAATCATCTCTTCACATTTCTTAGCAAATTTTTTCAAATTTATATGTTTAAAGGAGATAAAATCATCTGCACTTCTTATTGAAGCATCTTTATATTCAGAGCTTTTCCCGTCTAAAGTTGTTTGGATATTTATTGGGAAGTGATCACTTCCAAAAAGGCTTTCCATAACTCTCCAAGTACTTCTACATGCCAGTGAAGGAGTGGTTATACATAAATCTAAGCATGACAGAGTTCCTGTTCGTGGATCCAGTCTGGTTCCTTCGCCATCATTCAAAACAGTTAGATTATGATGATTCACGAATTGTTCTATCACTTGTCCATTCTTGTCTGTTTTGTCACTTCCCCACATGGTACCATGAGCGTTAAAATCGCCTACTATAATAACTTTATCATTTTTATTAACGTCTTTTAATAGCACATTCATAATATATTCATTTAATTTCTTACAAGGATTATAAAAGTTCACAATTGATAACTTTTCATTTCCTGCGTGTATGTTTACTTGCTGCATTTCTAAATTTACATCATTCATTGGACCTTCATACTTGATTTTATTATGAACGTATATCGCACATCCTCCCCTCGCCTGATTTTCTCTATTTCTTGGGAGACATGTGTATTCAGGAATTTGAAGAACTCTATTTTCCTGAAACCATGTTTCTTGTATACATATCAAATCATAGCAATGTTTGTGTGTGTTCAAATACTTTATAAGTTCTTTTCCATGCCCTAGTAATCCCTGTGCATTCCATTGTAGTATGGAAAACAGTATCATCAATGTTTTAAGTATCGTTATCAACATTGTTAGCACTACTTATTTGCTGCAGCGATCTTTTCGCTGCGACCAGAACTAAATTATTTATTTCTTTAAGAGTTTTGCCCTCTGTGAGTGAGAGGATCAATTGACATATAAAGTCAATTATCTGATCATCATTTGCTGTAGCTATAAAGTTCGTGGTTACAGAAGGATTTTCTTTCTTTTCATTGTCTTTTTTTGAAGTGATTGTTGTGGAGTTTGTTGATGTTGTTGAAGGATTTTGTGGGATTTTTCGAGGGATTTTCGAAGGGTGTTTTGAGGTTGTTCGAGGTGGTAAGACATTTTGAGTTTGTTGGGTGCTGGTGGTTACGGGAGGTACGTTTTGTGTGGTTGCAGCGATGGCATATGAGCCAGGTATCGCATCTCTTGGTTTAATTTGTGTGTTTTCTTGTTCCTCTTTCCTCATTTGGGAGGTTTGTGTGACAATGTTAGTTTGAGGGGGATTTTGTTTATTTGTCCATATTTGTGATGCTTGTGCATATGTGATTTTTTCTGTGATTTTGATGTGTTGTACTTGTTTAGCTTTTTTTGCTTGTGTGCAACCATTATAAGGAGCAGAATGCTCGCCTCCGCAGTTTACACATTTCGGGGTGTCTTTTTTGGCGCACTCCTCAAACTTGTGGCTTTCGCCACATCTAACGCATCTCATGTTAGACCGGCACGCTGCTGCCCCATGCCCAAATCTTTGGCACTTGAAGCACCTGACTACTTTGGGAATGTATAATTTTACCAACTTTATTTGGTAGCACATCCTTATCGATGTTGGTAGAGTGGATGTACTAAAGGTCAGGATGACGCTTGTTAGAGGAATCTGCTTTGATTCGTTTGTTTCCATTTGATCTTTATCTTCTCCATTCTTCACCCTTTTTGTCATTCTTTTAACCGCTGTTACCTGTTGCGTTCTTAATTCAGACAAAATTTCTTCCTCGGTCATTTCTATTGGAATGGCGTAAATTACCCCTTTGGCGCCTCTTGCACCCTCGGTCACTTTGACGGGAATATTCCCTATATTATCCAACTGTAGGATTGCTCGAACTTGTTTTATGTTCTTACACTTAACTAGTAATCCAGAGCTAACAGGTTTTATGAATTCCACGGGACTAACACACACATCTTTAATCGCTCGTGCGATTTTTATGGGACTCGTATTTTTTAAAGATTTATTTTTGTCTATTGGGGTAATGAACAGTTTGAAATCTGTTTGCTTTGGATCTTTGCCAGGAGAAGGGGTTTGATAAACCGTGGTGTTTGAGTCTGATTCTGATGTTTTAGTGTTTAAGTTTTCTACCGCTACACTTTCTTCTCGTCTTCTTTTTTGATTAGGTTCTCCTTTCCTAGGTCGATTATGAGTAACAACTCTGAACACGTCATCACTTTCACTTCTCACAGACAGTTCCGGCTCAGAGAGAGCCGAAGCCGTCGCCATGATTGGCCTCCCAGAAAAGGCGGGAAATTTGAATGCCGTCGCACGTGCTATATTAGGTTAGAAAGTGCAGGATTGTGTTAGAAGCCCACAAAATAATTGCTTACCTACAGAAATAATCCAAATTCATAAATCTTTCCAAATGCTACCATTTGAATTCCAAAGTACGTTTCAAAGATAATTCCAAATATTTCGGTATATTCCGAGAGAGAACCAAAGACACGTCCGTCACACGTGGCAAACGTGGCAAACATTCATCCTCAACAACGTGGCAAACATTGTTGAGGAGGAGGTGGTGTCTCCTAAACAAAAAAAAAGAGATGAAAAAAAACTCAAGGTAGAAAGGCAAAGCCGGGAATCGAACCGAGTACATCTACATTGTGAAGCGAAGTCTTATCCACATGACCACTGTGTTTCACTGACATTAACTTGTTCGGTTCAAGATGTTAAGACTTTCTGATGTTAATGACTAAAAAAAATATGCTGATGAACTACTTGTACTCCTTTGTTGAGGAGGAGGTGGTGACTCCTAAACAAAAAAAGAGATGAAAAAAAAAACTCAAGGTAGATAGGCATAGCCGGGAATCGAACCGAGTACATCTACATTGTGAAGCGATGTCTTATCCACATGACCACTGTCCTTCACTGATATTAACTTGTTCGGTTCAAGATGTTAAGACTTTCTGATGTTAATGACTAAAAAAAATATGCTGATGAACTATACTTGTACTCCTTTGTTGAGGAGGTGGGGGTGTCCCTTAAACAAAAAAAGAGATGGAAAAAAAACGCGAGGTAAAAGGCATAGCCGGGAATCGAACCGAGTACATCTGCATTGTGGAGCGATGTCTTATCCACATGACCACTGTGCTTCACTGATATTAACTTGTTCGGTTCAAGATGTTAAGACTTTCTGATGTTAATGACTAAAAAAAATATGCTGATGAACTACTTGTACTCCTTTGTTGAGGAGGAAGTGGTGTCTCCTAAACAAAAAAAGAGATGAAAAAAAAACTCAAGGTAGATAGGCATAGCCGGGAATCGAACAGAGTACATCTACATTGTGAAGCGATGTCTTATCCACATGACCACTGTGCTTCACTGATAATAACTTGTTCGGTTCAAGATGTTAACACTTTCTGATGTTAATGACTATAAAAAATATGCTAATGAACTACTTGTACTCCTTTGTTGAGGAGGTGGGGGTATCCCTTAAACAAAAAAAGAGATGAAAAAAAAAACGCGAGGTAAAAAGGCATACCCGGGAATCGAACCGAGTATATCTGCATTGTGAAGCGATGTCTTATCCACATGACCACTGTGCTTCACTGATATTAACTTGTTCGGTTCAAGATGTTAACACTTTCTGATGTTAATGACTAAAAAAAATATGCTGATGAACTAATTTTACTCCTTTGTTGAGGAAGAGGGTGTGTCCCCTAAACAAAAAAAGAAAAGGACAATCAATATGAAGGAAAAAAATGATTAAAAAACACGAGGTAGAAAGGCATAGCCGGGAATCGAACCGAGTACATCTGCATTGTGAAGCGATGTCTTATCCACACGACCTCTGTGCTTCACTGATATTAACTTGTTCGCTTCAAGATGTTAACACTTTCTAATGTTAATGACTAAAAAAAAATATGCTGATGAACTATACTTGTACTCCTTTGTTGAGGAGGTGGGGGTGTCCCTTAAACAAAAAAAGAGATGAAAAAAAAAGCGCGATGTAAAAAGGCATAGCCGGGAATCGAACCGAGTACATCTGCATTGTGAAGCGATATCTTATCCACATGACCACTGTGCTTCACTGGTATTAACTTGTTCGGTTCAAGATGTTAAGACTTTCTGATGTTAATGACTAAAAAAACATATACTGATAAACTACTTGTACTCCTTTGTTGAGGAGGTGGGGGTATCCCTTAAACAAAAAAGAGATGAAAAAAAAACGCGAGGTAAAAAGGCATAGCCGGGAATCGAACCGAGTATATCTGCATTGTGAAGCGATATCTTATCCACATGACCAATGTGCTTCACTGATATTAACTTGTTCGGTTCAAGATGTTAAGACTTTCTGATGTTAATGACTAAAAAAACATATGCTGATAAACTAATTTTACTCCTTTGTTGAGGAAGAAGGGGTATCCCCTAAACAAAAAAGAGATGAAAAAAAAAACTCAAGGTAGAAAGGCATAGCCGGGAATCGAACCGAGTACATCTGCATTGTGAAGCGATATCTTATCCACATGACCACTGTGCTTCACTGATATTAACTTGTTCGGTTCAAGATCTTAACACTTTCTGATGTTAATGACTTTAAAAAATATGCTGATAAACTAATTTTACTCCTTTGTTGAGGAAGAGGGGGTGTCCCCTAAACAAAAAAAGAAAAGGACAATCAATATGAAGGAAAAAAAATGATTAAAAAACACGAGGTAGAAAGGCATAGCCGGGAATCGAACCGAGTACATCTGCATTGTGAAGCGATGTCTTATCCACATGACCACTGTCCTTCACTGATATTAACTTGTTCGGTTCAAGATGTTAAGACTTTCTGATGTTAATAACTAAAAAAATATGCCGATGAACTACTTGTACTCCTTTGTTGAGGAGGTGGGGGTATCCCTTAAACAAAAAAGAGATGAAAAAAAACGCGAGGTAAAAAGGCATAGCCGGGAATCGAACCGAGTACATCTGCATTGTGAAGCGATGTCTTATCCACATGACCACTGTGCTTCACTGATATTAACTTGTTCGGTTCAAGATCTTAACACTTTCTGATGTTAATGACTTTAAAAAATATGCTGATAAACTAATTTTACTCCTTTGTTGAGGAAGAGGGGGTGTCCCCTAAACAAAAAAAGAAAAGGACAATCAATATGAAGGAAAAAAAATGATTAAAAAACACGAGGTAGAAAGGCATAGCCGGGAATCGAACCGAGTACATCTGCATTGTGAAGCGATATCTTATCCACATGACATCTGTCCTTCACTGATATTAACTTGTTCGGTTCAAGATGTTAAGACTTTCTGATGTTAATGACTAAAGAAAATATGCTGATGAACTACTTGTACACCTTTGTTGAGGAGGAAGTGGTGTCTCCTAAACAAAAAAAGAGATGAAAAAAAAACTCAAGGTAGAAAGGCACAGCCGGGAATCGAACCGAGTACATCTACATTGTGAAGCGATATCTTATCCACATGACCACTGTGCTTCACTGATATTAACTTGTTCGGTTCAAGATGTTAAGACTTTCTGATGTTAATGACTAAAAAAAATATGCTAATGAACTACTTGTACTCCTTTGTTGAGGAGGTGGGGGTATCCCTTAAACAAAAAAAGAGATGAAAAAAAAACGCGAGGTAAAAAGGCATAGCCGGGAATCGAACCGAGTATATCTGCATTGTGAAGCGATATCTTATCCACATGACCACTGTGCTTCACTGGTATTAACTTGTTCGGTTCAAGATGTTAAGACTTTCTGATGTTAATGACTAAAAAAACATATACTGATAAACTACTTGTACTCCTTTGTTGAGGAGGTGGGGGTATCCCTTAAACAAAAAAAGAGATGAAAAAAAAACGCGAGGTAAAAAGGCATAGCCGGGAATCGAACCGAGTATATCTGCATTGTGAAGCGATATCTTATCCACATGACCAATGTGCTTCACTGATATTAACTTGTTCGGTTCAAGATGTTAAGACTTTCTGATGTTAATGACTAAAAAAACATATGCTGATAAACTAATTTTACTCCTTTGTTGAGGAAGAAGGGGTGTCCCCTAAACAAAAAAAGAGATGAAAAAAAAACTCAAGGTAGAAAGGCATAGCCGGGAATCGAACCGAGTACATCTGCATTGTGAAGCGATATCTTATCCACATGACCACTGTGCTTCACTGATATTAACTTGTTCGGTTCAAGATCTTAACACTTTCTGATGTTAATGACTTTAAAAAATATGCTGATAAACTAATTTTACTCCTTTGTTGAGGAAGAGGGGGTGTCCCCTAAACAAAAAAGAAAAGGACAATCAATATGAAGGAAAAAAATGATTAAAAAACACGAGGTAGAAAGGCATAGCCGGGAATCGAACCGAGTACATCTGCATTGTGAAGCGATGTCTTATCCACATGACCACTGTCCTTCACTGATATTAACTTGTTCGGTTCAAGATGTTAAGACTTTCTGATGTTAATAACTAAAAAAATATGCCGATGAACTACTTGTACTCCTTTGTTGAGGAGGTGGGGGTATCCCTTAAACAAAAAAGAGATGAAAAAAAACGCGAGGTAAAAAGGCATAGCCGGGAATCGAACCGAGTACATCTGCATTGTGAAGCGATGTCTTATCCACATGACCACTGTGCTTCACTGATATTAACTTGTTCGGTTCAAGATCTTAACACTTTCTGATGTTAATGACTTTAAAAAATATGCTGATAAACTAATTTTACTCCTTTGTTGAGGAAGAGGGGGTGTCCCCTAAACAAAAAAAGAAAAGGACAATCAATATGAAGGAAAAAAATGATTAAAAAACACGAGGTAGAAAGGCATAGCCGGGAATCGAACCGAGTACATCTGCATTGTGAAGCGATATCTTATCCACATGACATCTGTCCTTCACTGATATTAACTTGTTCGGTTCAAGATGTTAAGACTTTCTGATGTTAATGACTAAAGAAAATATGCTGATGAACTACTTGTACACCTTTGTTGAGGAGGAAGTGGTGTCTCCTAAACAAAAAAAGAGATGAAAAAAAAACTCAAGGTAGAAAGGCACAGCCGGGAATCGAACCGAGTACATCTACATTGTGAAGCGATATCTTATCCACATGACCACTGTGCTTCACTGATATTAACTTGTTCGGTTCAAGATGTTAAGACTTTCTGATGTTAATGACTAAAAAAAATATGCTAATGAACTACTTGTACTCCTTTGTTGAGGAGGTGGGGGTATCCCTTAAACAAAAAAAGAGATGAAAAAAAAACGCGAGGTAAAAAGGCATAGCCGGGAATCGAACCGAGTATATCTGCATTGTGAAGCGATATCTTATCCACATGACCAATGTGCTTCACTGATATTAACTTGTTCGGTTCAAGATGTTAAGACTTTCTGATGTTAATGACTAAAAAAACATATGCTGATAAACTAATTTTACTCCTTTGTTGAGGAAGAAGGGGTGTCCCCTAAACAAAAAAAGAGATGAAAAAAAAAACTCAAGGTAGAAAGGCATAGCCGGGAATCGAACCGAGTACATCTACATTGTGAAGCGATGTCTTATCCACATGACCACTGTCCTTCACTGATATTAACTTGTTCGGTTCAAGATGTTAAGACTTTCTGATGTTAATAACTAAAAAAATATGCCGATGAACTACTTGTACTCCTTTGTTGAGGAGGTGGGGGTATCCCTTAAACAAAAAAAGAGATGAAAAAAAAACGCGAGGTAAAAAGGCATAGCCGGGAATCGAACCGAGTACATCTGCATTGTGAAGCGATGTCTTATCCACATGACCAATGTGCTTCACTGATATTAACTTGTTCGGTTCAAGATGTTAAGACTTTCTGATGTTAATGACTAAAAAAACATATGCTGATAAACTAATTTAACTCCTTTGTTGAGGAAGAAGGGGTGTCCCCTAAACAAAAAAAGAGATGAAAAAAAAAACTCAAGGTAGAAAGGCATAGCCGGGAATCGAACCGAGTACATCTACATTGTTAAGCGATGTCTTATCCACATGACCACTGTGCTTCACTGATATTAACTTGTTCGGTTCAAGATCTTAACACTTTCTGATGTTAATGACTTTAAAAAATATGCTGATAAACTAATTTTACTCCTTTGTTGAGGAAGAGGGGGTGTCCCCTAAACATAAAAAGAAAAGGACAATCAATATGAAGGAAAAAAATGATTAAAAAACACGAGGTAGAAAGGCATAGCCGAGAATCGAACAGAGTACATCTGCATTGTAAAGCGATGTCTTATCCACATGACCACTGTGCTTCACTGATATTAACTTGTTCGGTTCAACATGTTAACACTTTCTGATGTTAATGACTATAAAAAATATGCTAATGAACTACTTGTACTCCTTTGTTGAGGAGGTGGGGGTATCCCTTAAACAAAAAAAGAGATGGAAAAAAACGCGAGGTGAAAGGCATAGCCGGGAATCGAACCGAGTACATCTGCATTGTGAAGCGATGTCTTATCCACATGACCACTTTGCTTCACTGATATTAACTTGTTCGGTTCAAGATCTTAACACTTTCTGATGTTAATGACTTTAAAAAATATGCTGATAAACTAATTTTACTCCTTTGTTGAGGAAGAGGGGGTGTCCCCTAAACAAAAAATGAAAAGGACAATCAATATGAAGGAAAAAAAGAGATGAAAAAAAACGCGAGGTAAAAAGGCATAGCCGGGAATCGAACCGAGTATATCTGCATTGTGAAGCGATATCTTATCCACATGACCAATGTGCTTCACTGATATTAACTTGTTCGGTTCAAGATGTTAAGACTTTCTGATGTTAATGACTAAAAAAATATGCTGATAAACTAATTTTACTCCTTTGTTGAGGAAGAAGGGGTGTCCCCTAAACAAAAAAAGAGATGAAAAAAAAAACTCAAGGTAGAAAGGGCATAGCCGGGAATCGAACCGAGTACATCTACATTGTGAAGCGATGTCTTATCCACATGACCACTGTGCTTCACTGATATTAACTTGTTCGGTTCAAGATGTTAACACTTTCTGATGTTAATGACTATAAAAAATATGCTAATGAACTACTTGTACTCCTTTGTTGAGGAGGTGGGGGTATCCCTTAAACAAAAAAAGAGATGGAAAAAAAACGCGAGGTAAAAAGGCACAGCCGGGAATCGAACCGAGTACATCTGCATTGTGAAGCAATGTCTTATCCACATGACCACTGTGCTTCACTGATATTAACTTGTTCGGTTCAAGATCTTAACACTTTCTGATGTTAATGACTTTAAAAAATATGCTGATAAACTAATTTTACTCCTTTGTTGAGGAAGAGGGGGTGTCCCCTAAACATAAAAAGAAAAGGAAAATCAATATGAAGGAAAAAAATGATTAAAAAACACGAGGTAGAAAGGCATAGCCGAGAATCGAACAGAGTACATCTGCATTGTGAAGCGATGTCTTATCCACATGACCACTGTGCTTCACTGATATTAACTTGTTCGGTTCAACATGTTAACACTTTCTGATGTTAATGACTATAAAAAATATGCTAATGAACTACTTGTACTCCTTTGTTGAGGAGGTGGGGGTATCCCTTAAACAAAAAAAGAGATGGAAAAAAAACGCGAGGTGAAAGGCATAGCCGGGAATCGAACCGAGTACATCTGCATTGTGAAGCGATGTCTTATCCACATGACCACTTTGCTTCACTGATATTAACTTGTTCGGTTCAAGATCTTAACACTTTCTGATGTTAATGACTTTAAAAAATATGCTGATAAACTAATTTTACTCCTTTGTTGAGGAAGAGGGGGTGTCCCCTAAACAAAAAATGAAAAGGACAATCAATATGAAGGAAAAAAAGAGATGAAAAAAAAACGCGAGGTAAAAAGGCATAGCCGGGAATCGAACCGAGTATATCTGCATTGTGAAGCGATATCTTATCCACATGACCAATGTGCTTCACTGATATTAACTTGTTCGGTTCAAGATGTTAAGACTTTCTGATGTTAATGACTAAAAAAATATGCTGATAAACTAATTTTACTCCTTTGTTGAGGAAGAAGGGGTGTCCCCTAAACAAAAAAAGAGATGAAAAAAAAAACTCAAGGTAGAAAGGGCATAGCCGGGAATCGAACCGAGTACATCTACATTGTGAAGCGATGTCTTATCCACATGACCACTGTGCTTCACTGATATTAACTTGTTCGGTTCAAGATGTTAACACTTTCTGATGTTAATGACTATAAAAAATATGCTAATGAACTACTTGTACTCCTTTGTTGAGGAAGAGGGGGTGTCCCCTAAACAAAAAAGAAAAGGACAATCAATATGAAGGAAAAAAATGATTAAAAAACACGAGGTAGAAAGGCATAGCCGGGAATCGAACCGAGTACATCTGCATTGTGAAGCGATGTCTTATCCACATGACCACTGTCCTTCACTGATATTAACTTGTTCGGTTCAAGATGTAAGGACTTTCTGATGTTAATAACTAAAAAAATATGCCGATGAACTACTTGTACTCCTTTGTTGAGGAGGTGGGGGTATCCCTTAAACAAAAAAAGAGATGAAAAAAAACGCGAGGTAAAAAGGCATAGCCGGGAATCGAACCGAGTACATCTGCATTGTGAAGCGATATCTTATCCACATGACCAATGTGCTTCACTGATATTAACTTGTTCGGTTCAAGATGTTAAGACTTTCTGATGTTAATGACTAAAAAAACATATGCTGATAAACTAATTTTACTCCTTTGTTGAGGAAGAAGGGGTGTCCCCTAAACAAAAAAAGAGATGAAAAAAAAAACTCAAGGTAGAAAGGCATAGCCGGGAATCGAACCGAGTACATCTACATTGTTAAGCGATGTCTTATCCACATGACCACTGTGCTTCACTGATATTAACTTGTTCGGTTCAAGATGTTAAGACTTTCTGATGTTAATGACTTTAAAAAATATGCTGATAAACTAATTTTACTCCTTTGTTGAAGAAGAGGGGGTGTCCCCTAAACATAAAAAGAAAAGGACAATCAATATGAAGGAAAAAAATGATTAAAAAACACGAGGTAGAAAGGCATAGCCGAGAATCGAACCGAGTACATCTGCATTGTGAAGCGATGTCTTATCCACATGACCACTGTGCTTCACTGATATTAACTTGTTCGGTTCAAGATGTTAAGACTTTCTGATGTTAATGACTAAAAAAATATGCTAATGAACTACTTGTACTCCTTTGTTGAGGAGGTGGGGGTATCCCTTAAACAAAAAAAGAGATGGAAAAAAAACGCGAGGTGAAAGGCATAGCCGGGAATCGAACCGAGTACATCTGCATTGTGAAGCGATGTCTTATCCACATGACCACTTTGCTTCACTGATATTAACTTGTTCGGTTCAAGATCTTAACACTTTCTGATGTTAATGACTTTAAAAAATATGCTGATAAACTAATTTTACTCCTTTGTTGAGGAAGAGGGGGTGTCCCCTAAACAAAAAATGAAAAGGACAATCAATATGAAGGAAAAAAGAGATAAAAAAAACGCGAGGTAAAAAGGCATAGCCGGGAATCGAACCGAGTACATCTGCATTGTGAAGCGATATCTTATCCACATGACCACTGTGCTTCACTGATATTAACTTGTTCGGTTCAAGATGTTAAGACTTTCTGATGTTAATAACTAAAAAAAATATGCCGATGAACTACTTGTACTCCTTTGTTGAGGAGGTGGGGGTATCCCTTAAACAAAAAAAAATGATTAAAAAACACGAGGTAGAAAGGCATAGCCGGGAATCGAACCGAGTACATCTGCATTGTGAAGCGATGTCTTATCCACATGACCACTGTCCTTCACTGATATTAACTTGTTCGGTTCAAGATGTTAAGACTTTCTGATGTTAATAACTAAAAAAATATGCCGATGAACTACTTGTACTCCTTTGTTGAGGAGGTGGGGGTATCCCTTAAACAAAAAAGAGATGAAAAAAAACGCGAGGTAAAAAGGCATAGCCGGGAATCGAACCGAGTACATCTGCATTGTGAAGCGATGTCTTATCCACATGACCACTGTGCTTCACTGATATTAACTTGTTCGGTTCAAGATCTTAACACTTTCTGATGTTAATGACTTTAAAAAATATGCTGATAAACTAATTTTACTCCTTTGTTGAGGAAGAGGGGGTGTCCCCTAAACAAAAAAAGAAAAGGACAATCAATATGAAGGAAAAAAATGATTAAAAAACACGAGGTAGAAAGGCATAGCCGGGAATCGAACCGAGTACATCTGCATTGTGAAGCGATATCTTATCCACATGACATCTGTCCTTCACTGATATTAACTTGTTCGGTTCAAGATGTTAAGACTTTCTGATGTTAATGACTAAAGAAAATATGCTGATGAACTACTTGTACTCCTTTGTTGAGGAGGAAGTGGTGTCTCCTAAACAAAAAAAGAGATGAAAAAAAACTCAAGGTAGAAAGGCACAGCCGGGAATCGAACCGAGTACATCTACATTGTGAAGCGATATCTTATCCACATGACCACTGTGCTTCACTGATATTAACTTGTTCGGTTCAAGATGTTAAGACTTTCTGATGTTAATGACTAAAAAAAATATGCTAATGAACTACTTGTACTCCTTTGTTGAGGAGGTGGGGGTATCCCTTAAACAAAAAAAGAGATGAAAAAAAAAACGCGAGGTAAAAAGGCATAGCCGGGAATCGAACCGAGTATATCTGCATTGTGAAGCGATATCTTATCCACATGACCAATGTGCTTCACTGATATTAACTTGTTCGGTTCAAGATGTTAAGACTTTCTGATGTTAATGACTAAAAAAACATATGCTGATAAACTAATTTTACTCCTTTGTTGAGGAAGAAGGGGTGTCCCCTAAACAAAAAAAGAGATGAAAAAAAAAACTCAAGGTAGAAAGGCATAGCCGGGAATCGAACCGAGTACATCTATATTGTGAAGCGATGTCTTATCTACATGACCACTGTGCTTCACTGATATTAACTTGTTCGGTTCAAGATGGTAACACTTTCTGATGTTAATGACTATAAAAAATATGCTAATGAACTACTTGTACTCCTTTGTTGTTGTTGTTGTTCGTTTGGTATTATAATGGCTATTAGTCAAATTTGACTATTGTTGCCAATTTCATCGCATCTCTTTCTTTTAATGTCTTGGTAAAATTATTATTTCTTTCTTTCTTTTTCCAATCTCATTTTAATATAATATTAGTCATAGTCTACAAAAAAATAAAACAAAAAATTATTTCAAATTAAACCACGATCCGCACACAGTTCCAACTCACGCTGGCCCTGTCCTTTCTATGATGCCTTCTTACCAGCCCAGCGAGTTATGTTACGCCGTACGCTTCTCGGTTGATAAACTCAACCTAGGTCACTCTGGCATAGACAAGGGGGCGTCGTGTACCTGTATGTTTAGAGGGTTTATTTATTTATTAGGAGAAAGACAACTGCATAAGCAAAACACTTGTGGGCTTTATTAGTTTATATGAGTTAGTTCATGAAATTATTTATATAGCGCATGACTTTTAACTACTATAATCATTGGGGGGTGACATGCTTTCGAGTAATGATATAGCAAGTTTTAATTGCTTTTTTTCTTTTCCCCAGCAGATTTCATGTATCCTTCTCTCTCTCTCTCCTCTCCACTTCCCTAAAGTTGTGTGTATGTTTTAAGATATGTTTTTCGATTGGTCAAATAAATAATGTTAAATTGTTTCAATCATTATTATTTTTTTTTTTAATTAAAAGAGGCCTAAATAAGATATATAGGTCTATACGATCAAAACTTCAAATAAGACACTAATACAGGTGTAGGCATAAGGTTATACACAAAAAACCTATTTTCTCTTCTATTCAGCTCAAATTGATTGCGGTTTCTGTTTTTCATCTCTTTTTGATTTTACTTTTTACATAATCGCTTCGTTCTAAAAACGAAGCGAGAAATTGCCATTTGTACATGAGAGTCACTGTTTCGTAAACATATCATAATGTCCTCTTCCTTGGAAATATTAACTTCTGACATTAACATGGCCCTTTCTATTATATACTTTGGACATTCTATCAAAAAATGTCTGACCGTTTCTAATGTTGGGCAGCTGTCACAGAAACCTGTGGAGTGGATGCCCAAACGCAAGAGGTCTTGGTTGAGTCCAGACACTCCCAGGCGTAGTCGCCTAAGAATAGTTTCAGTTTTTCTTCCCAATTTACAAGAATATTGTGAGATAACATTTGGCTGAAGGATTTTTAATGCCGATTGGGTATCATTCCACCTTTCTTGCCAAAGTAACTTTGAACTGTACAAAATTAAACTTGTCTTTTCAAATAAAGTCAATTTATTATGCATTTCAATTTCCTGAGTTAGAGCTTTTTTTGCGTAGAAGTCTGCCTTTTCATTTCCCACTATCCCACAGTGGCCTGGAAGGAGGTGGGGGTATCCCTTAAACAAAAAAAGAGATGGAAAAAAAACGCGAGGTAAAAAGGCACAGCCGGGAATCGAACCGAGTACATCTGCATTGTGAAGCGATGTCTTATCCACATGACCACTGTGCTTCACTGATATTAACTTGTTCGGTTCAAGATCTTAACACTTTCTGATATTAATGACTTTAAAAAATATGCTGATAAACTAATTTTACTCCTTTATTGAGGAAGAGGGGGTGTCCCCTAAACAAAAAAAGAAAAGGACAATCAATATGAAGGAAAAAAATGATTAAAAAACACGAGGTAGAAAGGCATAGCCGGGAATCGAACCGAGTACATCTGCATTGTGAAGCGATGTCTTATCCACATGACCACTGTCCTTCACTGATATTAACTTGTTCGGTTCAAGATGTTAAGACTTTCTGATGTTAATAACTAAAAAAATATGCCGATGAACTACTTGTACTCCTTTGTTGAGGAGGTGGGGGTATCCCTTAAACAAAAAAAGAGATGAAAAAAAACGCGAGGTAAAAAGGCATAGCCGGGAATCGAACCGAGTACATCTGCATTGTGAAGCGATATCTTATCCACATGACCAATGTGCTTCACTGATATTAACTTGTTCGGTTCAAGATGTTAAGACTTTCTGATGTTAATGACTAAAAAAAATATGCTGATAAACTAATTTTACTCCTTTGTTGAGGAAGAAGGGGTGTCCCCTAAACAAAAAAAGAGATGAAAAAAAAAACTCAAGGTAGAAAGGCATAGCCGGGAATCGAACCGAGTACATCTACATTGTTAAGCGATGTCTTATCCACATGACCACTGTGCTTCACTGATATTAACTTGTTCGGTTCAAGATGTTAAGACTTTCTGATGTTAATGACTTTAAAAAATATGCTGATAAACTACTTTTACTCCTTTGTTGAGGAAGAGGGGGTGTCCCCTAAACATAAAAAGAAAAGGACAATCAATATGAAGGAAAAAAATGATTAAAAAACACGAGGTAGAAAGGCATAGCCGAGAATCGAACCGAGTACATCTGCATTGTGAAGCGATGTCTTATCCACATGACCACTGTGCTTCACTGATATTAACTTGTTCGGTTCAACATGTTAACACTTGCTGATGTTAATGACTATAAAAAATATGCTAATGAACTACTTGTACTCCTTTGTTGTTGTTGTTGTTGTGTTTTGAGTTATTGGCGATTAGTCAGTGATTTGACTATTGTCGCCAAATTACTTTACGGCACGTGTTATATCTCTCAATTTTGGATTTTTTAAAAAATACATTTATTTCGTTTTATATTTATCTATCTTTTAAGATAGTATCGTTGAGGAGGTGGGGGTATCCCTTAAACAAAAAAAGAGATGGAAAAAAAACGCGAGGTGAAAGGCATAGCCGGGAATCGAACCGAGTACATCTGCATTGTGAAGCGATGTCTTATCCGCATGACCACTTTGCTTCACTGATATTAACTTGTTCGGTTCAAGATCTTAACACTTTCTGATGTTAATGACTTTAAAAAATATGCTGATAAACTAATTTTACTCCTTTGTTGAGGAAGAGGGGGTGTCCCCTAAACAAAAAATGAAAAGGACAATCAATATGAAGGAAAAAAAGAGATAAAAAAAACGCGAGGTAAAAAGGCATAGCCGGGAATCGAACCGAGTACATCTGCATTGTGAAGCGATATCTTATCCACATGACCACTGTGCTTCACTGATATTAACTTGTTCGGTTCAAGATGTTAAGACTTTCTGATGTTAATAACTAAAAAAAATATGCCGATGAACTACTTGTACTCCTTTGTTGAGGAGGTGGGGGTATCCCTTAAACAAAAAAAGAGATGAAAAAAAACGCGAGGTAAAAAGGCATAGCCGGGAATCGAACCGAGTACATCTGCATTGTGAAGCGATATCTTATCCACATGACCACTGTGCTTCACTGATATTAACTTGTTCGGTTCAAGATGTTAAGACTTTCTGATGTTAATGACTAAAAAAAATATGCTGATCAACTAATTTTACTCCTTTGTTGAGGAAGAGGGGGTATCCCTTAAACAAAAAAAGAGATGAAAAAAACGCGAGGTAAAAAGGCATAGCCGGGAATCGAACCGAGTACATCTGCATTGTGAAGCGATGTCTTATCCACATAACCACTGTGCTTCACTGATATTAACTTGTTCGGTTCAAGATGTTAACACTTTCTGATGTTAATGACTTTAAAAAATATGCTGATAAACTAATTTTACTCCTTTCTTGAGGAAGAGGGGGTGTCCCCTAAACATAAAAAGAAAAGGACAATCAATATGAAGGAAAAAAATGATTAAAAAACACGAGGTAGAAAGGCATAGCCGGGAATCGAACCGAGTACATCTGCATTGTGAAGCGATGTCTTATCCACATGACCACTGTCCTTCACTGATATTAACTTGTTCGGTTCAAGATGTTAAGACTTTCTGATGTTAATAACTAAAAAAATATGCCGATGAACTACTTGTACTCCTTTGTTGAGGAGGTGGGGGTATCCCTTAAACAAAAAAAGGATGAAAAAAAACGCGAGGTAAAAAGGCATAGCCGGGAATCGAACCGAGTACATCTGCATTGTGAAGCGATATCTTATCCACATGACCAATGTGCTTCACTGATATTAACTTGTTCGGTTCAAGATGTTAAGACTTTCTGATGTTAATGACTAAAAAAATATGCTGATAAACTAATTTTACTCCTTTGTTGAGGAAGAAGGGGTGTCCCCTAAACAAAAAAAGAGATGAAAAAAAAACTCAAGGTAGAAAGGCATAGCCAGGAATCGAACCGAGTACATCTGCATTGTGAAGCGATGTCTTATCCACATGACCACTGTGCTTCACTGATATTAACTTGTTCGGTTCAAGATGTTAAGACTTTCTGATGTTAATGACTTTAAAAAATATGCTGATAAACTAATTTTACTCCTTTGTTGAGGAAGAGGGGGTGTCCCCTAAACATAAAAAGAAAAGGACAATCAATATGAAGGAAAAAAATGATTAAAAAACACGAGGTAGAAAGGCATAGCCGAGAATCGAACCGAGTACATCTGCATTGTGAAGCGATGTCTTATCCACATGACCACTGTGCTTCACTGATATTAACTTGTTCGGTTCAACATGTTAACACTTTCTGATGTTAATGACTATAAAAAATATGCTAATGAACTACTTGTACTCCTTTGTTGAGGAGGTGGGGGTATCCCTTAAACAAAAAAAGAGATGGAAAAAAAACGCGAAGTGAAAGGCATAGCCGGGAATCGAACCGAGTACATCTGCATTGTGAAGCGATGTCTTATCCACATGACCACTTTGCTTCACTGATATTAACTTGTTCGGTTCAAGATCTTAACACTTTCTGATGTTAATGACTTTAAAAAATATGCTGATAAACTAATTTTACTCCTTTGTTGAGGAAGAGGGGGTGTCCCCTAAATAAAAAATGAAAAGGACAATCAATATGAAGGAAAAAAAGAGATAAAAAAAACGCGAGGTAAAAAGGCATAGCCGGGAATCGAACCGAGTACATCTGCATTGTGAAGCGATATCTTATCCACATGACCACTGTGCTTCACTGATATTAACTTGTTCGGTTCAAGATGTTAAGACTTTCTGATGTTAATAACTAAAAAAATATGCCGATGAACTACTTGTACTCCTTTGTTGAGGAGGTGGGGGTATCCCTTAAACAAAAAAAGAGATGAAAAAAAACGCGAGGTAAAAAGGCATAGCCGGGAATCGAACCGAGTACATCTGCATTGTGAAGCGATATCTTATCCACATGACCACTGTGCTTCACTGATATTAACTTGTTCGGTTCAAGATGTTAACACTTTCTGATGTTAATGACTAAAAAAATATGCTGATCAACTAATTTTACTCCTTTGTTGAGGAAGAGGGGGTATCCCTTAAACAAAAAAAGAGATGAAAAAAACGCGAGGTAAAAAGGCATAGCCGGGAATCGAACCGAGTACATCTGCATTGTGAAGCGATGTCTTATCCACATAACCACTGTGCTTCACTGATATTAACTTGTTCGGTTCAAGATCTTAACACTTTCTGATGTTAATGACTTTAAAAAATATGCTGATAAACTAATTTTACTCCTTTGTTGAGGAAGAGGGGGTGTCCCCTAAACATAAAAAGAAAAGGACAATCAATATGAAGGAAAAAAATGATTAAAAAACACGAGGTAGAAAGGCATAGCCGAGAATCGAACCGAGTACATCTGCATTGTGAAGCGATGTCTTATCCACATGACCACTGTGCTTCACTGATATTAACTTGTTCGGTTCAACATGTTAACACTTTCTGATGTTAATGACTATAAAAAATATGCTAATGAACTACTTGTACTCCTTTGTTGAGGAGGTGGGGGTATCCCTTAAACAAAAAAAGAGATGGAAAAAAAAACGCGAGGTGAAAGGCACAGCCGGGAATCGAACCGAGTACATCTGCATTGTGAAGCGATGTCTTATCCACATGACCACTTTGCTTCACTGATATTAACTTGTTCGGTTCAAGATCTTAACACTTTCTGATGTTAATGACTTTAAAAAATATGCTGATAAACTAATTTTACTCCTTTGTTGAGGAAGAGGGGGTGTCCCCTAAACAAAAAATGAAAAGGACAATCAATATGAAGGAAAAAAGAGATGAAAAAAAACGCGAGGTAAAAAGGCATAGCCGGGAATCGAACCGAGTACATCTGCATTGTGAAGCGATATCTTATCCACATGACCACTGTGCTTCACTGATATTAACTTGTTCGGTTCAAGATGTTAAGACTTTCTGATGTTAATAACTAAAAAAATATGCCGATGAACTACTTGTACTCCTTTGTTGAGGAGGTGGGGGTATCCCTTAAACAAAAAAAGAGATGAAAAAAAACGCGAGGTAAAAAGGCATAGCCGGGAATCGAACCGAGTACATCTGCATTGTGAAGCGATATCTTATCCACATGACCACTGTGCTTCACTGATATTAACTTGTTCCGTTCAAGATGTTAAGACTTTCTGATGTTAATAACTAAAACAAATATGCTGATGAACTACTTGTACTCCTTTGTTGAGGAGGTGGGGGTATCCCTTAAACAAAAAAAGAGATGAAAAAAAAAAGCGAGGTAAAAAGGCATAGCCGGGAATCGAACCGAGTACATCTGCATTGTGAAGCGATGTCTTATCCACATGACCACTGTGCTTCACTGATATTAACTTGTTCGGTTCAAGATGTTAACACTTTCTGATGTTAATGACTAAAAAAATATGCTGATGAACTAATTTTACTCCTTTGTTGAGGAAGAGGGTGTGTCCCCTAAACAAAAAAAGAAAAGGACAATCAATATGAAGGAAAAAAATGATTAAAAAACACGAGGTAGAAAGGCATAGCCGGGAATCGAACCGAGTACATCTGCATTGTGAAGCGATATCTTATCCACATGACCAATGTGCTTCACTGATATTAACTTGTTCGGTTCAAGATGTTAAGACTTTCTGATGTTAATGACTAAAAAAAATATGCTGATAAACTAATTTTACTCCTTTGTTGAGGAAGAAGGGGTGTCCCCTAAACAAAAAAAGAGATGAAAAAAAAAACTCAAGGTAGAAAGGCATAGCCGGGAATCGAACCGAGTACATCTGCATTGTGAAGCGATATCTTATCCACATGACCACTGTGCTTCACTGATATTAACTTGTTCGGTTCAAGATGTTAACACTTTCTGATGTTAATGACTTTAAAAAATATGCTGATAAACTAATTTTACTCCTTTGTTGAGGAAGAGGGGGTGTCCCCTAAACAAAAAAAGAAAGGACAATCAATATGAAGGAAAAAAAATGATTAAAAAACACGAGGTAGAAAGGCATAGCCGGGAATCGAACCGAGTACATCTGCATTGTGAAGCGATGTCTTATCCACATGACCACTGTGCTTCACTGATATTAACTTGTTCGGTTCAAGATGTTAAGACTTTCTGATGTTAATAACTAAAAAAATATGCCGATGAACTACTTGTACTCCTTTGTTGAGGAGGTGGGGGTATCCCTTAAACAAAAAAGAGATGAAAAAAAACGCGAGGTAAAAAGGCATAGCCGGGAATCGAACCGAGTACATCTGCATTGTGAAGCGATGTCTTATCCACATGACCACTGTGCTTCACTGATATTAACTTGTTCGGTTCAAGATCTTAACACTTTCTGATGTTAATGACTTTAAAAAATATGCTGATAAACTAATTTTACTCCTTTGTTGAGGAAGAGGGGGTGTCCCCTAAACAAAAAAGAAAAGGACAATCAATATGAAGGAAAAAAATGATTAAAAAACACGAGGTAGAAAGGCATAGCCGGGAATCGAACCGAGTACATCTGCATTGTGAAGCGATATCTTATCCACATGACATCTGTCCTTCACTGATATTAACTTGTTCGGTTCAAGATGTTAAGACTTTCTGATGTTAATGACTAAAGAAAATATGCTGATGAACTACTTGTACACCTTTGTTGAGGAGGAAGTGGTGTCTCCTAAACAAAAAAAGAGATGAAAAAAAAACTCAAGGTAGAAAGGCACAGCCGGGAATCGAACCGAGTACATCTACATTGTGAAGCGATATCTTATCCACATGACCACTGTGCTTCACTGATATTAACTTGTTCGGTTCAAGATGTTAAGACTTTCTGATGTTAATGACTAAAAAAAATATGCTAATGAACTACTTGTACTCCTTTGTTGAGGAGGTGGGGGTATCCCTTAAACAAAAAAAGAGATGAAAAAAAAACGCGAGGTAAAAAGGCATAGCCGGGAATCGAACCGAGTACATCTGCATTGTGAAGCGATATCTTATCCACATGACCACTGTGCTTCACTGATATTAACTTGTTCGGTTCAAGATGTTAAGACTTTCTGATGTTAATGACTAAAAAAAATATGCTGATAAACTAATTTTACTCCTTTGTTGAGGAAGAAGGGGTGTCCCCTAAACAAAAAAAAAAAAATGAAAAAAAAAACTCAAGGTAGAAAGGCATAGCCGGGAATCGAACCGAGTACATCTGCATTGTGAAGCGATGTCTTATCCACATGACCACTGTGCTTCACTGATATTAACTTGTTCGGTTCAAGATGTTAACACTTTCTGATGTTAATGACTATAAAAAATATGCTAATGAACTACTTGTACTCCTTTGTTGAGGAGGTGGGGGTATCCCTTAAACAAAAAAAGAGATGGAAAAAAAACGCGAGGTAAAAAGGCACAGCCGGGAATCGAACCGAGTACATCTGCATTGTGAAGCGATGTCTTATCCACATGACCACTGTGCTTCACTGATATTAACTTGTTCGGTTCAAGATCTTAACACTTTCTGATGTTAATGACTTTAAAAAATATGCTGATAAACTAATTTTACTCCTTTGTTGAGGAAGAGGGGGTGTCCCCTAAACAAAAAAAGAAAAGGACAATCAATATGAAGGAAAAAAATGATTAAAAAACACGAGGTAGAAAGGCATAGCCGGGAATCGAACCGAGTACATCTGCATTGTGAAGCGATGTCTTATCCACATGACCACTGTCCTTCACTGATATTAACTTGTTCGGTTCAAGATGTTAAGACTTTCTGATGTTAATAACTAAAAAAATATGCCGATGAACTACTTGTACTCCTTTGTTGAGGAGGTGGGGGTATCCCTTAAACAAAAAAAGAGATGAAAAAAAACGCGAGGTAAAAAGCATAGCCGGGAATCGAACCGAGTACATCTGCATTGTGAAGCGATATCTTATCCACATGACCACTGTGCTTCACTGATATTAACTTGTTCGGTTCAAGATGTTAAGACTTTCTGATGTTAATGACTAAAAAAAATATGCTGATAAACTAATTTTACTCCTTTGTTGAGGAAGAAGGGGTGTCCCCTAAACAAAAAAAGAGATGAAAAAAAAACTCAAGGTAGAAAGGCATAGCCGGGAATCGAACCGAGTACATCTGCATTGTGAAGCGATGTCTTATCCACATGACCACTGTGCTTCACTGATATTAACTTGTTCGGTTCAAGATGTTAACACTTTCTGATGTTAATGACTATAAAAAATATGCTGATGAACTACTTGTACTCCTTTGTTGAGGAGGTGGGGGTATCCCTTAAACAAAAAAAGAGATGGAAAAAAAACGCGAGGTGAAAGGCATAGCCGGGAATCGAACCGAGTACATCTGCATTGTGAAGCGATGTCTTATCCACATGACCACTGTGCTTCACTGATATTAACTTGTTCGGTTCAAGATGTTAACACTTTCTGATGTTAATGACTTTAAAAAATATGCTGATAAACTAATTTTACTCCTTTGTTGAGGAAGAGGGGGTGTCCCCTAAACAAAAAATGAAAAGGACAATCAATATGAAGGAAAAAAGAGATGAAAAAAAACGCGAGGTAAAAAGGCATAGCCGGGAATCGAACCGAGTACATCTGCATTGTGAAGCGATATCTTATCCACATGACCAATGTGCTTCACTGATATTAACTTGTTCGGTTCAAGATGTTAAGACTTTCTGATGTTAATGACTAAAAAAAATATGCTGATAAACTAATTTTACTCCTTTGTTGAGGAAGAAGGGGTGTCCCCTAAACAAAAAAAGAGATGAAAAAAAAAACTCAAGGTAGAAAGGCATAGCCGGGAATCGAACCGAGTACATCTGCATTGTGAAGCGATATCTTATCCACATGACCACTGTGCTTCACTGATATTAACTTGTTCGGTTCAAGATCTTAACACTTTCTGATGTTAATGACTTTAAAAAATATGCTGATAAACTAATTTTACTCCTTTGTTGAGGAAGAGGGGTGTCCCCTTAACAAAAAAAGAAAAGGACAATCAATATGAAGGAAAAAAAATGATTAAAAAACACGAGGTAGAAAGGCATAGCCGGGAATCGAACCGAGTACATCTGCATTGTGAAGCGATGTCTTATCCACATGACCACTGTCCTTCACTGATATTAACTTGTTCGGTTCAAGATGTTAAGACTTTCTGATGTTAATAACTAAAAAAATATGCCGATGAACTACTTGTACTCCTTTGTTGAGGAGGTGGGGGTATCCCTTAAACAAAAAAGAGATGAAAAAAAAACGCGAGGTAAAAAGGCATAGCCGGGAATCGAACCGAGTACATCTGCATTGTGAAGCGATGTCTTATCCACATGACCACTGTGCTTCACTGATATTAACTTGTTCGGTTCAAGATCTTAACACTTTCTGATGTTAATGACTTTAAAAAATATGCTGATAAACTAATTTTACTCCTTTGTTGAGGAAGAGGGGGTGTCCCCTAAACAAAAAAAGAAAAGGACAATCAATATGAAGGAAAAAAATGATTAAAAAACACGAGGTAGAAAGGCATAGCCGGGAATCGAACCGAGTACATCTGCATTGTGAAGCGATATCTTATCCACATGACCACTGTCCTTCACTGATATTAACTTGTTCGGTTCAAGATGTTAAGACTTTCTGATGTTAATGACTAAAAAAATATGCTGATGAACTACTTGTACTCCTTTGTTGAGGAGGAAGTGGTGTCTCCTAAACAAAAAAAGAGATGAAAAAAAACTCGAGGTAGAAAGGCATAGCCGGGAATCGAACCGAGTACATCTGCATTGTGAAGCGATATCTTATCCACATGACCACTGTGCTTCACTGATATTAACTTGTTCGGTTCAAGATGTTAAGACTTTCTGATGTTAATGACTAAAAAAAATATGCTAATGAACTACTTGTACTCCTTTGTTGAGGAGGTGGGGGTATCCCTTAAACAAAAAAAGAGATGAAAAAAAAACGCGAGGTAAAAAGGCATAGCCGGGAATCGAACCGAGTATATCTGCATTGTGAAGCGATATCTTATCCACATGACCACTGTGCTTCACTGATATTAACTTGTTCGGTTCAAGATGTTAACACTTTCTGATGTTAATGACTATAAAAAATATGCTGATAAACTAATTTTACTCCTTTGTTGAGGAAGAGGGGGTGTCCCCTAAACAAAAAATGAAAAGGACAATCAATATGAAGGAAAAAAAGAGATGAAAAAAAACGCGAGGTAAAAAGGCATAGCCGGGAATCGAACCGAGTACATCTGCATTGTGAAGCGATATCTTATCCACATGACCACTGTGCTTCACTGATATTAACTTGTTCGGTTCAAGATGTTAACACTTTCTGATGTTAATAACTAAAAAAATATGCCGATGAACTACTTGTACTCCTTTGTTGAGGAGGTGGGGGTATCCCTTAAACAAAAAAAGAGATGAAAAAAAACGCGAGGTAAAAAGGCATAGCCGGGAATCGAACCGAGTACATCTGCATTGTGAAGCGATATCTTATCCACATGACCACTGTGCTTCACTGATATTAACTTGTTCCGTTCAAGATGTTAAGACTTTCTGATGTTAATAACTAAAAAAATATGCTGATGAACTACTTGTACTCCTTTGTTGAGGAGGTGGGGGTATCCCTTAAACAAAAAAGAGATGAAGAAAAAAAAAGCGAGGTAAAAAGGCATAGCCGGGAATCGAACCGAGTACATCTGCATTGTGAAGCGATGTCTTAACCACATGACCACTGTGCTTCACTGATATTAACTTGTTCGGTTCAAGATCTTAACACTTTCTGATGTTAATGACTTTAAAAAATATGCTGATAAACTAATTTTACTCCTTTGTTGAGGAAGAGGGGGTGTCCCCTAAACAAAAAAAGAAAAGGACAATCAATATGAAGGAAAAAAATGATTAAAAAACACGAGGTAGAAAGGCATAGCCGGGAATCGAACCGAGTACATCTGCATTGTGAAGCGATATCTTATCCACATGACATCTGTCCTTCACTGATATTAACTTGTTCGGTTCAAGATGTTAAGACTTTCTGATGTTAATGACTAAAGAAAATATGCTGATGAACTACTTGTACACCTTTGTTGAGGAGGAAGTGGTGTCTCCTAAACAAAAAAAGAGATGAAAAAAAAACTCAAGGTAGAAAGGCACAGCCGGGAATCGAACCGAGTACATCTACATTGTGAAGCGATATCTTATCCACATGACCACTGTGCTTCACTGATATTAACTTGTTCGGTTCAAGATGTTAAGACTTTCTGATGTTAATGACTAAAAAAAATATGCTAATGAACTACTTGTACTCCTTTGTTGAGGAGGTGGGGGTATCCCTTAAACAAAAAAAGAGATGAAAAAAGGCGAGGTAAAAAGGCATAGCCGGGAATCGAACCGAGTACATCTGCATTGTGAAGCGATGTCTTATCCACATGACCACTGTGCTTCACTGATATTAACTTGTTCGGTTCAAGATCTTAACACTTTCTGATGTTAATGACTTTAAAAAATATGCTGATAAACTAATTTTACTCCTTTGTTGAGGAAGAGGGGGTGTCCCCTAAACAAAAAATGAAAAGGACAATCAATATGAAGGAAAAAAAGAGATGAAAAAAAACGCGAGGTAAAAAGGCATAGCCGGGAATCGAACCGAGTACATCTGCATTGTGAAGCGATATCTTATCCACATGACCACTGTGCTTCACTGATATTAACTTGTTCCGTTCAAGATGTTAAGACTTTCTGATGTTAATGACTAAAAAAAATATGCTGATCAACTAATTTTACTCCTTTGTTGAGGAAGAGGGGGTATCCCTTAAACAAAAAAAGAGATGAAAAAAACGCGAGGTAAAAAGGCATAGCCGGGAATCGAACCGAGTACATCTGCATTGTGAAGCGATGTCTTATCCACATAACCACTGTGCTTCACTGATATTAACTTGTTCGGTTCAAGATGTTAACACTTTCTGATGTTAATGACTTTAAAAAATATGCTGATAAACTAATTTTACTCCTTTGTTGAGGAAGAGGGGGTGTCCCCTAAACATAAAAAGAAAAGGACAATCAATATGAAGGAAAAAAATGATTAAAAAACACGAGGTAGAAAGGCATAGCCGAGAATCGAACCGAGTACATCTGCATTGTGAAGCGATGTCTTATCCACATGACCACTGTGCTTCACTGATATTAACTTGTTCGGTTCAACATGTTAACACTTTCTGATGTTAATGACTATAAAAAATATGCTTATGAACTACTTGTACTCCTTTGTTGAGGAGGTGGGGGTATCCCTTAAACAAAAAAAGAGATGGAAAAAAAACGCGAGGTGAAAGGCACAGCCGGGAATCGAACCGAGTACATCTGCATTGTGAAGCGATGTCTTATCCACATGACCACTTTGCTTCACTGATATTAACTTGTTCGGTTCAAGATGTTAAGACTTTCTGATGTTAATGACTAAAAAAAATATGCTAATGAACTACTTGTACTCCTTTGTTGAGGAGGTGGGGGTATCCCTTAAACAAAAAAAGAGATGAAATAAGGCGAGGTAAAAAGGCATAGCCGGGAATCGAACCGAGTACATCTGCATTGTGAAGCGATGTCTTATCCACATGACCACTTTGCTTCACTGATATTAACTTGTTCGGTTCAAGATCTTAACACTTTCTGATGTTAATGACTTTAAAAAATATGCTGATAAACTAATTTTACTCCTTTGTTGAGGAAGAGGGGGTGTCCCCTAAACAAAAAATGAAAAGGACAATCAATATGAAGGAAAAAAAGAGATGAAAAAAAACGCGAGGTAAAAAGGCATAGCCGGGAATCGAACCGAGTACATCTGCATTGTGAAGCGATATCTTATCCACATGACCACTGTGCTTCACTGATATTAACTTGTTCGGTTCAAGATGTTAAGACTTTCTGATGTTAATAACTAAAAAAATATGCCGATGAACTACTTGTACTCCTTTGTTGAGGAGGTGGGGGTATCCCTTAAACAAAAAAAGAGATGAAAAAAACGCGAGGTAAAAAGGCATAGCCGGGAATCGAACCGAGTACATCTGCATTGTGAAGCGATATCTTATCCACATGACCACTGTGCTTCTCTGATATTAACTTGTTCGGTTCAAGATGTTAAGACTTTCTGATGTTAATGACTAAAAAAAATATGCTGATCAACTAATTTTACTCCTTTGTTGAGGAAGAGGGGGTATCCCTTAAACAAAAAAAGAGATGAAAAAAACGCGAGGTAAAAAGGCATAGCCGGGAATCGAACCGAGTACATCTGCATTGTGAAGCGATGTCTTATCCACATAACCACTGTGCTTCACTGATATTAACTTGTTCGGTTCAAGATGTTAACACTTTCTGATGTTAATGACTTTAAAAAATATGCTGATAAACTAATTTTACTCCTTTGTTGAGGAAGAGGGGGTGTCCCCTAAACATAAAAAGAAAAGGACAATCAATATGAAGGAAAAAAATGATTAAAAAACACGAGGTAGAAAGGCATAGCCGAGAATCGAACCGAGTACATCTGCATTGTGAAGCGATGTCTTATCCACATGACCACTGAGCTTCACTGATATTAACTTGTTCGGTTCAACATGTTAAGACTTTCTGATGTTAATGACTATAAAAAATATGCTTATGAACTACTTGTACTCCTTTGTTGAGGAGGTGGGGGTATCCCTTAAACAAAAAAAGAGATGGAAAAAAAAACGCGAGGTGAAAGGCACAGCCGGGAATCGAACCGAGTACATCTGCATTGTGAAGCGATGTCTTATCCACATGACCACTTTGCTTCACTGATATTAACTTGTTCAGTTCAAGATCTTAACACTTTCTGATGTTAATGACTTTAAAAAATATGCTGATAAACTAATTTTACTCCTTTGTTGAGGAAGAGGGGGTGTCCCCTAAACAAAAAATGAAAAGGACAATCAATATGAAGGAAAAAAAGAGATGAAAAAAAACACGAGGTAGAAAGGCATAGCCGAGAATCGAACCGAGTACATCTGCATTGTGAAGCGATGTCTTATCCACATGACCACTGTGCTTCACTGATATTAACTTGTTCGGTTCAACATGTTAACACTTTCTGATGTTAATGACTATAAAAAATATGCTTATGAACTACTTGTACTCCTTTGTTGAGGAGGTGGGGGTATCCCTTAAACAAAAAAAGAGATGGAAAAAAAACGCGAGGTGAAAGGCATAGCCGGGAATCGAACCGAGTACATCTGCATTGTGAAGCGATGTCTTATCCACATGACCACTGTGCTTCACTGATATTAACTTGTTCGGTTCAAGATGTTAAGACTTTCTGATGTTAATGACTAAAAAAAATATGCTAATGAACTACTTGTACTCCTTTGTTGAGGAGGTGGGGGTATCCCTTAAACAAAAAAAGAGATGAAAAAGGCGAGGTAAAAAGGCATAGCCGGGAATCGAACCGAGTACATCTGCATTGTGAAGCGATGTCTTATCCACATGACCACTTTGCTTCACTGATATTAACTTGTTCGGTTCAAGATCTTAACACTTTCTGATGTTAATGACTTTAAAAAATATGCTGATAAACTAATTTTACTCCTTTGTTGAGGAAGAGGGGGTGTCCCCTAAACAAAAAATGAAAAGGACAATCAATATGAAGGAAAAAAAGAGATGAAAAAAAACGCGAGGTAAAAAGGCATAGCCGGGAATCGAACCGAGTACATCTGCATTGTGAAGCGATATCTTATCCACATGACCACTGTGCTTCACTGATATTAACTTGTTCGGTTCAAGATGTTAAGACTTTCTGATGTTAATAACTAAAAAAATATGCCGATGAACTACTTGTACTCCTTTGTTGAGGAGGTGGGGGTATCCCTTAAACAAAAAAAGAGATGAAAAAAAACGCGAGGTAAAAAGGCATAGCCGGGAATCGAACCGAGTACATCTGCATTGTGAAGCGATATCTTATCCACATGACCACTGTGCTTCACTGATATTAACTTGTTCGGTTCAAGATGTTAAGACTTTCTGATGTTAATGACTAAAAAAAATATGCTGATCAACTAATTTTACTCCTTTGTTGAGGAAGAGGGGGTATCCCTTAAACAAAAAAAGAGATGAAAAAAACGCGAGGTAAAAAGGCATAGCCGGGAATCGAACCGAGTACATCTGCATTGTGAAGCGATGTCTTATCCACATGACCACTGTGCTTCACTGATATTAACTTGTTCGGTTCAAGATGTTAACACTTTCTGATGTTAATGACTTTAAAAAATATGCTGATCAACTAATTTTACTCCTTTGTTGAGGAAGAGGGGGTGTCCCCTAAACATAAAAAGAAAAGGACAATCAATATGAAGGAAAAAAATGATTAAAAAACACGAGGTAGAAAGGCATAGCCGAGAATCGAACCGAGTACATCTGCATTGTGAAGCGATGTCTTATCCACATGACCACTGAGCTTCACTGATATTAACTTGTTCGGTTCAACATGTTAAGACTTTCTGATGTTAATGACTATAAAAAATATGCTCATGAACTACTTGTACTCCTTTGTTGAGGAGGTGGGGGTATCCCTTAAACAAAAAAAGAGATGGAAAAAAAAACGCGAGGTGAAAGGCACAGCCGGGAATCGAACCGAGTACATCTGCATTGTGAAGCGATGTCTTATCCACATGACCACTTTGCTTCACTGATATTAACTTGTTCGGTTCAAGATCTTAACACTTTCTGATGTTAATGACTTTAAAAAATATGCTGATAAACTAATTTTACTCCTTTGTTGAGGAAGAGGGGGTGTCCCCTAAACAAAAAATGAAAAGGACAATCAATATGAAGGAAAAAAGAGATGAAAAAAAACGCGAGGTAAAAGGCATAGCCGGGAATCGAACCGAGTACATCTGCATTGTGAAGCGATATCTTATCCACATGACCACTGTGCTTCACTGATATTAACTTGTTCGGTTCAAGATGTTAAGACTTTCTGATGTTAATAACTAAAAAAATATGCCGATGAACTACTTGTACTCCTTTGTTGAGGAAGTGGGGGTATCCCTTAAACAAAAAAAGAGATGAAAAAAAACGCGAGGTAAAAAGGCATAGCCGGGAATCGAACCGAGTACATCTGCATTGTGAAGCGATATCTTATCCACATGACCACTGTGCTTCACTGATATTAACTTGTTCCGTTCAAGATGTTAAGACTTTCTGATGTTAATAACTAAAACAAATATGCTGATGAACTACTTGTACTCCTTTGTTGAGGAGGTGGGGGTATCCCTTAAACAAAAAAAGAGATGAAAAAAAAAAAGCGAGGTAAAAAGGCATAGCCGGGAATCGAACCGAGTACATCTGCATTGTGAAGCGATGTCTTATCCACATGACCACTGTGCTTCACTGATATTAACTTGTTCGGTTCAAGATCTTAACACTTTCTGATGTTAATGACTTTAAAAAATATGCTGATAAACTAATTTTACTCCTTTGTTGAGGAAGAGGGGGTGTCCCCTAAACATAAAAAGAAAAGGACAATCAATATGAAGGAAAAAAATGATTAAAAAACACGAGGTAGAAAGGCATAGCCGAGAATCGAACCGAGTACATCTGCATTGTGAAGCGATGTCTTATCCACATGACCACTGTGCTTCACTGATATTAACTTGTTCGGTTCAACATGTTAACACTTTCTGATGTTAATGACTATAAAAAATATGCTTATGAACTACTTGTACTCCTTTGTTGAGGAGGTGGGGGTATCCCTTAAACAAAAAAAGAGATGGAAAAAAAACGCGAGGTGAAAGGCACAGCCGGGAATCGAACCGAGTACATCTGCATTGTGAAGCGATGTCTTATCCACATGACCACTTTGCTTCACTGATATTAACTTGTTCGGTTCAAGATGTTAAGACTTTCTGATGTTAATGACTAAAAAAAATATGCTAATGAACTACTTGTACTCCTTTGTTGAGGAGGTGGGGGTATCCCTTAAACAAAAAAAGAGATGAAAAAAGGCGAGGTAAAAAGGCATAGCCGGGAATCGAACCGAGTACATCTGCATTGTGAAGCGATGTCTTATCCACATGACCACTTTGCTTCACTGATATTAACTTGTTCGGTTCAAGATCTTAACACTTTCTGATGTTAATGACTTTAAAAAATATGCTGATAAACTAATTTTACTCCTTTGTTGAGGAAGAGGGGGTGTCCCCTAAACAAAAAATGAAAAGGACAATCAATATGAAGGAAAAAAAGAGATGAAAAAAAACGCGAGGTAAAAAGGCATAGCCGGGAATCGAACCGAGTACATCTGCATTGTGAAGCGATATCTTATCCACATGACCACTGTGCTTCACTGATATTAACTTGTTCGGTTCAAGATGTTAAGACTTTCTGATGTTAATAACTAAAAAAATATGCCGATGAACTACTTGTACTCCTTTGTTGAGGAGGTGGGGGTATCCCTTAAACAAAAAAAGAGATGAAAAAAAACGCGAGGTAAAAAGGCATAGCCGGGAATCGAACCGAGTACATCTGCATTGTGAAGCGATATCTTATCCACATGACCACTGTGCTTCACTGATATTAACTTGTTCGGTTCAAGATGTTAAGACTTTCTGATGTTAATGACTAAAAAAAATATGCTGATCAACTAATTTTACTCCTTTGTTGAGGAAGAGGGGGTATCCCTTAAACAAAAAAAGAGATGAAAAAAACGCGAGGTAAAAAGGCATAGCCGGGAATCGAACCGAGTACATCTGCATTGTGAAGCGATGTCTTATCCACATAACCACTGTGCTTCACTGATATTAACTTGTTCGGTTCAAGATGTTAACACTTTCTGATGTTAATGACTTTAAAAAATATGCTGATAAACTAATTTTACTCCTTTGTTGAGGAAGAGGGGGTGTCCCCTAAACATAAAAAGAAAAGGACAATCAATATGAAGGAAAAAAATGATTAAAAAACACGAGGTAGAAAGGCATAGCCGAGAATCGAACCGAGTACATCTGCATTGTGAAGCGATGTCTTATCCACATGACCACTGAGCTTCACTGATATTAACTTGTTCGGTTCAACATGTTAAGACTTTCTGATGTTAATGACTATAAAAAATATGCTTATGAACTACTTGTACTCCTTTGTTGAGGAGGTGGGGGTATCCCTTAAACAAAAAAGAGATGGAAAAAAAAACGCGAGGTGAAAGGCACAGCCGGGAATCGAACCGAGTACATCTGCATTGTGAAGCGATGTCTTATCCACATGACCACTTTGCTTCACTGATATTAACTTGTTCGGTTCAAGATCTTAACACTTTCTGATGTTAATGACTTTAAAAAATATGCTGATAAACTAATTTTACTCCTTTGTTGAGGAAGAGGGGGTGTCCCCTAAACAAAAAATGAAAAGGACAATCAATATGAAGGAAAAAAAGAGATGAAAAAAAACACGAGGTAGAAAGGCATAGCCGAGAATCGAACCGAGTACATCTGCATTGTGAAGCGATGTCTTATCCACATGACCACTGTGCTTCACTGATATTAACTTGTTCGGTTCAACATGTTAACACTTTCTGATGTTAATGACTATAAAAAATATGCTTATGAACTACTTGTACTCCTTTGTTGAGGAGGTGGGGGTATCCCTTAAACAAAAAAAGAGATGGAAAAAAAACGCGAGGTGAAAGGCATAGCCGGGAATCGAACCGAGTACATCTGCATTGTGAAGCGATGTCTTATCCACATGACCACTTTGCTTCACTGATATTAACTTGTTCGGTTCAAGATGTTAAGACTTTCTGATGTTAATGACTAAAAAAAATATGCTAATGAACTACTTGTACTCCTTTGTTGAGGAGGTGGGGGTATCCCTTAAACAAAAAAAGAGATGAAAAAAGGCGAGGTAAAAAGGCATAGCCGGGAATCGAACCGAGTACATCTGCATTGTGAAGCGATGTCTTATCCACATGACCACTTGCTTCACTGATATTAACTTGTTCGGTTCAAGATCTTAACACTTTCTGATGTTAATGACTTTAAAAAATATGCTGATAAACTAATTTTACTCCTTTGTTGAGGAAGAGGGGGTGTCCCCTAAACAAAAAATGAAAAGGACAATCAATATGAAGGAAAAAAAGAGATGAAAAAAACGCGAGGTAAAAAGGCATAGCCGGGAATCGAACCGAGTACATCTGCATTGTGAAGCGATATCTTATCCACATGACCACTGTGCTTCACTGATATTAACTTGTTCGGTTCAAGATGTTAAGACTTTCTGATGTTAATAACTAAAAAAATATGCCGATGAACTACTTGTACTCCTTTGTTGAGGAGGTGGGGGTATCCCTTAAACAAAAAAAGAGATGAAAAAAAACGCGAGGTAAAAAGGCATAGCCGGGAATCGAACCGAGTACATCTGCATTGTGAAGCGATATCTTATCCACATGACCACTGTGCTTCACTGATATTAACTTGTTCGGTTCAAGATGTTAAGACTTTCTGATGTTAATGACTAAAAAAAATATGCTGATCAACTAATTTTACTCCTTTGTTGAGGAAGAGGGGGTATCCCTTAAACAAAAAAAGAGATGAAAAAAACGCGAGGTAAAAAGGCATAGCCGGGAATCGAACCGAGTACATCTGCATTGTGAAGCGATGTCTTATCCACATAACCACTGTGCTTCACTGATATTAACTTGTTCGGTTCAAGATGTTAACACTTTCTGATGTTAATGACTTTAAAAAATATGCTGATCAACTAATTTTACTCCTTTGTTGAGGAAGAGGGGGTGTCCCCTAAACATAAAAAGAAAAGGACAATCAATATGAAGGAAAAAAATGATTAAAAAACACGAGGTAGAAAGGCATAGCCGAGAATCGAACCGAGTACATCTGCATTGTGAAGCGATGTCTTATCCACATGACCACTGTGCTTCACTGATATTAACTTGTTCGGTTCAACATGTTAAGACTTTCTGATGTTAATGACTATAAAAAATATGCTCATGAACTACTTGTACTCCTTTGTTGAGGAGGTGGGGGTATCCCTTAAACAAAAAAAGAGATGGAAAAAAAAACGCGAGGTGAAAGGCACAGCCGGGAATCGAACCGAGTACATCTGCATTGTGAAGCGATGTCTTATCCACATGACCACTTTGCTTCACTGATATTAACTTGTTCGGTTCAAGATCTTAACACTTTCTGATGTTAATGACTTTAAAAAATATGCTGATAAACTAATTTTACTCCTTTGTTGAGGAAGAGGGGGTGTCCCCTAAACAAAAAATGAAAAGGACAATCAATATGAAGGAAAAAAAGAGATGAAAAAAAACGCGAGGTAAAAAGGCATAGCCGGGAATCGAACCGAGTACATCTGCATTGTGAAGCGATATCTTATCCACATGACCACTGTGCTTCACTGATATTAACTTGTTCGGTTCAAGATGTTAAGACTTTCTGATGTTAATAACTAAAAAAATATGCCGATGAACTACTTGTACTCCTTTGTTGAGGAAGTGGGGGTATCCCTTAAACAAAAAAAGAGATGAAAAAAACGCGAGGTAAAAAGGCATAGCCGGGAATCGAACCGAGTACATCTGCATTGTGAAGCGATATCTTATCCACATGACCACTGTGCTTCACTGATATTAACTTGTTCCGTTCAAGATGTTAAGACTTTCTGATGTTAATAACTAAAAAAATATGCTGATGAACTACTTGTACTCCTTTGTTGAGGAGGTGGGGGTATCCCTTAAACAAAAAAAGAGATGAAAAAAAAAAAGCGAGGTAAAAAGGCATAGCCGGGAATCGAACCGAGTACATCTGCATTGTGAAGCGATGTCTTAACCACATGACCACTGTGCTTCACTGATATTAACTTGTTCGGTTCAAGATCTTAACACTTTCTGATGTTAATGACTTTAAAAAATATGCTGATAAACTAATTTTACTCCTTTGTTGAGGAAGAGGGGGTGTCCCCTAAACAAAAAAAGAAAAGGACAATCAATATGAAGGAAAAAAATGATTAAAAAACACGAGGTAGAAAGGCATAGCCGGGAATCGAACCGAGTACATCTGCATTGTGAAGCGATATCTTATCCACATGACATCTGTCCTTCACTGATATTAACTTGTTCGGTTCAAGATGTTAAGACTTTCTGATGTTAATGACTAAAAAAATATGCTGATGAACTACTTGTACTCCTTTGTTGAGGAGGAAGTGGTGTCTCCCAAACAAAAAAAGAGATGAAAAAAAAACTCAAGGTAGAAAGGCACAGCCGGGAATCGAACCGAGTACATCTACATTGTGAAGCGATATCTTATCCACATGACCACTGTGCTTCACTGATATTAACTTGTTCGGTTCAAGATGTTAAGACTTTCTGATGTTAATGACTAAAAAAAATATGCTAATGAACTACTTGTACTCCTTTGTTGAGGAGGTGGGGGTATCCCTTAAACAAAAAAAGAGATGAAAAAAAAACGCGAGGTAAAAAGGCATAGCCGGGAATCGAACCGAGTATATCTGCATTGTGAAGCGATATCTTATCCACATGACCACTGTGCTTCACTGATATTAACTTGTTCGGTTCAAGATGTTAAGACTTTCTGATGTTAATAACTAAAAAAATATGCCGATGAACTACTTGTACTCCTTTGTTGAGGAGGTGGGGGTATCCCTTAAACAAAAAAAGAGATGAAAAAAAACGCGAGGTAAAAAGGCATAGCCGGGAATCGAACCGAGTACATCTGCATTGTGAAGCGATATCTTATCCACATGACCACTGTGCTTCACTGATATTAACTTGTTCGGTTCAAGATGTTAAGACTTTCTGATGTTAATGACTAAAAAAAATATGCTGATCAACTAATTTACTCCTTTGTTGAGGAAGAGGGGGTATCCCTTAAACAAAAAAAGAGATGAAAAAAACGCGAGGTAAAAAGGCATAGCCGGGAATCGAACCGAGTACATCTGCATTGTGAAGCGATGTCTTATCCACATGACCACTGTGCTTCACTGATATTAACTTGTTCGGTTCAAGATCTTAACACTTTCTGATGTTAATGACTTTAAAAAATATGCTGATAAACTAATTTTACTCCTTTGTTGAGGAAGAGGGGGTGTCCCCTAAACAAAAAATGAAAAGGACAATCAATATGAAGGAAAAAAAGAGATGAAAAAAAACGCGAGGTAAAAAGGCATAGCCGGGAATCGAACCGAGTACATCTGCATTGTGAAGCGATATCTTATCCACATGACCACTGTGCTTCACTGATATTAACTTGTTCGGTTCAAGATGTTAAGACTTTCTGATGTTAATAACTAAAAAAATATGCCGATGAACTACTTGTACTCCTTTGTTGAGGAGGTGGGGGTATCCCTTAAACAAAAAAAGAGATGAAAAAAAACGCGAGGTAAAAAGGCATAGCCGGGAATCGAACCGAGTACATCTGCATTGTGAAGCGATATCTTATCCACATGACCACTGTGCTTCACTGATATTAACTTGTTCGGTTCAAGATGTTAAGACTTTCTGATGTTAATAACTAAAAAAATATGCTGATGAACTACTTGTACTCCTTTGTTGAGGAGGTGGGGGTATCCCTTAAACAAAAAAAGAGATGAAAAAAACGCGAGGTAAAAAGGCATAGCCGGGAATCGAACCGAGTACATCTGCATTGTGAAGCGATATCTTATCCACATGACCACTGTGCTTCACTGATATTAACTTGTTCCGTTCAAGATGTTAAGACTTTCTGATGTTAATAACTAAAACAATATGCTGATGAACTACTTGTACTCCTTTGTTGAGGAGGTGGGGGTATCCCTTAAACAAAAAAAGAGATGAAAAAAAAAAGCGAGGTAAAAAGGCATAGCCGGGAATCGAACCGAGTACATCTGCATTGTGAAGCGATGTCTTATCCACATGACCACTGTGCTTCACTGATATTAACTTGTTCGGTTCAAGATCTTAACACTTTCTGATGTTAATGACTTTAAAAAATATGCTGATAAACTAATTTTACTCCTTTGTTGAGGAAGAGGGGGTGTCCCCTAAACAAAAAAAGAAAAGGACAATCAATATGAAGGAAAAAAATGATTAAAAAACACGAGGTAGAAAGGCATAGCCGGGAATCGAACCGAGTACATCTGCATTGTGAAGCGATGTCTTATCCACATGACCACTGTCCTTCACTGATATTAACTTGTTCGGTTCAAGATGTTAAGACTTTCTGATGTTAATAACTAAAAAAATATGCCGATGAACTACTTGTACTCCTTTGTTGAGGAGGTGGGGGTATCCCTTAAACAAAAAAAGAGATGGAAAAAAACGCGAGGTAAAAAGGCATAGCCGGGAATCGAACCGAGTACATCTGCATTGTGAAGCGATATCTTATCCACATGACCACTGTGCTTCACTGATATTAACTTGTTCGGTTCAAGATGTTAACACTTTCTGATGTTAATGACTTTAAAAAATATGCTGATAAACTAATTTTACTCCTTTGTTGAGGAAGAGGGGGTGTCCCCTAAACATAAAAAGAAAAGGACAATCAATATGAAGGAAAAAAATGATTAAAAAACACGATGTAGAAAGGCATAGCCGGGAATCGAACCGAGTACATCTGCATTGTGAAGCGATGTCTTATCCACATGACCACTGTGCTTCACTGATATTAACTTGTTCGGTTCAAGATGTTAACACTTTCTGATGTTAATGACTTTAAAAAATATGCTGATAAACTAATTTTACTCCTTTGTTGAGGAAGAGGGGGTGTCCCCTAAACATAAAAAGAAAAGGACAATCAATATGAAGGAAAAAAATGATTAAAAAACACGAGGTAGAAAGGCATAGCCGGGAATCGAACCGAGTACATCTGCATTGTGAAGCGATGTCTTATCCACATGACCACTGTGCTTCACTGATATTAACTTGTTCGGTTCAAGATGTTAACACTTTCTGATGTTAAAGACTATAAAAAATATGCTAATGAACTACTTGTACTCCTTTGTTGAGGAGGTGGGGGTATCCCTTAAACAAAAAAAGAGATGAAAAAAAAACGCGAGGTAAAAAGGCATAGCCGGGAATCGAACCGAGTACATCTGCATTGTGAAGCGATGTCTTATCCACATGACCACTGTGCTTCACTGATATTAACTTGTTCGGTTCAAGATCTTAACACTTTCTGATGTTAATGACTTTAAAAAATATGCTGATAAACTAATTTTACTCCTTTGTTGAGGAAGAGGGGGTGTCCCCTAAACAAAAAAAGAAAAGGACAATCAATATGAAGGAAAAAAATGATTAAAAAACACGAGGTAGAAAGGCATAGCCGGGAATCGAACCGAGTACATCTGCATTGTGAAGCGATATCTTATCCACATGACACTGTCCTTCACTGATATTAACTTGTTCGGTTCAAGATGTTAAGACTTTCTGATGTTAATGACTAAAAAAATATGCTGATGAACTACTTGTACTCCTTTGTTGAGGAGGAAGTGGTGTCTCCTAAACAAAAAAAGAGATGAAAAAAAAACTCAAGGTAGAAAGGCACAGCCGGGAATCGAACCGAGTACATCTGCATTGTGAAGCGATATCTTATCCACATGACCACTGTGCTTCACTGATATTAACTTGTTCGGTTCAAGATGTTAAGACTTTCTGATGTTAATGACTAAAAAAAATATGCTAATGAACTACTTGTACTCCTTTGTTGAGGAGGTGGGGGTATCCCTTAAACAAAAAAAGAGATGAAAAAAAAACGCGAGGTAAAAAGGCATAGCCTGGAATCGAACCGAGTACATCTGCATTGTGAAGCGATATCTTATCCACATGACCACTGTGCTTCACTGATATTAACTTGTTCGGTTCAAGATCTTAACACTTTCTGATGTTAATGACTTTAAAAAATATGCTGATAAACTAATTTTACTCCTTTGTTGAGGAAGAGGGGGTGTCCCCTAAACAAAAAAAGAAAAGGACAATCAATATGAAGGAAAAAAATGATTAAAAAAACGAGGTAGAAAGGCATAGCCGGGAATCGAACCGAGTACATCTGCATTGTGAAGCGATGTCTTATCCACATGACCACTGTCCTTCACTGATATTAACTTGTTCGGTTCAAGATGTTAAGACTTTCTGATGTTAATAACTAAAAAAATATGCCGATGAACTACTTGTACTTCTTTGTTGAGGAGGTGGGGGTATCCCTTAAACAAAAAAAGAGATGGAAAAAAACGCGAGGTAAAAAGGCATAGCCGGGAATCGAACCGAGTACATCTGCATTGTGAAGCGATATCTTATCCACATGACCACTGTGCTTCACTGATATTAACTTGTTCGGTTCAAGATGTTAAGACTTTCTGATGTTAATGACTAAAAAAAATATGCTGATCAACTAATTTTACTCCTTTGTTGAGGAAGAGGGGGTATCCCTTAAACAAAAAAAGAGATGAAAAAAACGCGAGGTAAAAAGGCATAGCCGGGAATCGAACCGAGTACATCTGCATTGTGAAGCGATGTCTTATCCACATGACCACTGTGCTTCACTGATATTAACTTGTTCGGTTCAAGATGTTAACACTTTCTGATGTTAATGACTTTAAAAAATATGCTGATAAACTAATTTTACTCCTTTGTTGAGGAAGAGGGGGTGTCCCCTAAACATAAAAAGAAAAGGACAATCAATATGAAGGAAAAAAATGATTAAAAAACACGAGGTAGAAAGGCATAGCCGGGAATCGAACCGAGTACATCTGCATTGTGAAGCGATGTCTTATCCACATGACCACTGTGCTTCACTGATATTAACTTGTTCGGTTCAAGATGTTAACACTTTCTGATGTTAATGACTTTAAAAAATATGCTGATAAACTAATTTTACTCCTTTGTTGAGGAAGAGGGGGTGTCCCCTAAACATAAAAAGAAAGGACAATCAATATGAAGGAAAAAATGATTAAAAAACACGAGGTAGAAAGGCATAGCCGGGAATCGAACCGAGTACATCTGCATTGTGAAGCGATGTCTTATCCACATGACCACTGTGCTTCACTGATATTAACTTGTTCGGTTCAAGATGTTAACACTTTCTGATGTTAAAGACTATAAAAATATGCTAATGAACTACTTGTACTCCTTTGTTGAGGAGGTGGGGGTATCCCTTAAACAAAAAAAGAGATGAAAAAAAAAAAGCGAGGTAAAAAGGCATAGCCGGGAATCGAACCGAGTACATCTGCATTGTGAAGCGATGTCTTATCCACATGACCACTGTGCTTCACTGATATTAACTTGTTCGGTTCAAGATCTTAACACTTTCTGATGTTAATGACTTTAAAAAATATGCTGATAAACTAATTTTACTCCTTTGTTGAGGAAGAGGGGGTGTCCCCTAAACAAAAAAAGAAAAGGACAATCAATATGAAGGAAAAAAATGATTAAAAAACACGAGGTAGAAAGGCATAGCCGGGAATCGAACCGAGTACATCTGCATTGTGAAGCGATATCTTATCCACATGACACTGTCCTTCACTGATATTAACTTGTTCGGTTCAAGATGTTAAGACTTTCTGATGTTAATGACTAAAAAAATATGCTGATGAACTACTTGTACTCCTTTGTTGAGGAGGAAGTGGTGTCTCCTAAACAAAAAAAGAGATGAAAAAAAAACTCAAGGTAGAAAGGCACAGCCGGGAATCGAACCGAGTACATCTGCATTGTGAAGCGATATCTTATCCACATGACCACTGTGCTTCACTGATATTAACTTGTTCGGTTCAAGATGTTAAGACTTTCTGATGTTAATGACTAAAAAAAATATGCTAATGAACTACTTTTACTCCTTTGTTGAGGAGGTGGGGGTATCCCTTAAACAAAAAAAGAGATGAAAAAAAAACGCGAGGTAAAAAGGCATAGCCGGGAATCGAACCGAGTACATCTGCATTGTGAAGCGATATCTTATCCACATGACCACTGTGCTTCACTGATATTAACTTGTTCGGTTCAAGATGTTAAGACTTTCTGATGTTAATAACTAAAAAAATATGCTGATGAACTACTTGTACTCCTTTGTTGAGGAGGTGGGGGTATCCCTTAAACAAAAAAAGAGATGAAAAAAAAACGCGAGGTAAAAAGGCATAGCCGGGAATCGAACCGAGTACATCTGCATTGTGAAGCGATATCTTATCCACATGACCACTGTGCTTCACTGATATTAACTTGTTCGGTTCAAGATGTTAAGACTTTCTGATGTTAATGACTAAAAAAAATATGCTGATGAACTACTTTTACTCCTTTGTTGAGGAAGAGGGGGTATCCCTTAAACAAAAAAAGAGATGAAAAAAACGCGAGGTAAAAAGGCATAGCCGGGAATCGAACCGAGTACATCTGCATTGTGAAGCGATGTCTTATCCACATGACCACTGTGCTTCACTGATATTAACTTGTTCGGTTCAAGATCTTAACACTTTCTGATGTTAATGACTTTAAAAAATATGCTGATAAACTAATTTTACTCCTTTGTTGAGGAAGAGGGGGTGTCCCCTAAACAAAAAAAGAAAAGGACAATCAATATGAAGGAAAAAAATGATTAAAAAACACGAGGTAGAAAGGCATAGCCGGGAATCGAACCGAGTACATCTGCATTGTGAAGCGATGTCTTATCCACATGACCACTGTCCTTCACTGATATTAACTTGTTCGGTTCAAGATGTTAAGACTTTCTGATGTTAATAACTAAAAAAATATGCTGATGAACTACTTTTACTCCTTTGTTGAGGAAGAGGGGGTATCCCTTAAACAAAAAAAGAGATGAAAAAAACACGAGGTAGAAAGGCATAGCCGGGAATCGAACCGAGTACATCTGCATTGTGAAGCGATGTCTTATCCACATGACCACTGTGCTTCACTGATATTAACTTGTTCGGTTCAAGATGTTAACACTTTCTGATGTTAATGACTATAAAAAATATGCTAATGAACTACTTGTACTCCTTTGTTGAGGAGGTGGGGGTATCCCTTAAACAAAAAAAGAGATGGAAAAAAACGCGAGGTGAAAGGCATAGCCGGGAATCGAACCGAGTACATCTGCATTGTGAAGCGATGTCTTATCCACATGACCACTTTGCTTCACTGATATTAACTTGTTCGGTTCAAGATCTTAACACTTTCTGATGTTAATGACTTTAAAAAATATGCTGATAAACTAATTTTACTCCTTTGTTGAGGAAGAGGGGGTGTCCCCTAAACAAAAAATGAAAAGGACAATCAATATGAAGGAAAAAAAGAGATGAAAAAAAAACGCGAGGTAAAAAGGCATAGCCGGGAATCGAACCGAGTACATCTGCATTGTGAAGCGATATCTTATCCACATGACCACTGTGCTTCACTGATATTAACTTGTTCGGTTCAAGATGTTAAGACTTTCTGATGTTAATAACTAAAAAAATATGCCGATGAACTACTTGTACTCCTTTGTTGAGGAGGTGGGGGTATCCCTTAAACAAAAAAAGAGATGAAAAAAAACGCGAGGTAAAAAGGCATAGCCGGGAATCGAACCGAGTACATCTGCATTGTGAAGCGATATCTTATCCACATGACCACTGTGCTTCACTGATATTAACTTGTTCCGTTCAAGATGTTAAGACTTTCTGATGTTAATAACTAAAACAAATATGCTGATGAACTACTTGTACTCCTTTGTTGAGGAGGTGGGGGTATCCCTTAAACAAAAAAAAGAGATGAAAAAAAAAGCGAGGTAAAAAGGCATAGCCGGGAATCGAACCGAGTACATCTGCATTGTGAAGCGATGTCTTATCCACATGACCACTGTGCTTCACTGATATTAACTTGTTCGGTTCAAGATCTTAACACTTTCTGATGTTAATGACTTTAAAAAATATGCTGATAAACTAATTTTACTCCTTTGTTGAGGAAGAGGGGGTGTCCCCTAAACAAAAAAAGAAAAGGACAATCAATATGAAGGAAAAAAATGATTAAAAAACACGAGGTAGAAAGGCATAGCCGGGAATCGAACCGAGTACATCTGCATTGTGAAGCGATATCTTATCCACATGACACTGTCCTTCACTGATATTAACTTGTTCGGTTCAAGATGTTAAGACTTTCTGATGTTAATGACTAAAAAAATATGCTGATGAACTACTTGTACTCCTTTGTTGAGGAGGAAGTGGTGTCTCCTAAACAAAAAAAGAGATGAAAAAAAAACTCAAGGTAGAAAGGCACAGCCGGGAATCGAACCGAGTACATCTACATTGTGAAGCGATATCTTATCCACATGACCACTGTGCTTCACTGATATTAACTTGTTCGGTTCAAGATGTTAAGACTTTCTGATGTTAATGACTAAAAAAAATATGCTATGAACTACTTGTACTCCTTTGTTGAGGAGGTGGGGGTATCCCTTAAACAAAAAAAGAGATGAAAAAAAACGCGAGGTAAAAAGGCATAGCCGGGAATCGAACCGAGTACATCTGCATTGTGAAGCGATATCTTATCCACATGACCACTGTGCTTCACTGATATTAACTTGTTCGGTTCAAGATGTTAAGACTTTCTGATGTTAATAACTAAAAAAATATGCCGATGAACTACTTGTACTCCTTTGTTGAGGAGGTGGGGGTATCCCTTAAACAAAAAAGAGATGAAAAAAAACGCGAGGTAAAAAGGCATAGCCGGGAATCGAACCGAGTACATCTGCATTGTGAAGCGATATCTTATCCACATGACCACTGTGCTTCACTGATATTAACTTGTTCGGTTCAAGATGTTAAGACTTTCTGATGTTAATGACTAAAAAAAATATGCTGATCAACTAATTTTACTCCTTTGTTGAGGAAGAGGGGGTATCCCTTAAACAAAAAAAGAGATGAAAAAAACGCGAGGTAAAAAGGCATAGCCGGGAATCGAACCGAGTACATCTGCATTGTGAAGCGATGTCTTATCCACATACCACTGTGCTTCACTGATATTAACTTGTTCGGTTCAAGATGTTAACACTTTCTGATGTTAATGACTTTAAAAAATATGCTGATCAACTAATTTTACTCCTTTGTTGAGGAAGAGGGGGTGTCCCCTAAACATAAAAAGAAAAGGACAATCAATATGAAGGAAAAAAATGATTAAAAAACACGAGGTAGAAAGGCATAGCCGAGAATCGAACCGAGTACATCTGCATTGTGAAGCGATGTCTTATCCACATGACCACTGTGCTTCACTGATATTAACTTGTTCGGTTCAACATGTTAAGACTTTCTGATGTTAATGACTATAAAAAATATGCTTATGAACTACTTTACTCCTTTGTTGAGGAGGTGGGGGTATCCCTTAAACAAAAAAAGAGATGGAAAAAAAACGCGAGGTGAAAGGCACAGCCGGGAATCGAACCGAGTACATCTGCATTGTGAAGCGATGTCTTATCCACATGACCACTTTGCTTCACTGATATTAACTTGTTCGGTTCAAGATCTTAACACTTTCTGATGTTAATGACTTTAAAAAATATGCTGATAAACTAATTTTACTCCTTTGTTGAGGAAGAGGGGGTGTCCCCTAAACAAAAAATGAAAAGGACAATCAATATGAAGGAAAAAAGAGATGAAAAAAAACGCGAGGTAAAAAGGCATAGCCGGGAATCGAACCCAGTACATCTGCATTGTGAAGCGATATCTTATCCACATGACCACTGTGCTTCACTGATATTAACTTGTTCGGTTCAAGATGTTAAGACTTTCTGATGTTAATAACTAAAAAAATATGCCGATGAACTACTTGTACTCCTTTGTTGAGGAGGTGGGGGTATCCCTTAAACAAAAAAAGAGATGAAAAAAACGCGAGGTAAAAAGGCATAGCCGGGAATCGAACCGAGTACATCTGCATTGTGAAGCGATATCTTATCCACATGACCACTGTGCTTCACTGATATTAACTTGTTCGGTTCAAGATGTTAAGACTTTCTGATGTTAATAACTAAAAAAATATGCCGATGAACTACTTGTACTCCTTTGTTGAGGAGGTGGGGGTATCCCTTAAACAAAAAAAGAGATGAAAAAAACGCGAGGTAAAAAGGCATAGCCGGGAATCGAACCGAGTACATCTGCATTGTGAAGCGATATCTTATCCACATGACCACTGTGCTTCACTGATATTAACTTGTTCCGTTCAAGATGTTAAGACTTTCTGATGTTAATAACTAAAACAAATATGCTGATGAACTACTTGTACTCCTTTGTTGAGGAGGTGGGGGTATCCCTTAAACAAAAAAAGAGATGAAAAAAAAAGCGAGGTAAAAAGGCATAGCCGGGAATCGAACCGAGTACATCTGCATTGTGAAGCGATGTCTTATCCACATGACCACTGTGCTTCACTGATATTAACTTGTTCGGTTCAAGATCTTAACACTTTCTGATGTTAATGACTTTAAAAAATATGCTGATAAACTAATTTTACTCCTTTGTTGAGGAAGAGGGGGTGTCCCCTAAACAAAAAAGAAAAGGACAATCAATATGAAGGAAAAAAATGATTAAAAAACACGAGGTAGAAAGGCATAGCCGGGAATCGAACCGAGTACATCTGCATTGTGAAGCGATGTCTTATCCACATGACCACTGTCCTTCACTGATATTAACTTGTTCGGTTCAAGATGTTAAGACTTTCTGATGTTAATAACTAAAAAAATATGCCGATGAACTACTTGTACTTCTTTGTTGTGTTGTGTTTTGAGTTATTGGCGATTAGTCAGTGATTTGACTATTGTCGCCAAATTACTTTACGGCACGTGTTATATCTCTGAAGCGATGTCTTATCCACATGACCACTGTCCTTCACTGATATTAACTTGTTCGGTTCAAGATGTTAACACTTTCTGATGTTAATGACTTTAAAAAATATGCTGATAAACTAATTTTACTCCTTTGTTGAGGAAGAGGGGGTGTCCCCTAAACATAAAAAGAAAAGGACAATCAATATGAAGGAAAAAAATGATTAAAAAACACGATGTAGAAAGGCATAGCCGGGAATCGAACCGAGTACATCTGCATTGTGAAGCGATGTCTTATCCACATGACCACTGTGCTTCACTGATATTAACTTGTTCGGTTCAACATGTTAACACTTTCTGATGTTAATGACTATAAAAAATATGCTAATGAACTACTTGTACTCCTTTGTTGAGGAGGTGGGGGTATCCCTTAAACAAAAAAAGAGATGAAAAAAAACGCGAGGTAAAAAGGCATAGCCGGGAATCGAACCGAGTACATCTGCATTGTGAAGCGATATCTTATCCACATGACCACTGTGCTTCACTGATATTAACTTGTTCGGTTCAAGATGTTAAGACTTTCTGATGTTAATAACTAAAAAAATATGCCGATGAACTACTTGTACTCCTTTGTTGAGGAGGTGGGGGTATCCCTTAAACAAAAAAAGAGATGAAAAAAACGCGAGGTAAAAAGGCATAGCCGGGAATCGAACCGAGTACATCTGCATTGTGAAGCGATATCTTATCCACATGACCACTGTGCTTCACTGATATTAACTTGTTCCGTTCAAGATGTTAAGACTTTCTGATGTTAATAACTAAAAAAATATGCTGATGAACTACTTGTACTCCTTTGTTGAGGAGGTGGGGGTATCCCTTAAACAAAAAAAGAGATGAAAAAAAAAAGCGAGGTAAAAAGGCATAGCCGGGAATCGAACCGAGTACATCTGCATTGTGAAGCGATGTCTTATCCACATGACCACTGTGCTTCACTGATATTAACTTGTTCGGTTCAAGATCTTAACACTTTCTGATGTTAATGACTTTAAAAAATATGCTGATAAACTAATTTTACTCCTTTGTTGAGGAAGAGGGGGTGTCCCCTAAACAAAAAAGAAAAGGACAATCAATATGAAGGAAAAAAATGATTAAAAAACACGAGGTAGAAAGGCATAGCCGGGAATCGAACCGAGTACATCTGCATTGTGAAGCGATGTCTTATCCACATGACCACTGTCCTTCACTGATATTAACTTGTTCGGTTCAAGATGTTAAGACTTTCTGATGTTAATAACTAAAAAAATATGCCGATGAACTACTTGTACTTCTTTGTTGTTGTGTTGTGTTTTGAGTTATTGGCGATTAGTCAGTGATTTGACTATTGTCGCCAAATTACTTTACGGCACGTGTTATATCTCTGAAGCGATGTCTTATCCACATGACCACTGTCCTTCACTGATATTAACTTGTTCGGTTCAAGATGTTAACACTTTCTGATGTTAATGACTTTAAAAAATATGCTGATAAACTAATTTTACTCCTTTGTTGAGGAAGAGGGGGTGTCCCCTAAACATAAAAAGAAAAGGACAATCAATATGAAGGAAAAAAATGATTAAAAAACACGATGTAGAAAGGCATAGCCGGGAATCGAACCGAGTACATCTGCATTGTGAAGCGATGTCTTATCCACATGACCACTGTGCTTCACTGATATTAACTTGTTCGGTTCAACATGTTAACACTTTCTGATGTTAAAGACTATAAAAAATATGCTAATGAACTACTTGTACTCCTTTGTTGAGGAGGTGGGGGTATCCCTTAAACAAAAAAAGAGATGGAAAAAAACGCGAGGTGAAAGGCACAGCCGGGAATCGAACCGAGTACATCTGCATTGTGAAGCGATGTCTTATCCACATGACCACTTTGCTTCACTGATATTAACTTGTTCGGTTCAAGATCTTAACACTTTCTGATGTTTATGACTTTAAAAAATATGCTGATAACCTAATTTTACTCCTTTGTTGAGGAAGAGGGGGTGTCCCCTAAACAAAAAATGAAAAGGACAATCAATATGAAGGAAAAAAAGAGATGAAAAAAAACGCGAGGTAAAAAGGCATAGCCGGGAATCGAACCGAGTACATCTGCATTGTGAAGCGATATCTTATCCACATGACCACTGTGCTTCACTGATATTAACTTGTTCGGTTCAAGATGTTAAGACTTTCTGATGTTAATAACTAAAAAAATATGCCGATGAACTACTTGTACTCCTTTGTTGAGGAGGTGGGGGTATCCCTTAAACAAAAAAAGAGATGAAAAAAAACGCGAGGTAAAAATGCATAGCCGGGAATCGAACCGAGTACATCTGCATTGTGAAGCGATATCTTATCCACATGACCACTGTGCTTCACTGATATTAACTTGTTCCGTTCAAGATGTTAAGACTTTCTGATGTTAATAACTAAAACAAATATGCTGATGAACTACTTGTACTCCTTTGTTGAGGAGGTGGGGGTATCCCTTAAACAAAAAAAGAGATGAAAAAAAAAAGCGAGGTAAAAAGGCATAGCCGGGAATCGAACCGAGTACATCTGCATTGTGAAGCGATGTCTTAACCACATGACCACTGTGCTTCACTGATATTAACTTGTTCGGTTCAAGATCTTAACACTTTCTGATGTTAATGACTTTAAAAAATATGCTGATAAACTAATTTTACTCCTTTGTTGAGGAAGAGGGGGTGTCCCCTAAACAAAAAAAGAAAAGGACAATCAATATGAAGGAAAAAAATGATTAAAAAACACGAGGTAGAAAGGCATAGCCGGGAATCGAACCGAGTACATCTGCATTGTGAAGCGATATCTTATCCACATGACATCTGTCGTTCACTGATATTAACTTGTTCGGTTCAAGATGTTAAGACTTTCTGATGTTAATGACTAAAGAAAATATGCTGATGAACTACTTGTACACCTTTGTTGAGGAGGAAGTGGTGTCTCCTAAACAAAAAAAGAGATGAAAAAAAACTCAAGGTAGAAAGGCACAGCCGGGAATCGAACCGAGTACATCTACATTGTGAAGCGATATCTTATCCACATGACCACTGTGCTTCACTGATAATAACTTGTTCGGTTCAAGATGTTAAGACTTTCTGATGTTAATGACTAAAAAAAATATGCTAATGAACTACTTGTACTCCTTTGTTGAGGAGGTGGGGGTATCCCTTAAACAAAAAAAGAGATGAAAAAAACGCGAGGTAAAAAGGCATAGCCTGGAATCGAACCGAGTATATCTGCATTGTGAAGCGATATCTTATCCACATGACCACTGTGCTTCACTGATATTAACTTGTTCGGTTCAAGATGTTAAGACTTTCTGATGTTAATAACTAAAAAAATATGCCGATGAACTACTTGTACTCCTTTGTTGAGGAGGTGGGGGTATCCCTTAAACAAAAAAGAGATGAAAAAAAACGCGAGGTAAAAAGGCATAGCCGGGAATCGAACCGAGTACATCTGCATTGTGAAGCGATATCTTATCCACATGACCACTGTGCTTCACTGATATTAACTTGTTCGGTTCAAGATGTTAAGACTTTCTGATGTTAATGACTAAAAAAATATGCTGATCAACTAATTTTACTCCTTTGTTGAGGAAGAGGGGGTATCCCTTAAACAAAAAAAGAGATGAAAAAAACGCGAGGTAAAAAGGCATAGCCGGGAATCGAACCGAGTACATCTGCATTGTGAAGCGATGTCTTATCCACATAACCACTGTGCTTCACTGATATTAACTTGTTCGGTTCAAGATGTTAACACTTTCTGATGTTAATGACTTTAAAAAATATGCTGATCAACTAATTTTACTCCTTTGTTGAGGAAGAGGGGGTGTCCCCTAAACATAAAAAGAAAAGGACAATCAATATGAAGGAAAAAATGATTAAAAAACACGAGGTAGAAAGGCATAGCCGAGAATCGAACCGAGTACATCTGCATTGTGAAGCGATGTCTTATCCACATGACCACTGAGCTTCACTGATATTAACTTGTTCGGTTCAACATGTTAAGACTTTCTGATGTTAATGACTATAAAAAATATGCTTATGAACTACTTGTACTCCTTTGTTGAGGAGGTGGGGGTATCCCTTAAACAAAAAAAGAGATGGAAAAAAAACGCGAGGTGAAAGGCACAGCCGGGAATCGAACCGAGTACATCTGCATTGTGAAGCGATGTCTTATCCACATGACCACTTTGCTTCACTGATATTAACTTGTTCGGTTCAAGATCTTAACACTTTCTGATGTTAATGACTTTAAAAAATATGCTGATAAACTAATTTTACTCCTTTGTTGAGGAAGAGGGGGTGTCCCCTAAACAAAAAATGAAAAGGACAATCAATATGAAGGAAAAAAAGAGATGAAAAAAAACGCGAGGTAAAAAGGCATAGCCGGGAATCGAACCCAGTACATCTGCATTGTGAAGCGATATCTTATCCACATGACCACTGTGCTTCACTGATATTAACTTGTTCGGTTCAAGATGTTAAGACTTTCTGATGTTAATAACTAAAAAAATATGCCGATGAACTACTTGTACTCCTTTGTTGAGGAGGTGGGGGTATCCCTTAAACAAAAAAAGAGATGAAAAAAAACGCGAGGTAAAAAGGCATAGCCGGGAATCGAACCCAGTACATCTGCATTGTGAAGCGATATCTTATCCACATGACCACTGTGCTTCACTGATATTAACTTGTTCGGTTCAAGATGTTAAGACTTTCTGATGTTAATAACTAAAAAAATATGCCGATGAACTACTTGTACTCCTTTGTTGAGGAGGTGGGGGTATCCCTTAAACAAAAAAAGAGATGAAAAAAACGCGAGGTAAAAAGGCATAGCCGGGAATCGAACCGAGTACATCTGCATTGTGAAGCGATATCTTATCCACATGACCACTGTGCTTCACTGATATTAACTTGTTCCGTTCAAGATGTTAAGACTTTCTGATGTTAATAACTAAAACAAATATGCTGATGAACTACTTGTACTCCTTTGTTGAGGAGGTGGGGGTATCCCTTAAACAAAAAAAGAGATGAAAAAAAAAGCGAGGTAAAAAGGCATAGCCGGGAATCGAACCGAGTACATCTGCATTGTGAAGCGATGTCTTATCCACATGACCACTGTGCTTCACTGATATTAACTTGTTCGGTTCAAGATCTTAACACTTTCTGATGTTAATGACTTTAAAAAATATGCTGATGAACTAATTTTACTCCTTTGTTGAGGAAGAGGGGGTGTCCCCTAAACAAAAAAAGAAAAGGACAATCAATATGAAGGAAAAAAATGATTAAAAAACACGAGGTAGAAAGGCATAGCCGGGAATCGAACCGAGTACATCTGCACTGTGAAGCGATGTCTTATCCACATGACCACTGTCCTTCACTGATATTAACTTGTTCGGTTCAAGATGTTAAGACTTTCTGATGTTAATAACTAAAAAAATATGCCGATGAACTACTTGTACTTCTTTGTTGAGGAGGTGGGGGTATCCCTTAAACAAAAAAGAGATGGAAAAAAACGCGAGGTAAAAAGGCATAGCCGGGAATCGAACCGAGTACATCTGCATTGTGAAGCGATATCTTATCCACATGACCACTGTGCTTCACTGATATTAACTTGTTCGGTTCAAGATGTTAAGACTTTCTGATGTTAATGACTAAAAAAATATGCTGATCAACTAATTTTACTCCTTTGTTGAGGAAGAGGGGGTATCCCTTAAACAAAAAAAGAGATGAAAAAAACGCGAGGTAAAAAGGCATAGCCGGGAATCGAACCGAGTACATCTGCATTGTGAAGCGATGTCTTATCCACATAACCACTGTGCTTCACTGATATTAACTTGTTCGGTTCAAGATGTTAACACTTTCTGATGTTAATGACTTTAAAAAATATGCTGATAAACTAATTTTACTCCTTTGTTGAGGAAGAGGGGGTGTCCCCTAAACATAAAAAGAAAAGGACAATCAATATGAAGGAAAAAAATGATTAAAAAACACGATGTAGAAAGGCATAGCCGGGAATCGAACCGAGTACATCTGCATTGTGAAGCGATGTCTTATCCACATGACCACTGTGCTTCACTGATATTAACTTGTTCGGTTCAACATGTTAACACTTTCTGATGTTAAAGACTATAAAAAATATGCTAATGAACTACTTGTACTCCTTTGTTGAGGAGGTGGGGGTATCCCTTAAACAAAAAAAGAGATGGAAAAAAACGCGAGGTGAAAGGCACAGCCGGGAATCGAACCGAGTACATCTGCATTGTGAAGCGATGTCTTATCCACATGACCACTTTGCTTCACTGATATTAACTTGTTCGGTTCAAGATCTTAACACTTTCTGATGTTTATGACTTTAAAAAATATGCTGATAACCTAATTTTACTCCTTTGTTGAGGAAGAGGGGGTGTCCCCTAAACAAAAAATGAAAAGGACAATCAATATGAAGGAAAAAAGAGATGAAAAAAAACGCGAGGTAAAAAGGCATAGCCGGGAATCGAACCGAGTACATCTGCATTGTGAAGCGATGTCTTATCCACATGACCACTGTGCTTCACTGATATTAACTTGTTCGGTTCAAGATGTTAACACTTTCTGATGTTAATGACTTTAAAAAATATGCTGATAAACTAATTTTACTCCTTTGTTGAGGAAGAGGGGGTGTCCCCTAAACAAAAAAGAAAAGGACAATCAATATGAAGGAAAAAATGATTAAAAAACACGAGGTAGAAAGGCATAGCCGGGAATCGAACCGAGTACATCTGCATTGTGAAGCGATGTCTTATCCACATGACCACTGTCCTTCACTGATATTAACTTGTTCGGTTCAAGATGTTGAGACTTTCTGATGTTAATAACTAAAAAAATATGCCGATGAACTACTTGTACTTCTTTGTTGAGGAAGAGGGGGTATCCCTTAAACAAAAAAAGAGATGAAAAAAACGCGAGGTAAAAAGGCATAGCCGGGAATCGAACCGAGTACATCTGCATTGTGAAGCGATGTCTTATCCACATAACCACTGTGCTTCACTGATATTAACTTGTTCGGTTCAAGATGTTAACACTTTCTGATGTTAATGACTTTAAAAAATATGCTGATAAACTAATTTTACTCCTTTGTTGAGGAAGAGGGGGTGTCCCCTAAACAAAAAAAGAAAAGGACAATCAATATGAAGGAAAAAAATGATTAAAAAACACGAGGTAGAAAGGCATAGCCGGGAATCGAACCGAGTACATCTGCATTGTGAAGCGATGTCTTATCCACATGACCACTGTGCTTCACTGATATTAACTTGTTCGGTTCAAGATGTTAACACTTTCTGATGTTAATGACTTTAAAAAATATGCTGATAAACTAATTTTACTCCTTTGTTGAGGAAGAGGGGGTGTCCCCTAAACAAAAAATGAAAAGGACAATCAATATGAAGGAAAAAAAGAGATGAAAAAAAACGCGAGGTAAAAAGGCATAGCCGGGAATCGAACCGAGTACATCTGCATTGTGAAGCGATATCTTATCCACATGACCACTGTGCTTCACTGATATTAACTTGTTCGGTTCAAGATGTTAAGACTTTCTGATGTTAATAACTAAAAAAATATGCCGATGAACTACTTGTACTCCTTTGTTGAGGAGGTGGGGGTATCCCTTAAACAAAAAAGAGATGAAAAAAAACGCGAGGTAAAAAGGCATAGCCGGGAATCGAACCGAGTACATCTGCATTGTGAAGCGATGTCTTATCCACATGACCACTGTCCTTCACTGATATTAACTTGTTCGGTTCAAGATGTTGAGACTTTCTGATGTTAATAACTAAAAAAATATGCCGATGAACTACTTGTACTTCTTTGTTGAGGAGGTGGGGGTATCCCTTAAACAAAAAAAGAGATGGAAAAAAACGCGAGGTAAAAAGGCATAGCCGGGAATCGAACCGAGTACATCTGCATTGTGAAGCGATATCTTATCCACATGACCACTGTGCTTCACTGATATTAACTTGTTCGGTTCAAGATGTTAAGACTTTCTGATGTTAATGACTAAAAAAATATGCTGATCAACTAATTTTACTCCTTTGTTGAGGAAGAGGGGGTATCCCTTAAACAAAAAAAGAAAAGGACAATCAATATGAAGGAAAAAATGATTAAAAAACACGAGGTAGAAAGGCATAGCCGGGAATCGAACCGAGTACATCTGCATTGTGAAGCGATGTCTTATCCACATGACCACTGTGCTTCACTGATATTAACTTGTTCGGTTCAAGATGTTAACACTTTCTGATGTTAATGACTTTAAAAAATATGCTGATAAACTAATTTTACTCCTTTGTTGAGGAAGAGGGGGTGTCCCCTAAACAAAAAAGAAAAGGACAATCAATATGAAGGAAAAAATGATTAAAAAACACGAGGTAGAAAGGCATAGCCGGGAATCGAACCGAGTACATCTGCATTGTGAAGCGATGTCTTATCCACATGACCACTGTCCTTCACTGATATTAACTTGTTCGGTTCAAGATGTTGAGACTTTCTGATGTTAATAACTAAAAAAATATGCCGATGAACTACTTGTACTTCTTTGTTGAGGAGGTGGGGGTATCCCTTAAACAAAAAAAGAGATGGAAAAAAACGCGAGGTAAAAAGGCATAGCCGGGAATCGAACCGAGTACATCTGCATTGTGAAGCGATATCTTATCCACATGACCACTGTGCTTCACTGATATTAACTTGTTCGGTTCAAGATGTTAAGACTTTCTGATGTTAATGACTAAAAAAATATGCTGATCAACTAATTTTACTCCTTTGTTGAGGAAGAGGGGTATCCCTTAAACAAAAAAAGAGATGAAAAAAACGCGAGGTAAAAAGGCATAGCCGGGAATCGAACCGAGTACATCTGCATTGTGAAGCGATGTCTTATCCACATAACCACTGTGCTTCACTGATATTAACTTGTTCGGTTCAAGATGTTAACACTTTCTGATGTTAAAGGGATCGTTTAACATTGTTAAATCTGAGATACACGGCTCTACGTGTTATCAGTGTCTGTGATATGGTGTAATATTGAAGCCCTAAAAAAAATTGCGCTTCAAAATGATCAAGAAGTGCCTCAAAAAGTAAAAATCTTTGAGTGACCGGTTTTACCATATTCGTTTTCCCCAATAGACTGTAGTGTTATGAAAACCGTCAGGCGAACGGTTTTCAAAATTTGTAATTCCAATCATAAATATCTTGATAATCAGACAGGCGATCGGCTTGTAAAAGTCATGGGGTTCCTGACTGATCTAAAGGTTTATAATTATCATTGCATCATGAGCTAAATCCAGAATTTTATTTCAGAATCTGAGACAAAGTTACCGGATCCCTTTAATGACTTTAAAAAATATGCTGATAAACTAATTTTACTCCTTTGTTGAGGAAGAGGGGGTGTCCCCTAAACATAAAAAGAAAGGACAATCAATATGAAGGAAAAAAATGATTAAAAAACACGATGTAGAAAGGCATAGCCGGGAATCGAACCGAGTACATCTGCATTGTGAAGCGATGTCTTATCCACATGACCACTGTGCTTCACTGATATTAACTTGTTCGGTTCAACATGTTAACACTTTCTGATGTTAAAGACTATAAAAAAATATGCTAATGAACTACTTGTACTCCTTTGTTGAGGAGGTGGGGGTATCCCTTAAACAAAAAAAGAGATGGAAAAAAACGCGAGGTGAAAGGCACAGCCGGGAATCGAACCGAGTACATCTGCATTGTGAAGCGATGTCTTATCCACGTGACCACTTTGCTTCACTGATATTAACTTGTTCGGTTCAAGATCTTAACACTTTCTGATGTTAATGACTAAAAAAAATATGCTAATGAACTACTTGTACTCCTTTGTTGAGGAGGAGGTGGTGTCTCCTAAACAAAAAAAGAGATGAAAAAAAAAAACTCAAGGTAGAAAGGCATAGCCGGGAATCGAACCGAGTACATCTACATTGTGAAGCGATGTCTTATCCACATGACCACTGTGCTTCACTGATATTAACTTGTTCGGTTCAAGATCTTAACACTTTCTGATGTTAATGACTTTGAAAAATATGCTGATAAACTAATTTTACTCCTTTGTTGAGGAAGAGGGGGTGTCTCCTAAACGAAAAAAGAAAAGGACAATCAATATGAAGAAAAAAAAATGATTAAAAAACACGAGGTAGACAGGCATAGCCGTGAATCGAACCGAGTACATCTGCATTGTGAAGCGATGTCTTATCCACATGACCACTGTGCTTCACTCTTCTTCTTCTTATCGAGTCACTACACAAGTCCCGTCCAGTGTTTGGCACGGCAATTCACGGCTTCCAGGTCATCTTGGGTGCATGGCCCTGGCAGGAGTGGGCAGACTAGCAGGTGTTCCATTGTCTGTTCCTGGCCGCATTCACATGCCGTTTGTTCGTCTCCTAGACCCCACCTCTGCATTAGGACTCTGCATCGACCGTAGACAGTTCTTAGGCGGTTGAGGCTAAGCCAGGTAGGCCTAGTCTCACTGGAGCCGGTTGCGAGGGATTCCTTCGGGCTGAGGGAGAGTTTATGTGGAGTGGTCTGAAGGTGGTTAGACCACAAAATCATCCTTTGGTTGTGAGGGCTAGTATTAAGAGGCTCTACAGAGTGCAGAAAGCTGTGTCTGGATTTGAGCCGCTTGCCCACTGGCTGTTGTTCGAAGAGTGGGTGGAGTGGATTGTTTTCTTGTTTGTCCTTTTCTTTCTGGGACAAGACCAACCTTCTGACGTGTGGAGGGGCAATACCACAGAGCAGGTAGATGTCTTCTACTTTAGTTCAAGATGTTAACACTTTCTGATGTTGGTGACTGTAAAAAAAATGCTGATAAACTACTTGTACTCCTTTGTTGAGGAAGAGGGGGTGTCCCCTAAACAAAAAAAGAGATGAAAAAAAAACACGAGGTAGAGAGGCGTAGCCGGGAATCGAACTGAACAAGTTAATATCAGTGAAGCACAGTGGTCATGTGGATAAGACATCGCTTCACAATACAGATGTACTCGGTTCGATTCCCAGCTATGCCTTTCTACCTCGTGTTTTTTCATTTCATCTCTTTTTTTTTGTTTAAGGGACACCCCCTCCTCCTCAACAAAAGAGTACAAGTAGTTTATCAGCATATTTGTTAAAGTCATTAACATCAGAAAGTGTTAACATCTTGCACCGATCAAGTTAATATCAGTGAACCACAGTGGACTTGTGGATAAGACATCTCTTCACAATGCAGATGTACTCGGTTCGATTCCCGGCTACGCCTTTCTACCTCACGTTTTTTTTTCATCTCTTTTTTTTGTTTAAGGGACACCCCTTCCTCCTCAACAAAGGAGTACAAGTAGTTTATCAGCATATTTTTTAAAGTCATTAACATCAGAAAGTGTTAACATCTTGCACCGAACAAGTTAATATCAGTGAAGCACAGTGGTCATGTGGATTAGACATCGCTTCACAATACAGATGTACTCGGTTCGATTCGCTGCTATGCCTTTCTACCTTGAGTTTTTTAATCATGTTTTTCTTTTTTTTTGTTTAGGGGACACCCCCTCCTCCTCAACAAAGGGATACAAGTATTTTATCAGCATATTGCTAATGAGGCATTCTTCCGATCTCTCATCTTGTAAACCCCATGACCTTTTGACCATCATAGAAATAGTACCAAGCTGATAAATTGCCCTAAAAAAGGTTAAAGCAATGAAGGGGTTTTCTCCATTCAACTGCATTCATAAAAATTAATGTCACTCATTTTTTTTTTTAAAGACTTCGTATACGGTATGCTATGATAAGATATTTTTATTACCCCACATCCCCCGAAATAACAGATTTCTCCTTTAGCCTGGAGCGACTGAAAGCATTTTTTTAAAACTTTTTTTTCTTCTCAAGCTCACTCGGTAGGCTACGCCAGCTAGGATAAAACTAAGCTTATAAAGTAATTGTTTAATTTGTTATTTATTCTTTCATACTTTTATTGTGCTAAAATCCCAATCGGGATCGATGATTTTATTTAAATAATAAAATCTTTTTTGTTTACAATGCGACCTCATAAATCTTTTAATTCTTGCTCGCTTGTAAATGAATCTTCAACAATCACACACAACTGCAAAATATAGTATAATGTGAAAGGTCATCATCTGATAATGTATTAATTGGAACGTCTAATATTGTTTCACTTGGAGTTTACCCTTAGTAGATTCCCCTTTCTTTTCAGAAAATGCCTTTTTGTTGGGGCACCCCCACTTTGAAAGAAGCTTCCCCCCCCCCCCCCCCCCCCCCCCCCCCCCCCCCCCCCCCCCCCCCCCTCTGTGTAGACCATAGAAATACAATGTATATTACGATTTCATCTCTACGGGGAAGACGGTAAAAATCCTGCTTTGAGGATTATAAAAAAATAAGTATTTTGTCTCTTGATGCGCTGTGAAGCATATCTCCAAACGAAATAGATTGAATTATTTGTTTTTTCAGGGTTGTTTAAAAAGAAATTCATTGCATGAATAAGGCGAAATTCATTCCAGTGATTTTCTGACTACATCATCTATATTTAATTGTGTATGCTTTAAATTTAAGTTTGAAATTGTTTCATTGATTTTCTTTCAATGATGGTCCAACAGAGGCAAGGAATCTAAAAATCACCCACCCGTTTAACTAAAGATAGAGTATGTTGAAAACGGCGTATCACGGTCCCTCTCTAAACAAAATTAGTTGTTAATTTATCCGCATTTTCTAAGATACCGTAAAAGCGTAATTCCACAAACTCAGAGGTCTAATTTCAGCGGATCAGCAATGGCGTTATCGTGGTTTCAAGAATTGTCTTTCTTATCAAAAGCTGCCGTTGTTGTTGGAACAAGTGCATCTCTAATTGGTGGAACATATATCCTCTACAAAAGATTAGCTGTTAGTGGCACTGCAGGACCTGGGGAAAGTACTCGAGCAGATGTAAATATACCAAATTATATTATATTGCCCCACATGTTCATTTATAAGTTTGTTAAAGGGGAAGTCTTGTTAAGTTAGTTTTGATAGAAGCAGAAAATGAGAGGAATAGGTCAGTGAGACCTTGAGCAAATTCCGACCAAAACATGAGAAAGTTATTAATTTTCTAATTTGCGATCAATCAGATTCCTAAAATTAAAAATAGATCTAGATCTAGTAAAATTTATGTAAAAATGTAAAATTATTGTTTCATTTCACTTTTCAATTTCAGTTGGTTGCCATGGTAATTCTACTATTTGTCAATTATGATGGGGGATTGGCCGTCTGGACGCTGATTCTGAAGTTGACTGAACAAACATAAGGACTTCTCTTTTGCCTTTGAATTCAACAGAAAATTATTTATATATTCATCAAATAGCACTGTCTAGAGTAGGGTCTATCATTGACTCTCTATGCTTTGCTGGAGTGGGTCTACCCTCTACTCTAGAATCTAGGCCTACTGCCTAATAAACAACTAACCGTCATGAATATTTGTCCTTTAATATTACGTTTATTATAATATATCCAACATAATTCTTGGAAGATTCATGAAATACAATAATTGCTTGTTAACTTCTTCAAATTGCTGTTTTAAATCAACTGTCCGAATACACAACGTCTCGGTATAGACTAGACCTACTTATGTTTTTTATTTGAATTGTTTATTTGGTGTTTCAAGTCTTATTGGCTAGTTTTCAAACTACTTTCCCTCCCTGAATATTCGTCCTTTATCATGTTTATAATAATATATCCAACATATGTAAGTCTTGGAAGATTTATAAAATATAATAATTGCTTGTTAACTTCATCAAATTGCTGTTTTAAATCAACTGTCCGGATTCACAACATCTCGGTATACTCTCATTAATTCAATCGTCCATCGTTCACTCTTTAAATTGTTTATTTGGTGTTTCAAGTCTGATTGGCTAGTTTTCAAACTACGTTCCGTCAAAGTCGGGGTACTGTACGTCTTTCACCAAATCTCTGTAGGCCTATTTTTTACTTTCATTTGTATATTCACATCTAATTATGAAATACTGAGCACAGGTGCCGTTCATGTGATTATTTTTGTATTTTTTATATCATTGTCCATTTTATATCATTATTCTGCCAAATGCCAATCAGGCCGTTTCTTCAGTGATTTTCAAGACTTTGAAATCATAATAAAAACAGCACTCTTTCATTTCTATCGCTTCCCATTGAGAGGGCAGTATTTCATGCAGGTTTTTGCAAATTCGACAGTAAACAGGCCTCAACATAGGAAATGGATTAATGTAAAAATTCTATGTTAGTGAGTTATGAAGGGAATCAAGGGATTCTTGAATCTTCTATGTATAATTTCATTGAAATCCAATGATTCCATTTTTTATATGGTTCAGATGATATATTCATAGGAATTTGGGAAATATGAATATCTCTAGCACCTTCTATTAAAAGCAATGTCAATTCCCTCATTGCCATAGACATTACACTGCCTCAACATGAACACGGTCACCATCATCTGACCTTGCTCAAAATTTTTATATTTCTCAAAGTCATATGAATATATCATCTGAAACATATCAAAAATTGAATCATTGGACTTTTGTGTATCAAAAGTGAATTGATGTTCTTGCCTTGGCAGACGGCGAATCCTGAAAAAAGAGTCCTTGTTCTTGGATTGGATGGAGCAGGGAAAAGCAGTCTACTAAAATGTTTGAGTCATCAAGAGGGAGATGGCAAGCTGGAGCCAACAGAAGGCTTCAACGTCATGTGCATTCAAGCCAAGAATACAACTCTCAACGTCTGGGAAGGTATGCTCAAGAGTCCATAGTTTATCATGGATTGCCTTGTCAGTTTAAAGTACTAGTGGGTTAGAGTAGTAAATTGGTTCAACTAGTACAGTAATTACTAATTACATTACCAGTACTTCGGATTTCTTCATTTAGATAGAAGAAATGTTACATTCCAAGTACCGATAGTCAATAATTTTTGTATTCATAAACATTCATTGAAGAACAATACTTAAGTAAAGGAGTATTGTTCCATTTGTTTTGTATTCCATTGTTTAGTAATAATTGGTCAATATTTGCAAAGATTTATGCAGTTAAGCATTGCACTAATATGTTATGTTTTTAAGTAACAGAATGAACATCATTCTTTATTTTATGTGGTATTTTGCTCCAACGATATGAATGCTTTTCTTATCCGCATCTTTTGATTTACTGTAACAACCATTCACAATTATAAGCATTTATTTCATCTTCCTTTATGTACAGTTGGTGGAACCAAGAATGTGAGGTCATATTGGGATAACTTCTTGCAGGGCACAGAGCTCCTTGTCTTTGTGGTAGATTCAGCCGATGAGGTCAGGTTTCCTGAAGCTAAAGAAGAGCTTCACAAACTCCTGAAAGACGGACGACTAGAAAAGGTCCCACTTTTGGTCGTTGCCAACAAACAGGTAGAGTTTTAGTGCCAACAAAAGATTTCTAAACTTAACTTAACAAAAATGGGAAATATTCTAGGAAGAATACTCAATGTGTTCCGGAAACCTGTTAGTGTTGAGCCTTGCCGAGTATAATGCATGTTTAAAAAATATGGGTATTAGTATAATGTAAGGAATAGTTGTTCAAATGGAGGTTATCTTGGAGGATAGTTGGCTAGGTGTAAGTGTTCTGAGGAGCAATTGTCTCAAGGGGCGGCATTTTTGGGGTGGCTGTTCTGGATATAGTCATCCTGGGGGTAGTTTTCAGGATACTGTAGATTTGGTGCTATCTTGTTACATTCAAAGTATCTTGCAAAATTAGCGCTTGTGGGGCTATTGCCTTTTGATTTGCCATCAACAAAATGGAGGAATATGAGTGTTCTCCTTTGAACCATATGCAATATTGTGCACACAGTGTGTGTGGGGAAGCACTGAATCCAATGACCAGGGTTATATTTTATCTGTAAAGCGCTTAGAGACGTTGGAGATGTATTAAGCGCTTTATAAAAGCTGAATATTATTATTAAGACTCTATTTTAAGTGAATGGGAATCTTGAATGACGACATATTGTTATAGTTCATTTTACTGATGAATTTGAATTATAATGATGATAATAATGATAATAAGTCTTGTTTACCAAGGGTATCCTCATCAGTATTTATAACGTTCTCCTGAAGAGCCCCTTTAATCATATTGTTACCCTTGGTTTAGCCAAGCTACCATGATAAGGCGCTCAAGTATTCAAGGAATTTTTTCCTACACCTGGATGGAGAGTGTCAAATCTAGATTTATATTTTGCCAAAGGACATTAGTGCTGCAGCAGGTACTGTATCCACTAGACCATGACAACTCTTTGTGAGGAATTGATGTAGAGGTGTCGTGATCCAGTGGACATGTCACATGACTGTGGATCACAAGGTCCGCAGTCTAAGTCCCGCCCCGGCACCAATTTCCTTTGGCAAGACATTGATCTACATTTGCCACTCTCTACCCAGGTGTTAAATGAGTACCCAGTAGGATGCAAAAGTTAATGTGGTTAGATGAGCAAGTGTGCGATTGTGAAAATGATGCCTGGTTGGAATGCTCCCAGGGAGTGGAGAATTTACATACATTATGTGCGGGTAAGCCTGAATCCGATGATTTTCATTATCATGATGACATTCATTCTTTATTTGTTTTGTTAGGATCTTCCTGGAGCTAAGAAAGGAGGTGCTTTCTTGGCCAGCTTAGACCTGGTCTTACCCCTCAAGGGTAGAGATGTCCATCTGCTTGAAGTGAGCTCCTCAGCAGAGAAAAAGAGCGCCAACATGTCTGAAGTCTTAGATCTCATGTCCGTCCTCTCAAAGAACTAGTACTCCATTTGAATCCCATCGTCATTTGATTGAATAACGCATGCTCCAGCGACTATTGTCTGCGGTCAATTTCTTCAAGGGAAATTTTTAACTTAAAAGAAAATCCAACTTTAACAGACAAGTACTCTAAACGAAAGCAGAGAAGCAGACTGGTAAATGTTTGAATGAAATCAGAAAGAAAATTTGAATTTTTGAAAGATGTAATCACTATGTACGGGCATTTTGGGCTGAAGCGTTAATGTCACTTTGACGTAGTGCCAGACAACTTTCCCATTTGTTCCAACAATTTTTTCAAACTTTCGCCACTCTGTTTTTCTTAGTTTTCTGCTTTCATACAAATGAACTTATTACAAAGGTTGGATTGGCCTTTAAACCATTGACCCAACACTATACCTTACTCCAACCTTAACTCTAAACCTAACCTACATACCAAATTGCAATCCTTAATCTATTAAACCTTTTATTGTGGATGATGGATAGTTCAGAGCAATTTTTGCTGGAGCAAATATCGTGTGACCCGTTATTTGTGTGTAACACATCGATGTAAATACACCTGTAATTATTTTGTACAGAGAGTTTCTGTTATTATTGCTATTGCTGTTGTTGTTGTTGTTGGTGATGCTTGGTATGGATAACGTAAGGATGATGTAGGAAATGAAATAACTGAATCTAATTCAGGTGACTTTGGAGGGGAAAAAAGATATGCATGATTTTATTTCTGTGTATTTGTGCTAAGTTGTATTCATTTATAATTCATAATAATGGTAATAATTCAATTTTGATGTCATTTAAAAAATTGAAATTGCATTCCTATATTTGTTTTTGACTTGCTTTATTGAGTACATGTTGTAAGTCTATTCATGTGTATTCAGTCGTTCAATGCTGTAGAACACACATGTCCATTTAAGAACCCAAATATATCTATATCTCTCTCTCGCTCTCGCTCTCTACATGTATTTCTCTACCTCTCACTCCTTCTCTCCCTCTACCTCTCACTCTTTCTCTCCCTGACCCCTCTCACTGTATTTTTCTTTTTGGTATAATCCTCTGCCTTCTCAGTTTTTCTGTCTCCCCTATAACCTTCACTATCCCCTGATTAACTTGACTAATTTTTTATATCTCTCTTCTGTTGACATATTTCGTCCTTTTGCTTTCTGCACTCACTTCTAATTTCTGTGAATTAAATTGCCCTTATTCCCTAAGTTCATTGTTTTGAGTGCTGTACATTACAACATTCCTGATTTTCTCTCTAGTATGTTAAATTGATTTGGAAGTTCCTCCCTTGTAAATTTCACCTGTCAAACACTGTACACCGAAAGATGTTTATGGGACTACACGAACACGTGGCGTAAAAAGCCGCCCCCCCCCCCCCCCGATTTTTACGATGTTACATGCATATTGAACCTGTCAGTGAATTTAAATCATTTTGAATCATCTAAAAACAATTTTTGTACAGCTAGCTAGAATGTGTAAAGTCAACCTTTAAAAACTTTACCTCACTTTCTATTGACCAACGGATAAGAATTATGACGAAAATTAAGAAAAGCATAAAACCGTACACACAGAACCCAAGTCAGGCCCTATTCTAAGTGAGCTCATACAGGTGTATTCCACTAACAAGTCGCTTTTATGTTTAAACCAAGAGGATATTTATTATTTAAAGTTGTAATATCTCTTTACAGAAGTAAGATTTCAAGCTCATTTTTTTTAGTATATAGTAGCGACAAGGAAAGCCAAACATGCAAAACAAATTGTGTTTTGTTGGTGACTGGTAGACTTTAAGATATATCCAGAGTACCAACAGGAATCTATGAAATCCCACCAATGTCACTTGCCAGATTTAACCTGATGCACAGATCAACAGTTTATCAGTAACCTTAATAGATTATTTAAAATGAGTTGAAGATGTTCATACATGTCAGTTATGTGTAAAAGAATGTTCAGGAGAAGTTGTTGTTCATATCATTTACGACCAGATCTTAATCTATATATCGCGTACATTTGTGAGTCTTTTCTGTGACAGGGTTAGATATGTGACAGGGAATTATTATTTGAATAGGTTTCTGTTATTGATTTAGGTACTTTCCTGCAGTTATTTATGTCAAGAGTACTTTACTTCATGTCTCTCTCAACCTGAACAGTACTCCGACTTAGTTTGACTGTGAGTTAAAATCAGTCCTTATTGATTTAAAGATGAAGTTGAGTTCTGGTCATGCGATTGCATTGTGAAAGAAACGGTGTGGAATCGATCAGAAAAGGTTGATCATCTAGCATATAAGAATTTGTGTGTATTGCAAGGTTTTGGAATCATCAAAATGATAAGAAATTTGGCCAAGTCTTGGTAAAGTTACAAACACTGTACACCGAAAGATGTATTTGGGACTACACGAACACGTGGCGTAAAAAGCCGCCCCCCCCCCCCCCCCCGATTTTTACGATGTTACATGCATATTTAGAATATGAAGGCATTTGAAGAGCCATGCTTTTCAGGGAACATGTCTTATCTGATGTTCTTCCACACTTGCATAATAAGAATGAGTAACGCTCACAAATTATTTTTCACCTCTTCCCAGAACTCAACCTTCTCTTTAAGGCCTTCTGGTTCTCCACAGAAGACGATGCATTTTTCTTGATAGAACAGAAAATAGTTTTGTTTGATCTTGTGTACATGTATAGGTCTTGTTTATTGTTTTACAAGATCTTCATTTTTGGATCTAATAATATTCCCATTTAGTAGGCAAACAGATATCTTGAGTCGTATCCAAGTATTGTGAAACTTGTATATAGAATGTTCAGTGAGTGTAAAAAGAAGTAGAAACTACATATGTATATCAGATGTCTATTTGATGTTTTGTACATGTACTAAAGGTTACTAAACTTTCAATCTGTCTACAATGAATCCTTATTTATCTTTGTGCTAGTTTTTTTAGTTTTTGGACATCATGCCCTTTGTTTTCAATTGTTAACTTTACTGTAAAAATAGAACACCTTTGTTCAAAATATCTTTCTGATAATGTTGTTCGATTTGATGAAATCAACCACGTAGAGATTTTACATGGCACTCTGACAGAGAAGTTAGTTTGACTATACACAAGTCTCTTTGAAGCACTGTGGGGGTGTTTGGACAAAATTATTTTCAGATCTTACCATTTTACAGATTTTAAGAAATGACAATCACACACACACACAAATTTCAAATCAGAATTTCCTCAAAAACCTTATTTCCACATGAGGCAGTTAAGCAAAAATGCAGAGGCAAAATTTAAACCCATATGTAAATGAATAACGATGTTTTGGGTGGGGGGGGGGGGTCATAACCTGACCAGTCTTTTACTGTAGGACACAAGAATACATCATGTTGGGAGCCAAATGGCATTAAATCATGTGATTTTGCACAGAGTCAATGTCTTCTTGGCTCCAAACGGATTCAAAATAGTATTTATTAAAAAAAGAAAACAACCGTGCCTCGCAACATAATGTTGAATTGTGCAAACACATGACACCAACAGGGATATTTTCATTTTCATATAATTTGGAGTTTCTTTTCGTTTAACAAGGTAATCAATTTGAATTACACCTTGTCATGTGGAGAAGGATTTACAGCACACATTACCTCGTCAATATGGTACACTATATCATCGGTTTGGAGCCAGAAGGGCATTGATCCATATACAATGTACCGGTACTTTAATTACCAAGTGTATGATCACCCAACAACCTTTTGCTCTGTATGTAAAGAGTTCCATATTGCTGTACTTTACTCAAAATATTAATTCTATAAAGAGTTATTGCAAATTTAAGTGCCCTCTCAAGTTACCAAGGAGCGACCTTCAAGTACAGTAGTCTATGCTCACGTATGCACTTGCATAGGATATGACTTGTACAGAACCAAAGTCTGACTTCGGTTTCATTTTATGATATCTTTCAATTTCTTCATACTCCTTATACATTAGCCCGTTATATTGCTGAGTAAAGATTTTTTTAGGTTGATTTTATACATTTTAAAGCCCCACTGCACTAGTTTGGCCAGGAGAGATTAGACCTTGCATTGTCACTGACAGGTGGTTATCTCATCAAATAAATTCTCAATTAACATAAGAAAAAAAGGATCATGGGAGACAAATGGTCACCGATTAGGCATTGTTTGCTATATAGAGGGCGCAAGTAGCTATAAGTAGTGCAGTGGGGCTTTAATTGACACAAATTATACTTCTGTGGTGATTGGTACACTTCAACACAGAACTTACTCCCTCTCGGCTCTGAACAGGCAATTGACATGGGTCGATCACACCTTCCCCAAAGCTCACTATCATCCAAAGTCAATCACAAATCATTCCAAACAAACAAACAACTATATCATGTTAGAAATTCAGAGAAGTAAAGGTTGTCGTACTCGACACGGAGGTGACATTTAATAAATCCGATGATAATGTTCATTTACAATCATACATTATTTACATTAAAAACACACACGTAGCACATCATTTTAGACACAATTGTATTTCCATGTGATTGGTACATGTATGTTCACTGCTATCCACTCGTATTAAAATGATGGGAGAATTAAGTTAACCAATAGACTATTTTCGTAATACATGTATTATCAAATTTAATGCACAAATCTTTGTAAAGTGCCTTTTTTCAAATTATTTCATTCACCTGTTACAAATGATTGTATTTCAGTAGTCAGAATGCAAATTGCATGTACATTAATTGTCGCTAGATTGGACAAACATTATGGCTAGTCCTACCTCACAACACGCAATGTACAAGTATGCAATCTGCATTCTGACTATTGAAATGCAATTATTCGTAACAGATGAATGAAATAATTTGTAACAAGGCTTTTAACATAGATTTGTGCATTACATTTGATCACGTTATAAAAATGGTCTATTGCTCTCTATTGATCCATTACATTCATAGGCAAAGGATAAACGTCAACAACTTGATCATGTTAGGTGGCTAAATAAAATGTACTTGGCAAATGATACTACAGCTCTTTAACAATGGACTGCACTTTGCCAAGCAATGTTCACCTTTCTTCGAATGATCTCTCTAATTGGGACAGACGTGCTTCTGATCCCAAATGATTACTTCTGGTGCATGCCTCCCTTGACTACACTGTAGCTACATGTACATCCTGGATAGGTAAATCTACACAAGACCACCGAAGATGAAATAAAGACGAAATTTTAGATGAAAGTACAGTGTAGCATGAAAACAATTTGTCACCATATTAAAATAAAAAATAATGTTTAAAAAATAACATTTAACTAAAAATTAAAATAAAAAATAATGTTAAAAAAAGAACATTTAACTAAAAATTTGTGCAACATACATATATAGACATGAACCTCTTTCCTTATTCTCTACAAATGTAAGTGATCAAGTGTGTAGTTCACTAAATCTGCCGTGATACATGATTAAGCTTTCACTGTTATTAAGGTACTTGTTTATGTAGTCTCAAGACATGTATTAATATTTAAAAATACTGCTATATAACACACAAGTGACCTATTTGCATGCATGCCGGTATTGTAAAGACTGGACAGATTTTCGAAAACCAAAGTGAATACATGGGTGGAAAACTTTGCTGTCAACCTCAATAAAAATATTGAGCCACCATTCTTACAAAAGAACAGGGTTAAAGCCTCCCTTATAGTAGAGTTTAATAAGTGACCACCATCAGCCAAGGTCCACAATGTCATTTTGTGAAAAGCCCCTTTGACTGACACAGCTGGGACAACCAAATACAAATGTGGATCTGCTAGACCTATTTGTAAGTTTCACAGCAAGAAAATACATGTACAGATTTTAATGAATAGAATCAAAATCTGAAATGCTCCTGTACAAAACATTATTTTAACACTGCCTAAATGTAAAGTTAAATATTTAACTGTCTGTTGTTCAAAGCAAGACCCTCACATACATGTATCATTGTAATTGTTGTCATCCTTTATACAATGACTCCCATGTAGGAAGAAAGCACTGAGGAAAAAGAAAAGCTATATAATTTGCCAAATCATGTCAGTTCAACATATTTTTAATTGATGAATACATGATTACTCAACATAAAGTACTTTTTTTGCTTACTGGTATATTCCCATCAGAAACAAGATAACAGTATTTCACTATGCTTTTCCTCTCCCCTGCACAGGTGATGCCAAATGCTTAAAAAATAAAATAAAATAATGATAAGATTCTTAAAAAGGCTACCAGTACGTGAATGACGATATTTTTCTTCATCACAGCAACATTAATATCCTTATATGTAAGCTGATATTTCCTACAGAAAGTCATGTAAAAAAAAAATTAAAAAAAATAGAAACAACAATTTTCTACAGGAAAACAATGATTATGCAAATTTCATGGCCAGGCAAGAACTTTCACCACTTGCAAAAAATGTATGTTGTGAATCAGTTATTTCTCATGATGAAACTTTGAGAATCTAAAGTCTTCAAGTATTGTACTGGAGAACCTTACAAATGCCTCTTACATAATTCATTCATAAGGCATTTAACAGAGATGCTTGTAGCCTTTTAATGACTTCAAAATTTGTTCAATGACTTTTTTTTTTAATTAAATGAGACAGCAACTTCTTATCTGAAAGCTTTGATCGCACTGTGTATGCAAATCTAAGAACTTTTTTCTTGCAAATTCCAATACCTTACAAAATTGCAAGACATAGGCCCCGCCTTGCAATGGATCAACCCTAACACTATCATGTTAAATTTAATACATTGGATCGATTGCAACTCTATGTAAGACAGGGCCGTGAAGTCACAATGTGTTTATTTTGTCTCACTCATTCATCACCCATAGAGCTCCTTTGCTGCACTCATTTGAAGTCCAACTCTACATACTCTGGCAAAAGGATCCCTTTATCAACATTACGATGGACAGTGTACACCAAACACATTTGGCGTTGGCTGTTGTTAAAAGTCATCATTTCTATCATACAGCTTTAGATGTAGATTATTCGCTTTGGTAAAAGATGCATCAAGCTGTGATAGTTAAGAAAATAAGTGCAACACTGAAGATATACCTTCTCCTTCATTCTCATTTGTATTAGATTACTGAACAAAAACAAAACCTTGTGTCACAACAAGGAAAATGTTGACCAAGCTCCCAATATCCTCCGTCAACACACATGATGGCAAAAGACCTGTTGATGATGGCAATTACTGTATCACCTTTATACAATAGGAGCCCTTATTTAGCCCCTAATTAGGACCGATGTTGGCATGTTCTTAAAAGTCAATCAGTCTATTAGGAAGCACAATTACTTCACGCTATTCAACTCTCAATCTCCACAGTTATAGCAAAATATCATTTGTGCGATCCCGGAGATAAGACGAGTCCTTTACTTTGGTCCTTCAGTGGGCGTTGTCCTTCCTGCTCCCATGACAACGCCTACCAGTATGGCTGCAATGGTGAACCCTTGGGCTGCTACCCTAGCTCTCATCATGGTCTGGGACCTGGCTGTGTTGCCTCGCTTGAACATGACCAGTCCATACGTCAAGGCTCCCGCAGTAGCCAGGCAACCTGGACATAACAGTAAAAATAAAGAGTCAAAAGCTAATCTACAAGACTACAAATGCGCTATAAATGGCTTACTTCGAACCATCAGGTCATCACGTCTAGTCGGGAGGCCGCATAACACACATTGTCATGAAACTAAAGAAGAAGATAAAGCGACCTTTCATAGATATTTTCACAAATTGTCAGGTTAATTGGACCAGACCATTAGTAGATGAGAGAGGTTTATTTCACAAACATTAGCCAAGACGTTTTGTGAATATAGGGGTATGTTTTCAAAAAATGTTGGGTGACATGACCACCTGACCGGATGCAATGAGCCAATGATTCAAAGTAAGCCCGATAAACCATGGTATCTCACCCTGACACACAGCATATCATTATCCCAGGATAAGATAAGATAGAGGCAAGGTTAGTACAATATAGTTGGTTTATTTATATTGAATGCAGGATATAGATCGGATCAAGATTGAGATTGTTCAGGGAATAGGGATTAGGATTAACATTTAAAGGATGATTTTTTTTTTTTTTAATGATCATGGGCCACGATTTGTACACTTTCAAACTATTTTGGAGCTCTATTTCAAAAATTTACAACATTGACATTTTCCAGGTGTTATTTCTTTTATATTGTCGATCAATAATAGCGATTAGCTTAGTTTTTAAGCAGGCATGCGCAAGGATTGAGTAATTCCCTGTTAGGCTAAATTAAGCAACACTCCCTGTAAGCTGCATGCGCCTTTTTACACTAACCACTACTGTTGTAAACGTATCAAACTGTACCTGCAGGCTGCATTGATTTGCATTTCCGATGAACCAACATTGTGAACGAAGAGACAAAGCTCTCCTCAACCTCTTGCATATTCAGCAATTTCGAGTGAACAGCGCTCTATATCATGAATATTCACTGTAATGTCTCTTCGCCATGTTAAATCAACGATACAACATGAATGAATCGTCGGGTTAGGACGAAGAATCACCCTTTTTCCAATCGAAGACATTTTCAAAGTATAATTTTAACTTTAAGTGGTTGGAAAGATGCCCAGAGGAGTCGAAAAACATTGTAAGTCAAAATACTACCTCTTTAAATTTCGAAAAAATTGTGACCCAACCCGCTGTTTTAGGACTTCCACCATTCCTCTTGGGTAAAAATAACCGCACATGAGCAAATGGAACGCGAATGCTAACCGCCTGCAGCTTGCAGCCGTAACTAGCGGGTGAGTGCATACAATACTCACACATACGATGGACGTGCATTTATACCAGTGCGTAATGAGCGAGTATGGACAGGTTGCGTAACTTACCGATTGGGACGAATGGATTCTGCTTCAGTTTCTTGATCAATTTTTCCCTGAATCCTTCCTGCTGAGCTGGAACCCAGTCATATAACTCAAGGGGTATATCACCTGGATATTGAAACGATTTCCTCATCTCTTTAGGCCCGTTGGGCACTGCAGGTTCCTTGATCGCTGCCATTTTTCTCGTATTTTTGTGCTTTGCTTTAGGTCTACTTTTTCTATTTTTTATTTTGGGGTCGATCGGTCGTAGCCTGAGTTCAAGGAGTGGGTTGTATTGGTAGTTTTGCTAAACTATAATCACTCCATAAACGCTGTATCTAGAGTACATGCATGCATTTCAATGATTTCTACTCGATGGCTTTTCTTTATTGATGAAAGCTACGAGACATTTTTTTTTTACAGAAAACACGTAATTCATGATTTTTAGGGATAAAATACCTAATAGTCAAACGCCTGGACATTAGGCAAATTTAACATACCAAACAACAACAACAACAACAAAGTTAGAGAGAGAGCTACCATGCATTGCCAGTCATATCATGGAGCTATCTGTAATGAGAGCTACACTTTGACACATTGTTACAGTTTAATATCAGGGAGCTTTTGCAAAAGGCAAATAGAAAGATAAGCCCCCAAAGATCGGCCATGCACACAGCGCCCCACAACCGTGCCCACAATTATCAGAACACGTACACAAGACAAAACAAAAGTTGAAAAACAAAACAGGGCAAAGAAAAAGTTAAGCCCCAAAGATCGGCCACACAGCGCCCCATGCTCAGCCGGGCCCACAACAATAATTATCAGAACACATGCAGAAACAAAAGTTAAAAAACAAAAACAAAATAAAACAAAACAAATCCCCCGGCCGGGAACAAATCACAAACAATAAATTACAAATTAAAAACATCCTACTTCCATCCCCTTATTTCGCATTTCCATGAGAAATCGGAGGTAGGCCTGTTTATAGGCCCTGACACTTCATGTAATGTAAGGCTAACCATCATTTCAATCTGTATGATGGGCCTATGCAGTTTTGATATAAATTACATCAGTATCAGAAACCATTAACATCTGTGATACGCACGGCTAGACTCTCACTCTCTTTCTCTCTCTCGATCTCCCTCGATCCCTCCCTCGATTCCCCCCCCCCCCCCCTCTTTCTCTCTCTCTCTCTCTCTCCCTCCCTCTCCCTCTTTTTCTTCCTCTCTCCCCTGTTACAGTCAATGTAATGCATTTTTGTTCAATTTTCCTTCAAATTTGCATGATCTATTTACAATAATCATCTCATTCCATAGGAAAACAACAGAAAATGGACTTTGAAATACACGTTTTGATATTCATGCGCAACTCTATTGCAATATTATAATTTTTCGTATCTGTTTCGTTTGTGTGTGCAGTGTGAAATAAGCCTAGATGGATAATTCGTGAATGTATACAAACAAAGAAATAAACTTTTGTAATGTTTAAGTCGGTTTTTGAAATTCGCTAAGCTAAAGAACTCGTATCTGGAGCATCTTGGGAAATGGAAACTGTTCTTGTTTGTTGGTGTCGTCGCCCCAAAGTTTTCGCCTGTAATTTTAGTCAAATTTCTGAAGTTTGAAACAATATTTAATTAGCACAAAAGAGTTAGTATTTCGTTTTAAAAAATTGGTGCTACTCAGACTTACACCGCTTGTAGGCCTACCCAAGTTACACCAACGAAACCGAAACCAGATCGACTCTACAGACATTTAAAAAAATTAATTGACACCTCCAACGCCCCCCAAAATAGTCGTCTTGAGTCGGTTTAGCGGTGTGACATGTATAGGAATTAATTTGGAAATTTGAATCTTGAGTGTGTTTGCGCCCTCATCTATATTATCTCTATGTGTCGATTGTACATCGCCATGGTTGATTTTGGCACCCATACAGTATCATACAGCTCAATGCAGTGAGCTTAGAAAACGATTTGTACGGTCAAGTATTCATCTCATTTGCTATGATGGAAATTACATATTCAATTCAATCAAATGCATGATGAAAAATTATTTTGTTATCCTTGGAAAAACTGGGAAAAAAGTAAAATGTAAAGAAAATCACGAGAATGTACAGCATACTCAAAAAGATATGGAATTAAAATGTTGAGGGGAACACAAAAGGCCTAAATCTGTTTATATCGTCAGAATCTCATTTCTTAATTTCATTTCTGTATCTGATGGGCCTAATAGTAATAAGATATACTATTCAGTAAAATGCATAGTACAGACTCTCTCACTCTATCTTCCCATTTCTCTCTCTCTGTGTGTCTCTCTCTCTCTCTCTCTCTCTCTAGTCTCTCTCCCTCTCCCTCTACCTCTACAACAAGATACGATAATTTCAACGATATGAATCTTCCCCACCTAAACTCAGTTTGCGACCCCCCACTCTCCCTCAAAAAAAAACAAAAAAAATCGCTGTCAATTTCTGATGCTCCTCAAATGAATCGTATTGCAATCAATATAATGCTTTTTGAGTACTTTTCTTTCAAATTTGCATGATCCATTTTATAATATTCATCTCCATCCAAAGGGGAAATACAGAAAAATGAGTTTAAAGTACAATTGTTTCTATTAATGCGCAACTCTTTAATTGCCAATATAATAATTTTCCGTATCTTTTCCGTTTATTTGTGGGGTGTCAAACAAGATGGATGGCTCGTCAATATATACAATAGAATACAAAGAATACAAATATACAAATGTATAGAATACAAAGTGTATATATCCTTTTCTTGAACATGATATTATTTATTTTTGGTACTTGATAATCTTTATAGATATTTATCACAACTATGAAATTTTAGACGGTTACCATTTCGTGTTTTTTTTTTCTTTTCTTTTTACTTTTTTTTTTTTTTTTCTTCTTCATTTTCATTTCTTAAAATTCAGTTATGAGTTATGAGTTTTTGATCGATCGGGTGGGTGGTACATGCACGACATTACTTATTATAGGCTCTAGTAAGCTTGGTTTGTTAGAACTCTTGTGAGTAATGTGCCGCGGGATTCCATATCCTTAAACTGCTGGCGAACAGAGCAACAAGACCAAGCTCTGTAATTATTAGGATCTCTGTCCAGTAGTGCCGTGTTTGTGCCATCGAACTGGATCGACCAAATCAATTGATTCATAATATATATATGCAATATTTTTTCCCGTAACATGAGAGTAATTTTAATAGTTTCATACTATTAATTAAATGTAATGTTAACTGTAATTGTATAATTGTTTTAAATGGGGGCACGCTACAAGAGTCCTATCTCGCACCCCGGGGCAACGTGTCTGACACGGCCAGTTGTAGCAACTACTCCGAAGATCAAGATTAAATTAATCTTGATCTAAGGAGACAAGAACGAACGAACAAACAAAGAAATATATTTTTGTCATTGCATATCGCGTTTATCTCGGTTATCACATTTGGTAAGTTAAAAAAATTCATATCTGGGGCATTTTGAGAAATGGACATCTGTTCTTGTTTATTGGTGTCAGCGCGTCCCAGTACCGAGTTTTGGCCTGTAAATTTCCAAAAGTTCGCTCCTGGTACTAACCGTGATCTAATCAATGGCATGCGTTTTTGTTCAATTTGCGCTAATTCCTCGGTCCAAAAAAAAATGCAATATTCATCTCCATCTCCAAAAAGTAACCTCAAAGAGAAAACATACAAGCTATAAACGTTTCTATATCCCCCTACATCGTAATTAAGCTATTATAATGGATGATCTGCAAGATTTTACATTATTTTGATATAGGCCTACATTTATTTCATTCGCAAAATTAGAATGAACTTAATCATGAAATGTATATTTACAATGTAGGAAGGAGGTTCCCTTAAGGCATTGGGCTTGTGGTGGGATCACCATAACATGATACATAATTATAGATTACACAATAATCATTTATAGGAGATAATACAACAGCGTTTGAAATGCGCCATCGTAAACTATTCTGAGGGCGCAGAGGGAGATTATTATCCTGGCTTTAGCACGGCTGCCATTAAGGCGCTCAAGCATTTCAAGGAATTGATTCCTGCCAGGTACCCATTTACATCACATGTGTTGAGTAAGGCAAATGTAGATCAATGTCTTGCCAAAGGACGGGACTCGCACCACGAACCTTGTGATCGACAGGTCGGCGACGTATCCACTCGACCGCGACACCTCTACTACATTCTCTAGAGGAGAATCTGTCTATAAACTCAGAACCCATCAAATCATATCTTTGTACAATAAGCCCGTTCTATATATGAGATTGTACACTAATTTAAACTGAATCAATTTTTAGAATTTGGAGTCTCAATTTTACACCCACCTTTAGTTTCATCTCAAACCATGGCCCATGAACAAATGTTGAGAGAAGCAATACCAAAAGTTCGTTGCCCCCTTCATAACAGTTACAGTTGGGTGTAACAGAAACACCGAACAGTCTAGCATTATTGGTTTAGAAGGTGAACACACTCTTTCGCAGCCTCAGAAGAAGAGACTGTAACACAATCATCACATTCACATCAGCACCTACACTGATTCACAAGATGGTGTTTCACTGACACGTACATGACTATGCATCACAGTTAGGTGTAACAGAAACACCGAACAGTCTAGCATTATTGGTTTAGAAGGTGAACACACACTTTCGCAGCCTCAGAAGCAGATACTGTAACACATCACATCCACATCAGCACCTACACCGATTCACAAAATGGTGTTTCACTGACACGTACATGACTATGCATCACAGTTGGGTGTAACAGAAACACCGAACAGTCTAGCATTATCGGTTTAGAAGGTGAACACACTCTTTCACAGCCTCAGAAGCAGAGAATGTAACACATCACATTCACATCAGCACCTACACTGAGTCACAAGATGGTGTTTCACTGACACGTATACATGTCTATGCATCACAGTTAGGTGTAACATAAACACCGAACAGTCTTGCATTATTGGTTTTGGAGGTGAACACACTCTTTCGCAGCCTCACAAGCAGAGACTGTAACACATCACATCAACATCAGCACCTACACCGATTCACAAAATGGTGTTTCACTGACACGTACATGTCTATGCATCACTCGTTGGACAAGGACGTTTTTCAAGCATCTGTTCATGTTCTCCGGATGTTCCAGATATGAATTCTTTATCTTTATGAATATAATAACAGATATGCATTTACAAAAATAAGTATCTTTGTTTGACAAGTTAAAATTGCAAATGAATCAGCATCTCGTGTGTTGGACTTGCGAACTTTTGAAAATCGATGAGCATAATGGGAGGCATGTCCTGGGATTGGATTAATGGGGGGGGGGGGTGAACTGAGGCATCATGTACCCTTCTTTCACTGGGACATTTTGTCTGACTAGTGTGTACGAGGCGTTATTTTGATTGCGACATGCATTCAAGGATATCTGCAGGCATACAAAATGCATATAGAATATAGGTCCAGGCGCAATTTCTAGCCACAGAAGCAACCCTTGGCGCAGGATACAATGACCTTGTGCAAGGTGTCGGAATAGTCCGAATATAGCCCTTTTGACACTTTTTACACAAAGAGATAATTATATAAAGAACATTGATGTAACCACTCCGGGAGCAGTCATCATTATCTGTATAGGGTCTATTTGTTCACTGTTTCCTGTTGCATGAATTATATTGAATAAGCCAGTTCGTAAATGCAATCTTTGCATGGGCAGATAATTGGTCATTTGATTTGTAACAAAATTGTATTAAAAAGAAAACGTTGAGACGAATACTGGATTGGTGCTCATGAATGTTTAATGTAATCATTATTCACTCATTCACTGATGGTACATCCTCTGATACACAGGTGGAAGTAGTCTTCTCAAGAGGGCAAAAAAACAGGTATTCATGAAGCACCTCCTTCTCTTTGGCAGTGATTAATCTAAAATGTACCAAATGGGACGTCTCATGCATGTGTAAAAGATCTGTGCATATTTATAGTCATTATTTTGGTACCAAAGCTAACTACGAACTGGGCATCGTATCACTAAACCGTCACAAGTACAACTTCACCGACATCCCAATGAAGCGCGTGTTAAATTTAATATCAGCGTTATAATGGGTTGTCGGCGAACTTACGACAGTTTCGTGAAACGCTGTCCTGATCCATTAACCCCTTGTCTATGGTAACCGAGTGGTCCCTGTATCAAGCCTATGACAATTAGATAATTCAAGAGTCAACGGGTTAAAAAACCATGTGGAGTAATTGTTGGTGGTGAAATAACGCCTCGGGTGCATCAGTCTGTATAGGCTATCATGGTCATTTTGATGATCATCACCAATAATAAAGTAGATTGAGTAGACAGAATGAACATATCCAATGTTTACCAAACATAGAATTATTCAATTAAGAATTTACCTCTTTATTTTTAATTTCTGGTGCAAATGCTCCCACTTTTGATTCTCACAATTACATTAAATGTTTTTTGTCATAATAAGAGACCATTACGTTAACAGATTTGCTGATAACTTATTATCCTGAATAAATATCTGTCAATGTATAAATATCAAATACATTACATAGAATATGAAACTGCGTTTTGTTTTACATAATATATACCCTCCAATGGGGAATGACATAATAATATTATTATGCCATCAACTCCTCATCAAACCCTAAGGGGTTATTGTTTCCCCATGCATGTCTTTCCTTCGCCCTTTATACCTACCTTTTTATTTTGACTCATAAAGGTAAGAAAATGATAACAATGGAAATAACATAAAGTTTGTTGCTCTTCCGTTCGCGTGCCGCTCTCTCCCACCTTCGCCCAATCTTTAGCATCAGAGTTTGGCACGCAATGCCGAGGGAAAGTTCCATCTGTTCCTCCAAAAACACTTTAAGTAGAGCTCGTTTCGCCAAGCTCATCACCAGATCTGTCCAGTTCTCAACTAGATCATCAATCTGAAGACCTATACTGAAGCTTTCTACCATCAGTTCCCGATCTAAGGTAATCCAATTATCTTCCATTGAAGATTAAGGATAATTCAGCACATCCATCTAAATATGTAGATGTGTAGGCTCTGTAATTCTATATGACATATTGATAGTGGGATAAGCATTAGCTGTAGGAATATTTAAAAATTGAATGTACCATTGTTATGCTTATGTGTTGTGCTTATGGACTGTGATTCCACTAAGGGTATTTTATTTTAAGACTGTGGATCCAAAACATCCCATTATTATTCATCTATTAAGTCCTGAAAAAAAATCTGTAATTTTGCAATATTAATGTGCCATTTAAGGATAAATCATGCCTTGTTTTTTGACATGATTGAGGTAATAAAATAACTCTTTAAAATCCATGTTGCTGTCCAATTGTTGAAGAATATTTCAAAAAGATCTGTGGAATAATGGAATTTAACATTTTTTGGAAATAAAATCTTAATCAACCATTCGTAAATTGCAGCATATTTCTATGGTTTCAGTTTCTGAAATAGGCCTTTTTAAAATGAACCAAAATAGCATTTTTTAGAACCATAGGTCTAGTGAAATGTATAAAGTATTTTTTGATCAAATCACTTTAAAAAAAAACACGGTTGGCTATACTCTCCCATTAATGTTCTATTACTCGATATTTTAAGGAGTGTTAGTGTATGTGATAATGTGAATACTGCATGGGTATCGTAATTTAGTGAAAGAAGAAAAGCAAAAGGTTTATGAAAATGGAGACAACCTGCTTTAGAACCGACTTCTTCATTCATGAAAGCGTTTGCCACTTCTAATACCATCTGTACTATAATTGCTTCTAAAATCTGTAGGCCTATTTCATTTCAGTAAAAATGCGTGCTTTCATCGCCTTTCTCCTCGTGGCTGTGGCCAGTGCCAACTTGGCCCCGCTCTTGACACACATCGAGCCTATCCCAGGAAAGTACATCATTAAATTGAAGGTCAGTTATTTCTCAAGGAAAACTTTCGAGTTCTATATAATGCGACCCAGAAAAAACAAAACCGAGAATTATTGATGTTTTATCACAATTTAAGACACATATTTGTTAAGCTTAGATCCTCCTCTTTCATTTTGATGCAACTCATAATGATGCAAATTTCACGCATGAGTGATTGAAAACGATTTGAAGAGTGTGTACCAAAAAGTCCTTTGGCGGACGGTATCTGAATTTCAAAGAGAAAATCACATTTTTAGAAAGTTCATTTTCTGTCCTTTCATATAACACCTCAATCAGGAAAATGGGCCAGGAGTAACGAAGTTATTTTTTAAAGTAATGCTTGCATTTCCATAATTTGATTAAACTAATTCGTTTTCACTGGCTGCCTGGCGTAGCAACGAATAGAGTTGACAAAAGACTTAACTCCGTTTCGTTGACCATCAGCCATGCATCTTGTCTTTCGTCTTCTTTGTGCATAATATATTCGTCATTAAGGATTCTTTTGCTACCCCCACAGGATGGAATCAACGTCGATGAGATCAGCGCTACTGTCCGTCTCTCAGGTGGCCGTGTCCGCAACATCTACAGACACGCTCTCAACGGATTCGCCGCCGATCTCTCAGACCGAGTGCTCGATGCTGTAAGTCAGCTTGCAATGACTATCCACAAGCTTCCAGGGGGGGGGGGGGGGGGCGTTTCACAAAACTTGTCTTCAGTGACAAACGACAATGTTTTTTATAAGCTACTGAAATCCTTGCTTCTGATTGGTTGTCAGCAGATTTATCACTGATTTTTGTCATTTGTCATAGAAACAAGGCTTTGTGAAACGGGTCCCATAATGCTTAGAGGAAAACTATTGGGATTTTATCAAGTAAATTGATAATAGGTTTGTACCGTGGGGCAATGGGATCTTGGGAGGGACATCGGTAGTACTCGGGTAATGAAATTTAGTTACCGATCTATTATCTTTTTTAAATCAATATTCATCTTTTCATTTATTTATTCATTTTTTGCAATTATCTATTTATTTATTTGTTTATTTAGTTCATAATAATAGTTGTATAGTTGAAGTCGTAGACGTAGAAGTAGTAGTAGTAGTAGTAGTAGAAGTAGTAGTAGTAGTATAGTAGAGTAGTAGTAGTAGTAGTAGAAGTAGTAGTAGTAGTAGTAGTAGTAGTAGTAGTAGTAGCAGTATGCCTAGTAGTATATGTAATAATAATATTATCATCATTATAATTATTAATAATATTATTATTGTTGTTGTTGTTGTCATTATTGTCGTCGTTGTCGGTGTACTCTGCATAAGAGATATTATGCTACTCAATGACACACACATATATATATATATATATATATATATATATATATATATATATATATATATATATATATATATATTGCACAGATGAAAATGATTAATTTTAATGAAAAATAAAATTTATGTGTTCATATTGAATCAATGGAGTACATCACGGTGGATCCTCGATTCTCGGCTCCCGGTACTATCATTTTATTTGTATTTTGTGTATCTATGACATAGGTCCGCACTCTGGATGCTGTAGAGTACGTAGAACAGGAAGGTGTATACCGTGCCACAGCAGTCGAATCCTGGGGTCTGGACCGTATCGACCAAGCCAGTCTGCCACTCAATGACCAATATAACCCATCCGGGACCGGTAATGGATAGGACTTTTTACGTTTACAATATTTCTTTTAGCCGGCAATAAAGTGAAAGGGCATATTGATAGAGTATCTCATGAATATTAATAAAGTTTCATATCTATGTCTCAAATGTTTTAAAAAAAACACTAATTAACTATTCACTAATCCGCGAAGTGACAATTCTGCGTTGTGTACAATACACCCTTATAAGGGAAATGTTCATTTTCGGAGATTTTTGACGCTATGCAATACCAATTACAGTTGGTATCGAAAGATAGGGACCAAGTGGATTCTGTTCCCGGTACGCTTAGGGTTAAAAAGAAAAAGAAAAAAGGAGAGACTCCCGGGCAGTCTGGATTGACATGCTCCGCGGTCCGGACTTTGAGAAGCCCTGCACTAATATAATAATTTTGGGGCGTTCCACTTAGCGGCCTGTAATCAGCATCAACGTGTTGTTTCTCTCTCTCTCTCTCTCTCTCTCTCTCTCTCTCTCTCTCTCTCTCTCCCTCTCCCTCTCTTTCTCTTATTCTTGTTCTTGTTCTTTTCCATTCATTAAAAACATATTCTACGGGCTATGACTGTATATAGGGTGAGTATACGCGTTATTTTTGTGGTATAACACTGATCCTTGCGAAATTTCTTAATGCTTGTAACAGAAATAATAGCAGTTATTATTTTGTCTTTTACTTTTGGGTCTATAATATTATCAAAAGGTGAATTTCATGATTGATTAAAATTTGAAGAAAATGTGGTTAGTGATTTTTTTTTGCTTCTACATTAATTTTGCAGGTTCTGGATGGAGCGTGTACGTTATCGATACTGGTGTAATGGCATCCCACAACGATTTTGTCGCAAGGCGTACATCTCAACTTGTAAACTATGCCGGTGACGGTGAAGACGTAAGTATAGATCCAGAATCAGGATTCATTACAAAATAGAGCATTTTTTTCGATTTGTATGAAGGGAATACCTCCGTGATTGACTACGATGATAATATCTGTACACAAACAATAAAAATAGGCGTTATGAAATTCACTGACTCCAATTTGTGCCCGATACCTTCTTCCCAATCCTTCTATTTAAAAAGTGAGGGAAACCATCGATCATTTTTATTTTATATTTCATATTTTATGTATTTGCTTTGCGATACAAGTAATAGAATGTCCCATTTGTTATCCTGTCAAGATATAATTCCACCATTAATTCATGGACTACTCACGTCAAATTAGACTAATAAAATAATTTTCCCCATTTATGTCTTGTTGATGGCATATTGGAAAATAAAATTGACGTTCCGTTTGTTTTGAAATGAAGCAATTGAATTGAAATGAACTACACACTATTTTTTTTCTTTCAGGAAGACTGCAACGGACACGGAACCCATTGTGCCGGGACAGTCGGCTCCCAAACATATGGTGTGGCCACAGGAGTCAATATCTATGGAGTCAAGGTTCTGAACTGCGCAGGTTCTGGCTCCACCGCCGGAGTCATTGCAGGTAACACATCATCCCTTTCTTCTTATTCCCGCTGCATATCTGGCGTCATATGCTAGTCGGCTGATGTGGTCTATGACGCAATATTAGGGACTTTTAGATTTGCACAACGGAGAACGTGGACTGCCCTTTTAAGGCAATGTGACGTCCTTTTAAGGCACTGGCAGTGACGTCACATTGCCTTAAAAGTGCAGTCCACGTTCTCCGTCGTGCAGATCTATAAAAGTCCCTAATGTAAGCGTGACATCGTACACAATTGTATTGTGAATGCACAGATTGTTTCAAATCATGCCCGTTGTACACAAGGCGTTATTTCCATTGAGCCGTCCGTACACTTTTAGGCACATTTTATGTTCAGAACACGTCCAGACGCAATCTCTAAGCACATACATCACCCGTTGATGGAAGATGCAATGGCATAGCGAAAGGTTTCGGATGTCCCACAACGGAAGTTCGATTTCCTTGCATATTAACCATTTTTTAAGGCAGTTTGTGCATTTATTGAAAAATGAATTCAATAACATTCAAACAACAATTATAGTATATAATATATTTGATTTACATAAAATGTGACGAATGAAACACAAGAAAAAAATACATATAATTATAAAATTGAACACTTGAAAATATGGAGGTAAATCAAAGAATCAAGATAAAACGAACCCAGGACCTTTCGTATGAGAGTCAAGAGCTTTCAATAATCTACCACAGTCTTACTATTTGTTCGCGTTGTTGCCAAAAAAAATTCTCGAATTAATTAAATAAATTAAGCTAATGTTTAAAACCTTGCTGAGACCATGATTTGTCTTACCTTTGCGATAAGCTTTTATTGGTATGATATTATTTTTGTATTTTTTCATAATTATGGAAATGTACCAATACTGTCATCACAGTGTCATCAGGGCCATTATTAACACCGTATTAATGTGCACAAGTTGGAACCATTATCGTAATAATTTTCCTCCTTTCTAAAAGAAAGGTTATACCATTAACCAGTCTAACTGTCACAGTACATTCCGTGATCCGTTTAATAACGATGGGAACTTTTGTCATTCCTCTAAACAGGAGTCGAATATGTACAGGCAAACGCTCCTGGCAATTCTGTGGCATCTATGTCTCTTGGAGGAGGCCCATCAAGCTCTCTGGATGATGCTGTCAACAGCTTGGTCAGCTCAGGAGTTCCCTGCGCAGTGGCTGCCGGTAATAGCGATATCAATGCTTGCTTTGCTTCTCCAGCCCGTGCTACCTCGGTAAGTTTAACTTCTTTATGTGAGTTCTTTTATTTAAATGATAGAAGCTTCTCCAATTTAATCATACAGATTGAATGAGTGCCAAGTCTCTTGCACGCCAAACGCCAGTTTAGAGACGTAGGACTGCGTTAGCGATTGGAGCTGTCTTTGAGAAACCATCTTGTGAAAGTACCATCATATCATACCAACAAAAAGAGAT